>NC_089504.1:304843276-306093276 GCF_036850995.1 Saccopteryx leptura | reverse complement strand
TAAAATTCCACTTTCTATCCCAGGTTCTTGGACTGTCAAGAAAGGAGGTAGCTTCCAGCCTTAAGTATCGGCTATAATACCTAAGTGCCCATGTCTATCTCAGGAAGGAGAAAGATGAGGAAGTGAGGCTCAAACTAGGGAACCCCCAAATCGGGCCATGCCCTGCTGAGGCCTGCTGGGGGGGCCTGGCACAGAGCACTAGGCTTTCTGCCAGAGGAAATGGGGGCACTCTGGGGCGATCTCTACAATGAGACCCCGACTCTGGGGGGAGGGCATTTTCTGCTCACCAGTGTTGATGACTGAACTACAGAGCCAGCAGACCAGAGCTAGCAGAGAAGAGGTCTGTCCCGAAGACGGACCCCCCAGAGCAAAACTGACTTCCAGCTTCCCTCAGCTTCTGCAGGAAGAACCTGGGACTTGGGCCTCTCTTCCCTCTCCTTCTTGGCTCAAATCCACTTCCAGGAGACCCAGAGACAGGGCCCTGCACCAGGCAGGTGCCCACGGGAGCCGTCCCACCTGCACATTGTCAGTCTGCACAGCCTCCCAGAAAACCTGTTCCAGTCACTATCTGCAGCCTCACTGCATGCCTGCTGGGTGCATCGGCCAGGGCCCCTGGCCAGCAGGAGGGGCCTGGGCCACAGGCTGCATCTGTTGCTGGGACTGCCAGATGTGATGGAGCTCCTTGAACTGTTCCACCATGTGGTCTTTAAGGTCTGGGTTTGAGATCTGTAGCCGGATGCTATCAGCCGACCAGGAAAGTTCCCCTGAGAACATCTCCAGCAACAAGCGAGCAGCTACGGGAACCACCTGGGAGCAAAGAGAACGGGGTTCAATTCGGCTGTCAAATCCAGTTGTGTGCAGAGACATCCACCAGGGGACAGGAAGTGGACTGCATCCTCCAGGAAAAGGGGGCACCAATTTCTACTTTGTACAGAGGCTATTTGTGTGTGGGCAGCCCTGGGCCTTGATGAACTCTGGCCACCAAGTTCACACTGCCCAGAGAGCCTGGAGCCACCACCGTGGAAAAGGGCTTGTCTCAGGTTTCCCCAGTATTCAAGCCAAAGCAGAGGTAGGGGCTCGGGAGATAGAGGTACCTGTACAGTGATGAGCTTCTTCTCTCGGGGTTTGCGGTCAGGCCACTCCTCCCCAAAGCAGAAGAAGATTTCGAATGGCGGTGGGGTGTTGGTCTGACCCTTCTGGAACAGGATAAGCTCTGCAGTGAGGACAAGACCCATAGTCAGAGGCTAGAACCGTGCCCCTGGACGAGAGGAGGCCAGGAGGAACACGATGCGGGGTCCTCACCATTGAGGAAATGCTCCAGGCTGAAGAGCTTGGTCTTGACCTCCCGCTGGATGGGGTTGGGGTGCGAGCTGAGAGCTGAGGCGCAGGGCCCGCTCCAGAACACCTTGCACTGGCACAGGCGGATAGCGTACAGATCCTGGCCTTGTAGCTGGAGGATGAGCCCGCGGTCCAGGACATCCAGCAGCTGGTTTGTGTAGAAGCGCTGCTTCTCGCTGGGGATGTCCTCGGGGCTGGGGAAGCGCACCTGGTCCAGGCTCACGGGGCCGAAGAGCTCTACCTGCTCCTGGGTGGCCTCCAGCTGGCTATAGAAGAGCCGGCAGCCATGGGGGTTGCTGATGGTGAGAGCACGGGGTGGCCGCCCCCGGTACTGGAACTTGATCTCCAAGTCAGTAACTGTGGGACAGAGAGGGGGTAGGACAGCCTGGTCTGTGAGCCCCGCCCCTCCCCATTCTGCAACCCACTGACTTCCTCTGCCCAGCTGCTAGTCCATCTTGTCATTTCTCCCACTTACTTCCCCCACCCAGGGAGGGACTGGCATGGGCATCTCTGTTTTTTTCATTGCCATCCTCCAGCCTCTTGGCAAACCAACCCCCAGCACTGCTTTCCCCTCCCAGCCCACCCGCCTGGGGGTCCTTACGAGGCAGCATGTGCGGGCTGATCAGCAGATCGGGCAGGAGCTGTTCTGGCCCGGGCTGCAGGTTTGGCAGGACCTCAGGGAGAAACTGCCCAAAGGCAGCAGGGTTGCCAGGGGCAGGGCGCAGGAGCCTGGGGTCTGGAGCAGGGGGGCCCACCTCCCCAGGCGGCTGGAGATCGGGTGGCCACTTGACGTCCTCTTTGGGTAAGGAATAGGGTGCCGTGGGGGGACCAGGCTGCACTGCTTCTATGGGGGTCGGGGAGAACAGAGTTCTAATGCCACTTCTAGGAACTATATCCCAGGCCCCCTACTCCCAGCACTGGCCCTCCCCTCCACCAGCCTCCCCTCAGCCCCCAGGTACCGAGGGTACCTGCAGCTTCTCCTTATACGAGACCCCCAACCACACCACCTCCCGCCCCACCTGTGAGGCTCAGGCCTGGCAACATCCTCTGGAGCTGAAGTGAAGACACAGGCAAAGGAGGAGGGAAGAAGCCAGAGAGAGAGAAGAGAGGACAGGTTATTAAACTGATCTGTTGCTAAAGAAATAACATGTGAGAAGCGCAAGGTAATTTCCTGGCTTCAATTTAGCGGAGGCCAGACCCTGCCTCCAGCCCCACCTCTGCCACCCAGGCAGGCCAGGGAGCCCTCTGTGCCTCAGTTTCCCCATCTTCCTCCTGAATAGGTATAGTATCTACTAAGCCTCAACTGCTGTGAGGGTCAGACAGTCAGACAATGTATGAGCACATTTTTGTACCAACCAAGCCCTGGGGGGTTCAAGGTGGTGACTTTGTTTCTATGCTCAGAATCCCCAAGAGGAAACTCCAAGCAGAGCTACAGGAAGAGCAGCAGAGGAGGGCAGCAGAGCGCCCCCACCAGGCCCGCCACGGCAGGGCAGGCAGACGCTGGGAGAAGGCCTGCTCACCTCTTCTTCTTCCTCCTCCTCCTCCTCCCCTGGACCACAAGTGTAGTCCTCACTGGGCTGTGACTCTGCAGACGGAGGGAGAGGAAAGAAAGGCAGGAAGGGGGTCAGTGGGGAAGGAAGAGGAAGGCCACTGAGGCCCCATGTGGCAGCTCCTGCTGTGGCTTCTCCCTTGCCCAGAGCTGCCCAAACACAGAGGTGCAGGGTCACCCAGCCGTGAGGAATCAGTAGGGACCTCCCTGACCCCATAGCATTCAGCTCCCTGGGCCACCAAGAGCCAAGAACAAGGGCTGGCTGGAAATGACATAGTGGCCGTGACCCATGCCAAGCCATTCCTGGCCTCACAAACAGCCCATCCCTGGCGACTCCTGGAAGCCCTGGGTGTTAGGACCGAGCATGTGCCCGACCATTGCACCACAAAGGGCCCTGGGCCTTCCTGCGCAGCCTCCTAGGTGGCCCGCACAGGGCCAGGCATGATACCTGCAGGAGCAGGGCCGTTGGAGCAGACCTCATAGATCTTGTAGGGCTGAGGCGGCATGTCCCGGGGCCCATCGTAGATGAGGCGGAAGTCACGGCTCTTGTTAAGGGCACAGCGCAGATTGGCCTTCCACTTGGCTGGATCGGCCTCGTCCACCCCCTCTGTGTACTTCCCCGTCTCCTTGGCCCAGGCCTGGGACAGGAAGAGAAGACAGGCCATCATAGAGAACCTCACACCTCACCAACGCCTAGTCCCCCCTGGCTGATGGGAGCAGTGGTTGTGCTGGGAGACCTTCAAAGCATACTGAGCTCCTCTGCAGGGTGAGAGATATGGTGCCAGTCCTTCCCGGCCCTCAGGGCTCCAACGGGCTATAGAAAACCAAGGAGCCGTGAAGGGCACTGCATTTGCTTCTCCTGAAGTGTAAATAGGTACAACCTCTGAGGATGGCGTGACATGATGGATGAGAGTGTGGCGTCTGGAGTGGGACTCAGTTTGAATCTGGGAACCACCACCCACCAGTTGTGTGCTAGGAGCATGTCACTTTGTCTGTCTTTGCTTTGGTCTCCCCATCATAGTGCCCACCTCACAGGGTGGCTATGAAGACTCAAGGGCCCATAAAGCTCTCTGAACTAACTGTGCCTGCGCTTAGCATGGGCTCTGTCCACTTTGATTGTTGGGGGTCACTATTTTGGAGAACAATTTGGCTGATATCAAGATTACAAATGCTTCTACCCTTTAACCTAGCTTCTACCCTAAAACCCAGGGGATTTACCCTACAGGTACAGAAGCATCCACACAGAATTCTGCATGGGCTAGGTTATTCATTGCAGCACTGTTTGCAAAGGCGAAAGACCCAAAACAACCCAGATGTCCATCAATGGGGTCTGGTTAAATTATGGCCAATCCTAACTATGGAATACTGGGTAACAAGGGGCAGGGAGGGAGCTTTTGATATACTGACATATTGTGATCTTTAAGAAACATGAGGTACATCCCTAGCCTGGTAGCTCAGTTGGTTAGTGCTGTCCCAGTAACCAAGGTTGTGCCAAGGTGTGGATTTGATCCCCAGTGAGGGCACATACAAGACTGAACCAATGAATGCATAAATAAGTGGAACAACAAATCTATGTCTCTCTCTCCTTTCTTCTCTCTCTCTAAAATCAATCGAAAGAAAGAAAGAAAGAAAGAAAGAAAGAAAGAAAGAAAGAAAGAAAGAAAGAGAAGGAAGGAAAGAAGGAAGGAAGGAAGGAAGGAAGGAAGGAAGGAAGGAAGGAAGGAAGGAAAGGAAGGAAGGAAGGAAGGAAGGAAGGAAGGAAGGAAGGAAGGAAGGAAGGAGGTGCAGGAGAATATGCCTATACATCTATCATTTTGTGAAAAGTTGGGGAAAGTATAAGTACATATTTGCTTGAATACACACAAAAATCTCTAAGGAAAGGTAAAGAAGAAAGTGATAATACTAATTGCCTCTAGGGAGGGGGTGGGTGGTTGGGAATAGATAGGGGTAGGAAGACGTTTTGCTGTAAACCATTTTACACTTTTTTTTTTGTATTTTTCTGAAGCTGGAAACAGGGAGGCAGTCAGACAGACTCCCACATGCACCTGACCGGGATCCACCTGGCATGCCCACCAGGGGGCGATGCTCTGCCCATTCGAGGCGTCTTGAGACCAGAGCCACTCTAGCGCCTGAGGCAGAGGCCATGGAGCCATCCTCAGCACCCGGGCCAACTTTGCTCCAATGGAGCCTCGGCTGCGGGAGGGGAAGAGAGAGACAGAGAGGAAGGAGAGGGGGAGGGGTGGAGAAGCAGATGGGCGCCTCTCCTGTGTGCCCTGGCCGGGAATCGAACCCAGGACTTCTGCACACCAGGCCGACGCTCTACCACTGAGCCAACCGGCCAGGGCCCATTTTACACTTTTTTACGCTATTCAAAAATATGAAATGGATTTGAAAAGAACCTTGAAATAATAAGTGCAATGACTAAGAAATACATATCCAAAACTTTAATAGTAAGTATTCTCTTGCCCTGGCCGGGTAGCTCAGTTAGTTGGAGAACCATCCCAATATGCCAAGGTGGTGGGTTGGATTCCGGGTCAGGGTACATGCAAGAAATCAACCAATAAATGTATAAACAAGCAAAACAACAAATTGATGTCTATCTCTCCCCCCTTCCTCTTTCTCTAAAATCAATAAATAAAATTTTTAAAAATTAAAAAATAACATAAAAATAAGCATTCTCTTTGACTCAGCAACATTTAATCCTGGGAACTAACCCCAAAGAAAATCATTTAAGGTGTACAACAGATAAGATTTTAGAGGAGGTATCCAGCAATGTGGTCTTCAATACTGAAACACTGAAAGCAACTTGAAGTGTCTGAACCCTGGGATTGAGTGACTAAACTGTGCTAAAACATCCCCAGCGGAACCTTTGCTGGCCCCTGGAGGTGAGGAGGCCTGTGTTGGAGGGAAAAGCTGGTCCTAATGTTGGGTGCAAAATGTACGTTACAAAACAGAATACATAGTCTGATTCTATATTTGCATTTTATATATGCACTTGTGCAGAAAACTGAAAATATAAACACACAATAGTCACATAGTCACCTCCTGGTGTTA
Organism: Saccopteryx leptura; assembly: GCF_036850995.1. Lineage (NCBI taxonomy): Eukaryota > Metazoa > Chordata > Mammalia > Chiroptera > Emballonuridae > Saccopteryx > Saccopteryx leptura. Next base: position 306,087,335 of record NC_089504.1, on the reverse strand, counting down.
CAGTTACAGCAAACATGCACATTACATGTACTCACCTCCTGGTGTTACAATTACAGCAAACATGCGCATTACATGTACTTGTGTGGAGTGAGGGTGAGACAAGAACAAGGAGGAAGAGAAGGAACTACAGGAAGGTCTCCTGGGGGCCCGGCAGTCCCCACCTTGTTCTGGGGATCAGGTTAGAAAGGTATACCCTGTGGTTGGGCCTGTGACCCCTCAGTCCAGGCCCGGGGTCACCTTCAGAAAGGCAGCTGGGTGAGTGGCTAGTATGAGATGCAGCAGGGGACTCCTCTTCTGGAGGGGGTGCCTCAGAGGCCCAGGCAGTCTCCCATTTGGGGCTTACCTTAAAGATGGTGTTATCTCCGTCTTGACTGGGGCCGTGCCTCGTGGCATGGCGCCAGGGGATGTAGAAGAACTTCCTTTCCCCATTGACCCACTGAAGCCCTGGGAACTGGCAGCTGTTCACCTGGGCCACCAGCCAGGGCTTCAGCCGCACGCGGCGGGGCGGAGGGGCGGCCCCCGCGGCAGGCTGGTTCATGGCAAAGGGGTCCTGCAGGAGGAAGCCAGAGGGGAAACATCAGTCAGTTGCTGCCAACTGCTCCTTTGGCAGAGGGACATGGGGGCACTCAGGGAGCCCAGCCATGGCCATGAGGACTTTCCCTTCCTCCCAGCACTGGGACCTGGAGTCTCTCTGGTTCACCCAGGTGCTCAAAGCCAGTTCCCTTTCCAGCTAACAGCTTTCTTGTCACAGGGTCCCTGCATCTGTGCTGTGTTTGAGGGGAAAGGAAGGAGGGGTGGCACTACAGTGGAGGCCCCAACCCAGACGCCCTTTACCATATAGGATATCACTTCCCCAGCTGCCATGAGGCCACAAGGCCGGCACAGTACGGATGGACGCCCAGAGCTGCCCATCTCCAAACCTGCCCTGGCTGCCTCCCTCCAGGATGGGCCCATGTGTCCCCTGGAGAGACAGCCCACAGTGAATGACGGACACACAGGGACAGAGGCCGGTCCCCTTGCTTCAGTCTGGCGCTCCTGCGTCCCAAGCTCCCTGAGGGGCCAGGCTGAGGCCAGCCTCCAGCAGGTTCCCAGTCCCTGCCCAGCTTCTCCTTGCCCCGCCCTGCTCCTCCCCCCTCCTTCTCCTCCCCCACTAACCCGCTTTCTAGGAAACCTGGCCCAAGAAGCAGGCAGACCTGCGAATGGAGTGGGGGTTCCACGCCCAGTCTTCAGCACTTCCTTTCTTCCTCAGTGTTCCTCAGGGATCGAGCTTCCCCCACCTGGACATCTTGAGAGAAAGCCCATCAGCCTACTGTCTCCTGCATCACCAAGACAGTGGCCACCAGACTTAGATATCCTATCCTTGTCAAGCTATCAGATTCCTAGATTGGTTCCTCCCTTCCAGTCTAGGGCAATTAGTAAACGCCTAACGTTTGCCAGGCCCCCTGGCTCCCTGGTGCCCAGAGCTCGGAGAACTAAAGAGACAAGGTTTAATGGTGGCCCATGTGCAGGGGGCCAGTGCCACATCCTGGACCAGTCTCTGCCTCCCTAGTCAGAGGACAACTGGCCACAGGGAACCCATGCCTCCTATCCTCCACCTGCCAGTCTCTCTCCAGACCCAGGATCTGAAACTTCTCTTCACTGTCCTGAGCCCCTTCCAGGCCCGCTCCATGCTGGGTGGTTTCTCTCCTGTCTTTGCCCTTAACCTGCGAGCCCAGAATCTGAGGCAGAAACGGGGTCATAACTCAGAGGGGAGTCTGTCACTAGGCAAGTAAGGAGCAAAGGGCTGAGCAGGATTGGCAAGCAGGCTGCCTCCATCCAGGGCCCTAGTTCCTGAGCACACCTGAGTAGGTGGGTGTGCCTGTGTGTGTGAAAGGGCACACGCTGCCCCTGGACCATGCTTCTCTCCTTGGTACCTCCATCCCCTAAGAAGACCCTCCACACGTAAGGAGAGCGGTTGTGATGATGAGGGTGGCATAAGGATGGGTATGGGGGGCATTCCCAGAGGCCATGCTGCCTAGAACAAGGGTGATAGGCAGACAGGTGCCAACATTTGCTCTGTGAGGTGAGTGTGCCCGTTCTCACACTCACTCTCCGTAAAAGCACGGGTGACCCTGAACTCCATTTGTTGAGATGAGTGGTTTGGGGCTCTTACTCAGCCTTATACTGAACCCACCCCCCATCTTGTTTACCTTCTGAGTGAGTGGCAAACTCCTCAGTGATCTCTCTAGTTTTTTCCTTCTTCCACACACTCTCCCCAGCCCAGAACCCTGCTGTTCGCTGGACCCAAGTAGGACTTAAGAATACCAGCCAACTGCCTGACCGGGCGGCGGCGCAGTGGATAGAGCGTCGGACTGTGGGATGCAGAGGACCCAGGTTCGAGACCCCAAGGTCGCCAGCTTGAGCGAGGGCTCATTTGGTTTGAGCAAAAGCTCACCAGCTTGAGCTCAAAGTCACTGGCTCCAGCAAGGGGTTACTCAGTCTGCTGAAGGCCCGCGGTCAAGGCACGTATGAGAAAGCAATCAATGAACAATTAAGGAGTTGCAACATGCAACGAAAAACTAATGATTGATGCTTCTCATCTCTTCGTTCCTGTCTGTCTGTCCCTGTCTATCCCTCTCTCTGACTCTCTCTGTCTCTGTAAAAAAACAAAAAAACAAACCAAAAAAACACCCCAGCCAACTGACACACCCCAGAGGCAGGAAGCATTCTGTCCTCCAGCTGCCTCCCCCAACCAGTCCCCCCTCTGGCCAGGATTCTCCTCTGATCAGAGAACAAGAGAGCTAGACCAGGCCCAGGAGGAAGTCTGCTGGGGTCCGAGGCAGGCAGGCAAGAATGGCTGAAGGAAATGAGGCCTCTGGGCTGGTGAAGTGAACACTCCATAGGCTGGGGATGAGAACTAATCTTAATATTTGGGGTAACACTGTGCACCAAGGGACTAGGTTTTGAGTCAAAACCAGGACAGCCTCAAGCTGAAGAATTTTCTAACAGCTAACACCATCCAACCGAGGCCAAGGCCAGGCTGCTGCCTGGATGTACTCAAGCCCTAGTGGGCTTCCTGGCATGCCTGGGTAGGAGGCTGACTCCCTCTGTTGTTGACCTTGGAGCACTGAGCCTCAGTTTCCCCTGAAATTCCCTGCCCAGTACCTTTTTGGGTTGTAGCTGCTAAGTGCCACCTGCCATCTCCTGCTAAGACATCTCCATCTGCAGGCCTCTTCTCACAGCAGTACCCAGCTCCAGGCTGGGCCAAGGAGGGGGGGCGCTCCCAGCCCTGCCCTCAGGCCTCAGAAGACTGGTGGCTCAGTTCCCCTTTCCATACCAGCCTCCACCCAGCACCAGGGGAAATGAAAGTGGCCAGACCGGACAACTCAGAAACCTGACTCACTGGAGCTGGGGGAGGAAGCGATGTGGACAGAAATTCTCATTTGGGTCCCCCAGACCAAATTCTCAATCTCTCATCCCATCTCTTACCCCCCAACCCCCAAGCCTGCTGGCTGGTGGCCACTGTACATTTAATGTGGTTCATAGCATTGTCCCCCCCACCTCCCCACAAAAAGGCTTTGGTCCTGGAATAGAGGGGCAATAGTCACCAGTGTTAGGCAATTCCAGCTAAGTGAAGGTGGACAGAAGAAAGCTCTGTCGACACAGAGGGAAGGCAGACTTCCTGATGTCCCCCTCACACACACACACACAAGGTTGGCCTGCAGTGTGCCAGGGGTGGTGCAGCCGGGAGGGCCTAAAGGGCAAGGAGGAAGTTGGGTTGAGTACCCCACTGCCTGGCCCCGCCCAGCATTGCTGTTCAATACAAAGATTTGGAAATTAGAACTCTAGCCTCGTGTCAGAAATGTATAGCCCCTCCAGGCAGCCTAGGAGGGGCTACGGAAAGGGACTCCCACAATAAGCGAGGCAGAACCAAGGAAGGGTCTTCAGCCTCAGGGGTTCTTGCCTGCAGCCAGGTGCACTAGAACCAGGCTCAGTGTCAGCTTCCCAAGGAGGCTTCCTCTGGGAAGGCTTAGATCTGATTCAGATCATCCGAGTGCCAATGTCTGTGTTCTCCATCCCTACTTTCCCTTCAGATAGAAGCAGTTGTGCGATTTCCCAGGGAGCCCCAGCAGCTATAGGGTAGCCCTCAGGAAGTTCTTCCACTGCTGGGAGGACTTGACTTTTCACCAGAGGGCAGCGCTGGCCAGGGGTCTGTCCTGCCTGCCAAGGGTCTGGTGATCAGGTTTGCCATCTCGGGGGTGCAATTTCTGTAGCCTCACTCAGACCCAAGCTTGGGGATTTGAGCCCTGCAAAGTGGGGAGAGAGCAGACTGCAGCAGCATTCATGGAAATGCTAAAGAGGTGCGGGCTGCTCAAGACCTGAGGTAGCCCCCTGTAACTGAAGCATCTAGCCGGCGCAGCCAGGAGCCCCTTTGGAGAGGGAGAAGCCCCACTATTCACACCAGGGCCCTGAAGTCCCAGGAGCCAGCGACCTGAGGCGCCTAAGAGAGGAAGCACTCCCATAGTCAGCAGAGCAGCAAGCCCCATGCCACCTCCGAGGTTTGATTCACATTGTCTTTCCACAAACCCCACACACCAGCGGCCTGGGTGGGGGTGTGGGGGGAAGTTTCCTGCGCACCAGAGGGACCCTAAATCTCATCCCCTCTAGGTGAGTTGTCTACACCCCAAGACTGGGGGTGGGGGCCGGGTAGCAGATGTGGCAGAAAGAAGCCTCTCTTGGCCTCCTCCCAGGGACCGGGTGGGGGAAGGCCGAGGCGCAGGGGGAAACCCCAAAGTCGGGCCTTTAGATAAGAAAGGGTGTTTTCCAAGGACCTCCCTCGACTTGCTAGGAGCCCCAGCGCCCCGGGCCGGTAGTCATGGGAGGTCCGGAACCCTGCCTCTGGCCCTACTGCCCTCTTCCCCCAAAGATCCTCTAGCTTCCTTCCTCGTCCGCCTGCGTCCTTTCTGCTCCTGGCTATTTATTCCCATACTGGGCGCGCGGGAGTCCAAGCCAGACCCCACCCTACGGCTGGGACCGCCCCGTAGGATCCGCCCTAGTCGGATTGCCCGCGGGGCCACCCCCGGGGAGCTGGCTCTGGGTCTATCTCTCAGACTGCGTTTCCCGCGGCGGGGGGCGGGGGGCGCGGGCGACCCCGTCCTCTTCCCCACCCTCCCGTGTCCAAGGTGTTGGCGAGGCCAGGAAAGTCCTTCCATCCGCGTCCCGGGTGCCGGTCCCGGAAATCCCATCTAACCATCTAACTCGCCATCTAACCGTATCACTGCCACACTAGTCTCTTTCCTCCACTTTAAGACTCTTAATTGTTTCGTTTTTAAAGGAGGGAAGGACATAAAGGAACCAGTCCTAGAAGTACTGCGCCTCGTGTCCTTCTCTGCTAGGAGGGTCAGCGCCTCCTTTCCTCCGCCACGAGTCAAAAGACAGCGCGCCTCTACCTGACACCATCTTCCCACATACTCGGCCCTAATTCCTGCCATTGGCCTTAAGATCCTGGAGGATGAACCCTTTAAAACTCATCCCCTTACCCGAAAGGGTGAGGCGTACACGGCGGAGCGCACAGGACGGGGGAAGCGGGGTTTGCCCATTCACGGTCCAGGCCAGAACTCCTGCCGGGCGCCCGGGGGCTTCCCATCCATCCTGGGCGAAGCGAGACGGAGGGAGAGAAGCCGCAGAGCGGGCGCCCCTGGCAGCGGGGCCGACTCCGCCGCCGAGCCGCCGGGCTCCCCGGGCGCCTGCAGGACGAAGGCTGCCGGCGCGGGGCACCCTGTGCTGGCTGGGCCGTGGGAGACACCCAGGAGGCCGCCAGACCCGCGAGGCGCGCCCTGCGCCAGGCGCTCACCTGGGCTCCGGCGCCAAGCGAGCCGGACGCGGACGCTCCCCGACTCCCGCCCCGCTCCAGTCCTCCTCCCGCCCGGACAGGTGCCCCGCGGGTGCGGAGAGGAGCGCGCGGCCGCCGGGATCTACCTGTCAGCGGTGCGCCCGCGTGGCTGCGCCCGGGAGCACCGGCCGGGCGGCTGGGACGACTGCGCTCCCCGGAGCTGCGCCTCCCGCCCTCCAGCCCGCCCGGCACTTCCGCGTCGTCCACCCCCGCCCCTGGGCCGTGGCCACGGAACCTCGGTGCGCGGGCAGCGCCCAGCCCTGCCCCACGGAGCCACCCTGGTGCCCCCGCACTGACCCAGCGGCCGCGGGCCGGGCCCCTCTCCAGCCCAGCCCTCTTACCAGACGCCACGCGCAGGCCTGGACCCCCAACTGGGGTCCGTAGGCAATCTGGATCCACAAAATAGTCATTCGACAACCCCAGGTCCCCACCCCACCTCACCCTGCTGCGGTGCTCAGTGAGGCCCGGGAGCTGCCTCAGCCCGCGTCCGCGGGGGCTCTAGGTCAGTGCACACACAGGCCATCAACCGAACCACGTCCGAGGGCGCGGTGGCGCGGCGGTGGAGAGTCCTGGCCCGCGCCCCACCCGCCTGCACACCTTCCAAGGGTCACCCCGGCCCCTCCTAGACGTGCCTTCAGAAAGGGGTCCTCAGGCTACTCTGCTCCTTTCTAATTCTCAAACCCACACCTGCCCGCCCAGCTCCTCTTACCGGGTCCCCTTCGGGGCCTCTCAGGGTCGGCGCCAGAGTCGCCTGTCCCGCTCTTAACGCTACATTGACCATCCATCTGCCGTTCATACACTTTTCGCTTCCACAGGTGGGCCCCGTTCACCGACCTCAACCTTGACGTGTCCTGTTCCTTCTCATGGGACAGCCATCACTTCAAATTTTGTTTCGGGGTCACCTCCTCTGGAAAGCTCCCTCCTGGGCCGGGTTCCCCTGCTCCGAAGCTCAGTGGTGGTTTTAAACTCCGCCGCTGGAATCAGCTTATTCAGGAACCACTCCCGTTTGCATTTTTTTCTATAGTCATTTTCAATAAAAATATTTTCAAAAGAACATTTTCAAGTTAACGGACTAAATTTTAGATAGTAAATAAAACATAGAAGTTCTAGAAAGTACTGGTTGCCCTTTAAAGTTATTGGCTGTGTTTTTAATAAATATGGTATTAGTCAGCTGATGAATCAGAACCTTGACCTTCCCCGCCCCTCTCCTTCCCTCTAGGAAAACCCGGGTTGTTGGTCTTTGCCCTGATCTGTCTCATCACTCATGAAGTGTTGTCTTTTTCTTCTCTTCTGTCTCTCCCTCTCTCTCTCTCCTACTCCTTGATAAGAAAAAAAAAAAAATAGAGATAGAAATTATACATAAGTGGCCCTGGTCCTTGGTTCAGTGAATAGAGCCCCCCCCCCAGCACCCCCCCATGAATATCCTGGGTTTGATGTCCTGTCAGGGCACACAGTAGAAAAGCAGCCATCTGCTCCCTTCCCACCCCTTCTCTCCCTTTTCCCCTACTGCAGCCAGTGGCTCGATTTGTTCCAGCATGGCGGGACACTGAGGATAGCTCCTGTTGGAGCACATTAGCCTCAGGCCCTAAAAATAGCTCAGTACTGGAGCACTGGCCCAAGACGGGGTTTCTGGGTGGATCCCAGTTAGGGTGTATGCAGGAGTTTGACTCGCTGCCTTCCCTCCTTTCATCTTAAAAGAAAAAGAAAAAGAAAAAAAAGAATTATACATAAGTATTTTACTATTTGTATCTGCTGAGTATTTTACTATTTTATGTTTATTTTACTAAAGATTTTATTTATTGAGTTTTAGAGAAAGAGGGAGAGAAAGAGAGAGGGCAAGAAGCAACAACTCATAGTTGTTTCACTTTAGTTGTCATTGACTGTGTATATGTGCCTTGTGGTTTCAAACTGGCAACCTCAGGGTCCACATTCTATCTACTGCACCACCACAGGTCATGCTATTTTGTATTTTTAAAATTTAAAGTGTTGATAAGGATCCCTGAATGGATAGCTCAGTTGATTAGCGCATCAACCAGATTTGTCAAAGTTGTAGATTGATCCCTGGTCAGGACACATGCAAGAAGCAACCAATGAATGCATAAGTCAGTGGAATCAGTGTTTCTGTTTGGCTCTCTCTCTCTAAAAAATAAAAATAAATAAATAAATAAAAGTGTGGATGGGGGGAAAAGTGTATAGGTAGATTTTTGTGTGTTTTTTCCCTTTAAAAATGAAACTATTGCCTGACCAGGCGGTGGCGCAGTGGATAGAGCATCGGACTGAGATGCTGAGGACCTAGGTTCGAGACCCCGAGGTTGCCAGCTTGAGCGTGGGCTCATCTGGTTTGAGCAAAGCTCACCAGGTTGGACCCAAGGTCGCTGGCTTGAGCAAGGGGTTACTCGGTCTGCTGAAGACCCACAGTCAAGGCACATATGAGAAAGCAATCAATGAACAACTAAGGTGTCGCAACCAAAAACTGATGATTGATGCTTCTCATCTCTCTCCGTTCCTGTTTGTCTGTCCCTGTCTATCCCTCCCTCTGACTCTGTAGAAAAAAAAAAAGAAACTATTTAATTGATACCCCACAAAATGGGAAACTTTTTCACTGGAGGCTAGTCATTTTTAATAGAAAATATTATTTATTGGACTAGAAAATGTAGCTGAAGTAATAGTCAGGAAAAGTCTTTCTTTTATTGTCAAATGCCCCATACACAGTCTGAGGAAGCATGAGATTAGGATTCTGCACACTGCCTACCACACAGACTGTCCCCCTTGTTCAGGTGAGGTCCCCACCCTTAGAGACTTGAACTTCACCAAGAACCACACAGGGGCTATGTGTAGAGGAAGGGGCATCACACTTGAGCTTGTATCTGACTCTGTTGTGTTCTAGCTAAGTGACCTTCAGTAGATCCTGTAAAGGGGAGATGATGTTACCGAGCTCATGGCTTTGGTGTGAGAGTCCAGGGGTGAGGTTGGACGGGGACCTGCCCGGCTCAGGACCTACCTTGCCAGGACAGGAGAACCTGTGCCAAGAAGCACTCTGGGCCAGAGACATGGTGTAGGGAGGAAGGAGCAGGGGCAGACTGCATCACTCAGCCTCTTCCAAAATTGAAGGGGCCCCTTGCCTTCAGATGCTGTCTTATGGTGAAGCACAAACAAGGGAGAAGCAAGGCTACACCAACCCTCATGGCTCACTCCCAGTTCCCCCTGGGGGCACTTGGGAACAGGGAGATGTGGCTTCCACCAGCCCGAGCCTCCACAGAGATGTGTGTCCAGGCCCGTCACTTCCAGTGGTGAGCTGGCCCCTGCCCCAACTTCCCCTGGCTGAGGCATTAGACTGAGGGTGTGGTGAGCGGCTTGGTTCCGGTAGAAGCTAGAGTGTGAGTGTGTATGTGTGCAAGTGTGTGTATGTGTGTGGAAGGGGGGGTGGGGAAGCTGTGTCACCAAAGGGAACTGAAAGAAGCCCAGAGTCAGTGTTAAGGAGAGAAGAAAGCGGTCCGTGGGGAGCTGGACAAGACTCCCCCCAACTCTGGTCCTTCAGTGGTGGCCTGGGCAGACAGCTGCCTTTGTCTGAAACCTCCCTTCCTGGAGACCCTCCCTCTCAGGCCTGGCTCTCAGGGTTCATGTTCCTCAGGTAACCCCCGTTTCTGGGAATTTGTTGGCTGTACACTGGGTTCTGGAGCCCAGCAAGGCTGAGTCACACTCTGGCCCCACCACTCTGGCGTTGTGTGACCTTGAGCAAACCACAGACATTCTTGGAACCCCCGTTTCCCACCTGTAAAGTGAGAATGACAACGTCACTGTCACAGCTCGGCTGTGAGGCCTAAACCCAGCGCGTGCTCAGAGAGTACCTCTACATGTCACAGTCAAGTGGCAAACTCAACCTTTGTCCAACCCTTGCCCGCCTGAGCTTCCAACCTATGGAGAGAGGTAGACAGGAAGCGCTTAACTAACACAGTTGGCAGGTGCCTCGTGGGTTGTTGCACAGGCTGAGCAGAGGGGCCGCAGAAGTGGAGGCAGGTTTACCTCAGCCATTCTGGCCCCTGTGAAGGGCACACGGTTTCTGACACACGCAAGTGGAAGCTTTATTATCAATAATGCCCAGGACACCACAACTGGGACTTCCTCCCTCTTTCTTACTAACTGCTGCCTCCTCAGAGCTTTTTTGGGCACAACCTGGAAGTCCCCCATTTGGCCAGTACTGTCACATGGTCTCTAGATCCCCTGGCTCCACCTCTCCCAATGTGCAGCTCTAGCTCTTCCCACGGCCTGAGGCCCAGGAAGCTGTGAAGCCGCAGGCCCTGGCCTCTGCTCCTTTGACTGCTAAGAACAAATACTACTTCCTTTTCCTTCCTGCTCGGCACCCTTCCTATCCCTGACCCTTTGCAACCAGGCTTCCAGTCCTTTCCCACAGATCCTGCTCTGGGTCTTGGACCCATACCTCCAGCAGACCCTGAAACTCTCAGAACATCTCAGAAATTTCAGTCTGTGTCTTTTTCTCATGTCAACCCTCACAGCTTGGAATTTCATGGTTGCCTGGGTTTCTAACCGACCCCTTTAAATAACTGCGGTGGAGGCTTCTCATCGTGCCCTGGGATTCCCCTCTGAGCTCAGCTCAGCACCTTAGCATCCTTCCCTGGCCCCTGACCGCCTTGCCCCTGGCTCGCCTCTCAGTGCAATCACCATTGGTCCTGCTGATTTCCCCCCACTCACATCCTGTATCTCCACATCCTCATCATCCCTGCTCCCATCAGCTGCGCTTGGCTGACTCAAACACTCCTAAGATCTGCTTAGCTCAGCATTTCACTCAAACCACTTCCCTCTCCACTACTGGGCTTTGTCACAGAAGGGGTCAGGCCTCTGTTTTTCCTGCCTAGCTGGAGGACTTGCTGTAGTACACAAGACACCTGGAGGAAAAGAAAGAGGAGGAAGTCTGACTTGGAAACCCCAGCCTTTCAGGGGTTCGTGCAGTCAGGATGGATGAGCACCCCCTTTGAGGGGACAGAGGCCACCCTGTTCCCTTGAGACCCTGGTGTGGACCTCAGTGTCTTTTCTTGTCCCACACAGATCTGGTTGAAGCCCAGGGTCCATAGGTGTTGCTACGAGGGAGAGGGGTCCCATCCAGGTGTGGGGTGTGGGGGCCACAGGCTCTGGAGGGCTTGTCGGCCAGATCTATTTTAAGCCCCTGCAGCAAATGAACCCAGGCTCGAAATCCTCCCTGGGACAGGACTATTGTCACTCTGAAGTGGGAAAGAGGGGGACTCAATCCTGTCCAAGATATCAGGGTCAGCCTAAGGGCCAGCGGCTCTCATCAGCTCACATCTGGACCTCAGGGTGGCAGAGAGATGACAGAGCCACCTTGGATGGGAGGGGACTTCAGGGGTGCCTCTGGGACTCTGGAAGAAACCAGCCTAAGGTAGCTGAAGCTTAAGGTCATGAGAAAGGTAAGGGGGCATGACATTTGTCCCATGTGGCTTTTCAACACGTCAGTGTGGGAGGAGGTCACAGCTGCCTCTATCTGACCACCTAAAGGGTGGGCTGGGTGGGGGTCATGGGTTGAGCATTTGTGTGTGTTTGTCTCTCTCTCTCTCTCTCTCTCTCTCTCTCTCTCTCTCTCTGTGTGTGTGTGTGTGTGTGTGTGTGTGTGCGCGCGCGCGGTGGAGGGAAGGGAAGGATCTCTTGGGAGCCAGTAGCCAAACAGAACTGTGGGGACAGGTGTTTACTTCCTGCCAGCCAGTCACCCCAGGGTCAAGGTTACAAACCTGACTGGTTACAGGCCTGTGAGCCCCGGATGGGGCATCCCCTCTGCTGCTCCTGTAGCCTCTGATGCTGGGGGAAGGAAGTCAAGAAACCCCCCCTGGGGGTTAAAGGCCCCGGGAGGTCCAGAGAGCAGGGCCCACTCTGCTCTCTGGGCCCTCTCAGACCTCACTTGAGGGGAGTCTGGGGTAGTTCTTACCAGACCGGTGTTTTGGAACCTCAGTGTTTCCCAGTCTCCAAGCCAGGAGCCAGATGGAAATCTGATGCCCACCCAGGCCCCCGAGCTGGGCGGACGGGGCTGGGCAGGGCTGGTGGGCATGGATGACTCAGGGTTCTCTATGATCGGTGTCAGTCTGAGGACCAGACTCCCCTATTTCTCTCAACCTATCCTCCTCCTTCCCTCCCAAGGCAGCACTCCCAAAGTCTCAGGGAGGCCAACATGGCCTGACAGCTGGTCCAGGGACATCATGGGGTTGGAAGTTGGGCAAGACAGAAAGAAGAAAGGGGTGACTGCTAGAGCAGGAGTTTACGGGGGCTTTCTCACTGGCCCCTGACCCATGAGAAGGCTTTGCTTTGCAGTCACAGGAGTGCCCCAAAGGCCTGGTCATGGGAACAGTGAGCTCAGGGGCTGGGTCCCACCTGGAACACAGCTGCAGTTTGGGGTTCAGGGAAGAGAAGGTGAGACAGGGGGCCCATGCGGAGGAGTAGCCCACCCCAAGCTGTGGAGAGCCAGGCGTGGTCACCGGTCACCGCCAGGCTGCCGCTCAAGGCAGTGGGGCATGCTGGTTAAGGCCCTGTTGGAAAGTATGTGGTACTCTGGAGGGGTCAGGCCACATGCTGGGCTGACCGAAGGTGCAAATACAACCAGATAATACTAATGAGGCTTTAATATACCTAGACACCGCTAAGCACTTTCCGACATAATTATTGTACATTTCATTGCCACAACCAGCCACTGAAGCGGGTGTCATTAGTACTCTATTTACAAAGGAACAGCTGGGTAACTTGCTAACCTCTTGAACCTTTGAACAAGTCAGTCAGCTTACATCTTTGTAATCTTAGTATCATCTTTGCTGTTCCTGGGCTTATAGAAGCATCACCCTGAGCTCTGCCTTCAGTTTCCTATGGGGCTTCCCCCGTGCCGTAGCTCAGTGTTCCAATTTCCTCTTTTTATAATGATTGGATTAGGGCTCATCCTAATGACTTCATCTTAATTCATTATTACATCTGCAATTATCCTATTTCAAAATAAGGTCACATTCTGAGGTACTGAGTGGTTAGGAACTCAAGATATGAATTTGAAGGGGGGCACAATTCAACTCATAACACTATAACATGTAACCTCCTATGTACCAAACACTGGGGGCCCATTTGATTCTCATGACAACTGTGCGAGGCAGGAATATGTATTACCTTCATTGTATAGATGAAGACATTTAAGTTCAGAAAGGTTAGGCAGTTCAGCCAAAGGTACACAGCAAATGAAACACAGGTAATTGAAATAGACTAAACCATGAGTTACATGCAATTACTCTGGAGTCAGACAAACCTGTGTTCAGGCTCTAGTTGTATAACTGTGGGTAGGTCATTCAGCCTCTCTGGGTCTCAGTGTGCCCATTTATTTTTTAATTTTTAATTTTTTTTGTATTTTTCTTAAGTTGGAAACGGGGAGGCAGTCAGACAGACTCCCGCATGCGCCCGACTGGGATCCACCCGGCATGCCCACCAGGAGGCAATGCTCTGCCCATCTGGGGCATCGCTCTGCCGCAATCAGAGCCATTCTAGCGCCTGAGGCAGAGGCCACAGAGCCATCCTCAGCGCCTGGGCAAACTTTGCTCCAGTGGAGCCTTGGCTGTGGGAGGGGAAGAGAGAGACAGAGAGGAAAGAGAGGGGGAGGGGTGGAGAAGCAGATGGGCACCTCTCCTGTGTGCCCTGGCTGGGAATCAAACTGGGACTCCAGCACGCCAGGCCAACACTCTACCACTGAGTCAACCAGCCAGGGCCTCAGTGTGCCCATTTATAATTAGTGCAGTTATACTATGCAGTCAACGACACAGAACTGTTGTGGAGCGGCGAGGCTGGGGTCTAGCCCAGTGCTGGGCACGCAGTAGAAGCAGTGATAATAATACAAGCGTAGCAGTTGCTGCTCTGTAGAGCACATCCTGTTTTCTGTTGGTTCTGGGTGGCTGCCTCACTGTGTCAGCTCTCCTCTCCGAGTCCCTGGGGCAGGCAGAGCCAGGAGCACACTGATCCCCACACTCGGGCAGCCTAGAGCTTCCTGGAGCTATTTGCACACAAGCTGTCCCCCACTCTGACATGCCCCCATCCCTTCCCTTCATTGCGAGGGTAGAGGGCGTTGCCTGCTGGGGGCCTCTTTCCTTGCACTCAGGCCCAGGGGTGTTGTCTGTGTAGAAAAGGTGGCTCATGTGCCCAGGGAATGATCGTGGCTCCTGAGAGAGGCTGCCAACTCCCCAGCTGCCTCACCCTTAGGGACAAGCCCATGAGAAGTTAGAAGAAGGATCAGCAGGTTCTCTTACATCGACTGCCTAAGAATCCCACTGTAAGAAGCAGCAACCTCTCCACATGCTCTCTGCCATCTGCTCAGCAACTGCAAAGCAGCAACCATGCATGTGGGCATCTCCATCCATGCTGGCCAGGCTGGTGTCCATATTGGCAATCTCTGCTGGGAACTCTACTGCTTGGAATATGGCATCCAGTTTGATAATCAGATACCAAGTGATAAGACCATGGAGGGTGGAGATGACTCTTTCAACACCTTTAATGAGACAGGCACTGGCAAGCATATGCCTAGGGCAGTGTTGGTAGACCTGGAACCCACAGTCATTGATGAAGTTTATACTGGTACCTAATGCCAGCTCTTCCAACCTAGGCAGCTCATTACAGGCAAAGAAGATGCTGTCAATAACTATGGCCACAGGCACAACACCATTGGCAAGCAGATCACTGACCCCATCTTGAACCTAATTTGGAAACTGGCTGACCAGTGCACGGTCTTCAGGGCTTCTTGGTTTCCCACAGCTTTGGTGGGAGAACTGGTTCTGGGTTCACCTCCCTGCTGACGAAGCATCTCTCTGTTGATTATGGCAAAAAGTCCAAGCGGGAGTTTTCCATTTACCCAGCACCCCAGGTTCCCACAGCTTTAGTTGAGCCCCACAACCCCATCCACATACTGTCCTGGAGCACACTGATTGTGCCTTCATGAGAGGCAACAAGGCCATCTATGACATCTGTCGTAGAAACCTTGATACTGAGCACCCAACCTATACTAACAGAATACTGTCCTGGAGACAACCTAACAGAATAGGTTGATAGATCAAAATCTGTCATCCATCACTGCTTCCCTCAGGTTTGACGGAGCCGTGAATGTTGATCTAACTGAATTCCAGACCAACCTAGTGCACTATCCCTGCATCCACTTCCCTCTCACCTCTGCTGAGAAAGCCTACCATGAACACCTTTCTGTAGCATAGATCACCAATGCGTGCTTTGAGCTAGCCAACCAGGCAATGAAATGTGCCCCTCACCATGGTAAATACATGGCTTGCTGCGTGTTGTACCATGGTGACATGGTTCCCAGAGATGCCAATGCTGCCGTTGCCGCCCTAGAGACCAAGCGCACTGTTCAGTTTGTGGACTGGCTTCAAAGTTGGCATTAATTACCGGCCTCCCACTGTGATACCTGGTGGAGACCTGGCCCAATGACAGCAATCGGTGTGCCTGCTGAGTTATTGCTGAGGCCTGGGCTCGCCTGGACCACAAGTTTGATCTGATGTACACCGAGTGTGCCTTTGTCCACTGGTGTGCAGGTGAGGATATGGAGGCAGGAGTGTTTTCTGAGGCCCGTGAGGACAGGGCTTCCCTAAGGAAGATTATGAGCAGGTTCATGAGGAAGGAGAGGAATACTAAAGTTAAAATGTCACAATGGTGCTGCTTTCACATGGAAGCCCATTCTGTTTTAAACACTGAAATGTTGTAGTCTGATTAGTTATTTTGTATATAGCAGTGTATACTCTAATAAACAATTACTGACCTATGTTTTAAAACAGTGGTCCCCAACCCTGGGCCACGGACGATGCCGGTCCGTGGGCCATTTGGTACCTGTCCGCAGAGAAAGAATAAATAACTTTACATTATTTGTGTTTTATTTAAGTCTGAACAATGTTTTATTTATTTATTTATTTATTTATTGGTATTTTTCTGAAGCTGGAAACGGGGAGACACAGTCAGACAGACTCCCGCATGCGCCCGACCAGGATCCACCCGTCACGCCCACCAGGGGGGCGCCCCTCTGGGCGTCGCTCTGCGGCGACCAGAGCCACTCTAGCGCCTGGGGCAGAGGCCAAGGAGCCATCCCCAGCGCCTGGGCCATCTTTGCTCCAATGGAGCCTTGGCTGCGGGAGGGGAAGAGAGAGACAGAGAGGAAGGAGGGGTTGCGGGGTGGAGAAGCAAATGGGCGCTTCTCCTGTGTGCCCTGGCCGGGAATTGAACCCGGGTCCCCCGCACGCCAGGCCGACGCTCTACCGCTGAGCCAACTGGCCAGGGCAACAATGTTTTATTTTTTAAAAATGACCAGATTCCCTCTGTTACATTCGTCTAAGACTCACTCTTGACGCTTGTCTCGGTCACGTGATACATTTTTCCGTCCCACCCTAAAGGCTGGTCCGTGAAAATATTTTTGACATTAAACAGGTCCATGGCCCAAAAATGGTTGGGGACCACTGTTTTAAAACACAACAGTTTAGCCTGACCAGGTGGTGGCGCAGTAGATAGAGTGTTGGACTGGGATGCGGAGGACCCAGGTTTGAGACCCCGAGGTCGCCAGCTTGAGTGCGGGCTCATCTGGTTTGAGCAAAGCTCACCAGCTTGGACCCAAGGCCGCTGGCTTGAGCAAGGGGTTACTCAGTCTGCTGAAAGCCCATGGTCAAGGCACATATGAGAAAGCAATCAATGAACAACTAAGGTGTCGCAACAAAAAACTGATGATTGATGCTTCTCATCTCTCTCCCTTCCTGTCTGTCTGTCCCACTCTATCCCTCTCTCTGACTCTCTCTCTCTCTCTCTCTGACTCTGTAAAAAAACAAAAACAAAAAAACACACACAAAAAACCCACAACGGTTTGTTACAGAACCCTGTCTTAAATGAAAAAGGAACCTGACCAGGCGGTAGAGCAGTGGGTAGAGCATCGGACTGGGATGCGTTCGAGTCCTCGAGGTCCTCAGCTTGAGCGCAGGCTTATCTGGTTTGAGCAAAGCTCACCAGCTTGAGCTCAAGGTCGCTGGCTCGAGCAAGGGGTTACTCGGTCTGCTGTAGCCTCTGGTCAAGGCACATATGAGAAAGCAATCAATGAACAACTAAGGAGCCACAGTGGGGGGGGAGGGGGAGGAAAGGAAAGGAAGGAAGGAAGGAAGGAAGGAAGGAAGGAAGGAAGGAAGGGAGGGAGGGAGGGAGGGAGGGAGGGAGGGAGGGAGGGAGGGAAGGAAAGAAAGAAAGAAAGAAAGAAAGAAAGAAAGAAAGAAAGAAAGAAAGAAGAAAGAAAGAAAGAAAGAAAGAAAGAAAGGAAGAAAGAAAGAAAGAAAGAAAGAAAGAAAGAAAGAAAGAAAAACTATATATAGGGTTGGAGAACAGCTCAGAGGCTAGAGGGTGGGAAGCGGTTGACCACAAGGGGCAGCATGAGGTTATGAGAAGAGTTCTCTGTCTTGATTGTGATGATGGTTACACCACTCTCTCTGCATTTGCCAAAACTCAGACCTGCACACTAAAAAGAATGAATTTTATTGTATACAAATTAAAAATAAATTTAAAAAAATTTAAAGTGATTCAGAAGATCCAAATTCTAAATGTCAAGGAGTTTTAGCAATACTTAGCAAATTTAGTTTGTAGTTTCTTTTATATGCAAGCAAAAGACTGATACTGTGTTTGATATGTCTTAAAGAATTCTTTAAGTTAGTTCAAAATGAAACTTCTGCAGAATTAAAAAAAGAAAAAGAGAGAAGAGCAAGCCCCTCACAGAGAGGCAGGTGCATTGCTCCTACATGCTCTGTTTCTCCCTGCCTCTGTCGGGCTCTCCCGGGCCCACGCCCCCACTGTCTTGCAGGTCCCTCTCCTAACTTCCTCCCAGCTGTCAGGGCTGAGCACTGTCTCTGGGAGTTTGATGACTTCTATCAGGTTCCCTGACTGCCCCAGGAACCCGGACAAAAAAGCCACTGTCAGTATGGATGGTTTCAGATGAGAGGAGTATGAGTGGGGCCCTGGCAGGACACCCGTGGCATTAAAGGGAAGCAAGTTTAGGACATTTGCACAAGCGTGAACAGGGTTGCAAAAGCCACTGGGGAATGTCCAGTCCTCTGGGGTCTATCATCAGCCAAAAATTATTACCACCCTTGAAGGGGCCACCCTCCAGGACCTGTGGCCATGGCAAGGTTGGGGCACTGTCTGTTTTCACCCTCCCACCCACCCCCATCTTTTACCAGTGCCGCCCATTAGCCAAATCCACCCAGACTCCAAGGGCCAAGAAGCCCAGTTCATATAGGCCAAGGAAGTCAGCTGCTTCCCGGCCTGAAGTAAGTAGAAAGAAACAGAGAATGGATGGGGAGGGGGTGGCAGGAAACCAAAGCTCCTGGGACTGGAGAGATCTCCTGGGAGATGGGAGACCAACTCTGGATCCATCAGTCTACTCCCTTGGGACAGCTAAGTGCCCTAGCTCACTTTCCAAGCTGGGTGTTCCCGAATGAATGAATGAATGAATGATGAATTTGAAAATGGCTGAGTGACAGAATGAGTGGAAAAGGGCTGGTTCCTACTGACACTAACAACAAGGTGGATCATTTTCCCCACGACTCCCACCATATAAGCCTTTCAGGACTAGAACTATGTCTTAAGCACCCACTTTAGGGTGCTATGACCCTGAGCAAGAGAAGCAGAGGTTCCGGGCCAGGTAGGATGTGGGCAGACACTGGGAAGCCTGTGTGGGCCTGCAGGCAAGAGGCCTTGCTTCTCCTCCCCTCTTTGCCTGGAAACCTACACAGGGGCTGCCCCCTAAACCCCCAGGACCCACTCTCTCCATCAGGGCCAAATAGGGACATAGGCTAGGTCTGGGGGCAGCTGATGGGGAGGGGGGGCTTTCCCCTCAGCCACTGGCAGCGTTGGGAGGGGTCTGGCACCGTGCTGGGCACATGCACCCCAGTGCGTGGTTATTCTCTGTCCTGCGTGCTTCATCCCAAGGGTTCTGGCTTGGCTGTAACCCTCCCTCCTGCACTCTGCACGCACCCAGTGGGGCTGGGTATGGTGAAAGTGTTGTGGTTCCAAGCATGAAAGGCAGAGAGGTGTGGAGGCCCAAAGGCCATGGGGAATACCTCACGAGGGGCTCAGAGTTTCTGGTGTATCCAAGGACCAGCCCCTGGGGTTGGGAGGCCAAGAGGCCTAGGGCAGTTCCCCTCCTGAGAGGTCTCTCCTGGGGGCCACCCACATCATACCCCCACCTCTACTTTGGACCAGAGCTTGGTAGTTGGCAACTCCTGCTACTGGGCATGAGCTGGTTAAGGGTGAAAAGGCAGAGCACCCCTCATTATGCTTCAGCTTTGCTCCCACCAACCAGAGGCTGAACTCTGATCCCCAAAGCCCCCAGCTGGGCCCCCTCGGAAGTCCGAGTGAGTAATGTGAGGCCCCATGTGCAGTAAGCAAATTGATCCTAGTATATGGGAGACCTTGTCCTATGCTCAACCTGCTTCCTGCTCCCAGGTTTATTCCTGAAGATTTCCAGATGCACTCACAGTAGGAGTCCAATAGCGACCCTCCACTTTCTCAGCAGGGCCACTGGCTGAACCAGGAAGGTGGAAGCCTTCAGCAGCCCTCCCCTCCCAAAGCTTCCTCACCTTCCAATGCCCCTCATTCAACCCCTCACCCCTTTGTCTGCCATCCAGCCGGTACCCTGTCAGGCCTCAGATTTTAGGATGCTCTAGGAAAGAGGAGAGGAGTAGCCACCATTCCCACTGAATCCTGCTACTGCAGTTTGTTGATCCCTAGGGGCAGAGGACCAGATCTGGAGCCCACACCGCAAGGTATTCAAGGTGCAGGACAGCGTAAAGGGGCAGTTGCCAGGGGAGTTTGACCAGGGGGCCACCAAGAAGTTATGTCCAGATCTTAGGACATGCATTTTCGTGGACCTGGATCTCTGTCTGGACTTGGTGGGGGCTGTGCAACCCCATGAAGCTCCATCAGAGCTGAAACCTCTGTATTGCTCACTGGGGCCACCATGTGGCCGGCTCAGGGCCTCAGTCCACCCTGTGGTCCCTTCTTCCAAGGTGTCCTTCCTCAGGCAACGTTTCTGCCTACGTGCTGTACTCAGGCCCTTTCCTGGGGACAGCTTACTTGGATGGGACAGGAAGGCATGATAGTAAGCTGTCCACAGGTAAATCCTAGAGCAGCCACTAAGAAAATAACAAAAGATACAGTAAAAACTATATCATTAATGGAATAATTTAAATGTTGTACTAGCAAATATTCGCTTAGGGCAGAAGAAAGCAGTCTAGGAGAAACAGAGGAACAAAAAGACATGAGATATTTAGAAACAAGTAAAATGGCAAATACAATTTTATCAATAATTTAAATGGATTAAACAATTCAATCGAAAGACAAAATCCAACAATTACTGTCCATAGGAACACATTTAAAATTTGAAAATACAGATAGATTTAAAGTAAAAGGGCAGAAAAACATATATCATGCAAATAGCAACCATAAGAAACCTGGAGGGGTTAGACCGATATCAGACAAAATAGATTTTAAAACAAAAAAGGTACAAAAAATAAGGAGAGACATTTTATAATTATAAAAAGATAACCCATCAGAAAGGTGACAATTATAAATATATACATCTAACAACAGAGCCATACCTCACACCATATACAAAAAAGAGTTCAAATGGATCAAAGACTTAGATGTAAGAGCCAATCCTACAAAACTCTATAAGAAAACATAGAGATAAAAAAAAGAAAACGTAGAGATAAATCTTCCTAATAGATCAGGCAATGTTTTTTAAACACAACACCAAAACTATAAAAGACAAAAGAAAAAAAAGATAAATTGGACTTCATCAAAATTTAAATTTTTTTTTGCCTGACCTGTGATGGCGCAGTGGATAAAGCATTGACCTGGAAATGCTGAGGTCGCTACTTCGAAACCCTGGGCTTGCCTGGTCAAAGCACATATGGGAGTTGATGCTTCCAGCTCCTCCCCCACTTCTCTCTCTGTCTCTCCTTTCTCTGTCTCTCCCTCTCCTCTCTAAAAAAAAAAAAAAAAAAAAAAAAAAAAAAAAAAAAAAAAGAAAGAATAAAAAATCTTAAAAAAAAAGAAAAGAAAATATGTAAATGACTAATAAGCACGAGGAAAGATATTCAACATCATGAATCATTAGGGAAATACAAATCAAAACCACAAGGATCCTTGGCTGGATAGCTTGGTTGGTTAGAGCATCGTCTGGATACGGAAGGTTGCCAGTTTAATCCCCGGTCAGGGCACATTCAGGAACAGATCGATGCTTCCGTCTGTCTGTCTCTCCCTCCCTCTCTCTCTAAAATAAATAATAATAATAATAACTGCAAGGAGATACCACTTTGCATCCACAAGGATGGCTGTAATAAAAAACGTCAGATAATAAGTGTTGTTGAGGATGTGGAGAAATTGGAACCCTCAATACAGTGCTGATGGGAATGTAAAATCATGTAGTTACTTTGGAAAACAATTTGACAGTTCCTTAAAAGGTTAAAGATAGAGTTACCATATGACCCAGCAACTTCACTCCTGGGGATATGCCCAAGAGACACTGAAGCATATGTCCATATAAAAAACTGCACATGCGCCTGACCAGGTGGTGGCGCAGCGGACAGAGCGTCAGATTGGGATGCGGAAGACCCAGGTTCGAGACCCCGAGGTCGCCAGCTTGAGCGTGGGCTCATCTGGTTTGAGCAAAAATTCACCAGCTTGGACCCAAGGTCGCTGGCTCGAGCAAGGAGTTACTTGGTCTGCTGAAGGCCTGCGGTCAAGGCACATATGAGAAAGCAATCAATGAACAACTAAGGTGTCGCAATGTGCAACGAAAAAACTAATGATTGATGCTTCTCATCTCTCCGTTCCTGTCTGTCTGTCCCTGTCTATCCCTCACTCTGACTCTCTCTGTCTCTGTAATAAAATAAAATAAAATAAAATAAAATAAAATAAAATAAATAAAAAAAAACAAAAAAAAACTGCACATGAATGTTTCTAACAGACAAAAAGTGGACAAAACTCAAATGCCTTAAATGGATGAATGGATAAATAAAATACAGTATGTACGTGCAATGTAATCTTATTTGGCAATAAAAAGGAATAAAGTACTAATAAATGGTACAACATTGATGACCCTTGAAAACATGCTAAGGGAAGCCCTGACTGAGTAGCTCAGGTGGTTAGTCATCCCAGTACGCTCAGGTTGTGAGTTCAATTCCTGGCAGGGGCACATACAAGAAACAATGATAATAATAAGTAGAACAACAAAACTGATGTTCCTCTCTCTAAAAAAAAAAAAAGTGCTAAGGGAAAGAAGTCAGACACAAACAACCACACAGTGTAAGATTCACTTATATGAAATGTTCAGAACGGCCAAATCCATAGAGGAAATGTGCAGTGAACGGTTGCCTAGGGCTGGGGAGTAGGCAGTGGTAGGAAATAAAGGTAAAAGTTAGAAGGTACAGAGGTTCTTTTGAGGGTGAATGAAATATTCTAAGATTGATTGTGGTAACGGCTACATTACACAACTCTGTGAATGTACTAAACTATTCAACTGTATGTTTTGTTTTTATTTGTTTATTTTTATTGATTGATTTTAGTGAGACAGGAAGGGAGGGAGAGAGGGGGAAAGACAGGAACATCAATCTGTCCCTGTATGTGCCCTGACTGGGGATCAAACCGGCAACCTCTGCACTTCAGGACAATGCTAACCAACCAAGCTATCTGTCCAAGGCGATCAACTGTATGTATTGAATGGGTAAATTTATGATATGGGTAAATTATATCTCAATAAAGCAGTTAAACACACACACACACACACACACACACACACACGTACACACACACAACAGAAACCCGAGGTCACTACTGGGTACCAGGACAGCTGGTACCTAAGATGGCCCAAGCTGTGGCTTTGATCCCCTGCCCTCTGTTTCCTTGCCAATTGACCCCCACTCTTTTTGTTGCCTGGAAGGAACAGCTGCTCTGCCCCCTCCCTTAGCTCCGTCTGAGGTCTTGTTCGTCTCCAAACTGTGGGGTGGGGCTACGGTGCTGGGTGAGACCAGGCCTTTGGCCACAGGCCCTTCGGCTAGTCTTGGCCTAAACTCCTGCAAGACAGTGTCTCCTCTGCTTGGCCTATGTGGGCAGGCAAGCTCTGGCAGCTCAGAGCCTGGCTGCCAAGGCAGTCAAGGAAATAGCCTTAGGGTGCTAAGCTAACACAAAGCAGAGGGCCCTGGGCAAGTGTAGGCAATACCCTTGCTCACCAGCCTCCATCCAGTCCCTTTAAACCACAGAGTAGGGCCAGCTCAGAGGCAGGCTGCTTGAGAGTAACAGGTCTTGTCTTTGTGGTCTGAATCCTGGGGTCCAAAAACCAAGATCACAAGGACAGTGTTCAAGGGAAACTGAGGATCCCCCACCCAATCCTTGGATTTTGCAATGAGATTGTAAGAGGTTAAATTACAACAATTTCTTGTAAGGGCTGAGTCACAGAACTTTCTATAAGGAGTTAAGGCACTGTAGATAACTAGGAACTTAGTTCACAAATCTTAATCTTTACTTTGTTGCCTAAAGAAATACAGGGAGTTCTCTTGTGGAAAGTTCCCAGGGGCATGGATGGCTCCCAGTGGCTCCAGACCCAGGCCGTTCTGGAGCAATGTCAGGGACACCAGATAGACCTGTGCCAGTGTCAGAAGGACATTCCAGAGAGGCATTCCTGCAAACAGGACTCCCATCTCCCATACATGGCTATGTGACTGACTGCATGCTATATAATGAATCACTAACCTCTCCAAGATATATAAACTGGCCAGTCAGCCGAGACTGTTAGGGCAAGATTTGGATGCATTTGCATTTTTAGGCTCCCTGCCTTCTCAGGTTGCTGGCAGTTTGACTAAAAGACAAATACCCTTATACCACTTGGATCCATCTCTGTGATTAATTGGCAGCAATGGGCAACTCAAACCCCAGCTTGTTCTGGTAACAGGATTGAGTCCATGGAGTCCCTCAGTGAGCCCATCTACTGGCACCTGTCAAACAGCCCCCACGACCATACCCCCATGGGAAAGGGCAGAGCTAGCAAAGTGGACCAACCTACCCTGGGGGTACTCCCCGATCTGAGAGTAGACCAGAATCCTGTAACTGATGGAAGACAGTGCTGCTGGAGGAGGGTGTGCAGATGAGTCATGGACAGTGGGAGGGGGGCCAGCAGAGCTCTCTGCCGTGGTTAGGGATCAGAGCTGAGGTAGAGTGCCAGTCCCTCTGCCACCCCACTGGTGGAGCTCCTTACATACTCTCCGTTTTCCTTACCCGTAATATGGGGCCACCACAGTGCCTACTTCCAAGATTCCTTGTCAGCATGAATTCCAATAATCTGTGTGATTCACCTGGCCCAGGCCTGGCTCCCACTGAGTACTCCCAATGCATGAGTCATTGTCACTGTCATTTGGGGGCGGGACTTGGAGCCAGGGCTGTGCACAGCACAACTCTGGGGGGCATCATTCAGAGGGCAGCCATTGTGGGTCTATTACAGAACTCTCAAGCCAATGGAAGGAAGAAAGCTGCCTCGAGAAGTTGTACTTTTCACTAATTTGCACAAAGTTGACACGGTCTAGGTATGCACTAACCAGTACAATAGCCACTAGCTACATATGGCTATTTTTATTAAAATTGATTCAAATGAAGTAAAATTAAGAATTCAGATCCTTAGTTGCACGGACCATATTACAGGTGCTCAGTAGCTTCACAGGGGCACAGTACCGGACAGTGCAGATGAAAGACATTTCTATCATTGCAGAAAGTTCATAGGGACCACGCTGGTCTAAGTGGAAGTGTTGCCTGGAAAGACCAGAGGAGGCTTTGCTGAAGTTTGTGAGCAAGCTTGAGAGCAGGGCCAGGAGGGGTCGGAAGAAGAGAAATGGGTGAGAAGAAGAGGGAGTTGCAGGCAGGAAGTCACATAGCTCCTCCCCTCTTTCCTCCACATTCTTTTTTTTTTTTTTTTTGACAGAGACAGAGAGACAGTCAGAGAAGGATGGATAGGGACAGACAGACAGGAAGGGAGAGAGATGAGAAGCATCAATTTTTTTGTTGTGGCACTTTAGTTGTTCATTGATTGCTTTCTCCTATATGCCTTGACCGCGGGTCTCCAGCAGACAGAGTAACCCCTTGCTCAAGCCAGTGACCTTGGGTCCAAGCTGGTGAGCTCTGCTCAAACCAGATGAACTCATGTTCAAGTGAGCTTGGGGTCTCGAACCTGGGATCCTCCGCATCCCAGTCTGATGCTCTATCTACTGTGCCACCACCTGGTCAGGCTCCTCCACATTCTTAGCGTCTTTAAGCCCAAATGAGATCCCCAGGAGTCAGTCTTTGAAAAAGAAAGTTAGAAGAGAGATTGGAGAAGCTAGGACAGGAATAGGCACAAGGGTGATTGGCAAGCTCCCTTTCAGGTGGAGAACCTCAAGGGCGGAGATCCCTGGGTGGAGGCGGCGACCTTCTGCCTACCCCAAGCTGTGGTTCTGCTGTGGAATTCAGGTATGCAATATGAGTGCATTTGTTTCTTTATGCAAAAACAAGAAATGCACACACACCTTGAAAATCCCAGCAGGTTCAGTCCAACAAGGAAGTATTTGGTTCCAACTGTGAGTATTAACCTGTGAGCAGGTCAAGTGTATAGACTGACACTGGTACTTGAGTAGGCATGCTGCGGTTTGGAGCAGTGCCTGGAACATAGTGAAGTGGACACCAGCTGGCATTTTAAGGTTGGATGAAGAAGACCCTTCTGGGAAGGGGACTGGTGTGCTACTTACTCTGATTTTGGGGGGAGGGGTAACCAGGCTGGGGGATATGATGTGGAGTTAGAATCTCAGATCTATGATAAACAGCACATCCCCCACTGGCTGCAGCTGCTCAGCTGCTCAGTTGGAATGACCTTTGCCTGGTGTAAGCATGATGTTTTGAGAGGGGGAGTTGGTATGTTCAGATGGAGCCACTGAGAAAGGTGATTCTTAGGGGGTGCGGTGAGGATGGGGGCCGGGATCCTGCATAGCCTTTTCCATAATACCATCTGCGAATGATATAATGTGGTATACACATGCTTGTGTACAGTTGTGTGAGTCAGGTGACAGGTGTGGAAGAATACACCATCAGGGTGGGAGTGGGTGACCAAGGAAAGGTGTTGGAGCAGATGCAATGGTGGGCTTTGTCTTTATACCTTTGTAGCACCTTATTCCATTTATTACAACTGGCAAGATCTGAAAGATATAAAATGCTGTCCAAAAATTTAATCATTTACTAATCCTTTCTCTCCTTTTTCATGGTGAACTTTTGCTTCCGCCTCCAGATCCAGAGAGAAAATCATTCTGCTGCTGTTGATGGTACAACCTGAAGGAGGTAAGGAACGGGCAGTGCCTTATGCCAGGGTCCTCTGTGTGTCAGACCACACATGTGTCAGGCATGCACTATGAGTCCACTGTCCTGTTGGACTCTCCCAACCTAAGGGTGGGATTATTATTTCATTTTACAGAGGAAAAATTTTGGTTTAGGAAGTAGAGTAACTTAATGGAATATGTGGTTTAAGATAGCATACTGGCTAAGAACCCAAGAAAAAATAGAATTCCCTTCAAAAGGGTTTAGCTAAAGAGAACTTAAAGATCTAGCCTGACCAGGCGGTGGTGCAGTGGATAGAGCGTCGGACTGGGATGTGGAGGACCCAGGTTTGAGACCCCAAGGTCGCCAGCTTGAGCGTGGGCTCATCTGGTTTGAGCAAAGCTCACCAGCTTGGACCCAAGGTCGCTGGCTCGAGCAAGGGGGTTACTCAGTCTGCTGAAGGCCCACGGTCAAGGCATATATGAGAAAGCAATCAATGAACAACTAAGGTGTTGCAATGTGCAACGAAAAGCTAATGATTGATGCTTCTCATCTCTCCGTTCCTGTCTGTCTATCCCTCTCTGACTCTCTCTCTGTCTCTGTAAAAAAAAAAAAAAGATCTGCAGGCATGGTTAAGAGAATCAACAAAGGATGTGGAGGATCAGGGACTAACAATAGCGGGAAGTCATTGTCACCCCTTGGGCTGAGGGGAAGGAATAATGTTATCAGAGGAGCTCACAAGGAGCAGGAAGAGGCCAAGGAAGACCCCTCCCCCCCAGTCTCTCTTGCCCTTCAGTTCTGCTGGTGCCTCTCACTGGCTGATCCAACAGGAAGCCAGAGAACACAGAAGCCAGGGTGATGCAGTCTGTAGGGGGCCGAGAGGTTGGAGAAGGAATGGGAGGGGACAGAAACGGAGAACCAGGACACAGACAGTAAGTGGTGGAGCAGGAGTAGAACCCAGAATTTACTGACTCTGAACTGTAGCCCCGGAAGCCACTGTACTTACTCACGTGCCCCTTGGGTCCTACACATCACTCTGTACATGGGGTCACCTGCCAAGTAAGAGCCCAATCCTGGGCTCTAGTCATTCCTTCTTTCTCTAGCCAGAATATTCTTGTTCCAGTGAGAGGGCTGAGTTTTGGTCAAGATAGTGGCATCTGGTTCCACTAGCTCAGTAGGGAAATGTAAGCCCTTTATTCTGAGCCAGATGTTAGTGTGCACCTATGTTGCTGTTGGGGACCGAAATATAAACAGGGTATTTTTGCAATTTGGATATATCTAGGGGACAGAGGTGCTGGGCCCAACTCCTATCTCACATGCCTAGTTAACAGAGCTATACCTGATTCTTGCTTGTCTCACCCATGTTCTTCAGAAGAGGCTGGAAGCTAGTTTCTTATTGGTGTAAAGTTAGATTTGAATGGTATGGTGGGGGTTGTCTTTGAGTTGTCTTGGAAACAATTGAATTGCTAATGAACCACGTTTTTGTTTTTGTTTTTTTTGTTTTTTTAATTTTTCTGAAGCTGGAAACGGGGAGGCAGTCAGACAGACTCCCGCATGCGCCCGACCGGGATCCACCCGGCACGCCCACCAGGGGGTGATGCTCTGCCCCTCGGGGCGTCGCTCTGTCGCGGCCAGAGCCACTCTAGTGCCTGGGGCAGAGGCCAAGGAGCCATCTGCAGCGCCCGGGCCATATTTGCTCCAATGGAGCCTTGGCTGCGGGAGGGGAAGAGAGAGACAGAGAGGAAGGAGAGGGGGAGGGGTGGAGAAGCAGATGGGTGCTTCTCCTGTGTGCCCTGGCCAGGAATCGAACCCAGGACTTCTGCACGCCAGGCCGACACTCCCCCACCGGGCCAAGCGGCCAGGGCCTGAACCACGTTCTTCCCCTGAATAAAGACTGATGCGCTTTGGGGAGCAACCATGTTACAGCCCAGGAACAGTGGAGACTGTTCTCTGTGCTATCCTCCCGAACCCATCTGTATATATATATATCTTTAAGTCTCTGTCTATCACTTATTCAATTCCATATCTTTTCCCGTTCGAAGACCCCGTAATAGATTCGTTGTGGCTGGACCGCGACAGGTCCTGTGCTCAATGCCTTCCTTCTTCCAGGACCCTCTTGAGTAAATGGGGCATTGATGTTGGTGAATAAGCACTTCCATTTTCTACCTTGAGCTACTTTCAAATGGCTGAGACAGTCTTGCTGGATTGCACATGCAGACGCCCAGAGCAGTGGCTAGCTCCTCCAAGGCCACTTCCAAGGGTGGCCCTCCATCCTCCCTGCTTTGCTTTCACCACCCCTCATTCTGGCTCCCTGGGATCATCTTCCAACATAAACTTGCACTAAGCCTTTGTCTCAGGCTCTGATTTCAGGGAACCCAGGCTGAGACAACCTTTTAACACTCATGACAGAGGTCCTATTGTTATCCCTGCTCTGCAGGGATGGAACCTGGGGCTTGGAAAGGTTCTATGACTTGCCAGGATCATACAGGTAAGGGCAGAACCACTGAGCCAGTTAGGAAGGAAGGAGCGGTATGTGTGCTCCTCTCAGGGAGTGGGAGATTGGTCTTACCAGGGAACCGCAGTAGGATTGCTGGCAGTGTCGTGCGCCCACTGATGTTTGTGGTTATGAATTTAAAGTGAGACCGGTTGGCCAAGTGATGGGATGCACTCCAGTAATATGCAGATGCTGAGGAGGGACAGAGAGGGCAGGTGGGGGGCTAGAGTAGGCACCATGGGCTGGCAGGGGAGGGGGCTGGGCAGAGTAGGGGACACACAGAGCAATACGGATCCGGAAGTCAAGATGACAGGAGTGACTGGGGGGCTTGGGCTCCTGGTGATGACAAAAGTTTACAGGGAGTGATGCAGGATGCAAGTCCTGACAAGTGCTCCACCTTTTTCTTTTTTCCCCATAGAAAGCAGGAACATAATTGATTCCAAAAGATGGTAGAAGCAAGAAATTCATTCTGAATATATACATACTTTGGTGTAATTCTGTTAGGACAGCTCTCATCTTGAACATGCTCTCCTATTGGCTGCTGCACTGGAGTCTGACTGTCTTGTGACAGCTTTTAAACACTTCACTCATTCCCATGTCGTGAGCAGGCAGGAGCCATCTTCAAATCCACAGGTTCCAAAGAGAAAGAGTGCTGTGTTTCTCAGAATAGCACCTTCTATCTCAGAAGAGTGCATCAACATCTTACGGCATCAGCACAGTTTAGATTAGGAAGGCATGTAATTGCCTGACCCGTGGTGGCACAGTGGATAAAGCGTCAATCTGGAATGCTGAGGTTGTCGGTTCAAAACCCTGGGCTTGCCTGGTCAAGGCACATACGGGAGTTGATGCTTCCTGCTCCTCCCCCCTTCTCTCTCTCTCAAATGAATAAGTAAGTAAATAAATAAAAAAGAAGGCATGTAATTCATCAGAGTGTAAAAAAAGATAACAGGAAAAAGAATTATTGCATTGTAAAATAAGGTATTCAAATGTGCTGTGAATGTTTAAGGCAGCTGATGGTAGAAACAGGCAAGTCAAGGAAGGAGGTCTGGGCTTAGAGGTGATTTTGTATTGAGAGGATTTTTCTTCTTGACCTTGATGGCTGAGCAATGGACAGCAGGTCTTTCTCCTGAAGTCCAGTAATATTTGAGCTACCAGGTGGTTTTATTTTTCAACTGTGGTCCAAAGAGAAGGTTGAGTTGAGCCAGAATTGCAATCAGCTCAGAAAAGATAGCAACAAACAGAACAAGTCACCAACATGGTGATGATTACTCCATGGTTGGGACTCCTAGGGATGAACCAGGGCACCACCTAGGATGATGCCCCAGAACACGCTCATCACGACCAGAGGCGCGGTGAAGCCGCAGTGCGCCATGCTTGTGGCCGGAGCTGCCAGCCCCTATCTCCCTGCCGCACTTGGGTCCCGCCCGAAGTCAGCGCTCCATCTTTGACTTTAGAAAAGAATGACCCCCAAAGATACCAAGATCAGGAGACACTCTCTCAGAGGCTGGCTAGGTCATGCCAAGGGGGAGGCGAGGCTGTGTGGCCAGGGATCAATGTAGCCCCTGCCAGGCCCTGGGTCCCAAGAATCTGACATTGAACCTGGACTTCGTGATTTATTCCCAGCATGATTTTGAGTTGCTTTCCTGGCTTTTCTCAAATTCTACATCTGTAAAATAGAAAGAGAGGCACTTAGGGGTTGGGGAAACAATCTTCCTTCTACCCTCTGCATTCTTCTGGCTGGTCTAATAATCAAATTGACATGAGGCAGATTGAAAGGAGAAAATAACCAAATGGATTATATATGTACAAGAATATGGACCATGAGGACAAATAGGGCAGTTGAGGCTTATATTCTATTCTAGACTAAGAAGGAGGCAGGGGTCTGTGACTTCAAAGGGAAAGCAGCAATCACAGGTAGAAGAGAAAGCACAACATTTGGTAAACAAATTCTTGCAGGGCTACCCAGAAACAATGGACACAGAGGGGAGTCTGACAAACAGAATCAGCTAGGTTCCTCCCTGTCTGCAACACTCAGATCATGTTATGATGCAGAGGTGCTATCTCCCTTCCTGAAAGCAGGGAGGGAGATTTTCTGTTTAAATCCCTTCAGTCAGGGAAAGGGGGAAGTCCAAAGATTCTTTCTGAGTTCTTTTGTTTTTTAAAAATAGCCAGTTTACCTGTGTTAGCGCAGTGGGTAAAGTGTCAACCTGGAACATTGAGGTCACCGGTTTGGAACCTTGGGCTTGCCTGGTCAAGGCACATATGGGAGTTGATGCTTCCAGCTCCTCCCTCCTGTCTCTCATTCTCTCTCTCCTCTATAAAATGAATAAATAAACAAGAAAAAAATCACCACAAATAGGCAGCTTAAAACAAGCAAGTCCCAAAAGACATATTTTGGAGTGGGAAATCCTGCTTCCCTGTAGCCTCCCACCTAGATGGGTGGGGGGACAATTAGAGATCACATCAGAGAAGTAGTAAGATCCAATGCTGACCTGCCAGGTGTCGTGCTGAGTGCTCTTTCCAGCCAGTAATTTATTTAACCTCCACAAACACTTGGTGGGGTGAGTGCTATTAGAATGACACGTCACAACTAAGAAAACTGAATTGCTGGAAGTTAGATGACTTGCCTGAGGTCGCCAGCAGAATGCATCAGCCCCAAGATTTTCCTTGGCAGCTCTCAACAGAGTCTGTTCTTCCCCTCTCCTTCGCCCGGCCTCCCAAGGGAACTGCCCTATAACAGGCAGCATTTTCCCTAACACCAGTCAGAACAGAGCTGCCACTTCCTTCTCCTTTTCAGCCAGCTGTTCCTGGCTTTCCTCGGCTCCTGTGGGCTCAGCTCCAAACAGGGGGAGGCCAGGTCTCAACACTGCCTCACAGCCTCCCCTCCCCTGCGGCCAACACTCTTCTGGGGGAGAGACCCAGGGCTCTTAAGGTGCATGCAGAGTGGGCTGGGGGACGTTTGCCCCTGCCTGAACTGGGGGCAGGAGTGACTTCTGATCTGCTTGGCCTTTATGGCAGGCGGGAGACCGTTTTGGCAGGATTCATGACTCCACCCTCCACATCCCTCTGCCTGTGAGCTTGGGGCCCATCCCCACTTCCCCTGCTGCACTGAGGAGTTTCCCAGACTTGTGGATCCATGTGGCCAATTTCCTCACTTCCTTCCTTGGGCTCCATTCGCCTGCTAAGCCCAGGGCCCTGCTCTGCATGCTGCCTTGCCTGCTGCTCACACGCCTAGGCCAGGCCTGAGCTCAGGTGCTGGAAAATGGGTTGGGACCAGACAGCATAGAGAGGCCTTGGCATTTGGGACCAAGCCTATGACTGCTGGGGTGGGCAGGGGCTGTAAGTAGAGTCCAAGAAAGAATGTATAGGTGGAGAGAGGAAGAGGTGACTGGGAGCCCCTGATTTCAGAGATGGGGTAGTGCCTATGCTTATCTGTTATTTACTGAGCACTTGGCATGTGCTAACCGCTACCTTACATTCTTCATCTGCATAATCTCACTGAATTCACACTGCAGGTCTCTAAAGTAGGTATCATGACCCTCAGTTTCCAAACAGAGAAACCAAAAGACAGAGAAGTTAGGGGGTGCGTGTAAGGGCACATGGAGGTGACTTAACAGGATTTGAACCCAGCAGTCTGCTTTCCCTGGACACAGGGGAGAAAGGTCAAAAGCTGAACTGGGAACGCCAGGGGATTGTAGTAACCCAAGGGGACACGGAAACCAGTTTTCTCAAAGCCCCACAGGAAGAAATGTGTGTTTATCTTCAGGGTCTCCTCTGGCATCATATGCAGGAGATGTTGCCCCCACCGGCTCCCAACTCCCTTCCGGGCTGGGGCCGAGTCAGGATGGGGCTGGGACCCCAGGGTAGGGGTGCCTAGCAGGGAGGTAGGCGAAGACGGCAGGGTGACAGACTCCAGAAGCCCTCCCTGAACAAAGACTGGGTGGGAGGAGGCCTGGTGTGTCCCCACCCCGCCTCCCCCAGCGCCCGCTGAGCCGAGACCACAGACAGCACGGGCGGAGCGAGCATGGCGGGGTCGGGGGCCGCTCTGCTGCCTCTCGTCCTGCAGCTCCTGAGCCTGGCGCTGGCCCGGGGGTCGGGCAGAGGTAAGTCGGGGAGCCCAGGGCTTGGGGTCGGCCGGCCGGGCGGACCCACCCTTTCTCAGTCCATCTGCGGGAAGGACCTGGGGCCTCTGCCTGTCCCGGCCCTGCCCGGGGGTGGCGGCCAGGCTTCGTCCCCGCGCGGGTGGAGGAGCCCGCGTGGTGGGGGGCGCCCAGGCGGAGGCGGGGGGTCCCGGACAGGGAGGGGGCCTCCTGCCATGGCCTGGGAGGAATCCTGCAGGCGGCGGTGGGGGAGAGGCTGGCCTGGAATCCGGGATCTGAAGTTAATAATTTGCCTTGAGAAAGGGGGAAAGGAGGCCGGCTCCCGGAGCTGACTTGGAGTCTGCGTCTGGCTTTCACCCAGAGGGACAGGCGGGAATCGCGGGACCAGAGAGGGGAACTGAGGACACTTCCGTGGGGAGCAGTGAGGCTTTGTGCAAGGTCCCCCCCGGGCAAGGGACTGGCCCTGTCTTCGCTGAGGGTC
Source organism: Saccopteryx leptura (assembly GCF_036850995.1). NCBI lineage: Eukaryota > Metazoa > Chordata > Mammalia > Chiroptera > Emballonuridae > Saccopteryx > Saccopteryx leptura. The sequence continues at coordinate 306,053,991 of NC_089504.1, read as the reverse complement.
CCGGAGGACTCCCAGCTTCGCCCTGCCCCCCTAGTCGTTCCTGCATAAGCAAGTCTGGAGGAGGAGGCGAGTCAAAGGGGTGGCCCTGCCCAACGGGGCGACGGCACCATGCACAAGAGGCTTGGGTGCCCGCGTTTGTTGGGGTGTCAGAAGCCTGGATGTGGCGGGTAGCGGGGCAGGCTGGAAGATAGGCGGCCCTTGGGAAAGGTCACACTTGGCCCTGCTGCTGGGAACCTTTAGATGTGTCACTTAGACCGCTGTGCGGAGGGAAAAGGAGCAGGTGGAGGCAGGGAGGACCCTGTCTTCAGTCCTCTGAGCGGAGACGGACCGACAGCGGAGGGGGAGGGGCGGGGGGATGCTGGGGGAGGGGAGGTGCAGAAGTGGGTAGTTGAACCCCAGATTTCTGAGTAGGTGGGGATGGCACTAACCAAGCCAAGGACTAGAATCTCCAATCCCTCCTTGGTGATGGCAGGGGGTTGTGGTGACATTAATTGGATGTCTCACAGGAGGACTAATGTCCTTGAGAGAAACCCTTTCAACCACTAATGAGCTGTCTCTGTGGGAAAGAGCCTCCCCTCCCCCTCCTCCCAGCCCCTCCTCTGCCCTGCCCACCCCACTGGAGATCTATGGGATGTCAGCTTGTCTGCCTCCCCCACACAGCTTTTACTTTTCTGACTTGCAGGAGAGGGATCAAAGTGAGGTAAAAGTGATTGTCCCCAGCCCCAGATCTGAGCTCAGAACCCCCCTTTTCTTTCTCATAGAGTCACCAGGGACAGCTAGCTGTCTGGAGCCTTGCAGGCTAGTGGAGGCCCTGCCAGTACCTTCCCCAAACCCTTTAGGAAATGCAGCCTAGTCCCATTTTCTGGGGCCCACCCTGCACAATGTGGGGTCCCCAGGCCCCTTGGCCACAGGCCTGGAAACAATGGCCAGTCTTCAGAATTGTACCCCTCCTCACCTCACACCCCACACTCTTCAGAAGTAGTGTCTTTTTTCTTTTCTTTTTTTTTAAAGACTTTATTCATTTGAGAGAGAGAGGTGGGGGAGGAGCAGGAAGCATCAACTCATAGTAGCTGCTTCTCCTATGTACCTTGACCAGGCAAGCTTGGGGTTTCGAACCGGTGACCTCAGCATACCAGTCGATACTTTGTCCACTGTGCCACCACAGGTCAGGCAAGTGGTGCCTTTCTGATAGGTGGAGACAGCAGTTGGCTGGCAGGGTCTGCTCATACCAGAACCCAGTCACCTCCACACGTCTGTGTCCTTCTCCTGCACTTCAACCTGTGCTGGCTTTGGGACTCTCTCAGCATGACATGTCAGCTCCCCAGGCTGCCCCTGGCTGAGTCCCTGGCCCAAGTGATGATGAACGATGCTGCCATGCAGGGAGGCTCTGGTCTAGATCCTTCCTGTGCCCCCAGAGGGCAGTGTCCTGGGAGTGGGTACCTGAGTAAAAGGTTTTTGCTACTTGGAAAAGCTGGTCTGGGTCACTTTTGTCCACTCAGGGCCCCCTCTGTCTCTTCTTTCCATATTTTTACTCTAGCTCCCCCCTCTATCCTTTTCCATAGATGATGGGTGAGCAGGTGAACAGGTGGGGCACAGGGTGACATCATTGGGCAAATAGGACCTAGGAAACTTTGCTAGCCTCTCACTCACAGGGCCACCCTGGATTCTTGTACCTTCAGGTGGGGCTGTCCATGGTGAGTCCCCGGGGTTTGCTGACATCCTTGACTCCTCAGCCCCTGCTTGGGCCCCCCAGGAGCAGAGGCGCCCCCTAAAGGAGTCATTAGAAAGGCTGGAGGCTGAGGTGACACAGCTCAAAGAGCAGGTACTATTGGAGGCTGGGCCTGTGTGCTGTGTGCGTGGGATAAGGCAGGCTTTGTTTAGTGGGTGGAAAGGAGAGAAAAGTTGGGTTTGGGGTGAGCAAGGGACCCTAAAACAGAGTTTTTCTAAAAATTTATTTATTGATTTCAGAGAGGAAGGAAGAGAGAGAGAGAGACAGAAACATTGATTTGTTCCTGTATGTGCCTTGACCAGGGATCGAACCTGCAACCTTCACATTTTAGGACAATGCTCTAAACAACTGAGCTATCTAGTCAGGACTAGAGTTTTATTTTAAATGTACATAGAGAGTCCTGACCAGGCGGTGGCACAGTGGATAGAGCATCGGACTGTGGGATGTAGAGGATCCAGGTTCTAGACCCCGAGGTCACCAGCTTCAGCATGGGTTCAACTGGTTTGAGCAAAAAGCTCACCAGCTTGGACCCAAGGTCGCTGGCTCGAGCAAGGTGTTACTCGGTCTGCTGAAGGCCCACAGTCAAGGCACATATAAGAAAGCAATCAATGAACAACTAAGGTGTCGCAACGAAAAACTGATGATTTATGCTTCTTATCTCTCTCCATTCCTGTCTGTCTATTCTTCTCTCTGACTCTCTCTCTGTTTCTGTAAAAAAAAAAAAAGTACATAGAGAGGTTATCTGAACATTTATTTATTTGAGAGAGAGTAAGAGAGAGGACAGAGAGAAACATTGATTTTGTTTTATGCATTGGAGGTTGATTCATTGGAAGATTGGGTGTCCTTGTGCCCAAAGAGAGGCCTGGGGACTCCATGCCCCATGGGAGCCCATCCAGACCCCGGGTTCTGAGAACTGTGACTGTTTGAGCCAGATGTTGACTGGAAGTGGTCTCATGTCTGCTTGGGAACTGTCCAGTTTCCTTCTCATCCTGCCTCAGTTTTCACAACCCACAGATCTGTATGGGGTAGTAGGGGAAGCGGAGCCAGCACCTCCAACCTCCTTGACTCTTTGCTCCAGAACAGGGACCTGCAAGAGAGGGTGAGGCGGCTGGAGGCCTGTGAATGCCACCCTGCTTCTCCCCAGTGCTGGGAGCTGGGGCGGGCCTGGCCCGAGGGGGCTCGCTGGGAGCCTGACGCCTGCACAACGTGTGTCTGCCAAGATGGGACCGCGCTCTGTGACCCCAAGCCGGGCCTGCCCCATTGCCGTGGTGAGTGCCACCCTGTCTGCCCGCTGGGACCACCTTGGGGCCTCGAGAAGGGCAGGAGGGCCTGAGTGACGGAACTGTCTCCTTCTCAGGCTGTAGCCACAACGGCCAGGCCTATGTCAATGGGGACACCTTCTCCCCAGACGCCTGCACCACCTGCCACTGCCTGGTGAGTTCTGTGACCCACCTGAACATCCCGTACCTGTGCCTCTCCCCCTTACCTGATTGTTTCCCTTTAACAGTGACAGAAGTTGCTTGTCACTGCAGCCTGTTGTGCCGCATGTTAAGTAATGGAATGGCCTGCCCCCTCCCCAAAGTGTTGCTGCGGGTGGCCTTCAGCTGATTCTGTGTAGTTCTTCCTGGAGATCAACCCTCATGCACGTGGTGGGGGCCCCTAGGCCCCTCTGATTCGGTCCTGACAAACAGTGGCATGGAAGGCAAAGAGGATGGTGTTGCTTGTCTTCCTACATCACCCCCTCGCCTGTGGACTCACTGTCCCCGCTCATCCATCTGCCCCTGCCATCAACCTGCCTGTTCTCCGTCAGCTGGCTCCACATCGACCTTCTTCCGGCCTTCGTGCCTCACTCTCATTAAGGAAGGCTTTGATCCCCTTCCTAGGATCTCTCTACTTTGGGAATTTGCTGGCAACTGGAAGAGATGATTTCTGGGGTCAAGAGTGGTGGGAGGTGATGTAGATAGGGGGTGGGATGTCTCTTTTCTGCCCTTAACCCATGCCCCTGAGCCAACCCAGCCTCTTGCTCCTCTGACGTGTCCCAGCCTGGGGTAAGGTTTCAGTTCCAGAGACCCTGCCCTCCAGGGTTCTGATGTCTGTGCAGCCACCAACCTGCCTCCCCACAGGAAGGAACCATAACCTGTACCCAGAAGCCATGCCCAGGGGGACCCTGTCTGGAGCCAGGAGCATGCTGCCCACACTGTGAGCCAGGTCAGCCTCCTGCCAGCCCCGGCGCCACCTCCTGTGCTCATTCTGGGGCCCCTGAGCCATAGTCTGCCACCTGCCACCTGCTCCATGCCCAGAGGGCGCCTGCTCACTTCTTCTGGTGTGGCTAGCAGAGTTCAGGACTGAACCCAGTCAGCAAAATTCTGATTGTGGCCTGGGACTAAGCCAGAGGCTCTGTACAATCTTTTACCTGCCCTTGGGGAACTTCTGGTCGAGTTGATAAAATAAAGTTATAGTTAGTTTAACTCAAGATCCAGAGGAGGTGTAGAAAGGTGGTAAGTGGTTAGTAGCCAGAGGAGAGAGCAGGAAGGCAGGGGAAGCCCATCAGACTAGGTGTCAGGGCGGGCTTTACAGACTGAGCTGGACCTTCAAGGGAAAGTGGGATTTCACCAGAAATAGGCAGTGCTTAAGGGCCCTCTGGTCATGAGAACAGGGTGGGGAGAGGTGCGTTGCAAGAAATCAGTTTGGAAAAGGCCAGTGGGATGGACTGCTGTAAACCTTGCAGTTTAAACTTTCTTCTGTGGGCAATAGGGAGCCATTGAAAGTTGAAGAGCCAGAGTGGGGCATGTTCAAAGAATTATTTTAAGAGTGTTTATCTGGTACGATGTTAGGTGTGGAGTGACCAGTTAGAGCAGTTGTCCAGTCATGAAACCAGGGATGGCAGTGGGCTACAGAGGAGGGGTGTTTCTAAAGAATGAGCAGGAGCTGGTGCTTGGTTTTGCAGCTTCTTTAAAGAGGGAACATAAGGAAGATTGGAGAAAGGCGGACACTGGGTTATAAGATAGTTAACAAGATTATGGGCTCTCGTGAGGATGGTTGAGGCTTATATCAAAGGTATGTTAACATAGATACACAGTGGACAGGGCTTGCTTAAGGCAAAGATAAGCCTTTTACTAAAAAAGTCATATGCCTGAAGCATGACTAACCACCATGACCAGTTAGGAATTTTTGATCAAATCACCCTGTAAGGTTACTTTCCACAGAAGCCTTTTTTCCCCCCACCACAATCTGAAATTAAAATTTAGCTGAGCATCCTGTATCTTATCTACTTTACTCCAGGAAGAACCTTAGCCGGTAACAGAGAAGGTGAGACAGGGCTTGGGAGACAGAGAGGTCTGGAAATGTAGCGTGGGTTTCTTGACGGGAGATGAGGAGTGAAGTTGGAGTTGATGGATCTCAAAAACAAAGAAAGAAAGAAACGGACATGCACACAGCCTGCAGGAGAAGTGGGGTCTCACGGCCACTGCTACCCCATATGATGTCTTTGGCAATTTTTTTTAAAGGGCACCCTTTCCCCAACATTTTCATCCATTGAAAAATACAGTAATGGAAATCTACTGATTATATTAGAATCAGACAGTTTACTGCCACCTGCTGGAAAGTTGTGGTAAATACTAAAATCTCTGACGTCCGACTCCTGAATGGTGCCCCTTCTTGTGGTGCCCTCTGGGGTGTTTTTGTCTTAGTCCTCTGGGTCTCTTACTTGGGGGCTTGGCCTTGGTTTTGTAGGCTGCCCTGGAGGTCATAGGGCTGGTGAAACATGGCAACTGGAGCCCTGTGTCACCTGCACCTGCCAGGTAAGGGAATCAGAGCCTGGCCCCAGCCACTACCCAAGTCCCTCCTGCTCAGCATAGCCCAGGCCTGGCAGCGCCAAGCCCAATCTGGGGACCAGACAGAACTGCTGCCACCGCCACCCAGGCATTGAGGCTGGAGCCTGCTAGGCCTGCTGGGCCAACAGAGTAAATCCCAGTAAGCTGCAGTGGAGAGGGAGGGAGGGCTCAGTGTCTGCCCCGCAGGCAGGGACCGTGCGGTGCCAGGGGACCTCATGCCCAGAGCTCAACTGCATGGAGAGCTACACCCCACCTGGGGAGTGCTGCCCCGTCTGCCGGCCAGGTGACTTCCCCACCCTGCCTTACCCCTCCACCCTCAGCCCCTGCGGGTACAGTACCTATTTGGGGTCAAGCCTTCTCTCGGGTGATATTCACCCACCCTGCTCTCATCTGACCAGCCTGTCACCCGGGCTGTGTTGTGTGTCTCCAGGCTGTGAGTACGAGGGGCAGCTTCATGAGGAGGGGGCCAACTTCTTGTCTAGCTCCAACCCTTGTCTCCAATGCTCCTGCCTGGTGAGTCCCCCGCGCCTTTGCCCAGGCCCTGCTTCTCCTTAGATGTCCCCCACCCCACCCTGGGGTCACTCTCTCAGCCCCTGACATGTCTTCCGAGGCCTGGTGCCAGTGAGCTACACTCTGTGTCCTGACCCTGTGCCCCACCTCTCCAAGGGTGCCTGGCCCCTGCCTGCCACGCCCCCTCTGGGAGCCAGACCCAGAGGCTTTATAGCTGTTGGTACATTACAGAGGAGCCTGGTTCACTGTGTGCCCACAACGTGCCCACCCAGCCCCTGCCCTGAGCCAGTCCTGAGACCTGGCCGCTGCTGCCCGACCTGCCCAGGTGAGCCGTGACCCTCCCCTGGCAGAGCTCCAGGAGCCCACTCTGCTGGCTCTGACCCAGGGGTTCAGTCAGTGAGAGAGGCTTGGCCACACCCACTCTGCAGCCGCACCGCCTGAGCTCAGATTCTGTCCCAGCTTGTGGTTGTGGGCCCCTGAGTGAGTTATGCTGTGCCTCGGTTCCCCATTTGCAAGGTGTGGATAATGATATTCTATCTTGATAATGTTGACTATTACCTGCTTTATGCACATTTAAGACCCAGTCAGTGCCCTTGAGGCAGACCACTAGAGGGTGACACTGACTCACACACCAATACTGTCCCAAAGGCAGGAGTGGAAGCTGGCGCTGGGTGCTATGGAAATCCAGCCTGGGCACAAGAGGAAAAGAATCCTGAAGTCATTGTGTCCTGAGTGAACCTTAAGGATAAAGGGCAGTTAGCTAGGTGAAAGGTGGAATAGGCAGAGGACTTCCCAGGAAGAGAGGGCAGCTAGAGAAGAGGCTCGGGACTGACACTCAAGAGTGCAATTGGTGGATGTCAGGTGGGAAAGTGCAAGCGGACAAATCTTACAATGAGAGGTGGGGAGGAGCCAGAGGGAGGTGGGCGTGGCCATGCTGGGTCCTGGAAAGCTTGGTAGGGCAGAATAGGAGCTTAGCCTTACCAGGTTTGGGACACAGGCAGCCACCAAGGGGTCTAGGCAGAAGCATGACCTAGTCTGGTCTGGGCTCAGAGGAGGGGCCACAGAGGGCATGTGGAGGAGGGTGGGGCAGGCTGAAGCTGGGATCCAGGCTGGCTTCCATCAGACCTTCTCCACCCATTTCCCCTCCAACTGTAGGCTGCAATGAAGGTAGCTCTCACTGGGAGCATGGCCAAGAGTGGACCCCACCTGGGGACCCCTGCCAGATCTGCCAGTGTCTGGTGAGCCCCTGATGTCGCTCCTGGGCTTCCCCCACCCCTCCTCTTCCCCAGACACGCCATATTAATTCTTTCACTCCACTGAGCACATCGTAAAGGTAGTGAGCAGATAGAAATGAAGAGGACCTGACTCTGGGCGCTGCGAGAGCAGGAGTGGGGTCGTGCCCATCTGTATGCCCAGCTCTCAGCACAGAGGGTGGACAGCATGGGTTTTGAATGGAACTCAAGGAGCTTACAGGCTACAGGAGTGAAGCCGGGCAGGATGTGACTGGTGGTACAAGCTCCAGGGAGGAAGAAATGCAGATTGACTTGAGGTGTCTAGAATTGCATGTTCTGACCAGAAGCCACAACTGCATGTGGCCATTGAGCCCTTGCAATGTGACTGTCCAATCTGAGATGGGCTTTAAGTATAAAATACACACAGGACTTTAAAGATTCAGTATGAAAGAAAGGAATGTATGATGTTCATATTTTGTGTTGATTACATGCTGAAATAACATTTTGACTATATTGGCTTGAGTGAAACATATTACTAAAATTTAGTTTTATCTGTTTTAATTTTTTGAAATTTAACTACTAGAGGATTTTAAATGACATACGCGGCTTGTAGTATATTTCTATGGGGCACAACAGCTCTAGGAAATCTTCATGGAGGGGTGGTGTTTACCTGGGTCTTAAAGGGTGAGTAGGATTTAAGCAGGGAGAAATGGGGAAGATGCCCCAGGTCTCATAGCCTGAATGTTTGCGACCCCACCTCAAATTCAGATGTTGAAATCATAACCTTCAAGGTGATGGTATTAGGAAGTGGGACCATTGGGAGGGGTTTAGATCATAAAGGTGAGGCCTCATGGATGGGGTCAGGGCCCTCAGAGCAGCGTCACTTCCTTCTGCAGTGTGAGGACACAAGGAGACAGCCATCTTTGAAGCAAGAAACAGGTTCTCACCAAGTGCTGAGGGGGGCTGTTTCCTGGGGGCTGAAGCCAGCCACAGAGCACCAGCCAGCCACGGACTGAGGACTCCCTTGTGGAGGCCTTGGGCTCCTTCACAACCATGTGCTTACCCTCCCTGTTCACACTGACCCCATCACACACTTGTGAGAAAAGTCTCCAGTGGCCCAGATGCTGTTGGGGCTAGAGGCAGTGAGCGCAGGTGTAGGTGTGAACCCAGGAACGGCGTCTGGGTGGGAAAGGTGATGAGAGGGGGAGCAGCTACTGTTTGTTAACTGCCAGCTTCCAGAGGGGAGGTCGATGCCACACCTTACCTCATGCCCATAACAAGGCTATGAGGACAGGAATATTACTGTTTCTTTTTTTCCCCTCAGATGAGTAAACTGATTCACAAAGAATTTAAGTATCAAGCTAGGTTATAATCTGTATTAGTGTTCTAGGGTTGTTGTAACAAAGTGCTGCAATGCAGTGGCTTAGCCAACAGAAATGTGTTGTCCTGATTCTGGAGGTCAGAGGTCTGGGATCAAGGTGTTAGTTAGCAGGGTTGGTTTCCCTCTGAAGGCTGTGAGGGGAAGTGTTCGGGCCTCTCCCTCATCTTCCTGTGGTGGGCTGGCCAACTTCCGTGTTCCCCGGCTTTTGCCTTCATTTTCACATGTTGCTTTCCGTGTGTGTGTGTGTGTGTGTGTGTGTGTGTGTGTGTGTGGGTATGTGTACGTGGTTGTGGGTGTGTGTCCAAATTCTTCTCCTCCCTTAAAAAACATTTTTTTATTGATTGATTTTTAGAAAGGAAAGGAGAAAGAGACATAAACATTGATCTGTTCCTGTGTGTACCCTGACTGGGATCAAACTGGCAACCTTTGCATATCTGAAGATACTCAAACCAACCAAGCTACTAGACCAGGGCTCCCCTTTTTATAAGGACATCAGTCATTGGATTAGGGGCTACCCCACTCTAGTATGACCTCATTTTACGTCATTACATGTACAACAGCCCTATTTCCAAATAAGGTCACATTCTGGGGTATGGGTGGTTAGGACTACAATATGTGAGTTTGTATGTGGTGGGGACACAATTCAAATTGTGACAATGTCTAGTAAGTGGATAGCTAGGACGCAACTGTTGTTTTTGCCACTTGGCTGAGCTCTGACGGCCCCCTCCCTGCTCACTCTGCCCCCTACCAGGAGGGCCGCATCCAGTGCCGCCAGCGAGAATGCTCCAGCCTGTGCCCATACCCTGCCCGGCCCCTCCCCGGGACCTGCTGCCCCGTGTGTGATGGTGAGTCAGTGGGTGGAGCCTGGAGGCTCAGAAAGTTGATTGATGGCCCAGCTAGGTTTCACAAAGGCCAGGACCTGGGGCAGCGAGGGGTGCCTGAGGAGGGTCTAAGGCACACTCTTCCCAACAGGTTGTTTCCTAAACGGGAGGGAGTACCGCAGCGGGGAGCCTGTGGGCTCTGGAGACCCCTGCTCGCACTGCCGCTGCGCTGTGAGTGTGGCTGCCCCGCAGGGAGGGCCTGGCTTCCAGGCCTGCCTCTGGAATGCTGACCAGGCCCTGTTGTCAGAATGGGAGTGTCCAGTGTGAGCCTCTGCCCTGCCCGGCTGCACCCTGCAGATACCCAGGCAGGATCCCTGGGCAGTGCTGCCCAGTCTGTGCTGGTGAGTGGGGGGCGCAAGTCACCAGGTGAGGGCCAGGCATTGGCCAGAGAGAGGATGTGTGTGGGGGGTGCTGTCTTAGACCTACAGGAAGCCCCTTGAGCTAAAGTACAGAGAAAATCCTTTATAAAACTAAGCTTCTGTCACCACCAGTAAAGGAAGGGTTCTTACCTCACTGTCTCATGGCAAACTGGCACAGGGGTAGGGCCCTGGCTCCTGGGGGGAGGCTGGCAGGAACCCCGAAGGTACCCGTCCTCATCAGGGTGGAAGGTGGATGTCAGGATGGAGTGAGGCTTTCCCACCAGCCTCCAGCCCTGTCCCCTCACCTCCACCCCCTTTCTCCCTATCCAGGATGTGAGTACCAGGGACACCACTATCAGAGCCAGGAGACCTTCAGACTCCAAGAGGGTGACCGCTGCATCCGCTGCTCCTGCCAGGTAGGCGGTCCCCCTGTCCCATGCCCCAGATCTGTCCCCTCCTTGAGGGCCTCTCACCCAGTGTCCCTTCTAGGCTGGCGAGGTCTCTTGTGAGGAGCAGGAGTGCCCGGTTGCCCCCTGCACACTGCCAGACTCTGGCCCCCGGCTGTGCCCAGGTGTGTGTGGGGGGAGGGGAGAAACAGCTGCGAAGGGCGCCGCTGCCAGTGGCTGGAAGTGGAGGGGTGTTCCTTCACAGTAAGGGGGGCATTGCTAAGTCCATCAACCCTTCCAGGGCACATGCAGAGGACCAGATCCTGTGGTCCAGGAAGGGGAGGATGGAGGGATAGGTAGAGGTGTCTGGGTTGCCATGGTGACAGCCCCCTTGCTGCAGCCTGTGTGCTCGGGGGAGAGGAGTTTGCTGAGGGGGTCCAGTGGGAGCCCGATGGTCAGCCCTGCACAGCCTGTTCCTGTCAGGATGGGGTGCCCGTGTGCGAGGCTGTGCTCTGCGCCCCCATGCCCTGCCAGCACCCTACTGAGACCCCTGGTGAGTGCCCCGCCCTGATCTAGCTCCCGTCCCCTACTTTGCCCCACCCACCCTGCTCAGCTGGGTTCTGATCAACCTGCCCCACCCAGGTGCCTGCTGCCCCAGCTGTGAGAGCTGCACCTACCACGGCCAAGTGTATGCCAACGGGCAGAACTTCACAGACACAGACAGCCCTTGCCACGCCTGCCGATGCGAGGTACCTCCCCAGGCTCGCTGCCGCCCTGCCGAGCCCCTCCCAGGGCTCACCCCCATTGCCCTCTCCCCTGCTCCCAGGATGGGACCGTGAGGTGCTCCTTGGTTGACTGTCCACCCACAACATGTGCCAGGCCCCAGAGTGGACCCGGCCAGTGCTGCCCCAGGTGCCCAGGTACATGCTTACTGCACCTTTCCGGCTTGGGGGACCCTGAGCCCTGCCTTCCCATGCCCTGTGGGCACAACAGTTCCCTTTCCCTTAAGAAACAACGGCCTTCTTAGTTGTTTCAGTTCAGACGGAGCTTGGAGCTCACAGGGCATGGGTGGGAGGGAGAGGAGACCTGTGATCCTTCATGTCACTATATCCCCCTTTTTTCCCATCCTACACTGCCTCTTCCCATCCCTATCACTCAGACATTCGTCAGTGTGCCCTGGGCCCTGCCCCCTGCCCACATGGACAGTGATGAGCATGTGTCACAAATGGGCATGCACAGGCAAGAGCCCTTCGTCTTTCCACCCTCAGAGGTGCACACATTTGCCTGTCGGTAAAGGGACCACACACACACACACACACACACACACACACACACACACACACACACACACACGTGTGCACTCAGAGAGATACCCATGCCTGCATCACTGCCCCCTCCTCCCCTCTGTGGGTAAGTGGCACTTCTGCAGAGGCTCTGGACTCCAAGGGTGGAGGCTCTGTCTGTCTGTAGGTCTGCTCCTAGCACCCACCTTCTTTCCCCCCACTCCTTCCCACCGACTGCTCAGACTGCATCCTGGAGGAACAGGTGTTTGTGCATGGTGAGAGCTTCTCCCACCCCCGAGACCTCTGCCAGGAGTGCCAGTGTCAGGAGGGCCATGCCCACTGCCAGCCTCGGGCCTGCCCCAGGGCCCCCTGTGCTCACCCGCTGCCTGGCCCCTGCTGTCCCAGTAACTGCAATGGTGAGGCAGAAGGATCGGGTAGGGGCGGGATCTCCTGAGGTGGCCCAGCCTCATCTCTGGGCATTTAGGGCTGGGAGGGCATGACCTGGGGCAAGTCGGGTCTCCCCCAGGCCTATAGCTGCCCCTCCCCCAGGCTGTGCCTTCAGTGGGAAAGAGTACCCCAATGGAGCCGACTTCCCCCACCCCTCTGACTCCTGCCGCCTCTGTCACTGTCTGGTAAGTCTGCCGCCTGGGTGCGAGGAAGAGTCCAGGGGAGCAGGGGTGGGACTTGGGGAGACCAGGGGAGGTCTGCAGGCGTGGGCGTGGGGTCAGTCCGCCTCCCACCACTAACCCTGCCGCCGTGGCCCGTCTGTCCACGCAGAGTGGCAATGTGCAGTGCCTGACCCGCCGCTGCCCTCCACTGCCCTGTGCGGAGCCGGTCCTGCTGCCCGGAGAGTGCTGCCGGCAGTGCCCAGGTAAGAGCTGGACCTCGTGGCCGCTCCCCCCTGGGGACCCTCTGCAGCCTCTCCCCGACCCCCCATAATGCGCGCTGTCTGGCCTCAGCTTCCCCCTCCAGCTGTCCCAGGCCTGGGGGCTTGGTCCCCGCGCGCCACCAGGAGCACTTCTTCCTGCCCGGAGACCCCTGCCACCGCTGCCTCTGCCTGGACGGCTCCGTGTCCTGTCAGCGGCTGCCTTGTCCGCCCGCACCCTGCACCCACCCGCGCCAGGGGCCCTGCTGCCCCTCCTGTGACGGTAACGCCCTGGCGGTGCCCCCTTTCCACACCGCAGCGCCCCCCGCGATCCGCTTCCTCCGACTTAGCGGAGCCTCGCCCTTGCGGTCACTCTCTTACCCCTTGTCCCCCTCTCTCCACCCCCTGACATTGCTCCACCGTGGTATTCCCCTTCCTCCTGGCCTGGCCCTCCGATGTCACAGTTCTCACAAAGAATTTGGGGAGGCAGTGCCCACTTCGCTGGGAGCCTGGTAGACAGCCTCCATGGCCCCTAGCCCTGCCCCCTCCTCTGCCCACTAGGCTGCCTGTACCAGGGGAAGGGGTTTGCCAGCGGAGAGCGCTTCCCTTCGCCCGCAGCCCCGTGCCACGTCTGCCTCTGCTGGGAGGGCAGCGTCAGCTGCGAGCTCAAGGCCTGTGCCCCTGCACAGTGCCCCTTCCCTGCCAGGGGTGACTGCTGCCCTGCCTGTGATGGTGAGGGACAGGGGACAGTGGGGAGGGGACGGGAGGGCTGGGTTAGCGTCATTCTTACTGCCCTAGAGAGGGTCTAAAGTACTTATTACAGTAAGGAAAAAAAAAAAAGCCTGGATTTTTCTCCTGCTTCTGATGCTATTTGGCTGTGTGACCTTGGACAAGTTATACAACCTCTCTGGGCTTAATTTTTTTCAATGTTTAAAAAGACACATTTTATAAATGTGAATTTTATTTTTATTTTTATTTTTTTCTGAAGCTAGAAACGGGGAGAGACAGTCAGACAGACTCCCGCATGCGCCTGACAGGGATCCACCCGGCACGCCCACCAGGGGGCGACGCTCTGCCCACCAGGGGCGATGCTCTGCCCCTCCGGGGCGTCGCTCTGCCACGACCAGAGCCACTCTAGCACCTGGGGCAGAGGCCAAGGAGCCATCCCCAGCCCCCGGGCCATCTTTGCTCCAATGGAGCCTCACTGCGGGAGGGGAAGAGAGAGACAGAGAGGAAGGAGAGGGGGAGGGGTGGAGAAGCAGATGGGCGCTTCTCCTGTGTGCCCTGGCCGGGAATCGAACCCGGGACTCCTGCACGCCAGACCGACGCTCTACTACTGAGCAAACCAGCCAGGGCTAAATCAATTCACTTTTAAATTTATTTAGAAAGTAACCTTTATATCATGCTGTAAATAGAAAATCAGATTTGCAAGGAATAGAATATTATCATAAAAATGAATACAATTAAAAGCCTAATATTAAATTTGGATCAAAGACTTTGGCCCACTAAGGCTTTGAACCTGAGACTTACTCCCCTTTTCTATTTTTTACTGACTTTGATTTTTTAAAGGGACGTTTTAGAATCACAGGAAAATTGAGAGAAGATTATAGGTTTTCCCATATGTCCCCTGCCCCCACACAGCACAGCCTCCCTCATTATTAGTGTCCCCCACCAGTGTGTTATGTTTCTTACAACTGATGAGCCCACGCTCACACATCATTGTCACCTGAAGTGCCCTCTTTTTCTAAAAAGTCAGAAAGTGTCAGCTGCTACATGCAGGCTGCTGCCACCACCCTGGGACCCTTTCCCTTCCTTGATTGATCAGATGGCTTGAATGAGCATTAGAAAGGGGATACCTTGAGTCCAGGCCACCTAAGTCATCTCAAGCAATTCCCAACTCTCCTCGGATGGTGCAGTGGCCTGCTAGGTATTTAACTCTGGGGACAGATTCCTTGTGGTTTTTCCCTACAGATTGGCCAGGGAGAACTTTTTTCAGGCGGGAGGAGAGAAAGTTGGCCCTTTGGCCAGTCTGACTCTCCCCCTAACTCTCCAGTCCTTTGCCCACTGGCCTGGATTGAGCCCTCCCTCCCCACCATGGCCAGGTCTCTGAGGCCTTGGACTCAGGCCAGGTGCAAGCTCAGAGCTGATGACTGCTGTCCTCTCACCCCTTTCTGCCCCCACCCTGCCTCTCCTTGTTCTTTCTCCAAGGCTGTGAGTATCTAGGGGAGTCCTACCTGAGCAACCAGGAGTTCCTAGACCCCCGAGAGCCCTGCAACCAGTGTACCTGCCTCGAAGGCTTCGTAACCTGCAGCCGCCAGCCCTGTGAGCCTCTGGGCTGCAGGCACCCTCTCATCCCGCCGGGGCACTGCTGCCCCACCTGCCAGGGTAGGGCGGCACCTACCCTCCCACTGCCCCTTCTGGACTTCCAGCTACCCAAGGTCACCTGGTCTGGCCACTGCCACCCCTCCCTGTGATAGCCACACTGCAAACCCACACCCTGCATTCTCATCACACTCCTCACACTGTATCCCTGCCCTCTCTGTCACTGCTGTCACCTCTCACTGACTGTTGGACTCACCAAATAACTGCCCCTGTGCTTCCAGACCTTTCTTCTCTTAAATGGTCTTGCTGCCTTCTTAAAATATCACATCACGAGACTCAAAAGCTTTCAATGACTCCCACTGCCCTTGGGGGCATCAGGTGGGGCAGCTTCCTAGGCCCACCGTCCTGAGCCCAGTCCATCCCCCGCTTTCCAGGTGTGCCCACCCCTTACCTCCTCAGTCTGTGATCCCCACCCCCCACTTCCCACCCTTCACTGCCACCTGCATGCACTCTTACCCCCTACAGCCTGGCTGAAGTGTCCCACCCCTCACCTTCCCAGCCACTGTTCTCTCCTCCCAGAGGTCCCCAGGTCTGGCTGTGTGTGCATGTGTGTGTGAGAGAATGTGTGAGTGTGTGTAAGAGTGTGTGTGCCAATAGACCTTATTTATTTATTTTATTTTAATTTTTTTACTTACTGAATTTAGAGAGAAAAGGAGAGTGAGAGAAAGAGAAACATCAGTTTGTTATTCCACTTATTTATGCATTCATTGGCTGGTTCTTGTTTGGGCCCTGACCAGGGATCAAACTTGCAAACTTGACATATTGGGAGGATGCTCTAGCCCAGGGGTAGTCAACCTTTTTATACCTACCGCCCACTTCTGTATCTCTGTTAGTAGTAAAATTTCCTAACCGCCCACCAGTTCCACAGTAATGGTGATTTATAAAGTAGGGAAGTAACTTCATAAAGCAGAGTTACAGCAAGTTAAAGCATATAATAATAATTACTTACCAAGTACTTTGGTTGGATTTTCGCTGTTTGTCAGAATAAATCTTTATAAAACAACTTACTATAGTTAAATCTATCTTTTTATTTATACTTTGGTTGCTCTGCTACCGCCCACCATGAAAGCTGGAAAGCCCACTAGTGGGTGGTAGGGACCAGGTTGACTACCACTGGTCTAACCAACTGAGCTAACCAGCCATGGTAGTAGATGGCTTTATTGACAGCAGCTCTTATGTTACATTCCCTGCTTGCCAGGATGCCTCTATCATGGGGTCACTGCTACCCCTGGAGAGACCCTTCCTGACCCACTTGACCCCACCTGCTCCCTCTGCACCTGCCAGGTGAGGTGGCCCCTTGGGGACCTAATAACCTTTCATCCCTGATCCGCCTTCCTGGGAAGGCATTTCCTCCACCCAAGTTCACAGGGTACATTCTGCCTGTGACAACTAGTGAGACAGGAGTAGCTTCGGTCTCCGGGGCTGAGCGAGGAGGGTTTGGACCTGGCAGGCGCAGTAGGGTGCCCCCTCTTGGGACAGAGTGTAGCCTGGTCGGAGGGTGCAATGACATGGGAATCAGGAAGCGGCAGTGTGATCTCTCTCCCCCAGGAAGGTTCCATGCGGTGCCAGAAGAAGCCATGTCCCCCAGCTCTCTGTCCCCACCCCTCTCCAGGACCCTGCCTCTGCCCTGTGTGCCACAGTGAGCTGCCTCCTCACACCCAGGCCCCCATGCCTGTCCCTGCCCCGCCTCCCTCCACTTCTGCCCGGCCCGAGGTTGGACAGGGCAAGGTGGCACAGCCCCCCACCCAGGAAGCATGTTGCCCACAGGCTGCTTCTCTCAGGGCCGCCAGCACCAGGATGGGGAGGAGTTTGAGGGGCCCCCAGGCAGCTGTGAGCGGTGTCGCTGTCAGGTATGGTAGGGAGGTGGCAGAGGGGGCTAGGACGGGGGCTGGACATGGTGCCTCTGAGGCACCCGGCCTGGGGAGCAAGTCACTGACCCAGCTTCTCCTGCAGGCCGGCCAAGTCAGCTGTGTGCAGCTGCAGTGCCCACCCCTGCCCTGTCCACTCCAGGTCACAGAGCAGGGGAGCTGCTGCCCTCGCTGCAGAGGTATGCCCGGCTGGTGGGGCCGCCCCCTTGCTTTGGCCGCTGGGCCCAATGCACCTCAGTCTGCCCCACCTCCCCCCACTCAGGTCCCCTCTGGTCCTTCCACCTCTCTGTCCACGCATGGCCCTCCCACACCTCGGTTCTTGAGCCTTCACCCCTGCCCTCTTCTGCTCTTCCTACCTGTCCCTGCCCCTGACCTGCCAGACCATCTCTGCCTGAAGACACTTATTAGAATTCCCCACAGCTGCCCCTGCCTAACCACACCCCATTCATGATAATAATAACATTTATTGAGCATATACCATATCTCACTTAATCCACACAAAGATTGTACCAGGTAGGTGCTATTCCTATTTCACCCATGAGAGAATCGAGGTACCGAAAGGTAACATAACTTACCTGTGGTCACTCAGCTGGTAGGTGGCAGAGACAAGATTTGCATCTAGGCTGTCTGGTTCAAGAACAGAAGACTTCCTTAGCCTTTCATCTGCCCAGCATGCTGTAGATTCCAGAACCATAACACGAGGCAAGTGTCTCACTTGCCCTGTGAGGTGGGCAGGAAGGACAGGTGAAACCCCTATTTAACAGCTGAGGAGACAGACTTGGAGAGACTGAGTTACTTTGGACACATGGTTAGTGATGGAACCTTTCATTCATTCTACGTGCATTTATTAGATGCCTGTTGCATGCCAGGTAGTAGTGCTGATGCTGGGCTACAACAGACGGTGCCTGCTGCCTGGCAGTTGGTTTAGCAAGCAAGCAGACATGGAAGGAAGGGGTCAGTGTGCAAGAATTCTGGACTCTGACCTAATGTCTTTCCCTCCACCACAAACACGGGGTCAGCTCCAGGCCACCTCCCCCCCACATCACTGCAGATCCCTCTCCCATGCCAGACCCTCATGCCCTGCTGACCACCCAGGGTGGGCGATCTGGGGCAGACATACAGAACCCCGGCTCAGCTTACCCTGCCCCCCTGGGACACAGGCTGCCTGGCCAGCGGGGTGGAGCGCCCTGAAGGCAGTAGCTGGGAGCCTCCGGACAGCCCCTGCTCCTCCTGCATGTGTCACGACGGCGTTGTCACCTGTGCCCGTGTCCAGTGTGTCAGTTCCTGTGCCCACCCCCATCAGGGGCCTGGTGACTGCTGCCCTCGATGCTCTGGTACTGGGAGCCTGGGCTAGGGTAGCAGGGAGGCAGAGACAGGCTTTGCCAGGAGTGCCCCATTCTCGTACACACCCAAGTCCCAAGGGCTCAGGGTACCTGGGGGCATCGCTGTCAGCCTGAAGGCTCCCTGCTCCCATTCTGCTCTTGTCCCGCCCCAAGACTGTGAACATGAGGGCCGGAAGTATGAGCCAGGGGACAGCTTTCAGCCTGGGGCAGACCCCTGCGAAGTGTGCATCTGTGAGGTGGGTGAGGGTCACGCTGGGCTGGGAGGGAGCTGGGGGGCAGCCTGGGAACTGTGGGGAGCAGACAATATGGGGGTCAGAGACAGAATAGTGTCCCTGTGGCCAGGAGGTGGGGCAGGGTTTGGGGTGAAGAGCCAGCAAAGCCAGGAAGTCTGGGGTTAGCCACTGCCGCACTGGTGCTGAGCATGGGGAGGCAGTGGGCAGGTCCTGTTGGTGGGAGTGTAGGGGGGTGTGAGTCGGGGGTGGGAGGAGACACCTGGGAAGTGGTTGGGCCATTGGGGAATCTCCATTTGAAAGGTAATGGGGAGCCAATGGGAGGGTTATGAGCAAGCAGTGATGTTATAGGTCCAGAGATTAGGAAGTGTGATTGGAGAGGAGGGTGACATGAGAGTATAGGAGGGTCAAAGGTCACATGATGGTTCAAGCCCAAATGCCTGGAAAGAGAAAGGGAAATATCTCTGGGGATCAGGGCATTGGTTGAGGAGTCTGGGGAGATGCTGGGTCTCTCTGGAGACTGGAGTGTGACCTGCTAAAGGAGCTACAGCAGGGAGATGGGAGGGTCTGGATTCCAGGGGGATGGGGGAGCTCTGTTCCTGGGGCCTGGGACCCACCCCTTGCCTACTCATTCCTGTTGTAGCTGAAGCCTGAGGGGCCTCCCAGCCTTCGCTGTCACCGACGGCAGTGTCCCAGCCTGGTGGGCTGCCCGGCCAGCCAGCTCCTGGCCCCTGGGCCCCAGCACTGCTGCCCCACCTGTGCCCGTGAGTCCCCAATACAGGGTAGATAAACGAGGGCAGGGTTGCCATCCCCAGACTGAAGCTGGAAGTGCCAGCCATCTCCCTCCACAGTCCCAGCTGTCGCCCTTTCCTGAGTCCAGTGCACTGTTCTGGGAGCCCAGGCCCTGGCGGGCGAGGCTTGCACTGCCCCCAGGGGAACTGGAGAAGTTGTCAGGGACCCCTCGACTCTGAAGCCAGGTATAGTTTGTGGAACTTCTTGCCCAGCAGATGTTCTGCAGGGTGGCAGTTGTGCCAGCTGCTGGCTTATGAAAGCAATGAGTCTGGACCTGAGGGGCAGTGAGTGGTCTAGCTACAGAGATGGGGAGAGCTATTCTTGTCAACACTTGCTGGGGTATGCTTCAGCAAAAAAGAAAAAGACTACTATTTATTAAGCACCTACTGCATGCCATGCACTGTACTTGGTAGTTTTAGTAAACAGTATCTCATCTAATTCTCATTTACCCAGTGAGGTAGATATTTTTTTTTTCTTTTACAGAGGCAGAGATAGACAGGGACAGAGAGAGATGAGAAGCATCAATCATCAGTTTCTCATTGCGTGTTGCGACTTCTTAGTTGTTCATTGATTGCTTTCTCACATGTGCCCTGACCGCGGGCTTTCAGCAGACCGAGCAACCCCCTGCTGGAGCCAGCGACCCTGGGTCCAAGCTGGTGAGCTCTTTGCTCAAGCCAGATGAGCCCGCGCTCAAGCTGGCGACCTCGGGGTCTCGAACCTGGGTCCTTCCGCATCCCAGTCCGACACTCCATCCACTGCGCCACCACCTGGTCAGGCTAGGTAGATATTATTATTCCCTTTTTACAGATGAAGAAACTGAGGTTCTGAGAGGTTGATTGATCTGCCTAAAATGGCACAGGCACTGAGCATTGACACCTGGGGTGCCCAGTTCTCTGTACCCCATAAAACATAATGTTTTAGCCAGACAATGTGAAAGAAGTGGAAAGGGGAGCAGACATGGCCTTGTGTGATCTTTAGGGACCTCAGGCTAAAGAAGCCACACTTTGTCAGTTTCAAGACACCCCCCCCCCCCCCCCCGGGTAGCCTAGCAAAGTTCCTTTTGAAAAGTCCAAAGATTTCTTTGCTGAACCAAAAGGAAAGAGGATTTGTCCTTCCTGGAGTCAGGGTGCTGGGAATATGGATTTGCCCTGGGCCCAAGAAGTCTGGGCCTAGAGTGGGTAAGCGAGAGCAACTGGGCTTCCATCCCTGCTGCCCCCTTCTACCCTCCACATCGCATTCTTGTCTACACAGAGGCCTTGAGTAACTGCACAGAGGGCCTGGTAGGGTCTGAGATGGCCTCACTGGACCCCTGCTACACCTGCCAGTGCCAGGTGAGCCCTCTGCCCTTGGGGACTCCCAAAGGCCTGTCTTCCTCCTCCTTTGTGGGCTGTGCTGAATCCTCTCCTGCAGCAGCTCCGGGCTTCCCACTCACTCTGACATTCACCCACTTGTCCTGAATGTCACATTCCACTGAGGCCCTGCTTCTTCCCTGCTGTTCTCCACCCATGGCGTTCATATGCCTTTCCCTAGGACCTGACTTGGCTCTGCATTCACCGGGCCTGTCCTGAGCTTAGCTGTCTCCCATCAGAACGCCATACCCCCCCTGAGACCTGCTGCCCCGTGTGCCGGGGTAAGTGCCCAGCCTTGATCTGCCTACTCAGAGTGTGACCCTAAGAAGAAGACAGGAGGGGTGGCATGCATGGGCCAAGTGGGCAGCCCAGGTCTGCACTCCGAATGCCAGCTTTGTTCTTCTGTAGAAATGGAGGGCTTATTCATTGGGGGTGGAGGAGAGACCCACGAGGCAGAGGGAGGTAGGGAATGCAGTTTGGATTCTCAAGGCCTCACCTGAGGCTGGCTTGTTAGTGCACTCAGAAACCTCAGGCCACTGGTGGGTACTGTACTGCTGAGCTGGCCACCAGCCCAGAAGAGGATTTTAGCTTCTGGCTTTTTGGGTTTCTGGGACCCTTTAGACGATTCAAGTCCTGGTGCAGGACCTGCCATCTAGTAGGCCCTCTACATGCTGGTTGAAGAAGTTGATACCATTAGGGTGCTAAGTTGATGGGGTGACCCCTGCTATGGGTCTTCAGGGTGAGCTCCCGGGAGGAGGGATACAGCTGGAAGGTCAGTGCTCCTCCAGCCCCATTTCTTCTCATCAGAATGTGTGGTGGAGGCTGAGGGCCGGAGAGTGGCGGATGGGGAGAGCTGGCGGGACCCCAGCAACGCCTGCATTACTTGCTCCTGCCATGTGAGCTGCGGGTGGGAGGGTGGGGGGGTGGAGGACCTTATAGAAGGGTGGAGCCTCAGGACACAGCCAACCAATACCTGTTCTTGAAGGTAATTAGGAAAGGGTACTCCCTCTCGGTGAGAGGGGGCAGAGGTATCCCTGGGCTTTGGCAAGAGCTGAGAGCTGTATTTCCAACCCCACTTGAAGTGCATGTTCTTGTGGGACAGAGATGGAAAGGGCTGCTGCCCCAGCCCCTGAACCAGACGGCCCCCAGAAGTGTGAGGCCAGGGACCCCAGGTCCTACCGGAAGCCCATAGAACAATGACTTCTGTCCTCAGCTGGGCCACGTGGAGTGCCACCTTGAGGAGTGCCAGGCTCTTTCTTGCCCCCGTGGCTGGGCGAAGGTTCTGGACGCTGGCAGCTGCTGTGAACGATGCCAAGGTGTGGGGCCAGGATGATGGGGGAAGGAGGACCAAGACCCAGTATGAGGGACTGGCAGCTGACCCTTGCCCCCCTCCCTCACCACCCCCAAGCACCCTCAGCCCCTGCCCAGTCGTGCTCGCACCAGGGACGAGAGGTGGCCTCCGGGGAACGCTGGGCCGTGGACGCCTGCACCATTTGCTCCTGCGTGGCCGGCACCGTGCGCTGCCAGGGCCGGCGCTGCCCGCCGCTCACCTGTGGCCCTGTGAGTGCCGCGGTCTAGGCGGTGGGTGAGTGGGCACGTGGTAACGCCACCCTGGTTCCACCCAGGGAAAGAGGAAGCTGGGCTTGGGCCGCGGCCGGGGAGCGCCGGGACACCAGGGACCCGCAGTTTGCGGAGCGGCCACGAGGCGGTGCGCTGAGCCCGCTCTCAGTAAGTCTGGGCGCCGGAGCGCTCCTCTGCCGCTAGGGAGGCTCAGCGCGGGGTTCCGCCGGGACCGCCGCTTGTCTGACGGTGTCTGGGGCCGAGGCCAGGACGAGGCCCCTGCCCTGAATCCCGGCAGCTGCTGCCCGCGCTGCCTGCCGCGGCCGGCTTCCTGCATGGCCTTCGGGGACCCCCATTACCGCACCTTCGACGGCCGCCTGCTGCACTTCCAGGGTAGCTGCAGCTACGTGCTGGCCAAGGACTGCCGTGGAGGGGACTTCAGGTGCGCAGCCCCCTCTGCCTGCTTCCTAACCCCCTACAACCCACCCTGCTGACCACTGCACCCGGGCCTCTCCCACCGCAGTGTGCACGTGACCAACAATGACCGGGGTCGCAGCGGTGTGGCCTGGACCCAGGAGGTGACGGTGCTGCTGGGGGAGGTGGCCGTGCGGCTGCTGCAGGGCGGGGCGGTCACGGTGAGGCGAGCAGAGGACGGGGGTGGGGGAGGTGGGGGGTGGCCGCTAAGCGGGGCGGTCGGTCCGGCGTTGTACACTCTCCCATCCTGACATCACCCTTCCCTCCGGCCTCCCTTCTCCTCCAGGTGGACGGGCGCCCCGTGGCCTTGCCCTTCCTGCAGGAGCCGCTGCTGTACGTGGAGCTGCGGAGATTAACCGTGATCCTGCACGCCCAGCCAGGGCTCCAGGTGTGGCCAGGGCGCTTTGTCTTCTGTCAGGCCTGAATACTCACGAGATAGTGAATCTCTGGGAGTGGGCAGCACTTCACCTGGGGGTCCAGTTCAGGAATGAAGACACAAAGTGCCTTCCTGGGAGCTGTGGGCGACTCTTCACAGATCCCACTGCATGTGCAGACTTGGCCTTGGCCAGGGCAGCCTCCCTTCCTTGGAGGGCCTCCATCCTACAGTAGGGGGCGTGCTGACACAGTGAACATGGCCAGGATGGACCTTGGGCTTCTTGGGGTCCCTATGTTTCCCCACTCCTCAGTCCCAGCCTCTCCACACAGGTGCTGTGGGATGGGCAGTCCCAGGTGGAGGTGAGCGTGCCTGGCTCCTACCGGGGCCGTATTTGCGGGCTCTGTGGGAACTTCAATGGCTTTGCCCAGGATGATCTGCAGGGCCCGGAGGGGGTGCTCCTACCCACTGAGGCTGCGTTTGGGAATAGCTGGCAGGTGAGTGGTATGGAGCTCCAGGAGGGTGGGGCAGAAGACCTGAGTGTCAGAGAAGCCCTCTGGTGTGAAAATAGGGGTGGGATGGACACAAGATGGGCTTTCAGGCTTTGTGTGGTTTGGGGGCTTCTTGCCTGTCATGGAGAAGACGGGATAGCTTATTAAAAGAAGCCTCATCATCTGATTTCCCAAGCCCTGCTTTGCTATGCACAAGCTGTGTGATCTTGAACACATTACTTGCCTGCTCTGGGCCTTTGTCCCCAAAGGAAGAGTAGCTGATGCTCGCTTTGCTATTCTTATAGGGAAGTTTTTGAGGCTAAAACAAAATATTGGGTGGAAAATGCTTTGAAGGACAGTGGACAAAGGTCAGCTGCCCATGGATGCTGTCACACCAGGGTCCTTTTCCTCACATAGGTCCCAGAGGGGCTGGGACCTGGTCGGCCCTGTTCCAAGGGCCGTGAGGTGGATCCTTGCCGAGCAGCGGGCTATCGTGCCAGGCGGGAGGCCAATGCCCGCTGTGGGGTGCTGAAGTCCTCCTCATTCAGTCGCTGCCACACTGTGGTGCCACCAGAGCCCTTCTTCGCTGCCTGTGTTTATGACCTGTGTGCCTGTGGCCCTGGCTCCTCAGCTGACGCCTGCCTCTGTGATGTCCTGGGAGCCTATGCCAGCCACTGTCGCCAGGCAGGGGCAACGCCTGCCTGGCGGGGCCCCACGCTCTGTGGTGAGCTGGCAATGCCCAGTGTGGGATGGGAAAGGGGGTGGTACAGAGGACACTGGTCCAGATGGGGTAGGTATGGGGAGGACCGCAAGGGGTGAGCAGGGCAACTGGAGCACTGTGACCCTGTCTTTCACTCCTCCTGCAGTGGTGGGCTGTCCCCTGGACCGTGGCTTCGTGTTCGATGAGTGTGGCCCGCCCTGTCCGCGCACCTGCTTCAACCAGCATGTCCCCCTGGGGGAGCTGGCGGCCCACTGTGTGAGACCCTGCGTTCCCGGCTGCCAGTGCCCCGCAGGCCTGGTGGAGCACGAAGCCCACTGTATCCCACCTGAGGCTTGCCCCCCAGTCCTTCTCACTGGGGACCAGCCACCCCATGATCTGCTCAGCCCCAGCTGGGAGTCCCAGGGGGCACCCTGATCCAGGAGGACACTGACCAGGACTCATCAGACCAGAAGTCTCCTTGGCCAAAGCTTCAGAGAGCACCTGCCCGGGCACTGGGAGCCTCGCCCCGTGTCCCGCAAAGACCGCAGCCGTGTTGAATCAGAAGCAGTAAACTCGGGGCCCGCCCCAAGGCTGCTGTGTGTGTACGTGTGCTTATTCCAGGTGTTGGGGCGGTGGCATGGGCTGCTTGGGACGTGGGAGACAGAAGTCAGTGTCCCCAGAGTCAGAGGGGTGGCAGCTGTGGGGATTCAGTTCTGGGCCTTCCTCAGTCCTGTGCCTACATCCCTGGTGTGTCCCTACCTGTCACATTCTGGTCCCAGCCCTGTGTTCACATGTAGCAGGCATGACCTGTGGCCCCTTGGGGGACTCTGTGTGGCGCCATGTGGAATCCTGCAGGGACTGGAGTGGACGGAGAGGGGGCTGAGTCCCCAGGGACCTCCTCTTTTCTCTTGATTTGGGAATACCAAGTGCTCAGGTGCTCCTGGGCCACTCTAAGAGCTGGTAGTACAGGAACCCTGTGCCTGGACTGGGGACCAGGACCGTGATGAAATACACATGTTCATGTGCACACACACCCCCCCGCATTCATGTACACCTGTGTGCATTCACAACCATACCCACCCCTGAAGGGCATGTGGGCAGGGGACACACATGTGACTTTCAAAGTCATCCTTGTAGGGGAAAGAACATGGGTTTTGAAATAGAAAAACCCTATTTCTTTGAAAAGGAAACTATCTTTTTTTAAGTGAACTCTACTTTGAGTTCTCTCTGCCACTTTCTGGCTATGTGACATGGGTGTGTTAAGGAGCTTTGCGAAAAGATCAAGGGGGATCCTATTCTCATTGCTGGGTCCCTAATATTTCAATAGGAGTGAGGAGGGTGTTGGGCTGAATTGACATCACCTGCTTGCTTACTCAGCCCGCTTCTGCCCAGGCTGCTCTCTGGGGCCCCTCCTCTAGTGGAGGTCACAAAGCAGCAGGCAGGCAAATCTGCTCATGGCAACAGAAACCACGAAGATTACAGATCATCTCGTGTGTTTATCCCTCCGCCCCCTTAGTTATAACTTAGAACAGTGTTTTTCAACCGTTGGTCCATAGACCGGTCCACCAGGAATTTTGTGCTGGTCCACAAAAGAGTTAACCAACCTGCTGTTGTATGAAGATTATAGACCCAAATGATCTTAGTCGAATTTGCTTATGCTCAGGGTGATTTCTGCCTCAGTGGTCCCCCAAATAATTCTATTTTCACTGGTCCATAGGTGTAAAAAGGTTGAAAACCACTGACTTACACAAACTGTGTCTTCATCTGATGTATTGCAAGGAATAAGTAGAATGACCTACAACAGCATTCTGCATGGGGACTGCTTGAAGCCAGTAGTAGGGAAGCACTTGCCATTGTCCCGACTGTCGCCATTGTCTTGCCTGTGATGGCTCACATTCAGGGACCAGGTTTTCCCAGGGCTTATTTATCCCAGCCATCCATCCCCAGAGGAGGGAGACAATATCACATGTTAGGGTAGCTTATGTTCCGGGGTCCAGTCTTCTGATCTATAAGATGGGGATGAGAGTGATAGCGCCTCCTTCACCAAGTTGCCATGAGGAAGGGTCACATGTATGGAGCATTGGTGTCCTGGCATATAGTCAGCTCTTGGTTGCTGCTACCCATGTTGAGTATACTAGATGCCTATATAATGCAGCTTCATATCTGTATGTATGCGGATGTAAAACTCATTTGGGATTACAAACAAATGCATACGCATATCTCTCATACAGGATCACACTCATCTTACACTGCCACCTCCATGACCAAGACACCTTTTCAGCATCGGGCCAGAATCTCTCTGACTTGGCTGTGGTCCAGGCTGTGGCTCAGATGGCAGGGTCCTGCATTATTGAGCTCAGGAGCTTTGTCTCCTTGCTCCCGTGTGCAGGTCCTGCTCCTCCTCTCTTCAGGCTCCAGTGGCACGGGGAAGGGAAAAGGGACATCTGTTCGAGACTCCTACCCCATGGCGCAGGCAGCCACACCTGGGGGCCTAGGGCTCCCTTGTAGCCCCAAACAGGCCTTGGCTTTGTACCAGCGCCTCTTCCGGTGCCCTGCAGGCCTGGGCCAGCTCCAGGCTGCACTTCGGCAGGTGAGGGAGGCAGGGCACTATCTCCGAGGGGACAATCTCTGTGTGTGCAGAGAGGATTTCTGACCCAACCTTGCATCCCCAGGTGCAAGAGGGCCAGGCCTCTCCCTCGGGCCTGGAGCTGCCCACCGTGCTGCTGGCGATGGAGCGGAGCCGGCGGGCCCAGGAACAGGTAGGGGCAGGCCGGGGTCATGGCACAGGGTAGGATGGGCAGCCCTTCACGTCCTGGTTCATCTCTCGGCAGCTCCTGTGGGACTTGGAGCTGCTAACGGGGGCAGGGCTGGGGCTCTTCTGGCCTCCCCGGGCCCAGTTCTGTGCTCTGAGGGACCAGGCCCACGGTGTGTGGAGCCAGCGCAATGAGCCCCATGCTAGGACGGGCGGAGACTCCGAGCAGCTGATAAGCAGGGTGAGCAGGCCAGGGGGCGGGAGTCAGTGTGACTTGGGGGCAATCGTAGTGGTAAGGGAAGTGGAAGCAGTGCAGGCTCTGCAGACAGATGGATCTGGTTCAGATCTTGGTTCAGACGTTCTATGTGGGCTGTAAGTCTATTGCCTCAGCTAGCAAATGGGGAAGGGAGCATCTTTCTCAGAGGGCTGCTGGGAGAACCAGTGGACTCATCCATGTAAAGGGTTTACATGATGCCTGGAGCACAGGTCCTGCTCATTCTGTGCAGGCCATTAGCATTCCATAGTTAATGACTTTGGTCAAACCAAGTGCGTGGTGGTGGTTAGAAGTCTTTAGACATGGCTGCAGTGTGGGAGGGAAGCAGGTCTGGTAGGGCCCTGGGGCAGAGGCACTGATGCCCACGGTACCTCTGAGATGCAGTACTGAGCAGCCCCAGCCGCAGGCCCCTCTCTCCGGGGCTGGGCTGGCCGACCCCTCTAGGAAGAAGGGTGCTCTGGTGACCGGGAACTAGGACTGTGCCTCTAGTCCAGCTTAACTGTCAACCTCTGAGCCACTTTGGGCAGGTTGGAAGCCACCTCTGGGCCAAGGCATCCTCAGCTGTATCAGGAGGGTGTCGAGGGAAGTGTCCAGCCAACACTGGTGGTTCATCTGAAAGCTTGACTGGGCAGGAGGGACCCCATTTCCAAGCTCCTTCACCTGGAGGGGAAGGGGCGGGGGTGACCCAAGGAAGAGGAGTCTCTGGGGGCTGTTTTAGAGGCTGCCTACCACACCAGTGCCCTGGGACTACCCCCCTACACCCCTTCCAGAGTTCTAGGTTCTGCTCATCGCCCCGGACCGGGGACACCCTGAGCCAGAACCATCAGTCCTTGGAAGGGTGAGTCTTTCTCCGAGGGAACCTGTGTACTCCATGTTGCCACACAAAGTGACAGAACACGGACCCCTTTCCTGGTCTCCTCCCACAGCCCTGCCCTGAGCCCTCTCCTCATGCACCAGGTTCCTCCACCAGCTCTCACTCAGCTGCACCCATATGGTCGCCTTACAGCCCCTGGTCAAGCTCCCAGGGTCCAGGGGCGGGGGCAGGGGCCCGGGCAGGCCACCCTGGATTGAACTTGATGTAGGGGTGGGAAGGCTCAGCAGCCTGCTGGGGAAGGGGAGACTGGCAGGTAGGCTGCCCCGCCTCCCTTTCAGAGCCCAGGTGCAAGAGGTGGGCTTGAGGCAGATTTTGTACTCCGGCAGGGGACAGGCCCCAGATCTGGGGGAAGCCGGGAATGGTGCGGACCCGAGGTGGGAGAGCCCTGGTGAGCCTGCAGAGCCCACACCTGGTAGGTTGACAGGAGGGGTTGGCAGCCAGGACAGCAGGAGCCCCTAGGCCATGGTGGCCAGATTAGATTGGGAGGAGGCAGGGAAGTCCTCACCCTGAGTCCCAGGATTCCAGCCCACTCCTTACTCATTCTTCATCTCATTTTCTTTTTATTGGGTGTCAGGGCCGCCAAGGACACCAAGGTTTTATCTTATGTGCTAATTCCCCTTGATTGGTACTAGCTGTCTCAGATGCTATATCCAGGAGAACTCTAAGCTAAGTTGGGGCTCACAGGAGAGGGGCAGGGAATGCCTGCCCATGGCTGTTCGGTGAGGAGGGGATGGAGCAGCCCACTTATCAGACTTGTGCTAGGCACAGGGGATATACTGAGCACAAGAGTCTTGGCCGTGTCACTTGGTCCTCATCTCTGAGGAGACCACAGCCTAGTGAGAGTGTGACCATAAACAGGCGATTAGAATCCAGTGGGATAGATGCTGTGAGCCCTTGGCCTATTAAACAAAATGGACACTCAAAGGATTTGTTAAATAACAAACCCAGCAAAGCCATAAGCTTTTAATTGTTTCATGGTGCACATAAGAGAAGAAGAAAGTGGCAATGATTTTCTGATTGATAGAGAAATTTTTACAGGTATAGTATTTCTTGGGAATACAGAGATACCAATTACAACATTATTACCAGAGAAATAGACAATTTAGTAAGACAACACACCAGAGGGAGGGGCTTGGAGGTTATTTTCACAGTTCATGGCAATAATTTCTAAAGGCGTTGGAATCTTATCAGACCGCTTTGTTCAGAAACTCTTCAAAAGACAGATTTATTTTGCCCTGGCCGGTTGGCTCAGTGGTAGAGCATCGGCCTGGTGTGCAGGGGTCCCGGGTTCGATTCCCGGCCAGGGCACACAGGAGAAGCACCCATCTGCTTCTCCACCCCTCTCCCTCTCCTTCCTCTCTGTCTCCCTCTTCCCCTCCCACAGCCGGGGCTCCATTGGAGCAAAGATGGCCTGGGCACTGGGGATGGCTCCTTGGCCTCTGCCCCAGGCACTAGAGTGGCTCTGGTCGAGAGAGAGCGACACCCCAGAGGGGCAGAGCATCGGCCCCTGGTGGGCAGAGCTTCGCCCCCTGGTGGGTGTGCCGGGTGGATCCTGGTCGGGCGCATGCGGGAGTCTGTCTGACTGTCTCTCCCCGTTTCCAGCTTCAGAAAAATACAAAAAAAAAAAAAAAAAAGACAGATTTATTTTCACAGGGAACATTCTCGTTTGGTTAGTTATGAATATTCCCACATCCATATTGCATAAAGATGGGATGTTCTGGTGAAAGTTCTCAATTTAAGACCTTATAAAATCAAGTTCTCCTATCTAGTTTTATGGATGCTGAGCGACTTCCTTCCCTCCACAGCTGCAAGGGAGCAGAGACATTTCATCTCCTTTTTTAGATTCCTTTTGTTAATTATGAAGACTTGCAGTTTTGGCTCCAGCCTAAAGTTTCACTTCCTGAATTTCATTTGATGTTGCTGTCAGAAACCAGGAAAGAGCTAAAAGAGGATTTCCCTTAATAATAGAAAAGTAAGATACATGCAGTGGGTTTCCTTATGGGCCTGGATGGGCCCATCAGGACAAAGTGGGGATGTCCTTATGAGGCTCTTCCTGCTCCAGGGCATCCCGTAGTGAAGGAAGAGGATCTGCAGGTTCCCATGAGATGGTCTACCTTGGCGGGGAGGATGAGGAGGGTGGGGCCAGCTGTAGGCAGGCAAACCTGACGAGCAGCCACAAGTTAGGCTGTGTAAATAAAGGTAGAACAGTGAACTGTGACAACCCTGAAGTTTAAACATCTGCTCTTTGGGCACTCGCTCCCCTTATCTGCCGGGGATTCCCAGGCTTTTTGGTTCCAGCTCAGGTGAAATGTGAATGAGGGGCTGGGACCTGAGCGGAGGGCTCCTTACATCAATCTTTCTCCCTCAGGTTGCTTGCAAGAGCTGGACCCCACCACCAGTGGTAGCTTTGGAGAGCCAGAAAACTCAGAGTTCAAGGTGAAAGAGGTGAAGGGTCCTGGGCACCGGCCCTCTCAGATTGAGGACCGTGGGGGTAGGGTCTGCTCTGCAGGAGGCTGTTGGGGTGAGGCGGGGCCCCCTTCTACGACTATGTGGAAGGAGAGACCATTAATGAAGCACCTTTTATGCTACATAACATGGGTTTAACAAATTTAGGAATCGGGCAAGGGCCATAAGGGAAGTGAGGTCCACTGGGGCAGCCACTGGGGTCTCCAGGCTCCCCTGGGGAAGTGGCCCTGGCACAGGGAGTTCCTCACAAGCCTGAGACAAAGTGCTCTTCCCTTCCACAACCTGGTCCAGGAGGAAGAGAGGGGCCAGGCAGAGCCCACAACCCAGAGGCACCTTTCACTGTCATCTGGGAGCCTACAGAGGAGGAAGGTCATTCAGGAAGCCCTGGGGCCGTCAGGCCTGCCTCCCCAGGGCCTGCCAGAACCCCAGGACCCCTTCCTGGGGCTGGGCTGGAGCTTGGGCCAGGACAGAGCAGAACTTCAGAAACTTCTGGGAATTAAGATTCCTCAGAGTCAGAGAGATGAGGACCCTCGGGGTCAGGGAGGGGAAGCCCCGCAGAGGGAGAACGAAGAAAGTCCTCAAAGTCAAAGAGAGAAGACAAACCCCGGGCTGAGTAGGGAGGCTACTCAGGCTCTAGGAGAGGTGTCTGGGGTTCCAGGGTGGGAGACGCCTCTGGTTGAGAACAAAGATGCTTTTCCGGATCAAAAAGAAAATCGCCCCGAGTGCCTGAGAAAGGAGACCCCACAGGGCGGGGAAGTGAACATCCTTCAGTCTTCTGGAGGCCCAGGCTGGATCTCACAAGCCTGGGAGGTGGCTCAGGGCGAGGCACCTACACAGCCCCAGGAGGAAGGCAGCTCCCGGGGAGTTGCAGGAGACTTGTGCAGGTCTCTGGGTGAACAGAGGCCGCCGCCTGGGGGAACGGAAAGCCCAGGCCCCCAGGGAAGGAGCACCCAGCAAATACAGGACAAGGCCCGCATCCAGAGAGGAGAGGCAGCCCTGGCCGTGGGAGAGCAGGGGACTGGCCGGGAGGGGGAGCTGGCTCCCCTTGGGCCCCTGGCCCGGCCACACCTGACAGGCCCAGGAGCAGGGATGCTAGCGGTCCCGGGTACCGGAGGCTCTGAGCCGCGGGAGCACCCTACAGCTCTCCCAGGGCACCCTGGGCTGCAGGATCCGGGAGGGGGCCGTTGCCCCGCGGAGCAGCAAGTGGGTGAGAGGGGGCTCCAGCCGGGCGGCTCCGTGAGGTTCCCAGGCTCCCTCGAAGAGCGGAGGGGCGCTGCTGGGGCCCCCAAGGCCGCATGGCCCGGGTCCCCGGGCAGGGCAGAAGCACCGGCGGTTGTGAGCGCGGCGCAGCAGGAGGCGGCCCTGCAGCGGCTGCTGGAGCTGCACTGCGCAGCCAGGGACCGGCGCCGGCAGGACCGTGAGCAGCAGCGACTCCGGGTGCGTCCCCCTACCAGCGGGCCCGCTGGCGGGCCAGGCATGGCAGGCGGCCACCAGCCGCTGACAGCTCTCTCCCCCAGGTCCTGGAAGGCCTCCGCATCGCCAGGAACCGCCACTGCCGCGTGCACCCCCTGGGGCCCCCGCCCAGCCCAGCTCAGCTGCTGCCACAGGCAAGAGCCCCCAGGAGAAGGGGGTAGGGGGCGGGGGTCGAGCTGGGCGGCACCTGGGCCCCTTGGAAGTGCACGCGCCAGGCACTTACATTGACACTCATGGAGTTGGGGGTAGGGACGGGGTAGGGACTGGGTAGGGAGTCTGTCCCTGGGCTGTCCTGTGCTGGCTCCGTCGAGCCGCGGGCTTGGATACAAGGGCACTGAGCGCTCGGCACCGCCCAGGAGGACGCGGAGGGGCAGCGGCGCGCCCTGCGAGAGCAGCTGGAACAGGTGCACCGGGAGAGGACTGGGCGGCTGCGGGCCCTAGGAGCCAGGTGAGGGGGCTGGGGGACAGACTTGTGGTGTGGTAGCGGTCCCCTTTCCCTGGCATGTGGGATAATGGGCCACTGTCTCCCCAGGAACACCCAGAACTTCCAGCAGCTACTGTGCCCCCCTGGCGCTGAGGAGGCTGCGCCCTGGGGTAGCGCTCATCGGTCCTAGCCCACTAACCGCTGCGGAATCTTCAAAGGGATGACTAAGGAAAAACAAGAGGGCAACCTGCAGAGCAGAGGTAGTTTCAGAAAAGCCCAGAACGAAGCCTCGAGGCCTGGGAGAGCCAGACACACACACACACAGCGGCTTCTTCCCACTCCTAAGCACACTGCCTGGCCCTAGTTCAGAGGGCCACGTCCCGGGGGTCAAGGGGTGCGAAGGCGCCATTCTTTCGGAAGAAGGATTCAATGCGGCACATCTTGCAGGAGACCAGATCTTGCTTCACTGTGGGGCCTGGGAAAAGATGTCAGAGGCCAGGAATGGGTTCCTGAGAAAGGAACTCGCAGAACATGACAGCCTGGCCTACCAGCCCTAGGAATCTGACCGCATTGTATCCACTTTGTAAGCGTGAATAAAGTGCTTCTGAGGATTGGGAGCTATGGGAAAACAGGGAGTGGGTTGGGTGCCTGGATCAATGCTATCATTGCCCCCAGCCTCAGGATCTTCAAGGAGAGGGTGGCAGGACACTACGGGACAAAGCTAGATTTCTCTGCGACAGCTGGGGCTTTTATCTAATTCCTGCTTTGTTTGGAAATTGCTCCCTTTACTTCCCTTTTAGGGCCCTGGTAAAAATGGGGGAACTTTTTAGACAAACTTTCAAACTGTGTATATCTCCAACCCTCCACCTGTTCTGCACAGGCCCTCCAGCAGCTGGAGAAAGATACACGACTGAGTAGTTTACTTGAAACCCAAGTAGTTCACACGACAGAGAGCGAAGGGACACTAGGCATCACCCAGCAATTCTGCACCACTCCCTGGCATATTCCTTTACCCACACCTTAACTCCCCATCTCAAACTACACCACTGCCTCTGCTTCTCCCCCTCCCAACTGATGACCTGACTTAGCTTCACAGAAAAAGTGGACTCAGTCCAGACGCCATCTCCCTATACCTCTGTGACCCCTGCCTCTCCTCCTGTCAGGCTCCAGAATCTGGATCTCCCAGAGGAGCTTACCCCATCTTAAAGAGCACCTATTTCTGCCTGACCAGGTGGTGGTGCAGTGGATAGAGGGTCGGACTGGGAGGCGGAAGGACCCAGGTTCGAGACCCCGAGGTCGCCAGTTTGAGCGCGGGCTCATCTGGCTTGAGCAAAGAGCTCACCAGCTTAGACCCAAGGTCGCTGGCTCCAGCAAGGGGTTACTCAGTCTGCTGAAGGCCCATGGTCAAGGCACGTGTGAGAAAGCAATCAATGAACAACTAAGAAGTCGCAACACGCAACGAGAAACTGATGATTGATGCTTCTCATCTCTCTCCGTTCCTGTCTGTCTGTCCCTGTCTATCTCTGCCTCTGTTAAAAAAAAAAAAAAAAAAAAAAAAAAAGCACCTATTTCTGATGGCCCCACATATGCATCTTTAGTCTGACCTCACTCCAGAACGACACACAGCCGCCTGATGCCCCCAGCACATGGCCTGTACTGACCCATCTTCACCCCCACCACCACTTCCCGCCACCGGCCCTGCTCTTGACACAGCTGCTCCAGCCAAACACCTAGGTATCATCAGTGCATTTTTTCCCTTTTCTCATTCAATCCCTCAAAAAGTTCCATTGATTCTTCCTCCAAAACAGATCCTGAATCTCCTTCTGCTCTGCTGACCACCCTGGCCCAAGCTATCATCTCTTGTAAGGAAAACTCAAAGTAGCTGCCTAACTCCTCTGGCAGTCTACGCTTTCCCCTGGGCAGGATCCTGCAGAAGTCAGGGTGATTTAAAAAAAAAGTAAATCAGTGTACTCCCCTGCTTAAAACCCCCCATTTACTTCAATAAATCCGGAACTCCTCCTTATCATTTAGCTCTTAGTCTTTAGGTTCTAAATGCCTTTAGATCGAGCATTTCCTGACAATCTCACCTAATGCAACACATACCCCTACCACCATCCCATCACTCCCTAATCTCATGGTGGAACTTCTCCCTCCCAGACATTTCCTTGCTTTTATGGGTGCCCTCAAAGGAGTGACCCTGTGTCTCCTGTGCCTCATGCCCAGCACACTGCTTGGCTCATGGCGGGTGCCTCTGTGCGGGGAGTAGTTTCCAGGAGGTTGGCGCTCACCCAGCTGCCAGCCATACGTGAAGTTGGTGGTGATGGGGAAGAAGTAGCGCTTCTCCGGCACGTCCAGTTTCCGGGTGTTGAGGTAGCGGTAGCGCCCCTGGGAGTCGTGGGAGATGCCTTCATACAGCAGGGCCCGAATGGCAGGCAGCACTGGGTACATTTCTGACTGTATAGGAGCCTCCGGGGCAGGGCTGGGGACCCTGGAAGGGACTTCTTTGGGGGCAGGGGGGGGTGAGGGTGGGGCTTTGGGGTATAGAGTGGGCAGTTTGGGAGGTAAACGGGCAGACGCTTTAGCCTTCTGCTTGGCCTTCACCATCGCCCCATACTTGCGGTGCCATTCACAGCGCAGCATCTTCTCCCTCAGAAACTCTTCCTTCCAGAAGTTCTGCCGCACTGTATCCATGTTGAGTTGCCGTGCCATGGTGGTAAGGAGAGGTGCTGGGGTGGCTGCAGCTGAGGGGTGAGCACAGCAAGCAGTCCTTCTGACAGCAGGTGACTACCCAGGGACAGTCACCAGGCAACCAAGCCTCACCTCACACAGGGCCAGGGTTCTACCTGCCATGCCCTCAGCAGACCTCACATGCAGCCTCAGGCCAGGCCCGCTGGCTAAGAGCCTTGATCCCCAAACCTTCTGGAGGACCCAGGCCCTGTCTAGTACCACAGGCTTCTAGTGCTTTCTTCTTCCATCCCCTGCAGTCAGGTCCTCCACAGCCAATAGACTGAAGTGGGGGGAGCCAGGGGCCTGTGCGCAAGCCTCCTCCTATACCTCTCTACCAGGGCTGGTCATGTTTTTTTTAATAACCAGTCCTTGAGTTATGGCCTCCTGGCCCAGTCTCCCTTGTCCAGCTCCTCTACACGCCTGGATCTTTGGCAAAACCTTTTCCAGCCCTGCCCATCTAATCCCTCTGACAGCCTCATCCTACACGTGTCCCTTCTAGCACCCAGGCTCAGTTTGGAGAGAAGTTAAGAACTTTATTTTAATTTAACATCAACAATGACACTGTGTAACAGCTCAGGGAGGAGGTACTGGAGAGAGAAGACAATCAGGCTTCCTGTTCCCTAACCAGCCTTGGTGAAAATGACAGAGCCCCAGCAACAGGGAGGCACCGCATCTAGCCTCTCAGTGGAATGAGAATGGGCATGGAATTGGAAATCAGAGGCTCAGAACTTAGGAGGGGGCTGACAGCAAGCCTGAGAGAGGCGGCAGGGCTGTGGGGAATCCCTTAGCGTAGGTCTTCGGCCGTGAACATGCCCTTGGCCCTGCGCAAGATGGAGTCCTTGGCGGCATCATAGGGGTGCTCTTTGGATGGGATCTCAAGAACGGCGGGAATGGAGCGCTGGTGGGCGTCGAGTGCATGCCGCACCATCTCTGCAATGTACTGGTTGATGAGGATGATGCCAATGTCGTCCCGGTTTAGAAACTGCCTGTTGGGAGAGATGAGAAGGGAGTTTGGGACAGCCCACTCTGAGTTGGTAGTTTGGGCTGCAGCGGGAATGGGCTTCACCCTGAGGGCCCAGAAGACAAGGGTAAAGGTTGCTACACTAAACTCTTCCTTTCCAGAATCAATTTAATTCAGAAGCTAAGGGCCACTGTGGTCAGAATTGGCTTATACCTTCCCCGTTTAGAAGTGCACTGGTAATGCAGATTAGGATACATACAGTGTACTCACGTGCTGCCTTTGTGTAAGAAAGGAAGAGGTAATAGATGTCTGTCCTTTTGCATCTGCATGAATAAAACGTGGAAAGGCCGTGGCTGGGTAGATCAGTTGGTCAGCGCAGTGTTTTTCAACTGCTGGTCTGTGGGCTGGTGCCGGACTGCCAGAAATTTCATGCCCACATAAGAGTGGATAACTCTTTTGCAGGCCAGCATTCAATCTGGCACTGGTCTGCAGCCCAGTGGTTGAAAACCACTGGGTTTTAGCATCATCCTGATATGCTAAAGTTGCAGGTTTAATCCTCCATCAGGGCACATACAATGAATGCATAAGTAAGTGGAACAACAAATTGTTATTTATCTCTCTCTTCCCTTTCCTCTCTCTCTAAAATCAATAAATTTAAAAAATGTTAATAGGCCCTGGCCGGTTGGCTCAGTGGTAGAGCATTGGCCTGGCGTGCAGGAGTCCCGGGTTCAATTCCCGGCCAGGGCACACAGGAGAAGCACCCATCTGCTTCTCCCCCCCTCCCCCTCTCCTTCCTCTCTGTCTCTCTCTTCCCCTCCCGCAGCCAGGGCTCCATTGGAGCAAAGTTGGCCCAGGCGCTGGGGGTGTCTCTATGCCTCTGCCTCAGGCATTAGAATGGCTCTGGTTGCAACAGAGCAACGCCCCAGATGGGCAGAACATCGCCCCCTGGTGGGCATGCCCGGTGGATCCCGGTCGGGCGCATGCGGGAGTCTGACTGCCTTCCTGTTTCCAACTTTGGAAAAATACCAAAAAACCCCAAACAAACCAAAAAAAAAAAAAAAACCCCAAAAAAGAAAAAAAATGTTAATAGCCTGACCAGGCAGTGGTGCAGTGCAGAGAGCATCGGACTGGGATGAGGAGGACCCAGGTTTGAGACTTCGAGGTCGCCAGCTTGAGCGCGGGCTCAGCTGGTTTGAGCAAAGCTCACCAGCTTGGACCCAGGGTCGCTGGCTTGAGCAAGGGGTTACTCGGTCTGCTGAAGGCCCATAGTCAAGGCACATATGAGAAAGCAATCAATGAACAACTAAAGCGTCGCAACAAAAAACTGATGATTGATGCATTGATACTTCTCATCTCTCTCTGTTCCTATCTGTCCCTATCTATCCCTCTCTCTGACTCTGTCTCTGTAAAAAAAAAAAAAAAAGTTAATAAAAAAGAAAAATTGCGCAGTGGATAGAGCATCGGACTGGGATGCGGAGGACCAAGGTTCGAGACCCTGAGGTCGCCAGCTTGAGCGTGGGCTCATCTGGTTTGAGCAAAGCTCACCAGCTTGGACCCAAGGTCGCTGGCCCGAGCAAGGGGTTATTTGGTCTGCTGAAGGCCCACAGTCAAGGCACATATGAGAAAGCAATCAATGAACTACAGTGTCGCAACGAAAAACTGATGATTGATGCTTCTCATCTCTCTCCATTCCTGTATGTCTGTCCCTATCTGTCCCCCTCTCTGTCTCTGTAAAAAAAAAAAAAAAAAATCAGAAAGAAGCTAAGTAGGTATTGACAGAGGTGGGGGAGGGAGGTAATGAGGTAGAAGAAGACAGGAATAGGAGTGAGACTTTTTTTTTTTTTTTAAGATTTTATGTACACAGGTTGGGGTGGAGTAAGGAGTATCATCAACTCATGGTTGCTTCATTTTAGTTGTTCATTGGTTTCTTGTCATATGTGCATTGACCTGGCAAGCCCTGGGTTTCAAATCTGGGACCTCAGCATCCCAGGTCAACACTTTATCCACTGCACCACCACAGACCAGGCAGGAGTGAGACTTCTTAATGTGTGTACCTTTTAAGTATTAATTTGCAAACCACATAAACACATTAAGTTTTCAAAGGAAAACAAATTTTTGGGTTTTTTTTAAGAGGGTTGTTGAGACCACTAAAGGCCTCAAGGTCAATGCTGGTGAGGGCAGGACTGGATCATGGGGAAGTTTGGCATGAGTCAAGAACAGAACATAGTAACAGGAAAATCAATAGCAAAGAAATCACACTTTCCGCACAGAGGGAGCCTGGCATTAGGATCCTCCTCTCTTGTGATCACCCACCCACTCATTAATTTATTTATCCATTAAAACTATTTAGGTTGTATTATGCAATTCTACACCAGAAATTTGTTATTAACTAATGTTACTCCAGTAAGTTTAATACTAATAATTTTAAAAAACCTAGTTACTGAGTACCTACTCTACCAGACACTAAGGTAGGTTGGATTTGATCTCTGAGGTCCCTTTTGGTTGGAAACATGGCAAGTTCTTTAAAATTTGTCCTTCTCCAATAACAACTTGGGTCACTTTACCAGACTGCTTACAGATCTGCAGAGATCAACCTCCCTCTTCTGGGCCTATCATACCCCAGGCAACAGGAACTAGTCTCAACTGGCCGCTCAGGGCTGGGCTGTTTAGGGTGAAACAGGTGGAGTGCTTTCTTCCTGAGACTTGGCTGCAGGGACCGCAGAGAAGGGGCGAGGAAAAGAACAGGGAGCTGGCATCCTCAATTCTAGTCTCCAGGACAATGCCTGAATGTAGGGCCTTGCCTACACAAGGCAGGACACAGTACTGATATTCTGCACCCTGCGCTCAGGACGGTGGGCAATTCCAACACAGACTGGGGAAAGGCGGCACAAGCAGATTGTGGACCTGGCTTAAGAGGCAGGGAAGTTTGTGACTGGGTTCACATCACTAATCACGTCTCTCCCATGTCACGTGACTTTGGTGCGTGCCTTAACCTCTCTTTGAGCTTTAGTTTTCTCACCCACAAGCGGGAATAGTAATCCCGACCTTAGAGAATGATCGTGAGACTCTAAGGGAGACGAAAATAGGAGAAAGCTTGAGCCCCGGGCCGCCTAGGTGTTCACTAGGGTTGCGGTTCCTAGGGGGTCAGCTCGCAAAAGGGCCGAGAGCGCACAATACCCGGAGCCTGCACCACCGGTTAACCGGGAACCGCTGCAGAGTTGCTGAAACCGGCCGCATCCGGGGTCTGGCGCTCTGGGCGCCCAACCTTGGCGGGGGAAGTTGGGCCGAGGGCGGCGCCCGTCACGAGCTCCGTTCCCCTTTCCTAACACACGGTCATGTGAGGTGGGAGCTCGCGAACCCGAAACAGACCCCAAAGGCAGTTTGGAGCGCGGAGGCCTCCGCTCCGACAGGGCCGGCGGGCCGATTTCCCTGACGCTGGGGCCCGGGACCTAACACTCCAGCCAGGGTCTGGAAGGCCCGCGCCGTGCCCGCCTTCTGCCCGCCTTCTCCCCACGCTCCCACCGCGCAGCAAAGCGTCTCGCTCAGGCCTCGCCGGCTACTGTACCGGAAAGTGTCTTCGATCTCATTGACGGTTGTATCCTTCTCCACCACCAGGAAATTAGGGTGGCGGTTCTTGTTAAGCTCCCCAATGCCGCCCAAGAGGAAGCCAGTCACCGTATCCTCGTCTCCGATCACCGCAATTAGCTTCCCTCTCCCCGCCATCCTAGTAAACAGCTCAGTCCAACGCCTCCAGATCCCCAAATCCCCGCCTCTACAGTGCACAGTTTTTTCGGGGGCCAGCCCCCCCACCCTTCAGGCATGCGCAGTTTTACCACCACGCCTTTCCGGGCATGCGCATTGATAGCAAAACGGCCTTAATCTTTACGGCCTGCGCGAGAGTGGCTCGAATCCGGAGACTACAATTCCCAGAAGTCCAAGCGTTATCACAAGTTGGCAAAAGACTTTCTGATTGTTCATTCAATGAAAGTGTTGATCCTACTTCCGTTAGATACTGAAATCTCCAAAGGTGAAGGCCGTTCTTGCGCCCGAAAGCAAGGTCTGAGTCTCTATTGTGTGTGAAAAGCATGTAATTAACAATTAGTACCTATTGTTTAATTAATAAAAGGGTGAACAAGTTAATGATGTGACTGTCTAGTGAGGTAGAGTCGAATGAACAGGCAATTACAAAGCAGTGTGTTCATTGCTAAAACGTGAGAAGCATGTGGAAGCACATATCAAAGGTAACTAGTCCATGGGAGAGGGGGCGGTCCAAAAGGTTGTAGGCAGGATGAAGGGGATAGAAATGACAGAAAAGAGGATACAAATCTACAAAAGAGGCACAGCCTGTACAAAGGCTTGGTGGCTAGAGAGCATAAGTGCCTTCATTAAAAGATGGAGAGTCTGGCCCTCTCCCCCCCCCCCCCCCAGGTGAAGAAAACGGAGATACTTGATGTTACATCCCAAAAGACAGACCACAGCAAACCAAAAGTGAATTTTATAAGTTTTATTGCAGACCTGCGCAGGGACTGCAGGCAACCCAGAGCTTCTAAAATGACTCCTTTTTATAGGGTGGCTATCTAGGCTGAGCAAGCATTTACAGAAGCTGATGTGGCAGTTAGCTATTCGCTAGGGAGGTCGCACGCAGCATAGCAACAGGGATAGTGTGTAGCTCAGTGGAGAATTTCAAACATAAACTTCTGATAAGGGTCTCTGACTCATAAAATACAGGATGTTTGCCCAACTTTGTGCTGAACTCTTTGTTCTCGGCCTCACAGGGACCTTGTCAGCACTTGAGTTCGCAATTGGCCTGTCTCCGGTAATCAGTAATTCCTGGTGTTGACTGAACGCGGGTTCCCGAGCCGCCATTAAGCTAGTCTGAGATTACCGCAGCAAACTTCTGCCTCTCAGTCCTCTTTCCTGGCTCTTCACTGCTCTGCCGTCCCTTACCCAACTCCCCGCTTGGTCCCTGCCTGCCCTCTGAGGCTCCTTGGATCACATCGGTTCTCCTTGCCCAGGGCCAGCTTCACAGATTTGGGGGATGGGGCCTTTTTCTTCTCAAAACTGCCTCTTCCTCTTTCCCCTTCAAGACTGGTTTTCAGAGGGTTGCCCTGTGCACTCGTCCTCATTGTGGTTCTCAAGACTGGACACTCCCCCTTAGCTGGCTCTTTTCTGGGCTCCTGTCTCCTTTATCCTTATACATGTACTGAACCTTGTTTTACCTGCCATCTTACACCCGAGACCATACAGGCGCAGTGAACATTACAAGGAGAGCCCGTCTAAGATTCCTAGAGCCCCCAGACTTAAAGCCGCCTGAGCTCCTCACTATCAATTAAAATTTGGAATGACCAGCCCTGGCTGCTTTTCTCAATGGATAGAGCATCAGCCAGGCGTGCAGACGTCTGGGCTTCCATCCCCAGTCAGGGCACACATGAGAAGTGACCATTTGCTTCTCTTCCCCTCCCCCAGGAGCTGAGGATAGCTGCGTTGGTCGGCATCAGCCCCAGATGGTTTGCCAGGTGGATCCTGGTGGGGCGCATGTGGGAGTCTGTCTCTCTCTCCCCTCCTCTCACTTAAAATTTTTGGAATGACTATTTTTTGTCTGCTTTTTTTCTGCTTGGAGTGACAGTTTTGATATTTCCCAGCTTGCTTCATTGCCTCAATTACCCTTGTGTAGTCAGGAACCCTGACATCTCCAGATCTGCACCTAACCTGCTTGCCTTCCTTATCTTTGAAGGAGGCAGAGTAGGGTATGTTTGTGTTGGGAGTAGGGGGAGCACTAGCTTGAGTCAGAAGACTGGAGACCTTGTTGGAAGTTGGCCTGTCTTGATGGATGGAGCTTTGGCCAATCACTTCTCCTCAGTCAAATGACTTATTAAGGCGTGATTCCTTTCGCAGTGTCCACAATCTGTTCAAACAGCGGTTTGGCTAAGTGATTTAGCAGCAAGAAAAAGTTCCTACAGATCTACTTGCTTAATATTTTCATACTGTCTGTACCCATTAGGGCTCAGTTCTTAATAGATGTTGGTATTATGATTTTTAAATGTATTGGAAAACTTGACTGAGGCTAAGCATTTTAGCCCTTAAAAGTTTTTTCTCTCATACTAAAAAAGCTATAGCTAGATCTATAAAAGATGATTTTTAAAACCCAATCTATTATATCAATAAAGCTGGAGGGGGAAAAAATCCAACAATACCATTTTACACCTACAAAATTAACAAAATTTCATTAATATCAAATATCCCGTGTTTAAATTCCCATGATTTCAATGAAAAAAATTTTTGACTATCCAAATGGAATCCATACATTGTATTGTGTCTCTTAAATTTCCTTTAATCTGTAGGTTCCTGCTCCATTTTTTTATTGATTTTAATTTATTGTATTTACATAGATTCTAGTGTAGCCCCGAATGCATCCCCCTTCCCCCGTATTCCCAACATGTTTGCATTTTTTAATTCTAAAAAAAAAGGAGAGTCTGGAAGTCATCCTGAGGACAGAGTTATCCTGAAGCCACTAAAGACTTTCAAGCAAGAAAATGACATCACCAGATTTATGTTTTAGA
The DNA here is from genome assembly GCF_036850995.1 of Saccopteryx leptura. Taxonomy (NCBI): domain Eukaryota; kingdom Metazoa; phylum Chordata; class Mammalia; order Chiroptera; family Emballonuridae; genus Saccopteryx; species Saccopteryx leptura. Next base: position 306,011,459 of record NC_089504.1, on the reverse strand, counting down.
GACAGCATTGAAATGGTGCTGTGTAGGGGCAAGACTACAAGAGGAGTAACTGTGTGGCTAGACTTGATGGTGGCCAGAGCTCAGGTGGTGATTGTGAGGAATGTAGAAAAGGAGCTAAAGCGAAGATATTTCGAGATAGAATGGACAAAACTGGTTTTTGGATTGCATGTGTTTGGGAGTGAGAGAGAGAGAGATCCTGGAACCTCCAGGCTTCTGGCCCGTGCGGCTAGGTGCATAGGAATAATATTCCTGAGGGAACTCTGTGAGATGAACATGCCGAAGAGGAAAGGTCCACTCTTTCCTCCTTCATTTTTTTGTTTTGTTTTATTTTAAAGACTTTATTCAATTTTCAGAGAGGAGAGAGAGGGAAAGAAGGAGAGAGAGAGAGAAGGGGGAGGAGCTGGAAGCATCAACTCCCATATGTGCCTTGACCAGGTAAGCCTGGGGTTTCGAACTGGCGACCTCAGTGTTCCAAATCTATGCTTTATCCCACTGCGCCACCACAGGTCAGGCTCCTCCTTCATTTTAACAAACAGACACCCTGGCGTCTGGCATGGTGTCTGGCATGGCAGTTGGGAGTTTACAGCACTCAACACCCAGATGTTCTGATCTACTTGTTGTTATGTGTATAATTGGCTTGGTGAATTTGGGCACACTTGGCTAGAATCTTGGCCCTGCTACCTGGAGGTATGGTTTTGGACTCATCAACACCCTTCCCAGGGTCTTGTTTTCTTCAGATAACAGAATGCCAACCTCATAGGCTGTTAGGATTAAGGGAGATGGAGCCCATAAGTGTCACCACCAGGGGCCATACTGCAGTTGGAGGGAGAGCAGCTGGGCTGAATATCCATAAACACATCAATATACACAAGCCCATGGCAGCAAATCATGAAGAAAACTCTCGAGGCAGAGGAAGGGCAGAGTGAGAAGCAGTGTGTGTGGAAGCGCCTGACTACCTGGCACAGAACTGACCCTTGATGGCCATGAGTGCTTAGTACTTAAGAGAACAGACCCCCCTCCCCCCAGCGGTGGGTCTGTCAGATAAAGCAGGGAGCTGGGCCCATCACGTCCATCACACATTCCTTCATTCAGCTGGCATTTGTCAAATGTGGCCATGAAGAGGTTGAGGATACAAAATTGATAAAAATATGATTTTTGTCCTCAAGGAGCCCCCTCGGGATGGAGGGGAGAGTGAAAACCATCCTGGGGAGAGGGGACGACATACAGAAGGAGGGGTCTTGAGGGGGCAGGATCAAGAGCAAATGAGAGAAGGGGAAAGGAAAGGAGAAACTTAAAGTGGAGCAAGGGGGTAGATAGGCTACCGAGTGAAGAGGTGGCTTTGGAGTTGACCCACCACCATGTGCTGAAATGTCCAGGGAAGGGTCTGAGAGTTGGGGAATCAACTGAGTGAAATGTGTCTTTGCCCTGCTCTGGCTACTCAGTTGCTCATTCATTTATTCCTTCATTACACCTGTGTCAGACCTGCCAGGGTTAGAGAGCTCAGTTTAGTGGGGAAGACTGACCCCTGGACACATGGTCACAGATCAGGGTAGTAAATGCAACTAGAGACATGTTCCAGGGGGAGCTGGGGGCTTCTCCAGAAGGGGTTCAGTAAAGCTTCCCGTTGAAGAGGAAGATGAGGAGGGTGGAGAGGCGAGGGTGTTCTCTGGCAGAGGCCCAAACTGTGGCATGGGTACTCGGGAAACTAGAGACTGAAGAGGGGTTGAAGCTGGAGGGTGCAGTGGGGAGTGAGCACTGTCTGACTCAGGGGCTTCTGGAATGAATGGGTTTGACCAGGTGGTGGCGCAGTGGATAGAGCGTCGGACTGGGATGCAGTGGAATGAATGGGTAGGGGTGCTGAACCTGGACGCCTTGTTAGGAAGAATAGATGTTAGTGCCCAGAGTAGGAGAGAGACACTCAAGGGCCCTGAGTTGGAGAGGGCCCTAATCTCTTTAGTATGAACCCCTCTGGCTGCAGTGTGGAGGGCAGGTTGGAGGGAGCTGACCCAGTCCAGGAAAGCTGACGCAGCAGGGAGACTAGTGAGAGGCTGGTTCAAGAGGAAGACCCTGATTGACCCAGGACCTGGATGGAGTAAAGGGTCCTGGGTTTGCCTATGGTTTTGCCTGCCTGCTGGGTGAGGAGCATTCCTGTTTGAGTCAGTGCTCATGTTTTAAGGTCCTAATTTGGAGAACATCCTTGAAATCAGGCTGAATAGAAAGCAGCCTCCCAGTGGTCCTAGGGCAGTCTTATAAACCAGTGTCCACCTTCCTCTCCCACCCACCAACTCTTCAGGCATCTGAGAATGGCCCCCACCCCCCTAATGGCCGCCCCTCACTCCCACCTCCATCAATCCCACATCCCTAACTCCCCCCCACCCCTATTCCTAGTTCTTTCTGTGAACATTCTGCCAACATCCCAGACCGAATAGATGACCCAGAGGGATGTTCCGCTGCCCCAGGCCCTTCCCCTTGGCCTGGGTCAGTCCTCCAGGGGACAGGCAACCAGCCTCGGCCTCCCTGGGGCCTTACTTAGTGTCACTGGGCCAGAAGCACTCGCACAAGAAACAGCCAAGCCTTGCGACAGGCCGCACTTTATTTGGAGTTTTCCACCTAAGTGACTCCCAGCTGAGCCACATGACATGTGCAAAAATCCCCCCAGAAAGCTGGGCCTCGCAGTGTGTAAAAAAGGCCCCCTATGGGGCAGAGCTGTGCAACCATAAAAAAAAAAAGAAAAAAGAAAGGGGGAGAAATCTGTCCCCCAGGGAGCCCGGCTTGGGATATAAATTGCCCAAGCCAGGCCACGTGCCAACGCTGCTGTTGGTTCTGGGTCCTTTTTCTCCAACGATTGTGCTTCTTTTCCAAGTCCTTAACGTTCTGGGGTTGTAGCCACCAGAGGGGCAGAAGCAGTCCTCAGTGCAACGAGGCCCGGCCAGCAGTGAGGTTTGAGGGTGTCCTCTCACACACGCAGACACCCCCAAACATGTGCTCCCACACTGGCCTCAGCCCCACCAGAAAACTCAGGGCTTCCCTGGCCCCCTGAACTCTCAGTCGGCCCTCATGTCACATTCAAGGGGAGGGACACTGCCCTGAGACAGACAAGGCCTCCATCCCTGGGGGCTCGGTGGGCTGGAGAGGCAGTGCCATTCATTCCACACCTTGAGGCAGGTGTTTGTGGTGTCTGATTGTGCACGTGTGCATCTGGGTGTGACCCATTGTGTGTGTGTATGTGAGTATGTGTTTGGCCAGAGGTGGGGGCTGAGGCTGGGGGAGGCACTTCTGGGATTCAAGGCACATTGACTTTGAAGGGGCTTCCGGGGACACTTTCATCGCCCCACTTGACGATGAGGATGTAGTCCCCTTTCTCCTTGACGGTGTAGGTGACGTTGTATACCCGGTTGCCCATGTGCTTCACATATACCTCCTCACAGGGGGTCTTGGGCCCATGCACGCCCACCATCATCATGTTGGTGCCTGGAGAGGGAGGCAGGGAGGGTGGGCTCACACCAGGGACCCTCGCCCACAGCAGCCCCCACCCGCCCTGTTCCTGCCCCCTTGCCCACCCTAGGAGACCACCCATCTCCCCCTCAGCATGCCTGCTTTGCTGCAGTCCACGGTGAAGGAGTTCTTCTGGCCCACAAAGGCCTGGGACAGCCCGGGGCCCCGCGTGACCACCTTGCTGGCATCCGAGGAGAACTTGGGGATGGAACTGTAGCTGGAGCCCCGGCTGGAGGATGACTTGGTCACCGTTTCCACCAGAACGGTGGACGTTTCATGAAGGCTGTGGCCTCCAGACAGCCGGGGACCTAGGGGCAAAGTGGGATAGCCAAGAGGGGGTCAGACCGGCACTGACAGCCCCATGCCTCGCCCGCTGGGCTTTGTCTGGGAACTCCAGTCAAAGTGTAAGAGTCTTGCTTTAAAAAGGAGCATGTGGCTTCCAAAAGGAAAGCTTGCTAAATATTTACTGAGCTCTATCTTTTTGGAAGCCAGGAGGACAGAAAGTTAAGCTAAAGTTTGGGGAGCCATCCCAGGGAAAAGATGAAACCCTGATGGGCAATAATGAAGCGGAAGGATTTGAGTTTTAAATGTGATTCTACAGGACTCCACACGTAGAGTCTGGAGAATGGCGTGCTGTGTAAGGCCAGGCCCGTTTACTACTGGGAGCCTGACTCTGACCCTGACGTGAATGGCCACTGGAGCCAGCCAGGGTGGGCAGGGCTGCAGGGACCTCTCCTACCCAGGGCACTCACCTGTCACTTTGGCCTTGAAGGGGCTGCCCACGATGTGCTGGGGACCGCCATACTTGATGGCGATGAGGTAGTTGCCAGGGGCCATGGGAGTGTAGGTGACCACGTGGCCCTCAGGACACTCCCGACAGTCCAGCTGCACCTTGGAGGGGCCGTCAATGGTGACAGACAAAGCCCCCGATCCCGCATTCAGCGTGTTGACGATGAACTCCGATGACACGCCTAGGGGTCAGAGGTCACAAGGGTGTAGGCAGGAAGGGCTTGGGGCCCAGTGCTGAGGAGGGCCCGCCCCAGGCTCCCCTGAACACGCCTGTGTGGGGACTCAGGGTTTGTTCCCACTGCCTCTGCCTCTGGGGAGGGGCAGTATAGCACTAGAGTCTGAGCACCCCAACAGTCACCTCCCCGGCCTCAGGCACTCACCTGTCGTGCCTCCCTCAAGCCCGGGACCATAGGCTGACACCAAGCCTGGGTCCCCTGCCTGGCTCTGCTCCCCAACACGGATCTTGAAGGGACTGCCAGGGATGTGTGCACCATTAAACTTGACATCAATGGAGTGGACGCCATTCTCGTGGGGGATGAAGCGGATGGTGTGCTTATCTGTGGGGCAGAGAATCAGTGGGTGAGACTTTGTCCTTCCCTTCTCCTTCCCAGAAGGTCCTAGCTTGGCAGGAGTGGTGAGGGCAGGGCCAGCTCACCACTGTCCAGCTCAGAGACGTAGCACTCCTCCACTGCCCCCGAGGGCGTGTGCACCCTGGCATCGATCACACCCCGCGCGCCGTTCAGCTGCACTGCAAAGGAGGCTGGCTGGTTCACCTTGAGCCCCGTCTCCTGTGGAGACCACAGAGGAAGGTCAGACTCCTGGGAGGGTCTGGCGTGCTGCTCTCCGCAGCCTGACACTGCTCTCATGGCCCAGAGGCTCCCACCTCCTGTCCCAGCCTGGTCCCTGCTGCTGGCCCAGCTTGGGGGTGCTCAACAAAGCTGAGATGGGAGGTGGGAGCTGGGTCTCTGGCCTCAGCATGCACCTGCAAGGCACTGGGGTGACCCAACTGTGCCGGGCACAGCGAAGGCTGAGAGGTGATATGCCCAGTCCCAACTCAGACACTGGAAAGTGGGCCTGGGGGCACAGAAGTCAGTGCTATGTGGAGAACTGAGTGGCTCAGAGGAGGAACCAGTGTGGCCTAGATAGGCCTGGGGGCCTCCCTGGAGGAGGTGGGACAATAGGGAGATAAAGATGAGCCTGGGGGTGAGGCATGGAGCCCAGTTCTAGAGGGGGCTCTGAGGAGAGGCGCAAGGGCTCCTGAGGCCGAGAAAACTATCCACAGGGGCAGCTAGAAGGCGGCGTGGAGCCCCCTTGCTGTACTGACACTGGAATAGAGGGACTGTCTGTCTGTCTGGCCCATTCAAGGTCAGTACTAGGCCCTTGGCCACATGGCCCGCCATCCTCGACTCTTGTCCGTGGCCTCTCAGGTGGCAGAGGAGCCCCACCCTGAGACACACACCTGGAGGCTGGTGACAGTAAGGCGTCGCGCGTCATCCGACAGGGAGGCCACAGGCACCACGAAGGGGCTGTCTGGGATATGCTCATCGTTGAACTTGATCGAGACCTCATAGTCACCTGGGGAGGCGAGGCAGGTCAGCATAGGCCCCAGAATTGGCAGCAGGGGGGAACCACACCCACCCCAACCTCCTCCCAGGACGCTCCTTGGGTCAGGGCTCAGCTTGGGGGACAAATAGGCATTCCCAGGGGTGTGAGGTGGAGGGAGGTGGGGCAAAGAGCAGGGGAGAAGAGGATGAGTCAGTTCTGTGGCCCCAACCAGTGTTTGCCTAAGTGGTGCGCAGAAACCCAATCTGAGAGGTCAGGCAGGCCCAGCCCCCACCCCCATCATGGACACCCACCTGGTTCCTGGACAACATAGGAGACCCCGCAGGAGCCATCTTTGCGGTCCTCAAATGCAATCTCTGCCTTGCTGGGACCTTCCACGGCAATAGACAGGCCGCCGGCGCCTGCCTCTCGGGTCCAGATGCTGAACTCGGCTGGAGAAAGGGAAGCAGGGCAGGGGGGCTGTTTAGCACCTTCACCCATCCTCCTGGCTGCCCTGCCCCCATCTCCCCTCCTGGCTACCTGCTCCTCACCTGGCACACCAGCGACACCTCGCTCTAGCCCAGTGCCTCCAGCTCGCACCTTATGGGCACCGCCTTCACCCAGTGGCCCCACGGTGAACTGAAAGGGGCTGCCGGGCACATGCTGGCCACGGTACTTGACAGTGACCGTATGAGGCCCCATCTCCTGGGGCACAAAGCGCACGCTGTACGCGCTGTCTTCCCCCTCCACGATCTCTGCGGCTTCTGTCTTCCCAGATGGGCTGGTCACCTGTGCAGTCATATCCTGAGAGCTGGCCTCACCTGCAGGGCGGTGGGGCTGTCAGGGTGAGGCTGGGGCCACTACTGGCCCTAGATCTGCCCTCCCTCCTCAGTTAAACCCCTTCCTCTACTCAGACCAGCCCTGGCTGGCTGCCTGGCCGCACCCCACCACATCAGGAAGAACAGAAGAGGCCCAGCCTCCCTGTGAGGACCCCGCCCAGGCCTGCTCACCCTCCTGCTGCCTGGTGATGCTTCCAAAGGAGCCCAGGCGCTCCCGGCCCAGGAAGTCCCCGAAGACGGCAGGGAAGGGGTCTCCGCCGACCTGGGTGGACTCCTCCACCCGCACCTCACGCTTTGTCTCCCCGCCCCGCGTCTTGCTGATCTCCGTGCGCTCCGTGCGGGTGTACGTGTGGCTGCTGCGTGTGAAGGTGCGTGTCAGGCGCTCCTGGGCCGACACCATCTGGAACCAGTTCCCTGTGGGACACATGGTGGGGGGTGGGGGGAAATGAGCAAGCAGGACAGAGAGCCCTTGGGCAGACCCTAGGTCTGAAGGCCCTCCCCTCCACCCTGCCCTGCCCAGGCTCTGTGGCTGACCTCATCTGGAATCTTTAAAAAAAATTTTTTAACTTATTGATTTTAGAGAAGAAGGGGGAGAGAGAGAAAGAGAGACAGGAACACTGATCTGTTCCATATGTATCAAATTGGCAGCCTCTGTGCTTTCAGAGCTCCCGGCCGGCGCCTCACCTGGGATCTTGAGGTTGAGATCACAGGTGCTGCCGATGGTGGCGATGGAAGGTGCCTGCCGGCGCCGGGTGATGCTTTCCTTCATGCGGCCCTCACCGGTGACCTTCACTGTGAAGGGGCTTCCTGTAGGGGGAGAGAGGACGAGCCAGGCGGTTCAGGCCGCCTGCCTTTGGCCTTCTGGCCTCCCACTGCCCAGCTGCAGCCCAGGGCCTTACCGGGCACATGCTTGTCTGCAAACTTGATGTTGATGATGTAGGTGCCGGGTTCCGTGGGGCAGTAAGTGACTTTGCATGTGCCATCCTCCATGTCTTCACAGTTGATGTCCACCTTGCTGGGGCCTTCAATACTCAGCCCCAGGCCCCCATAACCTGGCAGGAAATGAGATACATCTTCCTTAGACCCTGCCGCTCACTGTGACTCTGCTCTCCCATCCCAAACTGCAGGCTCCGTCTGTAATGGGTACTCAAGGTGTGTAGAAACCGCTAAGGAAAGATGGCCTGGTGGGAGGAGGGGGGAGCCAGGCTCTGGCCCAGAGGGCCAGGGACAGGCAATCTGGGAAATTCCTAAGGCCAGCCGCTCGGGTTCCAGTAAACAACAGGGAGACAAACTCATGACAGCTAAGCTTTCTCTTAACTGTGAAGAACTGACATGAGGACATTCACTTTCTCCTAAGTAGGTCCCAGAACATGAATCCCAGCAGACTGGGCCAGGAAGTTTAGGCAGGAGGGTGTGGCCAAGGGGACGCTGGGGAGGGGAGAGAGACAAGGGACAAGTCCTCACGAGAGGCGCTAGCTGAAATAAGGGGTCTCTAGGGCAAGAAGCACCTGCATTACGAGTGTCCACGATGAACTCTGCCACCTGGAAGGTGTGTCCCTCGGAGAGGCCCTTGCCCCAGACTCGCACCTTGCTAGCATCCCCGATCTCCGACGGCCCCACCAGGATCTTGAAGGGGCTGTTGGTGACGTGCTTGCCACTCTTGCGCACGCTCACCACGTGCTCCCCCACTTCCTTGGGGGTGAAGGAGATGCCTGTGGAGAGGTGGGAGTCAGACACAGAGCCTGGGCCTGGCAGAGTGACCGCTCCTGGCCCCTTCAGGCCTTCCCCCTCCCGCGGCCCCGCCCAGGGCCACCTGCTCACCAATGTGCCGGTTGGGCAGGCGCTTCAGCAGGCAGGGCTCCTCGTTGCCCGAAGGAGCACGGATGCTGGCAGTCAGCAGGCTCAGGTCACTCTCGGTGATCTTCAGTGACACGTCGGTGGAGGTGCCCACATTTAGCTGTGACGTCCTCATGGAGTCATCACCTGGTGGTAGAGTTGGGGTATCAGGCGGCTGTGACTCCAGGCAGGCCCTGTCTTCGTGGGGCTTAGGAGACCTCCTGGCTGATCCCACTGACTAGACTGAGGATTCCACACATGCATGGAGATGCCCAAGCCTGGAAGAGCTCCGGCTCCATTTACACATTAGCTACCAAAGATTATGAATGGGTTAAATCCTTAATTTGTGCATTTTTATCCTGAGTCACATGTGGACCAGACGACACGTACCCTTTACCCTCTGTGTGACTCTGTTCAACTTGCTCAGCCTTTCTGGGCCGATTGGTTTCCTCAGCTATCAAAAGGGGTTATCAATACCCTAACCTCACAGTTACTTCAAAGACTAAATGAGATGATGTGTTTCAAAGCATGGGTGGTGGGTGGGCTGTTTCTCACCTGCTGTGGAGAACAGACTTTCTTACATTTGTCCAAAAATAACCTCTTGCACCTCAAAGGGCCCTACTCTAAGGCCCCAGGGACTTGAACATTCTGGGCTTGCATGTCTGTTGTGTGCCAGGTGTATGTCACAGGCTGTGTGTGCCCACAAGTCCCCCACCTGTGATCTTGGCTGTGAAGGGGCTCCCAGGGATGTGCTTGTCATCAAAGCGCACGATGATGCTGTAGTCTCCTGGGGCAGTGGGGAGGTAGGACACGGTGCAGGTGCCATCCTTGTTGTCCTTACAGGTGATCTCCGCCTTGGATGGGCCCTCCACGGCCAGGGACAGACCCCCTGCAGGTGGAGGTGGGGCTGAGATCAGAGGTCCTGCCCTCACCCCTGCCCCTGGCTGCCCCCTGCCCCCTCAGCCCCAGCCCCCTGCCTGCCGCTCCCTCACCTTCCCCAGCATCCTTGGTGACGATGGTGAAGGTGGCTGGCTTGTTGACCATGCCGTGGCTCAGGCCTGGCCCATAGGCACTGACATGGCGGCTGTTGATGGCGTCCACATAGAACTGCAGGGGGCTCCCTGTGGTGGACAGAGAAGGGGGCTGGGTTAGCAGTGAGCAGGGGGGCTGCCTGAGCCCTACCTCTCTGCCATAGGGGCCTAACTGGTGTCGCTCTGCCTCCCACCAGCCTCCCCAGGACCTCCCGGGGTATCTGCACACAGTAAGTGCTCAATAAATACTGTTGAAAGGAGGCAAGCAAGAAGGAAGTCGCTGTGGGTTGCTCTCGGCTCAGCCTGGCCCAGCCCCTGACTCACCAGGGATGTGGTTGCCGTCATACTTGATCCCCATCTGGTGGAGGCCTTTCTCCGTGGGCGCGTATCTCACCGTGATGGTGCCGTCCTTGTTGTCCGTGATGTTGGGCCGGGCCGTCTTCCCAGAGGGCATCCGCACCTCCCCTGCCAAGCAGACTCAGTTACGTAGGGGAGCTCAGCTTCCCCTACCACAACCCCCTCCTGGCCCCGTGCCTGTGTGGCTCTGCTGGAGGTGGGCACAGCCTGGAGCAGCGGAGAGAACCCTGCACTGGGAGCCAGAGGGCTGAAATCTGAGTTTCAGCTCTACCCAACTTGCTATGTGACCTTGGGGGACTTACTTCCCCTCTCTGGGTCCCAGTTGTCATCTCTAAGACAAGGGGCTGGACACAGGTGTCCCTTCCCTGAACCCTGGGGCCCAGGCTGTACCTGTGAGCTCCCCTTTCTGCATGGTGAAGGGGATGACCAGGTTGAAGGGCCTCAGCATGGACTCCATTGGCTCCACGGGCACCACTGGCTCCTCTGTGGCCTACGGCAGGTGAGAGGGAACAGTCATTGACTGAGGAAGATCTGTGGGGCTTGGCCGGAGCCGTGACTGAAGTCAGAGACAGCGAGGCAAGAACAAGACGGTTAACGGTGAAACCAGAGCAGCAAGTGAGGTGTGTCAGCTGCCAGAGAAGAGGTGCGTGCCCAGCTCAGGGAGCCCTCTGCCCAGCCTGGCCCCGCCTGCTCCCCAAGATGGCCCCAGACCATGCCCAGCCCCGGCTGCTGAAGAACAGAAGGAAGAAATGAAGGCAGAGCAGGAGGGCGAGGGCTCGCCCAGGGGGAAGCAGCAGTACCCAGCGTGTGGGGTAGGGACTGCGCCGGTGCAGCTGTGGCACGTCGGTGGGCTCCTCCACATGGGCCATGGGGTCACACGCCTGGGAGGCAAGGCACAGAGAGCTCAGGATGTGGCAGGCCAGCGCACCAGCTCGGGTGATCAGGCGCTGACTCAGGGAATGACCCCGGGGCCTGAAATCTCGGATGAGTATCTAGGGTGCTTTACACTCTGGAGGGCTTCCTCATTCTGTAGGACCACCTTGGGGACACATATGGGGACAGTGATCCCAAGGGTCAGCTCCGGAAAGAGCTGACCAATGGCAGAGGGGCCCAAGGTGGGGCTGTGTTCACGTCCCGGGTTGGGAGGCTGCAGGAAAACCAAAGGCTTGACTCTGGAGCACTCTGGACCCAGCATCCTTCAGACATGGGGATGGGTTCTGGGTGTCCTTGCTGTCACCGAGAGGGCCCTGCCCACCTCCCCGGCCACCGCCTGGCCCTGCTGCAGCCGTGGCACTCACCAGCACATGGAAGGGGCTGTTGGGGATGTGCTCGCCTCCAAAGCGGATGGTGATGACGTATTTGCCCGGCTCGGGCGCTGTGTAGTAGATATCGAAGGTGCCATCGTGGTTCTCAACCACGTCCACGTCGAGCTCTGCCCCATCCGGTGTGGACACCGTGCATGTCACCTTCCCCTTGCCGGCTGCCTTGGCATCCACCGTGATTACCGTCTCCTCCCCGATCTGAATGCGGGGGCCTAGGCAGGCACCTGCCACACAGAAGAGGCCTGTCAGGGGCCCATGGGGAATGTGCCCAGCACCCCCTTTGTTCCCAGCTGCCCCACCACCTCAGCCCACAGCAGGAAGAGAAAAGATAGGGCACTCACCCAGGCCATGGCCTCCAATGGACACTGGAAAGAGAGAAGAAAGAGTGTGAGGCCGTGCAGAACTCTGGAGGGGTGGGGCGGGGACAAGGAAATGAGAGGGGTGGGCTCTTGGACCAACAGTCCTCAGAGCACTGGGCCAGGGACTTGGAAGAGCTGAGGGGTGCTGGATGGTGAGCAGGGACAGAGGAAGCAGGTGTGTGCCCACCTGTGACGAGGCACTTGCTGGCATCCCCAGTGGGGAGGGCATGGATGCGGAAGGGCGAGTAGGGGATCTCATCGCCACCGTACTTGATGGTAATGGTGTACCGGCCACTCATGTCCGGCAGGTAGGACACGGTGTACGTGCCATCCCCGTTGTCTCGGATGTTGGCCTTCTTGGGTTTACCCTCAGGATCCTGAGGGAGAAGCAGAGGTCAAGGCCCACCCGTGCCAGAGCCTGACCTGGGAGGTGGGCTAGGCGTGGACTCACCAGAATCTGGACAGTGAGCAAGCCCTCCCCAGCGTCCCTCGCATCAATGGTGAACTCCACAGGCAGGCTGGCAGGGATGCCGGAGGCATTGAGCCCTGGGCCGCTGGCCCGCACCTTGCTGGCATCATGGGCTGGAAGCACCTTGATCTTGAAGGGGCTTGAGGGGCAGAAAGGATGGACTGTTGGCTGGGGGTTGGTGGAGGCATCTCATTTGGAGCCTGGAGTCCTCCCCACAGACATGAGTAGGAGGGATGACTTTCTGGGGTAGGGAGGAGGGACCAGTTCCCAGGAGCCAGATCACACCCTGCGTCTGGAGGGAGGGTCACTTGGGGATGCTGCTGACAACCTGAGCACTTCTCCACCCAGGGAAGATGCTGCGGTCTGTTTAGAGAGGAGGGTGCAGAGGCCCCCCGCCTTTTCCCAAGGCACTAACTTTGTGGCTACACGGTGGGGAAGCCTAGGGAGGAGAAACCCCTGGGCTGTATGCCTCCAGGGCAGAGAAGACGGGAGGGAGCCCTGGGGAAGAGTGGGGAGGGGCTGGGACAAGTGGGGGCGGCGCTCCCAGGAGCTCCCCCTGGCTCAGCACAGCACAGGAGCCCGAAGCTGGTCCTCACCTGCGTGGAACCTCCTGGTCGGCATACTTGATGGCTACCGTGTAGGGCCCGTCGGTGGCAGGGGTGTAGTGAACAGTGTGGGTGCCATCTCCATTGTCACGTACCTCCACAGGCTCAGCCACACCTGGGCAAGGCAAGGAGGGTCAGCAGAACCTCTGGCGCCCTCTCCCACCTCCCTTCACCCCGCCTTAGACATGCCATACCTGTGGGGCCCAGCACAGCCACCTGCAGCGGGGCTCGGCCAGCTTGGCTGCAGTCCACTGTGAAGGTCTGGGGCACCCGGGCCCTGACACCGGCCCCCAGCCCTGGTCCTGAGCACTTCACCTTCCCAGGGTCTACCACATCCTTCACTGGCACCCGGAATGGGCTCCCTGCAAGGAGAAAGTCATCAGCCCCTGCCCACCTGCCAGGAGGCTCTCTTACACCGAGGAACCAGGACGAGGCCTTCCCTGCCGTATATACCCCAGGAAGCCAGAGCAACATGTGCAAATGCTTAGGAACTTGCTAAGAAAATGTAAACAAGGATAAACAAACTAGGCTGCAGACTGAGGCTGGGCAAACCTGACTCACTTGGGCCACAGGAATGAAAGAAGGCCTTCCTTAAATAATAAAATGGTAAAAACGAAATATTTTTAAAAGATGATGCATTTTTGATAGGGTTACATTAGATAAAGAGGGAAATATGTCCCTCAGGGGAGCAGGGGTTTTTGGCTTTACAGAGAGAGCGAAAGGGCACGAGGCCATCCTCAGAGTCAGTGAGAGAGGCCCGGACTGTATCTAGTACTCCAAAGAGCCAGGATGCCAGTGCTGGGCCTCTGGGGAGGGACTGGAGGGTGGTCCATCCATAGTACCAGCGCCCTGACTCCTGGTAATGGCCTCAGCGTCCATGCCTGCTCACTCCGTGTGAGCTGGGCTCCTGGCCATCCTGCTCTAGGAATGAATTTGCACATTGGACGTCCTCCCAGTTTCCTGCCCAGTGGGCAGGCATCGTTCCGTCCTCCAGGAGCACCGCCCGCGTCTCTGCACACCTGGGATGGGCCGCCCGCCGAAGGTGATGTTGACATCGTAGTCTCCGGGGGTGAAGGGGACGTACTCCACCGTGCAGCTACCGTCCTTGTTGTCCTTGCAGGACATCTTGGCTTCTGAGGGCCCCTCGATGGCTAGGCCTAGGCCCCCGGTGCCGGCTCCCCTGCAGGATGACACCCCCATCAGCTCCGCTAGGACCATGAGTGGGCATGGAGGAGCAGGGTGAGTGGGGGTGGGGACGAGAGCTGGCCGCTGGGGGCCCAGCTGATTTGGACACTGGGGGGAGGTTTGCTCTTGGGTCACCCTTGATGGGGGGTGGGGATGCTGAGGCACCACAGAGGACAAAAGGGGCAGACAAGCGGCTGGGATCAGGGTGACCACCCTGTCATGGTCAAAGTTAGGAAATGGGGCGGGTACCTGGTTTCCACGGTGAAGCGGTTGGCTTTGTTGACCAAGCCCCCTTCCAAGCCTGGTCCAAAGGCCCGGACTCGGGTTGGGTCACAGCCCTCGGTCACGCCCACTCGGAAGGGGCTCTTGGGCACAGCTACGTCATCATACAGCACCTCCACCAAGTGCACACCTGGCAGAGGTCACACGGAATGGGTCAGAGCGTGCAGGCCCCGCCGCCCACCGCCCAGAGAACGCTGCGGCCAGGCCCCTGCCGTCCCCGCTCAGCCTGGCCCCTCACCCTCTTCGTAGGCCGTGTACTGCACGTGGTAGGTGCCATCGCCCTTGTCTGTCACGTAGGTGTCCGTCTTGGCTCCTGAGGGGTTGAGCACTCGAGCCGTCACGTGGTTCCCGCCCGTGGCTGTTAGGGATCTTGCGTCCACAGTGAACTCAGTGGTCACCTCCCGCAGGACACCTGGGTCCAGGAGAGGAGAGTTCAGTGTGGCCTGGGGGCAGCCTTCACACAGACGCTAGCCCCACCCCTCCCCGACTCCAAGGCTGCCCCTTCCCAGCCCATCAGCTACCCGCTGCCCCCAGGGGCTGCAGGCCCACCTCCAGCCCTTACACCATACCTGATGCTCTCCTCACATCAGTCACGCCACCACGCACGGGCCCCCCAAGAACAGGTCTCGGTCTCACACCCCTCTGCATCCCCACCCTCAGGTTTAGCCCCTAGCAGGTAACATGTTCACTGAACGGTCTCCTGACTCTTGTCTCCTCCACCCCACAGTGTGCTTCTACACCCCTGAGCAGGGGGCTGAGCTTTTGCACATCAAGGTCCCCTTAAGCTGATGAAAGTTGAGAGTCTCCCCAGAAAAATGCCCAAGGGCAGGTGCAACTTTGCCACAAGAGCAGAGGCCAAGCCCCATGCCCTGCTCTTCTCCTTGGCTCCTTCTCTGGGGTGTCTGAGCCTGAAGGACTCGGGGGCGGCCCAAAGCCCTCCCTTCACCCCATGTTGGCCCTTTAAGCCCTCAGCCCTGCTTCCCTCCCTCCCACTGACCCCCGGGCTCCCTGACTGGCCACTTAACCAGCTCTTGCCTCCTTCCGTCTCACTCACCATGTGGCTCCACGCCAGGCCCCGAGACCTTGATCCCACTGGTGTCGACAGCGGGCTGCACATGGACGCGGGTGGGGAATTTGGGTACCGGGTGCCCCCCATACTTGATGGTGATCGTGTAGGTGCCAGGGAAGGCGGGGCTGTAGGTGATGTGGTAGGTGCCATCGGCATTGTTGTGGATCAGCACTTCGGCCTTGACGCCAGCGTCCGACAGGATCTCGATGGTCAGCTCCGCCTCGCCCGCCTCCGAGCAGTCCACGGTGAAGGTGGCGGCCTCGCCGGCCTTGCCGCGCTCCAGGCCTGGCCCGCTGGCCCGCACCTTGCTCGGGTCAAACACGGGCCGGATGGTGGCCTTGAAGGGCGAGCCGGGGATGTGGGCTTCGGCAAACAGGATGTTGATGGTGTACTCGCCCGGCTCCGTGGGCAGGTAGCTGACAGCACAGGAGCCATCGCCATTGTCCTGGCATTCGATCTTGGCTTCGCAGGGGCCCTCCACGGTCAGCCCCAAGCCACCTGTGCCAGCCCCCTTGGTGTCGATGGAGAACGGCGCTGGGGTGCCCACCAGTCCGCCTTTGAGACCAGGGCCATAAGCACAAACCTAGGGAGAGGAGCAAGTAGGTGAGTTCCCTACGCGGGGTCTCCTGTGCCTGGGCTTCATGGCTTCCACCCCGCTGACTGCCTTCTACCGCAGCAGCCGCTACAAACTGTTCCAGGTGAGGAAACAGGCAGAGAGATTAAATCATTCATCCCAGTTACTGGATCTGGGATTCAAGCCCAGGTCTGATCCAAGGCCAGGCTCTTAATGACTTAGTTGTCTCGAAGGCAGGTCCTGGGGTGCGGGATGGCCTTGACGCTGGGTCTCTGGCTGTGCGCACTCCAGGACATAAGGCCGCCCAGCCTCTGCCCTGTGATTCATCTGTCTTCCCTACAAGCCCCAGACTCCCAGCTTCAATCAGCCTGTATCTGCTCACCTTGGAGGGGTCAGGGGGCAGCACACCCTCCACAGCAAAGGGGCTGCCAGGCACCGGGTGGCCGTCATAGGTGATATCCACTTTGTAGGGCCCCTCCTCGGGGGGCATGTAGCGCACAGACTGGGCTTCAGCCCCGCCCCCGGGCTCCAGCTTGCAGGGGATGGGTCGTCGGGAGGGAGAGGTCATCCGCACATCCAGCTGGCCCTGACCACCAGCCCCTCGTGTGTTCACGGAGAAGGCCTGTTCTTGCCCGACAGCCACCTCTGCACAGAGGGCGAGGGACAGCGTGAGTAGCCTCCAGCCTGTCCTCCCAGCACCCCTCACTCCCAGGGCATCTCTCTTGCCCTACTTACTGCTGTTCAGGCCTTGAACTTTGACCTTGCTGAGGTCCAGTGGGGGCGCCACATTCACCACAAAGGGGCTCTTGGGGACGGGGTCCCCGCCATAGGTCACCGTCACCGCCATGTTGCCCTATTGGGTATAACAAGGGGTCAGAACTGGGTGGCTTAGACAGAGCCTGGCAACATGCCCTTGGCTGATGTGAACTTGAGCTCAGAGATCCATGGCGAGAGAGGACGGGTGGAGAAGGGCCAAGATCCAGAACTGGCCCAACTGGCCCAGTGAGACGGGAGGAAGGGAACCCAGGACCCTGTCAGCGGGAGGGGAGGGGCGCGGGGGAGGCGGGGCCCACCTGCTGGACCGCGGTGTACTTGACGGTGTAGGAGTAGTCATGGTTGTCGATGATCTCAAAGTCCCGCACAGCCTCTCCCTTGGCAGCCCCCGCAAAGTGCACGTCCAGCTTGGCCTTGCCGGCTCCCTTGGTCAGCACCGTGAAGTGAGTGGGCTTCCCCACTTCCACACCTGGGGAGCCCATGCCAAGATGGTAGTGAGGGCCTGAGGGGCACGACACCTACCCCCACCCCCGCCAGCCTTGCCAGTCCCTGTGCAGACACCCACCGGTGCGGTTCAGCCCCGGGCCCTCAGCCTTGACCTTGCTGGCATCATGGGATGGATCCACCTTAATGTGGAAGGGGCTGGCAGGGATCTCCTGGATGAAGAAAAAGCTGGTCAATGTGGACAAAAGCAACTTAAAGAGCCCCCTTTTCTTCCTCTGAGGCACACTGCCCATACACCGGACGTGCTCCTTCGTGGCTGTGGAATTGTCCTCCATCTCTCCCAATGACAGCATCTCAAGCTGCTAGCTTAGACTGGGGGTGGCATGCAGGCTGCTCATGACTGCCAAAAACTAAGGGTGGCGTACCTGGTTGGCAAATAGCACCATGATGGTGTAGCGGCCAGCCCCCGGGGGGGTGTACTTGACTGTGAAGGTGTCATTGTCGTTCTTGATGATGTCAAAGTCGATGTCAGCCTCTGCGGGGCCCACCACCCCGGGAGCGCACTTGATGCCAATGCTCACGTCGCCTGGGGGGAGGCAAGCACAAGGCCATGAGAGGGGGGCTCAAAAATCTTTCTTTCTATGGGACCTTATGGGTCCCACAGAGCTCCAGCCAGAGTCCAGCTCGGCCCCCCTGCCCGGACCCTGCCCGGGCCCCACCCGACTCCCACTCCCACTCCCAGCATACCTTGCCCGGCCTCGCTGCAGTCCACAGTGAAGTAGGTGGGCTCGTTGGCCTTGAGCCCTGTCTTCTCCACACCAGGGCCGTACACTTTGACCCGCTCAGGGTGACTGCCCTCTCCCACGTTTACCTGCGGGGAGGGGTCAGTGCTCAGCATGGTGTCCTTCCTCACGGCCCTTCCCTTTCCGCAGCACTACCCGCCCCAGCCTTAGCGGGACCATCTTAGCCTCTTCCAGGGGACCTTCAGGTGGGGAGTGGTGACAAGCATCCAGGGACAGACATCTCTCTGGGGCTTCACCATCCCTCCGGGGCCCTGGGCGGTGGGCATGGCAGACAAGGAGGACATACCCGGAAGGGGCTCTTGGGAACGTTGACTCCTCCCCAGGAAATGATAATAGTGTGCTTAATGGGCTTGGTGGGCACATAAGAGCAGCGGAAGGTGCCATCGCCATTGGGGATGACCTTGATGTCAATGGGGCAGCCATCGGCGTCCTGTGGGCATCACCAAGAAAGGTTCTTAGAGGGCTCAGGCCTCCTCAAAGCACTGGCGCCCTCTGCTGGCTTCGAGCGGTTCTCCTTACCCACGGCTGACACACTCAAGGCCACACGAGCTTACTGCCACATGCTCTGGAGGCCGTAGTGCACCCTGGGAGCCAGGAGACCAGGCTCTTAGCTATCTGTGTAGCCTGGTCTCCAGGCCTAGGTCTCTGAAATGTGTTGGCAGGAAAGAGGCTGGGCTAAATCAATGTTCTTAAAGTTGAATAATGTACCTTTAAAAGAAGAGTCATCCTCCTGGACCCAAGAATACATTCTTTAACCTCTAGGGGTCAATGCATATCAGTATGAGAAACTGACTTGGGAAACTAATGTCTTACTCTATTAAGTCATCTTCTAATTGAAAATTTTTGGTATAAAAATGTTTTATGATAAAGTATGCTTTTAAGATTATCAGTAAGAAAAAGCAAAATTTTACAATTTTCATAGTTCTTATGGACCCGTGAAAATCAGTCTTGTGATGCCTGGAGGCCCCTGCCTCTCATCTACGTCCATCTTCCCAGGGTCCCCGCCCAGAGCACAGAGGGGCAGTGAGGTTGGGCAATGTCCCACCTGGGCATAGAACTTCAAGTCTCCTTTGCCAGCTGCGCGGGCATCAATGGTGAACTCTGCGGGCTTGTCCACGATGCAGCCAGTGGGCTCTAGGCCGGGCCCAAAGGCCTTCACCTGAGCAGGCGCAAGAGAGGAGGTTGGGCTGGGGACTGAAGGAGGGCCCCACCGCCCCACCCTAGGCCGGTGTACAGAACGTGGGACCCAACCTTGTCCGGGAAGCAGTCGGGTGGGGCTGGCTGGATGTGGGCAATGAACGGCGAGTCTCGGATGTCCTCATCATCACAGATGACATGCACAGCATACTCCCCAGGCTCCGTGGGCCAGTACCGCACATCACAGGAGCCGTCCCCCTTGTCATCACACTCGATCTTGGCCTGTGAAGGTCCCTCGATGGAGAAGCCTGCGTGTAAAATGGAGGGGATCAGAGGGCACTAGAGGCAGCTGGGATACCCCGTCATTTCCCCCAAACCCCCCTCCCCAGTTGTCCCCATGTCCCATCTCTTTGTCTCATCCCATCACTCCCCAGCACTCCTGCCTCTGGTCCCGTCATTCCCAAGTCTCCCTCCATCACCCCACTCCCCAGAACTCCACCTGCTGCCATCCAGCCACTTACCCAGTGTCCCCACTTCTGTGCCAATGGCCTCCACCACAAAGTCAGCTGACTTGCCCACCTGGCCGGTTTCCAAACCAGGACCCCAGGCCCGTACCTTCTGCGCTCCTGCCTCTGGGCTCACCTGAACTTCAAAGGGGCTGGGCGGAGAGGGAACAGGTGTCACTGCTGAGAAGCACTCCACCCCCCTCAGCTACCCCTCCTTTGTTCCCTGACAGTCCCAGCCAGCCAGCTCCCTCCTCCACCCTGTGAGGGCCCAGGCAGGAAGGTGGGGCTGCATGGCACTTACCTGCGGGGGATGGCATAGCCGCCCCACGTGATGGTCACCACATACTTCCCAGGCAGCACAGGGTAGTACTCGCACTCGAACACACCGTCCCCGGCCTCCCGCACCTTCACGGGCTCCTCAGTGCCCTCTGGGGGAGGAGGGGAGAGGGAGTTAATGGTGCCTGAGTTCCAGTCCCTCAACCCCCTTGACGCACCCTTGGGAGCATCGCCACACGGGCAGAGCTGCATTGTCGGCAGGGACCACATGCCATCCCTGGCGTCATAGCCCGGGGTAGCAGCTACGGCAGCAAGGACTATTCCCAGCTGGCACACTGGGAAGCTGAGGCACAGAGATGATACGTTTAAGGTTTCACAGTGTCTCCGGTCGGGGTCTCTCTGGAGTCTTTCCCGGTGGGCACGGTGTTGATTGTCAAGGCTCTCAGAGAGTCAGAACCAGTGGCTGCGTTCCTGCGTGCGCCCCAATCCCCCCACGCCCCCCGGCCCTGGGCCCTGGCACTCACTTGGCCCCTTCACGGTGACTTTGAGCTCTCCGCTGCCAGCGCCCTTGGTGAACACCTTGAAGTCGGCCACCTCTTTCACACGCACACCCTTGGGCTGCAGACCCCGCCCAGAGGCACGGCAGGCATTGGGGTTACAGGCTGGGGAGAGGAGGAGAAGGGAGGTTGGGGTGCCAAGGGGGCCTAGACAGTCTCAGCCCCTCACCACTCATCCCCCCCACAGTCCTCCTGACCCCCTCACAAGTCCACTGCCTCCTGCAAGCCTTCCCCGTGCTCCCTGGTGCCCCCACGCCGTTGGGGCTGCTGGGAGCCCCCCGCACAGTTGGAGCATGCTGGGCAAGAAGCGGTCGCAGGCCCCCGTCAGGCCCGTTACAAGAAACCCTTCCTGCTGGGTTCTCAGAGTCAGTGCTGCTTGGGACAAAGGCATGGCAGAGCCTGGGCAGAGAGCATGATGAAGAGGAAGAGGGAAGGGTCCTTCACCTACCCCTAGAACACTCATCTAGAGCCACCTGAGCAGCTTCAGAAACTAAGTCATGCCACAAAACCCTCCGCAACACCGGGCAACGAGAGATACTGTGGCCACAGGCCATGCGTGGAGGTGAGCCTGCCACAGAACCCTGCGGTGGCAATAAACCAGCCCTCGCTGCTGAACACGGCAGCTGAATGACGGTGGTCGCAGCCTGCCTCGGAACACTAAACTGCCACGGTACCCCGAGTGCCACGAAACGGTCAATGACATGTGATCCAGGCCCTCAGTGGACTACAGGCAATAGCATGGGGCCTGGGGCCCTGCACAGAGCACAGGCAATAACACAGAACCTATGATAAGACAGGTCTTAGCCTAGAAATCATCAGGCAAGTGGCAAGGACACTGGGTCTGCCACAGAACACCGCAGTAGTGTGGAACCTGGGGCATGCCACAGAATGCCACAGAAAGGGGTGATTCCATACTGCCTGGGCCATGCCACATAGCATGGGTGAAGCCAGTCGGCTGTGGCCATGCCTGGCCCACCTCTGCTATAGTACTAATGCAGTGCCACTCTCTGGGCCTGGAAGACGATGGGCACAGAGTGGGTGAGGGGCAGCCAGGGCTCTGAGGGGCAGGGAGAGAACTAAGTGGAGGAGTCGCCACCTGAGCACCTGGCACACAATGCTCAACATACACCCCTACCATGTGGCCCTCTTGCTTCCCCCTCTATCTTTCCAAGGTGGCACCTGTCTGGTACCTTTCGCTGTGGTCTCCTGACCCTCCTTGGGGACAGGGACTGGAAAGATGCCGAGGATGAGATCTCTCCAGATCCCCAGCCCTGGCCATTCCCTCTGCCTTTCTGAAGCCTTCAGCCGGCTCCCCACCCACCCCTGGATTTAGTGCTTCATTTCCCGTAAGTCCTCAGGTTGGGAGTTTGGTAGCAATTCTGTGTTCTGGCCTCAGCGAGGGTGATTGTGGGTGAGGATGAAGGGCCTTTACCTTCTGCCACGTGGACAGGGAAAGGACTGCGGGTGATGGGGGCGCCAGCGAAGGCCACGTGCACCGTGTGGGGCCCCTCCATCACGGGCCGGTATGTGCAGCGGAACGTGCTGTCGCCTTTGTCCTCCAGGGCCACTTCCACGGTGTCTTGCCGGCCCTGCGGGTCCACGATCACCACAGCAACATCACCAGTGCCAGCCCCTGCCATGGACCACAGCTGTCAGCCCCCATGCTGGACACACAGCTGCTAGAGGCTCCCTCGGCCTGAGACCACCCACAACCACCCCACAACCACAGTCACGGGCGGCCTTACCCGCAGTGTAGATGTCAAAGTAGGTGGGTTTGTTGGCTACGTTGCCCACAGGCTCCAGGCCAGGGCCACGGGCCGACACCTTGTTGGCATCCCCCAGGGCCATGCCCACATTCACCTCAAAGGGGCTGTGTTCGATATTCTGACCAGCAAAGAGCACGGTCACCTAAGGGTCAGGGGTCAAAGGTTAGCTTCTAGGAGAGAACAGTTCTGAAGGGCAGGTAAAAGGAAAGAGCAGACCCAAGGAGGCTGGGAGGTGGGCGCTGGTTCCCTGGGGTGGGCTGTGAGCTGAGAGAGGGTCCAGGATGTGAATGAGGCATGGAGCACAAGGAAGGGCCTGTGGGCAGATACCTTGTGCAACCCAGCGACCTTGGGTATGTAGGAGACAGCGTAGGTGCGGTCCTTGTCATTGTTGGGAACCACTTTGGCCTGCAGGGAAGGGAACAGATTGAAAGTCACAGTGGCTGTAGCCCCTGCTGACCCCGGAGTGCTTGGTGGCCCCCATGGTGAAGCTCCCTCCCCCTTCAGCACAGCGGGTGGCTCTGGCAGCCAGCTCAGCGCTATTCCTGTTGTTGGCCTGTGGCCTCTGGTTGCAATGTCACACTTATCCCCAGCGGCTCTCCATACCTCCTCAGTGTGGCCCTCGGGATCCTCAATGTAGACCAGCACCTCGCCCAGGCCAGCATCCACTGTCTGCACCGTGAAGTGGGCGGGCTGCAGCACTGTGTTGCCCTGGGGCTCGATGCCTGGTGGCCAAGGCAGAGGCAGGTTACTTAGGGAGAGCCATCCCAGCAGGGACCCCACCGACCAGGGAGGGCTGCTGCGGGCTCAGCACATACCAGGCCCGTAGGCAATGGCCTTCTTGGGGTTCAGCTGCTTGGAGCGAACAGGGGCACCAGGTTTGAGCTTGGCCTTGGGGAACTGGGACAGGTAGGTCATGACAGAATGCTCATCCACGTTGGGGTCCACAATCTCCTCTGGGGCAATCACCTGCCACAGGAAGGAATGGAATTATAGGCTGCACTCCTGCCCTGGCAACCTGGTTCTCACCCATGGCCTGACCAGGTATCCGTACGTACCCAGCTGCTACCCTCGGCTCTCCTGTCCCTGTCCCCCCCCCCACCTGAAGTGCCAGTGTACCTGGGGCACCCCGAGCCAGTCGTCCGCCTGCTGCATGGCCTCCCGCGCGTTCTCCACAGGCTGGTTGGGGTCCCAGGCCGCCCAGTCAGGACAGAGGCCTGCAGAGGGGGTCAGGGGAGACGATTAGGGGAAGCAGTCAGCCAAAGACACAGCATATGCTCACCCAAACCTCTCATGGTCTGTAGGTCCACGTCCCCTCCCACCAGCCGGTTCCTGCTGACCCCAGAAGTTACGGCCCATCCGCTGGGATGCCCATCGCGGTTTAGGGGCAGGCAGTCCTTCCTAGCACCAACAATGAGGCCTTTCTGTCCCGGCTGACGCAGCCTGGCACCAGCCCTGCCAGCCAGCCTCCTGCCTGCCCATGCTCCAGTGCAGAGCCTGAGCACCAAACCCCTCCGAGGGCACCTCTCCCGGGGCCCTCCACCTCATTCTGCCTCCGGGGTGGACAGAGGAGGTCAGAGTCTCTGCCCCACATATGCCTCTGACCCGTCCCCTAGAAGGCCTCCTCATAGCTGCCACGAAGTCTTATGTCTCCAAGCACTTTCCATATCAGCTTTAGGGCAGAAGACTCCCTCTCCTTCTTAACTACCCACTTGGGGAAACTGAGGCACTGAAGAGCTTGTTGGGAGAGGATGAGTTCTCTATGGTCAACCAGAACCCAGCTCTCCTAACCAAAGGAATGCTAAGGCAGCCCAGATCACTCCTGCGAAGGGGTGCAGGGGTGAGGGGGTGCTTGGTCTTGGCTAGACCTGAAGGAGGGAGGTGATGCTCGCTGGTGGGAGGGGCCAGATCCAAGGCTGTAATCCGTGACTGGCCGGAACAGTTGAGCTCACTGCTGGCAGCCACACCAGCTGTGGGCAACAGCTCAGCAGCTGGGAATGCTTCCCAGGCTGCCGGTGCCCCCGCCTCCCACCCCTGCTCCCCAGCTGACCCCAAGCTGGAGGAGGATTCTCCCGAGGGACCATGGCTTCCCTGGAGAGAAGAAGACCTATCTTCTCAGGAGATGAAGGTCAGAAAGGGAACTTCACATAGGGCAGGGTTCCAGCCCTGGGGCCTCAGTCTCCTCATGGGCCCCCCCCCCGAGCTGGGTCACCTGCCACTGGGCAGTGTCACACCAGCCTCGGCCCCTTCTCAAAGCTCTCCTAGGGTCTCACAAAGAAGAGCCTTCCCCAGGTCTAACTCCTGGGCTTCTTGCTACAAGTCCCAACACATTTCTGTTCTCTCCGTTTAGTAGAAATGGTGCCTACATGGCACAGTAGGAAGTTCATCGAGCAGGGAGTCGAGGCCCTGAGCTCTAGGATCAGTTCTGCCACAGACAAGCTGTGTGATCCTGGACAAGACACTGGCCCTCTCTGGACTTCAGTGTCCCTATCTGTACAATGAGGGGAGTCTGGCACAGCCATCGGGAAGGGCCTGACTCCAGCAGTGAGTCTCAGCTGGAGAAGAGGGCAAGCCCCCCGCGTGGCACCGACCCCCCTGCCCTGAGATACGCATTCTGACCACCACAAGCCTCAGTCCACCAGCTCGCCCCAGCTCTCCCTCCAGGCTGAGGGGTCCACATGGGCCAGCTGGCCCACTCACCAGGAGCACAGTTGTCCACCAGGGCACCCAGAGCTTTGCCGTCCTGCCAGTCACGGTTGAAGTTGGTGATGGGAAGCTGGGGCACCTTGTTCTGGATCCAGCCAAGCAGACGCTGTTTGGGCGTCTGCTTTCGGGCATCCTCATCATCCTCGTCTTCCCACATGGGCATGGAGATGGAGTAGTGCAGGATCAGCGTCCAGATCAGGCCCAGGATCAGCTTCAGGTTCCCGTCCACGATGGCTTTGCTGTCTGCAGAGCGAGGGGACAAGTTGGGCTCAGGTGGGCCCACCCTCCACTGCCTAGACACCTCTGTCCCATAGCCCCCCCCCCCCCCCCCCCCCCCCGCCTACTTCTGGAACCTACTCCCTTTTCTGCCTACCCAATTCTCACCACCCTTCAAGTCCGGGCCAGAAGCCAACTCCCTTATCCTTTATTGTCCCTCCCTTTTCCCTTCAGAGAGAAGCGCTTCCCAATGTGTCTCCACAGCGGGTAGTGTCACCTCCATCCTAGGACTTGAGGGCGTCTCCTGTCAGGCTATAGACGTCCATGCAATGATCTGGTGTGTAAGACTTTTGTGGGTAGACATGGTTTTGTTTCATTTTTTTAAAAAAGTTTTTGAGGTATGCTTGATATACCACAAATTGCACATATTAAAGAGTACAACTGGATAAGCCCTAATATATATCATATATATATATATCCATAAAGCCATCACCATAAGATAATAAACACCCTCACCTCAAAGGTTCCTTTGGGATCCTTTCGCACATACTCCTTGTAATCCTTCTTCCTGCCCTTCCTTGTTCCCCCTTCCCAGGCTGCTCTGGGTCACTATAGATCAGTTTTCATTTTCTAAGTTTTATATACATGGAATGATACAGTATGCACTCTTTTCTGTCTGGCTCCTTTCACTCTGGACATTACACTTTGTCTCTCTATACTCAGAGCCTAGGACTGAGTAGGGTCTCAATAAATGCGGGATGAATGAACGAATATTTTAAAAACTGAAGTTGGAGAGTAGGACCAACCTAGTTCCAACCAGATTGTGCTCTGAAGGCCATAAAAGGCTTTTGGAACGAAATTCTGGGAGGAAGGAAGAGGTACAGTGCATGCTCTGTTACATCTCGAAACCATGTTCTCAGATGCTGGGGTTTCACAAGAGCCAAGGGAAATGTCACCTACGTGAGTGCAAATCTCAGAAGTTGAGATTCTCCACCCATTCCCTCTTTTGAGGAATAAGATGGACCAGAACTGGCTCCCCAAAATTTAAGGGGGCTGGTTCCCCTTTAACAGCCAGAAGGAAACATCCAGGAGTAGGGGGTGGCCTAGAGTATAGACCTTTGGAAACTAGCTTATTTGTAAAATATGATACAGGCCTGAAATCTATCAGCTTCCCAGAGCACTGCTTTTAGGAGATTGGGAGGGGGAGGAAGACTCAGCCTTGTTTACTGGTGTCGCCTGAGAGATAGGAAAGGGTGGGGCTGGAAGCACCCCTTATAAACCTTTCCCTGCCTTTCTCTAGGTCTTGGGGGACAGTTTCAAGGGAGGAGAGCCTGGGGAATCCCAGCAAACCCACCCACTCCCACCTGCCCTGCAGTGGGAGAATCAGCCTCTCTGAACGTCTGGCTGGCGAGGTCCGTGGCCCCCTAGGCTCCCCCACCCTTTCACTGATTCATCCTTCCTTCCCCAGCAGCTCCAGCCCGCCCCTCTCCCTCTGGCTCCACTGCAGCACAATGGTTTGGCAGCTTCCAGATTCCATGACACACTCACTCCCGGCCTCCCGGTGCTTCAGCGCATTCCCTCGCCAGCACACGGGCCCCCAGCACTTCCACAGGCTTGACACCCAGTGCCCCACAGCCTCTCACTGCCCTGACAGCCTCCCAGGCTGGTGCTTACAGAAGCGCTTCTCCCAACTGGAGCCAGATCCCTGAGAGGGAGGCCCGGAGTCTGCTGGGACAGCGGGCGTGGTGTGTGTGTTGGGAGAGGTCATTCATATTTGCTGCAGGAAGAGGTTTCTCCCCAGCAACTGGCGGTGGGCCAGACAGCAAGTGGTCCACTGTGCCTTGAGGCAGGAGAGGGGTAGGTCTAGGGTCCTACTCGAGGAGCAATGACCTTCCTCTTCCTCTGCTCCTCAGAGGCCTGGCAGGGGAGGGAAGCTCAGCTCAAGCCAGCTTCCTCTCTTGCACCCCACCGAGCCACCATTTCTACGCCCGCCTAAGGATACCTCCAAAGGGGTGGGAGGAGCCCAACACCCAGTCCCTTAGGCCGCCCCTGGCCCCAAATGGAGAAGGAGGAGAGAGGGCCTGGCGAAGGAGGTGCCGGGACAGCTGCTGTCCCCTCCAGCCCCTCCCTTGGCTGTTGGCTCCAGGAGAAGGAATAGCAACTGGGGAACAGCTGCGGGACAGAGCGGCCTCCTAGGTCTCTTTGTTCGGAGGGGCTGAGGGGTGGTGGGGGCTGGGATGGGGGGAAAAGGGGGAGTGCGGTAAGAAGGGCACGCAGCGCCTTCAACCCAGGCTGAAAACCCCTCCTTCGGGCGGGTTCCTCAGCTCCTACCCCGCTCCGAGAAAAGGAAGTGGGGAGTCTTTTTCACACTCCTCCCAGATACCCAGCTGCTGCTCAATTTCAGTCTTGAGACATTGCCCAGAGGAGACCCCCCAGGACGGCCTCTTCCCACCGCTAGCAGCACAGAGGGAATGAAAGGAAGCAGGATGCTGCCCCTCGTGGGGAATCCCTTTACATCTCAGGTTCGGGCAGCCCCTGCCGCCTGTGCCCCCTCCTCTCTACCCTCAGCCTCAGGCCCAGCAGCTGAATTGCTGACAGCTTATCTCATCAGTGCGAGTGAGCCACTTGGCCCGAACGGGGAACGGTTCCCTTCTTCTCAGCAGGAACCCAGGCACTTCCCTCCCGCCCCCAAACCAGCTTTTGCTTCTTCCCCCCCTCTACTCTGAGCCGGCCCCTCCGCAGTTGAGCCAAGGGGCTGGAGCCAGGCACCGCCATGGGGGAGGGGAGAGGTGCGCTCAGGAAGGATGAGGCCTGGAGCGGGGCTGGCTGCCCCGCAGCAGGAGAGGAGGGGAAGGCTGTGCAGTTTCCTATACAGTCGTGTGAGGCTCCAGGCTCTGCCCTAGAGACCCTAGCTGGGACAGCTTGTCTGTTAAGTCCCAGTGTGCAAGGACGAGGGTCCCAGGGCTGACTCCTCCCTGACCCGCCCCCCGCCCCCGCCCCCAACACACGCACATTCTCACTTCACCCTCAGCCCCACAACACACACGGGGGCCCTCCCCCCTCCCTGTCCTCAGGCTTGTCCTTCTGGAAAGCTCAGAGACATCTGCTGTGTCACGGAGGCAGGGCTATTTCCAGGCCAGAGCGGGTGGGTTGGGGGGGCAGTGTTGGGGCAGGAGGGTAAGGCCTAGAGAAGGGACTGGACAGGGCAAAGGGCCCCGGGTTGACCTCAGCAGCTAATTCAGGAGGCCTAGAGATGCCCTGAGGGAGAGTGCGGGCAGACAGACATTCAGTTATCTGTGTCGTCTCTGGGACAGCCTGGCAGGGGAGGCACCTGACCCCAAGGGAAACTCCTCTCCCCTGTCCCTGGGTTACAAACCCCAAGGGACACTTTCCTGTAAATCACAGCAGGACTCCTGTAAATCAGGGCAGGATAGGGGATCTTCCCCAGGCCCCAGCATGCAAGGAAGCGTGCAGGGCTGGGAGGAGAAGGGCAACCTTTGACCACTCAGGGTCCAATCTTGGCCTCTGGGCTCCAAAGCCTCGAGTGTCTCCCCACCCCCATCCAGCGCAGACACACCTTCCAAATCTGGTTACACTCAATGACTTCCTCCCTTCTACAGGCCTTCCCCTCCCACCCCTTGGAGCAGACCGTTAGCTGCAGCCAATCCCATCTTAAGGAGTGGGCTGGGGACGGGGCCCGGGCGGGAATGGGCCTGCGGAGCCCTCTCCCCAGAAGGCTGAACCGGAGGACAAGCGGGGGTTAAGGCTCCCGCGCTCGCTCAGTGCCTTTTTAGGTTTCTGAGGCTGGGCCCTGCCT
Source organism: Saccopteryx leptura (assembly GCF_036850995.1). NCBI lineage: Eukaryota > Metazoa > Chordata > Mammalia > Chiroptera > Emballonuridae > Saccopteryx > Saccopteryx leptura. Next base: position 305,982,706 of record NC_089504.1, on the reverse strand, counting down.
GTCCCGGCCAGGGGCCTGAACCTGAACCCAGCTGCTGAGCACATGTGGGCCGCCGACCGTCCCTCTGCCCAGAGCCCCAGGACCCGCAGAGGTTGGGACCGGTCTTCAGCCCGCTCCCCGCCGTGGAGCTGCTGGGAGGCTGGGAAGCTGCTGCTTTGTTTAGGGGGAGACGGCCCCAGTAATCAGCGATGGGTAGTGGCCCTGTTTTCTCAAGTATGTCTGGGGACGATGAGTAGAGAGGGGTCCCCGCGAGCATCGACCCCCACATGCTGCTCTCCGCAGTGCCCGAGTAGTTGGCGTCAGTGGCAGGAGAGCCGGGGTCCCCTCCCGGCCCCCTGCGCCCCCTGGCACCTGTGTCCCCTGTCCCCACGGGCCAGCCCGTCCTCGGGGCACTCCCCGCCCACACTGACCGATGGACACGAGCTTGATGTGCTCGCGCTCGAGGAACTCGAGGGCCACGGACACGTTCTCCAGCTTCATCTGGCGGAAGTTGGGGCGCGGGTGGAACTTGCGGTACATGCGCTTCTGGCTGAGCACCTCGAGCAGCGCGATGAGGCGCAGCCCGTCGCTGAGGTCGCGCTGCAGGTCGGTCAGGCGCTTGCCCACGCACTTGAGGTGCTCGTTGCACCAGCGAGTGAACGTGTTCTGCTGGATCTTCTTCCACGGCGCGTCCTCCGCCAGGTCCTTCTCCGTGGACGGCATGTCGTCCGCCTCGTCGCCCAGGCCGAGACCCGCGGCCTCGGAGTAGCCGCTGTTGTTCATCATGCTGGCGGGGCTGGGCCGAGCTGGGCTGGGGCGCTGCTGGGGCGACGCGGGGCTCGCAGGTCGGCGCTGCGCGGCTCTCAACTTCTCTCGCGCCCCTGGCTGCGGACTCGGCGGGACTCTCTCCTTGGCCGCGCTCTCTTGCTGTCTCGCTCTCGCTCTCTCTCGCTCGCTCTCTCTCTCCCTCCAGGGGCGGAGCGGTGCTCGGGAAGTGCCGGCTGGGCCGGGGCGGGGGGTTTAAGAAGCCCCTGGGCCGCTCTCCCCCCGCCGCACTCGCGGCCCCCGGGTCCACGTCAGAGCGCCGGCCTCCCAGGAATGCCGCCTGCCACGGGTGGGGGCCGCTCGGAGCTCCACCGCCCCGCCTCCCTCCTCCCCTCCCCCACGCGGCCCCAGCGGCCCAAGCGGGAGCTCCCACCCCCTGCCCAGAGGGGCTGGTCCCCCGAGCGCTGCACTAGAGAGATAGAGAGGAAAGCTTGAATGTGGGCACAGGGCATCCAACACCCCAAAACTCACATTGCCAGTCAGAGATAAAATATGCCCTGTTGGTCAAATAAGTTTGTAAATATAATGTATATGTTTGCTCGCTTATAGTTTGCATTGGGCGTGGGCTTACAGTTTACAGGCTGTAAGCTGGCAAAGTCCTTATAGCCTTAGTCTTAAAACTAAGCCTTTCTCACCCTTTTAATACTAAGATCTTTTTAACATCCTTCTAATACTAAGATCTTCTCAAAACTAAACTTTTCCCCACACCCTTGACTGTTGCATGATGGGGAGTGGTGCACTCTTATGAGGAATCCCATTTATGCCTCAGATAAGTGGCTTTGTATCAGAGACTTCCTTATTTGTATATTGGCTTAAAGGCTTTAATTTTCTACACTATAAAATAAAGCAGACCGGGGGCACGTGCGCGTGTGCGCTCTCTCTCTCTCTCTCTCTCTCTCTCTCTCTCTCTCTCTCTCTCCTTCTCTCGGTTCCTGCTATCAGCACTGCAGAGGGCTCCCTGATCTCTTGCTTTCCATGGGAAAAACAGGTTCTCTGCTTTTCCTTGGCTTTTCTTGTGGCTTGCCTGTCTTGGTGAGACACCAATAGACAGAATGGCCCACTATCTTCTGAGTCCGCCATTTCTTTACCGTCTGCCCAAATTCAATGAGAACCTGCACGAGCCAGGTGGCTGTGATGATGGCCGTGGCTACTGGCCCTACGTGCCCCCTCCACGTTCTGCAGGACTGAGATAAATGGGGAAACTGAGGCCAGTGGTTAGGGCCAAACACACTAATCTGGTGTTGACAGAATTTTCTGGATGAGTTGGTGACAGGGCCATTGACAGAGCCTGAGAGTCCAGGCTCCAAGCCCAGGGTGTTGTCCACCTGGGGACAGGGAAGGGAAAGGGTGTGCTGTGTGGAGATGGACTGAGAAGAAGTAGGGACCCTGCCTAGGCTAGTTGGGAGGAATGATTTGGCAGGGGTGCTCCACTTTACAGATAGAAAAGCCTAGTTTGAAACTCAAATCTGGGGTCCCAGAAGGAAAACTGAGGATGGCTCTGACTCAGGGTCCCTGTCACCAGCCCGTTTGGCCTCATCCTCTCAGAATGAAGCTGAGCTCAGGAAAAGAGAACCCAGTGAGTCACACTGTGCCGGCCCCCACTCCCCACCCTACCAAGTTTGACTCAACCAAGGTGATGAGAGGGAACGAAGAGACTCTGCTGGGTAGTACCAGGGCGCCCCCTGGGCAATGTGCCCATTTGGGCCACTGGGAAGATCCTTCCAGTGAAGGGGCGGGTTAGCCAAGCAGAAATAGGGAGAGCCCTGCCCAGAGCAGCCAAGGAGAAACGTGACCATGACTGAGGCTGGTGGGCAGGGAGAGCCCACGGGAGTGAGCCTAGGCAGGACTGGGCTCAGAATAAGCCAAGGGCAGCTGGAAGCTAGGGAATGGTGACCGCAAGGAAACTGAAGCATGGAGACAGAGGAGCTGGCCTGGAATGACAGAGCTGCAGAGTATACTTATAGAAAAAGAATACATATTACACAATTCTGTAGCATACATGTATTCCACATCTCCTGGTACAGACTTTCTCAGCTTTCTCATTCTTTATGCCCAAGTAAGTAAGATTGCGCCAGACAATCCCCAATTCAAGCTGTGTGATGACTGAAATTTGGGAAGGTTCTGGGACCTTATAGGTGAATCAGTCTGCTTTATTCCTCTTCCCCGCCCCTCCAGACTGGGTGAAAAGGAAGGGGATATGGGCATCTTTGAAGACTGTCTCCTCTTTGAAGGGCAGAATGAGGGTGATCCCTGTTATGGAGCTCAGAAAGAAGTGCAGGGGTTTTTTTTGGGGGGGGGGAGGGCTGTGTTTATTGTGGAAGGGGTCCATGAATGATTCCGTTCCCTTCTCATTAGGTAAGGAGGGGGAGGAGTAGAGAAGGGACCAGAAACAGAAGAAGGGCCGGCTGTGTGTGGCTTGGGAGGGGGGAGCTCTGGGGGCCCTGATAGTGACAGGCGAGGTATAAATAGCTTGGGCCCTGCGGCTCATGTTCTGTCGGCTGCCCGTGACGAGATGCTCAGGAATTCCACTCTCCTATTGGCACCCTCCTCCCTATCTCCAGAGCTCTCATTCCCCCATACCACCTTTGTCCCATGGCCAAAACCAGCCACCAGGCATCAGTGCTGTCCGTCTGCTTGAGAGCCTGAGCTCTCCTGTGGAGAGATGCCCAGCTCCTGGGGACACATGACACATAGCTGGGTCTCACAGCGAAACTCTGTGTGTGTGTGTGTGTGTGTGTGTGTGTGTGTGTGTGTGTGTGTGTGTAAAAAGGCAGACTTCTGACATGGAACCTGAGGTGCCAGCTGAGGGTTCAACGATGCTGCCTCTGAAGTCCTGATGGAGAAACTGAGGAACAGATATGAGAGGGGTTGGATTCCTCTCCCCGAGCTGCTAGGGAGGAGAGAAAGGGGTAAAGTGGGTTTGTTTGGAGCCAACAGCCCCTTTACACATCCTAGTGGCTCATGATTCTGTTATGTGGGCATTACCCGAGGTCCCTTGGTCAGCGGAGGGCCTCTGTTAGGGAGCACATGTTCAGAGGGAAGCCAGTGAGGGGAGCAAGAAGCCCCCTTTCCACTTCTCATTCCCTCTCTCCGGGAGAGGTCCTGTGAGACCCCAGAGAAGTGGAAGTTCTCAGCAGAGCAAGGTGCCTAGGACCGACGATAGTTCCCAGAACCCTTCTCACCCCACCCTCCCCGAAACTTGAGCCTGTTGCTCTCCAGGATAAATCGGGGCCTGACTCAGGCCCCAGCCAGCCAGTCATAGCAGCCTGACCCAGGGGCAGGCTGGTGACTCAGCCCTCAATATAGCCCATGAGCCCAGGCCCCAGGCCCGGCCATGAGGCTGGAACAGACCGTGCACAATGCTGCTCCTGGGCCTGCCAAGTGCGGCAGCCTCCCGGAGGGCCAGTGTGTTCCTCCCCCTGCTGGGCAGGGGCACACTGAGGGGCTTACGGGGGTTTTCATCAGCTGAGTATTTGGGGCAATGCTGGCTGGGGCCACAAGCTGATTATAGCCCCCTGACTCACCACCTGCTGACCTGTCTCGGGGGAACAGGTTGCTTGGCCTTCCACCTGGCCTTCTTCCCCCATCAAGGCCATTGACAGTGGCCATACTTAACTTGATCTGTCTGAATGAGCCAGTCCAATGGGCCATGCTTGAGAATCCTGTTTTTTTCTGGAGCCAGGGACATTTCCACTGTCACCTGTGATAATAACAGGCTGGCCAGGCTCACAGCAGTCACTTTGATCAGTCAGTGATCCTGACTGTGGCCCTGACCCAAGTGCCAGGGACAGTGTGGTAGGATAGACAGATCCATAGGCTCTGTGACCTTGAGTAGGTAATGTAACTCTATTGGGCCTCAGTTTTCTCATCTATAAAATGGAGGTAATAGTGCTCTCATAAGGATTTTATGTGTTGAAATGAAAGGAAGTAAGGTTAAATGATGAGCACGGTGCCTAGAAGTTAATAAGTGATCAAGAAACAAGTTAGTTTGTTCCTTCCGCTGGTATCTTGGCAAACACGTGGGTTCTGGTAAGCTAGGTCTTCCTCCCAGACCCATCTCCTTCCCCTGTAGAGTCAGGCCACCGCCTGGATCTCTACTATACTCCCCTCTTCCTTACTCTGCATCCCAAACCTGCCAGAATCACAGCCAGCATACCTCTGATCTTTAGCTGCCCCCTCAATAGCAGCTGGGCCTTGACAGGAGTGGCAGGTGGTGTGCTGTACCATGTGACCTGGGAAGGGAAAGCAGAGGGGGCTGTTGTGCAGGGAGAGGGCAGATGGGGCGCAGTTACCCTGAGGGCAGTAGAGTGGGTGTTGGAGGCCTCTGAAGGTGTTTGGAATCTTTGGTTCTATCTGTACCTCAGTCCTCCAGCTTCTAAGAGACACCCCTGTAGACTTCAAGCTAGCTCAAGTGACTGTTACATTCAACAAAGAGAAACCTCTTTAATCTACTCTGGTAAAGTGTATCAACAAGACCAGGAGTCAGAGCCCAAAAGGAGGAAAAGAATGGCATTTTAAAATGAGCCAACAAGAGGCTCTGGTCGGGTGGCTCAGTTGGTTAGAGCGTCATCCCCATATGCCAAGGTTGCAGGTTCAATCCCTTGTGAGGGTACATACAAGAACCAACCAATGAATGAATGCATAAATGGGTGGAACAAAAAAATATAATATTTTTCCCTCTGTCTACAATCTATATTTAAAAATTAAAAAATAAATAAAATGAGCCAACAGAGGCAAGTGTCCTAAAGGTAGAGCTCTGTATTCTAAGCAGAAGAGCTTGGGAAGAGCAGGACCACTTTCTTGTCATTGTCCAGCTTCCATAATTGGCCTGGGAAAGAGCAGATACAGTCCTGGCTGGGGCCCATTGCCTACCAGACCATGATCTCCATCTTGACTTCTAATTGATTCCAAGTTAAATCAGTGATTCTCAGTGGTAGATAACCTTCTAGGCCTTTCCACCACATATTTTTCCAGCCAACTAGTCACCAGAATAAAGTCATTAAAAAGCAGGGTTTGCCTGACCAGGCGGTGGTGCAGTGGATAGAGTGTCAGACTGGGATGTGGAGGACCCAGGTTCGAGACCCTGAGGCTGCCAGCTTGAGCGTGGGCTCATCTAGTTTGAGCAGAGCTCACCAGCTTGGACCCAAGGTCGCTGGCTTGAGCAAGGGGTTACTCAGTCTGCTGTAGCCTGACGGTCATGGCACATATGAGAAAGCAATCGATGAACAACTAAGGTGTTGCAACGAAAAACTAATGATTGACGCTTCTCATCTCTCTCCATTCCTGTTTGTCCCTATCTATCCCTCTTTCTGACTCTCTGTCTCTGTAAAAAAATAAAAATTAAATAAATAAATAAATAAAAAGCAGAGTTTCACAACACTTAACAGCCAGGAGCCAGGGGCCAATGTGACCAATGGGTTTTGAAGGAATGTCTTCAATTAGGTTACAACTGAGGATACACAGTTTAATGTAACTGAGGGAAGTGCTTCTCAGATTTTATGGTGTACACTGATCAGTTGAGCAGCGTGGTAAATGCATAGTCTGTGTAGTAGGTCTGAAGTGGAGCCTGAGTTTCCACCTTCCTAAAAAGCTCTCAGTGTTACTGCGGCTGCTCTGTGGGCCACCCTTTGAGTGGCTAGGAGCAAGGCCACCCTAAGTCAGCGCTGTCTTAAGTTATTCAGAGGGAGGTGAAAGGGATGGTGTGTGTGGCATTGCTCTCGACCTGCTTTGGTGCGGCCCTGTTTTTAGAGGCTGGTCACATTTTCAGCACTGGCCCCAGGGCTGCCAGGATAGACTTTCAGTTTAGCCTTCCCACTTCTCTGGGCTGCCAGGACCCTGAGTGATCACTAAAGTTATCTCTAGGAGGAATCCCTTGAGAAGTCATAGAAGTAGGCCACAAAAACTCACAGCAGATCTCCTCAGGGCATTCTTCTCCAGTAGATAGGTGTAAGCACAGAACCTAAGGGCAGGTCATCGGGCTCCCTCCCACAAAGTACCCTGTTCGTTCCATTTCCCTCTGCTCAGAAGAGCTCCCTGAGATAGTGGTAATGTGTACAGGCCAGTCCATCTGCGACCCGGCTGGCGGCATGGGAGCCAGCTGCATGTCTCAGACATTTGTAGGGCGAGAAATCATATTTAGGGTCAGACTCTTATGGGAGGTGCCTGGTGTAAGGGGAACCAGCCTGTTCTGGTTGTGTCATGAGGTATTTAAGAAATAAAAAGCCACAGAGTCGCATATAGTTACATTGATATTTAATTACAAGGACCCACGTTCTTATACAAGGCAGGAGCCGGGAGCCGGCAGCTCCCCATACCTTTCCAGCCTGGGTGACTGAGGCTAAGAGGATGGGGACACATGGGACATATGGGTGGGCGGGGGCTCTGGCACAGTGTGTCCTGCCCAAAGCTGAGGGTGGTAGCCACTGGGGATCTGCCCCTCGGCTGGCCCAGGTCTGCCATCACTCCATGAGGCAGAACTCTGTCTCCTGCTGTCGCATGTTGGGTAACACATACAGAGCCACAGCTGCAAGAGCCAAGAACACCACAGGCTTCCACATCCCAAACATGTTCTGTGGGGACCAAAGACAGATGGTGAGTGCCCGGCCTCCTGAACCCTTCCCTATGCCAGAGCTCCCCTGCCTACCAGGACCATCGCAGTCCACACCCTCTTACCTCCTGGATAAACTGCTGGAGGCAATGTGGTCTCACTGGCACCACTAGATGCCTGCAATGACCCTGTGTGTGTCACCTGAGATGACCCTGTATGCATGCCCCGTGGAATGAGAAGAATACCAGTCCCTGCGTGTAGAAGCAGGCCCAGGAGCCAGACTTCAGAGTATCCAAATGGTTGCAGTGAGAAAGCACTGGTTCTAAGATGGCCCAAAGCCTTTGTGAAGAATGATGTTGGCTCAAGGAAATTCAAGGAAGCTGGTCATTGGCCCTGGGAGGCAAATGCCAGTGTTATTAAACACTCCCAGGTATTGGGTGTGTTGACTGACTTCCTGAGCATGTGCAGAGGCTGCCAGACCCTGCTGCCCACAGCAAATCCTGCTGATCCGTGGGACAATATTTAGGGAACATGAAATCTTGGGCAAGGAAATACGTACTTGGGGAAATAGTTCCTACTTCATTTGCTTTTTTATTTTTACTCTATTACTTGAAAGACAAAATTTGAGTTTTAGGTCGTAAGCTGTGGCGTAACAGAAAGATAATTACTATATAAGGGCAAATATAGCCCATTAATGCTAAGAATGCATTTTCTCAGAGAATAATGGATCTAAAAAGAGGATTTAAAAAAAAAAGAGGATTTTAAGCCAACTATAAGGAACAAAGAAAATCTCGTACACTTGTAAAAATAATTACAAAAAGAACATGAGATATAAAATGGGAAGTAGAGAGATGTTGGAGGTGGTTTACAGAGTAATTCATGTAAGAAAACTGAAAAGGGAGCTTAAAAAATGTACATGCTCAAATGCTTCTATCCTGATGTGCATTGCTAGAAATGTCAGTCTGAGGCTGTTAAAGGAGGAAAGAGCTGAAACCTGCAAATGTGAACCGGTGTCCTTCACACCAGGCAGAGGCAGATTCCAGACGGGCTGAGTAAAGGGCAGGTTTGGGTACCACAGAGGGGTAAGTCAGGCCAGACTTTCCTTTCAGACCAGGTCACTAAACCTGCAGATGAAGAAGATCATGTTTTGGGCTTAATCAAGGTGTTTGACAAGGTTTTCCATGATGTCTTTGGAGAGCATCTGAGGAAGTGAGTAGGATGACAGCTTGTTAAGTGATCAGTGAGCTGAGTGAGAGCTGGACAGACAGACTCACAAGGCTCGCCCCTCACCTATGCCTTGGGTGAAGATAGGAGGGTGGGCTTGTCACCCCCGAGGATGATGTAAAACCGTGGGTTAAGGGAATATTTTGAAACCAGAGTCAAGCTTAAAAAAACTTCACAGGTTAGATCAATGGTTTATCTCTAATAGCGATGAATGGAAAATTCTGTTTTGGATCCAAAAAGAAATCAGCTGCAGGTAAAGAATGGGGAAGAGACATTTAGCATATGCAATGTGCAAAGGGATTTTATAAACAATACATAAGAGAAGTTAACAACGCAATAATAGTTATCAAGAGAACTACGTGACCCAAGGCTGCATAAAGAGAAATATGGTGCTTTCTTTCTTTCTTTTTTTTTTTTTGTATTTTTCTGAAGTTGGAAACAGGGAGGCAGTCAGACAGACTCCCGCATGCGTCCGACCGGGATCCACCCGGCATGCCCACCAGGGGGTGATGCTCTGCCCATCTTGGGGTGTTGCTCTGTTGCAACCAGAGCCATTCTAGTGCCTGAGGCAGAGGCCACAGAGCCATCCTCAGTGCCTGGGCCAACTTTGCTCCAATGGAACCTTGGCTGCAGGAGGGGAAGAGAGAGAAAGAGAGAAAGGAGAGGGGGAGGAGTGGAGAAGCAGATAGGCGCTTCTCCTGTGTGCCCTGGCTGGGAATCAAACCCAGGACTCCTGCACGCCAGGCCGACGCTCTACCGCTGAGCCAACCAGCTAGGGCTATAGGGTGCTTTCTTAATTGCCTGGAGGCAGTCGGGGAAAACTGCTCAAAAGGAAGAGAGATGATAAGGGAAAACGGGAATGGAATTTTATCTGTTGCTAATGTTAAGTTCTTAGAATATAATTCCCAATTTCCTGGCTGTATTACTTCACCTCTCTGCACCTTAGTCTTATCACACATCAAATGATAATAGTAATAGCTATCTGACAGGGTGGTTGTAAGATTTCAATGCGTCACCATGGATAAGGTGATGGGAACAGTGGTGGTGCACAGTATGCCTTATGTATGTGTGCATTCTCTTCATTATCTATGTGGTGTTTTATCATTTGTAAAGTACTTTTTTTTTTCTGAAGCTGTAAACGGGGAGGCAGTCAGACAGACTCCTGCATGCGCCTGACTGGGATCCACCCAGCATGCCCACCAGGGGGTGATGCTCTGCCCATCTTGGGGCATTGCTCTGTTGCACCCAGGGCCATTCTAGCACCTGAGGCAGAGGCCAAGGAGCCATCCTCAGTGCCCGGGCCAACTTTGCTCCAATGGAGCCTTGGCTGCGGGAGGGGAAGAGAGAGACAGAGAGGAAGGAGAGAGGGAGGGGTGGAGAAGCAGATGGGCGCTTCTCCTGTGTGCCCTGGTCGGGAATCGAACCCGGGACTCCTGCACACCAGGCCGATGTTCTACCACTGAGCCAACCAGCCAGGGCTGTAAAGTACTTTTATATATATGAATTTATCTGATCCTCAACGAGGAGGGCAAAGGTTTTCTCATCCTTTGCTTACACTTGAAGAGACGAACATTCAGATTACGCATTTTGCCCACAGGACTAAGCTGTAAGAAGCAGAGATAGATGCAGCCACGTTCTCTGACCAGTCTATCAGCCACCTTTTACCTGTGCTGCCTCGATTCCTGGATGGGGAGCTGCATATGGGGGTGCAGCCAGGCTCTGGGCATAACAAGCTCCTCAGGAGGACCCTTACCGGGGAGTTCCTTCCTCTCACTCTGCTTGGGCTTGGCTGAGTTTGAGTTGGAGTAAAGTTATGGCTGAATGCTCTGGGTCTCATCCTATAGGGACTTAGAAACGGGAGTATACAGGGGAGAAATAGGTACAGGGAGAGACCTCTGTCATTAAAAGAGTAGAAGACTGTCTATGAGGTGTAAGTGGAATGCCCCAAAGAAAGGCAAGATAAAATAGGAAAGAAAAGGAAACAGTGATAAGAGCTCCCAGCAAAGCTTCTGCTGCCACACTGAAGCTGCTCATTAAGCCAACTACACTCTGCTTACTGGGATGTGAGGAGGAGGGTGGGAGAGTGGAGGGCAGGGGCCGCATGGGAAAGGAGCCAAAACAGGCCAAGAGAAGAGTTTATGGGTTCTGGAAGGCAGGTGGGATTGTAGGGTTCTACCTTGGGTCACAAGACCACATTCTGGTGCCCTGTTGACAGGCCAGATTACAGGACTGGCCAATTGGAAGGTGCCCAGCATATGCAGGCATTGGTTCTGAGAAAACTTGCATCTCTGGTTGGTGGAAACTTTTCACCAATATCACATTCTCTCGAGAAAAGCCAGCTTGGGAAGCCAATTACAGTAGATTCTGGCCCCCAAAAAGGATCAATAGAGAATTAGAAAGTATTTCCTGGCATTCTTGTTCTGTTTTTTCTGGAGACCAGAAGCCCCAAATCAGAGAACTTCTCAGTAGGACGTATATAGTACGGTAGAGGTTTCGGTTCCCTTTTCCCCAAGGTTGAAGGATGAATTGAGGCTACCCTCATACACGGCCCTGAGGGAGGCACGGCTCACCAGACCTCCTCTCTCACCCAACAAGGGAGGCAGGGACTCCTGGTTTTGCCATCCTGGATGGTTACAACAGTGAGGGTGTGGGGCTAAACAGTGAGCTCCCAGGCCAGCCCTGTAGACCGACATCATCAGCTCTTCAGAAGTTGTTGGGCAGCTTCGAAAGTAGCCACAGTGCTAGGATCATCTGAATTTTTCCTAGCCAGAAGACAGAAACTCAAACCATGCCAACAGTCAGCATTCTAACTCCCTATGTTTTATGGAGACATGCCTCAAGATGTCACAGGCTTTGCCATAGCCCAAGGAAAAGCCAGGGCTAACACTCAAACCCTAGGATCGCCTGTTATAAAATGGCAAAAGAGAGAAGCAAGCAGCTGAGAGGAGAGGGCAAGAGGGGAGGCCAGGGCAACCTGCACCCTCCCTCGATCCCTCAGAAGAAGACGCAATACCAGTACCTGCGTTAGGATGACGTCTCAGCCCACCAGCACCAGAGCAAAGCCGATATGACCACCAGGCCTACAAGAGGCAAGGAGAAGATGGGAGGGTGGGGGGCAGGGGATGGCTGCAACATAGCAAATGAGAAAGAAGCACAAGAGGAGACCAGGAGGTGGAAGGTGGCATAAAAAGACATAAACACATGAATCCAACAGATAATGAAGATGAGAAAACAAAGGGAAGAGAGAGAGAGATCAAGAGGTTAAACAACTGGTCAGCGAGAACAGCAGGGTTTCTTCTCTGCTACCCAAGCTTGGTTCTTCCCACGGGGAGCCTCCAGAAGACATAAAACAGAATGGGTTTAGCAGCAGCTTAGGGCTAAGTCAGGTGGTGCCCCAGTCCAGTTTTCTGGGTTGTCACAGCCCTCTTGTGTCTCTCATCAAGCAGAGGTGATCTGCCCCTGGACCATTTCTGTAGGTCATGATTCTGTAAAACTGGTGCTCTGGTGAGTAAAGCTGACCTCTTCAAATGAGAAGGATGTACACCTTGTCAACCTAGAAAGAGCCGTCTCCTGCCAGGCCACCTGTCCCTTTGTCAGTCCTTCATACTGGCTGCTTTCCACCAAGTGTCTAAGTGTTCTGGGCTCTGGTCCCTACGATCCCCCAGGAGTCTAAGGCTGTGGTTGTGAGACAAAATGTACTGAAACAAGCCAACAATGGAGAAGGACCAGTTCTTTGCATGCAACAATCTTCCAGAGAGAGACTGAGTTTACAGGCGGCAACACACATGGCAGGAGAGCCGCCCAGATGATGCAGGACCCGCCAGGCCAAAGGGCCACATCCGCATGTCGACACAAGGAATGAGCTTGACTTCGGAAGAATCAGGTCTGGCATTTAGAAATGTGGTACCCAAGGCCAGGAAATCGCTGAGGCTCAGAACCAGCATGTGGAGGGATACCATGAATTCAAAGCAATACCATATGGGAGAAGAGGATGCGGTTCTCCTAAGTCATGGTCTTACATCCTAAGTAATGGTCTGCCACAGTTTACAGCGTCGGCACACTGGCTCCTCAGCCCACTCTGCAGCCTCAACTGTCAGAAAAATTCCAGACTGCCTTAAAGTTGACCGGGACATCCCACCACAAGAGACCTATTTTCTTCCCCTGTGTTTAGACAAACAGTTCACAGTTCAGAAAGAACCAGGACTGTGAACTGAAGACTTGTTCAGGAAGTACTTGACCTCTTCTGGGAACCAGAGCCCCCAGTTAACCCCAACCAGGGTGGGAGTTCAGCTGGTACGTACCTGTACAGATGTACCAGTTGTTAAAATACAGAAATACTTTCTCATTTTTGTTGGTAAATTACCCAGGATACTCTCACCACCCACCTCTCAGGATCCAGCAAGTAAAGGGTTAGGGGTCTGGCTGCTCTGCCTGGGCTGGTCAGTGACCTGCTTGCTGTACAGAGGGAAATGTTCTATCGCTTCTGGTCACCCCGGCCCCCACCCTTATGCCTTGTAATATACAGAGCCTGGTGGGTGACACCGGCCCTCCACCCACTCCTAACTGCAACAACAAAGGTCTAACTTTACAGGGCATTGTGGGAAACGGGGACTGAGTGCCTGGCCCAGGCTGACAGAAGGCCTTGCACTGTCAGCGTCCCTAGTGCACTGATGCACTATGGCAGGGGCAGCACCCTCCTGACATAAGTAACTAGCACTACCATGCACATGAATGGAGGTAGGACTCCAAAGACCCCACCTTGGTTCCCAGCAAAGGCGGTCTTTGTAATGCAGTTCCACAACAAATTGGTTTAAGCTTGCCATTCGCACTGGGAGACCACGCTCTCCAAACCCATCTCCATTTCCGCTTCCCCCAAGCGGTGTGCCTCGAGCTCACTGGCCTCTACTCCTGCAGAAGTCCACCCTAGGGCTGGGTCACCCCGCACACAGGGGCACCTGAGCCCCAGGGCTCATTTCCCACTTGACCCAACCTTTGGCTGTGGTTACCTTTTTGCTTTCAGACAGTTTGAGGGGTTTTTCCTCTGATGCTTCCGGGAAAGAGTTGCCATTCTCTGCATCTTTGTTGTCTTCTTCCTTACCCTCCTGGTCTTGGGACTCTTCCATGTCCTCCTCCTCATCCTCAGTGGAATTCATTTTCACGTTATCTAGGGGCTCAGCAACTGGTTCATCCTGTGGCTCCTCCTTTGGTCCCTCTTCAATGCCTTCCCTCTTTTCCTCCTCCATCTCCTCTTTCTCTTCCTGCAGTGGGTTGTCTGACTCTGTGCTGCTGGCCCTGTAGTACAGCACTACCTCCAGACTCTGTGGGTGGAGGCAGGGCAGGTGGGGGTGCTGTCACCTGCAAAGATCCTGCCCCCTCAGCATAGCACTGAACTATCTCAAGAACACGCTGCTTCCCATCTCGTCACGGTGTGTGGGCAGCACTGCCACCTGGGACTGGGCCAATCTCCCAGCACACAGCGTGGAGGGCAGTGCCATGCAGCCTCTCTGGACCGACACATCTGTCTGGATGTTAGCCATTCCAGACAGCTGCCAGAGCTAAAGAGTCTCACGCTCTGAACCTCAACTGCGCTTCCTACCCCTGCACGGCGACTCCTAGTTTACCCTCTTTCACTTATGTGTACGCAACTTCTGAATAGATTTCCCTCATTTCATCCATTTAGTCCTTCTCTTGAGCATGTGACCCAGGAAGGACCAGGGCCCCAGAAAATTGGGCTGGGTTAACTGAAGTGGTCATCCAGCCTAGTGGCTGTGGTCCTCTGGGGCTATGACTCCACATATGAGCGGTCTGTACTCTACTCTCCCTTAACGTTCCAGGAGGAGGGACACCAAGTTGCTACTCGTATGGAACTACTCTAGACACCTTAGAGACTCCAGAAGCTTGTTTACAGGCACCTCACCTGGACAGGATGGTGATAGAGACGGTTACTTTTCTTCCCAGGATCTCATCTACCTTTCTGCTTCTGGCTACACAGGTTACTACTCACCTGCTTGTCCTCACAGCTGCTCTCACTACTCTCCGGGTTCAGCAGGGTCACCTTTTTATTTTTCGCCCCATTGGTGTTCGTGTTCATGTTCTTACTGCCACTGTTTCCCTTGGCAATGGAAATAACAGAAGACTTCCTCTGCTTGAGCTGGTGAAGCTCCTCCTGGCAGCATTGCAGCTGCCCCTCCAACTGCTCCTGCTCTGCCAAGAGCCGCCTCTGCTCATCCATGCTGGCCTGGTACTGCAGCTGCAGCTCCCGCAGCTTGGTCTGCAGCTCCTTGATCTGTGGGCAGTAGGGGGGCCATTACCCGTGGCCTGGCCTGTGCGGTGTGCCTGGACCCTGCTTGGGGTCGCTGCATCAGAAATTTCCCTGCTAGAGCCAGCAGGGAAGCAGACAATAAAGAAAACACGAGGGAGCCAGAATTAGCAGCAGAACATAAGGATTGAAAGTGTGGACTCTGGAACCAGGCTGCCTGGGTTCAAGTCTCAGCCCCGCCTCTTGCTAAGTGAACAACACTGGACAAGTTACTAAAACAAGAAAGAAAACACGAAACTGTGGAAGATGAGCCTCTAAAGCAATTTTACAAAGAGCTCCTCCCTCACTGGAGGCACCTGATAATTTATATCTAATAGGATCAAAAAGGATGATTTAAATTGTATCTTTGTTATGACCTGTCTGAAGAGTAACTATAGGACTACCCCTTCTGAACCTCGAGCTTTAGTTTATCATGACTTCTGATGGGAACTTCTACTTTACCCAAACTATTTCTCTATTAGGTACAATCACTTACAGAACTGTGGTGGACACTCCTGATGATTTACCTGGGCACCTGCACCTTGCCCTGGAAATGGAGGCAAGTCCTCCCCTGCCCCCTAACCTCTGGCTCTGTCTTTCCTGACTTCCAGGAGCACATCAGGGTCTCTCCTTAGGCCCACGTGTCTATTGCCCTCTGTACCTCTGTTCCGCATACACAGTGACCCCCACTGGACTGTGGATGACTCTTGGTCGGAGCCAATGCTTTCTGTCCCATTGCTAGTGGATGCAGAGCGCTCTTCTTGGCATTATGACATATCCAAGAGGAGACAGGGCCCTGTCCTTGAGGTGCTTACAATCGAGTTGAAGAGCCAAGACAAATACACACAAAATAGCTCAAGCGAATTGGTAGGTGAAAAAATACAACTCTAGGGCAGTGGTTTTCAACCTTTATACACTTGGGGACCGGTGAAAATAGGAGAGTTATTTCAGGGACTGCTTAGGCAGAAATCACCCTGAGCACAAATGAATTTGACTAAGATCTTTGGGGCTATAAGCTTCATACAACATCAGGGTGGTTAACTCTTTTGCAGACCAGCACGAAATATTTGGCGGACCTGTCCGTGGACTGGCAGTTGAAAAACCACTGCTCTAGGGCACAGAGCAAAACCGAGAACAGAAGTGGCAAAGGGAGAAAAAATTAATCAGAGTCTTGAAGATCAGTAAGTCCCAACACAGCAGGCACCTGAGAAATGTCCATCATGATGTAGCAGAGTGCCCGACCTCCTGGGATTCGGTCCCCACTGTGTAATCGGACCAGGAAGAGAGCAACTGTCCCTCTCTCCCAGCCTCTCTGAAATGGCTACAACCTCCTCCGACTCTGGGGACTCCTGCGTGAAGCCCTGCCTCCCTGAGAGCGGTTACCTCATTCTTGTCATTTTGGGAGGCGATGGAGTCCTCAAGGCCCTCGCTGCACTCCCGGAACTTCTTCTCACAGGCGTCCAGCTCCTCCTTCAGCGCCTTCTGCTGGGCCACGAGCTTCCCCATCCTTTCTTGCAGCAGGTTGTGCTCCTCCTGGCTGAGCTGGTACAGAGCCTGCACTCCCTGCAGCTTGACCAGCACCTCGGCCACCATATCCTCAAAGTGCTGCGGAGGGCAGGGCAGGGGAGGAATGACGACCCCCCGGGGAAGCACCTGCCCTCTGCCCCACTCTCTTTGCTAGGCCCTTCCGTAATAGGACAGGAACCCTTCGTCCCTGTCCAATGTGTCGTCTGGCTACTTTTACCTCTACAACTTCAGGCTCAGCTGTTTCGTCGTCAGTGCTGCTGACATAACTCTTATAATAGGTGTCAGAGTTGCTGCGGCCAACACAGCCCTTCTTCCTGGCGACATTGCTGTTGCTACCACCACCACCACTGCTGCTGCTGCTGCTGCCATAGCTCTTCATACAGGTCTCAGTGTCGCTGGTGCCACTCTCATAGCTCTTGAGAAAGCTCTCCTCACTGGCTTGGGTGCTCCCGTAATTCTTGTGATAGTGCTCACTGCTGTCAATGTCGCTACTGTTATTATTCTTGGAGGGCTCGGGGCTCATCATTTTTATAGAAGGGGACTGGGCTTGGAGAAACTGCATTTCTTCCAGGCAGAGCTGCAAGTCAGCCTGCAGCATCTTCCGCTCCTCGAGGAGCCTCCCATGCTCCTGCTGCAGCAGCTCCTGCTCGGTCTGACTGGCCTCATACAGGTCCTGCAGAGCCTGCATCTGGGCGGCGATGATCTTGGACTGCCGGGAGTGGGTGGGAGACAGGGCGTTACTCCAGCCCTAGTTACACCCCTCCTGGTGCAGCCGGCTGAGAGCGAGCACACCTTAGAGAACTACACACCTTCACCCCAGTCTCGCGACAGCCTCGGTGGTCAATTTAGCCTACAGATAACTGATATGGGTCAGTTTCTTGTTCATTGGGGGAAATCTCCCCTGGGCAGACACTCCAGTGTTTCCAGACTCCCATTTCTGCTGTTTTCTGAATTCAGGTACATCCCTCTCTCCTGGAGCAGTGCTGACCGGGTCTTGAGAACACTTACCTGCTTCTCAGTCAGGTGAACCCATTATCCTGACCTTTAGACTCAGTCCCTTCTCTGCCCCCCAGTTCTAAAATCAGCTTTTTCTTCCTCAGGAATAGGGATCTGGAATTAAGGTCTCACTCTGAGTCCCTGTACCTCCTGCCCCAATTCTGAATCTGGACTCTGGGAACGCTTCCCAGGACCTCTGGGTCTGGCTTCTTGGCTGCCAATGCCCAGAATGAGATCTGATCGGTTAAGGAAATATTTTATACCTGGTTCCTGGTCTCTGTGTTCTCCAGGCTGAAATCTGATGCCCCTGGAATCTGACCAAATCTCATAGTTTGGACTCCTGCTGTTGCTTGGATCTCCCTGTCCAGGCTAATATCTGAATGAATTGATTTTGCTTAAATTGAAATAGTCTACTTGCTCTTCCTTGCTCCCACTGAGACCTCAGACCAAATTCACCCCCAAAACCTAAAAGACCTAATAGAAATCTCCACCAGGGAGGCCTCAGAGGCATGGCCCCTTGCTGATGTCCCAACACCCTGACATGGCTGTCATTCTTGCCAACATTGCAATGAAGATGGTGTGGTCAGTACCGAGAACACTGCATGCTAGGAACTCTTGCTTTGGAAATGAAAGGCCCCATATTGGCCTCATGTCGAACACCTAAAGGTTACAGATTTTATCATTGAACAGTTGCTTCTCCATTCTCAACCAGCTCACGAGAAAAGGATAGCACCTTTACAGTCAGTCCAAAGCAAGAGGCCGATTATCAGGTGATTACAGACTTCCGGGTCATCTCGGTTCTGAGTGTTCACAGAGCCTCAACTGGGCATGTGCACGGGTGAGGTCCTCAGGCCATACCTATCGCCGCATCTTAATGAGCCCATAAGCGGACATGGCTGGGGCAGGTCTGGACTTCACTGTCATCATTACTCCGGGCCAATCAGGCCTTCCTAACTCTGACCCTTTCCCTCTGCATCTGGGGATGCAGCCCCTTTCCCTGCCATCCCCAGAACCGTCTCCCTGCCGTTTGCCATGGTTACCTTGTGTGGACCACTTTTTGAGGACTTAAGCGATTTGGAACCTTCTGGATTCTCCAACACTTCCTGGAAACGAGAGTCTTTGAAAAGATGCAGCTCTTTGTGCAGCTCCAATTGTTCCATTAGTACAGTTTCTTGAGTCTGCACCAGCTGTTTCTGCTCCTCCTGCATGCCTTGGTAGAGCAGCTGCAGTTCACACAGGTTTTGTAACTTTGAAAGTAGCTCCTGACTCTGTGAGGTAGAGTGGGAGGAAGGGGGAGGGCACTGTGGTGGGCACAGGAGAGCCCTCTGCCTCGGCCTGCGGGGACCCTCCCTTTAAAAATCTCTGGGTAGGGTCTGCACAGCCCATCCAAGATGGGGGGCTGTCCTTCTTTGGAGGTCTGTTAGTTGAGTAGTACTGATCTTGTATGTTTGGATGTATTTTGTAGTTTACAGAGTGCTTTCAAGTTTATTTTTTCCAGATGGACTAAATATCTAAATCTAAAAATGCTGGACAGATGCCAGAGCCTAAAAACCTTAATCTGCTATACTGAAATCTTTTTTTTTTTTTTTTTTTTGGTTTGACACTGGTGAGAAAGGAGTGGTTGGTTAAGAAAAGAAAAATCTCAATCCCACACCCTTTTCTTCTTCCCAAGCACAGTGGCACCTGGGAAGCGTCTCAGAGCCACGCCTCCATAGTTACCAGCCTTTCGATGGCTGTGGTTACCTTCCAGAGGACACCCGCCTGGGGCAGCGGGAACGTGAGCCTGTGCAGCTCTTCCTGCAGCTGGCCCTGCTCCTCCTGCAGCCTCCTCTGGTCCTCCAGGAGCTGGCACTGCTCCATTTGCAGCTGCCCCATCTCCCTCTGGCTGGCCTTGTACTTCTCCTGCAGCTCTGTCAGTCTGAACAGCAGGGCATCACACTGCGGGTGGAGCGGGGCGTGGAGGGCAGGTTACTCCTCAAGGTAGTTCATTCTCTGCCCGTGTGGCTAGCAGAGCACTCCAGTGCCCTCCTGCCCCTTGCAAATTAGGAGGGTTGCCCTCCCTGTACCGACCATCCTAAGCCACACTGTACCCACACTGGTTTAGATGCTGAGTAGGTAACCCCAGCAGGCTGCTTGGGATAACTGTTTGGCTGTGCTCTAAATTTCTTCTCTTAGTCCCTTCTAAGAGCATTTTGAATGGGAGTGTTATCAATGTCCTGCCCTTCTTGTCTCCCTGCCTCCCTTGCCTTTGGCCCTTTCCTTTGGTGTATATACATATCATTTTCTTGCCCTGCTGGGAATTCTACTTCCGGTTACTCTTATTACCAATAAGGACTTAATTTCACCTTTTTTTTTTTCCATTTTATAGTCATCTTTTAAAATCTTTAGAAAGGTATGTGCTATTGCTAAATTTGAATAAGACTAAATCATCCTATGATTCCAAAAAGTCAAAATCTTGTCCTGGCCAGATAGCTCAGTTGTTTAGAACGTTGTCTCCATATGCCAAAGTTGTGGGTCCGATCTCCAGTCAGGGCACGTACAAGAATCAACCAATGAATACATAAATAAGCGGAACAACAAATTGATGTTTCTGTCTCTCTTTCTCATTTCCTTCCTCTTTCTAAAATCAATCAATAAATAACAACTTTTAAAAATTTAAATCTAATGTCAGACTAATCTCAATGCTGTTTTATGACCAGAGAAAAAGCTGGCTCTGTCTCCCACTGAGAGGAGGTCGTGAGGAAGGCAGGGGCCCCCTAACTCCTGAGTTTAGTGGCAATAGGGAAAGGGAGAAGTTGAGTGTGGGTGTACAAAGGCAGGTGAACTGTTTGGGTGGCCCAAATAATATCCCCCAATTCTGCATCTCCTGAAGGCCTTTTCCAGGGGACACAGCCTCTGTTGGCTGTGGCAGGAGCTACTGAGTAGTCTGGCAGAATGTGACTTGTTCCCCTATTTTGTGAGAATCTCGGGCCTGTTCTCTCTTGTGCTTCAACACTTTTCCATCGCCTATCAGCGATCCTGAAAGTGCTCAACACACTCTGACTGATAATGACTTGCATTTTACACCTATGAAAAAAAGCGAATGAGTGAGGAAGGCTTCGTTCATCGCTGCCAGGATTTATTACTAAAAGAAAGTGAGATAAGAGTAGTATTCTGTTCCATTGAAAAGGGGTAAAAAATAAATATCAAGCTTAGAGGACTCAAGCACTCCGAAGTCACAGAATAAATCCTGGAAGAGCCTAGGTCCTTCCAAAACCCAACTAGTGCTCTGGGCACAAGACCATCTCATCTGACAAAAGCATCTGCAATCCGCCTCTGAAAGTTAGACCTTCTCCTTCTAGTTCTAACCCTAAGTTACACACAGGGGCCTATGTGTATATTCTCCATGAACGACAAGATCTCAGGGCACGTGGAATTACGTGCAAGCCTTCTAGTGTTCAGACTGGATCCAGATGTACTGATCCTACAAACCTGTGGCCCAGGTCCAGGTCCAGGCAAACTGGTTTAAAGTTAACAGCACAGGGCTCTGCCTGTTTCCTGCCTTGCTGCATGCAGCTGTGATTGGACAAGAGCCCATCAAGCGCCTGGGGTGGATGGATGACTTGTCTGTTGCCCTCACCTCCTTTCTCCAGAGCAAGTGCCCGGGAGCTGTCACCTCTCTTGATTACGATTACCTTATTAGCACATTTTCCCTTGTCTTCTGGGATGGGCTGGGTGGTCTTGAGCTGCATCAGCTCCTGCTGGGAGAGCAGGAAGTCCTGCTCCAGCTGATTGTACATGTGCTTCTGCCGCTCCAGCTCGTCCGCGCTGTTCTGGTACAGCTGTCTCAGCTCCTGCAGCTGGGACTGCATCTCTGCATTCTGGGGCAGGGGAGGCAGGCCCGCCGTCATCCCCAGAGCCCCGGCGGCTGCACTCTCTCCTCTCAGGCAGTGACCGAGGGGGTCCCCTACCCTGTCCTTTCCAGTCCCAATTTCATCCCACTGAGGGCTC
The DNA here is from genome assembly GCF_036850995.1 of Saccopteryx leptura. NCBI lineage: Eukaryota > Metazoa > Chordata > Mammalia > Chiroptera > Emballonuridae > Saccopteryx > Saccopteryx leptura. The sequence goes on along the minus strand of NC_089504.1, from coordinate 305,961,320 downwards.
CCTGAGATGGACGAGTCCCTAACAGGCTCTACACAGAGACCTGCTGGGGCTTCCATTTGGGGAGTGAGGAGAGGAGAGGGCTCCCTTTTTATAGGCTGGTTTTCTGCCCAAGGAAGCTGAGAGCATCGTGACTCTCTGAGATCACTTCTCTCCTAAGCAGCTCTCTGTCTCCCTCACCAAGGGCTCGTCCGGCGACTCCTACAATTCCCACACCTCCTCTGCACGGTGCTCTCGCTGCAGCTCTGCCTGGCCACCTTCGCCCTCACCTGGAGCTGCCTTTACCTTCTCACTGCTCTCTTGGAAGCAGCTCGCGATGTCCTTGAGGCGTTGCACCTCCGCCTCCTGGTCCTGCAGGTCCTCCCGCAGCTGCTGCTGCACGTCCAGCAGCTTATCCTTCTCAAACGACACGTTCTCGTACTGCAGCTGCAGCTTATGGAGCCGGCACTTTAACTCCTGTGGCGGAGGGGCTTTGGGCAGCGCCTCTGGGATCCTCAGCCCACTCACTCCTCTGCCTGAGCCACTCTCAGACACAGACGGTCTAAGGATGGACATCTCCCTGCCCTTCACCCGCTGGAGGTCCCCTCCTCTAACACAGTACTGGAGGGTGGCTGGAGCTCTTCACCGGCGAGGCTGCAGGTGGCAGCTGGCGGTAGTTCCACTCTCTACTCTTAGCCACCTTCCCCAAACCTCTTGGCACCTAAATTGCCCCTCACCTCTGGCTGCTGTTACCTTCTCACTTGGGCTTTCTACGACTGTGGGTCTCATGACTTTGAGCTGCCGGAGCTCAGCCTGCAGCTGGAGTTGCGCCTTCAAGAGCTCGCTCTGCTCGTCCTGGCTAGCATCGTACTTCTGCTGCAGGGCGCAGAGTCTTGTCTTCAGCTCATCATTCTGTGGCGGGGAGGACGCGGGTAGAACCGTCACTCTCCAGAGACAGCAGAGCCCTCTCCAGACTGGCTGGGTTCTCTTCCAGATGCAGACATCCTGGGGAGCTCCCAGAGGTCTCTGGTCTGGTTTCTTCTCTGAGGAAGACACTCCATAATGACTGCCATTTCTAGAACGCAATGCTACGTGACTTCTCCAAATGGTCTCCAGTGGACTGTACCCCTGGGTGCAGCGCAAGAGCCAGCAGAGCATAGCCGCAATGCCGTTCGTCCTCCCTGGAAGTGGCGACGCCATGAAGGCCCTGCGCCCTCCCCACGTTCCCCTCCCAGCAGGTTTACCTGGGCAGCATGGTGGGAAGTCTGGAAGCGGAGCACCTCATTCTGCGCGCACTTGAGCTCCCGCTGCAGCCGCCTGTGCTCCTCCTCGCTGGCCTGGCGGTGACTCCGCAGCTCTTGCAACTCACAGCACAATTCCTTACACTGCGTGGGAAGTGGAATGGGAAGACGACTTACCACAAGCAGCACGTGCACTCTGAGAACAGGCCTGGTGGAATTCTTACATCACGCAAGCAAGCAAGGCCCCAGAGTGCTACCTCCTGCCATACATAGTGCATGCCTCCTTTGTCAGCCCTGTGTCCCGTGTCTACAGAGAAGGCAAAAATATGGCAGCGGAAAGGGCCCTCCTGTCCCCTACCTTGTTCTGCATGTCATACACCTGTTCCTCGGCTCCCAGCAGCTTCTGTCGCAACAAATGGGTTTCTGGATCAGGCTCTAGGAAATCCATTTCTGAAGTCTGAGACTCTACTGACATCATACTCTTTAGTGTTTGGGACTCCAGCCACTTTTCTGTTGCTCTTCGTGTCCTGTAATCCAGAACCCCAGAGCCGTGTTGAGGAGAGACCTCTGCCTGGTGTCACCTGCCAAGTGCTTTAGCCTTGACGCCTTCATTTTAGGCAAAGAAGTGGTAAGGGTCATTTTATTGTGATTTGTCTCTCAAATCAACACACTTAGAGGGGTACAAAGTCCCCAGCACCTCAATCTGCTAAGCCCTGCTTGGCTCTAGGAGGCTTTAAGAGTGCTAGCCCAGTAGGACTTGAGGCTGGGCCTGGTGTCAAGCCAGCTCCAATCTGGAGGCCATTAGACTGAATCAAGTCTGTGTGGACAACAAAGGAATCACTTTTGAGCTACTTGAGGGCACAGCAAACCAGACCCTAATGGCTAGCATGGAAGAAAACTAAATTTTTAAACTCACTCAACTCTAGTCCTAGACAACTGGGTTGGAGGCCCACGCCTGCTTCTAGGCAGCACCGTATCCTGGAGACAGCATGGGAAGAACCAGGTCTCCAGGAGGGGAGGGACACTGGCTAGCCTGGCATCTGCCTTCCCCAGTTCTATTCAGGGAAAAGCCCGTCCTCCAGAGCCCCGCCAGCCCCCGGCCGTACCTCTCACTCTCCAGGTCTGCGAGCTGCCCTGTGAGGCTGCTGTTGCTCTCCTGCAGGGCCCGGTACTCCTCGTTCAGGAAGCGGTAGCGTTCCCGCAGTTGCTGCAATTCTTCTGCAGGGGACGGGATGAGAGAGACCCGAGAATCCAGGGAGGAAGCACTGAGGACCAGTCCCCAATTTTCCCACCCCAGAAATCAGATAGCAGAAGGCTGACTAGTTCCTCTCTCTCTAGAGACAGAAGAGATACCACATGCAGAGGCTGAAAAGACAGAGCCCAGAAAATTCCACGCTGCAACAGGTCTTTGTCCCCTTTTAGGGGGTTGCCTTTCTTTTCATCGTCCCTGAAGATTTGCCCTGTGTGTCCATCTTCGAAACTCTACCCAAGGCAGAGTTTTGGGATTTCAGGAGTTTGTGATGGTTTAATTGTTTGGTTTATTGTATAAAGTCTTTATTGCATTGTTTTATTACCTTCCTATTACACTTTTAGTACCAAACATTGAGAGATGTAAGCTGCCTAGGGGTCCTAGCCTTTCGGAGACAACCCAGGAGACAACACTAAAGGTTCTTTAACTCCCCTAACCATCACGCCAATGCACTGGCCTGCATGTGGTCAAGAATTCCTTCTAGCCTGACCAGGCTGTGGCGCAGTGGATAAAGCGTCAGACTAGGATGCAGAAGACCCAGGTTCGAGACCCCAACGTAGCCAGCTTGAGTGCAGGCTCATCTGGTTTGAGCAAAAGCTCACCAGCTTGAGCCCAAGGTTGCTGGCTCCAGCAAGGGGTTATTCGGTCTGCTGAAGGCCCACGGTCAAGGCACGTATGAGAAAGCAATCAATGAACAATTAAGGTGTTGCAATACGCAACAAAAAACTAATGATTGATGCTTCTCATCTCTTCGTTCCTGTCTGTCTGTCCCTATCTATCCCTCTCTCTGACTCTCTCTGTCTCTGTAAAAACAAACAAACAAAAGAAAACAACATAAATTGCAAGAAAATAACAGAAAGGTAATAAAGAGATTAAGAAAGACTTTAAAAAAAAAAGAATTCTTTCTAATAAACTTGTGTGTGTGTGTGTGTGTGTGTGTGTGTGTGTGTGTGTGACAGAAACAGAGAGAGACAGAGAGAGGGACATAAAGGGACAGACACACAGGAAGGGAGAGACGAGAAGTATCAATTCTTTGTTGCGACATCTTAGTTGTTCATTGATTGCCTTCTCATATGTGCCTTGACCAGGAGGCTCCAGCAAACCAAGTGACCCCTTGCTCAAGCCAGCAACCTTGGGCTCAAGCTGGTGAACCTTGCTCAAACCAGATAAGCCCACACTCAAGCTGGCGACCACGGAGTTTCGAACCTGGGTCCTCTGCGTCCCAGTCTGATGCTTTATCCACTGTGCCACCACCTGGTCAGGCTCTAATGATCTTTTATCTGCTAAAGGAAGGGCCCATCCTAACCAGACCCACACATCACACTCAGGCATCCACAGAAAAATGCCCCAGCTGAAATGCCTCAGCATATGTCTCTTAGTACCAGGTACAATGCTTTTTAATACTGTGATAATACAGATACCCATATCTGTTTTGTTTCTTTATAATTAAGAATTATTTCTCTTAGGCCTGACCAGTGGTAGTGCAGTGGATAGAGTGTTGACCTGGAATGATGAGGTCTTTGGTTCAAAACCCCAAGGTTGCCAGCTTGAGCATGGTCTTGCCAGCTTGAGCGCAAGGCTGCTGGCTTGAGCATGGGATCATTGACATAACCCCAAGGTTGCTGGCTTGACAAGGAGTCACTGGCTCAGCTTGAGACACCTCCCCACACACCCCATCAGGGCATGTATGAGAAGTAATCAATGAACAACTAAAGTGAAGTAACTATGAGTTGATGTTTCTTACTCTCTCCTCCCCCCTACCTTTCTGTCTTTCTCACTCTCAAAATCAATTTTAAAAACTGATTCACTTCTAAGAATTATTTCTCTTAGAATACTAATTCTGATACTTGGAGAATATTTGCTTGCTCTAATTACAAGGCCTATCTTACCTACTGTCAGTTTTAACACAGTAAAGTTTACTACCAATGTTTATTCCAATCAGAAGTCCCTGGAATACTGCAGATTACCATAGAAGGAAGGGAGAAAACTATCTTTAATGAAAACTAACCATGTGCTAAGCATTAGACTTGACGGTTTCAAACCTGGATTTAGTTAGTATGTGAGTGCTTTCAACACGCTAAGCATGTCATCTAATTCCCAAAATAGCTTTGTAAGGTTTTTTTTTTCCTTTTCTTTTTAAAATAAACTTTTAACTTTAGAATAGTTTTGGATTTACAGAAAAGTTGCAAAGAGTGCGGAAGAGCGCAGAATTCCCTGGGAGAGTTCTCACCTTGTTTTCCTATTGTTTATATCTGACAATGGGTACATTTGTTATGACTTAGAAATCAAGGTTAGTACATTACTATTAACTAAACTCTTCACTTTATTCATGTTTCTCTACATTTTCCCTAAGGTCCTTTTCTTATCTCAGGATCTCATCTAGCTGTAGCTTTGTTTTGTTTTTTACTGTTGGATAATTTTAAACTTTTTGTTTGTTTGTTTTTCAGAGACAGAGAGAGGGATAGATAGGGACAGACAGACAGGAACGAAGAAAGATGAGAAGCATCAATCATTAGTTTTTCATTGGGACACCTTAGTTGTTCATTGATTGCTTTCTCATATGTGCCTTGACCAGGGGGGCTATAGCAGACCGAGTCACCCCTTGCTTGAGCCAGCAACCTTGGGCTCAAGCTGGTGAGTTTTGCTCAAACCAGATGAGCCCGTGCTCAAGCTGGCGAGCTCGGGGTCTCGAACCTGGGTCCTCCGCATCCCAGTCGAACGCTCTATCCACTGCGCCATCGCCTGGTCAGGCTAATTTTAAACTTTTAAAAATTGAATTTATTGGGGTGACATTGGTTAATAAAATTATACAGCCTTCAGGTGCACTATTCTACAATATAGCATCTGTATATTACGTTGTGTGGTCACCACCCCAAGTCAAGTCTCCCTGCTGTAAAGTTTTATTAACCAATTTTTACATGTATGGAAACTGGAATTCAGAGAGATAATAATAAAACTAAGTTCATTCTGCTTATCAGTGGAGCCAAGATGCCGAACTGAGGCCTGTGTAATTCCAGCCCTAGCCTGTCCACTGGGCTGGCTGCCCTCTCCCAGTGTCACCAATCCAAAGGCTCTTCTGAGAAGCTTGTCACAGCTGGGAAACCTTGCATTTCTTTGATTCCTTGTTGATTTGCCTCTGCTTGACCTGGCCTAATATAAGGCCTCCCATTATACCCAGATCATCAATCTAGCCTCAGAATAAAGGCTAACTTTCTGATGTCATGAATCCTAGCAACTAGCTGGGAGTCTCTCTGTCTGAAAGCTTTGGAGCTCAGAGCTTTTGAGTACTTCATGTATTTATTAATAGAAATAACCTCCTTTCCTCTCCAGCTATCTTGCGCTCTGATTTGTTGCCCCCTAAAGCTTCTGCTTTGGGGAGGGCTAAAGGAGCCTAAGAATTAGCATTCTAGGGCCCGGAAGCAGGACTGGAGGACCCTCGAAAGCCGTCCATGATGCTGGAGCAGCAGGAAGAGTTTCCCAAGGTGATAGGCTCTGAACTCCCTCCCATCCCTAACTGTCTTTCCCAGGGAAGGGCTTCAGCAGAATCCCATCAACAAATGACTGATGGCTCTCTGAGAAACAGTACATCTCCATGGTGCTATTTCTTACACACGATGGGTTAGCTGTGTGACACTTGGTGATTTTTTTCTCTTATAGACTTGAATTCAACCTGGGAGGTTTTTTTTCTAGAGGTTCTCAAATTGTGATCTAAATAAGACCACCTTCCACAGACCAGAAGGAGGGGGCTTGCACTCTCCTACCTTGCATCTCAGAGAAATCTGAGAGGCTATAGCTATTGGACGGGTCAGAGGTCTTCATTTCCATTTCTGCACGGAGGGCAGTGATCTCCATCTCATACTCTCCCCGAACACGCTCCATGTCATCAAGTTCATTTTGCATCCGGTAGAGGTCCTCCTGCAGGGACGCTATGTCACTGTCATGTTCCGTCGCTGAATCCTCTGCTGCGCGTCGCAGATTGTGGATCTCTGTCTGGGCCAAATGCAGCTCCCGTTCTATATCCTTGAGTTCATTTTCTTTCTCACGCTCTAATAGAGAAATCTCCTCTCGTAGAGACCGCAGTTCACCTGAAAAGGTTGAGATGCCCAAGAGGAGAAGTGAATTAATCTACCATGTTCTAGAGGCACAAAGATAAGGGCAGGCTTAATTTTTTATTCAGAAAGCTCTGACAACCCAGTCTCTACCCTTCAGAGAAGTATAGCTTCATCTGGTACGGAATAAAGAGAATACCTAGCAAGGGAATAAAGAGTGGATCTACGTAGTAAGTTAAGTAGAAAAGCAGTCTTTGAGGCTTGGCACCAAAGCAGCAACTTGGGCTACTGAAAACAAAAGGTACTACTAGTGAGTCTAAGTGATCGCCTAACAGTTAAAGGCCAAACCTAATTTACAGTACTTTACTGATGTCCTGAGTCTTTTCAAAAATTCCCTTTCTGAAAAAAAAAAAAAAAAGTGTACACAGACTGTTCAGTCTCGGAGGTTAGAAATTAGATCTTCAGAGCTCCCATGAACTGCCTGTGGTAAGTACTGGCCCCCAAATAATGTATGTTGAGAGTTCACAACTGAAATTCAAACGTAGGTTCATCGCATGATAAGCAAACATAGAAAAATACCCTACATGCTGATTGATAAGGGTCATTTAAATTGAAGATGGTTGAAACAGAATATCAGCAGCCATTCCAAAGAAAATGGCAGTCGTAGAGAAGACATGAAAAGATTTCCATAATACACTATCTAGAAAGAAAATACCTAATTTTAGCAAAAAAAAAAAATTATATATACAATAGGTAACACAAATACACAAAGGCATAGAAAAAGGTCTGGAAAGATCTGTGTGCCAAACCAGAAAGGGCAGTTCCTTCTGAGGAGCAGGATAGCATGAGATGGGGACTGTGACTTTTTACATCGTGTAAACTGGTGCTGTGTGAATTTTCACAATGAGCCTCTATTTTATAATAGATGTTAATTTACAAAAGAAATGTGTCAAGTGTACTCTCAGCCTCTGTGGAACATCTCATTCCTCACCCTGAAGCACTTGCTTGTTCTACTCACCATTCAGATTTCAACTTTCCCTAGCCTCTCCCCCCACCACCTCAAAAAAAATGAAGCAAGTCCTTTATTAAATGCTCTCAAAGCACCTTGTAGTTTGGCAGTGCGTAAAACCTTGGTCTCCCAGTTACTTGGCTATAAGCTCCATGAAGGCAGCCCTCCCCCATCTAAGAAACCTCTTTATTAGGAACACAAAGGGTAGGGCCCACAGTGGCCCGAGGGGCGGAGCTTATCCAGAAGGTGGGCTGGGCTGGGCGGGCCCTGGCTGGGGGGTGGAAGGGTCCGAGCTGGTTCTCCAGGAGCTGGTGGTGCCAGTTGACAGTGTGTCTGGGACCGTCGGGGCTAAGCTGAGAGTCCGGAAGTCAGGTTGCGGAAAAGACAAGTCAGTATTCACTTACAGGTTATGGCCTCCATCTCGTCGGCCCCCCGCAATAGGTCTTTGAGAGAGGGGGGGCCTCCCTCCACCGGCCGGTCCCGGCCCCCCGGAGGGGCTGTGGAGGCCGAACGGCCTCGCAGCACCAGCTACCTCTGAGGCCGCGCGCGCCCCCTCTTGGCAGAAACGGGCAACGCGCGTGTGCGCAAGGACGGTCTGTTTATTCCGCGGGGTGGGGATTGGGGGTGCCTTCACCAGACCTACAGCCTCTACTCTTTACCCCGTTCGCGGCTTGGATGAAATCTAATGCTAGAAACAGCCCTACTCAGTACAAACTGCTCTAGAACTTTATTTTCCCATGTAGTTGTCTACCTGCCTCTCTGCTTAGAGTCTGACTTCCTTCTTACTTGAAAAGAAGAATGGCCTTGATCCAAGAAAAGGCCTTCTTATTTTATTTATTTTTATTTTATTTTTTGTATTTTTCTGATATTGGAAACGGAGAGGCAGTCAGACAGACTCCCGCATGCGCCCGACTGGGATTAACCCAGCACGCCCACCACGGGCGATGCTTTGCCCATCCGGGGCGTCGCTCTGTTGCGACCAAAGCCATTCTAGCGCCTGAGGCAGAGGCCACAGAGCCATCCTCAGTGCCCGGGCCCACTTTGCTCCAATGGAGCCTTAGCTGCGGGAGGGGAAGAGAGACAGAGAGGAAGGAGAGGGGGAGGGGTGGAGAAGCAGATGGGCGCTTCTCCTGTGTGCCCTGGCCAGGAATCGAACCTGGGACTCCTGCACACCAGGCCGATGCTCTACCACTGAGCCAACCGGCCAGGGCCTGAAAAGGCCTTTTATACTGTACCGGACCATTTCCGTTGCCCTAACAATACTGTCTGTACACCCAAAACCTATGTAATTTTATTAACCAAAGTCATATCAATACATTCAATTAAAAAACAAACAAATGATGAATACATAAGTGGAACTATTAATCAATGTTTCTGTCCCTTCCTCTCTCTTTCAAATCAATGAATAAAAATCTAAAAAAATAAAAACATGACCTAATGTATCCTATCTAAAACAAAACAAAACAAAAAGACCCCAAAAAAACTCTCCCTTGACTTTATTTCTCATTCCCTTATTTCTCTGCCGCTCTTCAAAACATGGCTGCTGGAATTACCTGTACTTACCTTCTCCAGTTCACCTCCCCTTTCCTCTTCAATCCAGTCAGGCTTCACCGAAGTATCTCAGAGCCCTCCATCTTGCCATACCACATGGCCGTCTTACTTGACTAAGCAACTTTTCACACCGTTGATTGTTAATCTCCACCAACCACTTTCTGCTCTTGGCTTCCAGGCCATGAAAGCCCTCAGCAGTTCCTCCTACCTTCGTCTCTGTTCATTTCTCCTTCTACATGGGCCTTTAAATACTAGAGTAATCTTGACACTGGATCTTCTTTTCTTCTCTTCCTCTATCTCTGTGTGATTTCATGGTGATCTCCCATAGACGTGAATGCCGTCTATACGCTAAATCAGTGGTCCCCAACCTTTATTGGGCCACGGACCGGTTTAATGTCAGAAAATATTTTCATGGACCGGCCTTTAGGGTGGGACGGATAAATGTATCACGTGACCAAGACAAGTGTCAAGAGTGTGTCTTAGACGGATGTAACAGAGGGAATCTGGTCATTTAAAAAAAATAAAACATTGTTCAGACTTAAATATAAATAAAACGGAAATAATGTAAGTTATTTATTCTTTCTCTGAGGACCGGTACCAAATGGCCCACGGACCGGTACCGGTCTGTGGCCCGGGGGTTGGGGAACACTGCGCTAAATGACTCCCAAATTGATATCTCCCAATTGCTCCCCTGGTTCTAGATCCAGATATCCAATTTAACATATTTATTTAGATGTCATTGGCCATTTCAAACTCAGCATGTAGAAAACATGTCTTAAATGCTTCCCATCCCAATAAATAACACCACCGTCCAACCAGTGTAAGGCAACCATCTTTCATGTCTCTCTTATATCCCATCCAATTCGTCAGAAGTCCTGAGGGCTTGACCTTCAAAACCCACAGTGAATCATCTTCATTTCTACTACTCTAATCTAAGCAACTGCCACCTTCTTTTTTTTCTTTTTTTACAGAGACAGAGTCAGAGAGAGGGACAGACAGGGACAGACAGACAGGAATGGAGAAAGAGGAGAAGCATCAATCATCAGTTTTTTGTTGCGACACCTTAGTTGTTCAGTGATTGCTTTCTCATATGTGCCTTGACCGCGGGCCTTCAGCAGACCGAGTAACCCCTTGCTCAAGCCAGCGACCTTGGATCCAAGTTGGTGAGCTTTGCTCAAACCAGATGAGCCCACGCTCAAGCTGGTGACCTTGGGGTCTCGAACGTGGGTCCTCTCCATTCCAGTCCGACGCTCTATCCATTGTGCCACCACCTGATCAGGCACAACTGCCACCTCTTGACTGGACTATTATTGCAAGATGTGCTGACCAGTCTCACTGCTTTGACTCTGTTCCCTTTATCCAATTTCAATATAGTGGCCAAAGTGCTCTTTTTAAAAATGTAAAGCAGAGCACATCACCCCAGCCCTGGCTAGGACTCTCCCATGTCTTTCCTCTATACTTAGAATAAGAGCCAAATCTCTCAGCTGGCCTACAAGGGCCTTTGTAATCTGGCCTCTGCCTGCCTCCTAGGACTCTTACCATGGTCCTCCACATGCACTGTGCTTCAGCCTCAGTGGCCTTTGTTCTGTCCTTCAAACACATGAAGCTCATTCTTGCCTCTGAGCTTTTGCAGTTGCTATTCCCTCTGCTGGATATGCTTTTCCCACCAATCTTTCTCATTATCCAGGTCTAAGTTCAAATGTCATCTCCTCAAAGAGGACTTTTCTAACTACCCTGTGAAAAATAAACTCCCATCTCGCCCCATCTCTCTCTCTCATATTGTTGCACTGACTTCACAGCATGTAATGCCACCTGAACTTGTGTTGTTTTTTTTTTCTGTCTCTGCCGATTAGAACGTCCTCTTCATTAGGGCAAGGATCCAGTTTGTCTTGTTCATAGCTGGCTCTCCAAGTATACAGGCAGTCCATAAATGGTTTATAAACAAATAAATTAACCCCATTTTACAGAAAAGGAACCATGTTTCAGAAAGATAAAAGTGACTTGCCCAAGAGCAAAAGCTTATTACCTGGCAGAGCAAGGCCCAGGAACCTAGGTGATCTGAGACCAGTGTTCACACCCTCCGCTCTGTGCAACACATCTCCTCCCATTCTCTCCCCCGCCCTCCCCTTTGAACTGTCTACTGTTCCTGCATCTACCTTTACTTATTATCTGTCTCTTCTTTTCCCCTCCCTGTCCTCCACCTTCGCTTTGCCCTTTCTGGGCCTGCTTCCTGGCCTTCCTTTTTTCTCCATTTATACCTTTTCTGGGGGGGAGCTTGATCTCCCTTCTCCCAGTAGAGTCCCTGCTGTTTTCTAGGACAGCTCCCCTAAATCTTCCGGAAGCCTACAGAAGTAATAAAAACTGCTTTTTTATTTGGTGGTTCAGTGGAATGAATGTGGGAGGCTCACCTTGCTGCTTCCCAGAGACAAAGGGAATGTGGGTGTTAGAAGAAAAGGATTTGGGAGCCACAGCTTGGTCCTAGGGAACAAAAGAAGCTCTCATCTGCTTCACTTAAAAGATCTCTAGAGTCCCCTCTGCTCACTGTCATTGACTCACTGCTCTTCCCATGGTGCCCTTAAAGAACCTGGGAAAAGGGTCTGGTTTGGAATCCAGTCCTGATCACCTGCCCTGCCACTGACCAGGAGAACTAAGGAAAGGGGACGTCGAGGTGAAGGGAAGCTGAAGGAGAGGAAAAGGAGAGAGTCAACATGAGAGAAGGGGTGAAATGTGAGGGCAAGAAAGGGGAGGAGAAGACAGAAGAGACAGGCAGGGATGCAAAAAGAAAGGAATGAGGAAAAGAGGGGAGTGGAGAAATGGGGAGAGAGGGTGAGGCCAGGAGAGATAAAAGAGGAGAAAGCACTGGATTAGGTTATGTTTGTGTGTATGCTTCTGCCAAACCCTCAGGACAGAAGTACCCGAGTGGCCACCACTGCACCAGCCCTGGGTTCTGGGAGTTACCTTGGAGCTGCTGGATCTGCTTGGTGAACACCTCTGCCTGCTGGGCGCTGGCCAGCCGCTCATCCTCCAGGAGCCCTGCAGTGCAAGGGGAGCAGGCATCAGGCCCGGGAGCCAGTGCACACAGAGCCTTCGGGCTCAGGCCCTGGCCCCGTCATGGACACTCACCCTGCAGCTCCAGGGAGTCGTCCTCATGCTGCCCTGCCAGTTCCCGGGTCTCTTCCAGCTCTGCCACCAGCTGTAGCACCTGAGCCCGCAGCTCCTCCAGCTCTGTCTCTGTGAGGCTCAGTCCCCGGTGCTTGCCCAACGACAGGGAGCCCACACTGCCACTTTTCTGCACTTGCTCCTCCTCCTCCTCCACCTCTTCTTCCACCTCTTCTTCCTCCTCTTCCTCTTCCTCCTCTTCCTCATAGAGAGCTGGAAGTAACACTTCCCCTAGGAGACACACATTCCACCAAGGAGTCAGAGACAACTTCCTTTCCAGGGTCCTTCAGTCTCACTGGCCCAGGGCAGAGATGGTATAATAGTGCCACCTGGTGTCCCCCAAGGACCCCCTGGGCAGGACCTGCATTCATGAAGCCTCAGGTGTGAGGGTCAAGTTTGGAGTAGACCATCCTCCTCCCAGGCCCTTTCTGGAACAGTATTGCACCTGGCAGCCTCCCATTACTGCCTTCGGGCCAACTGAGCACCCAGGTGCTGGCTCAGCCATGTGAAGCTTGCATAAGGACACCTGCTTCTTCCAGTCCTGGCTGTGGGTAGTGGGACAAGTAGTCACAAAAGGATTCAGTCACTGGGGCTGACTTAAGCCAAATAAGGCAAGAGTATGTAGAAAGTTAAAAAGTTATCCCAGTAGCTTAAGAGCAATTAGCCTTCCCATAATAACAAGGCATCGCCTGTCAGCAGGCAGAGAAAGAACACACCTAAATGAAGTGATTCTGAATGTTTTACTGGACAAACATGGGGACCTTCCAAATGTGCTCCTTTTGAAATTTTCAATGAAGTCTGCCCTCTTTTTCCCCACTGAGTGTTTGCAGGGGTAGGGGTGGGGAGTGGGTCTCCTTTCCCTCTCCTGAGTGTTATGAGGCCCCTCCTTCCCTGGTGATCACAGTGCAGTTTTTTTGGGGGGGAGAAGTCTGAGGTTGTGCTTGTGTGTAAAAGAAAGCCCTTAATGCATTAAGAAACTGGGGTGTGGCCTGACCTGTGGTGACGCAGTGGATAAAGCGTTGACCTGGAAATCCTGAGGTTGCCGGTTTGAAACCCTGGGCTTGCCTGGTCAAGGCACATATGGGAGTTGATGCTTCCAGCTCCTCCCCCCCTTCTCTCTCTCTGTCTCTCTCTCGCCCTCTCTCCTCTCTAAAAATGAATAAATAAAAATAAATAAATAAATAAAAGAAGGGAAAGCCCTTGCAAAAAAAAAAAAAAAGAAAGAAACTGGGGTGTGTTGGTCCCCAGCCTCTGGTTGGCAAGCAGCCCCTCCTTTGCTGCAATGCAGTTCCTCCAAATAGCAAAAACCTTGTCTGGATGGTGACTGTTTTGCTTCGTTTTAAAATTCTGAATCCCTGGTCTCACTTTCTCCAATGGGAGTAGCCTAAGGTTCATCTGGGGTCTCCTGAATCATCATCATCTGTCCCCCTTGGAGAAGCAGAGTTGTCCACACTGAGTATGCCCAGGGGTCTGGGGACACTTCATAAAAAGTCCTGGAAGATGGACCAACACCCTTTCAGGGGCCTGATGTTGGGAGCAACCATGAAGCCCCAGGGGTGCGGTGGGGACACATGAGTGTTGGGAGGTTGGCCTTCTCACCTGTCCCCCTCCCAATCTCTTTCAGGCACCATGCTAACCTAGAGAACCACATTGTGTCTGAAGTGTGTGGTGGTGGCATCAGCATGACAAGCCACATGCTCACTTCCCTGCTTTTCAAAATAACAGACAGCTTGGGATCTGGGTCGGGAGGCAGGAAGGACAGTCCCTGCGGGAAAGCTGTTTCAAAGCGCTGTCCAACTGAGGCCTGCTCCTCTGTCTGGCAGCTCCCCCAGGACACACAGCCCGGTCAGGTGGTGATTAGGGCCCCAAAGGGATGCATGTGGAGCCTCCCTCAAAGCCTGAGCCCGAGGAAGGGTGGAGGGGGCTGAACTGGTAAAGAGCCCCATCAGGCTCAGAGCTCTGGAGGTCAGGGGGAGAATGGAGGAGAGAAGGGAACCTGGGCGAGGAAGAGAGGAAGAAAGCTTTCTTGGAAAACTCACCCTCCATAGCTTGCATCCCCCGCCGTTCCAGGGACCCCCAGCGTTGGCCTTTCTTCCTCTCACATCCCTCAGACACCTCGTAGGAGCCTAAAGTGGTCACTGTGGGACCTGCCAGCAGGGAGAGAGGAGGAGTTGGCTGCCAGGGGCGGCTGGGGTTGGGGTGCAGGGAAGGGGAAGGGCATGCCTTCTAGCCCTTGGGAGCCTTGTGTTTTAAATCCTGGTGGGAGTGCTCGGTTTAATCGGCCCAGAGCTGCGACTCTCCTCCCTCAGCAGCCTCCGGGGCTGGGCCTGCAGGGACTCTGCCCCGCACTCTGCTAGGCACCTCCTCCTGTTCCAGGTTCTGCTCCCTTGCACAGCAGAAAGGGCAGGTGTCTCTTTAGCCCAAAAGGGACAGGAGGAGAGAGGCAAGGATGGGAGGGGGGGGGGGGAAGGAACCAATAAAGATGGGGCTGAAGGGGTGAGGTCGTGCGAGCAGGGAGGCAGGTGGTGGGAGGGCGGGCTGTGGGCAGGGGTCTAGGCCAGAGCTGCTCCCTCCCCTCGTGCTCCCCCGGACCTCGCCCGCCCCACCCTCGCCCCGCGCTCTGACGGCTTCGGGGCCAAAGAGGGGCAGGGTCTGGAGCCCCAGGGCTGGAAGCACCACCAGGCTGGACAGACCAGATGGAGAGGGCTCAGGAGAGGGACCGCCAGGGAGGACGCGGCCGCTGGCGGCAGACCCATCCCGGAAAGATGGAGACCGGGCCCGGCAGGGGGTGAGGTGGTGGGGAAAGGCTCGGGCTGGAGCGGTGGGAGAGGCGAGAGGAGGGAGGACACCGGGGCCGCAGGGAGGAGAGAAAAGAAAGGGGCGGCGGTGGAGAGGTGAGGAAAGGCGGCTCTGACCTGGGCCGGGGCAGCTCCAGCTCGCGGCGCCCTCGCCGGCCCCGGCACCCGCCTCCATCGCCGCTCGCGCTGCCGCCGCTGTCGCCCGGAGCAGACGCCGCAGCGGCGAGGCCGGGACCCGGAGCCGGGCGCGCAGGGGAAGGGGGGGGAGGGGCGGACCGAGGGGGCGGGGCCTGGCCGAGGGGCGGGGCCTGGCCTAGGGGGCGGGGCCTGGCCTAGGGGGCGGGGCCTGGCCCGGCCACCTGACACCGCCCCGCCTGTGGTCCGCCGCCGCCCGGAAGCCCTCCCAGCATTCAGGCTTAGGGAACCCGTACCCGCGCGCGGGCGCGGGGAGGGCGAGGGAGCGTGTCCCCGGACACGCCTATGGCCGCTTCGAGGGAGAGGAGCGAGCGGACCGAAGCTACACTGGGCTCGAGGCTGCCCCAAAATGAAGCGACAAGATCCCCTGGTCTGGCGGTGGGTCCTGCCTGGGGTCGGCAGCACGCGGGGACCCCTCTGCGCCGTGTGTCAGGGCCCCTCCCTCTCAGTGCGCTCAGTGATTGGGGAGGAAAAGGACATGGATGGACAAATCCTCCGTGCCAGTTCCCTCCAAACGCGCAGACACTCACACCGCCGCCACCACGCAGGTCTGGCGCCGCCACCACTGCTGTCAGCGCGGACCCGCGGCTGCCTTCCGCAGTCCCGCGCGGTGGCCTCCCGCGCCCCAGCGTTGCCTGAGCGCTGGAGCAAGGAAGCCAAGGTCAGCCTATGTGAAATGCCGGGCCTCGTCTCTCTGCTTCCCCAGAGTCCCCATCAAGCCGAACCAGGACCCTCTTAGGAGGCCCACTCTTGTGGCCTCACGCAGCCTTTGCGGCCCGAAGACCAACCCCGTGGGCTGCGAGCCGCGACCCCAGGGACCCCGTCGGTGAAGCGGGCTCAGAGTGGGAACTGCTGATATTCACTCTTGTAGAAGAGGGATGTGGAAGCCCATTCATTCAAGGAATGTCTGTCTACCAGGTGCCCAAGGCCGCTGTTCTCACATCTCTGCGGGGCTCAGTCGGGAAAGAGAGGACACACACTTGGGAACCAGGGCACCTCCGCACATCTAGAAAAGTGCGAGAAGATTCCTAAGCCAGGGAGGCACACCAATGCCTTCTCTTTATCCGTTCACAAGGTCAAGGGTATATTTGTCTGTGTTCACTTCCACAGGCTGTCAAGTTCACAAACCCCCCATAATCCTCTGGAAAGAAGTCCTCTGCTGGGACATCCCCTACCTATCCTTCAACCCTAGGTGGGGAATCCACTGGAGGCAGCCTTTCCTGCCGCCTGGACAGCCCTGGAAGAGGTCCCTGCTCTGCTCCACCCTGTCCTGCTTCCCTCAGTGTTTAGAAATCACTGGCTGTCAAGATCACTCTTCTGTCTGCCCAATTTATGGATGGTTCAGAAGTATCTGTCATTTTTTTTAATCTCCAGCATCTGACAAAGTACCTGACACGTAGAATAAAAAAAGAGTAAAAGTGAATCTTCTAACCATGCAGTTAATGCTCTATCTTATCATTTAGCATGTGATTGCACACTTAGGGAGTTAAATGTTGTCAGATAACCCGTAACATTGCCCTATAAGAGTCTCTCCCCCGCCTACCTTCCCTTTTTCTCATCCCCTTAGCTGGGTGCTCTGAGAGATGATGGAGGTTTCATTTGCTTCCCAGAGATCAGGATTCCATTCCAGATCCTGTGGTCAAGGCGATCCCATCATAGGGAAAGGCTGTTGAACAAGCCCACCCAGACCCCTTCCAGAAGGTCTACTGCCGATATCAGGCTTGTCCAGACTTAGAGAGCAGGGCAGTTGTCAGCGATGGTGGAAAGGGGTTAGCACTGGGAACGTGGGGGGCTTAGAGCTCTGGTGACTGACAGAGCCCCGTGCTGGAAGACCAGTGGCTACCTGTTCTGCCATCTTGCAGTGACTTCCGGTTTTGGTTCAACCAGTAAGATCAATGGGCACTTGATGTTCACTGCTGACCTCTCGGCTGATGGATAGAAGGGCAAGAGAGGACATCGTCCACTGTGACATCCAGGCATCCAAGCTCTCTTCAGGGAGCTCTGATCCTGGGTATGAGGACTAATGTCTCTTTGGCTCTGGGGTGTAAACTACCATCCACCCTGGATTGGAAGAGCATTCAGGGGAGCTCTGAATCAATCTATTCTCAGGACCCAAATTTGGGCAAGCCCTGGCCAGACTAGCACTGACTTGGGGGGGGTGACATTAGGGGGCAGGAGGAAAGGGCTCAGCAGGTATGGGGGCAAGTGAACTGGGGCTCAGAGATGAAGCTCCAAAAGGCCAGCAGTGAGGGGATGCCAGCCAGGTGATCACCTTTGGGGGATGATCTAAATTAATCCTTGTAATCCCTGGGCTCAGGACTCAGCCTCCCTCCTAATTCCACCCCCACAGCTCATCCTTTCTGAGGGTTGATGCAGCCATTTATCCCTCTTTACCCTTATTTCTAAATGCCTAGATCTCTTCATTAAAAAGAAGAAAAAAAAAGCAAGTCTTTTAAACATGCAGTAAAGTACAGAGAATAACAATAACTATTCATGTACCCACCATTGAAATTCAACTCCTGTTTATTTCTTGCCATATTTGATTCAGAGATAGCCCTTCTATTTATGGTTTTACAGTTTTACTCTGTATGTATATATTCACAAACAATACGGA
The DNA here is from genome assembly GCF_036850995.1 of Saccopteryx leptura. Lineage (NCBI taxonomy): Eukaryota > Metazoa > Chordata > Mammalia > Chiroptera > Emballonuridae > Saccopteryx > Saccopteryx leptura. The sequence goes on along the minus strand of NC_089504.1, from coordinate 305,943,479 downwards.
ATACTGATGTATGTGTTTAAAAATCTATCTAAATGGTATTATACTGTATACATTCTTCTGCAAACTTTCTTTTTTCTCAACTCTTTTTTTACATTTATTTGTGTAATTCTAGTTCATGAATTTTAACTGCTGAATACTATTTCATTGTTTGAATATACCAAATTTGTTGATTCATTCTTTTGCTAGTGGGCATTTAGGATGTGTTCAGTTTTCCGTATTATAAACAATGCTGGCGTGGACCATGCTGTGTGTGACTCCTTGGCACGTATGTCAGCACTTCTCTCAGATAGAGACCTAGAGGTAGAATTTCTAGGTCATAGAATCTGTGCTTAACTTCACTCGTTAAACTTTACATTATTGCCAAATAGCTCTGTAAAGCAGTTGGACCAATTTACATTCTCACTGGGCTTTCAAAACTTGTTTCAGTTCACTTACATATTTACAAATTTCTCTGTTCACCATTCTTTCTTGCATTCCAGTCCTTCCTTCTTATGAAGTATATCGTTTGGTGACATTTCAGTGAAAGTCTTTGAGTGTAAACATTCTCAGTCATTGTCTTAAAATGTTCTTTTTACACAACATTTATTTTATTTTATTTTATAATGTTATTGATTGATTGACCTTAGAGAGAGGGGAAGGGGGGGGGAGAGAGAGAAGAATCAATTTGTTGTTCTATTTGTTTATGCATTCATTGGTTAATTCTTGTGTGTGCCCTGACTGGAGATTGAACTCATAACCTTGATATATGTATCGGAACAATGCTCTAATCAAATTTACACCATTAAAATAGAAATTTAGTAGGCATAGAATTTTAGGTTGACAGTTTTCTCTTGGTCTTTTGAAGATATTCTATTTTTTCTATAATATTTCGTTGCTAATAAGACAGCTGCCAATATAATTCTTTATAGGCAAACAGGCTTTTTTTCTGGTTACTTTTAAGACTTTTTTCTTAAGTATTCTGTAGTTTCGTTACAATGTATTTATAAGCTCAGGACTCTTCAACCTGAGGACTGTGTTTTTCTTCCATTTTGGAAAGTTTTAACCATTATTTATTGGAATATTACATTCCCCCCATTATTTCTGTCTCTTGCAGGATCTTCCATTTTATATAGGGGTGTTACATGCCATGTCTATAAATATATATCTCATCTTTCCTTCGTGTCTTTTAACTATTCTTTCATATTTTCTATCTCACCAACAACCCCACACACATTTACATTTTAAATGATTTCTTCATTCACTATTTGAATGATTTTAATTCACTGATTCTCTTTCCATTTGGATGTAGTCTATTGTTTAATACATCGTTGAGTCTGTAATTTCAATGGTATGCCTTTAATTTCTTAATGTTTTTTATTTTTATTTATTGATTTTGAGAGAGAAAGAAGAGAGAGAGAAAGAAGCATCTATTTGTTGTTCATGAATTCATTTGTTGATTTCTGACCAGGGATCAAACCCGCAACCTTGGAAGCTCAACCAATGAACAACTAAAGTGAAGCAACTATGAGTTGTTACTTCTCAATCCCCCCTCCCTGTAAAATCAATAAATAAAATCTTTTTAAATTTTTTTATTTTTATTTTTATTTTTTGTATTTTTCTAAAGCTGGAAACGGGGAGGCAGACAGACTCCCGCATGTGCCCGACCGGGATCCACCCGGCACGCTCACCAGGGGGCGATGCTCTGCCCATCTAGGGCGTCGCTCTGTTGCGACCAGAGCCACTCTAGCGCCTGAGGCAGAGGCCACAGAGCCATCCCCAGTGCCCAAGCCAACTTTGCTCCAATGGAGCCTCGGCTGCGGGGGAAGAGAGAGACAGAGAGGAAGGAGAGGGGGAGGGGTGGAGAAGCAGATGGGTGCTTCTCCTGTGTGCCCTGGCCGGGAATTGAACCTGGGACTTCCGCACACCAGGCCGACGTTCTACCACTGAGCCAACCGGCAAGGGCCAAATAAAATCTTTAAAAAAAAAATGCAGCTCCAGGTCCTTGGGCCACTGTGACAGCCTCCTCTTCTCTTTTATTTGGCTTTGTATTTCTTCCTTAATTCTAATATCTGGGTTTTCTTTTTAAATACATTTTTGCAATTGTCTGTATTTTAATTTTTAAATTCTATTTTACGCAGCATTTCCATGTATGTTCTAGGGGTGCCAGGTGAGGGGATAGTTACATTAGCTCAGTCTGCCTTGTCCCCAGACTGCTCTAGATTCTGTCACAGTTATTCCTAACAATCTATGTGTCCGCATGGTGCTTTCTGGTTTGCAAAGGGATTTTACATAGTTTCTGACTTAATTCCCCCAACAAGTCTGAGAAATAAGTGTTACCATTCCCATTTTACCCGGCAGAATCATAACTTTCATCCTAGCTTTTGGACTTTGAATCCTGTGCATTTCATAGCTTGGGTTTTACATGGGGAGCTGGGCCACCTGCTTCTACTCTAGAAATGGCAGGCAGTGTGTAGGTGTGAGGCAGGGAACAGAAGAAAAAAAAATCCAGGAAAAGAAGGGCTCGTCCGGGATTTGAACCCGGGACCTCTCGCACCCTAAGCGAGAATCATACCCCTAGACCAACGAGCCTGTTATAACTGCCCCTTGCCAGATGTGTGCCTTCCCTGCCACATCAGCTTCAGCTATAATTTGTGGTTTTCAGAGGCGGCATCTCTTCTTCCAGGCTGGCTCCTAGCCCAGGCCAGCTGCTGCTTTCCCAGGCTCCCCCCCCCCCACCCCGTCTCACTGTGGGGCTCCACGAATACTTGGTGTTCCGGGCAGGGCCTCTTCTTCCCCGTGATCAGCCAATCTCCCCCAGGGCTAGTGCAGAATTCTGGGGGTGCTGCCGGGGAGGGGCAGAAGCCAGGCTCCAGCAGCCTCCACATTCCCAGGGCATCTCGGGGCTCACGGGGCCTGTCTGGCATCTCCTGCACCCAGTAAAGAACCACACTTCTTTCTTACCTCATGATCAGGCCACCAGAAACACCCTCCAAACCCAATAGGTGTGGACACAGAAAGCTGTTCCAGGTTACCTTCACTAGGTAACGTTTGCTAAGTTACTCAGTTTCTTCATTTGTCAGTTGCCCTGTCTGCCTGACAGGGAGGATAATTTGAAGATGCAGTGAGACCACGTGAGGGCAGGGGAAAACACACAAGAGGAGAGCTTTGCCACTTGTGGATGGGGCACTATGTCCCAGGCTGCACAGATCTTTTTTTAACCTTCTAACCACCTTGTGAAGTTGTCATCCCCAGTGTAAGAAAAACAAACTTGCTTCAATTTAGCTTAGAAGAGGCACATTGATTTGAATCAGAAGCCTGTTTTAAATTCAGTTCCCATTGCTACCCAGACTTCCTAGAAAAGCAAAGATGGGAATACATCCTGTAATGTAAATGCCCTCACTTCCTCCGCTGCTCATCCTGCCTATGGAGGCTGCAGGGAAAGTCCTGCTAACAGGGTGGCCTGGATGAGGTCCTTCAGTCTGGGAGTTGCCCAGCCTGATTTATTTATTGATAAATAAATAAATGAGAGTGACTGGGAGGTCAGCCTCAAAGACCCTGTGGGCTGGCCAGACTCTGTCTCTCAGTTTCTCTCTATGGAAAGGAGGAAGGGAGAGAAGCATCAATTCGTTGTTCCGCTTGCTTGTGTGCCCACTGATTGCTTCTCACACTTGCCCTGACCAGGGTTTCAACTGGTGATCTCGGGTTCAAGCAGGCGACCCTGGTGCTCCAGGACAATGCTCTGTCCACTGTGTCACCAGCCAGTGACTGTTCTCTCTCTCTCTTTTTGCTTTCACTGTACTGCACCCGTCACACCCCGGGGACCTTTGATTCCAGGGGAAATGTCCTCCATGAGGCTGGGAGCTCCGAGGGCAGAGACCCTTTGGGTTGTGCCCTGTGGCCTGCACCCGAAGTCCTGCTGATGATACAAAAGATTTCCCAGCATTTCTGTGTGCTGGTGTTTGTGTAGGCACTTTACCAGGAGACTCGCATTTCATCCCCGCAGTGCAGCCATTGTTGTAGACACCACTTAGCAAATGTCTGTGGAACGAATGAATGAGTAGATGTCAGGAGTCTATGCAAAAAGCCGTTAGTACAACTGATATTCAGGTGAATCCTCATCACTTGGCTTGAAGTAGAAGCCATAAGCCTGAAGGAACCCTCCCACCCGCCATCCTTTCAAGCAGGTTCCTAAGACTAAGCCCATCCCTCTCTTGGATCGGCAGCAGGAATGGCCCTGATTTAGAGAGTGGGTCGGCCAGCATTCCTCTGTCAACCCAGGGGATGAAATTTCATTCTCTCTACCCAGGAGCATCTGGAGCAGACAATTGGCCCTGCTAACTAATCATGGCTAGAGAGAAACGCAACAGCTCATCTAGTCTAAAGCCAAAGCGTCTTTTTTGGGTAGCCGTTCCTCGGCATAAAAGCGGCTTATAAATAAAAGCACACTCAAGGCGTGTTCCATTACCTCAGCAGACATTCCCTAAATTGTTCCTCATGGAGGGTGTGCCAGGGAGTGAGGTTGTTCCTAGCGAGAGCTCCTAGGGGGATTTTACTGAGAATGTTTCAAGGCTGAGACCGGGCTTGGGTCCCAGCCAGGGTTTCACTCTGGGGGGTGCTGCTGGAATCTGAGGCAGGAGCATTCTTCTTTGTGTGACTGTGGAGCTGGGTCCTGCCCACTAAATACCAGTAATCCCTCCTGCGCTATTGTGTCAGCCATAACCCCCACCCCACCCCCCAACACACACTTCCAAATGGATGTGGGCTTCCGGGGAGAGGTGGCGTGTTGCCTTGGTGGATGGATATCCATTGGCCCCTACCATGCATTTTTCTGCCCTGGCTGAAATGACTGTGTCCTTGTTCTAGGCAGTGAAACTTCAGGCCTGAAATGATTTGTTTGTCTCTGTGTTTAAAAAGCCACAAATGGAATCCTCTGGGGAGAATCGTGGCTCGACTTCTAGACTCTCCCCATTTTCCTCCCAGGCATGAGGGTGGCTTTCAATGAGGCAAACCCTCGAATGATTTTCACAAGAGCTGTGAACATTTTTATCTCATCACTTTAGACAGAGAGCCTATGGGTCAGTGTTTAACAGACAACATTGTCACAACACATCCTCTCAAGCTCACTGTGAGCACTTTAACGTAGACAATGAAGAGATTGAAATTGTTCAAGATGTTGCTCCTCTTCGTTCAGTCATCAGAAAGGCAGCCAAGAAATCAAGAAAAGGTTGAGACTCAGAAGGGCAGCGATGGAAGAATTAGGAAAGATCATTAGGAGCAGAGACGAGTCATTAGAGACCAAAGCTGAGATCACCCCCACCCTCGCTCTCCCAATTACTATGCACGGCTGCACAGGTTAGACAGTGAGAAACGTTGGATAGGACAAAAATATGGGGTTGGAGAAGAGCTCTGTGGATACCTCTGTGGATACCCTGTATGTTTTAGAGCAAATTAAACCTAAAACATCCCTGGAGGCAAAAAAAAGAAGACAAAATTGAAGTTGTCCTACTTCAGGCACATCATGAGAAGGCAGGGCTTTTTAGAGAAGACTAATGCTGGGGAAATAGGACGCAGCAGGACAAAAAGAGGACCAAAGTGCAAGATGGACCGGCTTCATAACAGAAGCCAGAGGCATGAGTCAGCAGGAGCTGGGCAGGGCTGCTGAGGACGGGACACTGTGGCCATCACTCATTCGCAGGGTCACCAGGAGTCGTGCCACTCAAGGGCATGTAACACAAACACACACATCAAAAACACAGCACAAAGTGAACGCAGGTTGCCTCTGGAGAGGGGAACTGGGTGGCTGGGAAAGAAACTTCCTTTTCACTGTCTATTCATTCGTACTTACATTTTGAGCCCTGGGCATATATATATAATCCACTTAAAACAAATTAAATTATTTAAAACCTAAGCAGAGAGAAGCAATACTAAGCACGAATAGGGAGAAACGAATTTCAAGCCTCCGGAGAGCTGAATGAGCCCTGGATCAGAGCAGCCCAGCAGAGCGGGCGTGGGCCCCCTCCTGATGGCTCTGCTTTGTGTCAAGTCCATTCTGAGGGGCAATAATCAGTAGCTGACCCAATCCTGTGAAACGGGTTGTGTCTACTCAGGAAATTGTTGAGGACATTGTTTATTATACCACACCACTGTCTCCATTGTGAAGTGCCCGGGGCGGAGTTATTGTCTGTCACGTCCCCAAGATTACTTGGTTTGCCTTTTCTTTCTGGAGCTGGATTATGTAAATGAGTAGCTGCTAGAAAGCACTGAATGTGTGGTCCAGCCTAAGGACCTCCTAGGGGGGTCAGATTTCAGTGTCATTCCTGTCTCTTGAACTCTCTCCTCTGTTGTTTCTCTTTCTTCTTTTGCTCCTATATTTGATGCATGATTTCCTCTTATAGCCCTGATAGTCCCTCATGCCTCCCTTAAACTATTCCTGGATATAAACTATTCTTGGAACAAACTTCTAGAAAATGGGGGGAGGGGAGCTGAAATGCTTCAGAAAATATGCTCTTTTTCTAGGACTTTTCTTTTTTTCTGGACAGCTAGAGTGACCAGGAAGTCAACTGTTCTCTTGACTGTTTTCCATTCAGTCCTGGGCACTTAGAAGTCTAAGTCTAACCAATGGTTTCTCAGCAAGAGGGGCGGGGAACAGGGGGTGGGTTTGCCTCTCAGAGGACTTTTGTGTCTGGAGACGTTTTGGGTTTTCATAACTGGGATGATGGTGTTGCTATTGGCACCTGGCAGGCAGAGGCCAGGGAGGCTGTTAAACATCCTGTAATGCTCAAGACAGCCCCACAACAAAGGACCTTCTGATCAGACATGTCCGTGGTGCTGAGGTTGGGGATGCTGGTCTAAGTACCGTATTTCCTCATGTATAAGATGCTCCCAATGTATAAAAAACACCTTAATTTTGGGGCCTGAAATTTGAAAAAAAAAATGTGTTACATAAAGTCATTGAACTGAAATTTTATTCATCATAAAATTCATACAATTCCTCATCTGCACAAAAAAAGCGAGAAATGCAAGTAAAACAAACAAACAAACTACAACCACTGTATAAGACGCACCCAGTCATTAGACCCCAAATTTTTCAAAGAAGGGTGCTTCTTATACATGGGGGAAATATGGTATACCTAACATGATCTTCTGTGAAACCTTAATGTATCATCATGTTCTTCTTTTTTAAATTTTGATTTATTAATTTCAGAGAAAGAGGAAGTGGGGGGGGGGGGAGAGAAAGAGAGAGGAACATGATCTGTTCCTGTATGTGTTCTGAGCAGGAATCGAGCCGGCAACTCTGCACTTCCAGAAGACGCTCTAACCAACTAAGCTATCTGGCCAGGGCTATTATCATGTTCTTAAATTAACAAAGTGACTTAAAACCTGAAAAGGGCACTATATATATTAAATAGACTTATAATGCCCCTTCTTAGCTGGGACTGGGTTGCCGCTAACTTGGAAGTGGGCTGGGCTGGGGTGAGAAGGGACTGTTTGGGAGGGTGTCCGAACAGGAGAGGCCTGAGGAGCGGCCACCCATTCTGGACCATGGAGTAAAAAGGCCTGGACCATGGAGGAAAAGGCCTGGGGTGTCTTTTAATTACATTAGTTTGGATGGGAGCCCAAGCCCAGGGGCTGACCTCGCAGGCTCCTATCAAAACCATTAGCAGAGGTGGGCACCTCAGCAGAGCCCTGCAGACAGCTGAGGCTGACTCAACTCGACTCAGCTCAGGGGCCGTGTACCCAGTGGGGATAGGCACTTCCAGCACTGCCTTCAGGGCTGGCCTCTGGCCTGGTCCTAAGGGCCTGCTCAGGGCAAGGGTTGTGCTGACTCAGGCAAACTGGTGGAGGCCAAGTGGTCTCCCAATTCCTGGACCCTTAGCTGGATCTCTGCTAAAAATCCTACCTGTGGGTGAGTGTCTATGTGCAGTGTGTGTGTGTGTGTGTGTGTGTGTGTGTGTGTGTGTGTGTAGAACCATCTGTCTTTCAGAAGTGGCTGACAAGTCTCCATCTAGCCTTTGTAGCTCAGGATTCAATGAACATAGACTTTAGTCATAAGGTGTGGCCTTGTGGGAGTTTCAGGTGGAAAGGCAGGGGTGTTTGTCGGGCTCCTTTAGCTTGGTGGGAAGCAAGCTCAGACTCTGCAGCAGTGGGTAGCAGCCCTCACCTCTGCTCAGCCTTCAGACCAGCTCCGCCCTTTGCCGGGGCCCTTCCAGAGGCTCCATGGAGAGCACAGCATTCGGCCTAGCATTTGAGGGGAGTTTACATGCAGATCACGGGCTTCCCTTTCTGTGGCCTCCTTGATAGCAGGAAGCCCACCTTCAATTTTCAGCTGCTCTGGACTTCCCAGCCTCTGTCCTTGGACTTTTCAAGCTAATAAAAGCTAGGGCTTTCTGCTTGAGTTCCAGCTCTCCCTTGTCATTTAGACTGAGTTCCCTGGGGGAAATCTCATTAATGTAGATGGTTCCATTTTGAGTTAATTTTGGTACAAGGGGACAAACTGCAGTTGAGTTTCATTCTTTTGCAGGTGGCTCTCCAGTTTTCCCAGCACCATTTATTGAAAAGGCTTTCTTTTCTCTATTGTGTGTTTTTGGCTCCTTTATCAAAGATTACTTGACCATATATAAGTGGTTTTATTTCTGGGTTCTCTGTTCTGTTCCATTGGTCTAACTGTCTATTTTTCTGCCAATACCATGCTGTTTTGATTATTGTGGCTCTATAATATAACTTGAAGTCAGGTATTGTAATGCCCCCAGCTTCGTTCTTTTTCACATTCTTTGTTATGTTTATTCCTAGGTATATTATTCTTTTTGTCACAACCATAAAAGGGATTATTTTTTTGTTTCATTGTGGCAGTAGGAAGTCAATAGACTTCTATATATTAATTTTGTATCCTGCAACCTTACTGTATTGGTTTATTGTTTCTCATAGTCTTTCTGTGGAGTTTTTGGGATTTTTCAATGTACAGGATCATATATATCATCTTCAAAAAGTGAAACATTTACTTCTTCTTTCCCAATATGAATGTCTTTTATTTCTTGTCTGATTGCTCTGGATAGAACTTCCAGCACTATATTGAATAAGAGTGGAGAGAGTGGGCAGCCTTATCTTTTCCTGATTTTAGAAGAAAAGTCTTCAGTTTTATTGTCCCCTTGTACTAAAATTAATTCAAAGTGGATCAAAGAACTAAATATAAAACCTGAAACAATAAATTACATAGAAGAAAACAGGTACTAAACTCATGGACCTTGGCCATAAAGAGCATTTTATGAATTTAACTCCAAAGGCAGGAAAGTGAAGACAAAGATAAATGAATGGGACCACATCAGACTAAGAAGTTTTTACACAGCAAAAGAAACTGCCCTGGCCGGTTGGCTCAGCGGTAGAGCATCAGCCTGGCGTGCGGGGGACCCGGGTCGATTCCCGGCCAGGGCACATAGGAGAGGCGCCCATTTGCTTCTCCACCCCCCTCCCTCCTTCCTCTCTGTCTCTCTCTTCCCCTCCTGCAGCCAAGGCTCCATTGGAGCAAAGATGGCCCGGGCGCTGGGGATGGCTCCTTGGCTTCTGCCCCAGGTGCTAGAGTGGCTCTGGTCGCCACAGAGCGATGCCCCGGAGGGGCAGAGCATTGCCCCTGGTGGGCGTGCCGGGTGGATCCCGGTCGGGCGCATGCGGGAGTCTGTCTGACTGTCTCTCCCCGTTTCCAGCTTCAGAAAAATACAAAAGAAACTGACAACAGCCTGACCAGGCAGTGGTGCAGTGGATAGAGCATTGGACTAGGATGCGGAGTACCCAGGTTTGAGACCCCGAGATCACCAGCTTGAGCGCAGGCTCACTAGCTGGGACCCAAGGTCAATAGCTTGAGCAAGGGGTTACACGGTCTGCTGAAATCCCCTGGTCAAGGCACATATGAGAAAGCAATCAATGAACAACTAAGGTGTCGCAACAAAAAACTGATGATTGATGCTTCTCATCTTTCTCCGTTCCTGCTTGTCTGTCCCTCCCTATCCCTCTCTCTGACTCTATCTCTGTCTCTGAAAAAAAAAAAAAAAGAAACTGACAACAAAACAGACAGCCTGACCAGGTGGTGGTGCAGTGGATAGAGCGTCGGACTGGGATGCGGAGGACCCAGGTTCGAGACCCCAAGGTCGCCAGCTTGAGCGCGGGCTCATCTGGTTTGAGCAAAGCTACCAGCTTGGACCCAAGGTCGCTGGCTCGAGCAAGGGGTTACTTGGTCTGCTGAAAGCCCACGATCAGGGCACATGTGAGAAAGCAATCAATGAACAACTAAGGTGCTGCAACGAAAAACTGATGATTGATGCTTCTCATCTCTCTCCGTTTCTGTCTGTCTGTCCCTGTCTATGCCTCTCTCTGACTCTCTCTCTGTCTCTGTAAAAACAAAATAAAACAAAAAATAAAACAAACAAACAGCCAACTAAATGGGAGATGATATTTTTATACAATAGCTCAGGTAAGGGCCTAATATTCAAAATATACAAAGAACTCACAAAACTCAACAACAAACAAGCAAACAATCCAATAAAAAATGGGAAGAGGACATGAACAGACACTTCTCCCAGGAAGAAATACAAATGGCCAATAGATATATGAAAAGATGCTCATCTTCACTAGCTATTAGAGAAATGCAAATCAAAACTACAATGAGATACCACCTCACACCTGTTAGATTGGCTATTATCAACAAGACAGGTAATAACAAGTGTTGGAGAGGCTGTGGAGAAAAAGGAACTCTCATTCACTGCTGGTGGGAATGTAAAGTAGTACAATGATTGTGGAAAAAAGTATAGTGGTTCCTCAAAAACTTAAGACTAGAACTACCATATGACCCAGCAATCCCTCTACTGGGTATGTACCCCCATAACTCAAAAACATTAGTACCTAAGTACACATGCAGCCTCATGTTCATCTCAGCATTGTTCACAGTGGCAAAGACATGGAAACAACCAAAAAGCCCTTTAATAGAAGATTGGATAAAGAAGATGTGGTACATATATACTATGGAATACTACTCAGCCATAAGAAATGATGACATCGGATCATTTACAACAACATGGTTGGACCTTGATAACATTATACTGAGTGAAATAAGTGAATCAGAAAAAACTAAGAACTGTATGATTCCATACATAGGTGGGACACAAAATTGAGATTCATGGACATGGACAATAGTGCAGTGGTTACCAGAAGGAGGGGAAGGGAGGAGAGAGATGGGGTGGGGGCGAAGGAAGGGGAGGAGCATAAAGAAAACCAAATGAAAGGTGACGGAGGACAATTTGACTTTGGGTGTTGGGTATACAACATAATCAAATGTCCAAATGATCTGGAGATGTTTTCTCTGAATCTATGTACTCTAATTGATCAATGTCACCCTGTTAAAATTATCTAAATAAAATTTTAAAAATAAATGAATAAATAAAAAATAAATGTAGATGGAGATGGCTCCTTTCATCGAAAGGTTGAGTTCTTTCTGTTTCTGCCAGTTTTGGGGTACTTTATAATGCTTTCAAGTAGTTGTTTTCCATATTTTGTCCAGAGTTTATGATTTTTACCTATGGGTGGGGAGGATTCATCTAATACATACAATTCTGCCATTCCAGAGCCATCCTTCCACTTTTTACTTACCTATATGCAAAGTGTGTCACTTGTATCTGCATGTTTATAGCTTACTGAGATGGGGAAGATCAGTCATAAGGGCTGAAGTGTAGTGTTGAGTGTTGAGTATCAGTGTAGGTGGAGATGGCAGCTTCCACTGGGGTGGGCTCTGCAGAAGGGGTCTTGGCGAGTTAGGCTATGAAGGTTGGGCAGGACGTGGGTGAGTAGACAGTGGAAGACTGTGGCAGCTTGGGCACTGCTGAGCCAAGGACAGGGACAGGCATGACCATGGTGGGAGAGGGACAGTGAGCAAACCAACCTCGACCTGGCTGGGATGTCTGAGCAGTAAAGGTGTACTCTTCCGGCAGACAGGCTCAACACGAAGGGGCAGAGGCAGCCGGGAGGCCACAGACCTCTAGGCATTGTCAAGTTGGCCTGCACCCTCCCGCACAGAGGCTGTTTCCTAAGGCACTCTGAGGACATTCCCTGTTCCCTGTCCCTTCCTGCAGCCTAAGGCTGGTCCCCAGGGTGATTGAGAGTCCAAGATCTCTGGGGAGGGTGACTTAGGGGGCAACTTCCACAAAGGGGCAGATGAGGAGCAGACACCTGTAAGGATGGAGTGGTGCCAGAGGGCAAACGGAGAGGAGTGCCCTGTGAGCTCCATTCTAGGGGGATATTAAAAATGGCCGAAGCATCTTTATTAAACATGGGACAGCATCTCCCAGGCCCCAGTGGGCTGACCCTTGTTCACTCCAGCATTCAATATTGCACATCAGATTCCTTGAGCCCAATCTTTCATCCTCTGAAGAACACATAATCAGCTTTGGAGCTGCAAAATGAGGTTTAGGTGGGGGTTTGGGGGTCTCTAATCCCAAACTTTATTCTTAGGAGGCTTAGGCTCAGCACTGCTCATTTAGGGAAACAAAAGGTGGCTTCTTAGAGGGGGAGGGCTTCTCAGCAGGGTGGGGAGAAGTGGGGGGGAAGGATAATCTATAAGAGGGATCAGAGGGGGTGGGGGACATCCATGAGCAAAATGACAGAGGAGGAAGAGTTTTATCTATTCAAGAACATCTCCTCAGTGGGACCGTGGGATGGGCCGCAGTACCACATTGCCCCTGTCTGGGCCTTCCACCTCCAGGCAGCCTTCATGGGTTTTGTCTTCTTTGCAGGTACACCACTCAATGCCACAGTTCTGGTGGCCACACTGCGCTACAAAAAGTTGAGGCAGCCGCTCAACTATATTTTGGTCAATGTGTCCCTTGGGGGCTTCCTCTTCTGCATCTTCTCTGTCTTCACTGTCTTCGTTGCCAGTTGTCGGGGCTACTTCATCTTTGGCCGCCATGTTTGCGCTTTGGAGGCCTTCCTGGGCTCTACAGCAGGTACTGCAGAAGAATGAGGTTGGGGGGAGGCAAAGGACACTGGGCCAGGCTATTGACCTAGAGTGTATCCGAAAAGAGGAGTCTAGAGGAGTTTCATGCTTTGGGGCATATTGGGGTACAAAGCCCAGGCTAGAAATTTGACCCACTGAGTCCCAAACTCTACTCCGGCCATCAGTCCAGCCTGTCTCCTGGTGCTCGCCCTGTCCTGTAATCCACTCCGACTGCCCAGCTGGGTGAACTGTTACCCTTATGTTTCACCACAGGTCTGGTAACAGGCTGGTCACTGGCCTTCCTGGCATTTGAGCGCTACATTGTTATCTGTAAGCCCTTCGGCGGCTTCCGCTTCAGCTCCAAGCACGCACTGATGGTGGTCCTGGCCACCTGGGCCATTGGCATTGGCGTCTCCATCCCCCCCTTCTTTGGATGGAGCCGGTGAGTGCCCAGCGCAGTGATGCTGACCTGGCTGGGAGCTCAGGCTGGTGGGGGTGGAAAGAGTTGGGCATAACCTTTTTCATCTTTGACTTCTACCTTTCAAAGAACTGGTGGAGTAGGTGAGAGAAAGGGTTGCGGGAGGCAAGTCTTAACGTTTACTCTGCAGTTTGAATTGCTGTGCTCTCTGCTGGTGAGAACAGAAAACCCTCCCTGACCAGTCATTGGGCATCCTCTGGGCTCTCCATGAACACAATCCAGGAATCTCAGCTCTCGCTCCACTAATTCTTATGGTGAGCCCCTGCAATGAGCAAGCGCTCGTCCAGTGGGTGAGTGTTCGGTTCCTTACAGGTTCATCCCCGAGGGCCTGCAATGTTCCTGTGGTCCCGACTGGTACACTGTGGGCACCAAATATCACAGCGAGTACTATACCTGGTTCCTCTTCATCTTCTGCTTCGTTGTGCCTCTCTCCCTCATCTGCTTCTCCTACTCTCAGCTGCTGGGGGCTCTCCGAGCTGTGAGTGTTTTTTGTGAGGGTCAGGGAGGAGGGGTCAGGGGCCTCCTGACAGGGAAGAGTGGGTGAGTGTTCTAGAACATAAGACATCTGGAAAAGCCATAGCCGGGTCGAGGGGATAGCTACGAGCACTGAAAGAAGTGGGGGCAGGCAGATGATGAAATGGAATGAAGAAAAAGATGGAGTCAGTCATCCCTGCTCAAATATAGGTGTTAAGACATGCATGTGATCCCTTCCAATGCCAGAGAGACCAGAGAGCCGCCTCCATCCTGCCTTCCTCAAGGAGGGAGAGCCACAGGGACTAGGCCAGAAACTGGGACAGAAGAGAGGCAGTTGCAGCAGGTGTCCTCATGTTAAAAACAATTGTCCAGAGATCTGGGAGCAGAGGGTCGGGAGCAGAGTTCGTGATGTTTTCTCTGTGCTCTTCCCAGGTTGCGGCCCAGCAGCAGGAGTCAGCTTCGACCCAGAAGGCTGAGCGGGAGGTGAGCCGCATGATCGTGGTCATGGTGGGATCCTTTTGTCTCTGTTACGTGCCCTATGCTGCCCTGGCCATGTACATGGTGAACAACCGCAACCATGGGCTAGACTTACGGCTTGTCACCATTCCTGCCTTCTTCTCCAAGAGCGCATGCGTCTACAATCCCATTATCTACTGCTTTATGAACAAGCAGGTAAAGTTCCCCGTTTACATTCCTATAATACCCTTCTCCATAGACCTGGTTCTTCTCACCGATGACTTCCCGCTCAGGGTACCTTGGACTAGGCTCAAAGGGTTGGGCGTGGACAAGGGAAGCTACAGGAATCCTTAGTAGTCTGGGGAGCCCTTCATAAGCACAGGGAGGAAGTTGTGATCATCGCACAGATCAGAGAACCCAGGGAAGACAGAACTTGAGCCATAAAAATCAAGTTGCTCCAAAGGACAGGATAGGTGAAAAGGTTTTCTGTGTTATTGAAAAACTGACAGCTCCATAGTTCCCCTACATTTTACTTCTTCCAATTCATGAGCTAGTCCTTTCCCATTCAACGTCTAGCCCGCAGGAGCATTTGCAAAGTACAGAAATCACCTCACATGCATAAAAATCTAAAGCAGCTTATCATCTGAAGGTACCAGGTGGCTAATCCCCCAGATCCCAAATCTGAGCTAAAAAGAAAGAAATAAAACCAAACGCAGCTGAATCCAGGCGAGTTCCTGTCTTGTAGGACAAACGCTCTGCTTTGAGGATTACTGTTTTTGTGTCTTCAATCCCAGATTCAAATGAATGTGAAACCTGGATGAAAACAGAACTGGCAGTCCTTTCCCCATTGGAAGGACCTTTTAGGAATGAAGAAGAGGGGTGGGTGGATCTACTCTAGAGCTGCTTCTGACAGTGCTCCTGGGACGCAGGCTAGTCAATGAGGTTTCCCAACAGCGAGGTCACCAAGTCAGCCAGAGTGTGTAGGGATACTGTAGACCGGGAGCAACGAGAGGACTGGAAAGATATACTCATTACCTCCTGAGGAGATTCTGGGCGTAAGGGAGGCATTGTTGGAGACTTTGGGGATACAAAGGTTGATGTCTTTTTTCCCACACTTGCTGATGTTACAACCTCTGTACTGGTCTGCCAAGGAGGTATTTCCAGCTCTGCCTTTTCCCTCCAGTTCCGGGCTTGCATAATGGAGATGGTGTGTGGGAAGTCCATGACAGATGAGTCTGACATGTCCAGCTCCCAGAAAACGGAGGTTTCTACTCTCTCTTCTAGCCGAGTTGGCCCCAACTAAGGCACCATACTGGACTATTTGCAACAACTGGATTTTCCATTTAAGGAAATTTCTACTTTCTTTGCCCAAAACCAAACTACTAACAACACAGAAAACAGATGGGAATGGGAGCGATGACAATTTGGGGAACACTTTTCTATTTTCCTATTACTCCCTACTTACAAAGCTACTGTTCCATCTGGGTCCACCCCAGAGCACATCAAAGGCTGTCTCAACAATTATCCTTTCTACCCCCAAGTGGCAAGAGTCACAGCACTTGAACTGATCTCTACATACAAGGCAACTAGGAAGGAGTCTGGCTGTGTTTACAGTGTATGGCTAACAATTATCTTCTTTTCAGTTCATGTTTTTTCCCACTGGGGCTCTCTTCTGAGGTGACAAATTCTGAGAAAACACCTTAGAAATGGGAGTGACCAAGAAACAAAACCTTTAGTAGGTCCCCAATGAGTTTGAATCTGTCATAGATATGCCAACAGTTGCTCCAGCTTTGGCAGGGACAGGCACCCCATTAAGCCCCTGTGGCAGCATGAGTTATCCCAGGCATTTTCTTTCCCTCTCCCCTCTGATTTGGCTAAATCTATATGTCTTAAGATGTATATTGCCTGGCCAGGCGGTGGCACAGTGGATAGAGCATCAGACTGGGATGCGGAAGACCCAGGTTCGAGACCCCGAGGTTGCCAGTTTGAGCGCGGGCTCATCTGGCTTGAGCAAAAAGCTTGCCAGCTTGGACCCAAGGTCGCTGGCTCGAGCAAGGGGTTACTCGGTCTGCTGAAGGCCTGTGGTCAAGGCACATATGAGAAAGCAATCAATAAACAACTAAGGTGTCGCAATGCGCAACGAAAAACTAATGATTGATGCTTCTTATCTCTCCGTTCCTGTCTGTCTGTCCTTGTCTATCCCCCACTCTGACTCTCTCTGTCTCTGTAAAAAAATAAAATAAAAATTATTAAAAAAAAAAAAAAGATGTATATTTACTGGCCCTGGCCGGTTGGCTCAGTGGTAGAGCCTCGGCCTGGTGTGCAGGAGTCCCCAGTTCGATTCCCGGCCAGGGCACACAGAAGCGCCCATCTGCTTCTCCACCCCTCCCCCTCTCCTTCCTCTGTCTCTCTCTTCCCCTCCCACAGCCAGGGCTCCATTGGAGCAAAGTTGGCCCAGGCGCTGGGGGTGGCTCTATGGCCTCTGCCTCAGGCGCTAGAATGGCCCTGGTTGCAACAGAGCATCACCCCCTGGTGGGCATGCCGGGTGGATCCCGGTCGGGTGCATGCGGGAGTCTGTCTGACTGCCTCCCCGTTTCCAACTTCAGAAAAATACAAAAAAAAAAAAAAAAATGTGTATTTACTAAAGTTTAATTCACTTCATGTTCTCAAAATAAAATTGTACATCTTAATACCATTTTATAAGCGATGCCAAAATGTTCAAAAAATTGTTTTACCTTATACTTTATGCCCTCCACCTCAACCCTCTGAAAAGAGCCGTTTGGAAATAAAAATCAAGATAAGTATGTACACAAGTGGGAATGTTTTGTGTGTTGTATTAGACAACTGTGTAATGAGCAGTTACATGGATATAGCCTAAGGGAAGAGGATTACAGCTGTTGTGAAGATGTTAGATTCTAGGAACAGAAAGAAAATAAACCAATTTAGAAAGCAGTGACTTCTTTGGGTTGAGGAGGTATAATAAACATCTAGAAAACTTGTTTTCTGTGACATTTTATAGCACTCATAATTCTTTAAATGTATTTTTACAGAGAAACATTGATTTATTGTTCTTACAAGCATTGGTTGACTTGTGTGTATCCCAATTTGGGATCAAACCTGCAACCTTGGCATACTGGGGACAATGCTCATATCAACTGAGCTACCTGGCCCACCAAGGCTTAGCACTCATAATTCTAAGCAAGCATTCCATTTCTTAAGAGAATAGCCTGCCCAGGCAGTGGCACAGTGGTTGGAGCATCAACCTGGGATGCTGAGGACCCAGGTTTGAAACTGCAAGATTGCTGGTTTGAGTGTGGGATCATAGACATGACCCCACCATCACTGGCTCAGCTAGAGCCCCTGGCCAAGGCCGAATGAGAAAGCAGTCAGTTAACTGAAGTGCCGCAACTACAAGCGGATGCTTATCTCCCTTGTCTCTCGCGCGCTAAGAAAGAGAGAATAAAGGTCACACATACCCCACAACGAATGTAAACAGTTTTATTTAGAAACAGATAGGTACCTGTTTGCATTATAGAATATAAAACTTGGTTTACACTCCATAAAAAATAACCAACATCCAAACTCAAGAGAGCCAGCATTCACAGGACACACGATGTGGTTGTGCAGCGACTGTCCACCAGCCCCAAGCTTGGCTTAAACCAAAAAAATAATGCAGGGGATCCTTAGAGATTTGAGTACAATGCCTACTGCTGAGCACCCAGCATCCAGAAGTTGCTGTCCTAGCAGATGAAGGTTTGCATTCTAAGTGTGTGACTTTTACATAAGGCCTGGGTTCTCTGTCCCTAGTGAGCTGCGAGGCTCCTGCCAGTCATGATGTGTTCTCTCTAAGCCCAAATTGGTGGCATAGTTAGCTATCTCTGGTCTTCTTAACAACAAAAATGGGGACTCTGGAGGGCAGAGTATTTCCATGTCCCCTATACTGGTGTTAAACTTAGAAGTGTATTCACTCTCAAGAGCTCAATGCAAAGGTTGGGGTGAAGTTCCATGACACCTGGCTTTTCATCAGCCCAAGGAGCCCACATCAACACGATCAAGGAAGACCAAAGGATACATTAGATTCAGGTTATAATAATCACCCAGCACCACCCGAGTATTATCCAGAAGATATATGAAATAATAATGGTTAGATATACATATTTATCTTAGTAACCTGAGGGCTAAGAACTTGGAATACAATAAATTCTCTCAAAAGAGGCCCATCTGTAAGAAAGGGACCAAAAAGACAAGAGTTCATGTTATGTAAAATAGGGGTAAAGTGAGTTGGGGACAGAGGACGGTTTCTTCAGCTCTTTCTTCAACATCCCTCTTTTATAAAGATTGGCGATCTGTTGATCCAAGATGAACTTTTATTTTGGCAGTGGGGGGAAGTGGGGGTGGCAGGTCAAAGGCAGGAAGGGTAGCAATGGTCCTCAAACCAAAGAGCCCTCTCCGTAGGCTCTCTCATCTTGGCGTCTGAGCTCTGGCTCTCCAGCAGACTCAGAAACAGGCCTGGTAGTAAGTGGTTAGCATTCTGAGGTATGAGGATCCCTGGTAAATTCAGCAGCATGTGGTTTTTGGAAACCAACCCACAAAATAAAAACACTGTAACTGAGCTCCTAATACTGCTATTTAACCACTGTCTGAAAGAGAAGAGAAAAAATCCCACCACTGGGAGGTTCTAAGCTTTCATATCAGGTCGTGCAAATAACCTTCTCTTTTATTTTATCTTAGGGTGTCTTAAGAGAATGCTCATTCAGTGACCATGTCTTTTGTTAAAGGCACTTTCAAGGACATGATTGGAAAGGAGCACACTGTAACTGCAGTGAACACAATGACCGCCTCGGGACCCCTGGGGAACAGGGGAACCGAACCCACTAGGGCACTTACAGTGAGTCAATCGGCAAGACAGTTGCGAGCACTTCAGCAGATGCACACCCAGAATGAAGCGTGTGCCCTGAAAACACTCGCATTCTTTCTTCAGCTTTCCAGCTGTTTCTATGTATAGCTCTGTAAAAAGACTACAGTCACTACTTGATTTTCAGGACACTGGCCCTAACTCTTCCTACCACAGCTGTGCTTGACAAAATTAGTCAACAGTTAGTCCTACAGGGGAGGGGGAAAAAAGGATGAATGTAATCAAGTTGTTCCAAGCTTCCTTACAGCACAGGGCTCTGTCCTTGCCCACATACATAATGCCAGGGTCAGCTGCTGGATTGTAGCAACTGAACAGGATATGTGGCCCCTACTACTGATGAAATCTGCTTTTCAATAGGCAAGATTGTTATCTAAGTAGAAATTGTGGGGTACATTTTTTTCTTTTTTCTCTCTTCCGAACATTTCTTATTGATCTCAGGCTTTAAAAAATTAGTTAAGTAGAATTATAAAAATTACACGATAAGGGTTGCAAAAGAGTGAATGGCTAATTTCTGTCACAAGTATGAGCTGAGGATCTTGATCCTTTGTATCATACCCAGAAAACAAATACAAAAATAAACACACCATATTACACATAATACAAAGTGTCAATCTACAAACACAAGTGTACTAATTAGTTGTTCCTCAGAAGCACGGTAGTCCTCCAGTCCCTAAGCGAGGAGGAACAGGGATGGATGGTTCTCGTTACGTTTTTTCATGTCTTATAAAGTTTGTAATAACAGTCTCAGTAGCGCAAACAATTTCATGTGAAACCAGAAGCTGTAAAAATAAATTATTTTTGAAGAAACGTGGGCTCCTGTGCAGCTCAGAACTCATCATGCCGTACTAAGGCCTCCCCGAAATCTGTGGCCTGGCTGCCCACAAACAAATCGTACTTGTCAACAATTTCCTCCTTAGTGAGCTTGCCATCCTGAAATTAGAAGAGTGAAATGAGGCAAATATATTTCCCTTTCCAAATTTAGAAATACTACTATAGAACAATCAACAATGGTCTGAAGAGATTTAAGATTTTAATTCTTAGTAAATTAAATGTGAACTCTACCCTCACTCTACCCACCCCACCCCTCTGGCCTGTACACATGCACAAAGAGAGGGAAAAATAGCAATTAATACCTTTTTCATAAAAATAATATAGTTCAGTAACTCAATGCTAGAGATACAGGTTTGTTTCTTAAGAAAACACCGTTTCAAGCAACATGTGAGATATCTCCTAGATATGGGTCGTCAAGAACTGGGTAAAATACTTCAGAGTGAATTAGATCAACAAGAGACTGTACTATCAAGCACACAGCCCCGCCTCCATTGTGCCCTAGCTACCAATTAGATTCCAGACACACCCCAATGAAGACCCAGACATTCATCTCAAATATTATCTAGCTCATGATTACATGAGCTTCCTTTTCTTACAAACCCCACTACTGAAGTAATTGAGCAAGAACAGAATAACCATTAAAAGACTTGAGGATAAGAAACTGCTTTTCAAACTGAAGATTAGCCTAGATCAGGGGTACCCAAACTTTTTACACAGGGGACCAGTTCACTGTCCCTCAGACCATTGGAGGGCCGGACTATAAAAAAAAACTATGAACAAATCCCTATGCACACTGCACATATCTTATTTTAAAGTAAAAAACCAAAACGGGAACAAATACAATATTTAAAATGAAGAACAAGTAAATTTAAATCAACAAACTGACCAGTATTTCAATGGGAACTATGCTCCTCTCACTGACCACCAATGAAAGAGCTGCCCCTTCCGGAAGTGCAGCGGGGCGGATAAATGGCCTCAGGGGGCCGCATGTGGCCCGCAGGCCGTAGTTTGGGGACCCCTGGCCTAGATAAAAGAATGTTCAGA
Source organism: Saccopteryx leptura (assembly GCF_036850995.1). Lineage (NCBI taxonomy): Eukaryota > Metazoa > Chordata > Mammalia > Chiroptera > Emballonuridae > Saccopteryx > Saccopteryx leptura. Next base: position 305,922,329 of record NC_089504.1, on the reverse strand, counting down.
GTACTAAAAATCCCCAAATTTACATGGATAACACCACTTTTTTTTAATGAACCATCAAATGCCTCAGATAACTGATCAAGGACAACTTGAACAGGCTCCAGAAAAGGCTTATTTATAACTTACTAGAAAGGGCCTAATTTTAAAAAGCATATTTGATTTCAGGAGGAAACAATCAGCTTTGACTAGGCACAATGAGCCTGTAATAGGTAAAAGAACAAAGAAAATTAAAAAGCAAAGAAAATTTCCTGGGATCCAGAGTGCGTACTGGGCACAGATCACATACAACAGCCCTTTCCTGAGGCCTGGACTCTTCCAATGATGTGTGTACTGGGCAAAGGGACTTCTAAACTGAGATCAGGGAGCTAGTTCTGCCTTGTGAGTTTTCAACTGCCAACTTTAGGTATGTGACAGACTTAGATTAATTAAGACCAGAAATGCATTATGTACCTTAATAGGAATTTTTTAGGCAATCCCCTAGAAATAGACTTCCATTACTACTCGATTGTTTGGGCCTGGCCAGCCGTACCTTGTTCTGGTCTGACTCATAGACCAGATGCCTGGCTTCTGCCTCTGCATGATCATAGTCTGAGGGAAGGATCCAGTCTTTGGTCTCTTCCTTGTCCATCTTCCCATCACGGTTCTTATCTCGAAACTCAACAAATTGTTCTCTCTCTGTCTTTACCCATTCTGGTTCATCAGCATTTCCATCATGGCTGTACATGTCACCTGTGTGCACAGACATACTTAGATAACATGGGTTTGCCTTTTTCCAGACTGTTCCACGCTAATCTAGTCTAACCCTCTTTCTTCATCCTAATGTTTGGAACCTTACTGCAGTTACAAGGCTTTTAGGTCACAGAGAACTTATAAAACAAGGTATTTTCCCGAGACTTAATTGATCTTGCAACAAGAATATTTCCAGCTGTTGATTTTGAGTACTGTGAGAACAAAGAGAGTCCTTATCTCTTAAAAAGTACAGAAATAAAGGGTGATGACTAGCATCAAGATAGATAAAGACTAACATATTCCATTTTACTCAAAGGTAACTAATTAAACTCAACCGCTGGTTTCAGAAAGGTATACATTCTCAAGGAAACTTGAGAAATGTATGTTATATGTCCAAACTGTCTACCAATCAATTACAAATACAACCATATTTTACAGTGTTTTCCATGTTGCCTCTTCTATAAAGCTCGCTTACATAAAACATTATTGAAATCAATTTTACCTTTTAATTTTATTGATGTGGCTATTAAAGTTAAAATTACACTCGCTGCTCACATTTCCCTTTTGATGGGACAGTGCTGTTAAATACACTGTACCACACCCCTCTATTCCTCACACTGGTCTGGCTTAATGAGGTGCTCACAGTTGACCAATGGGGTAAACTGTTACTATGGTGGATATATTCATCAAAGCTTCTTGGCCTCTTCTAAGAGAAACGCTGGAAACAAACTTACCAATATACTCTTCTAGATCAATGAAACCATCAGCATTCTTATCAATATCCTCCATTGTTTCCTACACAGAAGAGAATAAAAAGAAATTTTTAAAGTTAGTATCTGGATGAATTAGTTTTGGCAATTATTTATTACTCATTAAAATATACAGATATATACAAATGCATGTTTATGTGTATGATTAAATCATATGGAACTACTCTTTTTCTAGCTTAGAAATGATAAAATACTATCAATGTTTTATGGTTCAACCTAAAATAACTGAGTCTTCTTAAAAGAACACTGGCACTGCTTAACAAGGAACTGTCCACCAAGCATGATGATCTGACAGCTCCAGTCAGGCTGAAGTCATCTAATTGACTTCTATGAGAATTATTCAGTATCATTTTTATTATTCAGTATCTGATTATTACTGATCATGGGATATTTTGTGTGTGTGTGTGTGTGACAGAGACAGAGAGAGTCAGAGAGAGGGAGAGATAGGGACAGACAGGAAGGGAGAGAGATGAGAAACATCAAATCTTCATTGCGGTTCCTTAGTAGTTCATTGATTGATTTTTCATATGTGCCTTGACCGGGGGGCTACAGCAGACCAAGTGACCCCTTGCTCGAGCCAGCAACCTTGGGCTCAAGGTGGTGAGCCCTGCTCAAACCAGATGAGCCCGCACTCAAACTGGCGACCTCAGAGTCTGGAACCTGGGTCCTCCACATGCCAGTCCGACGCTTTATCCACTGTGCCACCGCCTGGTCAGGCTGGTTATGGGATATTTTTAAAAATAGAGGACTTCCCTCTCATGCTTATAATATAAAGCCACCAATGAAATGGCAAAATATATTATCTGATAAGCATTGTCACACTAAAGAGAAAGCCAAAGACACCAAAGGTAAATGACTTGATCACAGAAAAACAGTTGCAGTGCCTAGATTCAAATCTGGCGAGCACTTGTATATAGCAAGTCATTCATCCAAATACAGAGGAGAGGCAAAAGGAGAAAGACAGCATAAGCAACGAAAAGAGAACCACATTTCCGTTGAGAACCCTCACTCTCACCCACCTGTACCACTATATCTTTCATGTAGTCATACTCCTCCGGGTGCAGGAAAGCTGTGAATTCCTCCTTTGTGGCAATGAGGTCTCCATCCTTGTCTGCCATTTTAAACCTCCGCTCATCTCTCACCATCATCTGCTTATAGTTAAATCCATCATCAGGGTCTGGATCATCTAGAAAACAAAAATTTAGGTTAAATCTTAAAAGACTTCCAGAAAATAAGAAAATGTGTGGGCTGAGAAATCAATTTCCAAGAAAGATAAACCAAACAATGAAGAATTAACTCCTGATTACATAGGTACAAATGCAGCAGTGTAGACATTCAGTTCTGGTAATCAAACACCTCAAAGTCAGGTCTGAATTGAATGTAAATGTTTGTCATTCAACATGGAACCTTGGCTCCTGGACTATGTAACCCATTACACTCTTCACAGTTACTGGGGGTTGAGGCTATGTGAGGGCTTGAGTCGCTAGTCGTATCTGAGGGGCAGTGGTGCTTCTAAAGTCACACAGTCTGGGTTTAAATCCAAACTCTACCACTTCCTAGCTGTGTGACCTTGGGCAAGTAACCTCTCCGTGCTTCGATCTACTCATCTGCAAAATGGAGATAATGGTTTCTGCCCCACAGGACTGTTATGAGGTTTAAATGAGCAAATAAATCTAAGTTAAGTACTTAGAACAGTTCTTGGCATATAGTTGGCTTTCAATAAAGGTTATTGCTATTTTTATTAAACATTAGGTTCCCATTAAGAAGCTAGGTATCAAAGGCCTTCTAGTTCATTGTAGGCTACTTGGATTCAAGCAATAGAATATCACCACTCTGAAAGTAAGACACAATAAAGTTAAGGAATGATTGTTCCTGCAACATATTGACCAAATAAAAAAAAGTATGGTACTAGTTTTATAAAAAGACATACAGGGTCCCTTTAACAATAACATCACACTCTAACTTGACACTGTAATTCAGTCTTTTTATATTTTAAGCACAGCTGAAAAAAATAAAAGACTACTGCACCTGACTGGTGGTGGAGCCGTGGATAGAGCATTGTCCTGGGACAGTGAGGTCCCAGATTCAAAACCCCAAGTTCACCAACTTGAGTACAGAATCATCAACATGACCTTATGGTTACTGGCTTGAGCCCCTCAGTCAAGGCACATATGATAAGCAACCAATGAACAACTTAAGTGATGCAAGTACGAGTTGATGCTTCTCATCTCTCTCCCTTCCTTTCTCTTTTTTTCTCTCTCTCTCACACACATACAAAAGGCTATTGCTTTATTTTGAGAATTGAGCAGCTTGAAGCTTCATTCTTCGTTGAGGGTCAAAATTCAGTAAGACAGCTTATTGAGTCATAAGGCTTTGGGAACCCTGTGTGTGTATATTCAAAGTCCCAATAGGCTGAAGATGGAGAATTAAAGGAAAATAATCACTTTTCTCAGATGCTAAGTTATATACCAACTATATAACAAAGATAAGAAAGGTAACAGAAGACAACTATACAGTACGGGGAGATTCTGAGCAAACAGCCCTCCTCTTCTCTTTTTGGTAAGGCGTGGTGACCGGCACGAAGGGGCCTGAGAGCATGCGCGTTCATATGGATGAGTAAAGAAGATAAATTTTATTTTCAGTGACTAAACTCATGTGCCTGTCAGCACAGCTCGGAGAGCTTTAACGGTGCTGAGCCCTGGCCGCACGCAGCCCTGGGTGGGCTCCCAATCTAGCTTTGGTACTGGCATGGTGGGTCTTGTTTCCCATATTTTACTTTTGGCAGAGATAGTGGGACTGGTCCTTTTGTGGAGAGCAGATTCATTATGACAGATTTTAATTAAAAGCTAGGATGATTTATATCTGAACTCTGAACTGAATCAAGAGCTCACTCCCAAAACACTCCTCAGCACTTCTGTAAGACAACTCATCACCCCCCGTTTGCTGTCTACCCACATGCCTCCAGGAAAAGATGCCTTATAAAGACATGGCTTCTCCAGCCAGTGCTCGGCTTATACAGACTCTCAGGCAGTAGAAATATCCATTACAATGAATCATTTGCCCAGTGAGCTAACAGCTTTCAACAGATTTTTATGCACATAATCATATAAAGAGTTTAAGATTTGTTTTGGGCAGACAGTGAGTGCCTAGGTCTGAGCTGAGATTTATTAACACACCATTTGTACCCTTTGTTTTGTATTTATAATTAATTCCAAATAAGTCAGGAGGGTGTTGGGTCCCAGTCAGAGAGCAAGCACGAATGCCTCTCCATCTGCCCTGACTTTTTAATACACGTGTTCTTAATTGGGTGAAGTCTATGTTTGGTTCTTGGCTAAGTGTCAAGCTCGGAGAGGGACTGCCACTTTAGTCTCAGGAATGAGAGCACGCTGACACAGAAATAAAAGTCCCTTCACAAGAAACGCATGCGGTCCTGTAATTAACATGGACAGCTGGTTATCTAGTGAGGGAAACACTCCATTATACACTCATTGCCTATTAGGGGTGGAAAAATGCCTGCTTTAACCCAGAAATGTGCCCAACTTTTGGGATAAAAATGCAAGCAGCAACACTTATGGTTCTTGCCTCAAACTGTAACCATGTATACAGTACAGGAATTTCATTAACAGAAACACCCTAAATCATCAACTTAGTAAGGTCGCCACCTAGCATTCAGATGCAGGCAAGTGTAATAAGTAGAAGAAAATTACTAATAGGTAGCCCAAGCACACAGCTACCAAATCAACAGAAAACAGTCAAAGTCACATTTATTTGCCTTGAAGCATTTGCAAAGCAGGCCGATAAACTCATGTGCCAGAGAAAACAAATGGGAAATTTTCATATCTAAACTTCAGTAAGCAGACATACTGAAATGGTTTTGTTTTGTTGTTGTTTTTTTAAATCAAGGAAAGCTATATTTGATCTTTATTTTATTAAGGAAAGATTAATTTCCTCCTAGTCTCACAGTTACAAAGGGCTCTCATTTGGTTTGAGTTTCAGGCCCAACATCTTAGTGTGACCTTATCAAGAGAATCTCAAAGCCTCTTGCTTTGTATTGGTGGGGGACAACACAGCCTTTTAAACGAGATCTACTCCAAGAGTCTCTGCGAGGGATGACAGAAAGAAAAACGGTACAATATATCTGAAATGCTAAAGATGTAACAGATGCCAGACCTTTGAAAACCAAAATTAAACTAATTTAAAAAATACGTGAAACACAAATTTAAAATTAATAAAATAAAGGGAAATCAGCTCAGCAATGGATGAAAATAAACTGTTTCTTCCCTTCCTTCACTGTGTAACCCATTTGTTTCTTTGGCTCAAGATCATGGTCTCTGTAGGCTGACATCTTGCCCCTTACCCAGGTAAGTGCCATAAGTCACGTTCCTGTACTCATCCCAGGAGATTAAGCCGTCTTGATTCATATCATACTCCTGCCATTGGTTTTCAACATTGTCATATATGTATCTCTTCTGGGCGTGCTTAATCCAGGATTTCAGCTCCCCCTCCGTCACAAACCCATCTTTATCCGCGTCTATTTTATCTACAATCACTCTACAAGACAAAACAGTTACGTTTCAAGGTGCCGGCTCCACAAAGCTTTTTCCCCCAGACAGTAGGGACCTACCTAAAACGTAGCCGTAGGTGGCATTTTTATACTCCTCCCAGGAAACGAGGCCGTCCTCATTGAGGTCATGCCCCTTCCACTGCCGCTCTACATCCTCGAAAATCCAGCGCTTTTGTGCAAATTTAATCCAGTCTTTGAGCTCATCCACAGTGACAAACCCGTCCTTGTCGCCATCTATTTTACTTACAATCTTTCTGTAGAAAATGCAGAGAAATCCAGCAGAGTTAAAAGGACACAAGGCTCTGGACTTATTAGCCAGGTGTGTGCTGTGACCACAGGTGTACTTGCCCAAGGTTAAAATATGGAAATAAAAATTGTCCCTAAAACAAATCTTTTAGACAGGCAACTGAAAATTTTTCTCTTAAGTGCCCCTTCAGTGGTCTGTGATGAGCCATCTGGATAAAGGCACACACAGTCCATGGCTGGTTCACTTGGATCCAAAAGCAAAGCTGGCCAGTCCCTCCAGAGGTGGTTTCACAGGACCGTCAGTATTCAGGAGTGAATATCCATTCCTGTCTGGGTTCTCCGCTCTTTGTATCAGACAACATGCAAATCTTTACATTTGTTTTTAAAATTGCTTTTAGGAGAATCTCAATTTCTTGGTAAATAATCACAACCATTGACATGGTTTTCTAAAAATTCAAAAATTTAAACCAGACTTGAAAACATTCAGTTTCTTTTAAAAAAAGATTACACTTTTGTTAAAGATATCTAAAATAGATCTGGGATCACTTATACCTCAAGTCACAATTACTTTGAAAACAAAACAGGTCCACAAAGACAGAAGCAAGCTTATTAAAAAAAAAAAAATGGCCAGCAGCTTATTATACACTATGTCAAATTGGATTTCCACATGTAAGCACAAAACCCAGGAAACTGAAGGAATAATGTGGAAAGGACGCATCTCTGGGTATGAGAATGTTAATAAGCGAAGGGTTAGCATGCAGATGATAAATCAGAACCACAAAGCTCAAGAATCAGTACACTTCATCCTTCACAGGCTTTTCTCTCCATCTGTTGTCTTAATTTAAGGTTTTCAAAATATGCACATGATATGAAAACTCCTGTTTTATAATTTTTTTTTTAATTTTAGAGAGGAGAGAGAGACAGAGAGGGAGAAAGAGAGGAGAGACAGAGAGAGAAGATGGGGAGGATCCGGAAGCATCAACTCCCATATGTGCCTTGACCAGGCAAGCCCAGGGTTTCAAACCGGCGACCTCAGCATTTCCAGGTCGACGCTTTATCCACTGCGCCACCACAGGTCAGGCTGAAAACTCCTGTTTTAAAGATGCAATCACCTACTCCTAGAGGCTAAGACAACATATGTAAAGTCACACAAGTAAGTGGCCCAGTTTGGAATAGGAACTTTAAATCAAAACTTGTAACAGAATTGAAATTGTAGCATACTCCCAGGCTCTACTAAATGCAGGACTGAAAAATAAAAAAGACTCACTTGATAGCAAATAATGTCTTTTCCCAGTCTGTGTACATTTCATGAACACACTGGAAAGTAATTAAAATCAGAATATGAGCAACGCTATGAGAAGAGATTCACCTTGATGTTGATATGGTGTTAGGCATAACTTAAATCTCATAATTAGGCATTTTCCTTCAGACAATGTGTAATCTTGCAGCTCTTGATTTAAAATGATAGAAAAGGTAATTCAGTAAGAAGTCACCTCTTGAATACCTTCCTCTATCCACAAGAACATAGGACAAAAACATTATTTGCAACTTTAACCCTGGACAGTTATAACTACTAAAACAAATTAGGTTAACACCAGTATTTTTTTAATGTCAATACAAATACAGATTATTTTTATTTTTAATTTGTTTTTGTATTTTCCGAAGTTAGAAGCAGGGGAGAGGCAGACAGACTCCCACATGCACCCGACTGGGATCCACCCGGCATGCCCACCAGGGGGCGATGCTCGGCCCATCTGGGGTGTTGCTCCATTGCAACTGGAGCCATTCTAGTGCCTGAGGCGGAGGCCATGGAGCCATCCTCAGTGCCCAGGCCAACTTTGCTCCAATGGAGCCTTGGCTGCTAGAGGGGACAAGAGAGGCAGAGAGAAACGAGGGGGGGGAAGGGTGGAGAAGCAGATGGGCGCTTCTCCTGTGTGCCCTGACTGGGAATCAAACCCGGGACTTCCACAAGCCAGACCAACGCTCTACTGCTGAGCCAACTGGCCAGGGCCACTATGTTACACCAGTATTAAAAAATTCTGAATTATCTATAAAGGGTCCAGCTTGTGTCAAAATGGTATTGACTATCAAGAGTGTTAACTACCATTCAAAAAAAATGAGGGGGGGGCAAGTTATCAGAACTCCTCTCACTCCCAAAAGAAAAATTTTAACTACTGTAAGTAGTCTAAAAAGAAGGATCACTCAGATTAAAAAAAGATGTGACTGTTCAAGATGAGCTTTCTCAATGAAGTTGACTGAATGAAGTTTACTTCAATAGAAATATCCCCAATGGTTTAATCCAGAGGACGGTAACCTTTTTCTGAAAAGGGACAGACAGTATATATGTATTTCTGACTTTGATGGCCACATACAGTTAGCTGCATCCTTTTTTTAAACACAACTATTTAAAAATATGAAAGCCAGGCTCCCCAGCCACTGTCCTCTGTTCACCTGGGCCAGCTAATTTTATTGGCCTCAGTCTACTTTTCCAAGAGGCCATGGAAGTATAAATAATAAAGCAAGAAAAGCAGAAAAAAAAATTAAAACAAAAATATAAAAGCCATTCTAATCTCACTGGCCATCCACCCTGCAGGCAGTTGTGAAAGTATACTGGAAGTGGGCACATCCTATTTGGGACACAAAGCTCTAAGGCAGGCGGCCCCAAACTACAGCCCGAGGGCCGCATGCGGCCCCGAGGCCATTTATCTGGCCCCCGCCACACTTCCGGAAGAGGCTCCTCTTTCATTGGTGGTCAGTGAAAGGAGCACATTGACCATTTCATTAGCCAAAAGCAGGCCCATAGTTCCCGCTGAAATACTAGTCAGTTTGTTGATTTAAATTTACTTGTTCTTTATTTTAAATATTGTATTTGTTCCCATTTTGTTTTTTTACTTTAAAATAAGATATGTGCAGTGTGCATAGGGATTTGTTCATAGTTTTTTTTATAGTCCGGCCCTCCAATGGTCTGAGGAACCGTGAACTGGCCCCCTGTGTAAAAAGTTTGGGGACCCCTACTCTAAGGTCTGATCTTTAAAAGCCTGTGTAAATTTTTGAAGCTAAAGGTGTTGTATTGCTATGACACTGGAGAACACCAAAGATGCTGGTATGACACCACTCAATTAATTATTCCAGGACAAACACAATGCACTTAGTAGACTTTATGTTATTTCTAAGAAGTAACATATGCCCCTACATTTCAAGTCATAAAACAAATCCTTTGGTTGTTTTTTTTTTAAGAACCCGGGTCTATAAGTAGGCTTCAGTAGGGTTCGTAATTGTCCTGAAATTTTCAGCATGCAGAATTTTATATCTATTCATGTGTACACTTTCCTGAGCAAGTCTTTAGCTTTCATTAGACTCCTAACGTGACTGGGGCTAGGACCCAGAAAAGGATGATGAACTGCCCTAGTTCATTTCTATGTCAATGGTGAGAATTTCTTTTTTTACGCTAACAACCACTATCTCAAACCCTCACTGGAAGGACACGTAAATGAAAATTAAGGATATTTAGACTTCGTTGAGGAAGGTGGTAAGAATGCTGAGAACAAACACATAAGAAAAAAAATTCTACTTGTCAACATTCTTAATAAGAAAAAAAAAAAACAAACTTAAAACTATGTTAAAACTGTTTTAAAATGCTTCTGTGGTCTTTTAGATATTACTACTAAAGATTTTAAGTAGTAGTGAATTTTTACAAGTACAGATATACACAATGATTTTGTCTCTAATAATGACTTGCCTTCTAAAATAGATGGAAAAGAGGAGGAATCTGTCATTTCCAACATCTGGTATACAGTCACCTACCAAAACAGTGTTTAGAAATGCCACAGTGATTAAGTTACATAAACAAAAAAGTTCACCAGGAATTTTTGCTTCCAACAGTATATGTCACCTTACAAATGGGATATTTGTCACTATCTCCAAAATCTGGGAGAAGCAAATCATACCTGATTCATTCATATATTCCATAAAAAATATGATCTTATTCTAATCAAATATAGAGTCCCCTCATATGTGCAACTTCTGATATTTACTGATGAAAGAAGAAAGTATTTTCAATATTTCCTTTCTACTGAGTAATGCGAGCAGAGCTATTGCATTACCTGAGCAGAGCCAGAAGACCCTGACTGACGCCAAACCTAAGGGCACGTCATTATTTGAGAGTGATTCTGTGAAGAGAGATGGGCAGACAAAATGTGGGTGGGACATGCACGTTATTAATAGCAGGACATGAAGACCGAGAACTCCCGCATGCAGCTCTGTTTTCAGCTGGGAACGTTAGCACATTTGTAAGATTAAAATTAAAAGTGAGTATGGTCTCTCAAAGTTAGAAAAGCAACCTAACAAAAGACTGATTCCTTTATATATTTATTTTCTCTATTTACTTTCAAATATTTTAGTATAGTTTCTCATTCTACATAGCAAAGTCTTTTTATTATTTGTTAGTATTCAAGAATAAACTATTACAGAAAGAATTAAATAAATTTGCCCTGAAGTATCATTCAAAGCAAACCCTGTAATGTCTCCTAATCATAGAACTACCCACGACAGCAAAATATCTTTGGAAGTTCCTATGTGGTACAACTTTCCAACAAGTCTCTTGAATGTAGTTCAGAAAGTAACACCAACTGTAATTACTGAGGAGAAAATAGTAGTTAAATTAACCCGCATTTCCTTAAAAAGCAAGGTTTTGGAAGAGCCAAAAACATTCTTAGATCCCCAATTAGATAGAAATAATCAACTGGGATGTACGAAACCAATGCTTTAGGTAAAAAGATGCTTGCCTAGAGAGCCATGCAACCATGCAAGGCCCAGCGACTCAGCGCTGACATTAAGACCATTACCTTTACAATCTTCTAAAAGGCAAAGTTGGTTTGTTTTGGTTGTTTTTAATTAAGCAAATATCTGAGAATGAAAACAAAGAGAGTGAAGAACATTCTCAGAAATCAAGAACTTTACAGAAATTAGTCCAGAGATTTAATTTGCAGTTTATTATCCACTCAAAGCCTTGGATTGGGCAACAGTGAATATAGGTTATGAATAGTTTTTAAAAATCAAAAGGGACAGGAATTAGAATGCTCCCCTTCCCCCTACCATGTAATGTTCCTTTGTGATCAAGCTGGGTTCTTTAATATTTGGTACTTTTACACAAAAATGACTTTGCTTTGTAGAATGAGGTAAAAACTGTTATTCAATAGAGAAATGTATGAAAATAAGTGTTCAATTAAATTTTAGTGGTAGCAATTCTGTGATTAGCTTTCATAAAATGTAGTACAACACAGCATTACTGCATAATGATCCAGAGGAAAAAAAAGAATGAGCTGATTTCTAAAGAGATGTCATTATGTGAACTCGCCCCCTGAGAGCTGACACCTTACCCAAGTCTCTCCTTGCTCTCTTCTGGGGTCAGCTGGTCAAAGGTCTTTGCTTCTTCAGCACCCAAGAAGGCATCATGGTCATAATCAAAACTCTGAGCATCGTTGTGAACCTTGTCGCTGAGCTGAGGCTCATGATGTACACGATCCTTCTTTTCTGTGGGCTTGCTCAAGGCAAAGGCTGTGCACAGGGACAGGCACATAAGAAACTGTCGCAGGTCCATGTTAATCAGAGCTTAAAGAAAAAGAAAGGTAGTTAATTCAGGAGGCATTATGCTTACTAAATTTAAAAGCTCACACCCTTGCCTGACCAGGCGGTGGCGCAGTGGATAGAGCGTCGGACTGGGATGTGAAGGACCCAGGTTTGAGACCCCAAGGTCGCCGGCTTGAGCGCGGGCTCATCTGGTTTGAGTAAGGCTCGCCAGCTTGGACTCAAGGTCGCTGGCTCGAGCAAGGGGTTAGTTACTAGGTCTGCTGTGGCCCCACGGTCGAGGCACATATGAAAGAGCAATCAATGAGCAACTAGGGCGTCGCAATGAAAGGCTGATGATTGGTACTTCTCATCTCTCTCTGTTCCTGTCTGTCTGTCCCTATCTATCCCTCTCTCTCACTCTGTCTCTGTGGGAAAAAAACAAACAAACAAAAAAACCCTCACACCCACCTAACCTGTGATGGCGCAGTGGATAAAGTGTTGATCTGGAACATTGAGGTCACCGGTTCAAAGCCCTGGGCTTGCCTGGTCAAGGCACATATGTGAGTTGATGCTTCCTGCTCATCCCTTCCACTCTCTCTCTCTTTCAGTCTCTCTCTCTCTCGCTGTCTCTCCTCTCTAAAATGAATTAATAAGATCTAAAGAATTAAAAAATAATAATAAAAAAAGCTCACACCCAGTTAAATTAATGGTTTGCTATTATCCTAAATATTACTTATCCAAAAATAACAGACTTTCCAGTATTACAGTGAAAATTTTTCACTGATTTCCTTCATCTGACTATAGGCTGACAAGGAATTATAGTTAAAACATCCACCTTGTAAGCAATCTCCCTTTAAAAAACACCAAAGTAGAACTTTAATCCTTTTGCCCAAGTTCGTAAAACTTAAAAGTGAAAGAACCAAGATTCAAATCCAGACCTGCTGTCTCCAACACTTGACTTTTTGTGATGCATCAATGGTCTGGTCTTCAAATGTGGCTGGTTATTAGAATCACCTAGGAAGCTTTGAAAAAGTTTTCCCTATTGAATTGGAATTTCTGAAGTTGAATGTAGGCATTTATAGTTTCAAATGCTTCTCAGTCGATTCGGATGACCATGAGATTGGGAGCCAGTGGAACACTTGAGCAGTGGTCCTGCCCTATAGCAACAAGCCACTCCCATGTCCAGGCTTGATCTCAAATCCCTTGCAAGAGCAAACCAATCCAATGGTATGGTGATGAATAACTGCTTTATCACTCATATATTGTGTTTCCTAAACTTTTCCAGGCATAAGGACCACCTGGGGTACTGTTCAAGTACAGATTCCAAGGCCCTACTCCATACCTTCAGAATCTCTGCAGTCACAGGTGATTCTTGCAGAGAACCTTCAGGATAGTAACCTATTTGGCACATTCTACAGACACCCCAGGGTACTGTCCAGAGAGGTTAAAGTCTTAGTGAAAAAACTGTAAAATTAAAAATCAAAGGGGAAGATTTCCCCAGGCTTTCATATTTTAATTAATCCTTCATCAGAACACAAATTCTGAATACTTTCTCCCCTGCAGTAATGCAATTTCACATTCTCATTTCCCTTTAGGACCAATGGCTCCCTTCCTAGACGGACAGGTGGTTAATAGGCATGAAACTTGTGGGTGAATAGCACTCCCCAAAGATATGCTGAAGTTCTAATCCCTGGTACCTGGGGATGTGGTCTTCTGTGGAAAAGGATCTTTGCAGATGTAATTAAGTTAAAATGAGGTCATATTGGATTAGAGTGGGCTCCAATCCAATGGCTGATTTGGACACAGACACAGAGAAGAGAATGCCACATTATGAGAAGAGGCACAGACTGGAGTGATGCTCCTATAAGCCAGAAACCAGAAACTGGGAAGAGTGAAGGATAGATCCTTCCAGGCAGCCCTGCCAACTTGCTGGTTTCTAACTTCTAGCCTCTAGAACTAGGCGAGAATAAATTTGTCCTTTTAAGCCACCCAGTGTGTGGTAATTTGTTACAGCAGCCCTAGGACACTAACACAAGGTTACAGTACAGAGGAACATTGAATCACATGTAAGTTAAATGCATTACCTTGTCCTAAAAGCTGTAGATTAAACGAATCACAGACTTCACCTTCTCCAGACTGTCAATAATGGAACAGTCTAGTCTAAGGGCTCACATCTTATATGTAAATTCTAACTATTAATATTTAAAAAAAAAAAAGTCAGATTAAGAGCCAGTATTCTCTCACCAAACTCTCAAACAGCAATAGTAATAACTTAAAAAAATCTGACTTGAAAGTATACTTTTTAAAAAGACTGCATATGCTTGATCCTGCCTCAGAGTTTGGGAACTAGAATAAAGAGTGAATTGTGCCAGGGGATAAGGAAATTAAATATACCAATAGTTTAAACATTTCATTGTATCCACTTTTGTTATAACCCCATTTAGTAACTAAAGGAAGTTACATTGTATTATCTTGGATTTATAGAGTCCTTTGGATTCAATAAACTAAAAAATGCTAAGTGCAGTTAATGATGAATATGTTATATCAAGATTCCTTAAAAGTAGAAGGAAAGCAAAAAGGACAGCGCCAAAAAGACAAACAGAAACACAGCAAAAGAGGTAACAGGAGGCAGTCGCTTCTCAAGTGCACCTTCTCAAAATGGATGGTTGTTAAGACTGACGAAACCCATGAAAGGAAGCAAGGTGAAAGCAAAACCTGGAGACACCTGAGAGCGGGGAAGAAGGTGGCACTTCTCCTAAGCTGTTCCCATCAATGTTAGAACTCAGCTAAAGTTTCTAAAAGTGCATCAAATTATAGACCTGGCTGAGAAGCTCAGAGGATAGACTTTTGTCCCAATGTTCCAAGGTTGCAGGTTCAATCCCTGTTCTGGGCACAAATAAGAAGCAACCAATGAATGCACAACTAAGAGTAACAAAGAGTTGATGTTCCTCTCCCTCTCTCTCTCTCTCTCTCCCTCCCTTCCTTCTCCCAACTCAAGTCAATGGAAACATTTTTTAAAACTAAAATAAAGCCCTGGCCGGTTGGCTCAGTGGTAGAGTGTTGGCCTGGCGTGCAAGGGGTCCCAGGTTCGATTCTCGGCCAGGGCACACAGGAGAAGCGCCCATCTGCTTCTCCACCCCTCCCCCTCTCCTTCCTCTCTGTCTCTCTCTTCCCCTCCTGCAGCAAGGCTCCATTGGAGCAAAGATGGCCCGGGCGCTGGGGATGGCTCCTTGGCCTCTGCCCCAGGCGCTAGAGTGGCTCTGGTCACAACAGAGCGAAGCCCCGGAGGGGCAGAGCATCGCCCCCTGGTGGGCGTGCCGGGTGGATCCCAGTCGGGCGCATGCGGGAGTCTGTCTGACTGTCGCTCCCTGTTTCCAGCTTCGGGGGGGAAAAAAAAATTACAACATAAAAGTGGATTAATATTCTGTTTCACATTATCTGATCAAAACACTCAAATTTATATATAAAGACACCTGTACACAGTTGTTCATGATATAGTTCAGAATGATAAAAAAATAGAAAACAAAAGGGATTAAGAAGTACAAACTGGCAGTTACAAGACAGTCATGGGATGTAAAGTATAGCATAGGGCAGTGGTCCCCAACACCCCAGGTTGTGGACCAGTACCGGTCCTTGGGCCATTCGGTACCGGTCTGCAGAGAAAGAATAAATAACTTACATTATTTCCGTTTTATTTATATTTAAGTCTGAATGATGTTTTATTTTTAAAAAATGACCAGATTCCCTGTGTTACATCCGTCTAAGACTCACTCTTGATGCTTGTCTCGTAAGTTTGACAATTATATTTAAAAATACCACAGTTTTCATGCCGGTTGCATAATTTTATTCTGTGCATTTATCCGTCCCACCCTAAAGGCCGGTCCATAAAAATATTTTCTGACATTAGCCCTGGCCGGTTGGCTCAGCGGTAGAGCGTCGGCCTGGCGTGCAGGAGTCCCGGGTTCGATTCCCGGCCAGGGCACACAGGAGAGGCGCCCATCTGCTTCTCCACCCCTCCCCCTCTCCTTCCTCTCTGTCTCTCTCTTCCCCTCCCGCAGCGAGGCTCCATTGGAGCAAAGATGGCCCGGGCGCTGGGGATGGCTCTGTGGATGGCTCTGTGGCCTCTGCCTCAGGCACTAGAATGGCTCTGGATGCAGCAGAGCGACGCCCCAGAGGGGCAGAGCATCACCCCCTGGTGGGCATGCCAGGAGGATCCCAGTCGGGCGCTTGCGGGAGTCTGTCTGACTGCCTCTCCGTTTCCAGCTTCGGAAAAATGAAAAAAAAAATTTTTTTTTCTGACATTAAACCAGTCCGTGGCCCAAAAATAGTTTGGGACCACTGGCATAGGGAATATAGTCAATAATATTATAATAACTCTGTATGGTGTCAGGTGGGTACCAGACTTATGGATTACTTTGTAAGTTATATAAATGTCTAACCATTATGGTGTATTCCTCAAACTAAATAATATAATATTAAATATTAACTATAATTAAAAAAATTTTAATTTTAAAAAAGAAAAACAAACTAAACCAAGGAACTACTAAATACACATTAAATCTAAATTATGGGCCTGACCAGGCGGAGAGCGTCGGACTGGGATGCAGAGGACCCAGGTTCGAGACCCCAAGGTCGCCAGCTTGAGCGCGGGCTCATCTGGTTTGAGCAAAGCTCACCAGCTTGGACCCAAGGTCGCTGGCTCGAGCAAGGGGTTACTTGGTCTGCTGTAGCCCCCCCCCCCCCCCGTTAAGGCACATATAAGAAAGCAATCAATGAATAACTAAGGTGCTGCAACAGAGAACTGATGCTTCTCATCTCTCTCTGTTCCTGTCTGTCTGTCCCTATCTATCCCTCTCTCTGTCTCTGAAAATAAATAAATAAATCTATATTATGGGACACTACATAGCAATTAAAAAGAATAAGGTGGATCTATATGCACTGAACTGAGAACTTACCACGATCTTTTAAGTGAACAAAATACAAAAAAAAACCCCTCTACCCAAAATAACTCCCAAACCAACCAAAACGAAATCCAAGAAAACAAAAATCCAAGTTGCAAAAGCAATGTCAAGATCTCCATTTATGTGAAAACCAAGACCAGACTACCTCACCAGGTTGTTTATATGTTATAAAATATTCATTCATAAAAATGGTGTGGGAAGATAAACATCTACTTGTTTAACCCCTACACTCAAGAGAGAAGCGGTGGGCTGGGGTGGAGAGAACTTTAATATTGTATTATTATGTAATCTCTTGTTTGTAAATGAGCTCACATTCCTCTATATTACCTTTTGAGAAAGAGGGAGGGAGAGAGGAGACAAATAAAACTCTTAAAAGACAAGTAACAAGTTATACATTTCTTTTTTGTTTGTTTTTTTGTTTTGTTTTGTTTTTTACAGAGACAGAGAGTCAGAGAGAGGGATAGATAGGGACAGACAGGAATGGAGAGAGATGAGAAGCATCAATCATCAGTTTTTCATGGCGACACCTTAGTTGTTCACTGATTGCTTTCTCATATGTGCCTTGACTGTGGGCCTTCAGCAGACTGAGTAACCCCTTGCTCAAGCCAGCGACCTTGGGTCCAAGCTGGTGAGCTTTGCTCAAACCAGATGAGCCCGTGCTCAAACTGGTGATCTTGGAGTCTCGAATCTGGGTCCTCTACATCCCAGTCCAACGCTCTATCCACTGCGCCACCGCCTAGTCAGGCAATTTATATATTTCTTGTTGATATTCTGCGATATATTTAAATAATTTCTATAATATTAGAGGCTTACAGAATCAAGTAAAATCACGAGTCACTGCAACAGAGAATTTTCCTTATGCCTACCTATTAATAAGGGGACTTCAGATTAAGAAAAATTTTATAAATGATTAAATACATTCCCAGAACATAATACCATAACAATTCTTGCATGATACTCTAACAACACTAGCAAACCTCAAATGTTACAATATTAATAAATGCTGAAGCCCTGCAACATTATCAAGGCCTGGAAAAGATACTGCACAAAGTTTTGATACATGTGACATAAGAAATGTAACAGACTGGTGCACTGTGATTTAAAGGGAAAAAGTACATTTAAGTTTTAGGCTTAGCATCTTGATACAGAGTAAGAGAATTCCACAGTAAAAGCCAAGTGATCTGGTTTTATTATTTATCCCTCCCTCTTTCTGTGCCCCCTCTTTCAAACTTTCAGTCCCACCCTTCTATATGCTTCTCCCTTCCATCAGTCAACACTGTGCAGGTCTCCACAATCCCAAGTCATTCCTTCCCAGACTCCACCTGCTCTTCCCTTTCCTTCACCCACAGTCTCTAGGAGTTGTCCATGCTGCGTCCTCACAACATACTGTCACCCTGAAATCTGTCATCTACCACTGATAAAACTGCCTAGTAGGATCATGAAGGACCACTTGATGGACAAAGTCAATGATCCTACCTTCATCTTTGCAGTGGGCAATGAGAAATCTGCACTTAATATATATATTAAGTAACATATTGCACATAAAATTTACATATATATACACATACATACATATATGTAAGCTCCACTCTATGTGCCCACAAATATACCAATTCCTAGCTATTAGAAACTTTAACAAAAGGCTCCTTGTTTTATGGTTACAGACAATAAAAAAAACTGTACTAGATTTATCTAAATCCAAACACATATAAAAATGTTCAGGTAGAAACAAAAGATATTTCTCAAGGCAAGACATTTTATGTGGGAAGATGTGAGAAGAGTATAAACCACTTTTCACACAGGCATTTGAAGAACTCCAGTGCAGTTATTTCTGAAGCATCTTTCTCTTTTCAACCAAACTGAACCAAATGATCCTGCTCTTTCTGCTCCCATCAGCACAGCTACACATCAATGGTTAACAGGATGTTAGGAAGATATATGATATGCATAAGTGAAGGACTTGGTTGTATAAGCTTCCACCACATGATCTAGTAGATAAATCAATGGTTGTGAAAAAAACATCTTCCCATTTCCCACTTCTCAAATGACCTGTAAGTTGTTCTCTAAAATACTGTCCCTCCTTTATCAAGGGTAACATCTAATATTTGAAAAAAAAATCTAGACTCGCACTGTCCACGTGGCTAGTGTAAATTAAAATGTGGTATAAGTACTACACTGTACTAGCAAACAAAGGGAATTTTGTATGTATCAGATGGATTAAATTAAAATTAATTTAACCTGTTTTAAACTTTCACATGAAAACTTAAATTACATATGTGGCTTGTAGTATATTTCTGCTGGATAGCTCCATGTTAGAGACACAAGCAAAAGGGCTAGAAAAGATATCAATTGCCTATCATCCTTTTACAGTGTCATCAATAATTTTGTTCTAAAGTTATTTCCATGAATTGCTCCAGTATATTTATAAGAAGAAAAGATTAATGACATAGCTTGAATTTCTTTCAATAACAACAATGAGCTTTAAGAATCAGTTTGTATTACTCATTCAAAAATTTCCTTGAAAAGTCTTTTGTAATAATCTGTTAGTCACAGAACACTTAAATTGTTTCAGGGAAATTTAGATGCCTGGATTAAATTCAGCTTCTCAAAACAATTAGCACTGAGTGATCCCGGTTATTCTGGTTGACCAAAGACCCAATCATTGCTCAATGTTAACAAGTGTGAGAAATGGGTGTGGTGATAAAATTCCAGTTCTCTGAGCTGGATATTCAGGGGGAAAAGGCATTCCCCTATAATGCAGCAAAAGCAGAATCTCACTACTTAAGTGTCCACTTAAATTATAGGGGGGTGAGGTTAAAGGGGGGGGGGGGGGGCAAGGCAGCCTGATAGCAATTTAACTATACCAAGGTCCATGTTATGAAATCTAGAAATTAAAGCTCTTTGGTTATCTATCTGACATACTTTACTTACAAACCTTGGAACAAGTACCACCAATAGATTATCATATTTAAGTAGTAATGTCATCCTTTATAATTTGATAAGAGTTATGACATGACAAATCATTTATTCAATGTTTGTTTTGTGGAGTAAATTTACAGTTTATACATTTTAATCATTTGTGTGAGGGCATACCTTTAGAAGACAGTGGAGTACAAAAAAAGTATAAAATTTGGCTACAGAAGAAAAGCTTGAGAATGACAAACTTCTATTACTCATGCCTCATTAGTTCTGTAACTAAAGCAAAACTTTAATTAATAAAGTAAAACTCTGACCTGTGGTGGCGCAGTGGAAAAAGCGTCGACCTGGAAATGCTGAGGTCGCCGGTTCGAAACCCTGGGCTTGCCTGGTCAAGGCACATATGGGAGTTGATGCTTCCAGCTCCTCCCCCCTGTCTCTCTCTCTCTGTCTCTCTCTCTCCCTCTCTCTCTCTCTTCTCTAAAATGAATAAATAAAATAAAATTTTTTAAAAAGGGCTTCCTTGCATTAAAAAAAAAGTAAAACTTTAATACATAATTAATTGCCATAGGAATGCTTTGCAAAATGAAGGGAGAAGAGCCTTGATTGCTAGCTGCTGTGCACATGTAGCATGCATACAATCCTTGATAATTTGGTAGTTATTTTAACTCAACCTTCGTTCAGTGCCAAATGTCTATAAATAATGTTTTAATTGTAGATGGAAAGGCCTATCTCATATGATCACTCCAGCTGGAAGCGATCTGTGCTCATTCATTCCTCTAAACCAGTGACTTTCAACATTTTTCATTTCATGACACACAAACTAATTACTAAACTTCTGTGTCACACCAAAAATATATTATTTTCTACTGATCTGACAAAGAAAAATAGGTACAATTTTGATTCATTCATACTGGACGGCTATTGTGTTGGTTGTCATTTTTTTCATTTGGTAATCTAAGGGAAAAGAGGTCAGTACTACTGACAAAATAGGTACTACATGTTTTAAAAATTCTGTGGCACACCAGTTGAAATCACTGTTCTAAACTTTTATAAAACTTGCCTGTACCACTTTACAATAATTACCGGAGGCTACTTTAAGTTGTCTCTAATTTTCCTATAGATGCTACCGTTTTGGAAAGCAGGGATCTCAGCTAATATAAATTATTCTTCTACAGTCCCTAATACTGTCTGCACTTTTTATATACCAATACATTTTAATGGATTGTTGGCCGGTACTTGGCAGCAATATAGTTCCTGCCTGCCGATGTTCCCCAACCCCCAATTCCCCTGACCGGATGTGGCCATCAGCCAGCAACCGGCAATAGTGTTGTTTTCAGCGGTCTTAACTCTAACACAAAAATTACTACACCAACATCCATATTTAAGAGTGCAGAGAGGATCTAGGACCTTATGGCCTAGAAAGCATCTCCAATGGCTTTCCCTTGGCTACAACTCTGTCCTTCCAACAACCCTGGTGCACCCACCTAACAGAAAAATCTTTGTCAATATCAACATACTGATGATCTATACTGGTGCAATGTACATAAAACACCATCAATAAGTATCTTGACATAACACTGGATGAATGGAAGCAACTGACCATACTGAGAATGATGAGTTGATTTCAAAGTTGTATCTGAGTACCATCCACTCAGACATAGTCCACCTTTGTCAGTTCCTGATTCTCCCAGTTGTGATTCTCTAAAGGAGCCTATTGAAGACCCCTGAATCCCCGAAGAACTCAGATTATGCCTAATCAAACTCATCCTCTCTACACACAAATACAACATACAGGTTATCGATCTAGACCTGCATCTGCACACTATTCAGTACTACAAGTTCTTCAGTGACTGCCACCATGCGGTACTTGGTTAACTAAGTCTTCTGAATGTGGTCAAACACGCTTCTGTCCTATGTCAAGCTCCATTCTATGACAAGGACTAATTTATCAGAGATGACAATTTTCTACCTTCCAGCAACCTTATTTACGACTTATTAACTAATGTTCACTTTATGGCCCATACCAGGAAGTAAATGGAATTTAATTCTCAAGACACTATTCTGGGAGTTTATATATTTAGGAATTGCGATGGAAGGCCCTGAAAGTTTCATCAGGAGACCCAAGGAGATGTCGCCTTGAGACAAAAGCCGTTTTCGAAACTGCCAACTACGTTACCGTACTCGTAAGCGGGGCAGTTGTAGGGAACTAGGTTTTTACTTGGACCATGCTAAAAACCGGGATTAGGCGCTGGGGCGAGGGGCAAAACAAGACAAGGTAAAAACATAGATTCTTATTAAAGCTTAAAAAACTTTTTTCCCGTGGCTGCCTTAAGTATGCAACTAAACATGGAAGCTCAAAACATTGGGCTTTTCTTTAAAACTATAAGAAGTTAAAATTAAAAAAAAAAAAAGACGACCACCTAGTGTTTCCATGCTTTCTTGTCTCCCGTGTCAGCGAACACGACTTTCCAGGCAGATGCGCCGCGCTCTGGGGCTGTGGCCTTGGGGCGGGGTCGGCGGACACGGGCAGGCTCGCGTGGGGAAGGTGGAAGGGAGTTGTTACAATAACACTACCCCTGGCCTCTGACCTTCAGGAGACAAACAAGAGGGACCGTCTAGTCCAGGGCTCGGGGCCCAGGGACGGAAGGCGAGGACGTGGCAAACTAGGCACAAGAACACCCCACTGGACGTAAAGCCGGGAGCCGGACCTCGCCGGGACCGAAGCCCCTTCCCCAGGCGCGCGCGGCGGCCTCCGACCCAGGTTGCGTGCCGAGGGCCATAGGGTCGCGAGCCAGCTCAGGCCCCAGGTCCCCGAACTAGTAGAAACACAGGCCAGAAACGAGGGACATCACTGCCGCGCCGGAAGCTCGGCCTGACGACAAAAATAAAGCGAAAAAGGACAAGGCTGCAGAAAAACGGCCCCGCTCCTCCCTGCTCACCTTTCCTGTAGCGCTCCAGGTGCCGCAGCCGCCGTTCTCCCACCGGCTCAGCTCACGCGCGCAAGCACCGCCTAACCGGAAGCGGCTCCGCGCCCCGCCTCTATCTGCCTGGCGGAGGCCTTTCGACCAATCAACAACAAACCCGCAGCTGACGCAGAGCTTTCCCGGGAAGTCATTGGTCCTACAACTGCGTGGCCGGGATTGGCTGGAAAGCGCCACGTCCCCGCCAGCGCGCCTAGTTGCGTGGACCGAATTCCCGCCCAACTTCGGTCCAGGTTCCTACGAGGATGGCTGGCTGCAGCCCCTACACCCAGCAGCTAGTGGGTGCGGCCGCCGGTCTGCCACGTCCTGGTTCCCAGCGCGTGACTGGTTCTCCACAGGGCTTCTTGGATTATCTTGCTGGCTATCTTCCTGCCCAAGAGCATTTTAGGGCTGAATTAATCCTACTGTATTGTGAATGAAAAAGGGGCTGTATGCTAAACCAGAGTGAAGCCGGCCTGGAGGGCCTTACAAACTCAGAAATGGAAAGTAACCACATAGGGTGGTCTGAACTTAAAAATTACCAACAGTGGTGGGTCTTGGTGGGTGGTCATGTTCTAGACCTGTAGCTTCCTTGACGAGGTTCAGTCTTTACCTTAAGTGAGCCTCTTATCTTTTTGCATCTAAGATAACATACCTTGGAAATTTCAAAGCCATCTTTCCCAGATTATTGCCCCCCCCCCCCCCGCCACCCCATGCACAACTGTGGACACCAGAGCAGGAGACCACAGAGATCTTCATTGTTATCTTGTTCCCCACATACCATCTCTGTGTGTCCTAAATGTTGACTATTCTGAACCCACCAATTTAGAAGACGCGTTTCTCCATCTTGCCTTTTACCTAGAGATTTCCCAGCTTTGCTTTCTCCCACCACCCTCATCTACCCCAAGGGGTTTCATGTAACCTTCCTTACATCTCCGCCTTTTATTCTAATGCATAAAATAAGCTGCAAAACTGCCATTCTCCAGAGCATTTTCTCAATTCATTTAGATTTTGCTTTCCTGCAATTGTCATCAGTTTGGCTCAAATAAATACATAAAAATTCTTTACAGGTTTGACCATTTCTTTTGTCGACAGTATCAATCGCTAACTGTATTGAACAACTCTCACTTCTTTGCTTTTAGCACTACCTCCATGGTGCGGTAGCCTATGGCAGGCTCTTTATGCTGGCTCTAGTGTATCCTTCTGCTTTATCTGCACCACTCCTTTTCACATATCTTGCTGTCTGTCTAGCATCATGTTCCCTAACAGCCTGCCCTTTCACCTCTTTATGGTCTTGCATCTTCAAGCAGCCTCTTATGCCTGGACTGAGTGCGTTTTCCAGATTTTCTACCTTATGAATGACAGTAGAAGTTTCAGTTCGTAGACATCCCTGTTCAGATGTTAGCTCTAGAAGCTTTTCCTAATCTCATTAGGCAATAAGTCTTCCCTTTAAAAAAATTTTTTTTGGCCTTTGTAGCGCTTTTATCTTCAGTACAGTTTGCCAGATTTTGGTATAAAATTCTGCTTATCTAAATGTCCTCCTCCACACTAAGCTCTAGGATGGAGATCTGCCTTGTTCCCTTTTATATCTATAGTGCTGTTTACTGCTTCAGTAATGTTAAGAGAACAGAATGCATGTCCCTGATAGAAACACAGAAAATTAGTCACTTGCTCATTTTCATGTTGTGAAATTAAAACAAGTATTAAATGAGGGTTACTATGTTTGCAAGACAAATGGAATATAAACCTGCTGTGTTCTTAGCACATAAAGCCTCTGTACTTTAAAATCTCATTGAGACAAGTAGATGCTCATGAAAGAGTTAAACACAAAACAAGTTAATTTACTTTTAAACGCTGAGATTAGAAGTTGACAACTAATGCTTTTAGAATGCAAAGGATAGTGATCCTTTGTGGTAGCCAGAGAAGGCTTGCAAAGAAGGTCTGACTCAGGCTAGACTATTGAAGTCTGGAATGAAATGTTCACAAGAGTAGTAACAGGAACAAGGGCAAGTGGGGAACAGAGTGGGAGGTAAATTTTCAGGCCAGGCAGGCAATGAGGGAGGTAAAAAAAAAATCAGGTGGGGGAAGGCTGTGAAGAGAAAGCATAGATGGTAAATTTCTATAGGTAATGAAAGGTCTTAATAATCTTAGGAGTCGGATCTGAAGGCAATGGGGATTGTGGTTCTTTTGAAGGTTCTAAGCTTATGTCTATGAGGGAGGTGAAGTGAGGTTTCAAGTAGTTCTTTTGGGGATTAACTATAGAACAGGCTGTGTCAGGAGGTTTTTAAGAAACTATTTTTAAAATGCCTCCTTGAAATCAGGCACTGTGGTAGGTACTGGCCAGCCCCCACCTAACAGCCTAGTGGGAGAGCCACCCATCTGGGACATGTCCTACAGGAGGCTGGCTAAGGTGGGATCTGCCAGAGGAGGGCTCTCCGACCCCGATATTCCTGGCGATAAGGAACTGGCCTAGGCAGAGCAAGGAAATGGAGAGGACCACTTACATACAAGAAAATAAATTTAAAGTGGGAATAACAAATTCTGGATTTAGTGACTGCTTGAATGAAAAAAGAGCACTAAAAAATGTAATGTTATAAGAAACCGCCTGACCTGTGGTGGTGCAGTGGATAAAGCATCAACCTGGAAATGCTGAGGTTGCCGGTTTGAAACCCTGGGCTTGCCTGGTCAAGGCACATATGGGAGTTGATGCTTCCAGCTCCTCCCCCCTGTCTCTCTCTCTGTCTCTCTCTCTCTCCCTCTCTCCTCTCTAAAATGAATAAATAAAATAAAATTAAAATTAAAAAAATTCATTTAAAAAAAAAGAAAAGAAAAAGAAACCGGGAGAATGAGCGAGATGAGTGGACAATGAGGGAAATGAGCCGAGTTCAAGACATGGTAGGTACAAGATGACAGCAGAACATCTAAAAAGAAAGAACCAAGAGTTTGATCTGGATCGGGAGAGCCTTGAGCAGCCCCCGCACCCCGGGGTAGTTACCATCACACACACCCCAGGAAGAGCCCCAGCTGCCCCATCTCCGTCACTGTCACCACAAACCATGAGCAGTCAGGCTGAGACCCAGCAGCCCTGTGCCCCCACCCTCAGCGTTGCCGATTCCAAGCCCCGCCCCCCGGCAGTGCCCCAGCAGCCTCCCATCAGTGGGGTCAGGGTTATCCTGACGAAGGTTTAGGGAACAGTAAAATGGTTCCATGTAAGAAATAGGCGTGGCTTCCTCAACAGGAACGACACCAAGGAGGATGTACTTGTACACCAGACTGCCACGGAGAACAGCCCCAGGAGGTATCTCTGCAGTGTTGACAGAGAGACAGTGGAGTCTGACGTTGCTGCTGGAGGAAAGGTGCGAGACAGCAAATGCACAGGCCCGGGTGGAGCTCCAGTGCAAGGCAGGAAACACGTGCAGCGGACCACAGCCAGGAGAGATGCTGTCCACGTGCGGGGGTCCTCCTGGCAAGATGCACAGAATTACCAGAATAGGGAGAGTGGGGAAAGAGGGAGGGATCGGAGAGTGCACCCCAAGGTCAGGCCCAACATCACCAGCACTGCCCTTAGGGCAGGCCATGGGTCCCACCTTACTACCTGCGGAGGCCCTGTGGGCCTCGACCGCAGTATTCCAGCCCTCCTGAGCAGGGAGAAGTGATGGAGGCTTCCGACAACTAGGATGCAGAACAAGGTAGACAGTGGCACAGAGTATGTATCGGGTACAGACCACGATTTCCAGGGGCCCTCCTCCCCAGACACAGCTTGGAGAGGAAGACAATGAAGAAGTTAAGGACAATCAAGGAGATGAGAGGGAAGGTTAGCAACCCCTCAATGTCGGTATCACTGCAACTTCAATTACCGACCCTGACGCCCAGAAAACCCTAAACCACAAAAAGGCAGAGAGACAAAAGCAGTGATCCACCCGCTGAGAATTCGTCTGCTGAGGCTGAGCAGGGAGGGCTGAGTAAGTGCCGGCTTACCTTCTCTACCATCATCTGGTTACTCATCCAACAAGAAATGAATATGAAGTTCCAGCAGTAAGAAACGAACAAAAGATTGGAGCTGAAGACACTAAGTGTCTGCTTTTTGCCAGTTGACCAGAAAACTAGAACTATCTGCATTATCTGTGCAACATGGGTTTTTATTATTTTTACCTAAAGACATTTCCTTTGGTAATGACAAATGTCTTTCCTTCCTCCCCCCCTTCCTCTCTCCCTCCCTTTCTTTTTGTTGATTGATTTTTAGAGAGGAATGGAGGAGGGGGGCAGAGAGGGAGAGAGAAAAAAACAGAACATAGAACTGTCCTTGTATGTGCCTGACCGACCGTGGATCGAACTGACAACCTTTGCACTTTGCGACGATGCTCTAACCAACCGAGCTATCCAGCCAGGGCCCTGTTGTTGTTGTTTTTTTAAAGCTAGGTTTTTCTCAATATGACTTTAAAGGTGTTTAAGTTGTTTCACATCTGGTTACGTTGAGATTTTTAAGAAACCCATCTTTAATTTGTAATAAAAGTTTACAACTTCAGGGACAGAGAGAGAGTCAGAAAGAGGGATAGACAGAGACAGACAGACAGGAACAGAGAGAGATGAGAAGCATAAATCATCAGTTTTTTCGTTGTGACACCTTAGTTGTTCATTGATTGCTTTATCATATGCGCCTTGACCATGGGCCTTCAGCAGACCGAGTAACCCCTTGCTCGAGCCAGCGACCTTGGGTCCAAGCTGGTGAGCTTTTGCTCAAACCAGACGAGTCCGTGCTCAAGCTGGCGACCTCGGGGTCTCGAACCTGGGTCCT
The DNA here is from genome assembly GCF_036850995.1 of Saccopteryx leptura. Lineage (NCBI taxonomy): Eukaryota > Metazoa > Chordata > Mammalia > Chiroptera > Emballonuridae > Saccopteryx > Saccopteryx leptura. The sequence continues at coordinate 305,894,820 of NC_089504.1, read as the reverse complement.
CTGCATCCCAGTCCGATGCTCTATCCACTGCACCACTGTCAGGTCAGGTTACAACTTTTTTTTTCAAGAGTCAACAACTGCAAGACCTGTTAAGCCTGACCAGACGGTGGCGCAGTGGATAGAGCATCGAACTGGGACACGGAAGACCCAGGTTCGAAACCCCGAGGTTGCCAACTTGAGCGCAAGCTCATCAGGTTTGAGCAAGGCTTACCAGCTTGAGCCCAAGGTCGCTGGCTCAAGCAAGGGGTCACTCAGTCTGTCGTAGCCTCCCGGTCAAGGCACATATGAGAAATCAATCAATCAATGAACAATTAAGGAACTGCAACAAAGAATTGATGTTTCTCATCTCTCTCTCTTCCTGTCCGTCTGTCCCTATCTCTCCCTCTCTCTCTGTGTCTCCCACAAGAAAAAAAAAAAAAAAAGACCTGTTAAAAAAGATCTTAAATAGCCTGACCTGTGGTGGTGCAGTGGATAAAGCATTGACCTGGAAATGCTGAGGTCGCTGGTTCGAAACCCTGGGCTTGCCTGGTCAAGGCACATATGGGAGTTGATGCTTCCAGCTCCTCCCCCCCTTCTCTCTCTCTCTGTCTCTCCTCTCCTCTCTCTCTCTCTCTCTCTCTCTGTCTGTCTGTCTGTCTCTCCCTCTCCTCTCTAAAATGAATAAATAAAAATAATAATAAAACAATTTAAAAAAACAGGTCTTAAATTAAAAAAAGAGAAGAACCAATAGGGGGGAGGACGTACAGTACTTAGAAGGGTCATTGGCCAAGGACAGCTGATAAAACCATGAAAACAAATGAGATTTCTGAGGAGAGAAAAACAGATTAGCTTCCTGGTGGCACCAGAGAGAGAAGGTAGGTAGAGGAGGAAAAGGACTTGGGTGGCTGACACTCCTTACACTTCACCCAAGGCCTTTCAGTCCTAGATTCTGTCTCTGAGAACACTGAATGATGTCAACTTGAAACGGCTGATGTTCAAGTTTAAGCATCCCAACTCCTCTTCTGGGTGCTCCAAACATTCACCCCACAAATGAGCATATTGTTTCCTGTGTTCCAGACCCTATTCTAGGCACTGGGGATATAGAAGTGACCAAAATGGACTAAACTATCTCTGGTGCATCTATGCTGGTATGTAACCAATAAGCAAAATTTTTTTAAAAAGCAAAATATATACAATAAAGTGTTAATAGGTGCTAAGGAATAAAATCAGGCAGGGAGGAGAAAAGGGACTGTCAGGAGTGCTGCAACCTTAGAAAGGGTGGAGGGAGGCTCATGAAGGTGACAGGTGAGTGAACGGTGGAAGGTGGCGAAGAACATTCCAGGAAAGTGGAACAGCGGGGGCAAAGGCCCTGAGCTGAAGCATGCTCAGGGTGTTGGAGGAGCAGCAGGAAGCCACCATGGCTGCAATGCAATAACTGAGGAGAGGAAAGGAGAGGGGAGGAGAGGAGAGGGGATGGGAGGGGAGGGGAGGCAAAGGGAGGACATGAGGTTAGAGAGTAGTAGCAGGTATGGGGTCAGGGGAGGAGGGAGACTGTGTAGAGCCTTTAGGCCATTGTAAGGGCTTTGGTTCTTATCATGAATAAGATGGTTTGGAAGAGACTGCCTATTTACCAAACTGTTATCCTCTTCATCTCCTATAAATACAGCTAGACAACATTTCCCAGCCTCCCTTTCAGTGTGACCACGTGACTGAGCACTGGTCAAAGGAACCAAGGCAGAAGTGGTGTCCACTGCTTGCAGTACTGGCTGTACAAACCTGCCACATGTGATTGTTCCGTGCTCTTTCTCTTTCTGTGGCCACCCCGAAAGCCATGTAGCACAGGTGGCAGAGTCACAAGATGGAAGGAAACCGGGTTCCTGTTAAAGAGCCACTCACTGCACAGGAGCACGCTTTTTAGACTTCGTGAGTGGGAAATGAACTTCTAGTGGTTATTTTATGCTACTGCTATATTGGGGTTTTATCTCTTACATAGCTAGCATTACCCTAATACAGAGAGGAAGCAGAGAAGTGACATGATCTAAGATTTTAAAAGGGTTACATTAGACTGGGTAAGTTGAATACAGAAGCAAGGAGCCTACTAAGGAGGCTTTTGCAATAATCAGGAGATCAGGAAATAGAAGAGTCAGATTCTGAATATATATAACCATGGTGTATTGTGACAACTCTCTAACCAACTGAGCTACCTAACCAGGGCCCTGAGTATATTTTCAAAGTATTTTAAAAGGATTTCCTGATGGATTGAAATGGGGTGAAGAAAACAATGAGTAGTAAAGGATGACTTCAAGGTTTTGAGGAACTAGAAAACTGAGATGGAGAAGACTTTAAGAGAAGCAAGTTTTGAAGGATAATATTGAGAAATTAGTTTTAGATATGTTAAGATGCCTATCAGATGTTCAAATGGAAATTTCGAATAAGCAGCTGAATACGTATCTTTGGAGTTCACAGTGGTCTGGACTAGAGATATAAATTTGGGAGTAATTGGTACATATATGTTTGGATGTCCTGGGTTTGATTTCTGATCAGGGCACACAGGAGAAGTGACCATCTCCTTCTCCCCTCCCCCTCCCTCTTCTCCCTTTTCCCCTCCCACAGCCAGTGGCTCGATTGGTTCAAGCATGGCCTCCAGGAATTGAGGATAGCTCCACTGAAGCACATCAGCCTCAGGCACTAAAAATGGCTCGATACTCGAACATCAGCCTCAGATGGGGTTGCCAGGTGTATTCTGGTCAGGGTGCATTTGGGAGTCTGCCTCACTCTCTCCCCTTCTCTCTCCTAAAATAATAATAAATAATAATGATTCATCATGGAATCAACGCTGGAGGTGAGAGGAATGAGGACATGATGAAAGTGAGAGACAGTGAAAACCCAGAGGGAGTTATAGATTGTAGGATTGGGCTGAAAGATTACTGAACTGAGGGGGAAAGATAGGGGATGATATAGCTGGAGAATGGGAATGATGGATCGGGGAAGAGTTATTGACAAACTCTAGGGTAAAATCAGGGGAACCAGTGGCTGAGGAGCAGGGAGGATGGAACCACTGGGCAGCAGTGCAAGGAACAGTGACCATGGGAAGAATCATCTATGTGAATATCGAAATCACCAAGAATTAGAATCTGACTCATTCTTAGAAAGAGTGACAGTGATCTAGGAGCTCACTTCTTAGCCTTCTAACAATTTCACTCTGAAAACCACTTCAGTGAAGAAAAAGATCCTCCTAGGAAATCTCAAGTCAAAGCAAGACGTCCAAAAACACTTTCCAATTGGAAGACTGGGCAGCCATTCTGAAATACTCATAGTCTGGTTTTTATTTAGTGTGAAATACTGCACATTTTCAAAAGAGGCTGGTCCATGGGCCATTTGACAGACACTCCTTAATGACTCTCTTGATCTATAATTATGAAGCTCTAATTATACCTGTGCTTTGAGCATATATGTCTTCTGTTTAGAATCGATAACTTAATAAGCACTAACAAGGGTGATGACATTTCAAGGGTGTGTCATATGCAAAAGAAATTGAGCCAGTGTTTGTAGGGCTGGGACATTAGGCAATTGAGCAGGTCTGAACAAAAAGGAGAGATTTCCCCTCTCGCACACACCTTGTCTTGTAGGACCTTTGTGCAGTCTGAAACCCAAACGTGCACTTGGAACACAACGGGGGCCAGGCTAGCGAGTCCAAGCGAAGAAATGGGCTAAGGAAGAAGGTCCAAAACTTGAATCAGAAAAGAGGGACTCACAAGAAAGACTGGCAGGAAGAGAAATGGAGAGGTTCTTGACTAGAATTCATATCTGACCCCTCATTACTTGTCCAGAGGAGTCTGAGCCAAGAAGAAAACATTTCTTTTTCAGTATATGGCCTTACTTTCAAGTTTTAAATTAGATAAATAAAAGCTTGCTGAGGCATCTCCCAGAGATGTGTTTCTTCTCTTGTTCCTCTTGAACTTCTCTGTCAAGTCTCTTCTGGTGCCTTCTCTCACCACCTCTCTGTGTCTCACTCCTTCACTGGCTTCCTCCCTCCATGTTCCTCGTCACCTCCATTTTTTTCTCCTCTGGTCCTGCTGCCCTTTCCTTCCTCCCGTCTCTCTGTCTTGGATCTTCGGAGGGCGTATCTTCCTGTGCCTGCCTGATGGGAGAGTGGAGGTGAAGGGTGGTGATGTGTGGGGGCGAGATCATGAAGTGACAGGCTGGAACAATGCTTCTCAACCGGAAGCCATCCTCCCAGATGGGCCTCCAAGGAAAAGCGATGCTACCAGCGTGAGATGATTCTCGTTTTTCCTTAGTCACAGTTTCCTCCTTCTCTCCATCCAGATAGAGTCCCTCAGAAAATTGAAGGCTGCGGAGTAGTGTTGGTGAGGGCTGCTTAGATCCTTCCCAGTGTGGAAGGGTGGCTCAGATAGAATTTCCTGTTAGTTTAAAACAGAAGAATATCCAGTAAGATATAACATGCCTAAAAGGGTCATCTGTAGGTGCAACGATACTTGTGTTATTAATTTTTTAAATGGCCAACTATTAATAACAAGGATCTTGTAAGAGTTAGTGGTTTATTAATAATATTTTACTTTAGAAAACTTAAACCGCTCTACCTGTCTCTGGTCAGACAGAGGCACATAGGAAGTAGTTAACGAATGTTTGCGGAAGGAATGCATGGCTGGCTGGCTGGGTCTGGGAGCATGGAGATAAGGGCTGGAGATAAGGACCAGGAAGGTTGACCCCCTCCTCCCCACCTCTGCTGGCCTAGCTCATTCTCACTTCAGCAGCTGGTTGGGGCTCCCCAAGAGCTCTGGAAGGAAAAAGGGAGAGTTAGCCCTCCCTTCTCAAAGGAAGAGCCCAGGCAGAGGCAGCCTTCACATCTCCAACCAGCAGAGAAAGCAGCCCTAGTGACAACAGTGTCATCCTAGTGGCTGTCCCCTTAAAGGCACTTTGTAGGAACTCCCAAGGGCCCCTGGGGGCTCCTGAGGTGCCATAATTAGAGTCTCACTCAGCACAGTTGGAGGTAAAGAAGAACAGGGCAAGAGAAAAAGGGCTCAGGGGGTTGTGACTGGCACCCCCAACTCCGGACTGGACCGCAGGATCTGAACCCATGCCTGAGGTCAAACTCCAGCTCTACCCCGCGGAGGCCGCCAGACTAATCCCATGACCGTACCTAGGAACAGGGCCAGCTGGGGCCTCGTGGAGGCTGCCAAAGTGCTGAGGAGGGAGAGGGGCTGTAGCCTAGAGGGGTTCTCTCTCTCCCACTCTCCGCAGGTGAAGGAATTCCTCCAACTGAGGTCGCAGGTGCAAGGGATGCTGTCTTCACTGGAAGTGCCTTTTTCTAGGTCAAAAAGGGAATTAATTTGTTTGTACTTAGTTCACAGAACAGGCTCACAGATTATGGCCAACATTTGTGGAGTGCTTATTATGAGTCATGCACTATTCCAAACAATTAAGTACATTCATGCGCATTCAAACCTCACAACTACCCTGAGAGGTCAATACTGCCACAGTCCCATTCTACAGATGAGGACTCTGAGGCCCAGTGAGGTTAAGTTACTTACCCATGCCCACGTAATGAGAAGGCAGAGCCAGGATTCAAAGCCAGGCAGCCTGGCTCCGGAGCCCGTGTTTTTACTACTACATCATGTGAACAAGGCAATGCCAATAAAAGGAGGGAAGCTACGTGGCCCGGAGAGGTTAACTGAGTGAAGTTTCCCAGGAGACTCAGCTAGCTGAACTGGCAATGGCCTTGAACCCAGATGCCTTACACCAGAGCCTGTTCTTGGTCCACTTGGCCTCGGCTACTCAGGGGATGGCTCGCAGCCCAGCAGTTTTGGCACCACCAGGGAGCATGTTAGAAATACAGTTTCAAGGGAACACTTTGTAACCTATACAGACGTTTATCCACTATGCTATAGACCTGAAACTAATATGATAGTGTTGAATGCAAAATGTAATTAAAATTTTTTTAAGAAAAAAAATGTGCAGTGTTAGGTTCACCCAGAACCCCTGAATCAGATTCTGCATTTTGACAAGACCCCCGGTCTGCACGTTCAAGTTCAGGAAGCAGTCCAGGAGGTCACGCCACCTGCTGCTGGGGAGGTAAGTTCAGCCACATGGGTAAGCTCTGGGATGCTGGGTTTTTCAAATGTAGCTCTTTTTCTCTTTTCCTTCAAAAGTTTCAACAGGCTGGGGTGTGACTGTCCTTCTGACTGAAACGGTACACTATGTGGCCCAAAGAGAAAATGGGGTTTTTCAGCTCCCAGGAAAGGGAAAGGTCTGAGGAGAGTCCAGGATGATTAATCAACCTGGGACATCTTGGGAGTTGTTTCTGTGACACCAGATACCCTATGACTCTGAAAATCTAGCCATTCTCTGAAGTCCCCAAAATATATGAATATATTTGAAATAATCTCTATTTCTGTTTTCCTCAGACCTGACCTCATGGTGTGTGTGTGTTAATGTGAATGTATGTATAAAAACAGAAATGGATGTTTATTCTATTGTCAGTTATACATCATGACAAAGCCTCACAGACTTGGAGAACATGTGGGCCAGCGTCAGCTCCGTTCACCGCTTAGAGCTGGGGCTGGGAACTGGCAGCCTCCAGGCTGAATTGGCCTGTAGATATGTTTTGTTTGCCCACTAAATGTTGACCTATACTGTACTTTAATATTTTATGGCGGGGGGGGGGGGGAGACACGTCACATAAAAACCCAGCTTTTTGGCATCTCTTGAAAAATCAGAGTTTCTGCAATAGCAGACCTGTGTTCTAACACGGAAACAATTCATTGAAGCTTTAATTGAAACTTTCACTCCCTCAATGCCACTGTCCCTGCCATTTCTTATTGTCTCCTTATCGCTGAAACCAAGTGTCAGCCCAGCTGTTGTTCTTCTTATGATAGAATTAAGAGAAAACTCAAGCATTTCTTAGATTCATACCATGTAGACTCTTTCCCCATTCATACCACTATAGACAGTTGAGTTTGTGATCCCTGGTTTGGATGAAAATGGGCAGTATTGGGACCTACATACTCCTCTTAATTTTCTAAATATAACATGAAACCTCCTCCTGAGCCAATTTGGAGGAATAATTTATTAGCAGCATAGTGCCCAGATCTTGACTGAACTCCTACTGTGTTCCCAGCCTGGTGCTTGCCACTGTGGGTGATTCAGAGACACACACACACAAATTTAGTATCGGTTGATGAAATGAGATAGAAACTTATGAAACATTTAAGGAATAATGTAAGAGAGGTTATGACCAAGAAAGATTCATCTGGGCAGAAAGGTGTTGTGAGGCATACTGTAAAGGCAGGTAGGATTTAGAGTAGTACATCAGGGGAGTGGGAGAGGGGGGGTGAATAAGGCATAGGAAAGGACAGCCAACGTGTGTCTAGAGCAGCCTTGGGCTGGAGAAGGCGATGAGGCAGAGGGCACCTAAATGAGGTGGAGAAAGTGACCAGATGAGATGGGTAAAAGAGGGGGGAGCTCATGTAGAGTCATGTTTGCCAAAATGAGTCAATTTGGGGTCAACCAGAACCTGGAAACAAGTGAGGAGCCAGCTGCTGTTCCCAGAATGCCTGACTCATCCCCTGCCACCCGCCCCCTTGTCCTCATCCTCTGTGACTTGGCTTAGACCCTAGACCTCTCGGACAGTTTCTTGGGAGAAGTGAGGCACCTCTGTCTTTGTGCCCCTGGAGGACCCAGACGTGAGCTTGGAATGCTGCCTGGAAGAGGTTTTATACTTTGGGGATTTACTCATCTGACAGCCAAATTCTACACCTCTTGAAGGAGTACTGTGTCTTTTTCTTCATTGGGATTCCAAAGCCTTCAACAGTGTTTGGCACTGACCAAGTGAGTGCTCAGGGCATGTTTCTGAATGAGGAAATGAATGAGTGAGTGGGCAGATTTCTGAAGTAGTCCAGGCAAGAGGTGACAGGGTGGGCTAGGGTAAGATTTGTGGGGGTGGACATGAAGTAAAAGTGTATGAAACATTTCAAAGAAAGAAACTGGTAGGATTTGATGCCAACTTGACTATGGTGACCAAAGAGCCTAGAAGATCTCAAACTAAGGTATGGCAGGACGAACTGACATCTGGGAAAGCTGGGGTCGGAGCTGGAGCGGCTCCCATTCCTACAGCTGCAGGGCAGAAGGGGCTCCGAGACACAGGTGCTGCACCCTGTTTACCTGAGATGTCCTTCTTGGGCTTGGTCTTTTTGTTGCTCCTGGAACTCCAGCCATTTCAGGATCAGGGAAATAAAGGTCAAAAGAACAACAACAAAAAAAAATAAATCATGAAAGTCTCATTTTAAATCTTGTTTCTGGTTATATTTTTCCCGACACTAAAGCTTTTAAGGCGGACAGAAACCTGAGAAAGGCCAGCTGTGGCTCTATGGGGTGGGTGTGGGGGAGGTGGGACGGGGAGGGGTGGTGGGGAGCAGAACCCGTGTGCCGATTTTACTGAAGCGCAGTGGGTGTGGCTCCATCTGCTCCATCCTGTGTCTCAGCCATTTATTTTATTTGTTGTAAGTGGCATATTGTTGCCAACATGCAAAAACTTTTATGATTGCAACCAGACTAGAGACTGCCTGAATGAGGAGAAAAGTCAGGGCTTTATTCTGGGGGAGTAAAGACAAGACACTAAACATGTACAAAGCAATTCTTGAGATAACAGTAGAGTAAACTAAATTTTCTGTTTCTCACATCCCTCTGGTCTGTTTTGTACGTGACAGCCCAGACTGGGTTGCTGTAGCTTCCTGACTGGTCTCTCCACTCCTACTCCCCCTCTCTCCATAGCGACTGTCACTACAACAGCCAGCACAGCCTTTTCCACATGTAAATTGGATCATGTTACTTCCCAGCTAAAATTGGCGCTCAGGCTTCCATTACACTTAAAGTCTAAATTTATTTGCATGGTTTCCCAGGTCTTGCCTGGCTCGGTCCCTGCCACGTCTACTGATGTCCTTCCATTCCCACCCCTTTTCCCACACTGGCTTTCCTTCCCTTTCTCCAAACTCACCAAGATTCTTCCTCAAGGTGAAGCCTCACTCTTACACTCATTTGCTTCCTTAACCCACATAAGGTTCTTTACCCTTTATCTGGCTAGTTGCCCATTTCTCCTTTAGGTTCTAGGCTCCTCTGGCCTTCTGGAAATATTCAAAGCTGTCTGTGCCAGAGAGTGCCAATAGGCCCCCAGGATTTCTTCTTTCCTTCTGTCTTGAGGGCAAGAAACTAATTCTGTGTTGGCCACATGCAGGGTAGAGAATGCATTTCCCAGCCTCCCTTGCAGCTAGGTGTGGTCATATGACTGAATTGTGGCCAATGAATATAAACAGAAGCCATCTTTCAAATGGTTATTTTAAAATTTAAATTTTTTTAATATTTTGAGATAAAATGTTACTTCAACATATCTCATTCTGTTAGATTCCAGCACTCCCAGCTCAGCAGTACATCTTACCCACAAAATTTCTTAATTATAGATTTCTACATGATATGCAGAATGACAACCTCACTATAAATTCTTTAACAGCAGCCAACTAACCAGTTTTTTCTTGTGTTAATACTTTTCTACTTCCAGCCCAAAGCAGACTGAATAATACAAGGTAATGCTTATTGAGGGTTTACTTAAATCTGCCACTAGATCTACTAAGGAGTATGTCAAGCACTTCAAGCTTTTGAGCTCACTTAATCCTAACAATATCATGATGAGGTTGGACAATCATAATTTCCATTTACAGACCTGAAGACTGAGGCCTAGAAGGTTAAGCAATGACCATGGGCTCACAGTGACTCGGGCACCGTTCTCTGTGGTTTTCAGTTTACAGTCAACACTCCAAAAGAAACTTTTCTTCTTGTTGTCTGTCTCTGAACTGCTGGTCTCTGTTGTGATGAAAACCTCTTCTTTGAGGTTTCATTTTTCTCTTTCTGGTGATATTTACAGTTCATTTCTGCTCTCACTTTTTTTTTTAAAACCAGAAATCAAGTTCATTTGGACCCTGGGTCCCACTTAATCTTTGCTCTGTGGTTGTGGTGCCCAGTGATCGAAGCAACTCTCAGTTTCTGTCTCTCTCTCTCATACCAACCAGTCTTAAAACTCAAACCCGGGCTGACCAATGGTGGCACAGTGGGTAAAGTGTCAACCTGATACTCTGAAGTCACAGATGCCAAACCCAGAGGTCACTGGCTCAGAGTGTGGGCTCCTCAGTGTAGGGTTGGGGGCTTGAGCAAGAAAATAGTCCACATGATCCCAAGCTCACCAACTTGAGCCAAAGGTCTCTGTCATGAAAAGCCCAAGGTCTCCGGCTAGGGCAAGGGGACACTGGCATGGCCCTGGTCAAGGCACCTACGAAAAGCTCAATGTACAACTAAAGTGGAAGCAACTTCAAATTGATGCTTCTCTCTCTCTCTCTCTCTCTCTCTCTCTCTCTCTCACTTTCTTTTTCTCTCAAGAAACAAAAATAAAACAAAACAAAAAATTTACACTCTAAGTCATCTATACATACAGGGACATTTCCTCAGGCATGGAGAAAAAGGCCTGCACAATGGAGCTTTCCAGACAGATTATCCATTGAGAAAATGGCCAGACATGCTCCATGAGGTCCAAGCAGAAGCAAAGTAATTAAGTCAAGGAACCAAAGGAATAGACAGTGTTTTAAACAATGTTTTGTTTGTTTCTCTGTAGGACTATGAACTGGATTAGAAATTAGATTTTGCTTTTTCACCTGCATTACTTATTCTTTAAAAAAAAAAAATATTCCCTGGCCGGTTGGCTCAGTGGTAGAGCGTTGGCCTGGCGTGCGGAAGTCCCGGGTTTGATTCCCGGCCAGGGCACACAGGAGAAGCACCCATCTGCTTCTCCACCCCTCCCCCTCTCCTTCCTCTCTGTCTCTCTCTTCAGCCAAGGCTCCATTGGAGCAAAAGATGGCCCGGGCGCTGGGATGGCTCCATGGCCTGTGCCTCAGGCGCTAGAGTGGCTCTGGTCGCAACAGAGCGATGCCCCGGATGGGCAGAGCATCACCCCCTGGTGGGCGTGCTGGGTGGATCCTGGTCAGGCGCATGCGGGAGTCTGTCTGACTGCCTCCCTATTTCCAACTTCAGAAAAATACAAAAAAACAAAAAATTTTTTTGCTCTATTAGCCTCTGCTTGTGAATTCTAATATATTTGTTTTTTTTCTTTTTATACTAACTCATTCTTATTAGACTGTTACTTTTAATTTTTTATCAAGTTTTTCCTCTGAAATCAAGTGTGCTATGATTGCTACATGGAGAAAGGGACTAGGCAAAGAGAACTGGGGAAAGGTTCCCCCACGTCAGGGGGAACACTGGATCCTGAGTAGCAGGGTTTCATGTCCCTCCCTGAGCTCATTAACCACGTTACTTGGTGATTGGCTCTTGCAGCCAGACCATCTGCCCCACAGAAAGTGACGTCAGGCTGGCCTGGTTTAAGTCATGTACCTGAACCGGTTGTGCTGGTGCAAGTCGGCAAAAATCCGAGAGAGGGCCTCATTCTCCTCCTTGGCCATCAGCTGTATGAGGCTCTCGCTGAGCTGGCAGGCTTGGGGTTTCTTCTGTACTAACTAGATGGAGGAAAAAAGGCAAAGCCCGGCAGTGAAGACCCAAGGGTCTCTGTACCTTCCGAATATCATTGTCCAGACTCTAAAGAGTTTTTCTTAATTAAATGTCAATGGTGTGCCAGGCACTGGGGATAGAGCAATGAAGACGACAGATAAAAATCCCAGCATTTGGCCCTGGCCATTTGGCTCAGTGGTAGAGCGTCGGCCTGGCGTTCGGAAGTCCCGGGTTCGATTTCCGGCCAGGGCACACAGGAGAAGTGCCCATCTGCTTCTCCACCCCTCCCCCTCTCCTTCCTCTCTGTCTCTCTCTTCCCCTCCCACAGCCAAGGCTCCATTGGAGCAAAGATGGCTTGGGTGCTGGGGATGGCTCTGTGGCCTCTGCCTCAGGCGCTAGACTGGCTCTGGTCACAATGGAGCAACACCCCAGATGGGCAGAGCATCGCCCCCTGGTGGGCATGCCGGATGGATCCCGCTCGGGCGCATGTGGGAGTCTGTCTGACTGCCTCCCTGTTTCCAGCTTCAGAAAAATACAAAAAAAAAAAAATCCCAGCATTTGGCCCTGGCCAGTTGGCTCAGTGGTAGAGCGTTGGCTCGGCGTGTGGAAGTCCCATGTTCAAATCCTGGTCAGGGCACACAGGAGAAGCGCCCATCTGCTTCTCCACCCCTCCTCCTCTCCTTCCTCTCTGTCTCTCTCTTCCCCTCCCGCAGCCAAGGCTCCCTTGGAGCAAAGTTGGCTCCGGGTGCTGAGGACGGCACCATGGCCTCTGCTTCAGGTGCTAGAATGGCTCCGGTTGCAGCGGAGCAACACCCCAGATGGGCAGAGCATCGCCCCCTGGTGGGCATGCCGGGTGGATTCCGGTCAGGCACATGCGGGAGTCTGTCTCTCTGCCTCTCCACTTCTAACTTCGGAAAAATACGAAAAAAAAAAAAAATCCCAGCATTTGGCCCTGGCCAGTTGGCTCAGTGGTAGAGCATTGGCTTGGCGTGTGGAAGTCCCATGTTCAATTACTGGTCAGGGCACACAGAAGAAGCGACCATATGCTTCTTCACTCCTCCTCTCCTCTCTCTCTCTCTCTCTCTTCTCCTCCTGCGGTCATGGTTAGAATGGTTTGAGCAAGTTGGCCCTGGATGCTGAGGATGACTCCATGACCTCACCTCAGGTGCTGAGATGGCTCGGTTGCTGAGCAACAGAGTGGGGCCCCTAGATGGGCAGAGCATCACCCCCTGGTAAGCTTGCCAGGTGGATCCCGGTTGGGGTGCATGTAGGAGTCTGTCTCTCTGCCTCTCTGCCTCTCACTTCATTAAAAAAAAAATCCATGGACTTGATGCCATAGCTCAAGTCAGTCTTACATCACACTCTAAGCAGGCATCCCCAAACTACGGCCCGCGGGCCGCATGAGGCCCCCTGAGGCCATTTATCCGGCCCCCCGCCGCACTTCTGGAAGGGGCACCTCTTTCATTGGTGGTCAGTGAGAGGAGCACTGTATGTGGCGGCCCTCCAACGGTCTGAGGGACAGTGAACTGGCTCTCTGTGTAAAAAGTTTGGGGACCCCTGCAAGCCTGGGCTGAAAAGGCCCAGGTGGCTTCACTGGTGAGTGAATTCCATTAACTATGTACTTAAAGGATAATACCAATTCTTCATAAATCCAGGAAATAGAGGTAGAAGAAACACTTCCCAAATCATTCAGTGAAGCTAGTACTACCTTAATATCAAAAGTCAGGATAGTGCATGAAAACTATGGACCACTATTTCTAATGTACACAGATGTGAAATACTTAACAAAACACTGCAAGTTGAATCATGTAACATAGAAAAGGCATTATACATATGCACCATGACCAAGTGGAATTTATCGCAAGAACACAAGGTTGATTAAACATCTAAAAATCAATTAATGTAACACACTATACTAATAGAATAAAGAGCAAACCGCTTGACCATCTCAATAGATGCAGAAAAAACATCTGACAAAATTCATTACCCATTTCTGATTTAAAAAAAAAACTCAATAAATAAGAAATAAAAGGGAATTTCCTCAACTTGATAAAGGGCATCTATTGATACAAAAATCCCTGTTAGGCCTGGCCTGTGGGGGCGCAGTGGCTAGAGTGTTGCCCTGGAACATTCAGGTCGCCGCAGCCGGGTTAAGGCACATACAAAAAGCAAGCAGTGAGCAACTAAGTGGAAAAACAGAAAGACTGATGCATTGATGATAGTAATGTTTTAAAATGGTGTAGCCAGTTTGCAAACAGTTTGCTAGTTTCAAGATCAGCTTAATACATGACCCAGCAATTTCCTTCCTTGGAATCTACCCATGACAAATGGAAACCATGTCTACACAAATGTTCACAGCAGCATTATTCATATTAGCTAAAAATGAAACTTTCCAAATGTCTATCAACTGCTGAATGGATAAACACAATGTAGCATATCTATACAATGGAATACTACTCAGCAACTTAAAGGAATAAATTATCGATAGCCTGTGACTCTGATTGATAGCCCTTTACTCTGCCCGAGCTGGTACCATGCTATGATACAAGTGAACCTGAAAAAATGACATTGGGTAAAAAAACAAAACAAAACAAAACAAAAAAACCCAAGACACAAAAGACTACATATTGTAGGTTTTTTTAATATAAAATGTTTAAGAAATATGAATTTATATAGACTGGAAACAGACCAATGGCTGCCTATGGCAGGAAATAGGAATAGGGAATGATGGCAATTGGGTACAAGGGAATTTTTTAAGGGTGATGGAAATGCTCTAAAACTGGATTGTAGTGATGGTTGCACAACTCTATACATTTACTGGAAGTGTTGAACTATACACTTACAATGGGTGACTCTTCCAGTTGGTTGTACATTATACTTCAATAAAAGGCAGGGATCATCTTCACACGGTGTTCACATACCAACCCACCTAAACTCTACCCCTCAGCTCTGGCCTTGGCTGGAGGTGGCGATGGTGCCCCCTTACCTCAGAGTCTCTTGAGGGGCTGCAGATCTTACTGGGCACCAGACAATGAGTGACAAGAATCCTAGGGTCTTTGGTGGTGAAGGACAGGCCCTTCTGCAGAATTTGAACAAGTCGGATCCAGCAGTGGAAGACGGTCTCGGGATGGTCAGAGTGGAGTCTTAGATAGTAGATCTTCTCTGTGACCGTCCTCAACCGCAGGATGCGCTGCAGCTGGTCACAGACTTGGAGCTCCACAAACTTCAACGGGAAAATCCTGGAGGTAGGAGAGAAGACACACATTGACAACCCCATTACTTCTGGTCCAACCCTGTCTTCGTTAAACTGAGGAGTGTCTCCTTCAAGGCTTGTGGGGGGGGGGGGGGGTAGAAACGAGTGCTTAGCAGAATAGTGCTCAAACTTTAGGGAGAGTCTATTCACCCTGAAAGCTTGTTTAAAATGCAACCATCTGGGCCCTGGCCGGTTGGCTCAGCGGTAGAGCGTCGGCCTGGCGTGCGGGGGACCCAGGTTCGATTCCCGGCCAGGGCACATAGGAGAAGCGCCCATTTGCTTCTCCACCCCCCCCTCCTTCCTCTCTGTCTCTCTCTTCCCCTCCCGCAGCCAAGGCTCCATTGGAGCAAAGATGGCCCGGGCGCTGGGGATGGCTCCTTGGCCTCTGCCCCAGGCGCTAGAGTGGCTCTGGTCTCAGCAGAGTGACCCCCCCCCCCGGATGGGCAGAGCATCGCCCCCTGGTGGGCAGAGCCTCGCCCCTGGTGGGCGTGCCGTGTGGATCCCAGTCGGGCGCATGCGGGAGTCTGTCTGACTGTCTCTCCCCGTTTCCAGCTTCTGAAAAATACAAAAAATAAATAAATAAATAAAATAAAAATAAAAATAAAATAAAATAAAATGCAACCATCTGAAGCTACTCCTCAGAATCTTTAGGTCTGGGGTGTGTCTCTGAAACCTGCATTTTAACCTCCGCCCATCCTGCCATAATTTTCATGCTGGTGTCCCAGGATCTTGCTTGAGAGAGACAGCCTAGGGGTGAGGTAGCTGCGGTCAAAGGGTTTTTCAGTTGCCTTCTTGATAGCACAAAGGGAGCTCCCCTCCTCTGCCAGAGTTGGCTCCACTGTCCAGCTTGTCCAGTCATTGACACTATTGCCTCAGTTTCTCTTCCCAAAGGAGCTAGGGTTTGGGGAGCTGGCTTTAAGTTGAGGAGTAGTCAGTGGGGGCTGGACTGTACTTGCTATAATGAAACATAATGGAGATGCTGATCACTGAGTCAATAAGAAGACGTGAAGGGTTTACCCGGATTTCTGGAAAATTCTAGAGATTCTTGAATATTGTACAGATTACCTGAAGAGACCTAAACATTAAGTAGGGCTGTTTCATCTTAGACAAGCATAATGTCACTACATGTTATGGTTCTAATGACATCTAGTTCCACTCATTTCATTGGTAGGAAAACTGAGATGTAGCAAGTAACTTACCACTCAAGCATGATATGCGTCTCTTTAGTTGTATACCAACCTGAGCTCCTTCTGCTGGGTTGCACTGCTGCCTTGTGCCTTGGCAGAGATTCACTAAGAATTCGGTGTGGGGGAAGTGCAGCAAGAAGAAAAAGGAGCGTGTAGACTGGATCCCCATCCCTGTCCATACAATGCCTCCCTTCACCCCACATGACCAAGATGCTTCCAGTGTGCCCCCTGCCTCAGGTTACTGTTGTCTAAAAAGATTAATGTCACTGCTGATGACTTCTCTGCTTTCTCCCACCTTGAGTTTAGTCACAAATCAGCCTTTGCGTTGGCCAGGTTAAGAGCAGCATTGTCTCGATATACCAAGATTGTGGGTTCGTTCCCAGGTCAGAGCATGCACAAGAATGTATAAATGGAACAACAAATTGATGTTTCTCTCTCTCTCTAACAAAATCAATTAAAACACACATACACACACACACACACACACACACACACGTGCACACATACACACGCTCCCCCCGCTAGCCCTGCATTCCCATGGGTGCTGCTTACCTCTTCAGGATGATGTTTGGGGCTCTAGATGGTCTGTTCCATGTCTGGCTCTGCCCCTGGCACCATCTGACTCTGGCCATGAGGAGGATGTTGGGAAGGGGCAGGCAGGGCACAGAGGAGGTCACCCCAAGGGCCATGGTGTAGGAGGCTTTGTAGATGTCAATCCAGTTCCTGCCCCTTTTAACCTGCAAAACAGCCCATGGGCAGAGCCTGAGCATTTGGCAGAAGCAGCAGCATGGCTTCAGCTGAGAGGTTCTCACCTTTGGCAATATTCACACTGCGGGCAGGGTAATTCTTTGTTGGGCTGGGGGCTGTCCTGTGCCTTCTAAGAAGTTTAGCAGCATCCTTGCCCTTTACTCAAGATGCCAATAGCGCTGCCCTCTACCCCGGCCAAGCTGTGACAACCAAAAAATATCTCCGGACACTGGTAAGTGTCCCCTGGTTTTGGAAGGGAAAATCATAGCCACGAACCACAGTTTTAACTTAGATTGGTTAACAACTGTCAGAGTATTTACACTACCCACTGTTAGCAGCTGCCCACATGAACTATGACCCAGGAGTTCCCTGGCATGTGTCACATTTCCGTGAATCCTCCCTAGACTGTTTCCTGGCTTTTCTTAGAAAAACACCCTTTCACCCTTCTTTGAGGGGCCCTTGCACTGCAAGGTCCCTTGCAACTCCTGAGGTCTGTGAGCCCGGGCCGGGGCATAAGAATGCACTGGAGGCCCCTGTACTAAGGTCTTTGCCTCCCATGATTGCGTATAATCCTCCTGTCAGCCCAACGCCTTTCACATCAGAAGACACTGCGGTTCAGGGTATCCAGGTCACTTGCACAGTGATACCCCCTGATGAGAAAGCAGTGGACTGCACTGTGCCCAGATCTCTTTGGGGGTCCAGCTTCTGCTTTCTCACAAATCGGCATTTCTGTTCCAAACCCTCAAAGGGCGTCTAGTTTCACTGCCTCTCTGATCGTCCGCTTTGGGCTGACAGCTTGGAGGAGGAAGTGAATTGGATTCTAATACCTGGTCCTCCACTCAGAGCTGAGAGCACCTGGCCTCTCTCACTGGGGGTGACAACTACTGCAGGAGAAGCCATGCCTGGGGCTCTGCAAAGCCACGGTCAAATGGGGGTGGCTGTGACCATTCCTTGCCTCTGCTCTCACTGCACTCCATCCCGTTCCAGGGACAGGAGCTGGTCACATCTTGGGAACAGGTTTAGAAGAGTCAAGGGACGCTAGCGGAGTGACTCCGGAGTACCTGGACAAAGTTGCTTTCAAACACCACGGAGTCAGGAAACAGGTTGAATTCTGGAGAATGAACCATCTGGCAGAGCAGCCCCTCCTCCACACCCAGGTCCACTCCAGGGTTTGGTTCTCCATCCACAGGCAAGAGGCCCCTGAATTCTTCCCAGGCATCCAGGGAAGAAAAAGTTGGATAAGATCTTGTGACTTTTACTGTCTTCGATTTCCACCAAGTCTTTCTAGGTGGAACTGATGGCCACATTTCCGTACATGCTCAGGGGCTTGCTGCACATTTGTCCTGGGATCTCTCTCTCTGCTCTTTTGGCCTTAGGCAGCTGCCCAAAGCCTGGGACTGCCAATCAGCTCACAATGATGAATGGATGACGTCATGAAAAACCAGGACAAGACTGCAGGAAAGGGAAATGCAGAGGGGCCTCCCTTTTCCTCTAGGGTGCTTTGCTGGCTAGTTTGTGCCTTGACATTCTCTAGCCCTCCTTGGACCCCAAGGACATGGCTCCCCCAGAACTTTCTGAGAAGGTGGGAGCCAGGCAGAAAGCAAGAAAAGAAGGCAGTTGGGAAGCTCCTTCTGCTGCTAAGAGGAAAATACCTTCCCTGCCTTTCAATGCTCCCTTTTAATGCAACCCACTTGCCAAAGAGTTTTCAGGACTGTTTATTTAAAACCCAGCCTTCCCATGCTTTGCACAATGTGGCCCCCACACACCCTGGTGTATCTGCAATAGCTTTTTCTGGTTATGGAAGGAGTTATAGGTGCCCCTCTGTCTGCTACTGCCGGCTGGTTACTTCCACAGGCCTATGTCCCTCAGGAGGTCAAACTGAAGGAGCGGTAGAATAATTGGTTTCTTACCCAGAGGCTGGCTTAGTGGTGGTGCCAGCTGGGACGAATAGAACCCCGACAAGCAGCTCTGCTGGATCAGCAAGCCATTCCCTCTTTCAGAGTGACAGTGTCCTCATTCCTGAGCCAGAGGAAGAAAGAATCCAAGTCCCGGGGTGGCTAGAGCAGGGGCCAAGAACCAAGCCGACTGACCACTATTCAAGTCCATTTCAGGGAGAAATTGTACCCTGATTTAGACAACATTTCAGAGTTCATTAATGTATTGACCATCAAGGTCAAATGTGATCAATTTAAAAAAACAATTTGACAACAAATATATGCAATGGACAAGCTTGAAGATTTATTTTGGTATTTCAATATTAAGTCAGGTAGAAGGCTGAAAGGTCATGAGGTCAGGGGTCATCTGAGTCCATCAGCCCCCCTCATCTGGTTGTTGCTTTTTCTGTTTTCTTTTTATTTAAAAATATTTATTAGCCTGACCAGGTGGTGGCGCAGTGGATAGAGCGTCGGACTGGGATGCAGAAGGACCCAGGTTCGAGACCCCAAGGTCGCCAGCTTGAGCATGGGCTCATCTGGCTTGAGCAAAAAGCTCACCAGCTTGGACCCAGGGTTGCTGGCTCCAGCGAGGGGTTACTCGGTCTGCTGAAGGCCCGCGGTCAAGGCACATATGAGAAAGCAATCAATGAACAACTAAGAAGTCGCAACGCGCAACGAAAAACTAATGATTGATGCTTCTCATCTCTCTCCAGTCCTGTCTGTCTGTCCCTGTCTATCTCTGCCTCCGTTAAAAAAAAAAAAAAAAAAAAAATTATTAATTTTAGAATGAGAGAGAAACATTGACTTGTTGTTCTACTTATTTATGCATTTATTGGTTGGTACTTGTATGTGCCCTGACCAGGGATTGAACCTGCAGCCTTGGTGTATCAGGATGACACTCTAACCAACTGAGCTACCCAGTCACGGCTCACCTGGTCATTTCTATTGTGCTCCTGCTCGAGCACCTGTAACAGCTCCCTGGTTGGTAAAGCAACTTCTGCACCCACATTCCTCATGTTTACCATGTGGGAAAAATGCCCTCCATGCTAACATTCTCTAAAGAGGGGGTGAGAGACCACATCCTGTGGTTTACATTACCCCAGAAACGCACAGTACAAATATGATGGCAATGAATACACATGACTATGTTCTGGCAAAAAAAGATGTAGGCTCAAGTGTTAGGTGCAATTTCTGTGAGGAACTATTATAGGATGGAGGAATGCTCTCTTTCACTCCTTGCTTTTTCCTTTTGACTGGAATGCAGACTTGATGGCTGGAGCTTGAGCAGCCCTTTGGGTCATGAAGCAGGATGCTAAGGATGGTAGCATAGCAAGGGAGAAGGGCTCCAGTTCTTTGATGATCACAAGAGTAGCATACTAGTCTGAATGTGTGCCTCCTGACTTCTTTTAAGTATGAGAGAAATAAATTAGGGTTTTCTGTTATATTAAGCCAGGCTTAAAACTAGCTGATACAATTACATAAAACTATTATCTAATCTTCTGGACCAATTTTACAGGAAATGATGGTACTATTTATCAATAATACTAAGCAGTAAAGAAATTATGGTTAAGTTATGAGAAATTAGGACCCTAAGAATGACAAAAGTTTAGCTTCTGGTGAAAGTTGTATAACTATATATTCCAATAATATGAGAAACTCACTGCCTTTGTCTTCCCATGTAATTCAGTGATGTTGATGCTGCCACAATTCTTGTCTTTTGCACATTTGGTTGATGAACATTTTGGTGACAGTCTCCTAAACTGTGTTGATTGTCAGTTGGTTTGAAGCTAAAGTCACTTTGGGAAACTCAGGTATCATTTCCAAGGATTGCTCAGGAGTGAGCAGCATATCTGAGGGTCGTCAATTGGGACTGGACCCAGGTTTTGTGTTTAAAGCTTGTACAATTTTAGAGACTTTTAAAAATGAAAAGACAAGCCTGGCCAGTTGGCTCAGCAGTAGAGCATCGGCCTGGCATGTGGAAGCTGGGTTCGATTCCCGGCCAGGGCACACAGGAGAAGCGCCCATCTGTTTCTCCTCTACTTTCTTTCTATCTCTCTCTTCCCCTCCTGCAGCCAAGGCTCCATTGGAGCAAAGTTGGCCCAGGCACTGAGGATGGCTCCATGGCCTCTGCCTCAGGCGCTAGGGTGGCTCAGGTTGCAGCAGAGCAACACCCCACATGGGCAGAGCATTGCCCCCTGGTGGGCATGCCGGGTGGATCCCAGTCGGGTGCACGTGGAAGTCTGTGTCTGCACCCCCTTCTCACTTCAGAAAAATACAAAAATAATAAATAAATTAAATAAATAAATAAATTGATTATTTTTTTAAAAAAAGACAAGAGGGAAGGAAGAATTGAGAGTTGTTTAACAGGCATAGCTTTGGTTTGGAAAGAAGCCAAAGTCCCGGAAATGGGTTGTAATGATGGTTGCACAACAGTGTGAATGTATGTAATGCCACTGAACTGTAAACCTAAAAATGGTTACTATAGTACCTTTTTTATGATGTATATTTTACCACAATAAAAAATACTGTAACATAAAAGAATAAAATTTAAAGCCCTGGCTTGGTATCTCAGTTGGTTAGAGCATCATCCCAATACACAAAAGTTGTGGGTTTGATCCCCGGTAAGGGCACATATAAGAGTCAACAAATGAATGTATAAGTAAGTGGATCAACAAATCAATGTCTCTCTCTCTCTCTCTCGAATTAATAAATAAACTTAAAAATATAATAAAATTTTTTTATTTTAATTTTTTATTTTTCTAAAGTGAGAAGTGGGGAGGCAGAGAAACAGACTTCCACATGTACCCCGACTGGGATCCACCCAGCAAGCTCCCTACCAGAGTGCTCTGCCCATCTGGGGCTGTTGCTCCATTGCTTGGCAACCAAGCTATTTTAGCACCTAAAGTGAGGCCATGGAGCCATCCTCAGCTGTTGACCTGGAATGCTAAAGTTCTAGTTTTGAAACCCTGACATCACCAGCTTAAGCAATGGCTCATCAGCTTGAGTGCGGGGTCACTGGCTTGAATACAAGATCATCAAAATGATCCCAAGGTTGCTGGCTTGAGCCTAAGGCCACTGGCTTGAGCAAGGGGTCACTAACTTGGCTTGAGCCCCCTGATCAAGGCACGTATGAGAAGCAATCAATGAAGAACTAACATGCCGCAACTTTCTCATTCCTCTCTCTCTCCCTTCTTGACTCTTTCTCTCTAAAAAAATTAATTAATTAAAAAGAATAAGAAAACAAACATCATATTCTTACCTCCCAGAAAATATCACTGTAACAACCACCTATGTGTATTACCAAAATGAGATCATACTCTAAAAAATGTTTTATAACATTTTATAACCTGTTTTATTCGGCCAACATTCTTTACCGTTGTGTTTTGGTGTACTTCCATTTCATCTCCTCTGAATTCCAGGCCATATCAAAATTTCTCCAACAACTCCAACTATTATTTTTATTTTTTATTCAGTGAGAGGAGGGGAGGCAGAGAGACTGACTCCTGCATGCACCCTGAGGGGAATTCACCCAGCAAGCCCACTAGGGGGTGATGCTCTGCCCATCTGGGGCATTGCTGAGCAATGAAGCTCTTCTTAGTGCCTGAGGAGAAGGCCATGGAGCCATCCTCAGCACCTGGGGCCAACTTGCTTCAACAGAGCCATGGTTGTAGGAGGGGGAGAGAGGGAGAGAGAGAGAGAAAAAAGAGGGGGAGGAGCAAAGAAGCAGATGGGTGCTCCTCCTGTGTGCCCTGACTGGGAATTGAACCTGGGACGTCCACATGCTGGGCCAACACTCTACCACTGAGCCAACTGGATAGGGCTCCAATTATTCCTGTACATGCTTTATCCAAATCAACACCCAACCCAGGACTATGTATTCCCCCATGTTTATTTTGATCTAGTACAGTTCCTTTTTTAGGACACTTACTAGTAGAAGTGATTGAGTCAGTTGTCCTACAGAATGTCCCACCTTCCAGATTTTTCTGGCTGATTCCTTGTGGTATTTAGTTTGCTTCTTTAGCACCTATATTTCCTGTGAAACAGAAATTATATCTATAGGGCTGCTGGATACAAGTGATTATTTTTGAATTAAAATAATCACGATTTCTTAGTATGAAGCTACCATGGGATCCCAAAGAATGTCACTTAGGAAAATACATATAAAAATTCATATCAGATAAAAAAAATAAATTCAGGAAATGCCATATTTTTCGCTTCATAAGACGCACCTGATCATAAGACACACCTAGGGTTTTAAGAAGGAAAATAAGAAAAAAATATTCTGAACCAAATGGTGTGTTAAAATATTTAATAAAATACTGTATTTTTTGCTCCATAAGACGCATGGGCATTTTTCCCTCCACTTTTGGAGGGAAAAAAGTGTGTCTTATGGAGAGAAAAATAAGGTATAATAAAGTCTTCTCGTTTTTTCTACAGGGACAGAGAGAGTCAGAGAGAGGGATAGATAGAGACAGACAGACAGGAACGAAGAGAGAGATGAGAAGCATCAATCATCAGTTTTTTGTTGCGACACCTTAGTTGTTCATTGATTGCTTTCTCATATGTGCCTTGACAGTGGGCCTTCAGCAGATCGAGTAACCCCTTGCTTGAGCCAGCGACTTTGGGTCCAAGCTGGTGAGCTTTTTGCTCAAGCCAGATGAGCCCGCTCTCAAGCTGGCGACCTCGGGGTCTCCAACCTGTGTCCTCCGCATCCTAGTTTGACGCTCTATCCACTGCACCACTACCTGGTCAGCTAATAAAGTCTTTAAAAAGAGTCTTTTGTGTCCCTTCAAGAAAATTAAATACAAAAAAAAAATTAAATACAATATAGAACCCTATGAAACAAACAAACAAATCAAAGATACTAAAATTAGATGAAAAGAGATTTGGGAAGATAAGGAAAGAAATAGAAGAAAAACCCATGAAATATCTAAAAGCAACATTAGAATTCATAGGAAATAAAGTAGACATGATAGAAAACTGAGTCAGTGACATGGGTAACGGGCTTGAGCCTATCACACAGAACACAGTGAAGAAGGGCAGAGTGATGTAGGGACTGGAAGGAACGTAAGACATTTATGTTGCTCGAACAGATAGGTAGAGTCCCTGATGAAGAGGAAACAAATGGAATTGAAAAAGTAATCAAACACATAAAAGAAAAAAACCATTTCTGAAACAAAAAGACACAATTTTGCAAATGAACAGGAATCCAGGTCAACTGAGCAAAGAAGCCACTGAGACCAGAATAGGTCTTAGAAAGTTCCAAACTCTTATGATAATAAGCCCCTTACTACAGACATCCAGCTAGAAGAAGCAGACAATCTACCAAGGGGAATAATAAAATGAGACTGGCTTCAGACTCCTTTTCAGCAGTTGTAGATGGCATATAAGACAATAGAACAATGTAGAAAGAATGTTGCTGGGGAAAGGATATGACCCAATAATTCCATAAATGGCTAGAAATTTACTCAATGGTGAAGTTAGCAAAAATTATCTTTATTTTAAAACTCTAATTACATGAGAATAAATAAATCTATAAGCTGGTTTTTTGAAAAAAGGAAAATTAGATGAGCCACTAGCTAACAATTTAAATTTTAAAAAGGAAAGCATAATACATAAAATTTGAAATAAGAACACATGCAGAAGTATTGTGTTCTAGGTATAGGTATAGCATGAAGCTATATTACTCAGAATATAGTCCAGGTTGTCAAAAGACCCCAAAATACTGTGACTTAAACAAAGCAGAAGTTTGATTCTCCCTTACATAGTAGTCCAGAGCTGGTAGTGTCTCTGCCATTCTCAACATATGGCTTCTACCTCTGGGTTCCAAGGTGGCTGTTCCAGCTCCTGCCATCATGTTTGTAACCTGCCTAGTGAGAAGGGGAAAGGGAAGGCGACTGCACACGCATTCCTTTTAAGGGGCGTGGCCTGGAAATGGCATAATCATTCTTTGTTCACATCCTATTGGTCAGAATTCAGTCACATGACCACACCCAGCAACAAAAGAAGCTGGGCACTGTAGCTTTTAGCTGGGTGGCCATGAACCAATCCAAACTTTGGAATTCTATTTATTATTTAAGGATGAAGGCTATTGGTAGATAATCATCAGCCTTTGCAAAGAGGTTATGTCACAGAGACACCCTCTGGCATCCACGGTAAATACAGAATAATCTTTCTTTTCCATTTTTAAAAAAAATAATCTTGCAGGATCTTTATTACCTCTCAATACTCCTTCTGCTCATGTTAACTTCTGTTGCATTCTTCACCCTTCCCTGGATGATTAACCTTGCTTAACACTTCTTTAACCACATCTTTTGAGGCACCCCTCCCCACACTCAGCCTGCCTTTCTTCCGTTCCAGATTGTTACAAAAAGACCACCTCCAAGCTTTCGTTCTCTTACCAGGGGAAGAGCTAGCTAAACCTCAGTACTCATCTCCAGGAATAACCTTCCCTAATGATAAACAGGGCATCAGGATCTCTAAAAGACTTCTCATCAAAACGTTCATTTAGTACGTGAAACCGCTTTGATCAAACTCTTTCAAATTGCCTACAAAAATTTATGACACATATTTAACTAAAGTAACAAATACAAACCCAGCTAATTTTGAGAGGCAGTTTGTTTTTTATTTTTATTTTTATTTTTTGTATTTTTCCGAACAAAATTTCTCCAACAACTCCAACTATTATTTTTTTTTTTATTCAGTGAGAGGAGGGGAGGCAGACAGACGGACTCCTGCATGCGCCCAACCGGGATCCACCAGGCACGCCCACCAGGGGGCGATGCTCGAACCCTCTGGGGTGTTGCTCTGCTGCAATCGGAGCCATTCTAGCGCCTGAGGCAGAGGCCATGGAGCCGTTCTCAGCACCCAGGCCAACTTTGCTCCAATATGGGAGGGGAAGAGAGAGAGAGAAAGGAGAGGGAAAAATGTGGAGAAGCAGATGGTCACTTCTCCTGTTTGCCCTGGCTGGGAATCCAACCCGGGACTCCCACACGCCAGGCCAATGCTCTACCACTGATCCAACTGGCCAGGGCTGTTATTTATTTATTTATTTATTTATTTATTTATTTATTTATTTATTTATGACAGAAACAGAGAGAGGGACAGATAGACAGGAAGTGAGAGAGATGAGAAGTGTCAGCCTGACCAGGCAGTGGCGCAGTGGATAGAGCATCGGACTGGGATGCGGAGGACCCAGGTTCGAGACCCCCAAGATTGCCAGCTTGAGCATGGGCTCATCTGGTTTGAGCAAAGCTCACCAGCTTGGACCCAAGGTCGCTGGCTTGAGCAAGGGGTTACTCGGTCTGCTGTAGCCCCACGGTCAAGGCCCATATGAGGAAGCAATCAATGAACAACTGAAGTGTTGGTTGCAACAAAAAACAGGTTGCAACGACAAGCGTCAATTTTTCATTGCTGCATTGTTGTTCATTGCTTGCTTGTTCATATGTGCCTTGACCAAGGGGCTACAACAAAGCGAGTGGCCCCTTGCTCAAGCCAGCAACCTTGGGCTAAAGCTGGTGAGCTCACGCCCAAGGCAACCTTGGGGTTTTGAACCTGGGTCCTCAGCATCCCAGCCTGAAGCTCTGTCTACTGCACCACCACCTGGCCAGGCTGAAGAGGCAGTTTAACAGAAGCATCCCATTAACCATGGTCACCTTTTACCTTTTTCATCTCACTGACGTCTCATGACAACCCTGGAAAAAGGCACTTGGGCATTGTATTGGGGCACAGGTGATGTTCTCTGGGACCTGCTTCCTTGAGAGCTAAGGAGAAGGTGCAAAGGAGCCTCCAGGAGCAGTCCCGTGTGAGGCAGGAGTAGGAGACAGTGGACATACTTTTGGCAAAGGAGGCTAAAATGTCCCATCAAAGTCCAGAGGGCAGTATTCAGGAGGTCAATACTGCAATATAGTGGGTCTCAATTTTTCATGACAAATATGTTGTAACACCTCTTTTACAATTTTGAAATAAAATTCAGTGATTATAACCCACCTATACATGTTAAGAGTCAGTAGGTTGCCCAACTCTGTTATAAAGGGAAAGGAGTATAATAAAAAGATATATTCCAATATATGTGCTTTTGCATGACTGTTAGAAGTCATAATGAAATCTAATCAAGCTTGTACTCAGAATACAGTAACAAAAAATCCTCTTAAAGTTTATTGAATCGGCTAGTCAGAAACAATAAAATTCCACTATACATTGATAAGTGGGGTACCAAATAGTCAATCGGGGTGGTGTGGCACTTTATGAAGTTAATTAAAATCCCTGGGGTTAGCTGGCTCAGCCAGGGCCTGGGTGGTGTAGTCAATACGTTCATTGGCTGTCCAGTTGCTGTGTGGCGCCACCTGGTGGCAGCTAACTGCTCTGCTTACTCAGGCTTGTGAAAGAATCAGATCTCGGAGACTGCATTGGGACCCTTGGTTTACCAATTTGGCTGGGCAGAGCCTGCAATCAAGTGTTAGTGTTGATGGCCGACAGGAATGAACACAATGGGGACGGACTTCTGTGAGAAGAGGCCCCGATGGCATTGCCCTCCGGCCCATGCAAAGTTGTTCTGGATTTTACTTTTCTCATCTGTGAGGTATCAAGCAAAGGTTGTTGGCGCTAATTCACCACCAACAGGAACCCCTAGTTTGGGGTGCAATAAAAAGGAAACTTTATTCAGTGCAAAACAGCTCAATTGTGACACAACATGGCTGTGTCACAGCCCTAGGGCCAAGCCCCTCTGGTTGCACCAGTCTGCTAGTCACTGGAAGCCCTTTTTAGTAGGTATCTTCTTTCTCAGGGTTTTCAGAAGTATAGGTCATAACAACAGCTCTCTCGCACACTTAGGAGAATCACATTAAATTGTAGATATGAAGACACGTTAAAAAATGCAAAGCATTTACAAATGGCATGTCCCGAGCATGCGTGTGTAACAATCCCATACCTCTAGTGGCCACATTATTCTTGTGTCTAAATACGGCCCTTCGATGGCAGTGAGGGGAGGGATGGATGTGACAGAAATTCCTTTCCATCCTTGTGGAAGACTTTGTGGAGATTTTAGGGAGTCTTTAAAAGCAATTCAGAATAAAATATCTATGACTATTTCTTTGTCCTGGACACATGGTAGGTTTCTGGTTACTATTGCAGCTATTAATACTCAAAAACTGTTTTGTTTGGGGATAATTAAAATTTTAGTGATATTTTAATTAAAAACCTAAATCTTCATGGGGAAATTGACTAAACCTAAGTCAGGCAGGAATCAGAGACAGAGCAAAACCCAAATTGCCCCTTTTTGGAATATTCCCAGATTGTTATATGTCTGGTTGTTTCAAACTACAGCTCCTATAAGTGGCCTTAGCCTTAATATTTATAGTTAGATTTCATTCTAAATATTAATTTTATGAAGCTTTATCAGCCTCTGTGGTTGTTTCCCTCTTCTGATATCATATTCTTGGCTTTCTCTTGACCCTTTATGGAATTTAATTTTTTTCTTTTTTTTGTATTTTTCTGAAGCTGGAAACGGGGAGGCAGACAGACTTCCGCATGCGCCTGACCAGGATCCACCCGGCATGCCCACCAGGGGGCTATGCTCTGCCCATCCGGGGCATCGCTCTGTTGCGACCAGAGCCACTCTGGCGCCTGAGGCAGAGGCCATGGAGCCATCCTCGGCACCCGGGCCATCTTTCCTCCAATGGAGCCTCACTGCGGGAGGGGAAGAGAGAGACAGAGAGGAAGGAGAGGGGGAGGGGTGGAGAAGCAGATGGGCACTTCTCCTGTGTGCCCTGGCTAGGAATTGAACCCGGGACTTCCCCATGCCAGGCCGATGCTCTACCACTGAGCCAACCGGCCAGGGTCCCTTTATGGAATTTTTAAAATTCATTTTAGCCTGACCAGGCAGTGGCACAGTGGATAGAGCGTTGAACTGGGATGAGGAAGGACCCAAGTTGAGACCCCGAGGTCACCAACTTGAGCGCGGGCTCATCTGGTTTGAGCAAAAGCTCACCAGCTTGGACCCAAGGTCGCTGGCTCAAGCAAGGGGTTACTCGGTTTGCTGAAGGCCCGCGGTCAAGACACATATGAGAAAGCAATCAATGAACAACTAAGGTGTCGCAACGCGCAACGAAAACTAATGATTGATGCTTCTCATCTCTCCGTTTCTGTCTGTCTGTCCCTGTCTATGCCTCTCTCTGACTTCCTCTCTGTCCCTGTAAAATAAATAAATAAATAAATAAAAATTATTTAAAAAAATTAATTTTAAAGAGGCGGGGGAGGAGCAGGAAGCATCAACTCCCATATGAGCCTTGACCAGGCAAAGCCCAGGGTTTTGAACTGGTGACCTCAGCATTCCAGGTGAAAGCTTTATCCACTGGGCCCCCACAGGTCAGGCCAGAATTCTTTTTAAAAGAATGGTAAGAAACATATTATTGTCACAATAGGTATGTGTGTGGTGGAACATTGCAGTGGGGGAGAGAGATTGGGCTCAATTTTGATCACATCATGGCCAAGTGGGAATTTATTGCTAAGGACCAGGGTGGGGGCCAGTGAATGGAAAATGACTAAGAGGAAACATCCAGGGTAATAGAGATTCTGGCTAAAGCGACCTAATGGGATCCTTGCTGAAGGTGAGACTCTTTATGTTTTGTTTTCTAAATCAATGACTTGTTGTTCTGAGAGGTCATTAGTGAACCCCTGGGTCCCCCAAGATGCAGATCAAGACCCTGCGTCTACATATTCAGTGTCCTCAAGTTTCTCTGCTTCCTCTATCCACTAACTCAGCAACCCACTGGAGTCTTTTATTTTATTGATGAGAGTGAGGGAGAGAGAAACATCAATTTGTTGTTCCACTTATTTATAAATTCATTGATTGACTTGTATGTGCCCTGATTGGGGATTGAACCTGCAACCTTGGCATATAGGAACAACTAACCAACTGAGCTACCCAGCCAGGGTAACACCACTAGGATTTTACTTGATCAGCTGTTTATTATTTTTCTCTCGACTTACAAGGACATCCATGAAACTTTAACCCTATCACACATTTTAAGTGGGTCCATCTTGGTGTTATTCGTTGACGAATTGTCTTTGAATTCCATTTCAGAAACTTTAAGATGCCTTCTTACATTGTTTGGGGAGGGATTGTTTTCTGCAAATGTCACATCCTGGTGGGCTCTAACTGACTCTGGATAACAATGTTTTGTTTCTTTTCTCTTTTAAATGATGTATTTATTGGCAGTTAAAAGGTTTACCAATCCCTTATGTATTGGTACTTTCATATAAGAAATAGTCTCTGGGAAATGTAGTTTCTTTCCTTTTTTGGAGGGTGGGGATGACTATGCAGGGGCAATCAGAGCTGGCTATAGCAGACATGGGTTTATTTAACAAACTTTGATTGGGTGTCTAGTAGGATCCAGCACTGGTGAATACACAAACCAATAAGATATTCATGGTTGCCATGATTGCCAAAACAGCATCCATTTTTCTGGGAACAGCACCACATCAACTAGACTTCATGGTTGTAAACACAAAAAGTTAGTGGCCAACCCAAGTCAAATAGAACTTATTGGAAGACTATTGGGGGTCTTGACAACAACTGAAATTTAGGGGAACCAGCCAAAAGAGAAGCAATAAGCTGGATAGAAGTCCACCAACTGTCACAGAGCTGGAACCACCTGGTCAGGATGTTGCCCCCACGACCACACCTTTGTGGGGATGAGTGACAACTCTGCTCAAGATACAAAATTCTGGCCCTGGTCAGTTGGCTCAGTGGTAGAGCGTCGGCCTGGAGTGCAGGAGTTCTGGGTTCAATTCCCGGCCAGGGCACACAGGAGAAGCACGCATCTGCTTCTCCACCCCTCCCCCTTCTCCTTCCTCTCTGTCTCTCTCTTCCCCTCCTGCAGCTAAGGCTCCACTGGAGCAAAGTTGGCCCAGGTGCTGAGGATGGCTCTGTGGCCTCTGCCTCAGGCGCTAGAATGGCTCTGGATGCAACAGAGTGACGCCCCGGATGGGCAGAGCATCGCCCCCTGGTGGGCATTCCGGGTAGATCCCAGTTGGGCGCGTGCAGGAGTCTGTCTGACTGCCTCCCCGTTTCCAACTTCAGAAAAATACACCCCCCCCACCACACACACACAAATACAAAATTCTGGCCTGACTAGGTGGTGGTACAGTGGATAGAGCGTCGGACTGGGATGCGGAGGACCCAGGTTCAAGACTCCAAGGTCGCCAGCTTGAGTGGGGGCTCATCTGGTTTGAGCAAAGCTCACCAGCTTGGACCCAAGGTCACTGGCTCGAGCAAGGGGTCACTCGGTCTGCTGAAGGCCCCCAGTCAAGGCACATATGAGAAAGCAATCAATGAACAACTAAAGTGTCACAATGAAAAACTAATGATTGATGCTTCTCATCTCTCTTCCTTCCTGTCTGTCTGTCCCTGTCTGTCCCTCTCTGTCCCTCTCTCTGACTCTCTCTCTGTCTCTGTAAAAACAAAACAAAAAAAAACAAAAAACAAAACAAAAACAAACAAAAAGATAAAAAATTCTGGAAGGAGCACTCAGTTAGCTAAGTCCATTCAATGAGTGGATGTTGGGCAGATAAAATGTATTATGCTCACTATGTTAAAGTGGCGCTGCCCGTGTGGAGGCCGTTGCCCAGGTGATATTAATGTGTGTCTCTGTAGGCAGGCAGAATCCTTGTAGCCTGGGGCTTGGTTTTGGGATTAAGCCTTTCCCACCCTTTTTGATGTGGGGTGGTACAATCCAATCATGCCTCAGAGAAGTGACTTTGTATTAGAGACTTCCCTATTTTGTATATTGGATTAAGGGTTTGGATTTCTACACTATAAAATGGGGACGGAGCGGGAGCTTGTGCTCTTGGTTCCTGGGATCATTAGAGGAGAGAGCAGAGCAGAGAGCAGAAGGCCAGGAGAAGCATCCAAGATGGCGGAGTACTGAGTGAGATGCCAGTTTGTGTAGAGTTTGTATCTGGGATAAGGAAGGAGATGGGGAACTGAGGAGAATAAGGCTGATGAGCTAGAAACCTTTGATTCTAGGAAACTCGGATAAGTCAGTAGCTTTGTGAGCACTGAATGTGAGTGGGTTTTGGAGCCCAGTGTGTGTTTTTACTTGCCCGCCGGGTGCAAGCTAGAATTAAAGACTATGGCCCACCAGTTTGTGGCTCCGTTGTTTTTTTGCCGACTGTCCGAATCCAATGCGAACCTGCATGGGCCAGGTGGCTGCTGTGATGGCAGCCCTGACCCTGGCTTCTGGCTTTACAGTGGATCTGAAGGGTAACAGTGGGGGTTGGATAGTGGAACTAGGAAAGAGCGTTGACTAGAAGAGACCACCATGAGAGGAGCAGTTTCCTTTTAAGGGACACAGCCAGCCTATGTGACTAAAAGGGAGGAAATAGTGGACCCCATTTTCCTCTCTCCCTCTGACCACCTATCTGGGCATCTCACTGGCCAAATCCACCCGGAAACCATTAACCTCTTCTAAGTTCAGCTTCTCGCTCACTAGCACCAACAATGTTCAGCTTATTTGATTGTAACATGCCAAAAGGTAATCTGATTTGTTTTTATTTTTATTAGAGTCAGGAAGAACCCAACAAACATTAGGCATCTCCTCAGCTCAGATGTTTTTTCTGACCCCAGCTAGCCAGGACTTACACCCAGCCCAGGGAGGGGGGGGCATGTTCCTTCTCCCTCCATCACTCTCCTATCTGTAGGGTGAACCGTAGGAAAGCAAGTCGACCAGCCTCGCTGTGCAGACCGAGTGGTTCAAACATCATATTAATTTTTTTTAACAAATATTTTTTTTAATTGAATTTATTGGGCCACAGGTTTCAAGTGCGCAACTCAATAAAACATCATCTGTATGTTGCATCTAGAGCCCATTGTCCCGAGCAGAATCTCTCCATCCCCACCCCCCAGCTTTGCCCACCTCCCCCTCCCTCCCACCTCCTTTGCCTTCTGGCTATCACCACACTGTTGTTTGTGTCTATGTGTTACTTTGCTTGATCCCTTTGCCTTCTGTCATTCAGTTCCTCTATCCCCTCCCCTTTGACAGCAGTCAGTGCATTACATGCATCCGTGTCTCTGTTCCTATTTTGTTCATCAGTTTATTTTGTTCATTAGACTCCACATATAAGTGTGATCGTACGGTATCTTTCCTTCTCTGACTGGCTTATTTCACTTAGCATAATAATCTTCAGGTCCATCCATGCTGTTGCAAAAGATAAGATTTTCTTCTTTTTATGGCTGTGTAGGATTCCATTGTGTAAATGAACCATAACTTTTTTATTCACTCATCTACTAATGAGCACTTGGGTTGCTTCCAGATCTTGGCTATTGTAAATAGTGCTGCAATAAACATAGGGGTGCATATATTCTTTCAAATTAGTATTTCGGGATTCTTAGGATATATTCTCAGAAGTGGGATTGCTGGGTCAAAAAGCAGTTCCATTTTGAATTTTTTGAGGAATCTCCATACTGTTTTTCACAGTGGATGCACCAATCTGCATTCCCACCAGCAATGCAGGAGGGTTCCCTTTTCTCCACATCCTTGCCAGTACTTGTTGTTTCTTCATTTGTTGATCAAAGAACATCAGGTCAACCTTAATGGCCATCCTGTATCTCTAAAATAGAGTTCGATATCACTCCCATACCCTTCCTAAAGGCAGGAAACCTGTCCATTTGTCTTGTTCTTTCTGGTATACTCAGCATCGAGTGCAGTGTCTGATACCTAGCAGGAACTTGATAAATGCTTACTCACTGTTGCGGTAGTGCTTTCCAGGTAAATGTTCCCACTTGTCCAGAGGTTGGCCAAGGCCCCTGCCCTGACCCTGAGAGGCAGATACTGTGTCTTCCCATTTGCTTTCATTAGGTTCTGGGTAAGAAGAGCCATGGCTTCATTAGCAGCCAAAGTTTGCATGGCCCCGGGGAAGCCTTCGCCGCTTTGCAGTGGGGCAGTAGGAGCTCACCTTCTTGCTTGAGGTAGTGCAGCAACACAAAGGTATTTATTTCCCAGTTGGCATCCATCATTTTCAGCAGCCCTGCCTGTTTGCCTATTTGCCAGAGGAAGTTGGATTTCTCACCAGCTCCTTTTCTCTGGACTGGCTTTCTTGCCTTTGCTTGGCTGCTTTGGGAGAAACTTTTTCCCACTTATTTCCCAAGGAGTGAGCTCCTACTCCTAATCAGTCCTTCCCCTAGAACCCCCACCCCCACCCCCACCATAGCACAACCTACAACAATGAGGGACTCATTGGAAGTTTATTGGTGGGAGTACAGAGACACATTGTTTAAACACCATCTTCTCCCATGGTCATTTGGTCCACCGTGGAAAAGGGCATTATAGGAGGTTGTAACCAGTGCACTGATTAAAGCCAGGAAGATCACCCTGTTTGGCTAGGTGTCAGGGTCCCAAGAAGTTCTCTCCTAGGGAACTGGCTAAAGGAGCCTGAAGGAAGGACTCATCTGGATTATCTTGTTCCCAGAGGCTGTGGCTCAAGGCGGCTCTCATGGGCGTACTCAGATTGGCTGGAGATGCCACTAACAAGGATGTCTTGTACCAGTTGGAATCTTTGATCTCAGTGGCAGTATGTCTGCTTCTGTTGGAACCCAGGAATTTGGGCGTCATTGAAAACAACAGAAGAAAAAGAAAACATTGTTAAAAATTTAACTTAAAATTTTTAAACTTGCCTGACCAGGTGGTGGCGCAGTGGATAGAGCGTCAGACTGGGATGCCGAGGACCCAGGTTCAAGACCCTGAGGTCGCCAGCTTGAGCGCGAGCTCATCTGGTTTGAGCGAAAGCTCACCAGCTTGAACCCAAGGTCGCTGGCTCATGCAAGGGGTCACTCGGTCTGCTGAAGGCCTGCGGTCAAGGCACATATGAGAAAGCAATCAATGAACAACTAAGGAGTTGCAATGCACAACGAAAAACTAATGATTGATGCTTCTCATCTCTCCGTTCCTGTCTGTCTGTCCCTGTCTGTCCCTCTCTCTGACTCTCTCTCTGTCTTTGTAAAAAAAAAAAAAATTTTAAACTTAAAAACTGCTTTGAAACTGTCTTTTCCAGCATGAATTCCCTGAACACAAGCGTGAATGTGGAAATGCCTGGCAGCGACAATACATATTTATGGTGTGATGTAGCGAAGAATGACTTGCGTGAAGGACAAGCAGGAGGTTGGAGCTAAGGCCTGCTCTGCTGAAGTAGGATGGACAACACCCCCAAACCTTAAGTGCTGCTTTTATGTGCTGAGAACCTAATGTTTTATGATTCAAAGGCAGACTCTGAACCCCCGGGACCTGCCTGATGCCCACTATAACCTGCCTTGGTTCAGCATGAGTGCAAAGTAAACCTTCAGACAGTTCTCCAAAATAATAACAACTTAACTTGTATGTGTCCTAAGCAGGGATTGAACCTGCAACCTTGGCATACCAGGATGACACTGTAACCAACTGAACAACCTGGCCAAGGCAGTTTGTTTGTTTTTTAAAATATATTTTATTTAAAAAAAATTATTTATTGACCTTAGAGAGGAAAGAAAAGAGAAAGAGACAGAAACATCAATCTGTTTCTGAGTGTGCCCTGACCAGGGATCAAATCAGCAACCTCTCTGCATGGGGACGATGCTCAAACCAACCAAGCTGTCATCCAGGACCAGAGTGTTGTTGCTTTTTTAAGTGAAATAATTTTAAAATTAAAAAAAATAAAATAAAAATTATTTAGCTAGAGACTGTCAATGTAGTTGAATAAAAAACAACAACAATAAAAAACTCTTTGCCACAAAACACCTGGAAATTTAGATTAAAATATATAGTTAACCTATTTTTAAATGCATTGTTTGTTTGTCTGTCTGTTTTTTTGTGGCAGAGACAAAGAGAGTCAGAGAGAGGGACAGATAGGGACAGACAGACAGGAAGGGAGAGAGATGAGAAACATCAATTCTTCGTTTCGGTTCCTTATTTGTTTATTGATTGATTTCTCATATGTGCCTTGACTGGGGGCTACAGCAGACCAAGTGACCCCTTGCTCAAGCCAGTGATCTTGGGCTCAAGCTGATGAGCTTTTGCTCAAACCAGATGAGCCTGTGCTCAAGCTGGCGACCTCAGGGTCTCAAACCTGGGTCCTCCGCATCCCAGTCCAATGCTCTATCCACTGTGCCACCACCTGGTCAGGCTTAAATGCATTGTTGAACTCACAAAAAAAAAAAAAAAAAAAAAAAAATCCTATAGTCCAAAAATTAATGACCAGTGAAATGTTCACTGAAGCTGGGACTACCTGAGGGACTTGCCCAGGTATGGCCAACAGTTTTTGCCCCCGGGCCAGATTAGAAAGAAAGCTTTTTTCACAGGCTGGATGAAATATTAAAATTAAAAAATGTTAAATACAAAAGCGATTCATTTAAGTAAAAAAAATTTTATTATGTAATTTGTTTATGAATATGTGAGTAAAAAAATTTTAATATACAATATTATTTTAATAAAAATATAATTTGATACTGTATAAATATCCAAACTGTATCGCAATCATTCGAAACAATATTTAATTAATAGAATGAGCTTAAAGGGGTTATATCACAAATCAAACAATTATTTCGTTTTGCAAACAGCTTGGACACGTTTTCAGTTATCAACTGCAGCTATTGTCTACGCTACAATGCCACTTGATTCAGCACACTTGACCACAAAAATAATGAATTGTTTGACCTTGGGTGAGCACTGGCAAACTCTGCCTAAAAGAATGTGGGTTTCACATCGCCGCTAAATGTCAAACAGTTCATATGGAGTACAGACAAGTACAAAAGTTGTAAATTTTTATAATGGAATTTTTTTAAAAAATAAAGAAGTATCATGAATCCATTCAATTGGAAGTTAACCCTAGATTAGTCACACACGGAATTCTTTTCCGCATATGACTATCTTCTTAAACATCTCAATTTTCAATAATCAAAGATGCTTCCGCTTCTGAGTAGCTGAGATTTTAAAGTAGTGGAGAATATTAAAAATTTAATCGCTGGCTGAATAAACTCATTACGTGGGCTGGATCCAGTCCGCGGGCTGCATGTTGGCCATGCCTGGACTTACCAGTCTTGGTAACCGGGGGTTAGTGACACAGGAGATAAAATCTTGGGCCGTAGCCCGGTGGGGAGTTTACTGAGATATTTGTAGAAATCCAGGACTTGCAAAGCACCTTCTAGGCCAAAGGGTACACCAGAAACAAATCCACTCAGTGCCACAAACTTATCTCTCAACCTGGATTCTGGGTCAAAAGGGAAACCTCTTCTGAAAATTCTTATCTTGGGGCCTGTAGTCATGCTGGTTCGATGTCTGACACATGGTCCAAGAATTTCCAAGCTGAGAAACTAATATAAAAAAATTTCTCCTAAGTCAGTAATATCTCTGAGTTAACTAACAGAAGCAAACTTACAATGGTTCTTTGGGGCCACCCCTCCACCCCCAATTCAGGCCAATGTGAATCCCAGAGATAAAAGCCTGTTTGAGATAAGCTCACGATAAAAATGACAGGTACAGACAGCTCCAAGATGCACATGGTATCCTTGTCTGTGTGAGAGGAAGCGGAGAGAGGCAATGGGGCATCTGAGGTACCTGAGAACAGGAGCACTCCTAAACCTCCCACCAGTTCTCAGTGGGAAGTGCAGCAGGACAACTCAAGAAGAAGGAAACTGGAAGGAAGGGCGAAGGGTTTGTCCTTCCCCGGTAAATTCTGAAGGGACTGGAGCAGAATGTGCCTTATGAACTCTCAAAACCATTAGAATACTCTCCCTTGTAGGACACAGCCTCACAGTGGGGAAAACCACTAGAAATGGACTCCAAATTGCGTAGTCTGGGAACAAAAGAGGCACAGGAAAGAGCAAGGTCAGCTAAAGATAAGAGAGAGGAACACAGTCCCAGAAGGTCATTCACACGTCACAAAAACAACACAAGAGGGAGCACGAGAGCCCAAACCAGAAAGCTACCCTGACCCGCCTGTCATTTCCAAAGGTTCAGAAAAAGCATTTCCTGTAAAAATAAATTGCATCAAAAAAGGATCATAATCAAACCCCACACAAAATCATATAAGGAAAGATATGAGCTGAGGTAATGGGTTCAAAACCCCGGGCTTGCCTGGTCAAGGCACATAAGAGAAGCAACTATTACAAGTTGATGCTTCGCACTCCTCCCTCGCGCTAGTCCTTCTCTCTGTCTCTCTCCTCTGTCTAAAATCAATCAATCAAACCTTAAAAAAAGAAAATATATGAAGTATAAAAAATCCTTAAAATGAAAGCATACTAAAAAAGATGTACTGCAAAAAAATAAAAACAAGATGATGCACTGGAAAACAAATTCAAACTGCAGCCGAACATTTTGGAAGAAGCTCAAATAAATTAAGAAAAGGATAGAATACATGGAGGAACAACGTAAGTCAGAATTAAAATATTTATAAATGTGATGATAAAACTGAGAAAACAATCAGACCTTAAAAAAAAACAAAAACAATTACTTCCAAAACAAAGCCTAAACCAGAAAGAACACTTGAGCAAACAAGCAAAGTATGTTTTGCCTCAAGAGAAATAGAGCCTGACCAGGTGGTGGTGCTTGAGCCCAAGGTCGCTGGCTTGAGCAAGGGGTCACTCGGTCTGCTGTAGCCCCCCCTCCACATCAAGGCACATATGAGAAAGCAATCAATGAACAACTAAGAAGACGCAACAACGCAACAAAAATTGATGCTTCTCATTCATCTCTCTCCCTTCCTGTCTGTCTGTTCCTGTCTGTTCCTCTCTCTGTCTGTCAAAAAAGAAAGAAAGAAAGAAAGAAAGAAAGAAAGAAAGAAAGAAAGAAAGAAAGAAAGAAAGAAAGAAAGAAAGAAAGAAATAGAGGGATAAAAAAAAGGAGGGCTTAAAGAATAAAAAAGAGAAAATGACATATATTAGACAAAAAGGATCCAACATACAATAATCAGAGTGCCCAAAGAAGAAAATTTTACATTACAAGTCAAGAAAATGTTATCTTTTAAATTTTATTTTATTTTGTTTATTTATTTTTTGTATTTTTCTGAAGTTGGAAACAGAGAGGCAGTCAGACAGACTCCCACATGCGCCCAACCGGGATCCACCTGGCATGCCCACCAGGGGGCGATGCTCTATTGGGACCAGAGCCATTGTAGCGCCTGAGGCAGAGGCCATGGAGCCATCCTCAGCGCCCGGGCCATCTTTGCTCTGATGGAGCCTCGGCTGCCGGAAGGGAAGAGAGAGACAGAGAGGAAGGAGAGGGGGAGGGGTGGAGAAGCAGATGGGCGCTTCTCCTGCGTGCCCTGGCCGGGAATCAAACCCAGGACTCCTGCACACCAGGTCGACGCTCTACCATGGAGCCAACTGGCCAGGGCCAAGAAAATGTTATCTTGAAATTAGAAAGAAAAAAGAAACAAAGTCTGAAAAGTACATATAAAGGAAAGATGAAGGCCTAGGAGAACTGAGTGGGCATGACCACCACCGTACCGAGTAAGGCTGAGAGCAATGAGAGAGAGGCTGTGTGGAGTACTTTGTATGAGCTGCTGCCTCTTTCCCCTCGAGCTGAAAGAGAAGGGCTTCCTGGGGCCATCCAGAGAACTTCAGCTCTGGTCCCTGGGAACTGGGAGACCCGGTAGGCAGGGGTGCAATTCCTGCCCATGGAACATGGAAGGCAGGAGAGATGGGAGAATGGGTTTCTTTGGTGGTGAAGTGAAGTCCCTTCTGTGTCCTAGGGGCATGGTCCTCCTCTCCAATGGCCAGTCAAAGTCTGGGAGGATGTCACATGAGGACCGGATGCAGACAGAGCATGAGAGAGAGAGAGAGAGAGAGAGAGAGAAAGAGAGAAGGCACCAGCCTGGGGCCATTGTAAACCTTACCCAAGAGGAGTCTCTTAAGGGATGAGGGGACTTTGACAACTAGTGCCTGGGTGACATAGACCTCTGCAGAGCCAGGATCTAAGAGGGGTGGTGGCCAGATGAACGGAAGATGTCATAACATCACCAGAGTTGCAGTCGGGGAAGCCAAGAATCCAAGAAAGTGCCTAAGAGAAAAAGTCAGCTTTAAAATTAGGAAACAGGAGAGGAGGAGTGACAAGCCAGGCCCCACTACAAGGGGCCATCTAAACGTGAAACCAGGCTGAGGGAAGGGAGATATGATCAGTTCAGAGTTTGGATAATTTTTAGGCACTGG
The DNA here is from genome assembly GCF_036850995.1 of Saccopteryx leptura. Classification (NCBI taxonomy): domain Eukaryota; kingdom Metazoa; phylum Chordata; class Mammalia; order Chiroptera; family Emballonuridae; genus Saccopteryx; species Saccopteryx leptura. Next base: position 305,854,983 of record NC_089504.1, on the reverse strand, counting down.
GCTTTTAAATTTCAGAACCGATGCTGCTTTTGCTATTTCAAGGGACCAAAGGACCTTTCATAGTCTAAGAGGGAGTCCATATGCTATGGAGCCTGCCCAGAGAACCAGCCTTCACTTGGGGTCAAGAGGAAAACTTCTCCCACTGAAAAAAATTATAAAGGAAGACAAACATAAATTCACATGCAGATGATGCCCACACGTTGAACTTGTTCAACATATTGACTGCGCAGCCTTGCTTTGGGTTTCAATCACTTATTACAGAAAGAATCTACTGCAATTACTTAGTAAATTAGTAAAACTTGGCCTGACCTATGGTGGCACAGTGGATAAAGCATCAACCTGGAATGATGAGGTCGTGGTTTGAAACCCCAGGCTTGCCTGGTCAAGGCACATATGGGAGTTGACGCTTCCTGCTCCTCCCCCCTTCTCTCTCTCTCTCTCCTCTCTAAAATGAATAAATAAAATCTTTTAAAAAATTAAAATGAAATAAATTAGTAAAACTTTGGAACCAACAGTGGTTTTGGTCTTACTGTCTCTCCAATTTAGAGAAGAGATAGATGAGGCAGAGAGAACATTGTCTTATTTAAGGAACGCTTGTGGGTTGGGGATGGAGATAGTCACTATGTACTCCATGCACTTGCTTCGTTACCTTACCCTCATTCCTTCTACTGGGCACTTTCCATACAAAAACACTGAGGTAGCCTATTCAGATCACTTAGCCACAGACCCTGTTTTCTCTCCCTGCCCCACCCTGTTTCCAAGGACAGGCTTACAATAACACCGAGAGGAAGGTCATGGCAATAACTGGAAGAAAAAAAGACACACTGCTGAGATAGGCTGGCAGACAGTGTCACAGACCCCACCCCGGCTCTATGCTGTGGGGAGGAGCGCTGGAACTCCCTGCATGCACAGTGCACAGAGGACCCACCTGTCTGCCGTGGGCTGGGACCTTTGGGAGAAACGTGAGAAACTGCCACTGGTCTTCTCTGCTTCCAACAGCAGGGAGTTTTTGCTGGGCTGGGGGGATGGCTGAGGACTGCTTTCAGGCTGCAGAGAGAAACGATAGTCAAAGGACCAGGTCTGCTTTCTGGTAGTTCTACGGCCCCCTCTGGCCAGGACCTTGAAGGAATTAAGTTTTTACTTATTTATTTTTATTGATTTGATAGAAAAGGAGAGAGGGAGAAACATCAATTTGTTGTTCCACTTTATCCATGCATCATTAGTTGATTCTTTTTTTTTTTTTTTTTTTCATTTTTCCGAAGCTGGAAACGGGGAGGCAGTCAGACAGACTCCCGCATGCGCCTGATCGGGATCCACCCAGCACGCCCACCAGGGGGCGATGCTCTGCCCATCTGGGGCGTCGCTCTGCCCATCTGGGGCGTCGCTCTGCTGCAACCAGAGCCATTCTAGCGCCTGAGACAGAGGCCATGGAGCCATCCTCAGTGCCCGGGCCATCTTTGCTCCAATGGAACCTTGGCTGCGGGAGGGGAAGAGAGAGACAGAGAGGAAGGAGAGGGGGAGGGGTGGAGAAGCAGATGGGCATTTCTCCTGTGTGCCCTGGCCAGGAATCAAACCCGGGACTCCTGCACACCAGGCCGACGCTCTACTGCTGAGCCAACCGGCCAGGGCATTAGTTGATTCTTGTATGTGCTTCCTTTCTCTTAGAGAGAGAGGAAGGGAGAGAGACAGGAACATCAATCTGTTCCTGTATGTGCCCTGATGGGGAATGGAACCCGCAACCTTTGTGCATAGGGACAATGCTCTAACCAACTGACCTATCTGGCCAAGGTGAAAAATAAAAAATTTTAATGGAAATATGTTTATGATGTAATCTAAATTGAAAAAAGCACTATTCAAAAACGTATATATATATTCGATGTTCTCAAATACATAAATTGAAAATTAATTTGAGGTCTGACTCGCAGTGGGTAAAGCATCCACCTGGAATGCTGAGGTTGCTGGTTTGAAACCCTGGGCTTGTCTTGTCAAGGCACATATGGGAGTTGATGCTTCCTGCTCCCCCCTTCTCTCTCTCTCTCTCTCTCACTTTTTCTCCCTCTCTCTCTCTTTCTCTCTAAAATGAATAATTAAAATCTTTTTTAAAAATTAATTTAAAATGAAAGACTAGAGAGAAATAAGCCAAAGTGTTCCAAGTTGGGGCTGAAGCAAAATGGAGGGTGATTTTTCTGTAATGTTCTGATTTTCTTCAGTGAGTATTATTCCTTTATGATACTGGGGGGGGGGGAGCAAAAAACAAAACTCTTTTAAGTACCTTATATCTCTGATAGGAGAAACTCAAGAGTTAAAATTTTAGCTTGAATAATGGTGGCTTTGGTTATGGTCAGTGGGTTTAATGGTTAAAGCTTTGTTCCATGGACTAAAATACCTGAACAGGACTACTTAACAAGATCTACAAGTAATACATTTTTGTGCCCCAGGTGACCTGCAAGTGGTCCACCTTTGTGCCCCAGGGGACTGCAAGCAAACCCTTTGTACTCCAAGGACAGATGATCCAATTAACTTTGACTATGATCTGCTTAACTCTCCCTTGAAATTCCAAACCCTTTTCTTCCCTTTAGAAAGAGGTTGGCTGGGGATGGGGGTTGACATAATTTGGGAATATAACCCCCTGTCTCCTGAGGTTGCTGACCATCTGAATAAAGCACCCCAAAAGATTCAAGTCCTGTCTCTACTTATTGGCTGCAACGGTGACAGGCAGTACAAACTCCAATAATTGAAGAATTTGCTTTGATTGGTGTGTGCATATTATTGACCCTTGAAAACAAAGTCTTCTCATGCCCTCCGGGACAGAAGACTTTAATATTCATCAGTCCTCACAAGGGGAGGTGCTGTGTCTCTAATCCCCATTTCCCCCTCCCTAGAGGCTGTGGCAGAAGGGCCCCCCCCCACTTACTGTTGTTTCAGTGGTGCTACTGGACATCTTGGGCACAAGGCAGTGGGTGAACTGGATTCTCGGGTCTTTGGTGGTGATGGACAGACCGTTCTTAAGAATTCTCACCAAGCGGATCCAGAATTGAAACACAGCCTCTGGGTGTTTTTCATGGAGCCTCAGGTAGTAGATTTTTTCAGTCACTGTCCTCATCCGCAGGATGCGTTGGAGCCGGTCACAGATTTTTAGCTCCACAAACTTCAGGGGGAGAAGCCTGGACACAATCAGGAAGAAGCTCATAGAGAAGGAGGCGAGGATCTGAATTAACCATGCTTGTGCCCCCCTAGAACTCGGCTCAGCCATACTGGGCTTTCACTTACGCTTGGGGATTCACAGAGGAGAAAGGGCTTATGGTCTGAGAGTTGAATTATTACAAAGTCTGACTCTTCTTTGATATTAGTTATCAAGAATCTGCCCACATCAATAACAAAAGCTGGTAACTGGTATATAATATCTCTTTTAATCCTCACAACAACCCTTTGATGAAAGAAAGATAAATATTGTAAGGTGGTGGGCAATGGGGGAAGGTCACGTGAGAAACCAGACCTGGGAACTTGGCTGGAACCACCCACACCCATGCATGCCAAAAGAAACTTCCCAGGAGTCCTTGGGAAAAGAGCAACTGTCTGCCAGCCAGTGAGATTTCACCATGTCATATTAGCTCGACCACCCTACAGACCCTTTAAATATCCCCTATGCAAATCACCCCATGCGACTTCTCTGGTCTCTGTCCCCGGAACCAGAGAATATCATCTGGGAAGTGCTGTACTAAATAAAGCTTTTATTATTCCATACTTCATGGCTATGCCCTTCCTTCTTCCTTGCTGGGGAAAAATATCTTATATTTGGTGCCTGTAGGGCCAGGAGCCGCCATCGTGGCCATTCACATGCAGGTTCCCATTGGATTCGGGCAGACGATAAAGAAATGGCGGAGTCAGAGGACGGGGGGGCATCCTATTTATTGGTGTCTCACCAAGACAAGCAAACCACAAAAGAAGACAAGGGAAAAGCAGAAAACCAGCTCTTCCCATGAAGGGTAAGGGATCAGGGAAGCCCCTGCAATTGTGATAGCAGGAACTGTGTATCCAAGCTCCTGGTCTGTCCCACTTTATAGTGTAGAAAACCAAAATCCCTTAATCCAATATACAAACAAGGAAGTCTCTGATACAAAGTCACTTATCCAAGGCATAATTGGATTCCTCATGAGAGTGCACCACCCAGATCATACAATCAGTCAAGGGTGTGGGGAAAAGCTTAGTCCCAAAACCAAACCTTAGGCTACAACGACCTGGCCTGCTTATAGCCTGTCCCCCACACCCAATATAAGTCACAAGCGAGCAAACATATATATCACATTTACAAACTTATTTGACCAACAGTGCCGAAACCCAGGAGGAGTTGAAGTCCGCAAGGGACTGCTCCTCTCCCCTTCCCCTCTGAGAAAGAACCAGGATCTCCAACTTTCCACCCACTTCAGCACATGGTGCGGTAAGTCCCCTGCCTCCAGACTCCCCTCAGTTCTTCCCGGGGAGACTCCCTGTCCAAAACTGCAGCTGTACCAAGGACCTCCTTTCCGTTCGGAGTGCATGTGTGCCCGTGGAGACGTCCTGGTCACATCCACTTTACCTAACCATCCAGTAGCCAGAGCTTGAGTTGTGGGACACCAATTCTCATCTCTGATCACTCCGAGGACTGAGGGTGGCCACAGAGGCACAGGAATCTAAACCTAATCCAAAAACACTCCTGGAGTGCCTTATCCAAAATCTCTCCCTCCCTAAAGAAGAAGAAACTGTTCTCTGCTGTGGCCAGGCCACAGAACCCACTGGATAATCGAACCAGGTAGCCTCGTGAAGGGACTTTCGATTTTAACATCCTCACCAATTTAACTATTGCCAAAAGAACTGGGAACTGGTTGGAGATCCCTTATATTCAGGGTTTCTAGTATTTGCACTCCCATCCTAATCTCTGTGCTACCTGTTCTACCGCGCAGGCCCTTTTTGGCCAGAGAAATCTCACCTAAACCCTCCACTATTAATCTTTCCTCCTTCACCGACTCCCAACTCTCTCCCCCTACTGCCTGACCCCTGGGGGCGCCTCTCTCTCAGGACCCCTCTCTGGTCCCTCTGCGGACCTCTTCTGCTCAGATCTCTTTCCTCCAGGAGCCCCCTGCCCTCCCTTCTCAGAATCCTGTTTCTCATTCACCTGCAAATACCACTCTCTCTTTCTCCTCCCCTGCTGGCCAGGGGTCCCTCCCTTCTCCACTGTGTTCTTAAGCCCCTCCTCCATCAGGTCACCCTCTACCAGCCATTGGCCCTTATGCCAGTTTGCAGTTCTCCTGACCCCACGGCCCAACCCTGGTTTTCTTGCAGGAAGGCCTGGTTTTGTCCTGCCTCTGGCTCCAGCGTTTCCTGCTGGATCTGGGTGCCAGGCTCCCCAGGAGCCCCCCTCCTCTTATTCTCAACTCCCAAACCCCCATCTGAGACCTGTGAACATGGCATTTAAAGTATTTAATGGTTGCAACTAGTAGAAAAATGTCGAGGCTGTTCACCAGGCCCACATGCAGCAGAAGGTAACGCTCCAAACCCAGGCTCTTATGGCAGCCATGAAGCCGGCAGAGCAACAGGGCACAGGAGGTGCCCGACCCAAGTCTGGGCCGCAAAGAGGAACCCCACCAGGAGCTTGCTTTAAATATGGCAAGCAGGGTCACTGGTCCTGGCAGGGCCCCTGCCTGCAGCTGCCCTCTGAGCCCTTCCTTGACTGCAAGCAACCTGGTCACTGGCAGAACAATTACCCCTTTTAGGAAACAGGCTTTTCCTCAGCACCTCTATGTGGAGGACAAGCCACCCAAATGGGAGGCCAAGCCAGCCAGGCGGGCCCACCCCTCGAACTCTTAGACCTCATGGACGACTGACGTGACCCGGACTTGGAGACCCACATCACCCTCACCAAACCCCAGGGTAATGCTACAGGAATGGGTAAATCATTCTCATTTCTTGTGGACACGGGGGCTACCTTCTCTGTTTTGCCATCACACTCTGTACCTCTAGTTCCCTCACAGGTCTCAGTTATGGGAATGGATGGGACCCCTGCTTTTCCCCTTCACATGCCACCCCTGACATGCAGTTTGGACGGAATCCCCTTTTCGCACTCCTTCTTAGTTATGTCCTCTGAAAGGAAAGGGGCTTCCTCACTACCAAGGCCTCTCCTATAATCAATACTACTCTTATTTCTAACCATGTCTCTCACCTCAAGCTTACCCCCAAGCAGGACCACTGGCAGTCGGAACCACTGGGCCCTACCCATCTCCGACTCACCAAAAGGCTGGACCCTATTGGTGAAAAATCCTCCTATTGCTCCTCTTTTTTTTTTAAATCCTTACAGGACCACATCCACGAAGTTTCTCGAGTCATGGTCAAACAGATGTTCCTCCCGACTCCCCTCAAAGCCACCACCTTCCAATCTCCCCCCCCCATGACGCCCCTAGCCAGCAGGAAGTAGCCAGACAAATAGCAGTGCCCCTATTTAACACAAAAGGTCAGAATGTAAGGTGGTCAGCAATGGGGGAAGGTCACGTGAGAAACCAGACCTGGGAACTTGGCTAGAACCACCTACACCCATGCGTGCCAAAAGAAACTTCCCAGGAGTCCTTGGGAAAAGAGCAACCGTCTGCCAGCCAGTGAGATTTCACCACATCATATTAGCTCGACCACCCTACAGACCCTTTAAATATCCCCCACGTGGATCACCCCATGAGACTTCTCTGGTCTTTGTCCCCCAGACTAGGGAATATTGTCTGGGAAGCGCAGTACTAAATAAATCTTTTATTATTCCACACTTCGTGGCTACACCTTTCTTTCTTCCTCGGCGGGGAAAAATACCTTACAAATATTATTAATTCTACTTTACAGATTGTGAAACTGAGGCTCAGAGAAGCTAAGTGATTTGTCCAGGTTTAGGTCTTAAGTAGGAACTGGGACTAAGGTTTTCTGACTCCATTTTTTTCCCCCTTTGCCCTGTATCCTGATTAACTCTGCTGAGTAAGAAGTGTGGATGTCTCCTGCACATCCAATATTTTTTCAATCTCAACACCTCATTAATGCCATTTGATTTTCATATACTTTGCTCTTTTTTAAACAACCCCCCCCCCCAAGTCTATATCAACAAAATAAAGAAGAAAGCTAAGATCCTCAGAAACTAGGCTGAAACAGACTGGTAACTCTACCCACAGCACCAAGCACAATATGGGGTATATATAAATACTAAGTAAATGCTTGTCAAATGAATGAATGAGGTTTTACATAGTTTGTACACTAAGGAACACTGTCCTTCCTTTTCATCTGAAGCCCAACTGGGAAACAATGCAGTCTGTCATCCCACCCCCTGGCCCCTCCCTAAGGCCTTTCTTTACCTTCTGAGGGTGATGATTGGAGCACAGTCAGGCGTGCTGCAGGTGGAAAATTGACCTTGGGGCCAGGTGACATTGGCCATCAGGAGGATGTTGGGGAGTGGCAAGGAGGCCACTGAGGAGGTTATCCCAAGGATCACGGTGGTCGGCCCTTCACAGACATTCATCCAGTCCCCAAGCTTAGTGACCTAGAAATCAGTCCCAGGTAACTTGGGTCAGAGAAGCAAAAGACAAGAGAGGAAAGATACAGGTGCTAGAAAGCAGCACTTCAACTTGGTGACAAGCTTGGAGCACCTGTGATTCTACATGTACTTGGCACTCTGGACTGGGCCATGGACTGCACTACCCTTTTTTGTGGCTATCACCAAACAGACAAACTCATTGGCAATAGTAATGCTGTATTGCTCTTCTTTGTGTCCTCTGCATCATCTAACTTTAAAAAGATACACTAGCCCTGGTCAGATAGCTCCGTTGATTAGAGCATCATCCCAGAGCATAGAGGTTGCCACTTCGATCCATCCCTGGTCAGGGCTCATACAGCAACAGATTGATGTTATTGTCTTTCTCCTCCTTCTCTCTCCCATTAAAATTGATAGATACATGAGTTCACCAGAACTTCCAACTGCCCTTTTGCTGTTCCGCTTGTCTATCTGACCCCACCCTTGCTTACTTACTATCGCCCCTGAAGCAGTCAACCAGTTTCTAGGAAGCTGGTCGACTGCCCCAAGGAGAAGCATTCCAGGAAGCCGAAATCGTAGGACTGCAGAAGGGAGCATACCAGAATTGCTGACTCAACGCACACTTGCTCAAAGCTCTCCCCACCTTAATAAATTTTTGCCTCAGAATCTGTTTCGGTGCTCTTCTCCCTGGGAGAAGTGCCCAGCAGGGTTTCTTTCTTCCTTTCAATAAAGCCTGTTATTCTGGTCTTTTCAGATTCCCATGAATTCCAACATTTGGTGCCGAAACCCAGGGCAGGGCACTGGTTACCTGGACAATCCCTCTTTGCTGTCCAAACTTATAACCAGGGAAGCAATGGGCAGCAGCAGCTCGTCCCAGGCTTACTCCCTGATTCTGTTTGGACATGTAATTGTAGGTTGTTTGGCTGGCAGTCTAACCTGTCCTGAACCCTGCTGGACCAGAAAGGTAAGGAGTTTCTCTCTCTCCCTTCCCCAGTTGGCCTCCAAATTTCTCTCTAAAAACACCCCTTCCTGGTCAAATGGTTTTGACTTCAGACCCCATATCTATGAATGGTCTGCCTCTACTCCTTTATGGACTTCTATGAAAGTCTAGGCGCGCCTAGCCAGGTGTTGGGCAGATAAAATATATTATGCTCACTTTGTTAAAGATGACGCTGCCCACGTGGAGGCTGTCGCCCAGGTGATATTAATGTGTGTCTCTGTGGGCAGGCAGAATCCTTGTAGCCTGGGGCTTGGTTTTAGGACTAAGCCTTTCCCACCCTTTTTGATGTGGGGCGGTACAATCCAATCATGCCTCAGAGAAGTGACTTTGTATTAGAGACTTCCCTATTTTGTATATTGGATTAAAGGTTTGGATTTCTACACTATAAAATAGGGGCAGAACAGGAGCTTGCTCTCTTGGTTCCTGGGATGATTAGCATGAGAAAATAGAGGGAGCAGAGCAGAGAGCAGAAGGAGGACATGTGGCCAGGAGAAGCAGCCAAGATGGCGGAGTGTTGAGTGAGAAGCCAGTTTGTGTAGTGTTTGTATCTGGGATAAGGAAGGAGATGGGGAACTGAGGAGAATAAGTCTGGTCAGCTAGAAACCTTTGATTCTAGGAAACTCGGATAAGTCAGTGGCTTTGTGAGCACTGAATGTGAGTGGGTTTTGGAGCCCAGTGTGTGTTCTTACTTGCCCGCCGGGTGCAAGCTAGAATTAAAGATGACAGCCCATCAGTTCTTGGCTCCATTGTTTCTTTACCGACTGTCCGAATCCAATGCGAACCTGCACTAGCCGGGCGGCTGTGATGGTGGTCCTGGCTACTTGCTTTACACCAGGCCACTTTCCTACGTCCCGGGATCTCAGCCTTGGGGAGACGACCTCCTGTCTGAGACTCTCTCTCCCTATGGAGATTTTCTCCTCTTGGAACTGTGACTGAAGGAGGGGATGCCCCCTTCTCTCACCAGTCTCCTCTACTGTGGGCTCCTCTCAGTCCAAACCATTCAGCCAGACTCCCCTCAGAACATGGGCTCCTCCCAATCTCAAGCCTCAGAGACTACTCCTCTACTCCTTTGGGACTCACCCTACTCTCTGAGGTTCACAGTTTGGGAGGTTTCTACTTTGAGTGGCTAGCTTTTACAGACTTCCTTGAAAGTCTGGGCGCCTAGCCAAGTTGCTTTCTACTATTATTACAATATCCTAAGAGATCTTGACAATTTCTGCTACCGGACGGGGAGGGCACCAGAAATTCCTTAAATGCAGGCTTTCTTCTCCCTTTGCTCCTGTCCTTAATTTCTGTGCTGCTTGTTCTACACGCAGGCCGTTTTTGGCCAAAGAAACCTCACCTAAAACCTCCACTCCTAATCTCTCCTTCTCCGTGGACTCCAAACTCTCCCTTCCTGCCTGACCCCTGAGGGTACCTGTAAAGCCAGAAAGCAGGGCCACTATCACAGCAGCCCAGCTCATGCAGGTTCGCATTGGATTCGGACAGTCGGTAAAGAAACAGCAGAGCCAAAAACTGGTGGGCCATAACCTTTAATCTTACCTTGCACCTGGCGGGCAAGTAAAAATACACACTGGGCTCCAAAACCCAGTCACACTCAGTGCTCACAAAGCCACTGACTTATCCGAGTTTCCTAGAATCAAAGGTTTCTAGCTCACCAACCTTATTCTCCTCAGTTCCCCATTTCCTTCCTTATCCCAGATACAAACTCTACACAAACTGGCATCTCACTCAGCACTCCGCCATCTTGGCTGCTTCTCCTGGCCTCCTCCACGTGGCCTCCTTTAGCTGCTGGCTCTACTCTCTCCGCTCTCTCATGCTAACCTCAGGAACCAAGCGGCAAGTTCCCGTTCTACCCCTATTTTATAGTGTAGCTTCACAACCTCTAATCCCATATACAAAATAGGGTAGTCTCTAATACAAAGTCACTTCTCTGAGGCATGATTGGATTGTACCGCCCTACAGCAAAAAGGGTGGGAAAGGCTTAATCCCAAAACCAAGCCCCAGGTTACAACGATCTCCAACACACATTAATATCACCTGGGCGACTGCCTCCTCGTGTTATCTTTAACAAAGTGAGCATAATACATTTTATCTGCCCAACAGTACCCCTTTCTTGGGACCCCACTCTGGTCCCTCTGCAAATCTCTCTTCCCTCCAGAAAGCCCCCTCTCTTCTCTTCACTAATTACAGACGGGTGGCTCTGTCTCTTTTTCTTCTTTGACCCATCCCCCACCCCGCCGGCCTTCCACTACCCCTCGTCCTCTCCCCTCTTCTCAGAGCTCTAAATCTTTTTGACTCCTCTGACCACATGGTGCCACCACCAATCCTCCTCCTGCTGCTGCAAATTCTGACCTTCCTTCTTTCCATCTAAGCTGTTCACACTGTCTGTCCTTCTGCTTCCTCTCTTCGTTAACTGTGTCTGTTTCTAAGGCCTTAAACCAATAATTACCTGCCTCTTAAACCAGGCTTACTCATCTCCACAGACTCTCCCTGCAATACCCTCATCCTTCCTGTTCAAAAACCTTCAGGGGCGCCTGACCAGGTGGTGGTGCAGTGAATAGAGTGTCAGACTGGGATGCAGAAGGACCCAGGTTCGAGACCCCGAGGTCGCCAGCTTGAGTGCGAGCTCATCTGGCTTGAGCAAAAAAAAAAAAAGAAAAAAAAAGAAGCTCACCAGCTTGGACCCAAGGTCATTGGCTTGAGCAAGGGGTTACTTGGTCTGCTGAAGGCCTGCAGTCAAGACACATATGAAAAAGCAATCAATGAACAACTAAGGCACCGCAATGAAAAACTGATGATTGATGCTTCTCATCTCTCTCTGTTCCTGTCTGTCTGTCCCTATCTATCCCTCTCTCTGTTCCTGTAAAACAAACAAACAAAAACCTTCAGAGGCTTATCACCTCATACCAGACTTACACCTAATTAATGAGGCAGTAGTTCCCCTCCATCAGTAGCCCTAATCTCTACAAGTTACTGTCACACATTCCCTCAAACACCACTCACTTCATAATCCTAAACCTCAAAAATGCCTTCTTTACCATTCCTCTACACCCTGACTCTTACTTTCTGTTTGCATTCACCTGGACTGACCCGGACACTAATGCAGCCCAGCAACTTATGTGGACTGTCTTACCCCAGGGGATCAAAAACAGCCCACACCTGTTTGGGCAGGCACTAGCTCAGGATTTAGCAGCATGCAATCTCAAAACTAGTACTCTCTTAGTTGGCCCCAACACCATGCCAAATCCCTGAAAAATGCAACCCAACCCCAGTTCAGTCTGTTAGGAGCTGTCACAAGGAGCAGGAGTCCAGGAAAAGTCCACATCCAAGAAAAGTCTGCATGACACTGGAATTGTTGTCATGTTAAGGACACTACTCTTTTATGGATTCTTGCTGTATTGGCCAAGAGTTTGCTTAAAGGCTTTAATCATTGTATAAAAAAATAGAAGACTGGATAAAGAAAATGTGGCATGCCTGACCAGGTGGTGGCACAGTGGATAGAGCATCCGACTGGGATGTGGAAGGACCCAGGTTCGAGACCCCGAGGTCACCAGCTTGAGCGCGGGCTCATCTGGCTTGAGCAAAAAGCTCACCAGCTTGGACCCAAGGTCGCTGGCTCCAGCACGGGGTTACTCGTTCTGCTGAAGGCCCGCAGTCAAGGCACATATGAGAAGACAATCAATGAACAACTAAGAAGTCGCAACGCACAACGAAAAACTAATGATTGATGCTTCTCATCTCTCTCTCTGTTCCTGTCTGTCTGTCCCTGTCTATCTCTGCCTATGTAAAAAAAAAATGTGGCACATATACACCATGGTATACTATTCAGCCATAAGAAATGATGACATTGGATCACTTACAACAAAATGGTGGGATCTTGATAACATTATATGGAGTGAAATAAGTAAATAAAAAAAAAACAAGGACTGCAGGATTCCGTACATTGGTGGGACATAAAAACGAGACTAAGAGACACAGACAAGAGTGTGGTGGTTACAGGGGGGTGGGGGGAGGGAAGGAGGGAGAGGGAAAGGGGGAGGGGGAGGGGCACAAAGAAAACTAGATAGAAGGTGACGGAGGACAATTTGACTTTGGGTGATGGGTATGCAACAGAATTGAAGGACAAGATAACCTGGACATGTTTTCTTTGAATATATGTACCCTGATTTATTGATGTCACCCCATTAAAATTAATAAAAATTATGTATTAAATAAAAAAAAACCAAAAAAACTAGTACTCTCTTACAATATGTAGATGACCTACTCCTCTGCAGCCCCTCCCTGCCTGCCTCAAGGAGACACACCGCCACCCTTCCTAACTTCCTCGCTGTGAAGGGATATTGTGTCTTCTCTGCTAAGGCTCAACTTCACTCCTAGTCCGTAACCTATCTAGGCATCGCCTTAACCCCTACCACCTGAAGTCTCACCCTAGATCGAACTCGGACCCTCCACAGTCTCCAACCACCTACCACCGCAGACCAAATCTTTTCTTTCCTCAGTCTAATAGGCTTCTATAAACACTGGATTCCCAATTTTGCTCTCTTAGTCAAGCCCCTCAGTGAGATCTTCTGAGCATGGCTTTTAAGGTCTATAATGACCAAAGAAGTAACAGAAAAGCCAAATAATGCCCAAAAGAAGTCAGGAAATACCAGCTTTTGGTATACGCTCTTAAAGGCTCCAGAGCCCTAAAGGGCTTCATAGAATTTCATCAGGGCCCTACTCCAGAGTAAGAGAAAAATCATTGAACTGAAGCCTGCCAGGCTTCCCGGCCCCATCAAGGAACACATCATTGCTGTGAAAAAAGGGACACAAGAAGGTAAGCTGCCCCTTTGCTCCATGGAGGGAAGGTTCAGTCTCTTCTAGCCCTGCTCCAGCTACCTGTGACCTGACCTTGCCCAGCATGCTGGGAATTGCCACTGAAGGTCCAGGGACATCCTTCATGAGCCTAAGGTATTTCTTCCAAGTAGCAGATAAGCTAATCTCATTTCTTGTAAACACAAGGGCCATCTACTATGCCTTGCCTAAATATTTGAGTTTTATTTATCCCTCGAAGATCTCTACTATGGGTATTGACAGTCTGATTTTGTTGCTTTATTTAATGTATAATATCTCCTTTATTCCTCTTGTCTCAATGCCCCATACCTATTGTAGGCTGCTGCTAATTCCAGCTAGAAGCAGTGGTCCCTAGGACTTAAACTCTAACTACAAAGTGTAGAAATGTAACCACCCTTTCCCTAAGTACTTACAAGTAAGTAAGGATAAATTCCCTAAGGATTTACAAGTTACTCAGCAAACTGTTCAAAGACTGTCCAAGAGGCGCTTCCAGCAGTACATCACCCAAGGACTGACTTTCACGTGGACAGATTGACACACCATGATCCTGACAACTTCCAATGCTGCTAAGGGCGACTCTTTCCTCCACCCTGACCATCTGGAGCTCAGAAACAGAGAAACAAAACTGACTTCTTGTCCTTTTATTCTCTATTCACCTCTCAACCTACCTCACCTAATCAGGTGCTTTCTACTCATGTGGGACCAACACCTATATGTGTCTCCCAACTAATTAGACAGAAAAATTTTCCCTAGTCTATCTCACCCCAAATATCAACTTAATCCCACCTCATAAGCCTCTTCCAGTTCCTAGTACACTACCTGTCAATCTAAGGACCAAACGAGCTGTACAGGTAATCCCTCTTCTGTTGCTTTAGGAATCTCTACAGAAGTAGGTCTAGGGGAAGGGGGACTAGCCACTTCCCTGTCTTATTCCTACTCTCTCTCTCTCTGAAGCCCAAAGAATTCATAAACATGGAATCAGTGGTTTCACATAAACTGGGTGTCTTGACTATTGCCTTTCATTGGTCCACACACTCTCCTATTTACTTATCTAACTTTTGAACCCTACCTCTTACATTTGTTCACTAGTTTCTTACAGAACCACATGCAGACCTTCGCCAATCAGAAAACTGGAAAAATCTACCTAACCCTACACACCAACCCTAAAACCTACCCTCGCAAAACAAAAAATCTGGAACTCTATAAAAACACCCCTACTCCAACTGCCCCAGGAGAGGTTCACGAAGAAGGCCCCCAATAGGGACAACAGCAGGAAGTAGCTCCAGAAGATGGCTGATCTGAGACAAACCTCCTTCCTGAACCCCATACCCTTTTCTTCTCCTCACCTCTTTTTTCTTTTATCATACCACAGAGTTGAGAAATGATAGATACATGAATTCACCAGAACTTCCAACTGCCCTTTTGCTGTTCTGCTTGTCTATCTGACCCCACCCTTGCTTACTTACTATCGCCCCTGAAGCAGGACAGTTCTAGGAAGCTAGTCGACCGCTCAAGGAGAAGTGTTCCAGGAAGCCGAAATCATAGGACTGCAGAAGGGAGCATACCAGAATTGCTGACTCAACGCACACTTGCTCAAAGCTCTCCCCACCTTAATAAATTTTTGCGACAGAGTCTGTTTTGGTGCTCTTCTCTCCAGGCGAAGTGCCCGGCAGGGTTTCTTTCTTCCCTTCAATAAAGCCTGTTACTCTAGTCTTTCGAACTCCCATGAATTCCAACAAAAATCAATGAGTTAAAAAAAATTTTTTTTTTAAAAGGACACAGTAGTATGAAAAAGATGAATGGCATTGAAATTCTATTCCTCCATCCTCAGATAGAGGAAGCCAGCACAGGTTTCTAAGAACTGGAAGGGAGACTCTGTGAGGAAAGTTCCAGAAGGGGAGGAGAGGGAGGAAAGCCCCATATTGCTATAGGTACAAACAGGTGAACTTGAGACCTGGCTTCTGGCTGGAATAGCTTCTTTTTCCTCTCCAGGGCTTTAAAAGGCCACAGCATTTTGAACCAAACCCTGGGAAAACACTTTGGAAGGGAAAAGTGAGCTGGCTCTGAGCTGCACAAAGGTACCTGGTTAAAGTTGCTTTCAAACACTGCCGAGTGGGAGAACAGGTTGAATTCTGGAGAATGAATCAGTTGACCAAGAAGGCCATCTTCCACCCCAAGTTCCACTCCAGGGCCTGGTTCCCTGACCTCAGGAGGGAGGCCCCTAATTTTGTTCATTGGTTCTTGGGGAGAATGGGCTGGGGGACATCCTTGGGGCTCCACGCAGACCGAGCCCAACTCCAAGGTATTGGTGTGACCACTGCTTCCCCCCCTCCACAGCCGCTGACTTATAGGCTGTCCCCAGGCTGGGAGGGCCTGCCTGCTGGCTCACAATGGCAGGAATGACATCAGGAATGTGATGGCAACAATAGGAAAGGGAAAAAAAAAGAAGAGGAAGGGAAGAATGAGGGAGGAGCAAGGCTTTTCTCTCCCTTTTCTTACTCACTGCAAACTAGTGGTAATGAAACCTACCGTAGTCCCCCATGTATAAGATGCTCCCGTGAGGTCGGTTGGCAATGGGGGAACGTCACATGAGGAACCACTCACGTCCATGACCGCCAAAAGAAATGGCCACACCCATGCCCACCAAAAGAAACGGCCCAGGAGCATTTTGAAAAAGAACAACCGTCTGTCAGCCAATGAAATTTTGCCACCCACCACCACCCTACCAACACTATAAATTACCCCCGGGCGGGGGAAGCTGCGCGACTTCCCTGGCCCCTGTCTTGCAGACCAGTGAACCTCGCTCAGGAGTGCTCTAAATAAAGCTTTGGCTTGTCCACACTTGGTGGCTATGTCCTTCTTTCTTCCTAGGTGGAAAATACCTTACCTTTGGTGCTGAAACCCGGGAGGAGCTTGAGTCCGCAAGGGCCTCTCCTCTCC
Source organism: Saccopteryx leptura (assembly GCF_036850995.1). NCBI lineage: Eukaryota > Metazoa > Chordata > Mammalia > Chiroptera > Emballonuridae > Saccopteryx > Saccopteryx leptura. The sequence goes on along the minus strand of NC_089504.1, from coordinate 305,838,673 downwards.
CATTCCCTTCTGAAGAAGACCAGGACCTCTGACCTTCCACCCACTTCGGCACATGGTGCGGTAAGTCCCCTGCTTCTGGCCTCCCCTCAGTTCTTTCTGACTTCGAGGTTCCCTGCCCATAATTGCAGCTGCGTCAGGGACCTTCTACCCTTTCTGAGTGTGTGTGTGCCCATGGAGACATCCCGGACACTCCCACTCTGCCTGACTGTCCAGTGGCCAGAGATTGAGTTGCAGGACACCAATTCTCATCTCTGATCACCCCGAGGCTGAGGGTGGCCATGGGGGCACAGGAATCTAAACCTGGCTCAAAAACACCCCTGAGGTGCCTTATCCAGAATCTCTCAAACACCCCTGAGGTGCCTTATCCGGAATCTCTCAAACATAGATCCCTCCCTAAAGAAGAAGAAATTGATCTTTTTCTCCACTGTGGCCTGGCCACGATACCAACTGGATAACCAGACCAGGTGGCCTCCTGAAGGGACTTTCGACTTTAATACCCTCATTGATTTATGAAACTATTGTCAGAGAACTGGGAAATGGTTGGAGATCCCTTACATTCAGGGCTTCTGATATATGCGCTCCTATCCTAATCTCTATGCCCCCTGCTCTACGGCACAGGTCCTTTTAGCCATAGAAACCTCAGCTAAACCCTCTGCTCCCGATCTTTCCTCCTTCGCCGACCCCCTTGAGGAACTCTCTTCCCCTCCCGCACGACCCCCTCCATCCTATCAGGGTCCTCCTCTCCCTTTGCTGGATCCTGTTTCTCATTGGCCTGCAGATACCAGTCCCTCTCTCTCCTCCCCTGTCAGTGCTCTCACCAGATCTCGCTCCGAGCCGCAAGAGGGAGACAACCTTCTCTGCCCTCTCCGCGAGGTGGCCAGAGCAGAATCTTTCTGGCTGAGAGAACCATGAATGCCACATATTTTAAAATGTAATTCTGTGAGAGCCATACAACAACCCGTGTACCTTACGCATTATCCAATAAAAATTTGGTGTTGTCCCGGAGGACAGTTGTGATTGGCTCCAGCCACCCGCAACCATGAACATGATCGGTAGAAAATGAATTGTAATACATGAGAATGTTTTATATTTTTAAAGTTATTATTATTTTTTATTAAAGATTTGTCTGTGAGCCAGATGCAGCCATCAAAAGAGCCACATCTGGCTCGCGAGGCATAGGTTCCCGACCTCTGGCCTATACCAAAGAATTCCAATATCTCACTCAGGCGTATGACCTCACTTGGCATGATCTCGATGTTATTATGTCTTCTACCCTTATTCCTGATAAATAGGACCGAATCTAGATGGCAGCACAGACTCATGCAGATCAGGTTCACCTCAGAAGCGACAAAATGCCAGTTGGGGTACAGGCGGTCCCTCACACGGATCCCAACTGGGATTACCAGACGGGACAAACAGATAGGAGACGACAAGACCAAATGATTGAATGTGTCATAGCTGGCATGCAGAGCACAGCGCGAAGGTTAACTATGACAAATTGAGAGAAATCACTCAAGGGCCTGAGGAAAACCCGGCCCTCTTTTTGAACCACCTCACTGATGCTATGGTCCTCCATACTCGTTTAGATCCTGCCTCCAATGCCGGGGCCACTGTATTGATACTCACTTTATTTCCCAATCGGCCCTGGACATTCAGAAGAAACTTAAAAAGGTGGAAGAGGGCCCCAAACCCCTATCCAAGACATGATGAATATAGCATTTTTAATGGTCGGGAGGAAAAGGCCGAGGCTGCTCGCCAGGCCCACATGCAGCAAAAGGTAACACTTCAAACCCAGGCTTTTGTGGCAGCCCTAGGCCGGCAAATCAACAGGGCAAGGCACAGGAGGTGCTCAACCCAAGTCTGGGCGGCAAAGGGGAACCCCACCAGGAGCTTGCTTTAAATGTGACAAAGAGGGTCACTGGGCCCGGCAGTGCCCCTGCTCGAGGCTGCCCACTAGGCCCTGCCCTGACTGCAAGCAGTCCTGTCACTGGCGGAGCAATTGCCCCTTTCGGGTAACAGGCTCTACCTCGGAGTCTCCACGCAGATGACAAGCCACCCAAATGGGAGGCTAAGCCAGCCAGGCAGGCCCATCGCTCAAACTTCTCGGTCTCATGGATGACTGACGCGGCCAGGACTCGAAGACCTCCATCACCCTCACCGAGCCCAGGGTAACACTGCAGGTAGCGGGTAAGTCCATCTCATTTCTTGTGGACAACGGGGGCTACCTTCTCTGTTTTTGTTTTTTTAAATAAGGACCTCACATTGCAGACAGTTGGGATGCCTCTTAAGTCCCTTTCATTTTATTTATTTATTTATTTATTTTTACAAATACACAGAGAGAGTCAGAGAGAGGGATAGATAGGGACAGACAGACAGGAACAGAGAGAGATGAGAAGCATCAATCATCAGGTTTTTTTTTTGTTGTGACACCTTAGTTGTTTATTGATTGCCCTCCCATATGTGCCCTGACTGCGGGCCTTCAGCAGACCGAGTAACCCCCTGCTCGAGTCAGCGACCCTGGGTCCAAGCCAGTGAGCTTTTGCTCAAACCAGTTGAGCCCGCGCTCAAGCTGGCGACCTCAGGGTCTCGAACCTGGGTCCTCCGCATCCCAGTCCAACGCTCTATCCACTGCGCCACTGCCTGGTCTCTGTTTTACCATCACATTCTGGACCTCTAGTTCTCTCACAGGTCTCAGTTATGGGAGTGGATGGGACCTCTTCTTTTCCCCTTCACATGCCACCCCTGACATGCAGTTTGGATGGACTCCCCTTTTTGCACTCCTTCTTAGTTATGCCCTCATGCCCTGTACCCCTTCTGGGTCGGGACATTCTACAAAGTCTCAGAGCCACTACCTAGCTGACAATATCTTCCCACTTACTCCTACCACTCCTGGCTGAAGGCTCTCCCACTACCACAGATTACCCTAACCCGGTTGCACCCCCTATTCCACCAGATATTGTCAACCCTCAAGTCTGGGATACTTATACCCCTGTAATAGCTACCCACCACCCACCCGTTCACATCTGCTTAAAGAATCCCTCCCAATTCCCATCTAGACCCAATTCCCCATTTCTGCGAATCATCAACAGGGCCTTAAACTCATAATTAACCATCTCAAGCTTTCCCCCATACAGGACCGTTGGCAGTCAGAACCACTGGGCTCTACCGGTCTTCAGCTCACCAAAAGGTTGGGCCCTGCAGATCCTCCTGTTACTCCTTCCCACCAGGAACCTACCTCCAGAGTGAGTTAAAGTGGGGAGCAATGCTGTTACTATATCAATGAGACTGGCCTGATGGAAGAAAACATCAATGTCCTCAACCATCTGCAAGAGAAACTGTGCAAGGATCTCTCTTCCTACAACCCGCTTAACTCCTGAGAGCAGTCACCCATCCTCACCTGGGTTGCCCCTATCCTAGGTTCTCTTCTAATTATCAGCATATTACTCATGTTTGCTCCTCTTTCTCTTAGATTCTTCAGGGCCACACCTGCGAGGTTTCTCGAATCATGGTCAACCAGATGCTCCTATACCCATATATGCGACTTCCTTTAAAGCCACCACCTTCCGACCTCCCTTCCCCCTAACCAGCAGGAAGTAGCCAGATGAATAGTGGCACTCCTATGTAACATAAAAGGTCGAAATGTGAGGTCGGTTGGCAATGGGGAAAGGTCACATGAGGAACCACACATGTCCATGACCGCCAAAAGAAACGGCCACACCCATGCCCACCAAAAGAAGCGGCCCAGGAGCATTTTGAAAAAGAACAACTGTCTGTCAGCCAACGAAATTTCACCACCCACCACCACCCTACCAACACTATAAATTACCCCCAGGAGGGAGAAGCTGAGCGACTTCCCTGGCCCGTCTTGTGGACCAGTGAACCTCACCCAGGAGTGCTCTAAATAAAACTTTTGCTTGTCCACACTTGGTGGCTATGTCCTTCTTTCTTCCTCGGTAGAAAATACCTTACAACTCCCATGTATAAGATGCACCTTAATTTTGGGACCTGAAATTTGAAAAAAAAAAAGTATTACATAAAGTTATTGAACTCAAGTTTTTTTGTTTTTTTTTTTGTGTGTGTGACAGAGACATAAAGAGACAGAGAGATAGATAGGGACAGACAGACAGGAAGGGAGAGAGACAAGAAGTATCAATTCTTTGTTGTGGCACCTTAATTGTTCATTGATTGCTTTCTCATATTTGCCTTGACTGAAAAGGGGGGCACAGCAGACCGACTGACCCCCTCCCTGCCCAAGCCAGCAACTCTGGGCTCAAGCTGGCGAGCCTTGCTCAAACCAGATGAGCCCGCACTCAAGCTGACGACCTTGGGGTTTCAAACCTGGGTCCTCCGCATCCCAGACCGATGCTCCATCCACTGAGTCACTGCCTAGTCAGGCTGCACTCAAGTTTTATTCATTATTAAACAATGAGTACAAAGACAACAAGCACGAAAAAGCGGAAAACACAAGTAAAAAAAATCTACAACCACTGTAAAAGACACACCCAGTTTTTAGACCACAAATTTTTCAAAAAAGGGTGAGTTTTATACATGGGGAAATATGGTACTGTATTCCATCTCTCACTCAACCTCCCTGCGAACAGGAAGAAATGACCCACCTAAGGTTGTGCCAAGACAGAAGTGAGCTGGCCAGAATGGTGAGGAGGCTGGGGGACCCACAGCCTCTGATTCCCCCTCGCGGGGAACCTCTCACAACCTTGTTCTCTAAGTGTCTCTTGTGCCTACATAGAAATTATTCAATACTTCAGGGGTGAAATGTTCATCATCATCATCATTATCATTATTTTTGAAAGGCAGTGAATTTTTAATTTTTCAATTACAGTTTGCATTCAACATTGTTTTGTATTAGATTCAGGTATACAGCATAATAAAGGCAATTCATTAAAATATTTTTTTATAGCCCTGGCCGGTTGGCTCAGCGGTAGAGCGTCGGCCTGGCGTGCGGGGGACCTGGGTTCAATTCCCGGCCAGGGCACACAGGAGAAGCATCCATTTGCTTCTCCACCCCCCCCTCCTTCCTCTCTGTCTCTCTCTTCCCCTCCTGCAGCCAAGGCTCCATTGGAGCAAGGATGGCCCGGGTGCTGGGGATGGCTCCTTGGCCTCTGCCCCAGGCGCTAGAGTGGCTCTGGTCGCGACAGAGCGACTCCCGGGAGGGGCAGAGCATCGCCCCCTGGTGGGCAGAGCGTGGCCCCTGGTGGGCGTGCCGGGTGGATCCCGGTCGGGCGCATGTGGGAGTCTGTCTGACTGTCTCTCCCCGTTTCCAGCTTCAGAAAAATACCAAAAAAAAAAAAATTTTTTATTGATTTGAGAGAGGGAGAGGTAGTGAGACAAGAAGGGAGAGAGACAGGGAGGAAAGTGAGAAGCATCAATTCGTACTTGCTTCACTTTAGTTTTCATTGATTGCTTCTCATATGTGCCTTGACTGGGGGGGCTCAAGCCAAGTCATTGACCCTTGCTCAAGCCAGCAACCTTGTGCTCAAGCCAATGAGCCTTCGCTCAAGCTGGTGACCTCATGGTTTTGAACTGGGGACCTCAGCATTCCAAGTGGATGCTCTATCCACTGCTCTACCACTGGTCACATGAAAATCTTATCATTGCTATATTTTGTTATGTTGCATTTTGAAGAGTTCATGAAAAAGAAAAAAAATCCTGAAAGAAGGGCTGCATGCTGGGAACTGACCAATAGTTCAGTGATGTTGTCTAAGTCACCAAGTCTTGTTGCCTCTGCAGTAAAATGAAAAGGTAGCATCAGCATTAAGGCCTCAAGTTTATAATCAACACAGATTTAAAATTTGTACTTGGAATTTTCTAAATGTGCTACACGTAGGCTCACCTCCATGCCCTTGCTTACTGATCTTTCTACTGGGAAACTCTTCCCTAACTTGACCACCTATTCATTTTTTTTCCAACTTTTTTTTTATTCAGTGAGAGGAGGGGAGGCAGAGACAGTTTCTCCCACAGGCGCCCCAACTGGGATCCACCTGGGAAACCCACTAGGGGGCAATGCTCTGCCCATCTGGGGTGCTGCTTCATTGCTCAGCAACCGAGCTCTTCTTAGTGCCTGAGGCAGAGGCCATAGAGCCATCCTCAGCACCTGGGGCCAACTCGCTCCAATTGAGCCATAGCTGTTGTCCTCAAGGCTCTCCACCATTTTGTTCCAGGACATCTGAGCAAGATAACACCTCCTCCATGTGTGGCCTGGGAACCAGCAGGAGCAATACCCCTAGGAGCTCCTCAGAAATGCAATTTCTTGGTGCCATCCCACTCCTGTGGAATTAGTCCACCTATTCATTTTTAAAAATTCAGATCCTCTAAGGAGCTTTTCTTGAACTTCCACCTGTTGCCCACAAATAACTTTACATACCCACTATCCTATACATGTATTCTCTCATAGAACCACAAAATGTAATTTATTTGTTTACATGATTCTCCCCTTCTATCTTATGTATGTTATCTGAGGTAGGTAGAGATCTTAGTCAATGTCTGGTTACTGTAGGTGCTGTAAGCAATATATCAATCAGAATAGCCCAAGTCATGCTGCAGTAACAAAAAACTCCCATGTTGGTCAAATAAGTTTGTAAATATGATATATATGTTTGCTCGCTTATAGTTTGCATTGGGTGTGGGGACAGGCTGTAAGTAGGCAGGGTGATTATAGCCTAAAGCTTAGTTTTAAGACTAAGGTTTTCCCCACACCCTTAACTGATTGCATGATGTGGGATGGTGCACTCTCATGAGGAATCTCATTATGTCTCAGATAAATGATTTTGTATCAGAGACTTCCTTGTTTGTATATTAGATTAAAGGTTTTGATATCTACACTATAAAGTGGGGCAGACTGGGAGCTTGCTCTCTGGGTTCCTGAGATTAGCATTAGAGAGGATAGCAGAGAAAGGCCATGTGAAGGAGACCAGGAGAAGCAGCCAAGATGGTGGAGTGCTAAAAGAGAAGCCAGTTTGTGCAGAGTTTGTGCAGAGAGAAGGAGATGGGGAACGAAGGAGAAATGAGGCTGGTGAGGTAGAATCCTTTGATTCTAGGAAACTCGGATAAGTCATTAGCTTTGTGAGTGCTGAATGACTGGGTTTTGGAGCCCAGTGTGTGTTTTTACTTGCCCGTCAGGTGCAAGCTAGGATTAAATATAATGGCCCACCAGTTCTTGGCTCCGTTGTTTCATTACCATCTGTCTGAATCTAATGTGAACCTGCATGGGCCAGGCGGCTGTGATGGTGGCTGTGGCTATGCTACTGGCTTTACACCCCAAATTTCGCCTGACCAGGTGGTGGCGCAGTGGATAGAGTGTCAAACTGGGATGTGGAGGACCCAGGTTCGAGACCCCGAGGTTGCCAGCTTGAGTGCAGACTCAAATGGTTTGAGCAAGGCTCACCAGCTTGAGCCCAAGGTCGCTGGCTTGAGGAAGGGGTCACTCAGTCTGCTGTAGCTCTTCCCCTCCCCCTGTCAAAGCACATATGAGAAATCAATTAATGAACAACTAAGGAGCTGCAACAAAGAATTGATGTTTCTCATTTCTCTCCCTTCCTGTCTATCTGTCCCTATCTGTCTCTCTCTCTGACTCTCTTTGTCTCTGCCACAAAAAAAAAAAAAAGCCCAAATTTCAACAGCTTAGCACAACAAAGGTTTATTTCTCTCTTACACTGCATGTTCATCAAAGATCAGCTGAGGCCTGATCAGGCGGTGGCACAGTGGATAGAGCGTTGGACTGGGATGTGGAGGACCCAGGTTCGATACCCCAAGGTCGCCAGCTTGAGCGCGGGCTCATCTGGCTTGAGCAAAGCTCACCAGCTTGGACCTAAGGTCGCTGACTTGAGCAAGGTGTTACTCAGTCTGCTGTAGCCCCACGGTCAAGGCACGTATGAGAAAGCAATCAATGAACAACTAAGGTGTCACAATGAAAAACTAATGATTGATGCTTCTCATTTCTCTCCGTCCTGTCTGTCCGTCCCTATCTATCCCTCTCTCTGTCTTTCTGTCTCTGTAAAAAATTTAAAAAAAATTTTTTTTTTAATTCAAAGATCAGCTGAGGAATCTGGTCCGTGGCATGCCTACTGATAGATAAAATGGCTACTCAGCCACACCATCTTTCTTAAGAACATTGCAGACCTGAAGGAGGAAGAAGGACTTGCTTACTCAGTAATCCGGCTCAGACCTCCTTTGCAGCTGGATGCCGATAAGGGACAATTGGATTAGAGTGCAAACGGTTTTAAGGAACTCTGGTAACACTCCCAACCACAAACAGAAGTTATCTTGCAACTGCCTTTGCCCAAGGCCCTTTGACAAATCCATATAATTCCTGCCCCATTCCTCCCTTGGGGCTGGCACCTTTGCTGGTCTCAGCTCGCCTGCACCCAGGCGTTTTAAAATAAATTCTCCTTTTGGAACACACTAGCCTCATGTTTTTGGTTTGTTACATGGTTTCTGCCTTTCACCTACTACAGGACTTACACTCATGGGACAGTTTCATTTGGAGCACTTCTGGTCATTGTGGTGGCATTGTGGTGGCATTGTAGTAGAAGGAAAAAGAGGTTTTTGAACCAGTGCTTAAATGCTCCAATCTAGAATTGACACAAGTCACTTCTACTCATACTCATTGGCCAGAACAAATTCTTGGACCCATCTAACAACAAAGTGCTCAGGGAATGCAATTCTATCATGTGCCTGGAAGGAAACGGGAGAAATATTTGGAGAACATCAATGACTACCACTAATGACCAGCTAGTCAATAATCATGCAACTCACTATCCTTCCTGCAGGTGGAATATATCCTCTGTGCCTCCCCCAAAAGAGACGACCCAAGAATTCCATTCAGCCACACCAACTTCAGGAATTTGAGTGATACACAAGTTTCTAGACCAGTTTCAGCTGTGGCTTGAGATGGAGATTGTTGGTCAAATAAGTTTGTAAATATGATATGTTTGCTCACTTATAGTTTGCATTGGGTGTGGGGGACAGGCTGTAAGCAGGCAGTGTCCTTATGCCTTTCCCACCCATTTAATACTATGATCTTTTCAAAACTAAGCTTTTCCCCACACTCTTGACTGTTGCATGATGTGGGGTGGTGCACTCTCATGAGGAATCCCATTATGCCTCAGATAAGTGACTTTGTATCAGAGACTTCCTTGTTTGTTTATTAAAGGTTTTGATTTCTACACTATAAAATGGGGCAGAGGAGCCCATGCTGGAGGAGAGCAGAGAAAGGCCATGTGGAGCAGAGAAGCAGCCAAGATGGCGGAGTGCTAAAGGAGAAGCCAGTTTGTGCAGTTTGTGCAGAGAAAAGGAGATGGGGAACAGAGGTTATTAAGGCTGGTGAGGTACCTTTGATCCTAGGAAAACTTGGATTAGTCAGTGGCTTTGGGAGCCCTGAATGGAAAGGGAAGTGTTTTCCTACTGTATTTCTTGCCCGCAAGCTAGGGTGCAAGCTAGAATTAAAGCTAACGGCCCACCAGTTCTTGGCTCCGTTGTTTCATTACCGTCTGTCCGAATCAAATGTGAACCTGCATGGGCCAGGCGGCTGTGATAGTGGCCGTGGCTACTGGCTTTACAGAAATCTACAAACTAAAAAAACACAAGCCATGTGTTCCCACACATCTAATACTAGTGAGATAGGGACAGGATAAATGCAATAAAGGGAAAGGGGGTTAGAATGGGGGACACGACAGACTAGTGATTATGACATTCCACTCATCAGATGTGATGAAGGCAAAGGGAAGTCCCTTGATTAGGTCCCCATTCTGCTTCCTGGGAGTGTACCCCTAGGCAACTGCTGTTTAAATTGAGATTTTAGGATTATTGCTGCAGCATAACTAACCTGTATCCTTGAGATTGGAATCTAGGAGACAGTGTTGCATATCTAAAAAAATAAAACCCTAAAAAAAAAAAAAATTAAAAAAATAAAACCCTAGTGTGTGACATCAGCTTATTTGGAAGGCAGTAAAGACATCTTAATGGAAGCAGGAAGGTTAGCAACCCATGTTGTATAGTAGCAGAGTATTTGGTAAAATAGTTTTCTGCAGTAACTAAACAAGACATAACCTTAATCTAATTTATCTAAAAAGTTAGAAGAGTCATAGAACAGAATTTTAGCAGCTTGAATATTGTTGATTGCTATTGACAAAGCACCACAAGATGAGCTAAGAGAAAAACTGGCTAGGCTGCAAGCACACAAGGGATCTAGATAGACTATAGGAATTAGTGAGCTTGCAGAGTTCACAGAAGCAACTTTAGAGATGCATAGTGAAAAGGACTGTAATGGTCTTGGCCTAAGCTCAGACAATGCAGATCCAGCTACCCCCACCTCCAAATCCAGAGATTCATTTACCTTTTTATTTTTAAGATTTTATTTATTGATTTTACAGAGAGAGAGGAGAGAAAGAGGCGAGTGAGAAGTATTAGTTTTGTTTTGAATTGAAAGAAACATCGATTTGTCATTTTCCTTATTTACGCATTCATTGGTTAATTCTTTTTTTTTATATATATATATTTTTCTGAAGCTGGAAACGGGGAGAGACAGACAGACTCCCGCATGCGCCCGACCGGGATCCACCCCAGCACGCCCACCAGGGGCGACGCTCTGCCCACCAGGGGGCGATGCTCTGCCCCTCCGGGGCGTCGCTCTGCCGCAACCAGAGCCACTCTAGCGCCTGGGGCAGAGGCCAAGGAGCCATCCCCAGTGCCCGGGCCATCCTTGCTCCAATGGAGCCTTGGCTGTGGGAGGGGAAGAGACAGAGAGGAAGGAGGGGGTGGGGGTGGAGAAGCAAATGGGCGCTTCCCCTATATGACCTGGCCGGGAATCGAACCCGGGTCCCCCGCATGCCAGGCCGACGCTCTACCGCTGAGCCAACTGGCCAGGGTTCATTGGTTAATTCTTGTATGTATCCTGACCAGGGATCGAACGTGCAACCTTGGCATATCAGGATGATGCTCTAACCCAGCATTTACCTTGTGTTTTAAGCACTTTCATTCTCCCAAGTTTTAAAATGTTAAAACTCAGATCTATGAATTAAGACACTTCCCTAAGCACAAATTTGAAGGGCAAAAGTCAACATGACACATAGTGAAAATGTATATTCAACTTTATTTCATTAGAAAAATTCACTTAAGCCACATAGTGGCTAAAATGCCCATGTCCTGAGCAGGGTTTGTCATCCCACTGTCCCCCTTCAGACCAATACACACTATGCTGGAGGAAGGACTTAAAAATGTAAAACAATGAGAACTGGATACGTAACACTCCATCTTCCCCCTCCCTGCAGCCAGCTCACACACCTCTTTAATGTTACCCATCCCATACAGAAGCACTCACATGAAAGAGAAATTGAATACCAAAGAAACTGACTATAAGCCATCCATGTCCAAAGGAATTCTTGGCAGATGTTAAGGAAGGAGGCCTGAAAACACCATCATCTCCCAACAGCTTAAGTTGTAGCACAAGCCCTCATCTGAGAGATATCAGAGCCATGTTGCCAAGGACAACAAGGCACACAGCAGATTCTGCAGAGATGAGTGGAATCACAGCCATAGGCAACCCCCTGTCAACTATTAAACAGGTTCTTTTTCCAGGGCAGGAAGCATCCAGACCGAGGGGCCCTTCAAGGGCTTAGTAACAGTTAGTTCTCTAACACTGATGCTGAGCCTGCCTGCCCACGAACTGGGACATATGGTTGGACAGGTTTAGGCCAGTGTTCCAAGTTTATAGCCGGTGGAGAGAGGTCTTATCACACCCCTCTGGATGGATGTTCTGGAAGGCTCTTGGGGCTTCCGCGCTGGCTAGCTGACCTCTGGTGATCCAGGAGCTTCTGGGGGATGGGTTCTCCAGCAAGCCTTCCACTGTCTCCATCAGTCTAACAAAGATGGAAAGTAGGGTCAGCACCCCACCTAAGAGATAGAAGTTTAATATATGTTTCATAGCTGAAAGGTTCCCACTCCTTTGTAGAGCAGTAGAGCTGCCTTCTGCTTCCACAAGGCCTCTGGATCCTGAAGAAAGAGAGGCAAGGTTAGTCTAGAACAGGGGTCTCAAACTCAACTCAGCATGTGGGCCGCAGAGCAAGATCACAGCCAGTCAGCGGGCCACACTAGGTCTACAAAAGGCAACTGTTACGCAACACTTTTCTCACTGCAGTTGAAAACAAAAAAAAAATCAGTACAACAAGCACAATCGTACATGTAGTTTACTCAGTGTCACAAAATAACCAGAAACTGTAGTTCGCATCACAACTGCTGTTAACTAAGCTAATATCTAGCTAGGATGCTAGAGAAATGAAAAATACAAGTAGGCCCCTAGGCTTACTTAATTTTATCCAAAATATTTTGAACTTCGTGGATTAGTCTGCGGGCCGCACAAAATTGTTCGGCGGGCCGCATGCGGCCCGCGGGCTGCGAGTTTGAGACCCCTGGTCTAGAACCTTCTGAAATATGCATGCACCTGGCCCTGGCCCTTATATCCTCCCATGGAGCTACCCGCGAGGCCCAGCCAGCCAGGGATATACCGACGCATGGCTGTTTTCCCACAGTAGAAGCTCAAGTATATTAACACTGTCAATTGCATGGCTGAGAAGCCAGTCTTGCTTCTTTTCTTGAGCATTCCTTAAAACTTTTACATCTTTTTAAAATAAAACCTGTACTTCTCCTGCCAGGTGCAACGCAAAGTCCCTATGCCACTGTCCAGGGACCAGAAACCTTCCTTAGGTAAAGCCCGAGTCCCTTTTGGGGGGAGCAGGACTATAAGAACATGCCCTTGAGAAGGCAACTTGCCTGGGAAGTCTCCCTCACATCTCATTCGCATTCGAGTTAATCATAAACTTTTTGAAGGTCAAAATTATTCTAATAAGAGTGTCAAATCTATCAAGTTCACATAGTAACAAATATACCCTGATGACCCACAATGTGTTAAGCACCATGGAGGTTACCAGGGCCACAGGGGGCCCTAGAGACATGAACCCCGCCTTCTTTAACAGTCTGAGGCGACAGGCAAGAACACAGGCAGTTACACACAGACACGCCAAGTGTCCTGACAGGAAGGAGATGCTAGCAGAGCTTTGGGAGGGCACAGCATGGACGACTAACCCAGCACTGGAGAACATGGAGTGGGCCACATGGATTCTAGTTAGGGCCACACCTGGAGAAAGCAGGGCCGGATGGCTAAGTGGGGACCCAGATGAGGGCGGAGGGAGGAGGGAAGCTCCAGAAAGCTCGGCCACAGTCCGGGACCCGGACCCGGATCCGGCACGCAGGCTGGAAGATGGGGGGTGGGGGGAAGCCGGGGAAGCCCAGAGTGCCGCTCACCTCCAGGAAGAAGGGCTGGAGTGGCTCGCTCGCTGTAACAGCAGGTCGTGCAGAAGCTGTAAGGAAAGTCGGCCAACCAGACCGCGACGTCGCAACCCAGACTAAGCCTAAAAGACGAGCGAAGTCAGCAGCAAGTGGCAGAAAAAGGCCACCCGCACCGCCCACTTATAGTCGCGCTCCAGCCCTGGAGCCCGCGCACGCGTCCTCGGGCCTGCACGTCCGCACGCACGCACTCTGCGGCGTGTACGCGGCCCCGCCCCCGGCGAAGGCGGAAGGGGTCTGGGGTTGGACCTGGGCGCTTGGTCAGAGCTGTTTTGGAAAACACACAGCCGTGCGTCTCTGAGTCAGTGAGGTCGGCAGTGACTAGGCGCGTTTTGTTAACTTCGGCTGCTTTTGCTGCTGCGGAAAACTTTGGAAGGAATCAGAAAGTTCATTCCCCTCGCCCCAAATACGAAATCGGTGAAGACACCTGACCTGCCCCAATCCAAGGGCCCTCACATGGGACGGGCTGACGTACGTACGGGCAGCGGAGGATGGGTTCTTCATCGTAGATTTCAACAGCGCAGATTGACAGAGGGCATCAGATCCCCCTCCCCGAAACCCCCCCCCCCCATTTTCTCCATTCCAGGGACTGAAGATCTGGATTTCTAGGAGTTTCATTTCCTAGAGATAACGAGATTCCGGATGCCACCTTCCACCCTTCATTCAAAATCCTTAGGATTAATTTCATAAATTCTGGTTGCTGTGAGAGTGTCTCACGTTGTTTAAGGAAATGTGAAATTCTCATCCGGCCGTGGTGTTCGCGCCTAACTGCATATGAACGTCACTTTGCACTCATTGGGCCCGTGTCCTCATCTAAAATGTGGCCATAGGAGATTTTTAAGGACGCCTTTAGATTGAACCAAAGAGCTAGAACCTCCCAGTCTAGCCTTAAACCCAGATTTGGGAGCTGGAACGCCTTACTGAGCATTCCCCTCCCAACTCCCGCCCTAAATTTTAGACGCTCTGCCGTGAGAGTACCTAATGGCTGGCGGCTCTCAAAACTTAGAGTCCTGGGAGACGCTAGGAGTGGGGAGGCCCCTGGGAAAGAATCTTTAAGCCACCGTGGAAGAGAAGGCTGACGGCGGTTTCACTGCCTGCCTCCTGGGAGCAGGCGGGGCAGCCGTAGCGTCAAAGCTCTGGCTAGGTGACTCTTGGCAGGTGCCCTGAGCTCTAGGACAGCAATTCGCGTGTCCGGATGTCGGGTTGGATGGGATATCCCTAGGCTCTGTGGGCCTCTGTTGAAATGGAGTTGAACTAGCAGGAAGGGAGGAGCCAAATTGCAAAGGCGACCTTTCCCCTACAATCGGGCTCTCTCTGTCATCTGTCAGAGGGGGTGGGGAGGCCGGGAAAGGAGAATGTTTGGGTTGGAAACGTGTCGACAGGCAGGCACGCACCTTGAAAATAATTTTTCTACTCAGCCCGCAGGAATTTTTGGTTCTTCATTACACTAGAATTTCGTCTGTTTTTGTGCTCGATTCAGCGACTTTTTTTTTTCACATTGTTATTAGGAGAGGCTCAAGCTCTGAAATCACGTCCAGGTTTCTCAAATGCCACCACTTGCTAGCTGGGGACCTTGAGCAAATCCTTTCACCCTTTTTAAAATTGAATTTATTGGGGTGACACTGGCTTACAAAATTATACAGTATTCAGGTGCACAGTTCTACAACACACCACCTGTACATTGTATTGTGTGTTCATGACCCCAATCCTTTAACTGTTCTGTACTTCGGTTTCCTCAGTTGTTATATGGGATAATAACAGTCCTTACCTGGAAATTAAATGTATTAATTCACATAAATAACTGAGAACATCCTCTCTGTGCCTCCCCTCCGTGAGCCTCCCTTCCCTGTGCCTCCCCTCTCTGTGCCTCCCCTCCCTGAGCCTCCCCTCCCTGGGCCTCCCCTCTCTGGGCCTCCCCTCCCTGTGCCTACCCTCCCTGAGCCTCCCCTCTCTGGGCCTCCCCTCCCTGTGCCTCCCCTCTCTGTGCCTCCCCGCCCTGAGCCTTCCCTCTCTGCACCTCCCCTCCCTGGGCTTCCCCTCCCTGAGCCTCCATTCTCTGGGCCTCTGTTGGGCAGATAAAATGTATTATGCTCACTTTGTTAAAAATGGCCGCTGCCCACGTGAGGCCCTCGCCCAGGTGATATTAATGTGTGTTGAGAATCCTTGTAGCCTGGGGCTTGGTTTTGGGATTAAGCCTTTCCCACCCTTTTTGATGTGGGGTGGTACAATCCAATCATGCCTCGGAGAAGTGACTTTGTATTAGAGATTTCCCTGTTTCGTATATTGGATTAGAGGTTTGGATTTCTACACTATAAAATGGGGACAAAACGGGAGCTTGAGCTCTCGGTTCCTGAGAAAGCATTAGAAGAGGGTGCAGAGCAGAGAGCAGAAAGAGGCCATGTGGCCAGGAGAAGCAGCCAAGATGGCGGAGTGCTGAGTGAGATGCCAGTTTGTGTAGAGTTTGTATCTGGGATAAGGAAGGAGATGGGGAACTGAGGAGAATAAGGCTGGTGAGCTAGAAACCTTTGATTCTAGGAAACTCGGATAAATCAGTAGCTTTGTGAGCACTGAATGTGATTGGATTTTGGAGCCCAGTGTGTAGTTTTTTACTTGCCCGCCGGGTGCAAGCTAGGATTAAAGATGAAGGCCCACCAGTTCTTGGCTCCGTTGTTTCTTTACTGACTGTCCGAATCCAGTGCGAACCTGCATGGGCTGGGCTGCTCTGAGGGTGGCCCTGGCCTTGGCCTCTGGCTTTACAGCCTCCCCTCCCTGGGCCTCCCCTCTCTATGCCTCTTCTCCCTGAGCCTCCCCTCTCTGGACCTACCCTCCCTGGGTCTCTCCTCTCTGGGCCTACCCTCTCTGGGACTCCCCTCCCGGGGCCTCCCAAAAAATAAATAAATAAAAAATAAATAAATAAAAAGAACTGAGAACAGCCTGACCAGGCAGTGGCACAGTGGATAGAGCGTCAGACTGGGATGCAGGAGACCCAGGTTCGAGACCCCGAGGTCACCAGCTTGAGCACGGGCTCATCTGGTTTGAGCAAAAAGCTCACCAGCTTGGACCCAAGGTCGCTGGCTTGAGGAAGGGGTTACTTGGTCTACTGAAGGTCCGCGATCAAGGCAGGTATGAGAGGGCAATCAATGAACAATTAAGGTGTCGCAATGCGCAATGAAAAACTAATGATTGATGCTTCTCATCTCTCCGTTCCTGTCTGTCTGTCCCTATCTATCCCTCTCTCTGACTCTCTCTCTCTGTCTCTGTAAAAATAAATAAATAAATAAATAAATAAATAAAAATAAAAAAAGAACTGAGAACAGAGCCTGACACATAGGAAACATTCCATAAATGTTACTATCTGTATCATCAACCACAAAACTTCCAATGAGTGATTTTGCTCTTTGTAGCCTGTGTTCAGTGAGTGACTACAGGAATTCACAATAACCTTTTGGGCTCTGCTCATTGTGAGCTCTAAATTTTTATTTTCACACAGCTCAAAGGAAGAGATGGGTGCCTCTCCAACAATTCCCTGTTCCCCACATTCACTGTCATTGTTAAAGGTCATGCCAGACGGAGATAACCAGGGTTTGGGTGATTATAGCCCTGTGCTTTCCCATCTATTAACTACAAATATTATTGACTGTTATCTCTGAGTACATTAGGAGGCTTCCTTACAGCACATTCTTGTTCTGCCTCTCCCTTGGCCAAGTTAATTAATCCCTTGAGGCCTAAATTTCCCATCCCCCCTCCATGTTTCTTCCTTTCTCCTTAACTCCAAGGGCAATTCTTTTGCTTCTGTAACTTGTTTCATAACTCCATTTCTTCTATCTCTGTGACTTTCTAAATAAATCTTCTATATTTTGAAAGAAAATAAAAGTACAGACTGACCTGTGGTGGTGCAGTGGATGGAGCGTCAACCTGGAACACTGAGGTCACTGGTTCAGGACCCTGGGCTTGCCTGGTCAAGGCATATATGGGAGTTGATGCTTCCTGCTCCTCCCTCCCCCTTCTCTCTCTCCCTCCCCCTTCTCTCTCTCTCTCTCTCTCTCTCTCTCTCTCTCTCTCTCTCTCCTCTCTAAAAATTAATAAAAGAAAAATTAAAAAAAAAAGTACAAAGGCAGATTCTTATCCTAAAGAACCTTATTACCTGGTTGGGTAAATAAGACCTATAAAAGAGAACTAGCAACCCAAGACACTGTAGGAAAATGGTTAGAAATTAGTCAGTGTTGATGCCCTGGCCGGTTTGCTCAGTAGGTTGGAATGTCATAACCATATGCCAAGGTTGAGGGTTTGGTCCCTGTTGGGCAGATAAAATATATTATGCTCACTTTGTTAAAGATGGCGCTGCCCACATGGAAGCCCATCGCCCAGGTGATATTAATGTGTGTTGGGGACAGGCTGTGGGCAGGCAGGATCCTTGTAACCCAGGGCTTGGTTTTAGGAGTAAGCCTTTCCCACCTTTTTTTTTTTTTTTACAGAGACAGAGAGAGAGTCAGAGAGAGGGATAGAGAGGGATAGACAGGGACAGCGAGAGATGAGACGCATCAATCATTAGTTTTTTGTTGCGACACCTTAGTTGTTCATTGATTGCTTTCTCATATGTGCCTTGACCGTGGGCCTTCAGCAGACTGAGTAACCCCTTGCTCGAGCCAGTGACCTTAGGTCCAAGCTCATGAGCTTTTGCTCAAACCAGATGAGCCCATGCTCAAGCTGGTGACGTCGGGGTCTCGAACCTGGGTCTTCTTCATCCCAGTCCAAAGCTGTATTCACTGCACCACCACCTGGTCAGGATTTCCCACCCTTTTTGATGTGGGGTGATGCAATTCCATCATGCCTCAGATAAGTGACTTTGTATTAGAAACTTTCCTATTTTGTATTTTGAATTAAAGGTTTTCTGCACTATAAAGTGGGGCAGACCGGGAGCTTGCTCTCTCGGTTCCTGAGATTAGCATTAGAGAACAGAGCAGAGAAAGAACATGTGGCGGAGAGCAGGAGAAGCAGCCAAGATGGTGGAGTGCTGAGTGAGAAGCCAGTTTGTGCAGAGTTTGTGCAGGGAGAAGGAAGGAGATGGGGAACAGAGGTGAATAAGTCTGGTGAGCCAGAAACCTTTGATTCTAGGAAACTCGGATAAGTCAGTAGCTTTGTGAGCACTGAATGAGTGGGTTTTGGAGCCCAGTGTGTGTTTTTACTTGCCAGCCAAGTGCAAACTAGGATTAAAGCTAATGGCCCACCAGTACTTGGCTCTGTTGTTTCATTGCCATCTGTCTGAATTCAATGGGAACCTGCATGGGCCGGGCTGCTGTGGTAGTGGCCACGCCTACTGGCCATACAGTCGCCCTCAGGGCACACACAAGAATCAACCAATGAAGTGGGACAACAAATCAATGTATCTCTCTCTCCCCCTTTCTCTTTCTAAAATCAATAGTAAATAAGTAAATCTTGGGATTCTCATCTCTTTAAAAATAAGAAATTAGGCCTGACCAGGCGGTGGCACAGTAGATAGAGCATTGAACTAGGATGCAGAGGACCCAGGTTTGAGACCCAGACGTCGCCAGCTCGAGTGCGGGCTCATCTGGCTTGAGCAAAAAAAGCTCACCAGCTTGGACCCAAGGTCGCTGGCTTGAGCAAGGGGTTACTCGGTCTGCTGAAGGCCCACAGTCAAGGCACATGTGAGAAAGCAATCAATGAACAACTGAGGTGTCGCAACGAAAAACTGGTGATTGATGCTTCTCATCTCTCTCCGTTCCTGTCTGTCTGTCCCTGTCTAGCCCTCTCTCTGACTCTCGCTCTGTCTCTGTAAAAAAAAAAGAAAAGAAAAGAAAAAAGAAAAAAAAGAAAGAAAGAAATTAGAAAAAATTTCAAACTCAGCCTAGAGTTTGAATCCTGCTCTGCAATTTGTTAACAAGTGTCCTTGGGATCTGCTTGCCTTGTTTTTTCTTCTTTTAATTTATAAAATTGGAATAATAATAATTCTTACCTATGAAGATTATTATGAAGATTAAATTAAATAATGGATGTGAAGTACTTAGTATAGTTTAAGGGCGAAATAAAAAAGGTGTTATAATCTTATTTGCTCCTAAGGTAGACGGCGTACTGCAGGGAGTCCAGAAACTATGAAGAGTGAGGACTGGGTGGGAGAAAAATATAGAATAAGAACCTAACTAGGCTGGCAGTGCTCGGGGACCTGGACCTTTAACAGTCGCGGTAAATGAATGGAAGAGTGGGTGGAAAGAAGCATGCACCAAGAAACTGACACGTGCCAAGCATTTTGCTAAATGCATCACATATATTATTTAACTTAATTCTCATAATAACCCTATGAGGAAGGTAGTATTACCTCCCTCCCTTATTTGTTAAGCACACTTTCCCATCAAAGGAAAAAGAGACTTTCCTTCATCTAGTCTTGGACCCATGTTTCATATCTCAAATCAAACAAGTTTCCTCTGGGAATGCTTTGCTGACTCTCGGACCACTGCCACAGCCTCCTGTAACATGATATACGTTTTCCTCCCCATTTTTACTTTACCCTTAGTGGCATCAATGTCTGCTTCTTCTCAAAAGTCCCAAAATGTCGATGACAGGAGTGTCTGGTCTGGTTTAATTTCATTTCATCTAGCACCCCATAGTAGGCTTTCAATAAATAATTGTTGGATTGAAGAAATAAATGGAAAATATGATTACCTTACCCAACATCTTCAATAGAATACCCACTGTTGCACAAAGAAAAGGTAGATAGGGCACTAAGACAAAGCCTCTTCAGGTTCTATTTTCTTCAGGGGAACTGCCCACCACGCAGAGCTCTTTATGAGCCATGCCCCTGTTCCCAAGACCCTCAAAAGAAGTGATTCCATTGTCAGCCCACACAGGAATTACTAAGATTACAATATCTTCACAATTTGATGTTAGGGTCCAAGGTCCATTTAAAGAACTATGGAAATCAATTTGACAATATCTATAAAAATAAAAGGATGCACATGCCCTTGATCTTAACATCCCACTTCTGGGAAATGATCGATCATGGCAGACAGACTCCTGTAGGCAGAATATGGAGTATGTGGAGGCAATCGTCACAGCACTATTTAATAGAAAAAGTTTAGAAGCAAACAGAAGAGCTTATCATCAGGGGACTGGTTAAGTAAATTACCAATACCAGGATTGTGCATTCATCACATGCACATAGTAACAGTGGGTTGCCGGGGTCCAGCCCTGGGGGCAATCCAGGGGTCCCACAGGGAGAGATGGCATCAGCGCGAATTGATTGAGAGAGCCGAATTCTTTTTTCTCTTTAGCATTTACTGCCAGGCATCTCTGCCAAATGCTGGTCTAGCTTTATTTTTATACACACACACTAAGTTACAATCACATGGTATTCAGAATACATTGATTAATCATTGTTTTTGTTTCACTATGGTTACATATTTCTAGGCAACAGTTAATTCATTTCTATAAGCTATAAATCAGGTGGTAAGTCATTCAAAGTACAGTTATACAATAACTTGAACAGCAATAACAATATTGGTACAAACTTCTAAAAGGTCAGTACTGATTAATAACTCTACCTTACCTAAGGTCCTATTGTCTAGTCAAATTTTATTTATCTACTATATTCATACACTAGTTAAGTTCTAACTTTATTTTTCTCAGAGTGTTCCATCACCTGCAGGTCAAGTATGCGAGAAGAAAGGAAAGTTTCTCTACTCTACCACATGAAAAGGCTAGGGAGGGAAAATAATGAATTAAATGAAGGCTGAAAGGTGCTTCTGTGTATAGTTACTGTTTCCTACCTATTCATAAGTCACAATCTATTTTTTCTAACATGATTAATAAGAATGAATTCTCCTACAAACTTAACCCTTTTTGAGGGATATCATAGCCAACCTCTTATGTCTAGGAGCCCAGGCAAAGGGGCTTATAGGCTTTTCTGTGGAACTCACACCCTCTGTCTCATTTCCAAAGAAATTACTATGAATCTACAGGGAAAGCACGGTGCTATTATCCCTGTGCCATCAATGATAGCACACACCAGAAAAGGGGGGATAAAAGGCCAAATTAATTCAAAAGGTCAAAGGGGGAAGTATCGTTGTGCCTTTTCTCTGCTGTGACTTTGTCAACCAGCAACCATTGACCTTCACTGCTGTGACTTTGTCAACCAGCAGCCATTGGTCTTCTCTGCTGTGACTTTGTCAACCAGCAGCCGTTGATCTTCTTCTGCTGTGACCTTGTCAGCCAGCAGTTGCGGATCTTCTTCTGCTGTGACCTTGTCAGCCAGCAGGTGTGGATCTTCTTCTTCTGTGACCTTGTCAGCCAGCAGTTGCGGATCTTCTTCTGCTGTGACCTTGTCAGCCAGCAGTTGTGGATCTTCTTCTGCTGTGACCTTGTCAGCCAGCAGTTGTGGATCTTCTGCTGTGACCTTGTCAGCCAGCAGTTGTGGATCTTCTTCTGCTGTGACCTTGTCAGCCAGCAGTTGTTCATCGGCTTCCGACAGTGGGTTACTATAAAGCCAGCAAAAGTATGAGCAGTTTAAAAAAAAAAGAAAGAAACAGTTTTTTTTTTTTAAGATTTTATTTATTCATTTTAGAGAAGGGGGAGGGGGGAGAGAGAGAAGGTGGAGGAGCAGGAAGCATCAACTCCCATATGTGCCTTGACTGGGCAAGCCCAGGGTTTCGAACCGGCGGCGACCGCAGCATTCCAGGTCGACGCTTTCTCCACTGCGCCACCACAGGTCAGGCCAAGAAACAGTTTGCACACATTAACACGCAATCTATAATATGTTGTTAAGTGAAAAAAGCAAGTATATAATGTGTGCATAGTATGCTATAGTTTGTGTTTAAAAAAACTCACAAGATTGCCTGACCAGGCAGTGGCGCAGTGGATAGAGCATCGGACTGGGATGCGGAGGACCCAGGTTCGAGACCCCGAGGTTGC
The DNA here is from genome assembly GCF_036850995.1 of Saccopteryx leptura. Taxonomy (NCBI): domain Eukaryota; kingdom Metazoa; phylum Chordata; class Mammalia; order Chiroptera; family Emballonuridae; genus Saccopteryx; species Saccopteryx leptura. The sequence goes on along the minus strand of NC_089504.1, from coordinate 305,816,395 downwards.
CAGCTTGAGTGCGGGCTCATCTGGTTTGAGCAAAGCTCACCAGCTTGGACCCAAGGTCGCTGGCTCGAGCAAGGGGTTACTCAGTCTGCTGTAGCCCCACGGTCAAGGCATATATGAGAAAGCAATCAATGAACAACTAAGGTGTCGCACTGAAAAACTGATGATTGATGCTTCTTATCTCTCTTCGTTCCTGTCTGTCTGTCCCTATCTATTCCTCTCTCTGACTCTCTCTTTGTTTTGGTAAAAAAAACCCAAAAAACAAAAAAAACACAACTCACAAGATAGGACATACAAAATGAGATATCACTTCCAATGCACTAGGGTTGATTTAAAAAAAAAAAAGATTTTATTTATTGATTTTACAGAGATTGGAGAGAGGAGCAGTGAGTGAGAAGTATAGTTGCTTCACTTTTAGTTGTTCATTGCTTGCTTGTTGCCTTACTCTGGAAAACCCAGGGCTCCAATCCAGCAACCTCTGTGTTCCAGGTCGATGCTTTATCCACTGTGCCACCACAGGTCAGGCACTATTTTTTAAGAAAATAAACATTGTTGAAGATGTGGAGAACATTAAACCCTTATACATTGTTGTTGGGAATGTAAAATGGTGCAGCTGCTATGCAAATCAGTTTGACAGCTCCTCAAAAGTTAAAGATAGAGTTACCATATAACCTGGCATTTCCACTCCTAAGTGTGTGTGTGTGTGTGTGTGTGTGTGTGTATATATATCCAAGAGAACTGAAAACATGTTCACACAAAAACTTGTACACAGATATTCATAGCAGCTTTATTCAAAAATGACCCCCAAAAGTAGAAACAGCTCAATTGTACATTAACTGATGATAGATAAACAGATGTGGTACAACAAAATGTTATTTAGCCATTAAAAAAAAGCCTGACTGAACCATTACCAGCTAGAAGCAGCGGTCATTGGGACTTGGACATGAGCTGCAAAGTATAGAATGGTGACAGCAATTCCAGTGCCATGCGGACTTTTTCTGGATGTGGACTTTTCCTGGACTCCTGCTCCCTGTGACAGCTCCTAACAGACTGAACTGTGGTTGGGTTGCATTTTTCAGGGATTTGGCATGGTGATGGGGCCAACTTGGACTTGGTGAACATGTTAAGGACACTACTCTTTTATGGATTCTTGCTATATAGGCCAAGAGTTTGTTTAAAGGCTTTTAATCACTGTAAAAAAAATAGAAGACTGGATAAAGAAGATGGGGCACATATACACCATGGTATACTATTCAGCTAGAAGAAATGATGACATCGGATCACTTACAGCAGAATGGTGGAATCTTGATAACATTATGCGGAGTGAAATAAGTGAATCAGAAAAAAAAACAAGAACTGCAGGATTCCATACATTGGTGGGACATAAAAGCGAGACTAAGAGACATGGACAGGAGTGTGGTGGTTACGGGGGGTGGGGGGAGGAAAGGAGGGAGAGGGGGAGGGGGAGGGGGAGGGGTACAAAGAAAACTGGATAGAGGGTGACAGAGGATGATCTCTCTTTGGGTGATGGGTATGCAACAGAACTAAATGACAACCTGGAAATGTTTTCTTTGAATATATGTACCCTGATTTATTGATGTCACCCCATTAAAATAAAAATTTATTTATAAAAAAAAAAAAAGCCTGACGAGGTGGTGGCGCACTGGATAGAACATTGCACTGGGATGCAGAGGACCCAGGTTTGAAACCCCGAGGTTGCCGGCTTGAGCTTGGGGTCTCTGGCTTCAGCGTAGGATCATAGACATAACTCCTTAGTTGCTGGCTTGAGCCCAAAGGTCACTGGTTTGAAGCCCAAGGTCGCTGGCTTGAGCAAGGGTTCACTTGGTCTGCTGTAGCCCCCCCGGTCAAGGAATATATAAGAGAGCAATCAAGTACAACTAAGGTGCCACAGCAAAGAATTGGTGCTCCTCATCTCTCTCCCTTCCTGTCTGTCTGTCCCTCTCTCTGTCTCTCTCTCTCACACACCACACACACACACACACACACACACACACACACAACACACACACACACAGAAATACTGATACATGCTTCAATACAGATGAACCTTGAAAATAATAAGTGAAAGATGTAAGACAAAAAGGGATACATATTGTGTGGTTCCATTTATATGAAAAGTCCTGAATAGGCAAGTCTATAGAGACAGAAAGTAGGTTAGTAGCTGCCAGGGGCTGGAGGGAGTGGGGAATGAATGGGACGTGACAGCTAATGGGTACAAGGTTTCTTTTTGAGATGATGAAAATGGTCTAAAATTAGACACTGGTGATGGTTACACAACTCTAAATATACTCCAAACCACTGAATTGTACGCTTTAAAAGGGTGGATGCTGGTATGTCAATTATACCTGAATAAAGTCGCTATTCTTTTAAAAGAAGGGCAAATTAAAGACATCTTCAGATGACAAAAACAAGGAGTTAACCACTACAGACCCTTGCTAAGGAAAGTGTTAGAACATGTGCTTAAGAAGAAAAAAAACTGAACCTAGAAGGAAATAGAGAGATGCAAGAAGACATAGTGAGAAAACATTTAGAAAACATACAGTTAACCTAAACAAATTATGACTACTTAAAACTATTTTTAATGATATTGACTACTTTGGGAAAGTAAAAATAACAGCATGAACTAAAAGAGTTGGTAAACATTTAAATTAAGATGAAAGTGGTAAGCAGAGAAAGTTGAACAAGACTTCTTATTTGGGAGGAAGGTAGATATTGATTCATTGTAGATATTTTAAGCCTTTTTTTTGTTTTTGTTTTTTGTTTTTTTTTTGTGTGTGTGTGGTTTTTTTTTTGGTGACCTCTCTGAGGCACAAATATTTTAAGCCTTTATTAAAAAGTTTAGGGTAGCTCTTCTTCTCCCTTCCCTTCCTAAATTTTTCAGTCTTCAAGCTCTTGGGTAGGACAAAGCAGTGTCTGCAGTGAAAGAGTGGATCAGTGTCCCAAAAAGGAATGTCTCTTTCATTCTCTGCTGTATCCTCAGTCTGGACCATTTTCAACAAACATTTGTTGAATGAATGGATGCATGAATGAATGGCTTGCTCTTTTACTCCCTTCTAGACCTTGATCGAATGTTATTTTTCAGGGAGGCTTTCCTAATTATTATCCCCTCCATCTTTGTTATTCTGCTTCATTTTTAGTTTGTAGTATTCAATAAAAGCAAACCTATTTTATATTTATATATTAATCATCCATCTTGCTGCACTAAAAGTAGCTCCTTGAGGACTTTGACGATTTTGTCCAATAACTATATACCTCAACTCAGCACTGTGTTTGGCATATAGTGGGCACTCAACAAACATTTATTGAATGAATGACTACTAGATTTTTTAAAATCTGAGATATTTTATATATATCTTTATTATATGCGGCTTAAGTGTCTGTTTGTCGCCAATAGCTTATTGGTTGCTTGTGTAACTGTACTAGCCAATGGGGTGAAGTTGCCACGGCATTCAAACAGTCCCACCTTCTGGCATGCCACCTCACAAATTGAGGTTAAAGATTGGAGCAATTATTATGCTGTTAAGAAATCTTAACACCAGACGGGGTCTTTGCAATGGTACAAGACTAGAGGTTCTCCAATTGAAAAATAATGTCATAATAGCGAAGTCTTTGACTGGCTCCTCTAAAGGTGAAATACATGTCATTCCAAGAATTGATTTGCTCCATCTCAAACAGGGTTGCCGTTTCAATTGAGACATAGACAATTTCCTGTAAAACTTGCCTTTGCTATGACCATCAATAAGTCTCAGGGCCAAATGCTTAAGCATGTTGACATTTTTTTACCTGAGCCTGCATTTGGACACGGTCAACTTTATGTTGCCTGTTCAAGAGTTCGTGAAAGAATGGACATAAAATTAAAAATAATTGATGGTCCTCTGCAAGGCAAGCTTAAAAATGATGGAAAGATCTACACAAGAAATGTTGTGTACAAAGAGATCTTTGACATGTGAATTAACATTTTATTATTTAAATCACCTTTATTTATTGAGCTAGCGGTGGCTCTTAAGAAATGTACCGCCAGTGGTTTCCTTCATTGCACTCTACTTTAAGCAATTAAGCAAGTAGAAGGGGGAAACCCCGTGGGGCAGGAAGCAAAGGGGCGTCCTCGCCGTCTGCCCTAGGTAATTCAGTTTGAATTAGCAGACACCTTTGCACAAATCATTTTAATTACAATTTATAATATCTAGAACAGCGGTTATTTCGTATGACCGCCAGGCTTTCTAGTGTATATATATATAAAAGCAGCTGCTCACCTGACCTGTGGTGGCACAGTGGATAAAGTGTTGACCTGGAATGCTGAGGTCGCCGGTTTGAAACCCTGGGCTTGCCTGGTCAAAGCACATATGGCAGTTGATGTTTCCTGCTCCTCACCCCCTACTCTCTCTCTCTCTCTTTCTCTTTCTCTCCCTCCCTCTTCTCTCTAAAATAAATAAATAAAATCTTAAAAAAAAAACAAAACAGCTGCTCAGTGATTGAGTCTATTTTACTTGTATTTGTTTTTGCAACATGGTTTTTAACAATTTAACAATGGTTATCTTGTTTAAATGGTTATATGATTAAAAGCTTCCTTTTGCACTCCCCAAAATTTTCTTCCATGTACATCTGTTATTTTACAGTCAAAACATGCACATCTGTTATTTTTACAGTCAAAGAAAAAGAAATAGAAATGTACTAAAATTTTGTAAATTAATTGCTTGTGTAACATTGTAACAACAGATACACATCTGTTACTTTTACAGTAAAAGAAATGAAAATGTACTAAAGTCTTGTAAATTAATTGCTTGCGCAATATTGTAACAACAGATAGGCAATGAAGGGGAAGCAACCAAGTGTATGTAGATGGGGAAATTGGGTCAAGAGCAGCAGCTGCTGTGGGAGATGGGAGGTGGGAGTGGAAAGGAAGGCATGGCGGTATGCAGTGCCTGAGAAGGTGCCCACGGCAGGCAGCGCATGCCCTAGAAGGCGGGTAGAGGGCAGCCAAGGCAAATAGCCTTCTTCACCCCTACCTGGGCCAGGGGCCTTAATTCTGAGTCTGCTTCTGGTACTAACTAACCACTGACCTCCAGGCGTCAGTTTCCTTATCTGTGAAATACAGGGTGGAGGGAAATGGACTCTCTCTAAGGGTTCCTTCCTCAGAGGTGTGTGTTTCCAGAACCTGCTCTAAGAAGCTGTAGCTAGTGTGGCAGGTGGGTGTGTATGGGTGTGAGTCCAGATGGCACCACTGACCTCTGTCCCCAAGCTCCATTTGGGAAATGCTGGGTAAACAATGCAAAGCAGAAAAAACAGTATTCAAAACGATATGGGCCAAATAAGTTAACCATGATAAATAAATTATTTTATTATATATAGTACATTACATATAGTATAATGTAAATATAAATAAAGAGTTAAATATATATAAAGAGTTAAATATATATAAAGAGTTACACATTTAAATATATATAAAGAGTTACACTCTTAAATAGTAACAATATTAACATTACTGTTCACTAGCCAGAACCCCTTTATTCATTAGTCACAACAGGCACCAGTTCCTGGGACCTCTAGACTTTTTGATGACTTTCAAAAGTATTTGAGATACAGAAAGCAAAATTTATTGTCTTCAAAAAAAATTTTAAAGGCAAAATTAAAATTAATAAACATATGAAACACTCTACAAAATATGACATTGTATCAACTAGGCAATTCAACTCAACTTGTTAATATTTAATATGGGGTGTGGGAATGCTATAACTTGATGGGGGCATCCCTGAGTAGGCACCTCGAGGGCCTGTGGAAGTTCTAAAGATGGGTTGTGGATTATGGATTAGTTTTATAATATCTGATAGTTTCAGATCTCCTATTAGGAGCATGTGTTGTGAAAAACACAGAAAAAATCAATGAATTTTCTAAAAAAACATGTTGATAAAAAGGTTTAGGAATGACCTGTGGTGGCGCAGTGAATAATGCGTTGACCTAGAACACTGAGGTAGCTGGTTCAAATCCCTGGGCTTGCCCAGTCAAGGCACATATGGGAGTTGATGCTTCCTTTCCCCCCACTCTCTCCCTTTCTAAAAATATAAAGAAAAAATTTTTTTTAAGGTTTAGGAAGGATTCAGGTGGGAGAAGCCCATTTCCTTACCTCGATAAGGGCTGGGGACTTTCTAGCCCTCTGTCTTCTGTAGGTAATAAGAATCAAAAGGGAAATTCACTCAAAACATGTATTTAAGAGAGTTTTCTCTTTCTATGTTATCAACAAAGTCAGGTTCACCCAACAGTTTAGGATAAACCTGTGTGTTGACACTTTGCTCCCCTTCCTTCATGGAACCATGAACTATTCAATGCTGAGACCTAGAGGAAGCCATTAGGTGCTCTCGTCCTGAAGACAGTGAGCCCCTGAGCATGGGGAGGGGCAGGCCCACTGACCCACCAACCCTGGAGGAAGCTTTGTGCTGTTTAGCAAGTGGCTGTGGGAACTGCAGGAGGAAGCAGGTGTCTTGCTGCCTTCTCAGGGAGGTGGAAGTTGCTGTAGAAGGCTTGGGAGGCAATGGCGTTCTCCTGACTTCTGCGATGTTTTCACTCATAATTGCAATTCTTTCTCCCCCCCCCCTTCTGTGTGTGGCTACACATACATACCCTATATTTATATGCGTGTGTACATAGGGACTCCGTCTTCCTCTCCCTGGTCTGCTGCCACCTTTTTCCCCAATGCAGATGCACAGACAGTTCAGCCGCCAGCCAACTAACTCCATGTTGTGCTTGTAGTTGGCTAGTGGAGGTCAGGGGCTGCCAGGACAGGGGCTGCCTTGTTGCCCCTGATCTTAGCCAAGAAGTGCAGGAGCTGCCCTGGCCGGTTAGCTAGAGTGTCATCTGAAACACCAAGGTTGCGGGTTTCATTCTTGATCAGGGCACATACGTAAAGTGACCAATGAACGCACAAGAACGTGGAACAGTAAATGGATGCTTCCCTTTCTCTCTTTCCCTTCCTCTCTCTGTCTCTCTAAAAGTCAATTAAAAAAAAACACGGCAGAAGCTGCTTCCAGGAAAGGCTCTTCAGGCAGAATCCTCCCCTCCCCAGTCCCTCCTGAGCCCTGTGCCCACCAACCCCTCCTCTGACGATCCTGAAAGGCAACTGAAACCACTGGGTACCCCAGGCTGGCAGCTCTCTCCTTTGGCTCTGGGAAACTCCCCAGCCGACTGCTGGTTCTTTTGCATATTGAAGTATCACTTCCTGATGTCATAGATTCAACATTCAAGTCTCTCAGTGAATAAGCATGCTCTGTCAAGAGAACCTCCTGTGCTGTTTTTAAAAATTACTACAGGCCCTGGCCAGTTGGCTCAGTGGTAGAGTGTCAGCCCGGCATGTGCAAGTCCCGGGTTCGATTCCCAGCCAGGGCACACAGGAGAAGTGCCCATCTGTCTCCAACCTTCCCCCTCTCCTTTCTCTCTATCTCTCTCCTCTCCTCCCGCAGCCAAGGCTCCACTGGAGCAAAGTTGGCCCTGGCGCTGAGGATGGATCCATGGCCTCCTCCTCAGGCACTAGAATGGCTCGGATTGCAGTGGAGGAACACCTCAGATGGGCAGAACATCGCCCCCTGGTGGGCATGCTGGGCGGATCCCGGTTGGGCACATGTGGGAGTCTCTCTGCCTCCCTGCTTCTCACTTCAGAAAAATACAAAAAAAAAGAAGTTAGTACAAACATTTTATTCATTTATCTCCATCTTTAGATTGTAATCACTTTGAAAGGAAGAGTTACTTTAAGATTTAGAAATGTATTATCACTGCCCCCCCCCCCAAATATATGTGTATTATCCCTTTAGTCTGTGCCTTGTACAAACCAGATGCTCAGTGGTTATCTTTTGATCAATCTCTTCTCACAATCTCTTCTCATTCACAAACACTAAAGGTCAGTAAGTCCCTTGAATTTATTAAAACCTTTACCTAGACTGAACTGGAACCCTCTCTACCTCTCCCACCCACATCACCAAACTCAAGCTCAACTGTTGCCCAGCCCAGAGCAATGGGTAAACCTCTTCCCCTCTCCAGCTTCAAGCTTCTCACTCTTAAACTGACTGAGCTCCATGATGCTCGAACATTCCTTCTAGTGAATTAGATTCTATAACTCAATGCTTTCATGGGCCCCTGGCAGCTTCCTGTTCTCGGGCTGCTGTCATGAGCTTACAAAGCTGTCCCTTGCCTCTTCTCTCTCTGCAGATGGAGAAGCCAAGGAGAAGGAAGAGGAGAAGAATGTGGAGAACCTTCTCTTGTAGCAAAGAAAACCAGCGGCTTTGGAACTCCTTCAAAATGGGGGCTACTCGAAAGAATGAGCTGGCAGGAAATAGGATGTGTAGAGCCCAGGGGGCTCTGAGTGTGTACATTGGAATTGGTATGTGTATATCTGGGCAGGTGTGTGTACACTAGGAGCCTTGGCACTGTCAGTGGCTCTGAACCTGTTGATGTTCTCATTGTCAGCATGACTCCTGGTGCCACAGAGTGCCTGCACATGTGGCTTTCACAGCCTTCTGGTGCAGGTCACTGGGTGAAGGGGTGAAGGGGCATGTGACTATTGGTATTTTTGTGTACGTAAAACTGTGTGCTGGGTTTGTCACTGCAGGAAGTTCAGGTTCTTTGGTTGAATCACCTAGTAAACAGTCAACACAGACTGCCTGCAGCTCCTTTACTTCTCCCAAGGCAGGAAAGAAGGGAAGTTGTCATCCATCGCCCCCATTCCCAGAAGCCAGGACACCTGAACAACCCTTCTCCACAAAGAGGGTGCTCTGTGGAAGTAACCTTATCTCCTAATTTTTTGGTGGGAGAAAATATTTGCAAACCATGTACCCGATAAAGAACTTGTATCCAGAATATATAAAAAACTCATACAACTTAACAATAAAGGACAAATAACTCAATTTATTTATTTATTTATTTATTTATTTATTTATTTATTTATTTATTTTACAGAGACAGAGCAAGAGTCAGAGAGAGGGATAGATAGGGACAGACAGACAGGAACGGAGAGAGATGAGAAGCATCAATCATCAGTTTTTCGTTGCAACACCCTAGTTGTTCATTGATTGCTCTCTCATATGTGCCTTGACCATGGGCCTTCAGCAGACTGAGTAACCCCTTGCTCAAACCAGTAACCTCGGGTCCAAGCTGGTGAGCTTTGCTTACACCAGATGAGCCTGCGCTCAAGCTGGTGACCTTGGGGTCTCAAACCTGGGTCCTCTGCATCCCAGTCTGACGCTCTATCCACTGTGCCACCATCTGGTCAGGCTAAATAACTCAATTTAAAAACAGGCAGAGAAGACAACTTTCCTTCTCTGGACTACACCCATGTATTTTCCTTCTTTCCTCCTTCTTCACCCAGGTGCGTTACCTTTGCCTCTCTCCCTCCTGAGCTCCAAGGGCCCTTCTTTCGCTTCTGTGACTTGTTTCCTGAGCCCACACAGCCCAGCTGGCTCACTTCTGCTACCTCTGTAACTTTCTAAATAAACTTTTTTTTTTATAATTTGAAAAATAAGGGGCAAAGGAGTTGAATAGACATTTCTTTGAAAAAGATATACAAATAACTAATATACATATGAAAAGATGCTCAGCATCATTAGCCATTAGAAAATACAAGTCAAAATCATGATAAGATACCACTTCACAACCACTAGGAAAGCTAAAATAAAAAAGAAAGATAATTAAAAGTTTTGACAAGATGTGGACCTGGCTGGGCAACTCAGTTGGTTAGAGTGTCACCCTAATACTCCAAAGTTGCGGATTCAATCCCCAATCAAGGCACATACATGAATCAATCAATGAATCCATAAATAAGTGGAACAATAAATTGATGTTTTTTCTCTCTTTCTCCTCCCCTCTCTCTCTAAAAAATATATCAATAAAAAAAAAAGAATGTGTTGTTAAAAAAAGAATGTGGACAAATTAGAATCCTACATATTGTTAGCAGGATTGTAAAATAATGGAGCCACTTTAGAAAACAGTCTGGCTTTTCCTTGAAATACTGAGCGTACAATTACCATATAAACCAGTGATACCACTCTTACATGCCCAAGAGAATTGAAAATAGATGTTTGTATAAAAACCTGTACACAAATAATCATTTCAGCACTATTCATAATAGCCAAAGAAAGGAAACAACCCAAAAATCCATCAACTGATGCATGGATGAACAAATGTGGTATATCCATACAATGGAATATTAATTGGACATAAAAGAAATGAAATTCTGATATATGCTATATGGATGAACCTTGAAAACATTATGCTAAGTGAAAGAAGCCAGACACAAGAGGCGATATAGTATTGCATAATTCATTTATATGAAATGCCCAGAGTAATATTCCTTTGTATGAAAATTTTAAATGGCACAAAAAATAATATCTATATACCTATATATTTATAGATATGTAGCATTTCTTTGGAAAGACACATCAGAGACAGTTAAAAGTGGTAACATTTAGAGATGGGCAGTGCATGGAGATAGGTATAATTCACATACCATACGGTTCACTCTTTTAGTGTACAATTGCTGCATCATACAGTAATTCTGTGTGTAACTTCTAGAGGAACTAGCCAACTTTCCTTGGGAGCAGGGACATCATTTACATTACCACTGGCCATTTATGAAGGTTCCAGTTTCTCTGCATTTTTATCAACCCTTATTATCCTTTTTTTCCCCCTTGTTTTGTTTGTTATTGCCTCTGGGTATGACAGTCTATGGCAGTTGGCATTGAATCTTGCTCTTATTTGTATTGTAGGGTCTTTGATCTTTGTGTAGGGCTCACAAGCTTGGAAAACTAAAAGACTTTGCTCTCTGTTCATCCTTCAGAATTAGGAAATCAGCCTTATTCACACTAAAAAGGTTCCCAGAGTGTTGGGCAGATAAAATATATTATGCTCACTTTGTTAAAGATGGCGTTGCCCACGTAGAAGCCCTTTGCCCAGGTGATATTAGTTACTCTTCTTGCTTGGGATGGGCGTGATTATGTTAATATGTGTTGGGGGAGGGCTTTCACGCCAAAAGGTTTTAAGAGAGAGATCATGTTGTTCCAGGAGAAGAGTGATTATGTTCTAGGAGGAGCCCATGCTAGAGCAGAGCAGAGAAAGGCCACATGGAGGAGAGGAGAGGCAGCCAAGATGGTGGAGTGCTGAAGGAGAAGCCAGTTTGTGTAGAGTTTGTGTAGGGAAAAGGAGATGGGGAACAGAGGTGAATAAGGCTAGTGAGGTAGAAACCTTTGATTCTAGGAAACTCGGATAAGTCAGTAGCTTTGTGAGTGCTGAATGAGTGGGTTTTGGAGCCCAGTGTGTGTTTTTATTACTTGCCGGGTGCAAGCTAGGATTAAAGGTAATGGTCCACCAGTTCTTGGCTCCATTGTTTCATTACCATCTGTCCGAATCCAATGCGAACCTGCACAGGCCAGGCAGCTGGGATGGTGGCCACGGCTACTGGCTTTACACAGAGCTATTTTTAATATTTCAAAAAAAGGCTGATGTAACCCATACACTCCCTCTCAAGTAGGGTTGCTAGGCTAACTGAAATGTCAAGTGATTTAATTTTAACATTAAGTTTAGATTGCTGAGGAATAGAGAATGTAATTCCTTTAGGTTTTAGCACCTTCTAGTAACACAAATCTGGCAGACAGTTAATGTTGAAGTGAATGAATAAATAATTATTAGTTCTCATTTGATAATTAGAATCTCTCCTTTTTTAATTTTAATTTTGAATTTATTATGTGACATAGTTTCAAGTGTCCCACTCAAAAGGACACCCTCTACCCCAGAATCCCTTGATAGGCGATTTGTTTTTGGAGACAAAATTAAAATGTGAACGCATGAATAAAAGCTAATTAATGAAGTCCTGGGTGTGAAAGAGTGAGAACCTCTCCCTTTGGGGGATCCAGAAGCGTGGCCTGCCGCCAAAGTCACTTCTTGGATAATTCAGATGACAAAGCTTCTCGTCTAAGGCCCGTGACATCCCCTGGACCTTGGCTCTCAGCTCAGCCCTGGTCTGGCCCCAGCTGTCCTCAACCCCTAGAAGCCTAGTGTTCCAGCAGCACTATCCCCTCCCCCTCCCCATTGCCTTGTTCCCATCCCCTTCCTCATGATCCAACACAGCTTTCTGGTGTCCTAAAATGAGTTAGCCTGAACACATTCCTGCAAGTGTGTAAATGATGTCAGTCCGTGTTGGAATCCTCTTCATCCCCTATGGACACACAGCTCCACCCAATCTGGATCAGTGACCTAGGGCTACCATAGCAAAATACTTACCACAAACTGGGTGGCTTGGAACAATGGAAGTTTATTCTCCCATAGTTCTGGAGGCCCGAGTCCACAGATGTCAGCAGGACCGTGCTCTCTCTGAGGGTCCTAGAAGAGAATCCTTCCTTGTCTTTTCCAGCTTCTGGGAGCCCCACACATTCCTTGACTTGTAGCAGCATGCTTCCAATTTCTGCTTCTGTCTTCACGTGGCCATGAATCTTCACATGTTTGTGAAGAATCTGATGCCCCTGTAGATTTCCCATCGCCTTTTTATTACCTTTTGGCTCTGCTAAGCATTTTTTTGTTTTGAGAGAGAGAGAAAGACAGACAGATAGGAAGATAGAGATGAGAAGCATCAACTCATAGTTGCGGCACCTTAGTTGTTCATCAATTGCTTTCTCATACGTGTCTTGACCCAGGGGCTCCAGCCAAGCCAATGACCCCTTGCTCATGCCAGTGACCTTGGGCTCAAGCCAGCAATCTTTGGGCTCAGGCCAGCAACCCGACCATAGGGATCATGTCTATGATCCCACGCTCAAGCTAGTGACCCCATGCTCAAGCTGGTGACCCTGCACTCAAACCGGTGACTTCAGGATTTTGAACCTGCATCCTCAGCATCCCAGGCCTATGCTCTATCTACCAGGTCAGGCTTTGCTATGCATTTTTGAAAAACATTTTTTGACTTGGCCAGGTAGCTCAGTTGGTTAGAGCATCAACCCAATATGCCAGGGTTGTGGGTTTGATCCCTAGTCAGGGCACAAAAAATAAATAAATGAGTACAACTTTTTTGTTATGTTCTAGGTATTTTGTAATTGGGAGATTGTCTTCATTATCTAGTTCTTATAGTACCTGAACTAGAACTCCGGGGCGGAAACATGCACAGATAAACACTTAATTTTTAGTGTTCATAGAGCCACTGAAGCCTTTTATGGCTCCTAGAAGATGAGTTGATCAGATAATGAAATTCCTACTGCTGTTAGATATCAGATCTAGTCTGTGTCACCTAGAATCTTGACCCATTCAGAATGCATTACTCTTAATAGGGGTTTGAAGAAGTAAAATCAGTGCTAAATCTTTCAAGTGGTCAGGAAGACAGATGTTTAGAGACAAAGGTTGGTCTCTCTGAGACCTTTAATCAATCACTTCCATCATTTCTCTCATAACACAGGGTTCTTAAGGAAGGCCTGTGAAACATGGTGCCTAGTGCATAATAAGTGCTCAGTAAATATTTGCTGATGAAATGTTGACTATATTAACTGCATCATTGCGTCACACACACCTCCTTGATTTGTTGTAGTAAACTTCCCTCTCTGTTGATGCTAGAGGGTTTGTTAAAAACATTGATACAGAGAAATGAAGTGCACTGGGGTTGTATGCAACAGATGGTCATTTCAGATTAACCAAATAGAGCTTCTTGTAGAGGGTGTGCTTGGGGTTTATTTATTTACTTTTTTTTATTTTTAATTTTTTTGTATTTTTCTGAAGTTGGAATCGGGGAGGCAGTCAGATGCGCCCGACCGGGATCCACCCGGCACGCCCACCATGGGGCGATGCTCTACCCATCTGGGGTGTTGCTCTGCCGCAATCAGAGCCATTCTAGCGCCTAAGGCAGAGGCCACAGAGCCATCCTCAGCACCCAGGCAAACTTTGCTCCAATGGAGCCTTGGCTGCGGGAGGGGAAGAGAGAGACAGAGAGGAAGGAGAGGGGGAGGGGTGGAGAAGCAGATGGGCTTCTCCTGTGTGCCCTGGCCGGGAATCAAACCCAGGACTCCTGCATGCCAGGCCAACGCTCTACCACTGAGCTAACCGGCCAGGGCCTGCTTGGGGTTTAATGGTGAAGAAAAAGAAAAAGGTGACTGCTCCAAAGCTTCCATATGAAATGTAAATAGAAATATCTAGGAGCATTTGAGATCTGGCTTCCCTGCAACTGTTATCAGTTCTGGCTCAAATAAACTCTTATAAACATTTAAAAATATATATAAATATTTAGCCTGACCAGTGGGGGCATAGTGGATAGAGTATCAACCTGGGATGCTGAGGTCCCAGGTTGGAAATCCCAAGGTCACCAGCTTGAGCGCTGGGTCACCAGTTTGAGTGTGGGATCATGTCCATGATTGCTAGCTTGAGGTTCAAGGTTGTTGGCTTGAGCCCAAAGTTGCTGGCTTGAGCAAGGGGTCACTGGATTAGCTGGAGCTTCCTGGTCAAGGCATGTATGAGAAGCAATCAATGAACAACTAAAGTGCCCAACTAAGAGTTGATGCTGCTCATCTCTCTTCCTTCCTGTCTGTCTGTCTGTCTCTCTCTCTTGCTAGCAAAACAAAGAAAAAAGAAAAAAAAATATTTAATATTTATGAAATATTTACTATGTACCATTAGTGTTCTATGTTCTCTCCATATATCAGTTTATTTAATCCTCCCAGCAACCTTAGGAGATGGGCACCTTTATGATCTTACTTTATAGATGACGAATTGAAGCACAGAGAAATTAAGAAGTAAATTTCTAATAAGTGACAGAGTTGGAATTCAAACCCAGGCAATGTAGCCCATGAGTTTGTGTGCTAAGTAAGCTGTTTTGCCATCATGCCTCAGCGGGCACCTGGGTTCCTCTACGGAGTTGGAGTTGCATATTGTTTCACAGCACATGTCCCGCGAAGCCTCTGAGCCTTGCCTGTCCTCCTTTCAATGCCTGAAATGACCTGTTTTTTCTTCACCTCTCAACTCTTATTCATCTTTTCAGACTCAGCTGAGATACTTGGTGCCTCCAGAATCTGACTCTAGTTTGGACAATAGCAACGAGGATGAAGAGGAAAGGAAGAATCTATACTCTGTGATTTACAAAAATCAATAGAGATGATTATATGAAGCCAACAAAAGGAAACACACACATTGCCTCTTGGCCTGTGACCACGGAGACTGGAATAACACTTGAGTGCGTGTGTGTGGCTGGGTGGGGGTGGGAGGAGTGTACAGATGGAAGGATCGATTAAGTCATGTTTTAGGAGTTTTAGAAAGCACTCTTTTCATCTCAATTCCTACCAATTCCTAGCTTGCCCTCAGTTGAGACTGTTTTATCCAGAGGGGAAACAAGTAACTGGTGGGAAGCGGTCATGGTCTATTCTGTATGACTTCAGTGGTGATGCCAAACCATCTGCCCATGTGTATTTTCCTTTTTGTGTGACATCCTCAGCTTTGTGGATAAAGTGTTGTCCCGTGACAGGCACATGTTACAATCATGTTCCGAGTTCTTACTGTGTGCCAGACCTCGTGCTGAATGTGTTCCATGTTTTAGTCAATTTTAATCACTTTAACCCCATGAAACAGGTACAATAATAATTATTATACACTTGGCAGATGAAGATATTGGCCTCTAACAAACAACAGGAACACAGCTCTAAATGAATGAAGGAATGAATGAACGAACGATTGACTGAATTGACAGAACCCGGCACAGTCGGGACTGAAACCCGACTTAGTGATTTCTCGTGCTCCCTCTCATACTCAAGCTTCATTCACCCTTTTACATCCCTTCCCCGTGCTTCTTGAGATGGAAGGGGATGTCAGGAGAGACAATTCCTTCCTTCGTCCAGCAGGAATGACCTTACTAGGGAAGTTCTGAGCGGGGGAGGAATCACTCTTTAATGCAAGTTCCCCCAAAATACCAAGTTTGTCCCAGGAGGGAAGAGAAATCTAAGCGAGGCGCCCCGACGTGCGGGGTCAAGGCGCGCCTCCCCAGCCGCACTGCACTGACTTCGCGGGTCTGAGAGCGCAGGACTCCCGCGGGCTCTCTGCCCTCTGCTCGCCCGGCCTTCTCACTCCCATCCGGCCGCACTGGCTGCTCCCGGCGGCCTGCCGTGAAGCTGTCGGTTCATCTATCGGGCCATCGGGCCGTCAGGCCACCAACCAGGCGCGCACTACCGCCAGGGACTGCCCCGCGTGGGAGGAAGTGCGCCGGCAAGTCCCTGCAGACGAGCTGGCACCTGACCGTGGGAGCTGCGCTCTTCCCGCGCAGCTGACTCACCCGGACGTGGCCTGTGGCCGCCAGTAGGGAGGGAGGGGCCTGCCCTCACCTTCACCCTTGAACCCAGAGACTGAGGCAGGAAGTTTCGGCAGACCGACAGCAGGAACCAGGGGTCTGCTGGCCTGGCGAGGGCAGGGTGGGAAGGTTTGGAAATGATTTGGACTACCAAGTGTGCCCCGTGCCTTAGCCAGGAACTCCCAATCACCTCCGAAGCCACCCTATTCTCAGGCCAAGCTCGAGGGGTTTGTGAGTGCCTTTGGGTCCTGTCTTAGACTGTCCTCCAGGCGATGGCCCCAGAACTCAGCGAGGCTGCTGCTTCCCTTTCCTGAGGATGGCCACACAGAACCTGAGGAGGAACCCTAGGCCAGAATCGTAAACCCCCTTAGGGTGGCATAGTTGAGTCCAGCTCCTGGTTCTGCCACAGAGGAGTCCAGCTTTATGGTAATGTAATGTAATCAGCGAGTTCACCAAAGACACCAAGTCCAGATGTATTTTTGAGGAGTTTATTGGCTGGTGACTACAGGGGGGTAAGACAAACCCAAATCCTGCAGCCCCTCTACATTTCAGAGGCCCCCTTTTTTAGACCCAATTACACACTGGCTGGGCTTGGGAGGAGGGGGTGCATGGCACAAAAGTCATTAATCTCATTAATAAGCTCACTGAATTTTACTGCCTTGTTACAACGTTCATCTATAGGATCTATCAAAAGGAGAACATTGCTACACCAAAGGCTTTTAAGAAAAGAGAAGTGAAGGGATTCTCAGATAAGTTCCATCTTCCTTGCTCTGTAGTTAATTATGACTTATCTGGCCCAGTTGCCCTTGCAAGCTCTTCCCCGCCGCATTCTTCTCCTTCCTTTCTCCACAGAAAGGAAGAGGTAAGAGGCCTGACTTTTCCTCTTTAAAATGGCGTTGCTGCCTGACCAGGCGGTGGCGCAGTGGATAGAGCGTCGGACTGGGATGCTGAGGACCCAGGTTCGAGACCTCAAGGTCGCCGGCTTGAACGCGGGCTCATCTGGTTTGAGCAAAAGCCCACCAGCTTGAACCCAAGGTCGCTGGCTCCAGCAAGGGGTTATTCGGTCTGCTGAAGGAAGGCCCGCGGTCAAGGCACATATGAGAAAGCAATCAATGAGCAACTAAGGTGTTGCAATGCGCAATGAAAAACTAATGATTGATGCTTCTCATCTCTCTCTGTTCCTGTCTGTCTGTCCCTGTCTATCCCTCTCTCTGACTCACTCTCTGTCTCTGTAAAAAAATAAATAAATGAATAAAATTTTTTAAAAAAATGACGTTGCGCCTGACCTGTGGTGGCACAGTGGATAAAGCGTCCACTTGGAAATGCTGAGGTTGCCGGTTCAAAACCCTGGGCTTGCCTGGTCAAGGCACATATGGGAGTTGATGCTTCCAGCTCCTCCCCTCATCTCTCTCTGTCTCTCCTCTCTCTCTCCCTGTCTCTCCCTCTCCTCTCTAAAATGAATAAATAAAAAATTAAAAAAAAAATGACGTTGCTAATGCTAAATTTTACAGTTCCTTGGTGCCTTATCACAGTAACAGGTGTCTGCTTGCAATCTAGGGACCTGCAGCTGGAGCAGGAAAATGACTGGGCAGGAAAGAAGTGAAAGGTCCTGTCCAACTAAGTTCCACCTGCACCTATGAGGTCAACAAACCTGGGTTGGGCAGGGTGGGCCAGAGTGACTGAGTCTTTCCGGAAAGGAAAGGGAAGGGCATAGGTTTTGCCTGGTCACAAACATGTCAAGGGCTGAGCAGCCAGTTTGAAACCTTCAGTGGCTTCTCAGAAGTAGTATCTCCCTGGAAGGATATTTCTATCCTGGCTAATTTTGCTTATAATAATTTTTTAAAAGATGGTGAGGATGGTGTTTTACAAAAATGGTGAATCGTGTTTCATGTAACTGAATGAATCCAGGGTGGGGATGGGGGTGAGCATCAGGACTAGCCCTGGGCTGTCATGCCCAGAAGTCATCACATCGATATTAGAAGGCAAGCACAATGTTCTTACAACATCCACCCTAACCTCCAGTCTTGCACAACTGGAAGCTCCAAAGGTTTAAAC
Organism: Saccopteryx leptura; assembly: GCF_036850995.1. Classification (NCBI taxonomy): domain Eukaryota; kingdom Metazoa; phylum Chordata; class Mammalia; order Chiroptera; family Emballonuridae; genus Saccopteryx; species Saccopteryx leptura. Next base: position 305,798,043 of record NC_089504.1, on the reverse strand, counting down.
AGAAGAAGCCAAAGAATCTCCTCAACCATGGATGGAATTCTGGTTTCCAACCCTCAGCTATAAAGTAAATATTATATTTGCCACCTTCCTCTGTGCTTAAGTTTCTGATAGAAACAATGAGCCATCCCCAGGTCTCTCAAACTCATGTCAAAGAAAGAATGTCCAAAAAGAGGAATTTTTATAAAAAATGTATTTGAGCCAAACAGAGAATACCCTGGAAAAATGCTTCAAAGAAATGACAGTTTGCAGTTTCTGTTATGCATTTGGAATTGAGGTGGGAAAAAACAAGGTGAGGATGGGATTACATGATAGTTAATGAGATTATGTGCTCTCTTGAGGGTAGTCATGCTTTAAAAGGAGAGTTCTCAAAGGGGGCATTTCAAAGGTGTGTTAAACCTGGATTCATAGAAACAATGGACAGGGCTTGCTTGCTCTAGGGCTCTTTGGCCCCTTGAATGTGGATCTTTCACAAAATACCACGTGCGGGCGCTACCTTGATAAGGAATGTACCTACCTATATAGTTTAAGTTTAAAAAATCTGGCTCTCAAAAGAAATTTCGATCGTTGTACTGTTGATATTTGGCTCTGTTGACTAATGAGTTTGCCGACCAGTGCAAGGCAAAGATAAACCTTTCACTAAAAAGTTATACAGCGGAGGTATTAAAAAGTTACTCACCATGACCTGCCCAGTTAAGAATTTATGATCGGATCATACAGTGAAGTTACTTTCCGTGGAACCCCTTTTTCATCCACATTCAGAATGGGTGCAGCACCACCTTGCTGTCACCTCACTTCTGACCCTCTATTCCTGGTGGCTTAGTGGTTAGTACAAGTCCTACCTAAGACTGAAACTTTCTCATCAGGGCTGCTGAAATGCAAAGCATGTCCACACATGACAAACAAGAGTCAAAGCAGGCGGGCCATCTACATAGGACTCGAGCCTGGGATCATGAGAGTTTTAAGACAGTAGTGTCTAGATGTGGCAAGATAAGGGAAGATTAGTGTCAGGCTCATGCTGCTGTGGTATGCAGGTGTCCACACACACACACACTCCCCACTAGCAAAGAATCTTTACAGTAAATACTGTAGTTTTCTTTTTAATTGATTATTTGAGTGGGGTGGGGGGAGAAGAGAGTGTGAGAAGCATCAATTCATAGTTGCTTTACTTTTAGTTGCTCATTGATTGCTTCTCGCCCTGGGGCTCAAGCCAAGCCAGTGACCTCTTGCTTAAGCCAGTAACCTTGGGCTCAAGCCAGCAGCCTTTGGGCTCAAGTCAGTGACATTGGGATCATGTCGATGATCCTGCACTCAAGCCAGCAACTCCATCCTCAGGCTGGGGACCTCAGGGTTTTGAACCTGGAACCCCAGCATTCTGGTCATTGCTCTACCTACTGCCCTACCACTGGTCAGACCAGTAAATAGTTGTTAAATGAAAATTTTGACTAGGTTTTGGACTCTAAAAGTGGCATAAGTGTGCCCAACCCTTTTGCATTATTGTAAAATACACCTAATCTTCGCATATTTTGCTTTTTCATCCCTGGACCTTTTTCTATGCTGTCCTGTTTTCTCTACCTAGTGCTCATTGCTCACTTGGCTAATTCCTTTTAATTATCCTTTAGGTTTCAGTCTAGATGTCATTTCCAGGAAGTCTTTACAGACCCTCTAAGTCTGGATTATGTGCTCCCATAATGCCCGCACTTCCCTCATGCATTAGCACATATCACATGGGGTTTGTAATTGCCTGTGTCTTTCATTAGACCATAACCCTTGCAAGTGGTGATTGCGTTTTGTTTATGTCCGTGCCTTTGTGCCTAGCATGCTCACCAGATATTTATGAGATGAATGTATTAGGCACATTATTGCTTCTTCCACTTCCTCCCCAGAAGCTGACCTTGAGTTCAGCCACCTGCCAAGTGAGACATAGAGTTACCTCATGCAGAAAGAGGTCTATTTTAGCCCTGGCCGGTTGGCTCAGCGGTAGAGCGTCGGCCCGGCGTGCGGGGGACCCGGGTTCGATTCCCGGCCAGGGCACATAGGAGAAGCGCCCATTTGCTTCTCCACCCCCCCCTCCTTCCTCTCTGTCTCTCTCTTCCCCTCCCGCAGCCAAGGCTCCATTGGAGCAAAGATGGCCCGGGCGCTGGGGATGGCTCCTTGGCCTCTGCCCCAGGCGCTAGAGTGGCTCTGTTTGGAGGGGCAGAGCATCGCCCCCTGGTGGGCAAAGCGTCGCCCCTGGTGGGCGTGCCGGGTAGATCCCAGTTGGGCGCATGCGGGAGTCTGTCTGACTGTCTCTCCCCGTTTCCAGCTTCAGAAAAAAATACAAAAAAAAAAAAGAGGTCTATTTTATAAAAACCTTCAAGCCCCCCAAATTCATATCTACAGATGAAAGCTCAGGTACCTACGCTGGTGTAGGGCCTTCTTCTGCAAATAACATGTGGAGGAGGTAATCCTCTGTTCTGAGGCTGATGCTGCTAAGAACCAACTTTGGGAGTGTGTGTGTGTGTGTGTGTGTGTGTGTGTGTGTGTGTTGAGATAAAATAGAGGACATTTTTAAGGTCCTGAGCATCCCTTTTTTCCAGCAGTATTAGGTATGGTGACATAATGAGCACCTGGAAAGGGAGGAGTGTGTGACTATGGAGTCTGTAGGATTCTGTGTGGCTAGCAGAAGCTCTCTCAATAGTGGTAGCTATCCATGGAGGATAGGTGGAGATAGAATGAGTTCAAGAGTTTTTATTTGCCTCATTATCCAGTCATTTTATTTAGTGCTGATTTAATCAACCAAGATGCTGCAATTATAGGTTGGTAGACATATATAAATAATGTGCTTGAGGTTGAAGATTGGGCATAAACAGATGGCTAGGGTGTGTGTGTGTGTGTGTGTGTGTGTGTGTGTGTGTGTGTGTTTCACACCTCCCTGGACACTGGTGTGTCCCCATGCCTTCAGGTCTGTCATGGAAGTGAGGAGGGAGGACAGGGAAAGAACAAACACTATTGGGTACAGATACTTTGCGATTTCGGTCTTGTGTAACTTTCACATCAACTCTGTACATATTTTTTCTATTCCTGTTTTACAAATGAGGAAACTGAGACGCAGGGATGTTATATAACTTGCCAAAAGACAAGTAATAATTTGTAGTCCTGAGTGTAGTGTTCACTTTATGCCTGCTCTATCAATTCAGCTCGACCCCCAACTCAGTGTTGAGGGTTTGGCATCTAGGACAGGACACAGAAGGAAAGCACTGATTGAAACCAGTCCGCTCAGACTCTGGGTCAGACTGACCAGATTCAACTCTTACCTCTGCTCCTTTCCGTGTGACCCTGGCATTAGGGTGGTGTCCTTAGTGTTTCAGTGCCTTTTAAAAAAAATGCCATAAAACTTTCCTTTATTAAGTAACCAGTTCCAGACAAGTTAAATATTTGTGTCTTAACAACATAGCCACTTGAAAAAACAATACACTTAAATTGAAAGAAAAATATATTTTAATTCAGTTAAGTTACCAGAATTAGTATTGGGATATCTGTGACTGTTGGGCACTGCATTACTTTTCTAACTCTGGAGTCAGATTGCACATCGCTCCACTCATTTCCTGTTCTATTGACCTGACATTGAAAAATCCAGTTTTGCAAAGTCATGACGTCATCGATAGGACCACAGCACCACCTACTGTAGAAATGGTGAACTGGCTTGAGGTAGTAGTTCACCGATGCCCCGGATTGCTGTTTTCCTGCAGTTTTTCAAACACCGGGTCAGACCCCACTGTGGCATCTGGGCGCACAGTTTGGGAATTGCGATATTAGTTGGAAAATTTACTTATTCTTCCTGCGTTTTGGTTTCCTCACCTGCAACGTGGGGGTAATAATACCTAGCCAATGGCATGGTGATGAAGTTTGGATGAGGTGTTTATAAAGCATCTATACATTGGCGCGTGACACCCCCTGTTAGAGTCACTGGGAGAGTTAATAAAAATTGAAAATGCCTAAAAACCCTACCCACGGATTCCGATGTGATTGGTTGGGGTGAGGTACTGGCATAGGAGTTACTTTTTAAAGGATTTTCATGTATAGCCAGGGCTGAAAATCACTGATTTAGGACATAGTCAATTATTTTAAAACTAGAAGTAATGTTGGCACTCTCCCTCCAGGGAGCACACCTGCACCGTTCCATTCTCTCTTCCCCTCTTCACCCCCCACAGGTGAGCATCTCCTAAACTCTAAGCGTTCCCAGAGACGTGCAACCAGGGGAGCAGTGGGCAGCGGCAGCCTGTCCAGGGCTAACCTCCAGGACCTGTCTCCATGGTCCCCTTTTCTCTGGCTTTCCAGTGAGCTGATTGGGCTTCTTTCTTTTCTTTCTTTCTTTCTTTCTTTCTTTCTTTCTTTCTTTCTTTCTTTCTTTTTTTTTTACAGAGACAGAGAGAGAGTCACAGTGAGGGATAGACAGGAACGGAGAGATGAGAAGCATCAATCATTAGTTTTTCATTGCGACATCTTAGTTGTTCATTGATTGCTTTCTCATATGTGCTTTGACCACTGGCCTTCAGCAGACCGAGTAACTCCTCGCTTGAGCCAGAGACCTTGGGTCCAAGCCAGTGAGCTTTTTGCTCAAACCAGATGAGCCTGCGCTCAAGATGGCGACCTCGGGGTCTCGAACCTGGGTCCTCAGCATCCCAGTCCGACGCTCTATCCACTGCACCACCGCCTGGTCAGGCTGGGCTCATTTCTTCCCGGTAAGTTTTCTAGAGAGCCAAGGCAACCCTGCCTAGGCTCTGTTCTATTGTTTTTTCTATCCTAAGCCCTTCCTTATTTCACTGTCTCCAGCTTTAATAAACATACTCTCAAAAGAAAAGGAAAAAAAGAATAATGAAATGCTTTACATGAACCTCTTTTCACTCCGTGTTGCCCTGCACATTCTAAAGAACCAATAATTTAAAAAATTAAGAATCAATAATTTTCTATAATACATATGGTAGGTATTAAAGCTGTTCTCTAAATTTTTCCTTCTCTCCACCTCTACCCCGTTTAAGATTGCACTGCCTGGTCACTGGAGATTGGGTGTGGCTGTAGGCGACTCAGCATGGGCAGTGAGACAGAAGTGGGAGTGACAGTATTGTCCCCAGGTGGAAGCTTTATTGCTGTTGTGGCCACTCTGTCACAGCAACTGGCCATGCTCCAGCTAGTAGCTGCTCCATCAGCCTGAGTTCAGAGCGAGGAGAACATGGAACAGGGGCCCCGTCTGACCCACAGTGGATATGCAGGATGAATGAGAGAGACCCCTTTGGTACTTGAAGTCACTGGGCGTTGGGTTTTGTTGTTGTTCTTATTGTGACATAACCTAGACTATTCTGACTGGTAGACTATCTTTACCAGCTACCCATCACTGTGTCATGGGTCAAGGTGGAGTAAATTAAATGATTTGTATGTTTTGTTTTATTTTTTAGTGATCAATGATCTCTGAACCTTTAATTGGCCTCCTGCCACTTGACCTTGATGTCCAGCAGGGTCTTGTACTCCTGGGCCTGGCACTGCCTCTCTGCCTGGGTCCGGGTCAGCTCTGACTCCAGGGGCAGCAGGATCCCATTGAGCTGTTCTATCTACATGGCAGAGCGAGTCTCACCTCCTCTCAGGCTGTTCCCCAACTGGCCCTCAGAGTTCTCATCAAGTCCGGGTCAATCTCCTCATGTCTTAGCTCAGCGAGTGTCATCTCGGCAGCTCCTATCTGAGCTGTCGCGAGGTGACCACTGTGGTGCTCTCCCCGGCCTGCTGGGACCAGAAATTTCCTTGCTCCTTGAGAGGAGCAGTTCTTTCGAGCCAGTGCATCATACTGGGCCCAGATGTCTGCCATGGTCTGCAACTTCACATCACCTCAGACTTGGCGGTCTAGTTTTGTGGATCATTGACTTCCTCCTCGTGATTCTTCTCCACAAAGAGCAACTAGCTCCTCCTTAAGAGCCTCGGTCTCTGTCTCCAGCTGCAGCCGTGTGATACTGGTGTCATCAGTGACCTTTTGGAGCCCATTGATGTCACTCTCCATGGGCTGGTGCATGGCCAGCTCCAATACATACTTGACTCTCAGGTCATCAACAGCAAGATGTGCCTTATCAGTCTGTGGAATGAAGTAGGCATTGTCCACAGAACTTGCAGATATCTGAGCCCTCAGGCCCTCGATGGTCTTGAAGTAAGGACCCAGTCTCTGACTGGGAGTCCCTTCTTCTCTGGCTGTTCCCACAGTTTGCTCTCCAGTCCCTGATTAGCAGCCTCCAGGCTCCTCACCTTCTCCAGAAAGGGGGCCAGAGGGTCATTCAGGCATCGCGTAGTCTCCTTCTCTCTCTCGATGTCCCCCATGACCACCAGGCCCCTGGACCACCAACCACCCCAGATGCTGGTGGAGTGTGACACAGAGATCCGGTACCTCAAGCCTGTATAGATGTTGGCCATGCTGCTGACTGGCCAGGCCTGGTGGCTGGAGGACTGCATGGAGTCCAGGGTCCAATAGCTGGTGGAGAAGCTGGAGCAGGTATTGAACTCATGTTGTTGGGAAGGAAGGCAAGAAGCCAAGCCTCCAGTTCAGGCCACTGAAGCAAATTTGTTTAAGGAGCAGTATGTGCAGGGGAAAAAAAAAAAAGACAGAGAGAAGGGATTTTGGAGACCGATAGATTACAATGAAATATTAGCTCTGCCACTCACTGTATGTGTGATTTTTAAACAAATTTCAAAATTCTCTTTATAATACTTATTAGAATGGCAAACAAACAGACCATACTAAATGCAGAGCAACTAGAACTAGGGATGCAAAATGGTATGGATGCTTTGGGAAACCGATGAGCGGTTTCTTTTTTTTATTTATTTATTCATTTTAGAGAGGAGAGGGAGAGACAGAGAGAGAGAGAAGGGGAGGAGCTGGAAGCATCAACTCCCATATGTGCCTTGACCAGGCAAGCCCAGGGTTTTGAACCGGCGACCTCAGCATTCCAGGTCAACGCTTTATCCACTGCGCCACCACAGGTCAGGCCGATGAGCGGTTTCTTATAAAATCAAACATACACGTAATGTCCCATCAATCTCATGCCTATTTACTCAAGAGAAATGCAAGCTTATGTTTTCACAAAAACCTGTATGTGACGGTCTACAGAGGCTTTATTTGTAATTGCTCCAAACTGGAAACACCCCAAATATCCTTCAACTGGTGGCTGATACAGCCATACAGTGAAATACTACTTGACAATGGAAAAGGAACTACTGATAAAGGCAAGGATTAGGATGCATCTTCAACGCACCATTCTAAGTGAAAGATGTCAAACTTGAAAGTCTACATATTATTTGATTCCACTTCTAGGACACTCTGGAAAAGTCAAAGTTATAGGAAGAGAAATCACATGAGGGCTGCCAGGGGTTGCAGGGTGGGGAACAGTTGACTACAAAGAAGTAGCCTGATATCATGGAAACTGTTTGATATCGTGGTTGCGTTGGTGGTTACGTGACTCTATACACTGTCAAAACTCAGAATTGGACCTGGCAAAACCATGGCTCCCGGAGCCTCTGCCTCGTGCTCCGGTCCTGAGGCCAGTGCCCAATTCAGATCTGATTTGGGGTTGCAGTAGCACTGCCTTCATCCTGGTTGAACAGTAAAGCCCACAGCAGCTGGGGGTGCATCCTGCAGAGACCGTCAGCACTGTACGGACTGCTGGAGCTAAGCAGGGAGGTGGGGTTTTCCAGGTTGCCGACCACCGCCCCTACACTCACAGACACACCATGCACCACACCTCTAGGAGAAAGGCAGCAAGCATACCAGGGGCTGGCGGTAGGGACAATCACCATCAACTGGAATCGGCCTTTGCCTCGCGCCTCTGGAAGCCACGATTTGAGCAGCGGCAGCCAGTCCAGCTTGCCCATGGCTCAGACGAAGGCCCAGCGGCCCTTAGAGCAACCTGGCTTTCAGTCTAACCTGTTCCCCCCACCCAAGGCCACAGTGCCTCGTGTAAGCTACAGATCAGTGGATCTGGCATGTTGGCCTCCCCATTAGTCTACAAGATCCAAGAAGACATGGTCCATCCTGCAGTGTCAGACCCGCAGCCTCTTCAAGAACACACTCAGCCCTGCCTCCTCGTCGTGAGGCAGATGGACAGCCTCTCCTCCCCTCCCTGTGATCCCAGGGCATAGACCTGGTCCTCCATTGCCATAGCTATGGAGAGAAACAGCACAGAGCCTCAAGATGAGCAAATCCTTTTATTGGAAAAAGAAATAATAAAAGGCCACCGCAAAAACACAAACAAACAAACAAAAAAACTCAGAATTGGAATTCAAAGTGAATTTTACTGTACGTGAAGAAAAATTGTTTTTTCAAAGGAGAGTGTGAATGCAGCCCCCCACTACCACAAATCATGCAGTTGAGTTTCCCACATATGGGGAAATTACAGGGGTCAGCACATCTGGAGTTCGACAGATAAGCCTTGCCTTGGGAAGAACATCTTTGTGATCATGGCGTCTCCCCTGCCAGGTAAATATGTAAATAAAAATTTTAAAGTAAATGAAAAGCCAGACATAAAAGGCCCCATATTGCACGATCCCGTTTTTATGAAAGGCCCAGAGCAGGCAAATCTATAGAGACAGAAAGCAGATCTGTGGTTGCCCTGGGCTGGAGGGAGGGAGGCCTGGGGAGTGACTGCTAATGGAGGTGGGGTTTCTTTCTAGGGTGATGACACGGTTTGGAAATTAGTGGTGATGGTTGTATAACCTGGTGTTTGTACTATAAAAAAAAATCATTGTACTGTACACTTTAAAATGGTGAGTTTTGTGATATGTGAATTATCTCTCAATTTGTAAAAGATAACCTTTTTCAGCCAGTTTTCCCACGAGATCTCACCTGGTCTAGGATCATCAGGCCCACTTCTGTACCTTGGAGGGAGGAGAGATGTTGCCTCCCCATCTAGCCCCAAGTTGGCTCTTTCTGGTACTTTGGTGCCTTAACCCTCTCTGGGGACTCCAGGAGGAGCTGCCTGCCTGGAACCTGCAGCTATAGGAGAGGAAGGTGGGGCTGTGGATATAGCTGCAGCCTACAGGTAACCAGGTGGGGCTGGAAGCCTACGGCAGATCCCTGGGGGCTCAAGTCTCCAGCAGGAAACCTGGTCGTTCGGTCGTTCCGCACACCGGTGCTGAGGACTGAGCTGGGGTCTGAGTTGTAGGGCTGGTGGAAACAGGAGAATTGGTCATTCCTTTCCCACGTCTCCTCAGGTGTGTCACAGGGAGTGGGCAGGGCAGGAGGGAGATGAAGCACGTGGGAACCAACAGGGTCTCAAGGCCTGGGAGCAGGTTGGGGAGGGGATGCTCCCAGAAGTGCCTTGGATGGATGGGGCGGTGGGATGCAGAGCCTGGGGCAGGGGCAGAGAGAGGTTGGGGCTGGGGGGAGTGAGGCTGGCCTGGACTACTGGCCTGTGGCTGCCCTGCCCCCAACATCCCGGGGCACCTTTCTCCTTAAGGTGGAGGCCCCTGTCACCTCTCCCCTTCCTGCCTCTGCCCTGCTCGCCCACTCTGACCTTAGGCAGAGGAAGGCAGGGGCTTAGATAGGGAGGGAGAGAGGACAGGGATCTTATTAAACTTGAGAACTCTGGGGACTGAAAGGTATCCAGAGCAGCCACTCCCCAGGCCAGGCGATGCCCAGTGGCCAGTGGCCTGGGCCCACACCGGCAGCACCAGCCCCTGCAACTCTGTGCTTTCAAGCTCTAGGCAAGAGGCAAGCGCAGCTTGGGGTGAAGGCCAGGCTTGTTGTGGCTGTGATAATGTCAGGGCCTCCCAGGCAAGAGCAAAGTGAAGTTTGCTCATTGCTTACATTTTTCTGTGAGGCCAGGCTGGGAAACAGTTGGAAATAAAAGCGAGGGAGAGTGGGCAGACTGCCTCCAATGATAGGCTCTTGTGCCACCTGTGCCCCTGGGGGTGAGGGGAAGGGTATCTCAGCGCAGAGGGTGCCGTGGTCATGGGTGCAAGGAGGCGCTATAGAAAGTGAGGCTGTGTGATAATCCCCGGGACCTGGTCCCTCCTCCTCAGATGCACACCAGCCTTCGCCCTTCTGGTACCTGTGCCCAGCTCCTCTGTCTAAGCAGGAAACTCTGGGTCTTCCCTTTTGCTCCACCAGCTGAGATTTTCTCCCCATTTCGCCTCCTCTGGCAACACTGTCTAACCAGTCCCAGCCTCCCCCTCCCCCACTCTCCTGTGCTTGTGGCTTCTTTGCTCCTGATGACAGTGTCACAGCCACCAGAAGCTGTTATATTGACCAGTGGCTCCTCTTCCCCAGCTAACCTGTTGGCTGATGCTCCATATCAACTGTGTGTGTGCTCTTGTAAACGTGGTTCCTTTTTCTACCAGCTTCTTTCTCCAGTTTTTGCTTAAGACCTGTGTATGTTCAGGTTTTCATAAGGTGTCTTTTATTTTAAATGTTGATTTTTAAACTTTATTTATTTATTTATTTATTTATTTATTTATTTATTTATTTGAGATTGAGAGTTTGAGAGACACACAGGAACGGAAAGAAAGAGATGAGAAGCATCAACTCATAGTTGCTTTCACTTTAGTTGTACATTGAGCTTCTCATGTGTCTTGACCGGGGCCATGCCAGTGTCCCCTTGCTCAAGCCAGTGACCTTGGGCTTTTCATTCCCGAGACCTTTGGGCTCAAACTGGCGAGCTGGGGATCCTCCACTCAGGCCACAACCCCAGGCTAATGTACCTACGACCTTGGGTTTTGGAACTGACAACCTCAGCATTCTAGGGTTGATACCTTAACCACTGTGCTACCACTGGTCAGGCTGTAGGATGTCTTTTCTTTTTTTTTAAATACTTTATTTATTGATTTTACAAAGACAGGAGAGAAAAGGGAGCATGAAATGGGAAGTATCAACTCATAGTTGCCTCATGTTAGTTGTTCATTGCTTGCTTGTTGTATGTGCCTTGACCAGGTAAGCCCAGGGTTTCGAACTGACAACCTTGGTGTTCCAGGCTGAAGGTTTATCCACTGTGCCACCACAGGCCAGGCTAGAATGTCTTTTCAAATCAAGAAACAGAGTAGGCCAGCTGGATTCAGAGGAGAAGAAAGTTTCTGTTTGGGGTGATGCGGTGGCAGATCTTTGTGGCAGGTCGCAGGGCAAGGTAGGGCTCTGGCTCAGGTAAAATGGACCCCAGTGGGGAAAGCCCAGGGCCAAGGCAAGAAGAAGACCAGCTCTGAGCCCCAGGTCAGGACTACCTGGAGCTCCTCTCTCTACTTTGCTTTTTACATAAGTCACACAGAGATACCAGGAGATGCTTGCCTGACCCAACCCCCAGACTGTGGAATGGAGAGAATTCTCTATCTAGGATGGCCTGGTCGCTGTCCCAGAACTGTCCCAGCTCACTCACTCGCCTCAGCTTTTGCTCATGCTGTGTTTCCTCCTTAGAATGTCCCCTCCAGGCCCCTCTCTTCTGAAATCCCAATTCCTCCAAAGACCCAGTCTATTCTTTCTCCCCTGTGAAACCTTCCCTGATTCCTCCTTCTGATAGTGGTTTGTCTCTTCTTTCAATTTCTCTGGTTCCCAGAGGTAACATTCCCCAGACGCGTGTAACTGCTTTATATCTGGGGTTCTCAACTTCTGCACTACTGATATTTTGAGCTGGGTAATTCTGTGCTGTGAAGGGCTATCCTGTGCATTTTAGGAAGTCCAGCAGCATTCCTGGCCTCTACCCACTAGATGTCAGCAGTACCCCTTCAGTTGTGAGGACCAAAAATGCCTCCAGACATCGCTAAATAAACCCTGGAGTGCAAAATCGCCTCAGTTGAGAACCATTATCTTCTTTACTATTTTGCTTTTAATATTTTGATTTCATGGCTAGATTCTTTTGAATGCCTTATTCTGCCCAGAACACTGTTATACATACATGTCATGTGTTCCATAACTATCTGTTGAACATTGCATGGAGCATGAAGAGATGCGACATGTAGAGGGTGTTGTGTTGAGTGGGACACTTGAACCATGTCAACACAATAAATTAAAAAAAAACAACTATCCGTTGAACGAATCAATACACACTTTTCAAACATTAAAGGTACAAATAGAAATTATTGTAGCTAACTTTAGGCCTATGTTGTACTTTGATGGGATGGAGATATTAATATTTTCTCCTAAAAGGTCAGTCCACTCTTTTCCCACAATCAAATCTTAGAAACAATTCATTAGCAAGGAACTTTGCTATATCTACTGAAGAAATTTTGTTACACTAAATGGAACCCACAACAAAAATATTTCCAAGTTAACTTCGTGTATTGCAAGTGATACTTATTTAGATCAAAATCTGAATTATAAAATAATCTGAACCATCCTTTGAAATCCAGTGCAATGGGCTATAGGTACCTTGTATGAGACTTTCTGCTGATGGTCTCGGCTTCCCTATGAGGGAAGAGAACATAAGAGTTACTAGGAAGATTTCTTAAGGCTCGAGCAATTGGCCTCCCTGCCATTACTTTTGCTCTAATATTATGGTTATTTTTGCTTTTTCCTCCCTCCTACGTTGTGGGAAACTCAAGACCAAAAACTATCGAATTCCTCTTCACACCCCTCTAACACTTAAGCACAGTGCCTTGCCCATAGAAGATTTTCCTTTCCATACATTTCAAATCCTTTTATTTTATTGATTTTTTTTTTAAGGAAAGAGAGGAAGGGGGAGACAGAAACATTGATTTGTTGTTCCACTTATTTATGCATTCATTGGTTTATTCTTGTATGTACCCTGACCAGGGATCAAACCCACAACCTTGGCATATGGGGAGGATGCTCTAACCAACTGAGCTACCTGGCTAGGGCTCCATACATTTTTGATAAATGGACTATGCACCTGACTTCAGAAGCCCGGAAGGTGAGGGAGTGTAGACAGACTAGCACCTGGACTGGCTTCCACCCCTCAATTTTATAGCTCCTGTGTTAATTGCATCCTAATGCTATACATATATTGATTCATATACTTTGTTTCAAGCTGGATAAGACTTTCTACAAGATCTAATCCCATACTCTCATTTCTCAGAGGAGGAAACAGGCCCAGGGAGGTACGTAGCTTTTTTGTGTACAAAAAAACTGAAATGGTCAATTGTTCTGCTGGCTTTAGGAAGATTAAAGTTTTGCTTTAGTTCTGGCTTCTTTAAATAGTTGCTCTAGATCACGGTTCCTCAACCTCAGCACCACTGACATTTGGACCCGTAACTCTTTGTTGCAAAGGACTGTCCTATAAAATGTAGGATATTTAGTGGCATTTCTGCCTCTACCCACTAGATACTGGTAATATATTCCCTCCCCCCTTAGGACGATCAAAAATGTTCCCAGACACTGCCAAATGTCCCCATGAGAACCATTTTGCTAGACCTTCCTACAGGTAAAATCCCTTCATATGAAATGCCAAGGCCCTTGGGTTAGCTCATCAAAATGTGATTGTTTTAATGAATAGTTTGCTGGCAAATCTCATTTGTAGTCAACGAGCTCTGGAGAAAAGACAGAGCCACTCTATAGTGAGCACCAGGTCTCAATCGGGATTCAGGCCCACATATTATGTCAATTATTTATCATATTCTGTCTACTTCCAGGGCCTTTGAAGTGGAGCCTGACATTTCTTTCTCAGATCAACTGGCCAAGTGTGTTGCCCATGAGTTGGGCTGTATGGCAGGGTGTTCTACCCATCAGAGCCCTCTTTACATTGTCTTTTCTTTCTTTTTAGTTTTTCTATTGATTTGAGAAAGAGAAAAGGGAAAGAAAGGGAGGGGGGAAGGGAGAAAGAGAGAAAGAGAAACATCAATTCATTGTTTCTAGTTGCGCACTTGTTCATTGCTTCTTGTGTGTGTCCTGACTGAGGGTTGAATCCTGGTGCACTGGGTAGACACTTTACCCACTGAGCCACCCAGCCAGGGCCTCACATTGTCTTCTGTCTACTTTTCTCTCTGTCCCCATGGACTTTACGGCCCATGACATCAGAGACCATCACTATTTTGCTTGCCATTGGACTCTCAGCATTGAGGTGGCACATGGGATGTATCCGATAAACATTTGTTAATGAATATGCAATAGAAATGATAATATATTGAATTGGTTATGGGTCAAAAGTGCAGAATTTAGCTACAGCTTCCTTAGTTTACAATAATCATTACTTCTGTTTATTAAGAGCTTACTACAAGCCAGGAACTTTATGTGTTATCTCGTTAATGGCAAAGCAACCTTATGAGATAAATATTATTAATCCCATTTGAAAGATGAGGAAACTGAGGCTCAGAGAGGGTTCATGACTTAAGTGGCTTAAAAAGGCCAGATTTAGATGGAAGCTTACCTAATTGTCCTCTGATAGATTCTAGACCTCTCTTGTTTAGTTATAAACCTGTGTGCTGGTTCTTTTGTGTATAGAATAAGCAGTTCATGAATAGAGATCAGAAAAGTGGCTTTTTCATTGTATACAACTTAGATCTGTCCACCTTTTCCTCTTTGAGGGATCTACTAGAGACATGGAAATAATCTTGTTACACATAATTGTCTTTGGCTGCTATATTCAGCCTAAATATTCAGGCTGCTATAACAAACATATCGCAGAGCCCTAGCCTGATGGTTCAGTTGGTTAGAGCATTGTCCCAATATGCTAAGATTACAGGTTCAATCTTGGTGAAAGCACATACAAGAATCAACCAATGAATGCATAAGTAAGTGGAACAACAAATTAATGTTTCTCTCCCCCCCCCTTCCTCTCTCTCTGAAATCAATTTTAAAAAGAAAGAAAAAATACCACAAACACAAACTGAGTGGCTTAAACAACATTTACTTCTCACACTTCTAGAGGCTTAGACATCCAAGATCAAGGCATTGGCAGATTCAATGCATCTGGTCTGAGCTCACTTTATGGCTCATAGATGCCACCCTTGCATGACAAAGGGGGCAAAGGAGCTCTTTGAAGTCTCTTTTATAAAGGTACTCATCCCATTCATGAAAGCTCCATTCTCATGACCTAAGCATTTCCCAAAGGTCCCACATTAACAAATACCATCACACTGGCAATTGGGTTTTAACACAGGAATTGTGAAGGAATGCAAATATTCAGTTTATAGCAAATAGCTTGTCTAGAATGGCATTAACAGTGACAAATTTCACAGTGGGCTGAGTCAGAGAAACTGTTTTAATCCTGACTCTGGGGAGTGGGTGTGTATATGTATAGGATAAGGTACCAGGTAGGATAAAATTGAAGATCTTGTCATTATAAAATTTTAATTTTCATTATGAATAGTTGCTGACCCATATTTATGCTTCTTTTAAAAAAAGTTTTATTTGATTTGAGAGAGAGAGAGAGAGAGAAACATCAATTTGTTGTTCCACTTAGTTATGCATTCATTGGTTGATTTTCCTGTATGTCCCCTCTGCAACTCTGGCACATTGGGACAATGCTCTAGCTACCTGGCCAGGGCAACTATGCCTCTTTGAAATGCACCCCCAATCATTCAGTGTTTACCATTTGCTCCCTCATATTGCCAGGGTTTCTTTGGGTGTGGTTTTTTTAAAAATAAAAATTAACTGGTTGGTTTTAGAGAGACAGAGAGAGAGAGAAAAGGAAAGAGAAAAAGAGAGCATTTATTTTTCTTCCACTTAGATGTGCACTCATTCATTGGCCACTTCTCATACGTATCCTGACCTAGGATGAACTCCCAAACCTTGATGTTTTGGGAGGATGTTCTAACTGATTGAGCTAATGGGCCAGGGAAGATTGTCAGATTTTTTTGTTTGTTTGTTTTTTTGACAGAGAGAGGGACAGACAGGAAGGGAAGAGAGCGATGAGAAGCATCAATTCTTCGTTGTGACACCTAGTTGTACATTGATTGCTTTCTCAATATGCCTTGACTGGGGGCTCCAGCAGACCGAGTGACCCCTTGCTCGAGCCAGCGACCTTGGGCTCAAGCTGGTGAGCCTTGCTCAAACCAGCTGAGCCTGTGCTCAAGCTGGTGACCACGAAGTCTCGAACCTGGGTCCTCTGCGTCCCAGTACGTTGCTCTATCCACTGCGCCACTGCCTGGTCAGGCCAGATTGTCAGATACCAAAAAGTATTTGGTATAAGAGCTGTTTATTTTATTTACTGTCTTCTCAAAGAAAGTGCCTGAGGGCAAGAAGTCTTACTTTTTCCTTGTCACCTTTGCTAGGTGCTCAATCACTAGTCCATAATGATGACAATGGTGAAATAGGAAAAGGTGCTTACCAGTTAGTAGGTGAACCAGTTAGTAGGTGAACAAGTTTACCAGTTAGTAGGTGAACAAGTTTACCAGTTAGTAGGTGAACAAGTTTGTGCACCTGTGCACTCAGCCCCACTCCCTGGTTGTGGGGTACCTCAAACAAGGGCAGGCAACGCCAGTTCCATAAGGAGCCTGCAGCCTTATCTCTTCCTTCTTCAGGTAGTAGCCGGTAAGAACTGAGGAAAATCTATTTTCCTCCCGTCTAAGGGTGTCTTGTATAGGCAGAGGGTGCACAGGCAAAAGGGAGGTGGGTGGTCCCTGCCTCTGTTGCACTGGCGAGGGAGGTCTGCGGCTGACCGGTAGGAGGCGCTCCAAAGTAACGTGCTAACGTTTGTAACGCGTAGGGGGACCCGCACAAAACACGAGGAAAACCCCGGCCCCTGGAGACATTTTGCATTCCTTTCCTATTCTAGTTTTCCTCAGGTTTAACCAGGAGAACCTGGAAGGTCCGGAACGCGGGGAAGCGGCAGAAATCCCCTCGCCGATTCCTGCATGGGAGAGACCGACTGACCACGCATCCGCGTGGAGGGGCGGAGAAGAGCGCTGTGTTCGGGCGGAGTCCAAAGGACTCCGGACCTCCCTCCCCCGAGCTGCCCCGCCCCCTGAACACAAGCCCCGCCCTTGAGGTCCGGCTCCTTCTCCGACTCCGCTAGGCTGCGCTCACTTCCCAGCGGCGGCTCGGTGGACCTCCAGGCGGAGAGGCTCCTGCCCTCCCGGAGCCGTGGCCTCCGCATGGAGGGGCCGCTCCCGCCACCGCTGCAGGGAGGTAAAGCTGCCGCTGTTCCGGAGCCTGGAACCCGGCAACACCCGGGACACGAGACGGTGGCGCAGCGGTACAGCGCCCGCCTGCTGCAGGCCGGCTACGAGCCCGAGAGGTGACGCCCAGGGCAGAGCGCGCGGGGCGCATCCGGGGAGGGCGCGGCGGCTCCGGGAACCCGGCGGCGCTGCGGGGGAGGGAGGGGCAGAGCCCACCACCCTTGCCCTCTTACCGCCTCAACCTCTAACTACCTAAAACCAGGCTCGGACGCCGCGCACCCAGCTTTGGCTGGGGCATGCAGGCGGGCACTGCGAAAAAGGTTTGGTGCTGCGTTGCACCGGGGAGCAGATCGGAAAAACACTCCCTAAAATCTTAGCCTTAGATCAGACTTCTACTACACACCTGACGACACCTGGTCCAAGTGGTTTCGACTCCAGAGGTTCGAGCAGTGCTTGTTGGAGTCCCTGTCCAACTTTGCTTACTCCTCCTTAGCGGTGTCCTCCTGGAACTATCTTCAGAGCCTTCTTACTTGCAGGTGTCGGTTAGGTGTCCAGATGGATGGCCTCAGAGCTCGGTGAGGACCCTATCCCCTCCTCACCATTCACTGAAGTCTGATGAGGCTGCCAGAGCAGCTCACCTCAGAGTCTCTTCTAAGAACCAAGACCCACTCCTACCCTTAGTCTGCTGGGGTCTGTAAGGGTCACTGGAGGAAGAGTGCGGTGTTGAGCTGGGCCCCAGGGGACTGGCTGAAAATGAGACAGTGGCTAATCTCTGGATTGTATCACAGCTTGAAATGCAATCCCACTGTCCTTCCGGTCCAGAGGATTTGGACTTCTTTCTCTGCCCCATCTGTTGGTGCTCAGCGGCTTGGAGAGGTGACCTGGAAGCTGAGTTTTTGTGGGCTTTTTTTGGGGGGGAGGAGGACTGGGGTCATTAGCCCTGCAGCTCTGTACAGGGGCTGGCTGATTATGTAAGAACTTTTAACAGTTTAAGGGGCTGCTGGGTGGAGCCTGCTTCCCTCCCCCCCACCCCAGGTTGTCTCTCTAGAATTGATTTAGATTTGGGCAGCCCTCTTTCCTACCCTTCTAGAAATCCAGCTACGGGGACTCAGAGTGCAGGGTGATAGGGAGAGGCCGCAGGAGGTGAGGGAGTGGGCTGGAGCACCTGGGGCTTGATGGAGGCAGTGCCTTGGCAAAAGCAGTTATTGCCAAAGTATCATTTCAGAGCTCAGACCAGACCTTCTCTGCACCCAGGGGTCATCCCCACCTCACACCAGGCTCCAGAGAGCCTGTATAAAACCTGAGCTCCCATTCCACCCCCCAAAAACCCTGAGCCTCAGGCAGGTGGTGTAATGAGATTCAAAAGCTGCTGGCTAGACCTCCATCTGCTGGCTTAGAGCTGTGGGAAGAGGACAGGGTTCCATGAGAAGTCCTGGGTTTGAAGTCAGAGTTATTGCTCTCTGGCTTGTACTTGGGCAAGCCATGTCCCCTGTCTCATCTCAACTATCAATGTTGCTATTGCCATTCCCCCTCCCCCTCACACACAACACACCCAATCCTTTCCTAAAAAATGTTTTGAAATCTTGTCCATTTATACAACCCAGAACAGATAAAGACCTCTGGGCTCTTCGCATGGACCTGGGCACCCAGCTAGGATACCAGTTCCCTGCTACCCCAAGGAAGGGGCTGGAAGGGGCTTAGGCCTGCTGTCCTGTCCTGCTGCCCTCACAGCTGCTAGGTGGGGAGTCTCAGGGGACCAAGAGCCCTTCCTTGGGCGGAGGAGGCCCAATGGTTGGGGCCTCCTCCTCCCCATGGAGGAAGCAGCTAGGGAAGATCAGGAAGAGGGAGGAGGAGTGTGGGGGGGTGCAGGGGGGGGATTAGCAGTCTCTGGAAAAGGACAGCCTAGCCCAGGGCCGAGCCCAGCAGCTTAGAGTAATGAGGAGCCCTGACAGGTCAAAGCCAGAGGGGGTGTGGGGCAGCAGGGAAGGGGAGTAGGGCTGTGAGATCTGTTGTCACCAGGAAGGGGAGCCTTTCCACAACTCAGCCTAGCAGCCTCCTCCCCTGGGTCCAAGTTCTAGGCTGGGGCACATGTCACTAGAGGTGTTGTCCTTGACTCCAGCCCTTATGGAACACTAAATAGTTCTCTAGCCATTTCTGGCCCATGCTTTAGGGGATCCAGAGCAGGCTTCCTTAGAGACCCAGAGACCACTGGACAGCCGGTGCTCTGCCTGCAATGCCATTACCCAGAGTAACTCTGAATGGCCAGGGAGCTTTCTTTAGCTGGTCTCACTATTCTGCCTCTAGTTGACTAGTAAGAGGTCATAGTGCTGGTCCCTTCAGGATAATCTCTTTCCCCTATATGGCATATGCCCTCCAGATGGTCTATAGGCGCAGAGGAATCCGAAGTGCTCCTATGTGTGCATGGCATACTGGCCTCAGCAGAGAATCCCAGCAGGCCAGCTCCCTTCCTGCCACTGCTAGAGGGCCTTCAGAGGCCCCCAGCAGGATCTCACTTTGGGGGTCCACTGGTGGGGAGGAGAGCTCCACTAGTGGTGGGGGTCTGTGGTGTTCCTACTCCCCACAGTAAGAGGAAAGAGGACACTGTGGAATTTGTGAACCCCTCCAGCATTTCGAGCCTCATAGGGCTCATTGCCCTCACTCTGTGGGAAGCCTTCCCTCCCCTCTGCACACAGATGGAACAGTCTGTGTTTTCCTCACAGGGTCCTGGGGGCATCATTGGGGGAGGCTGGGCATCCCAGGGCGCTTCCAAGGAGCCTCCCCTGGGCCTGGCTGCTGCTACACAGCTTTGAGGTAAACAAACCCAACCTCCCAGTGCTGGGGAGGGAGGGAGCACCACAGACAGCCACCTTGCCAGGGAGAGGACTGTGTTCTTGCCCAGCCTTTATCTCACCTAACAAGTGAGCTGTGAGGACCACAGGAAGAGGAGGGAGGAAGGGTGAAGTCTGGGTGGGGAATCTACTCTAGCTTTGGTCAGGGAGTGGCATTAGCAGTTCTCATCATCTAAGAGGGAGGGTCTGCCCCCTGCCACCCTACCTTCCCCCATGTGAATCAATTTGCTACCTAATCTTACTGCCCCCACGTAGGAATCTAGGTCTTGCTGGGCCTTTAGAAACACTAAACTTCTGCTTTGGAGGATTCTCAAAACTTCTCTAGCTTTTGTCCTAGTTTATATGGAGATTTACCTGCCTAAACCAGACCCTGTGGTCCTTCCTCTTCTTTCCACCACACTACCCTCTCAAATTAAAACAAACTTCTCCCTCCAGTATCCATAACACTTTCTGAGCTGGGGACAGGGATGTCAGACTGAAAGCACAGGACAGGAGTCAGAGGCAGTACCCCCAACTCCTTGCTTTCTGAACTGTAGGTTTTGTCTCTGTAAAGTGGGGAATATCTAATAATTGGCAACTTAGTAGAGTGTATGTGATCATTTATGAAAATGCCTTGTAGCCTGATTGGTGGTGGTGCAGTAGATGGGGTATCAACTTGTGATGCTGAGGTCCCAGGTTTGAAACCCCAAAGTCGCCACTCATCTGGCTCAAGTGCAGGTTCACCAGCTTGAGCATGGGGTCACCGGCTTGAACGTGGGATCATAGACATGAACTCATGGTCGCTGGCTTGAGCCCAAAGGTCACTGACTTGCAGCCCAAGATCACTGGCTTGAGCAAGGAGGAGTCACTGACTCAGCTGGAACCCCCCAGTCAAGGCATATATGAGAAGCAATCAATGAGTTGCCCCAACTATGAGTTGATGCTTCTCATCTCTCTCCCTTCTTCCCTCCCTCTGTCTCTTTCTCTCTCCCCTTCAAAAAAAAAAAAGAAAAAAAAAAAAGTCTTTGTAAATGGCAGAGGGCTTCAATGCCACCCAAAGGTCAGGGAGTGTCATTGTTAAGAGTTAAGAACGCCCTCCCTCTGCCCTGGCTGGTTAGCTCAGTTGGTTCAAGCATCTTCCCAATAGCCAGTGTTGCGGTTTGATCCTTGGTCAGGGCACATACAAGAATCAATCAATGAATGCATAAATAACAACAAATCAGTGGTTTTTTCTCTCCCTCTCCTTTCTTCTCTCTTTCTAAATCAATTAAAAAAAGATGCCTTCCCTCTAGGAATGATGTCGGTCTTGGTGGAGGGGCGGGGAAGGACGAGCTACACTGCAAGGAAGGTGCCACCTCCAAGTCCTGTGTGTTGAGGAGCTGTTGGCCCAGACAGTTCCTCAGGACTCTGGACTCCTGATCAGAGTCTGGGCCTTAGTCTTGCTAAAAGACAAGCCGTGTTATAGGTACCTCTCGGGGCGGGGAGTAGGGCCAGGGGAGGCTCAGATCAGTGGAAGCAGAATAGACCAGAGTGGTCCAGGCAGGGGCAAGCCTGGGGTCGCGCCGCAAGAAGCCTCGGAGGCGGGACCAGCGGCGGCAGAGGGGGCGTGTCCCGGTCTGGCTCAGCGCCCTCCTCCACTGGACCCGCATCCCCTGCCCCAGCCCTAGTACAACTGGGCCGGTGTGCCACTGTAGGCAGCCTAGGGAGTGCAGGAGCGGGTGCGCGCACACACGGTGGCGGCTGGGCCCGGCTCTGCTGGGTCCTTTGTGCAGCGCGGGGCGGAGGCGGTGGACTCCTGGGGGAGGGGCAGGAAGAGAGGGCGGCGCCCTGGGCCCGGGCGGCTGCTGCCGCAGCCCCCGCCCCCGGCCGGCCAGGCCCGCGGCTGCAGCGTGGCCGCGGCGTCAGCGTCAGCAGCAGCAGCAGGAGCAGCAGCCCGAGCTGCAGCGGGGCGGCCCGCGCGGGTGTTTATGTCGGGTCGCGGTGTGTCCCAGCAGCATGGCGGATTACCTGATCAGCGGCGGCACCGGCTACGTGCCCGAGGATGGGCTCACTGCGCAGCAGCTCTTCGCCAACGCCGACGGTCTCACCTACAAGTAAGCGCGGGGGCTCTCGGTCCTACCTGGGTACGCGAACCAACGCGCCGCGGTCTCCAGACTGCGGCCCTACACGTGCATCGCTCCCCCTCCGGTGACAACTGCGTTCCCGGGCCGGATACGAGCGACTTGGGGGGGAGGAAGAGTGGGGAGGCTGGGCAAGGGAAGGAAGGCGGCCCGTGCCAAAAGCAGACGGATGTAGCACAGCGACATCACGGCCCTGGGTTCCATGCCCCGTTTCTGGCTAGATCCGGGTCTGGCCTGGCCCCCTCCCCCTCTCGTGGGCATCTTGGCTTCATGAAAGGGTCTTGTGGCGTGTGAGAACACGGGATGTGAGAGTTATGAAGACTTTTCCCAGACCTTGATTTAGGACATCCTCACTCTGTCACTCGCAGAGTCACTAGGAGGGCAGAGGGGGTTTGGAGCCCAGCTAAGACATCTGCTTGGGTGTTGCCCCAGGAGAGGCCCAGCTGGACAGTGGGATGTCTCCTTTTTTCCATCATCCAGTCCTCTTTCCACTTGTGACATTGCCGGCCCACAGGTTAGCACTAGTGTCTCTGTGAGCATGAGTATTCTGTGACTGCCACCCCAAAGCCCACCCCACCTGGGATTTTGGAAGAGGTTAAGGTCTATCTATTTGCCTCTGGCTTAGTTTGCTTTTACATGGGCCCTGAGCCAGTTGTCCTGCCCGCTGCAGGCCTGGCTCTAGCTCTTCCTCCTGGCTGCAGGACTGTGACCATGCCAGGAAAGAGCATCAGAACCTGGGACTGGGGCAGTGTGGGGATACTGGACAGCCAGGAGCACCCCTGCCCTGTCTCCTGCCAGTCCCAGTCCTTGCCTGTTAGTGCTCCTGCAGAGCAGGTAGTTTCCCTAGACACCAAGAGACCCAGTCACTCCAGAGGAGTGTCTCCTGCCTGCCTGTAGCTGGGATATGGACCAGGTGAGGGGTGTATATAATACCTAGAAAATGCCAAGGGGCCCAGACTCTTACACTTCTTCTCTAGCCTCTAAGAGAGCCACAGAGCTGCTTCACTGTACAGAAAGAAGAGCTGCCATAGGGCATGGGCGGTTAAAATGTTTATTTCTTTGGTAGTCTTTGATGAGGGGGGAGAGTATCTCTTTGATATATTTTTCACTGAGGTCTGCCCGAGGGAAACTCCCTAGAGAAATTGCTAGGAGTTGATCTTGGCCTTGGGGCAGGTTAAAGACCCAACCCCTCCCCTTCACCTAGTTGCTTTTCCTTCCTGTGTGGAGTGCCTGCTGCTTTGCTTAGTGGGGTGGGGAATGTTCCTGACCTGCGGGACATTTGCTTTGGGGTGTGTCTGTTCTGTGATTTCAGGTGGATTGAGCGCAGCAGGGTCCGAGGGCTGTGGTACTGTGCTTACACCTGTGCAGGCCTGCTCTCCCCTTCTGGGTTTGCTGTGACCCAGCCCCACTCCAGTGTTGGCAGCTGCCACACTTTGGCAGGGTTCTGGTCCTACCTGGAAGGCCCCTTCCTCCCCTTTTCCATCTCAGACCCTGACTGTGGTTGCTTCAGCCCAGCTGGGCGAATGCTTACCAATGCCTGCACTGTCAGAACATGCCCGGCCAGCCGGGACTCAGCCCCCTGGGGTCCCTTGAGCCATTCTGAAACCTGTGTGATTGAGCAGCCCTGACGTTTGGCTGTGTGCAGCGTGTCCTGTGCTGTGTGGTGTTCATATCATGCTGCACTTCTAAATTGTTCTCAGGTTCATTCCATGTTGACTTACTGTCCTCTCATCAAGATTGAGAAGTTTTCAAGGGCAGGCACTGTACCTGCAGTATGTGCCATTATGGATGGGAACTTCTCTGTTCCTTGACGAACTCAGCCCTGGAGACAATGAGCATTTTGGGCCAGCTGCCTCGGTGGCGCCCTAGGTCCATAGCCCTGCCGCTGCCTTTGGCTGTAGTTCTCTGCGCTGGAGTCAGCAGGATGCCAGTGAGGGGCACTGCCGGAAGGGGCAGCGGGGGCCAGAGGGGCTCCAGCCTCTCCCCTCTCCCCACCCCATGCTGCCTCCCCTGGCATGGCAGGCCCCTACTTTCAGGGACTCACCCAGCAACACTCACTCTTCTCTCTTCATAGCGACTTCCTGATTCTCCCAGGATTCATAGACTTCATAGCTGATGAGGTGGTGAGTACCTGCTGACCAGAGAGAGAGGGGCTGTGCATTTGGTGGAAGGGGTTGATTTCTTGCTCAAAGGCAGCGTATGGGAGAGATTTCCTGGGAATGTGGTGGATGTAGCCTTTATTGCTGCCACAGAAGCTGGCCCAGTGCAATGGATTATGCTTAACAGGGCAGAGGCAGCTGTGGGGACTCAGGGTATCCTGAGTGGTGGGCCTGGCCCAGGGCCAGAGGGCCTCTGTTTACTGACAGAGCCTGCCATGAGGTTCAAAAGGCCCTGGAAAGGTTGTGTGTGTGTGTGGCTGCCTTATTACCGTAGCCCTGAAGGGGATTAGGTTTTGTCTGAAATGCTGAGCAAGGACATGGTAGAAGCCAGTAAAATTATGGAGAGTTTTTTTAAATATATTTTTAAATTTTTTATTTATTGATTTTAGAGAGAGAAACGGGACAGAGAGAGAAACATCAATTTGTTCTTTTACTCATTTATGCATTCATGGGTTGATTCTTCTTTGTGCCCTAACTGGGGATTGAACTTGCAACCTCAGTGTATCAAGATGACACTCTAACCAACTGAGCTACCCAGCCAGGGCAAATTATGGAGACTCTGAATGGGGTAGACAGACTTGTTCACGGATCCAAATGTACAAGAATTGGCAAGAGGGTTTCCAGAAGTTTGATTTTTTTTTTTTTTTTTGGTATTTTTCTGAAGCTGGAAACAGGGAGAGACAGTCAGACAGACTCCCGCATGCGCCCGACCGGGATCCACCCGGCACTACGCTCTGCCCACCAGGGGGCGATGCTCTGCCCCTCGGGGGGGGGGGGGTCGCTCTGCCACGACCAGAGCCACTCTAGCGCCTGGGGCAGAGGCCAAGGAGCCATCCCCAGCGCCTGGGCCATCTTTGCTCCAATGGAGCCTTGGCTGCGGGAGGGGAAGAGAGAGACAGAGAGGAAGGAGGGGGTGGGGGTGGAGAAGCAAATGGGTGCTTCTCCTATGTGCCCTGGCCGGGAATCGAACCCGGGTCCCCCGCACGCCAGGCCGACGCTCTACCGCTGAGCCAACCGGCCAGGGCCTCAGAAGTTTGATTTTGACAAATACAAGGAAGCACAGTGCCTTGCTTGCCAGAGTGGCTCAGCTATAAGCCAAGTAAACGAACAGTACCCTTTACATAACTAACATAGGACACATTTCCAGAATCCATGGGGGGTAGTGCTGATGGATGTAAGTCATTTCACAGAAAAGCTCAATTATTCTGTGATAAATTCACACACAGTAAAAATAATAATAATAATAATAATAATAATAATAAATGTTTCTTTTATCATTGGTATTTACTTGGGTGTGATTCTTATGAAAGACCAGAGGAGAGGGCCTGAGTGTGCCCAGATCACTTATATATACACTGGGGAAGTGTAGGTCCAGCCTGTGCAGCCATTGCTGAGCCAAACAGATTTTTAGGGGGAAATTTGGGCTGTTCTGTGTATTTGCCTTATGACAGCAACCAGGAAGCCTTGTTGGTTCAGCTGTTCAGTTTAACAAAGTTTACCAAGTGCCCTGGTTTTGTGCCAGACCCTGGGCAGTGTGCTATTAAGGGAGGGATAGAAAAGATTCCTCCCAGCCATCAAGGGTCTCCTGTCCCGTGGCCTCTGTCCGGAAGGCTGTGGCTCTTCTGTGGTGTGATGGGAGAGGAGAAGGAGGACTTTTCTAGACTGTGGGGCCAGGGTTCTGAACCCCAGGGTCTGTGGATAGACTTTAGGGGCCTATAAATCTCTAAAAATTATATACTTAAACCTGTGTCTGAGTCTCCTGGGGTCTGGTACCCACAGCTGTTGGCCTGAATCTCTTGATCTGGCCCTATGTACGTTCAGAGGCAGGTGCCTCCCAAATGTGTCCTTGCCGCCCTGGCCTCCCCTTGAGCTGCAGTCCCCGAGTCATCCCCTTCCCTGGATTGCCTAAAGACTCCTTCCCAGGCCTTCTCCCGCCCAGTCCCTCTGCCTCGGGCCTTGTCACCTAGAATCTATTGTCCACATTGGAGCCTGAGTGACTTCTTTAAAATATAAATCAGATCATGTCTCTCCTCTGCCTGATCCCCCTGGCCCCCAATGGCTTTTCATCTCAGAATCTAGTCTAAACTGCTCCCACTGGCTTTCAAGGCTATGCTTTCTTGCCCTTCCCCCTCCCCCACTCTCCCTTTCCTCTATTTCACTCACCTTTTTCTTTCTTAAATGCACCCCAGGAAGACTGGGACTCAGTCTGGCCTCACGAACAGCTCCCTCTGCCTGGAATGACAGTCCCTCAGACTTTGATTGGCTTCTACTTTCATCTCTCGAGAAAGAGGCTTCCCTGACCACCGCACCCCTCTTCCAGTGGTCACTTTGCCTTCTTGCTTTCCTTCGGAGCCTTTATCCTGACTGAAGTCATTTTGTACATATGTTTCATGCTTATCTTCTACTTCCAAGTAGAATTTAAATTCTGGAGAGAGAGCAGGGGCCTCATCTGCCTTGTTCACTGCTGAATTCCCAGGCCTGTCGTGATACCGGGTACATGTAGGAGCTCAGTAGATGTTTGCTGAGTGAATGATAAAACTCTTCACCTAGACTGTGCCTCCATCCTCAGGACCTGACTTCAGCTCTGACTCGGAAGATCACACTGAAGACGCCGCTGATCTCCTCCCCCATGGACACTGTGACAGAGGCTGACATGGCCATTGCTATGGCTGTGAGTTGGGCACCGGGGTGGAGATCCCACGTTGAGGGGACTGAATATGATGGGCTGGCATCAGGAGGAATTGGAAACAGAGGTGGGGCTTGCAGAGTGAGGAGGGGCGGGCCCCTGGTGCTGACCATGCTTCCGTTCCACCCCAGCTGATGGGCGGTATTGGTTTCATTCATCACAACTGCACTCCGGAGTTCCAGGCCAATGAGGTGCGGAAGGTCAAGGCAAGTACCAGGCTCATTCCCAGAAAGAAAGTGTCACCTGGTGGCCCCCAACTCACAGACCTCTCAACCTCTCTTTCCAGCCCTGCAGGCTGGTGCATTCCCTAGCTGGTTGCTGTGGGGCCTTGTCTGCCCTTCTGCACAATGGGGACACAGGGCCCAGCCCTCACTTCCGCTGGCCCCTTGCCCCATGGAGTCCCTGGCTTCCTGTGGCACGGACAGGACACCTTCTGCCCCCCTGTGACCAGGCTGTGCAACACCTCCGGCTTTCTCCCATCCTTTCCCTCCCCGTCTCTGCCCACAGAAATTTGAACAGGGCTTCATCACGGACCCCGTGGTGCTGAGCCCCTCGCACACCGTGGGCGACGTGCTGGAGGCCAAGACTCGGCATGGCTTCTCTGGCATCCCTATCACTGAGATGGGCACCATGGGCAGCAAGCTGGTGGGCATCGTCACTTCCCGAGACATCGACTTCCTCGCAGAGAAGGACCACACCACCCTCCTCAGTGAGGTACCTGTAGGGCGGGGAACGTGTGGCGGGACAGAGTGAGGACCCCAGGTGCCTGTGACCAGGGACCAGAGGGAGGTCTGGCTCCCTTCTCTCTCACCTGCCAACCTGCAGGCAAATGTTCCTGGCCCCACAGGTGATGACAACACGGAATGAGCTGGTGGTGGCCCCAGCAGGTGTAACATTGAAAGAGGCAAATGAAATCCTGCAGCGCAGCAAGAAAGGTACCAGGGAGTAGGCGGAAGACTCAAGCCCTCCTCCCCCCCTGCCAGCCAGGATCCCTGTACCCCAGCCCCCTGTTCCTTCACAGCCTTTGCAGGTTATCCCGGCAACCAGACGGGGCCTTGGGGACGATTTGACTAACCCCAGGCTGGAGCATGATTACTGAGGTCCTCTTCTTGGCTTAGGAAAGCCTGTCCCCTGTTCAGCATCTTCACAGTATTCCTCACCCCCCCCCAAAAAAAAAAAGACTAGTCTTCTGAAATGTTTATCACAAAAAAAGGGCTCTGTAGTCCTATAAGTCTGAAAAATGCTCTTTTCTATATTACTATAAATACACTGCTCACAAAAATTAGGGGATCAGGGGACATGCAGATACTCCAGTACTTTCAGTCTTTTGTATTGTGCATTTTCACCAATGAAATAAAAGTTGGTTTTGCATCTCATTTGCATAATCAAACAACTTTCTTTGACTTGTCATGATGTCCTTGTTTACTTAAAAGAAAATCAAATGCTTCTTTTTTTGTTTCATATTCATTTTTAAATATCCCCTAATATTTGTAAGCAGTATATTTGTACATTAGCTTATTAAAGGCTCTGAGAAGTCCTGCAGTTAAATTTCTTTGACATTAGGGCTATTGACATAGCATTCATTAGGTCCCTATGGGAGACACTGGGACATGCTTCCCTGGCCCGATCTGGATTATTCTCTGGGGGTAGTATTGTACAGGGCACGTGTTCCTCCCTGCACAACAGCCTCACGTTTGTGCCCTGGTGAGGAGTTTTCAACCACTGTGGCCTGTGGCCCGGCAGGTGAAAGGCTGCCAGTGCTCAGGGATTGCCCACCCCACCCCAGGGCAGGAAGAGCTCCAGGAACCCACCTGGCTGCAAGCTTTCTTTGCTTCCTGTTCCTAGGGAATAGGTGCAGGTCTCTAGGAGCGCTTTCTGGGTGGGTGCTGTCCCCTAGTGGTTGGTTTGGGTACTTCAGTGGAATCTCTGATGTGGTCCACCTCAACCCCCATCCCCCAGAGGCTGCTCCTTCATCTCACTTCTGCCTTCCTCCTCAGGGAAGCTGCCCATTGTCAATGACCGCGACGAGCTGGTGGCCATCATTGCCCGCACTGACCTGAAGAAGAACCGGGACTACCCTCTAGCCTCCAAGGATTCCCACAAGCAACTGCTGTGTGGGGCGGCTGTGGGCACCCGTGAGGATGACAAGTACCGCCTGGACCTGCTTACCCAGGCGGGCACTGATGTCATAGTGCTGGTACGGGCACCGCCCTGGAGCTGGAGTGGGTCAGTAGAGTGGGGGCTTACTTAGGAAGGTCTGGGTTCGCCTCTAATTAAGCCTGGAGCCAGAATGAAGTGTGTCCATGGTACTCTGACCATGCAGACCAACTGTGGGCCCCTCGGAGGGCCTTCTGGGCTGTTTGTCCATTGACCTTAATGGCTACAGCTCACCTTGGAGAAACTCGCTATTGCCAGGCCCTGCGCTAAGACCTTTATGTCTCATTTAACCTAGTCACTCCCTGGGGTACAGTGGCCACACCCCTCATCAGATGAGGGACCAGAAGCTCAAGAGGTTAAGTGCTTCCATTTGGTTAGTGAGTTGGTGGGAACAGGATAGGACCCAGGCAACCTTGCTGTGGGGTCCAGTCCATCAGTGGCTGTGGAAGGGCTTTGTCTGCTTAACCTTTTGGGGGAAAGCAGGCTCTTTTGAGAATGAGCTGAGAGCTGTCTGTTGTCTTCCCAGAAAAAAACAGGGAGAGAGAGAGAGCATTCTCACTACACTTTTCATGTGATTTCAGGAGTTTGGTCACTCCAGGTCCCCCTTCCCCAGGGAGGACCTTCAGCTGTCATAGCCTGAGTTGTTCTGTCCCCTCCTCTCAGGACTCATCCCAGGGGAACTCTGAGTACCAGATCGCCATGGTGCACTATATCAAGCAGAAGTACCCCCACCTCCAGGTGATTGGGGGGAATGGTGAGTGTGGAGCCCCCTCACCCCTGGCCTTCTTGCCCCCTCACTGTGTAGCTTCCTGTCCGTCAGCATCCCAAGGTGGTGGCATCACCTCTACATGGGGGCTGAATAAATGGGCTGTGGTCACTGTAGGAGTGTTAGACTGGGGTCCTGGGGAGCCCCAGGGCAGGGCGGGGGCATCCTCACACTGTTCCTCTTTCCCTGCCATGCCCCCCAGTGGTGACAGCAGCTCAGGCCAAGAATCTGATCGATGCCGGTGTGGATGGGCTGCGTGTGGGCATGGGCTGTGGCTCTATCTGCATCACCCAAGAAGGTGGGTGTCAGAAGACTGACTGCCACTTAGAACATCCCACTGGCCCTGCACAGGCCTCAGGGCCTCACTCTCATCCCACGATGCATGCCAAGTTCTCTCTGCCAGGCCCCTTCTTGGGATGGTGGGTTCAGGGGTAACACAGGCTCAGACTCTGCCTGTTTGGCCCACAGACTTGGGGGGGCACGTGTAAGATGAGATTTCCGAGAGTTTTAGGTGTGCGCCAACCTGCTTCTCAGATTCTGGTCAAGAAGGCCCAGGTGGAGGCCCAAGGCTGGTATGGCTACTTCTCTGGGGTGCTTGTTGGAAGCTTACTCGGGGTTTAGATTAGCTTTGTGACAAGGCAGACACTTAAGACATGGAGGCAGCATGTCCTTGAATGTCTAAGGACATGTACCTTATCACCATGTGATGACAGCGAGGGAGAGGGTTCCACTCAGTCACAAAGCCTTTGTACAGGGTAGATTCCCAAACACGCAGAGGGGGAGAGGGGGACCCTGACATGTGTCCCCATGTGGATAAGGCCTGCTCCCTGGATACTGATGTCTGACTGGTGGGTCCTTGCTTGGCCTGTAGGGATGGATCTGGCCCCTCTAGTGAGGGTCATTTCTACAACACAGATGTCATTTTGGGCTTCTCTGCCTAAAACCTCTCCCTTTTTGACCTTTAGAGCCTCTGCTTTTAAGTTTATACCCTTCACCTTAGTTGACCACCATGGTGAAACGTGGGCCTTCCGCTCAGTCACTTAACAATATCAATCAAGCACCTGCTATGTGTCAGGCACTGTTCTAAACCTTGGGAAGCAATAGGCACAAAGCATCCCCTCTGAAGAAGACCTCTTCCCTACTTTACCTGGCTTAGCATCCCTCCCCAGAGTAGTGCTGGTTCCTTAGAATTCCCACTTGAAGCCTCATGCTTAAGGACCTTGCACAATTAAACAAATGCAAGACAATATCCCAAAGGAGACCATGGCTACCCAAGTCTAGTAACAGGCTTTCCAAATGAAAGCCTTGAAGGGGAACTTGTATGAAGAGAGGTGGGCCTGGGGACCACCAGGCCCGAGGGCACCAGTGTGGAGGGCGCAATACTCTGAAGGCCAGTACCAAACCCTCCTCCATCAGAATTCCCCATAGCACTGTCATGGGTGGGGTGTTCTGGGTCCCCAGGGTGACACTCACCCAAGTGTTACTTGCTGCCACCCATCTTGTGCTCCCGAAACATCATCCAGCCCTGTGCCTGGCCCCTCTGTTGCCATTGATATCTCTGTCTGTGTCCCCTCCCACAGTGATGGCCTGTGGTCGGCCTCAGGGTACTGCTGTGTATAAGGTGGCTGAGTACGCCCGGCGCTTTGGGGTACCAGTCATAGCTGACGGTGGCATCCAGACCGTGGGGCATGTGGTTAAGGCCCTGGCCCTTGGAGCATCCACAGGTGAGGGGGTTTGCTGGGGATTGGCCAGACTGGTGGGGGGCTGGGAGCTGGGCAGGGGCAGTAGGAGGCCTGTGGGCTGGAGCCACTGACCCCGCCCCTCCCCCACCACAGTGATGATGGGCTCCCTGCTCGCTGCCACCACGGAGGCCCCAGGTGAGTACTTCTTCTCAGATGGGGTGAGGCTCAAGAAGTACAGGGGCATGGGCTCCTTGGATGCCATGGAGAAGAGCAGCAGCAGCCAGAAGCGATACTTCAGGTGCCCTTCCCTGAGCCCCTGACCCCAGACACATCCACCCATAGCCCTTCAAGGGTCTGCCCAAAGCCCTTCAAGGGTCCGCCCATAGGCCTTCAAGGGTCCGCCCATAGCCCTTAAAGGGTCCGCCCATAGCCCTTCAAGGGTCCGCCCATAGCCCTTCAAGGGTCTGCCCATAACCCTTAAAGGGTCCGCCCATAGCCCTTCAAGGGTCTGCCCATAGCCCTTAAAGGGTCCGCCCATAGCCCTTCAAGGGTCGGCCCGAAGCCCTTCAAGTGTCTGCACAAGCTCTAGGCTTCCCAGGATCGCACCGAATCTCCACATTGTATTTTTGGAAAGTGGGAGTGGCTGCTTTGGAAGGGGGGTCCTTCTGAGTGGCAGCCCCTGTGTTGGTGCCCTTGAGAAGTGGGGTGGGGTCCCTGAGACACGGGCTGCCTGGCTCAGTCTCTGTGTGCCCTCCATGCAGTGAAGGGGATAAGGTGAAGATCGCACAGGGTGTCTCAGGCTCCATCCAGGACAAAGGCTCCATTCAGAAGTTCGTGCCCTACCTCATTGCGGGAATCCAGCATGGCTGCCAGGATATCGGCGCCCGGAGCCTGTCTGTCCTGCGGTGAGTGCTGTGATATGGGGTCGGGGTGGTGTAGGGAGGGGGATGGGGGGGGATGCAGGGGGCACCTGGGAGGCACTCAGCCGCCTCCATCTCTGCTTCCTTCCTCTCTCTCTCTCTCTCTTCCCCTCCCTCCCCTGTGCCCTTGGTGCCCTGACCTGCTCCCCCAACCGACTGGCCTGCAGGTCCATGATGTACTCAGGAGAGCTCAAGTTTGAGAAGCGGACCATGTCGGCTCAGATTGAGGGTGGCGTTCACGGTCTGCACTCGTAAGTGGGGTGGCCTCCTCGCCCCAGCTGGCTGGCACTGGGTCGGGCAGGTGGGGCTGAGGTTCAGGGGCCCCATGGACTGTGGGCACTAGGGATGGTGCCCCCTGCTGGTGCAGGATGTCCCCATCACTCTCTGCTACAGACCCCGCCCACCCTTGAACCCTGTTCTTTTTGCCCCTAGGTGGGCAGGCCTGTTCCTACTCCTTGGGCATCTTCCTGAGCAGGACAAGGGAGTGGCCGATAGTCCTTCCTAGGCTCCCGGCCTGTTGCTTCCTTAGAAGCTTGCTGGCTGGTGGCAGGAGCTGGCA
Organism: Saccopteryx leptura; assembly: GCF_036850995.1. NCBI lineage: Eukaryota > Metazoa > Chordata > Mammalia > Chiroptera > Emballonuridae > Saccopteryx > Saccopteryx leptura. The sequence goes on along the minus strand of NC_089504.1, from coordinate 305,765,156 downwards.
GTGTGGGGCACTCCTGCTGGTGGCAGCCCCAGGCAGGCAGGTGTAGGCTGGGGCACGAGCCCTCAGGCAGGCGGGGAGAAGGGCAGAGAGGCAGGCGGCAGGGCCAGCGCTGGGGCAACTACGGGTGGGGGCAGTGTTAGTCGGCAGCAGTGGTAGCAGGCATGTGGCCCCACCTGTTCTAGAGAGCCTGTCCCCCAGGCATAGGCGGGCTTCTAACCTGTGTCTCTTTCTGCCCCACCCTCCCGTAGCTATACCTATCTGCCGTGTAAGTAACCGCGCTGCCCGGGCCAAGCGTAGAGTAGAGCAGGGGCACTTTGGGTGGGACTTGGGCTGGGGGTGGGGTAGGGGCATTGTATCGGGGGTGTCATCATGGGACAGGGACGCCAGGACTAGCACCGTGGTGGGGGCAGCCCGCGGTGGCCCCTCCTCCGGCAGAAGCATCCCCTTGTGGCATACAGAGAGATGTTCCTGACCACAGGCCTGAGGCTGCTCTGTCTTGGACTGGACCCAGTGACCACAGGGGCCGAGGCTACTTATGCAGGGGTGAGGTAGAGACTTGGGCAGCCGAGGTTCAGCTTGGTCTGAGCTCGCTCTGTGAGGATGAGCCATGCCTTCCTGAGCTGGCTCTCCACCCTGGCACTGAGGACAGTCCACTCAGCTGTGGCTGTGGCCAGGAGCATGGCTGTCTCTGGTCCTGGGAGGACAGAGGCATAGGGCCTGCTCTTCTCCCCCCATGGCTGAGAGGCAGGGCTTTGCGGTTCACTGCCTCTCCTGCACCTGGGGCCACCTGGCACCCGCAGGCCTGGGCAAGGGGGTCTGGGAAGGGAGCAGGTGCCACACGCCCACTTTCAGTTCCCTCTTGCCTTGTCCCCACAGTTACGAGAAGCGGCTGTACTGAGGACGGTGGTGGAGGCCGAGGTGGCGGAGGGGGTGCGCCCCAGGGTCCCCCATTAGGCACAGCCTCCGTCCATAACTGAGCAGCCCACAGATTTGCACTACGGGTTCCCCAGCTCCTTTCAGGAGAGAGAAGGGGAGGCCCTGAGGGTCTGCGGCCCCTCCCTGGGCACCTCCCGCAGAGTCAGGACTTCCCGGGGCCTGCCCGCCCTGGGAGCCCCACCAGGCCCCCCTGTCTCCAGTCCCCCTGAGCCCACCAGCCTGGGCTCTCAGGCCCTGTGCCTGCCTCAGGTCTCTCCCTGCAGCCTGCTCCGGCCTGGCTCCCTCCCCGGGGGCAGGTGGCCCCTCCTGGCTTCCCCTGTAGGGTACCTCCCTCCCCACCCCCACCCCAGAAATGGTGCTCTCCTGGCCCTGCCTCTGGCCCCGGCCTGGGCTGCTGCCCCCTCAGCCACGGGCACTTCTGGGCTCCTGACCTAGGCCAGAGGGAGGTCTCTGCCCCCTTCCCCTGGGCCTAGGCGACCTGCTCCTCAGGCCTCTCCCTGTCCCCTGCCCTGGGGAGGAGGCAGCCTATCTTTCTCGACTCATCCCCAGTTGTACCATGCCTGCCCTCTCCTCTCAGCTGCAGTCGAAGGCTTTAACTTTGCACACTTTGGGTCACAGTTACGTCATTGTATATTAAATAATCTGAATAAATCAAGAGGTCACAAAGCCTCTCCCATCCTGTCTTGGTCCCTTGTCCACTGGGCAGCTGGCCCCATCCTGGTGTGTGAGCTGGGTAGCCCAGAGCCCCATTAGTCGGGCCTTGGTGGAGGTGGGGGGCAGACCTGGCCTCCCTGGGAAGGTGATGAGGGCGCTGCGGTACTCCAGGGGCTGCTGGGGCAGGTGGGCCACACGGTGGGAAGCCTCCCAGACCTGTCAGCTGGCCAGCAGCATGTGCAGGTGGGCAGTGCTGGACAGGGGATCATTGGAGGCTTCACTCCTGCTGCCACAAAGCACCTACCACAGCCTCATAATGCCAGGCAGCACAGCCGGCACACGTGGAACCAAAGCATGGCTGTGAGCACCTGGCCTAGGGCCTCGGTCTCATCAGCTGACACACCTATGGGCACTAAGTAGAGGGGGGTAGTGCCCCTTATTCGTGTGCGGCTCCAGCCCCACCTCCCAGCCTCAAACCCCTCCTGCAGGGACAGCCTGGCGCATGGGCTGAACTTCCCGAGAGCTGGGGGTCCTGGGCCGTTCACACTGTCCCCCTCTGCCTCTGTTGTTGTAGTTGGGCAGTGGTCACACAGCTGTCCCCGCTTGGGGCAGAAGCGAGGAAGATGGCCTGGGACGCTCTGGTGTTGGGAATAAACAGGAGCAGAAGGGTTCGTAGTGAGGGGTGGATACTCTCGTGGCTGCAGAGATGGTGGCCTCAGCCCACACCTGGCGGGCCATGCCATGCCAGCTCCTGCCCTCCCCCAGGTCCTTCCGAAGAGCCACTCGGAATGGGACCAGCCTTTCACTGTGGCACTGTCCAGCTTTGGGGCGCCATCAGGAAAGAGAAGGAAAGAGCTGGACGGCAGGGCTGTTGGTGGGCTCAGAGCTGGTTCAACAACTGCTCCAGGAGTGGTTGCAAAGTGACTGGTCCATTGAGTCCCTGGAGGCCTGGTGCCCTGGAGCCTGTGGCCTCTGTGAACTCCTAACGTCCAGCGTGACCCAGCGGGGTGGGAGAAGGCTACGCAGAGACCAGGGCATGGTAAAAGATGAGAGGAGATGGACCAAAATGAAACCACATTTGTCATGCACATTGGTTTACCAAAACCCCACAGGAAGCAGCTTGACCTACCACTGAGAATGGGAAAGATCTAAGGGTTTTGAGAGAATTGCCCTGTCACTCTGCATCAAGGGTGTGAGTGGTTCCAAGGGAGAATTTTCCTTTTGAACTAGACCTAATTGGTCAATTAGAGCTGACCAATGGAATGGTTTACCTTACAACGATGACCTTCCAGTAAGTTCGGGTATGTTAGCATTAGCTTGGCCCTTCCAGAGGAAGCTCCTCTCTGACCGCAGGGGAAGTTTCGACATGGTGATCCTCAAACTTCAGTGTGTGTAGAGTCCGCTGGAGAGCTAAGACAAGCCCAGAGGCCAGGCTCCTGGAGTGGGATGGGGTCTGGGCCTGTGAATTGTCCCCAGCCTCGGGTGAGTCCAACGGTTACCAAAGTTGGAGAATTACTTGTTTAGAGGAAGTTCACACATACGTGAGTTCTGAGGCTCTTTCCAAAGCATGTGCCCTGAGAAAAGAATTTCAGATGACAGCACCCACGTCATGGCTCATTGTGGGGATTATGTGAGAGGTTACGGGTGCTCAGTACATGAGTCTTATGTGTCCTGTCTGCCTCCCACCTCCGCCACGGAGAACAGGAGCCAGAGATGAGTGGATGCCAGCCTGGACCCAGACAGCACGCTCCCTCCGGGTGTAAATGCAGCCATAGTGGAGGAGGCCCAGGTGGGACAGAGGGTAGGAAGGCCATGTCAGGTGGACATTCAGAGGCAGTCCAGAGTCACATCTGGGATAGATGCAGATCATAGCCCCGATGGTCAGCACAGCATGTCCACTTGGGGTTCATCCTCGTTTGTAAGGCCCTGGTGCCCTCTCACCCTCACCCTGGCACACTCACCCAGCACTGAGCAGACCAGACTGCCCAGGCTGTTAAAGATGTGGCCCTGCAGGTGCCAGGTCACGCTCAGGTCCTGGCTCGTGAGCAGTGGTGTCTGGGCCGAAGTGTAGCCACCCCGGGAGAGGGCAGGCAGCTGGCCAGAGCCCAGGCCAAGCAATGCCAGCACCCTGTCCACCTGCCCCAGGAAATGGCTCTGCCTATTTGTTATCTGTGTTAGCTCTCCATGCCAGCATGGCCAAGTCGCAGGCCAGATAGAGCTGCAGGTCCCTGGCTTGCGGGAGCAGGAGGAGCAGGAGCGGGGCCCCAGAGGACCCTGGGAGGCGGGACCTGCAGTGCAGGTGGAGCGGGAGAGGGCCCTGGCTGCCACACATGGAGGACAGGTGTACGAAGAGTGTCAGGAGCCCTTTACCTCGGCCCCCACTTTTCCTTCCACACCTTCAGGTCGAAACAGCGCTCTCAGACAGCACGGCCAGGTAGCTAGGAAGGGCCGGACTAGTCCTCTGAGCGGAGCCCCAACCCCAGCCTCTCTGGGTCCTCTCCTGCTTTACACAAGGCTCCCCTTTTCTACAGGGTTGTGAACCAATCCTATCTACCTCATCCCACCTCATCCCCAGCATCCCTCTGCCTTCAGCTGAGGAGACTTTGGAGGCAGGCCACCTGTCAGAGGGTAAAGCATGTAGCTCTCCGTAACCCCTCTCAGGCCCCAGCCCCACAAGCCTGCTCCCCACACCTACTGTCCTCGGACAAGGCCCCTTACCTGAAGGCTGTGGGAGTCACCTCTAGGGTTCTTTACTGTCCAGCTCAGCTCGGGGAGGTGGCGACCATGGGTTTGGGTCTGGGACCAGTGGAGACTTTGGTCCCCAGCCTCCTGCTCTACCCCCTCTTAAACCTACTGGCCACAATAGCCTCTAGGTGCCTGGCTCCCAAGTCAGCTATGCCCCAGCTCAGCTACAGTCAGGGAGGAGGCATCTGAATAACAAGGTACAGTGCAGTAATAGCCCAAGACAGATAGAGGCCAGCCTTCCCCTGTCCATGTGCCTCAGTTTCTCTACCTGTGATCCTACCTGGGGGGAAAAAGGAGCAACCTCCCCAGCCCTGCTCCAGGCTTCCCAGCAGCTTCCTGTCTGTGACTGCACACACCACTGCTCCATGCCACCCTTCACCTTTCAGGGCTGGGCTCGGTGCCACGGCCGGCGAGCCGGCAGGAGACCTGGGCTCCCGCAGCCTCTGCTTCTCCCAGACTCCTTTGGAGGCAGATGCTCCAACAAGCTGTCAGGTGGCTGAGAAGGTTCTCCCCAGGGAAGAAAAGGGAAGTCAGGGCCAGGGACACCAGCGGGGCAGAGCAGTTGGGAGGGAGGAGGGAGCCAGAGGGGATGTTGTGTAAGGACTTTGCTGTGACCCCACACGTCACTCCTGCCCCCAACTTTAACCTCCTCCTTTCCACTGCTCCTTCCCTGTGGAGAGCAGGCTAGTGGGGAAGAAAATATGTGTTTACACTGCGGACTCTGAGCTTCAGGAGATCAATTAAGGGGAAGGGGCTTCCTTCAGACCTCACACTACCAGAAGTCCTCCTGCTCCTGTGTCCTCGGTCCTTCTATAGGGAAGGACACGGCTTCCACCCCTCCCTGTGGTCTGTGGTGCTTCCAATTCCTTTCCATACCCCTGGTCCCTTGGAAAATCTAGGGACACAAAGAAAAGAAGTGTCTTCTATGATGGAGAGATTTGGAGGAGAACAGGGGCGAGGGCGGGGGCAGAGGGTGTTCCTGCTCCGGACCTGGGACTCCCAGGTCTGGGTTCTTTAGGAGCCGTGTGGCATTGAATCCGGCAGGTGGCGCCAAGACTCATCGACGTGTGGGACCCCAGGGAACGGGAGTGGGGCAGTTTCCTAGGCAACAGGCAGCCGTTTTAAAAGCCCTGCCCTTGGCAACCATTCCTTGATTGCCCGCGTCCATAGTACAATACAATAAGGCTTCTGAAGAACAGGGGAGACATAGGGGTAAAATAATCGAATCTCGAGAAACAAGAGAGGCTGGCTGGGGGTGGGGACGGGAGTCTGAAAGACTTGTTCTCTGCTGTCAGGTATTACTGAGCGCCAGTCACTGATGGGTGCGGCTTAGCCTCAGCGACCCTATAAGGCAGTAGCACGTATTCCTTTATTAGGGTGGGGATGCGAGCCTGGGAGAGAGAGTGACTTCTCAAGTCACAGCTGGTAAGAGGTGGAGCCGATGAGGGGGCTGGACCTACTTACATGTCCTCCCTCTGTCCACTTCACTCCACCTCCTGGTGGGTGTGACTGTCCAAGCCTCCAAGGGGCAGAGGGCAAGGCCTGTTGGGAGACTGAGAGCAGCGGCCGTGGCTCAGAGACAAAACCGATCCTCCCTTTCCCTCATGGCTCCCCTTGCCCTGCCTATGTGGGGCGTCCTTTGCTCAGGCTCCCCTCTGTCGGAGGACCACTGGGTGAGAGGGGAGGGGACTTAGGCATTCTGGATGTTAAGTGAACCTTCTAGAGAAACGAAGGACAGGAGAGCTCTCCAAGAGGGACACCAAGCGGCAGCCCTATTCTGGGGAGAAGCAGGAAACGATTCCATTTCAGCAGTTGTGTGAGGAGAAAGCCAGCTCCAACTGGGTCAAGGGACGGTGCTTGGAGGATTCAGATTCAGCCCGGAGACCTAATCTTCTCTCACTCCCTTGTGATTACATCGCCTCGCTTACTCCATATCTCTACCAGAATCTCATGCTGAATGCAACCATCACTGAACTTCCTTTTTATTTCTCTTTTTAACTTTATTTATTGATTGACTTTAGAAAGAGAGAAAACATCAATTTGTTATTTCACTTGTTTATGCATTTGTTGGTTGATTCTTGTATGTGCCCTGACTGGGGATAGAACCCGCAACCTCGGCGTATCAACACTGAACTTGTGACTCCCTGTTTTAGCTTGGATTTTCCAGAGAAACAAAACCAATAGGAGATATAAATATATATGTGTGTATACATAGTATATGAATATAGGAAGTAGAGGCTATTATCATCCTCCTTTCCAGAGGTGAACACAGGCTCAGAGATGCCAAGTGATTTGCCCAAGGTTGCCCAGCCACTTGACCACGGAGAGGAGATTGTGACCCCATCACTCCCTCTCTAACCCTAAAGTTCTTACTTCTTCCACTTTCCCAGGGGAGAGCCCAGGGTCAGAGAGGGAAAAAGAAGAGAGGATGAGTGTGCCTCCTGCCCAGCAGGAGAGAACTAGCGCAGGACTGAGCTGGCAGGGAACCTGGGTGACTTGGCACCTGGCCAGCCCCTGCTGGCCTCCTCCCTCTACTCGTGTGGCCTTTGCAGCCCCAGGGCTGATTGGGCTCCCTCCCCTGGCACCAGCCTCCTTTGCCACACCCCCACCCTCGCCTGGAGCCTGGCTACACAGGGATCCCTTTCTGGCCCAGTGAGGCATGTAAGCCCGGGCTGACAGGCGTCCGGATGCCAGGGCAGCTGCGCTGGCCAAGGGTGAGGTCACGGGCTGAGCACTCTGCGTGCCTCTGTTCACAGGCTTACTCCTTGCCTTGCTTGGCTGCAGAAGTTTCCTTCTCACCTCTCCCCTGCACTGCAGCTTTACCCCAGCAGGCTCTGGCCTCTCTGGCAAAGCCTCGTGTAAGTATTAGTTTCCTGTTGCTGCTGTAACAACTTACCACAAACTTAGAAGCTTAAAACAACACACCTTTACTGTCTTATAGTTCTGGAGGTTGGAAGGCTGAAAGAGGTTCTCTGGGCTGTGCCCCAGGGAGGCTTTAGGGGAGAGTCCTTTATCTCGCATTTTCCAGCTTCTAGAGGCCATGTGGATTCTGTGACTTGTGGCCCCTTCTTCCATCTTTCTTTCTGACCTCTGCTTCCATTTTCACATTGGCTGTGACTCTGAACCCCCCCCCCCCCCCCGCCCCTGGCTCCCTCTTACAAAGTCTCGTGGTTACATTGGGCCCAGCCAGATAATCCACAGTAATCTCCTCACCTCAAAACCCTTCAGGTAGTCACATCTGCAAAGCCCCTTTTGCCACATGAGGTGACATTGGCTCAGGTGCTGGAGATGAGGACGAGGGCTTTTCAGGAGGGCCATTATCCGACTTCCCCTGCCTAGGCAGGATGCTCACTTCCTCCATAGTGCTAGGGAGTGTTTGTGGCACATTCACCACTGACGTTATCTCGCGCTGCCCCTAGGAGGTAGGCATGGATGCCCGTGGTAAAGATGGAGAGCCCGGCCAGCTCCAGAGCCTGTGGGCTTGTCGCAACCCCAATGCTGCCTCCCCAGACCAGAAATAAGCCTCTCCCTTCTGGAAACTCCACACAAACACCTTAGATTTGGCTTTGAGTCCTTTGGGTTCACCTTTTGGCCTGTGCTTTAGCCCTTGGGGCCCTGGCCTGTGACACAGAGACTAGGTACTTAGGATAGAAAGAGAGAGAGGATTTTGTGGGTTGAAGTGCATCGATGGGCATTGCAGGATGTCTGACCCCTTGCTGTGTGTGTACAAGAGTGTGTCTGTCTGGCCAGTTGTTTGGGCAGAGGGAGGAGAACTTCCACCAGATTTAGAGGGAGTTCTATCTCTAAGGATCAAGACACCCTGCTCTGGGGTCTGCCCTCACCCCCTTTCCCAGGCTCCTGCCTCTAAACCAGCCTCTAACCAAGGTTCACTCAGCCCCTGGGGCCGAGACCCGGTGTGTGTGTGTGTGTGGGGGGGAGTGTGGAAGGTGCTGGTCCACGGAGCACATTGTGAATAGAGGGCCCACCATTGTACCCTTCTCCCCTGCATTCATTTAATGAGTCAACATTTTTTGAGCTCTCACAATATACCAACCCCTTGCCCCTGCCACTCAGGCCCTGTCCTTTACTTTGCAGAGTCTGGTTCCTCAGGGAAGTACACAGCCTTGCCCAGGGTGTCCAGATGAAGCAATCTCTCCTCACCTCAGCTTCTCAATGTCCGCCTCTGGGTTCCCTTAGCGCCTCCCACACTCCTGCCTGCCCCGAACTCCCGGTGGTCCCCACCCTCCAGCCTTTTCCTGTCTTTGCCTTCACAGACATGACTTCACCCTCCTATCAGCCGAGGCCCAGCCCTGGGAGAAGGGGCGTGGCTTTCTTCACAGAACTGCCCAACATGGGACTGGAACACAGGCCTCCCAGGTAAGGCTGATTCGGACTCATTGTTACAGTTCCAGAATTATGGATACAGTTTGATGAACGGGGTGGGGTGAGGGCAGCCCCCGGCGGAGAGCATGTCCTGTCCCTCACTTCCGGCCCAGCCCAGGCCCTTGGTAGGTGAGTGTCCCCAGCACTAACTTTGCCATTTAGTGATTCTGTCATTTACATAACGGAGGCCTCAGGTATCAGGAACTGGGGAGGAGGGCTGAGATGAGGACCAGAGATTGCTGTGAGGTTCCTCCCAGCCCTTGGCCAGAGGGAGGAGGGAGGCTTGCACAGGGAGCTGGGGCAGCCTGGCCTGCATTGGGGCTGCCGGCTTCTCCACTGGCGCTAGAGGGAGAGAGGTGCGCCTTCCAGCACCTTCCACCACAACAGCCTGACCAGACCTCACATGGATGATGCCACAGTAGGTCTGTGTCCTCCCCCGCCAGCCCCGCAGACCCCTCAGTTGCCCCTTTGTGTCCTCCAAGCATCTGCAGGATGGGGACATTACCAGGGAGTGGGAGGGTCACAGGCAGAAGGGCTCAGGACAGTAGTCTCCATTCCCCTGCTGTGGAAACAGCTGAGTCCCTCAGGCACTTGTGGGAAGGCTTCAGGCTGTCAAAAAGCCAAACCCAGCTGAGATTTGCTCCTACTGGAGTTGGTGTGAGAGGAGGGGCTTGTAGCAGAACCCCCCAGTGCAACCCCTGACCTATCACCTGCCGCCACCCCACAGCTCTGTGCCTGGGTGGTCTGTGGCTCTGCAGCAAGGTGGGAGGGGCCGATTAGGGGACCTCTGCTCTAAGAAGGGACTGTGCTTTCTCACAAGGATATGAGAACCAGGACACTTTCCCCTGGGGCCTCCTCTGCCCTAAAAACGTGAACAGATCAACTTTGCAGATGGCATCACAGCTCCTACCCACCACAGCCTCGTTAGCTTTACCTGCTGGAGAGAGCACACCTTGTAATCATCCCTAGTAGGAAGCCTTCTCTCCTAGCCACTGTCATCCCTCTCTTGTCCCCACACCCCTCCTGGTACCCCTATCCCCCATCAATCTCTTCTGTTCACAGTCCCCAAACTTCCCCACCTCCTCCCCTCCCCCTCGCCCCCACGGCTTTATTTGTCACTCCTGGAACCCAGACAACATAGTATTGTAACAGCAAGCATGTGTATAGTATTTTTATGTGTTCAAAGGACTTCTTATATACTCATTTAGTGCTCCTGGTAACTCTGTGAAGGGAGAACTATTATTACTCCCATTTTGCAAATGAGGAATCTGGCACATTGGAAAACAATAAGGTTGAGTTAAGGCCCTGGCCAGTAGCTCAGTTGCTTAGAGCATCGTCCCAAACACCAAGGTTATGGTTTGATCCTTGGTCAGGGCACGTACAAGGAATCAACCAATGAGTGCATGAGTAAGTGGAACAACACATTGGTGTTTCTCTCTCTCTCTCTCTGTCTCTCTCTTTCCCCCTTTCTCTCTCTCTAAAATCAATAAATACAAAAAATAAATCATATATTTTTAAAATATAAATAAATAAAATCAATAAATAAAAATTTAAAAATAACAATAAGATTGAGTTAAGACTAAGAGCTATGGAAACAAGGATATAGAAACCCACAAAATAGACATTGGGAACAGCTATGCTTGTCAAAAGACTAAAGAATTGTTTTGTTTTATTTTAAATTACAAAGTAAAGTGTGTAGCAGACTCCCTGACCCTTGCCCTATCCACTCCTGATCCCCAAGAGCTAAAGACACAAAGAGACTCACTGGAGGGACCCTCTGCCAGCCTGCCCCAGAGCCTCCCTCCCCCAACCATGAGCCAGCCACAGGAGGTAAGGAGGTGGGGACCAGAGCAGGGTAGGGTAGGCTCCTGGGTTCCTGTCTCTATTCCTTAAACCTCCTTTACCTCACCAGTTTACTTCTCACTCACCCTCATTCTTCTTCATCTGTCTCGGAGAGAGCAGGCAGTCGCCTGCAGATACTGGTCTTCTAGGTTCTGGGAAGGTGTTCTGACCCCCCCCCCAGGGCATTGTCCCACAGAGCTGGGCTGAGAACCCCCTCACTGCTGTCTCTTTTTTGTTGATTCCTGCTGTGTTGATTCCTGTAATCCCCCTCCCTCTGCCTGTCAAGAGCAAGCCAAACCCCACTCCCAAGTGACTAATGCCTGAGTTCTATGCTGTTCCTGGTCCACTGTCCCCTCCTAGGAGTATCCCTGGAATGTGTACCCTCTGTCCTGGGAAAAGGGGCAGAAAGCCTCTTAACGTGGATGGAGAGGGAGTGAGAGAGAACAGCTGAGCTCAGGAAGGCTAGACAGGGAAGTGGCTCCAAGGAAGATGTTAGCCAAGCCAGGCAGAGCACACGATTCTTGGATGATGGAGGGGTTTGGATAATCTATGGACAAATCACAGACTGGGAGAAAATATCTCCAAAAGACATATCTAATAAAGGACTTATCCAAAATATACAAAGAACACTTAAAACTCAACAATAATCCCTGGCTGGGTAGCTCAGTTGGATGGAGTGTTGTCCCAATATGCCAAGGTTGTGGGTCCAATCCCTGGTCAGGGCACACACAGGAATCAACCACTGAATGCATGAATGGGTGGAACAACAAATTGATCTCTCTCTCTCTCTGAAATAAAATGAAAAACTCAACAATAAGAAAATGAATAATTCAATAAAAAAAATAGGCCAAAGATCTGAAAGACTGCTCACCAAAGAAGATAAACAGTTGGTAAGTAAGCAGATGAAGTGATGTTCATTTATTATTGTCTCCAGAATCAAGAGGAGTGAGTGAGCGAGGAGAAGTGACTGATGGGTCTACTGTTTCCGGAAGGTCGAGGAAGAAGATTCGGGTCCATTGGACTTAGCAAGGGTTGTTTGGCAGAGCAGTGAGATGGAAGCTGGACGGCAGGAGGAGGTCAGGCAGTGGAGATGGTGGTGCAAACAACTCCGGAGAATTTCTGCTGTGAGGAGCAGAGAGATGGGGCAGCCATTTGGTTAGTCCTTCTTCCCATTGCTTTGACCTTTCTGTTGATTCTTGTGCCAGAATCAATTTTGTAAAAGACCATTATAGCTACATAACATAGTTTAATGTTTATGTAAAGGATTTTAAGTCATTGCAGCTTTGTAATATAGTTCAATATTTATGTAAATGAATACATACTACCCAAAAGAACAAATTTTTTGCCATACAACCTATTTGCCACTCTTCCTTTGCCAAAGGAAAAGAATTTAAATATTTTTGCCTGTTAGTCTTACAGATGAGCTTTAGAACAATTATTTCAAATTTTAAAAATCTCAGTGATATTTTATTTTTAAAAACTTTTTAAAAATTGTGTTTATTAATTTTAGAGAGAGAAACACTGATTTGTTATTCCACTTATGTATGCATTCATTGGTTGATTCTTTTATGTGCCCTGATGGGGGATTGAACCCGCAAACTTGGTGTATCGGAACAACACTTTAACCAACTGAGCTACTTGGCCAGGGTTATTTTATTTTAATTGGACTAATACTCAACATATAAATAAAGAATTTAATGACCTTATAAAATATGGAGGGGTTGATCCGGAAACAAGATATGTTTCTCCATTTATCAAGGTCTTTTCCTTTTTTTCAGCTTTATTGAGGTATTACTGACAAATACAGTTGTAATACATGTAAACAGTATAATGTGACGATTTGATATACATACACGTTGTGAAAGGATTTATTGAGGCCTCTTTTATATCTCTCAATAAAGTTTTGTAGTTTTCTTCACCTAGATTCTTTTTCTTTTTTTTATTTTCTTTTTTTAAAGATTTTATTTATTCAATTTTCAGAGAGGAGAGAGAGAGAGAGAGGGAGGGAGGGAGGGAGGGAGGGAGGGAGGGAGGGAGGGAGAGAAAGGGAAGGAGCAGGAAGCATCAACTCCCATACGTGCCTTGACTAGGCAAGCCCAGGGTATCGAACAGGCGACCTCAGCATTCCAGGTCGACGCTTTATCCCACTGCGCCACTAGATTCTTTTTCTTTAGTAGAAAGTTCCTTTCTTTCTTTAATGTATTCTGCCTATATAAAGCGTGCCTTTTCTTCCAGTCCTTATAGGGAAAAGCTATTGATGGGACTGCTTAGCTTTAATCTAATTACATCTTTTTCTAATGTTTTCCAAATGTTTCACAACATAATGGTATTTTGCCTTCCCTTTTACTCTTTTCCAATATTGACACTTATTACTTCTCCTCCTCCTCTTCCTTTTCGTCTTTCTCCTCGTTTTTCTTCACATCTTTCTGCATTGACAACAGTTGGCAAACCCAAGTTAAATGTCAGCATTAATAGCAGAATCTCCATTTCTAATTTTAAGGAAGTTTTATTTTTCTGTAAAATTTAGGGTTAGTTATTCTTTGAAATAGAATTTTTATCAATTTAGGAGATAGGTTTCATTATTAATTTTTAAAAACGCCTTTTAAAAATCTATTAAAGTTTTTTAAGTTGGCCTGTTGATTTCAAAATGCTGAAGAAAACTTACTTTCAACATAGAATTTATATTCATTTAAGCTATCAATCAAGTAAAATGATAGAATATATATGTTTTCAGATATATGAGATTTCAAAAGGTTTACCTCCAATGCACCGTTTCTGGAAAAGCTACTAGAGAAAATGCTCTAGTAGCATTTAAATTGATATTGAGAAATGTATCATCATTCAGAGGAGTACATAAAAGTGTATACAAAAAATTTAAAAAGTATATATTTTAAAAAATAATAAAATGAACACCCATGTATTCACCACATAGGAAAAGAAATAGAACACGACCACTATCTTAGAAACCCTGAATTCTTCTCTCCCAGTCATAACCACACTTTGTTGCCTACCCCACCCCAGGGATAGAACCTCTTGAGTTTTAGGTTAATCCTTCCCTTGCTTTGTTTCTGGTTTCATCACCTATGTGTATGTTTCCACACAATGCTGAGCAGCAAGCATAATCCTAACTGGGAAAGGAAAGGACAAGCTTGTGCCGGATGAAGACTTCAGGGAGAAGAGCTGCCGTGGAGCCTCTAGGTCTTGGTGTGGCTTTGGTTTCTCTGAAAGTCTACATACAGGTGTCCCCAAATACAACCGGCGGGCCGCACGAGGCCATTTATCCGCCCCCCCCCCCCCCCGCCACACTTCCGGAAGGGGCACCTCTTTCATTGGTGGTCAGTGAGAGGAGCACTGTATGTGGCGGCCCTCCAATGGTCTGAGGGACAGTGAACTGGCCCCCTGTGTAAAATGTTTGGGGACCCCTGCAACAACCTTTTCTGGGATTGTCAGTGAGCAAGGTCAGGAGGGAATCCTGGGAAACAGAGGCTCACCAAAGTGAGGGCTGTAGTGTCAAACAGACCTTGGCTGACTGGATGGAATCTTGTCGGGGCAGTGGGCTGCTTTGTGCTGACTGTTTGAGCTCACTCTCATCTCCTCATCTCAGGAGCAGGTCAAAGTGGAACATTCCCTGAGCAGGCGGCAGGACACGGAGGGGAGAATAGTAGTGTTATTGTAGTTGGTCAAGACATGGGTAAGTACAAATAAGAAATGGAGCAGGCTCACCCAAAATTCTGACCTGAGGTTCCAAGGACAGTATGCTGGCATCAAGGATCTCGGTGATGACAGCCATCAACATCTCCTGAGTTGGTCACACTGCTCCAATCTGACCCGGTGTGCTTGTGATACACAGCTGACATCCTGGTGTCCCCCTTCTCTGTCTTTCAAGGACCCCGCTTTGCCTCTGCCTATGGTGGGTCTCCTGTGTCCTGCATCCACATTCTCTCTCTCTCTCTCTCTCTCTCTCTCTCTCTCCTTCTCTCTCTCTGTGTTTGGTTTACTTTCTGGTTTTGGTGGAGCATTTTCTCTAGTAGCTTTTCCAGAAACGGTGCATCAGAGGTAAACCTTTTGAAATCTCATATGTCCGAAAACGTATATATTCTATAATTTTACTTGATTGATAGCTTAAATGGATATAAATTCTATGTTGAAAGTAAGTTTTCTACAGCATTTTGAAAGCATTGCTTTTAACTTCTAGTGTTGCTGTTGAGAAACCTAAAGCCTTTCAGATAGCTAATCCTTTGGACATTGCTTTTTTCTTTCTTTCTTTCTTTCTTTCTGGAAGTTTCTAGATTCTTTTTTTTAATTTGTCTTGGTCTGGATTTTCATCCACAGTGCTGGGTCTTAGTGGACCCACCCTTATGATCTCACAACTCATTTTCTTCTGTTCTGGAAAATTTCTTCAAATTAGTTCATTGGTGATTTCTTTTTTTCTGTTTTCATCTATTTTTTTCTTTTCTTTTTGAAACTTCTATTATTTTGATGATGAACTCTTAGAATTGTCCTCTAATGCTCTTATCTTTTATCACCTTTACACTTTATCTCTTAGTATGTTTGCTTTACTTTCTAGGGAGATTTAATCAACATTATCTTCCTCTTTCTATTAATGTTATTATTTCTGCTGTTGAGGTTTTATTTTTCAAGACATAATTGTTGCTGTTGCTATTCTCGGGATGTTTCTTTGTATAGCATCTTGTTCTTGTTTCATGGATGCTGTATCTTCTCTTATCTCTCAAAGGCTATTAACAATGGTCTTCTTTTTTTATAAATTTATTTTTATTTTTTTTTCTTTGTTTTTTTCAGAGAGAGGAATAGACAGGGATAGACAGACAGAAACAGAGAGATAAGAAGCACCAATCATTAGTTTTTCATTGCGCATTATGACACCTTAGTTGTTCATTGATTGCTTTCTCATATGTGCCTTGACCATGGGCCTTCAGCAGACTGAGTAACCCCTTGCTCAAGCCAGCGACCTTGGGTCCAACCAAGCTGGTAAGCTTTTTGCTCAAGCCAGATGAGCCTGCGTTCAAGCTGGCAACCTCGGGGTCTCAAACCTGGGTTCTCGGCATCCCAGTTCGACGCTCTGTCCACTGCGCCACCGCCTGGTCAGGCACAATGGTCTTCTTGACATCTTTTTTTATCTGTATAACTTGTTTCCTCCAAGTTACTTTTTCTGGTTCTTTGTTTCATTTCTCTCTTCAGCATTAGAAAATTTCCTGGACATCTGGTAATCTTTGGCCATGGTTAAGTTTGCAGGGCTGGAGGAGAGGTTAGTCAAAGGCTGAGCTCACAGGTTGGGTTTGACAGTGTTGGGTGATATAGCTGGGGAGATGCCCATGTCAGTATCTTTAGGCCTTTCTTCTTGGGCTAGTGACACACCCTAGAGTAGAGAGAGAGAGTCTTCCAGTTTCTTGCCCAGATGGCCTGCTCTTAGTGCTTTGGGAGCCTGATGGTGGGAGAAGGCTCAGGATCTCTGCACTCGGCACTCCACATGACATGGTTGTCCCATCCCCTTGCTTTCACAGTTTTCAGTATGGTATCTTCATTCATAACTGTACTTGAAGTTTCTCCAACCCAGATATCCTCTATCTCAGTGGTCCCCAACCTTTTTTGGACCATGGACCGGTTTAATGTCAGAAAATATTTTCACGGACTGGCCTTTAGGGTGTGACCGAGATAAGTGTCAAGAGTGAGTCTTAGACGGATGTAACAGAGGGAATCTGGTCATTTTTTTTTTTTTTTTTTGTATTTTTCTGAAGCTGGAAACAGGGAGAGACAGTCAGACAGACTCCCGCATGCGCCCAACCGGGATCCACCCGGCACGCCCACCAGGGGGCGACGCTCTGCCCACCAGGGGGTGATGCTCTGCCCCTCTGGGGTGCCGCTCTGTTGCGACCAGAGCCACTCTAGCGCCTGGGGAAGTGGCCAAGGAGCCGTCCCCAGAGCCCGGGCCATCTTTGCTCCAATGGAGCCTCGGCTGAGGGAGGGGAAGAGAGAGACAGAGAGGAAAGAGAGGGGGAAGGGTGGAGAAGCAGATGGGCGCTTCTCCTGTGTGCCCTGGCCGGGAATCGAACCCAGGACCTCTGCACGCCAGGCCAACGCTCTACCACTGAGCCAACCGGCCAGGGCCGGAATCTGGTCATTTTTTAAAAATAAAACATCGTTCAGACTTAAATATAAATAAAACGGATATAATGTAAGTTATTTATTCCTTCTCTGCAGACCGGTACCAAATGGCCCATGGACTGGTACCGGTCTGTGGCCCGGGGGTTGAGGACCACTGCTCTATCTTACCTTCTTCAAAGGTAAATCCTCCAGGTTCTGGCTGGGATAGTGGTGGGGCTATTGTCCAGTGGCTTGGAGTTGGGGAAGAGATCTAGAGATCCAACTTTTTCTCTTTGTGGTCTTTATATTAGCAACTTTTCCCACAGTTCCAGAGGTACCACGGATTGCCATTTTCTGTGCCTTCTAACATGTCAGCTGTTTCTTTGGGGCTGATAAGTCAGTAACTGCATAGGTCTCTGCCATTCTGTTTCAAAAATGTTGTGGCTGTTGTCTCTTTTTCTGTTCTTTCCATCCTTGTAGGTTTATTTCTTGATTTCAAAATCTCTTTATTGACATTTTAGTGAGGTTTGGGGAGGGACTGAAATTAGAACTATGCATTCAATCACCATCTTAACCCAGAGCCCTAACTTCCCTTTTCAATATATTTTAAAAAATATAATTCCTGGGCATAACCCTACTTGCTCACGAACAATTGCTATTTTAATATACGGGGATTTGTTTATTTCTGTCTTTCCATTTAGAAGTCTTTAAGTGAACATGACTAGTAGGAAATGAGCCTTTCTATGAAGAGAATTTGAGGGAAATGTCTCTAGCGGGATGACTTTTATT
This sequence comes from Saccopteryx leptura, assembly GCF_036850995.1. Classification (NCBI taxonomy): domain Eukaryota; kingdom Metazoa; phylum Chordata; class Mammalia; order Chiroptera; family Emballonuridae; genus Saccopteryx; species Saccopteryx leptura. Next base: position 305,747,705 of record NC_089504.1, on the reverse strand, counting down.
CAGTATATAAGGAAAAACCAGAGGCTGAATCTCAGCATGCAGCCTCCAGGCAGCCCCTAAAAAGGACCAGACCCTATAGTGAACCCTGAGGTGATACCCTTTGCAATTGTCTCAAGATCCAGAATAAATCTCAGGCTTCACCCGTTGACATTGCCTGGAGAGGAGCTCAGTTGGTGGTTTGCGCTTATCTTATATCAGTTGGGGAAATTCTGTGATAAGATGCCTTTTTTATTTAAAATTTTAATTAAATTTATTGGGATGATATTGGTTAATAAAAGTATATAGGTTTCAAGTGTACAATTCGATAATATGTCATTTGTATTTTGCACCCAAAATCAAATTGGATGCCTTTCTAAAATGCAATGCATTGCCCATTTGGGCCCCAGAATAATAATAATAATAATAATAATAATAATAATAATTCTTTATTGATTTTTAGAAAGAAAGGAAGGGAGCAAGAGAGACACCAATTTGTTGTTCCACCTTTTTTTAAAAAAAGATTTTATTTATTGATTTTAGAGAGAGGAGAGACAGAGAAAGGCAGTGGGGGAGGAGCGTGTATGTGCTTTGACGGTGCAAGCCCAGGGTTTTGAACCAGCAACCTCAGCATTCCAGGTTGACACTTTATCCACTGTGCCACCACAGGCCAGGCTGTTGCTCCACTTATTGATGCATTCATCGGTTGATTCTTGTATGTGCCCTAACCAGAGATCGAACCCACAATCTTGGCCTATGTGGACGATGCTCTAACCAACTGAGTTTACCAACCAGGGTAGGGTCCCCCTGATACTTTTAAACACTAGCATTTTTGGAGGAACACTTGAAGGGATTTAGAAACTCAAGGCAACATAAATGAGTCAGCCCCACTTAAAATCAGTCACTGAGACGGCATAAATAGACCCATGAAGTATTCACAGTGATCATCCAGCTCTTTAGTCATCTTCATCACTGTGGCACTGTGGGCCCGGGCTCCCTATATTCCTGAGTCTGCACACTCTTTCTTCCACTTCACTGTTCTCCTCCTGCTCCCAACTGGAAACAATTTGTAAGTGTCCTCTCACAAGCAGCTTAGCTTTCCTTTCTCTCTGGCAGGCATTTCTGAAATTCCAAGTATTTTTGAGAAATCAGTTTTAGCAAAAAGAAATGTTGCACCCATAAATTGACATTCACCAGTCCACCTGTGCCTGTGGGAGGTACTTCCTGTAGCAGTACAACTGTTGCGAGTGACCCAGGTGGTGGAGAGGGCAGCAGAGACACTGAGTTCAAGGCTCTGCAAGCTCTGTAACCTTGGGCATATTCGTCACTTCAGAGCCTTAATTTACCTATCTGTGAAATGGGAACACTCACAGGGTTGTGGAGAAGACTTCACAAGATAAAAGGTGTAGAAGTGCCTATTATACTTGTACTCACGGCTTAATACACGTAGTGGCTTTTCTTGCATGCAGTGTAATTGTGGCGCCGGCTGCGGTGTGTGTGCGTGTGTGTTGTGTGTGTGTGTGTGTATGTGGCCCGCCCTGGGAGAGAGAGCGCGCGCGCGCACGCACACACACACACACACACAACACATACACACAAGCGCTCGCCCAGTGCTGTGGCCCGCGGGTGCTTCCCGGGGAAGGCATGCTTGTGGATAGGTGTGTGATGGGCCGCCCTGGGAGTGTGTGGCTGCCAGCGCCAGGCTGAGAACGAGGTGCCCGCGCCCGCCGCGGCTGATGGGCAGCTCTGGGTGAATGAGCACGCGTGGGGGAGACGGGCACAGACGTGCGTGCCCGCCTCCTGGCCGGGGTGGGGGGCGGCTTGGGGCCCGCGGGGGTGGGTGGTGGGAGGAGTAGGGAGCGGGAGGGTAGGGCGGGAGCGAGGGTGGGAGGGCGGTCCGAGCGCGGCTGCCGCGGAGCCCCAGCGCGGGCGGTACAGCCAGGAGGCGGCGCCGCGGGAGGGAGCGCGGAGTGGGCCGGGCCGCCCGCCTGGGGACAGCGTTGCGGGCAGCGGGCCGGGCCGGGCCAGACCCGGGGCAGCGCGTTGGCGAAGCCGTGGGTGCCAGGACGAGCCGAGGGGCATCGGGCGCGACCGAGAGAACCGGAGAGACTCCGTGGAGCGTTGCGTACCTGGGCGCGGGGCCGCCGCGACAGTCCCTTCTGCGGGGACTTAGCAGAGGAGACCCGCCTCCGGGAGAGAGCGAGAGGAGCAGGTCGGCTAGTCGTGCAGGAGTGTGTGTGTGTCTGCAGGGTGTGTGAGTAGGGGTGTGTGTCAGGGGGTGGGGATGATGTGTATGATGTGTGTCCGCAAGGGGTGTGTGATGTGTCTGTAAGGAGTGTGTGAATGTGTGTAGGGGTGTGTGCCGCTCAGTGCGATTGTATATACTGTGTGTGTCTGTGAGGTAGGGGTGTGTATGTTTGCGTGCGTGTGTGCGCGTGTGACTGGGAGGATGGGAGCATAAAGCTTGGGTCTGAAGCCACATAGGAGGGAGGGGGGCTAGGCAGGACTGAATGTGTGTGTGCACGCGCACTTGTGTGCAGGGCTGTGTGAAGGGTGAGTGGGTGAGTGTGCCATGGGCGCTAGGTGTGGTTGTGTGTGTGTGATGTAAGGGTGCTGGGTGTACATGTGTCCCTGGCTCACCCTCCCCTGCCCACCAGATGTGTGTGCAGGGTGAGGGGTCCTGGGGAGGGGTAGGAGTCTCCTGCAGCAGCCCCAAGCCTAGCTTGCCTGCCTGGCCATCTTCCCCAGGAAGCCAGGGATGGGCAAGTTGCCCATCCCCCAAATACTCCTAGGGTTAAGGGGAAGGGAGGCCAAAACCCGGGAAAGAGAGGAAAGGCTGAAGGCACAGAGCTGCCAGACCCGGAGCCAGGCTGCCTTCTCCATCTCTGCCAGCTCACTCAGCCCTGGCTTTGCCCCTCCCAGAGCCCTGTACTCCAGATCCGAGTGAGCAGAGGGCCATCATCTTAGGTTGGGCCCCGCGGTGGGGGTGGGAATAGGTTGAGATTCGCCATGGAGGGTCAGCTTGTTCACAGTTGTATTACCAGAAGGGTGCTGGGCACATAGTAGCCTCAATAAATATTTGCGGGTGCAAGGGAGGATAGAAGAGGGGGAGAGGAGGATCTGAGTCTGGAAGTCAAGTCCATCCATCTACTATCAGTCAAGAATGAGAGCAGCTGGTTGTGGTCACACTCCAGTCCCCAAATTGAGCAGGTGGGGGAGGCAGGGATTTAGGGAGAGGGAACCTTAGGGAAACTGTAAGGGAGGGATTTGTGCTAAGGCCTGAATGGAGTTAGGAACTGGCAGCTCTCCTTGGGCAAAATCCTTCGCATCCTGCCCCCAGCACCTGCTTCTCTGTGACCAGGAACCTCTGTCTGGGGCATTTCATCCTAGAGAGCCAGGGCTCTCCTCATGGTACCTCTCCTCTCTCCAGGACCTTCGTGTTCAAAAGGTGCTGAAGAACTGAGTCCCCTGCCCACCAAGGCCACCTGAGACCAAGTGGGGCCATGGCAGGGCATGGCTGTCTGGGGCTGGGGCTGTTCTGCGGGGTCCTGCTTGCTGTTCCTGTGGGCCCCCAGGCTGCTTCCTCCGTCCCGGGTGCCCCTCTCACCACCTTGACCCCACCGCCTCAGAGTGAGGCCTCTATGCTGTCTCTCAACTTGGGACTTAACTTCAAATTCCACCTTCGGGGACCTGCCGCTGCCTGGGGGAGCCCTGTCACGGAGACCCAGCCCCTCTCCCCTGGGCCAAGCCAGGAGCTCGAGGAAGAGGTGGCCAGTGGACTGAGGACTGATCCCCTTTGGGAACTGCTGGTGGGTTCCCTTGCGAACTCCCCCCCAGAGTGGGGATCTGCTGAAGGCAGCCCTATACCCTGGTCCTCCTCCCTGCCTCTAGAACCCACATCCCCCCTCTCTGGGCCCACCAACCGGCCTACTGCTTCCTATCAGCCCAGGATGGGCACTGTGACCTGGGACACTACTCTGATGGCTACCGCACCTCCATCCAGTGCCCCCAGGCCCCACCAGACTGAGCTGGAGCTGAAGTTTGACATGGCGCTGAGGGCAGGCGCAGACCCCACGCTCGGGCATCGAACGCTGCCCCTGCTGCCTAGCCTGCGGGCCAGTCTGGCAGAGATTGCTGGGCGCCTGGGACCCTTCGGTGAGTACCCACTCCATCCTGAGGAAAGCCCCTGCTGAGCTGCCTGGCAGGTAGGAGGAAGCTTCAGCCTGGGCTCCTTTTGCAGGGTTCTTTGGCACCACTCTGTCCCCACTCCGGAACTTCTCAGGCACGAGGTTCCCAGAGCCCACTACATTCCCAAGCCCCGCCTCCAGTGTCTCGGATTCTCCAGGTGAGTGTTTATTACATTGCAACAAACACAGAATACCTCTTCAGGTCTGGTGCTTTACCAGGGGCTAACCAGCACTCCTTCTCTTCTTTGACTCAAGGTGAGGTCTGCATTGCTCCCTCCAGGCCCTGGGACAAGGGCCACTGCTCCCAGGAGGGAATTTCCCGTTTGCCATACTGGGTCTGGTTTGGTCCTCGGAGCTTAGCTTCTGGTGGACATGTGGCTATAAGTCCTGGAACAATGGCTCTCTTAGGGCAAGTTCTGGAGAAGGACAGGCTTTTCACCAAAAGCCCAGAGGCGAAGGCTGGCTGGTAACATGGCACTCAAACCCCATGCTCCATTTGCAGGATTCTCTGGCACCAGTCTGTCCCCGCCTCCATCCTCCCTGGACAGCAAGCTCCCAAGCCCAGGCCCACTAGACCCAACTGCTTTCCTAAGCTCTGCCTCGATTGCAACGGCAACGGCATCACTTGGTAAGTGTTATTTATTTGAACTTGACATTTATTGAGCACTTACTACATGCTAACCACTAATTGGTGTTCTTTGACCCTTTTGTTTCATTGTCATCATAATCATAACCACTGTTCTCTTCATCATCACAGGGAGATACATATTAATGGTCTGAGAACAAGTGTTGCTGGGGACAGCCCCACATAGAGTTAAGTATCCTCTGGGAGTTTTGCAATCACAGGCAGAGCAGGATGTAGACAAATGTATCAGGGGCAAACAGACACCGGAACGCTTCATTTTTTCCACAGCCTCAGCACCAACCCCACCCTCCACTCCAGTCTGCCCGGCCTGATTCCCCACCCACCCCAACCTTGGGGCTCCCTCCCTTGCTGTCTGATCTGACATGACGTGTGCTCAGATATGGGCAGGGCCGGGCCCCTAGCTGGAAACACATTGAAGGTCTTGAGGAGACAGATGGATGCTGTCCTTGTTCAAGAAAGCACACAGACAAGCTGGGAAGCCCAGGGGCTCCGAAATCTTGAGGCTTGGGTTTGAATCCCAGTTCACTTACTAATCTGCTGGGTGACCTTGGGGCAGGTTACCTAGTGTCTCTGAGCCTAAATTTTCTCATATATCTCTGAGTTTAATAATTGTAACTATTTTGTTATTGTGAAGCTTCCAGATAATGTAAACTCCTGGCTTGAGGTTGGGCACTAAGTAGAAACCCATGAAATAGTAGCTGTTAACCTTGTCTCTTCCCCCACTTCATCACAAATATACACACAGACCCTACCTCCCAGACACCACAAACCCTGGCCTCAGGAGGTGATGGGCTAGCACATAGCCCACAGGACCGAAGGCTCGCTGGTCGGGGAGAGGATCTGGCAGGTGAGGCCAAGGGAGCCATGGAGAGGGGCTTCCAGGCCCAGCCAGGTCAGCAGTGGAAGCCACTGGTCTCCACGTTTCCTGCAGCCCCAGACCTGACACTCCACCTGACTCTGGCTTGCTCCTGCGTGGCCCCCGCACTCCCGGCCACCTGACTCTGGCCTGCTCCTGCGTGGCCCCCGCACTCCCGGCCACCTGACTCTGGCCTGCTCCTGCGTGGCCCCCGCACTCCCGGCCACCTGACTCTGGCCTGCTCCCGCGTGGCCCCCGCACTCCCGGCCACCTGACTCTGGCCTGCTCCCGCGTGGCCCCCGCACTCCCGGCCACCTGACTCTGGCCTGCTCCCGCGTGGCCCCCGCACTCCCGGCCACCTGACTCTGGCCTGCTCCCGCGTGGCCCCCGCACTCCCGGCCACCTGACTCTGGCTTGCTCCCGCGTGGCCCCCGCTCTCCCGGCCACCTGACTCTGGCCTGCTCCCGCGTGGCCCCCGCACTCCCGGCCACCTGACTCTGGCCTGCTCCCGCGTGGCCCCCGCACTCCCGGCCACCTGACTCTGGCCTGCTCCTGCGTGGCCCCCGCACTCCCGGCCACCTGACTCTGGCTTGATCCTGCGTGGCCCCCGCACTCCCGGCCACTTGACTCTGGCCTGCTCCCGCGTGGCCCCCGCACTCCCGGCCACCTGACTCTGGCCTGCTCCCGCGTGGCCCCCGCACTCCCGGCCACCTGACTCTGGCTTGCTACTCCCGCGTGGCCCCCGCACTCCCGGCCACCTGACTCTGGCCTGCTCCTGCGTGGCCCCCGCACTCCCGGCCACCTGACTCTGGCCTGCTCCTGCGTGGCCCCCGCACTCCCGGCCACCTGACTCTGGCTTGCTACTCCCGCGTGGCCCCCGCACTCCCGGCCACCTGACTCTGGCTTGCTCCTGCGTGGCCCCCGCACTCCCGGCACGCAGGCCAGGAGGCTGCTGTCTCCTTCTCATGCAGCCCAGCATGTAGCAGGGGCAGGCTCTGCTGTGTGGGGTTGGGGGCAGGCTCTGTGGCCTCGGGGGAAGGATGCTGGCTGGCAGTCTGTCAGCCTTGGTGACAGCACTAGCCAGGCAGGTTTAATGAGTCTGGACAGTATCAGAAGAGCTCACTGGCACCATCCTCCTTCCCCCTCCTCACTGATGGCTGCAGGAACCCAGCCTCTTCCTGATTATTCCTCTTGGATAAGTCCAAGAGAGCTACAGTCCTCTCAGTCCTCTCGGAGAGAAGGCCAAGGGGCCTTGCTCAAGCCAGCGGTATGTGTGTGGAGAGTAGTGTTAATCAGTTAGGGAACAAAGGGAGCTTCTCAGTGTCTCCTCTAGGACCTCTCTAACCTAGGTCTGGGGTTAACTTTTGGCCCCAGGACTTCTGTCCCTTTGCATTGGGTCCCCTTCACTTTGGACAGAGGCTGTGTTCAGCCAGTATACAGGGAAAACAGTTGTATAGGTTGTTAACACATTGAAAGGCTTTACCCATTGCCCTTTGGCCCCTGAGGACTCCCTTCCGCCCCCTGACCACCCTGGTTGGCACCTGTGCCATTTCCAGTTGCTAAATATTTCAAATGTCACTCTCACAAAAAATATCAACTCTCCATAATCCTGGAGGTAGGGGTGGGGTGGGGGGATGGGGCCAGGACACTGAGCAGGCTGCCTCTTCCTGCATCCAGAGCTGAGCCCCTGATCCCCCAGCCCTTTGATCTGGGCAGCTGGTGGATAATCAGGCCTGACTTTTCCATAAATCCAGCCGGCCCCTCTCCCAACTCCCAGCTAGCTCCGACCTCACCAGTTACTCACGTTGACATCTCATCTCCTCACTCGCTTGTTCCTGAGGTCAAGAGGGGTCACAGGGCCAGAGTGGAACCATCTTGTAAGGGAGTCCCGCTCAGCAGAGGGATCCTAGGAGGTCATATCTTTTTGGCTCTTCTGGAGGAAACTGAGGGCTTCTCCTGGGGAAGCCTTGAATAGGGAGATAGGGGCTAAGGTCAAGTGGACCCTTTAAAGGCAGAACATGGGTCTTCTTCACCTGTCCTGACCCACACGTGGCCCCGTGCTGTGCACAGTGGGCATGCCCTGCCCCCTGGCAGCGGGGCACTTTGTTAGAACTCTCTCCTCTAACAGCTGAGCTGTGCCTATTCTTTGCCTATTTTCTGGCTTCCTCAGTATGTTGAAACTTGCTCTAATTGTCATAGTGTTTTGGGACAGAAGTGAGAGATGGGGCTTCCTGTGGCCACCGGGTGAGAAGTGGAGCAGACCTCTGAGAGCTGCACTTGTGTGTACAGTGAGCAAGGGGGAGGCATGTGGGATGGCAGGCTGGTGTAGGGGGTGAAGCTCCTGGCATGGTCTCCCTGCCTCTCTGCAGGCCCACCAACACCAAGGAAAGACCAGGCAAACTCTTCTACTTTGCAAAAGTGGGTGGTCAAGGGCCACTGAGAGGATTAAGGAATGAGGATGAGGGAGGGAGCATGTGTCTGCTAATGTCAGACTTGAGCCGGCCCCTCCTCGGCAAGCTGTCCCTTTCCCGCTGTGTCCTTAACTCATGGCTCAGTCTTCATTAAGTGTTCAGGGATGGTCAGTCCATTCAAACTGGTGTTCTTCAAATAGGGTTTACAAAGTGGGAATGTGTCGCTGTTCACTCATTTGACTAATCGTGGATTTTCTAAGCAAGTTTAAGATGTGCTAAGGGACAACAGTCTTGTTGGTTGAATCAAGAACTAGTTTGAGCCTAACCTGTGGTGGCGCAGTGGATAAAGCGTCGACCTGGAAATGCTGAGGTCGCCGGTTCAAAACCCTGGGCTTGCCTGGTCAAGGCACATATGGGAGTTGATGCTTCCAGCTCCCCCCCCCCCCCCGTCTCTCTCTCCTCTCTCTCTCTGTCTCTCTGTCTCTCTCTCCCCCTCTCTCTCCTCTCTAAAATGAATAAATAAAATAAAATTAAAAAAAAAAAAAAAAAAGAACTAGTTTGAGGCCAGAAATGGTCACACTCACACAAACACAAACTGATGATTGGTGATAGACATTAGCCTGTAATGATGACACCAACGACAGTCATATAGTGAATGCTTATTATGCACCAGGCACTCCAAACAGCTTTGCACACATTTATCCTCTTAATAGCCTCTGCAGTAGGTACTCTTCCCCATTTCAGACTTGCTGCCATGTGCAGTAGGCAGTGAGCTGTGGTTATTTAAGTTTTTGGCTGCTACTTCTCCACCTGCCGCAGTTGTCTGATTTTACCTTCCCCTCTTCTCTCTGAGGCATGGCCAGGCATTTGGGGCAGGAGTCTGGTTGTCAGGAGGCCCCTCCATTCTACAACTGCCTTCTATGCACCTCCCCATCGCCACCAGGCTGTTCTCATCCTTCACTGCCATCCTTGCCTGCAGCTGCACTTCTGCTGAGCCTGCTGGTGGAGTAGGCAGAGGTTCAGTCTCCAGCATTCTCCCTTGCTGCTTGGCCATGGGGAGGATCCTTGGGTCTAACTCTTTCTTTTAAAATTTTTCCCTTTTATTTTTTTTAAATTTTTTTTATTTTATTTATTCATTTTTAGAGGGGAGAGAGAGAGAGACAGAGAGAGGAGAGAGAGAGAGAGAGAGAGACAGAGAGAAAGAAGGGGGGAGGAGCTGGAAGCATCAACTCCCATATGTGCCTTGACCAGGCAAGCCCAGGGTTTTGAACCGGCGACCTCAGCATTTCCAGGTCGATGCTTTATCCACTGCACCACCACAGGTCAGGCCCCCTTTTATTTTTAAATTTATTGATTTTAGAGAGAAAGGAAGGGGGAGGGAGGAAGTGAGAGAGAGAGAGAGAGATTCATTGCCCCACTTATTTATGCATTCTGACTGGGGATTGAACCTGCAACCTTGGTGTATGGGACGATGCTCTAACCAACTGAACTACCTGGCCAGGGGTAGATATAGCTCTTTCTACCCCCTCTCTTATTTCAGGAGAGTAGAATTAGGGACCTCTGCCTACTCTTACTTGACTTCCTTTTGCCTCAGGATGTGAGGAAGATGTTGGAGCAAAGGATGCGGCTGGGAGACCTGAGTAGATGGACCCCAGAACAATGCCTGAGGGGCTCACTCACTCAGATGGCATTTTATCCTACTATGATCTCCCCAGTTGTTGCTTCCTAGGGGTTCAAGGGTAGCCTTGAGACCTAGGGGAGTCCATCTTAATGTCACCTTCTATGAAATGGGGCTAGAATCAAAGGGGCATCTATATTCAGAGCATTAGACCAATGGCTTTGTGATTGAGTCAGGATAGGGATCTCAGCCATCCATAGGCTGAGGGTGGGGGGCAGTGTAGCAAGCAGGAAGGCCAGTGAATAGGAAAGGGGTTCTTAGGGTGCTGGGTGGGGACAGGAGTGGCTCACCTCTCCTGCTGCATGTGTGTGCGTGTGTGAGCAAGAGTGCATGAGAGAGAGAGAGAGAGAGGGAGAGAGAGGGAGGGAGCTTTTCCTAAAGAGACTGGGAGAAGGGGGAAACCGTTGAAAAAGGGCAGGGGAGCTTTTATTAGGACCATGGTGGGAGCTGGGAGGCAGAGGTGCAGAACAAGAGGTAAGCAACCTAGTATTAGGAAGATGCTCTGAAATTGTGGAAAGGGGCTCAGACTGGGGCTCCAATATGGAGTCTAGTGGCAGCTCTGCCTATTTGTGACCTTGGATGAGTCATTTTGCCTCTCAGCAGACTTTTAGTATCTTTATCCGACAAATAATGGGATTTATTTATTCAGTGTGTATCTGTTCAGTGCCAACTCTGTGCCAGGCACCATTTTAGGCTCAGATGTGAGCAAAGCAAACAAAAAATCTTCTTATGAAGCTTCCTTTCCGGTAGGAGAACTGAACTAGAGGGAACTTCTGCAGTCCCTTACAGTTGTACAATTTTGGGACTTCTTAAGAAAAACCATTCACAGTAGAACTAGACAGTGAGGAAGAGAAACAGACAAAGCAGGGAGCCAGGGTTGGGATGGGGTGGGGGAGAGCCATGAAGGCCGAAACTACTGGTGAGGAGCTTGATGGGAGTGGGCAAGGTGGGTGGCCAAGAGGTGAGAGGTTGGGTGAGTCTCATATTGAAGACAAGTGTGTCCTGGATGCTGTGAGGACTCTGACCTCATACAGGCTACTGGTTGTGGCAGAACAGGAGTGGCAGGGGCAGGCTGCACAACTGCTTCAGACAAATGTTCTTTGCCTACAGATGCCACCATCACCACCTCTGGTCCAGATGACCCCTCTCCTGCCAGCCCTGGGAACCCTTCTGTGCAGCCAGAGTGTGAGTCAGGGTCCTGCAGCGTTGGAGAACCGCCTGAAGGCGAGGGGCAGCCTCCTGAGGCTCCCTTACATCTCTTTTTCTTGACCCTGGAGGCCGACTGGGCAGAGGCCAGGGCTCGCTGGGGCTTGGCCTGGGAGGCCCATGTGTACGGGGTAGGCGCCCTCTTCGGCCTGGTGGCCCTGCTGGCCCTGCTGGCGCTGGCGCTCTTGCCCTGGCGCTGCCCGCCCGGCGCTCCCTGCCTGGCGCTGCTGGACGTGCTCCTGCTCTCGGCTGGGACCACGCGGGCTTTCCCGCTTTTCTACGACGCCTACGGGCACCGCGAGCGACTGCCCACGCTCGCCTGGCTGCTGCTGCAGGACCTGCCGCTGCCCTGCCTGGCTGCCGGCCTGGGCCTGGCCTGCCTGCTGCTGGCCCGGCCGCGCCCACCGCGCTGCCCCGCCGGCCTGGCCGCGCTGCTGCTGCTGGGGCTGGCGCTGGCGGCCGCCGCCGCCCTCGGGAGCGCGGCCCACGGCCCGCTGAGGCCCCTGAGGCTGGCCTCCCGCGGGCTGCACGCCCTCCTGGCCGCCCTGCTGTCCGCGCTGCTGCTGGCGCTGTCCTGCTGGCGGGGCCGCCGCCGGCGGGCCGGGGCGCCCCTGGGCGGGGCCGGCCTCAAGGGCGCCACCCCGCTGCCGCCGGCGCGCAGCCCCTTCGGCCCGCGGGACTCCTGGCGGCGCGCGGCGCGCACGGCCCCGGTGGCCGGGACCTTCGGGCTGCTGAGCGGGGCCCTGCAGGGCTACGAGGTGCTGCACGCCCTGGGCTACGGTGGCCAGCCGGGCCTGGAGGGACCCTGGCCCTGGTGGGCCTTCCAGCTGGGCCTGCGCCTGGGCGAGGTGGGCGTCGCGCTCCCCTTGGCGCTGCTGGGCCTCTACCCCGCGCTCTGCAGCCCCCGCGTGCCACCGCGCTGCTGGGCCAAACTCTTCCGCTTGTCCCCCGGCCACGCGGCTCCGCTGCTGCCCGGACGCTGGGTCCCCGGGCCCCCGGACAAGGAGCCTTCGGGTAGCGCCATCGCACGTGGCGACTCGGAGCTGCTGCAGCTGTGCGCCTTGGCGGGGCCGGGGCCTGACCTCCTCCTCCAAGGAGGCGCCTGCCGGGGCTTCGAGGGGGCAGCGGCCAACCCGGCCCCTTCGCCGGCCTCCTCCCCAAGCAGCGACTACACCGTGGACTTCCGCCCGCCCTCCCCAATCAACCTGCGGCGCAGCATCGAGGAGGCCCTCTGCAGCGAGGCCTTGCTCGCCCCGGGCCTCTTCCAGGGCCCCGCCTTCGGGGAAGCCCTGCCCGGGCTCGGCCTCTACAGCGCCGCCTCGCTGGGGGCAAAGGCGGGGGCTGGGCCCAGTGGGAGGTCTGCGGAGGCCCGGGGCTCCCCCGCGCCCCCGGAGCTTCCCTCCCCCGGGGCCTGGCCCGCGGGCAGTAGCGCATCATCAGGCTCGCTGTGCGGACTCTCCCGGGACAGCTCGTCCATGCTGCTGTGCTCGAGCCCAGACAGGCCCCCGCGCTGTCCGCTGGTCTGCGTCCTCAGCCCCCCGCGGCCCTCAGGAAGCAGCCCCAGCCTCCCAGCCTCAGGATCCTACCAGGCCCTATCTCCCCCTTCCCGTGACTCCCCAGAACCTGCTCCGGAGCTGCAGGCTGAAGAGGCCTTGCTGCAGGAGCAATTCCTGGACGCCTGCCGACAGATAGACGAGCTGAGCATGGGCAGCGACACCATAGACCTGTAAAGAGGAAGCCCCCTCATGACGGCCATAAGCCCCCTTCTGGCACCTGCTCTGCCCGAGACCTGCACACTGTAACCCTTCCCCAATCCTGCCTGGCTCAGATACCTCTCCTTGTCTCCTTCCCCACCCAGGGGCTCCTGGGTGGGTGGGTCAACAGCCAGGCCCTGTTGATTGGGAATTAGTGCCACCTCTCTGGAGCCCTGGGTGCTGATGCCCTCAGCTGCAATTCTAGGCTTGCAGGGGTCCCACTTTCCTTGGCATTCACCAGCAATAAAGCTCCAAGGTGCTCCACTCCTGACCATCACTCTGCACTCTGGTGCTGAGCGAGAGGGGCCTCTGGTTGGCCCTCAGGCCCCCACCACCTCTACCATGCCCAGGAATCCCATCCCTGCGTGAGACTCCCTGTTCTCCACATGACCTTTCCCTATAGAAGGGTCCATGCCCATCTAGGAGCCTCTACAGCTGTTGGGTGGGAAGTGGGAGCTATCAGAGTTAATTTATCAATAAAATATTTTCAGAGGACAAAGTCTAATCTTGGAAAAGCTTGTATGAGGCAAGAGCAGCAGTGGGTTCTGTAAGAACTGGAAGAGAAGCAGCATTTGGGTGGGGTGGGTCCATCTCAGACCCCAGGGATCATTACTCTCAACTTCAAGGAGTCTTGTCCTGTGGCTGGAAAGAGGGAAGGTCCTTTGACTCTCTGGGAAGTGGGTTTTTTAGAGATGGAATGTGGCCCTGAAAGGTAAGGCAGAAACTCTACAGTCTGGTAGAAATGTCTGCATTCCTAGGAGCCTGGCTTCAGGTCCTGGTGGGCGGAGGGCTAGGGACTAGTTAGTGGTAAAGTTCTTCGTGGAAAGGTTAATACACACATCAAGGGCTTGATCACCTTGAGCGGGGATCCCGAGAAATCTCCCTGCCATATTTCCAGAGTAATTCACACCTGCTCCACCTACCAACAGGACCCCTTCAAAGTTACACTCACAGTCCCTTGGAGAACACCTACCTCCCATAGGTGCAGATCCTCCCTGAAGAAAGCCTGTCGTTCCCAAACCCCGGCCACATCCTACTTACCAAAGCAGTAACTCACAGTACAGAGACCCACAAACACCTCCAAACCACCAGCACTCAGTAATCCTTCCCTCGTCCAGAGCATTTGGCTCTGGGCTCTGTAGCGTGCATTTATCATTTGGCTAAAATGCAAGAAGTTCAGAGCGGCACTAAAATGGGGTCATACATTAGGTTTGAAAACAAAAATCTGGCAGTGTTTTGGCACATTACAGGGAAACCTACAGGGGCACACATACTAGGCTTGAAGTGGAAAAACAGAAATAGGAGTGGGTTTTCTTCCAACTCTGTCCATCAGCTGGTGGGAATTTGAGAAGGGAAGGGAGGGAGCCAAGAGGGAAGCCAAGAGGGAGATCAGGCCCAGTGCACTAGTCGGAGAATCAAAGCACTGCTCTCCTTGCACATGAAGATCTGTTTTGGCTGAGACGAGTGTACAGGGCCTGGGACCTCAGAAGGAGGAGGGGAATCAGTGGTGCTTGGGGGTGGGGTGGGGAGTGAGCAATCATCTTCAGGAAGAAAATGAGAGGCTGCTGAGGCAGGCATGGCTGAGGGTTGGTACTGGAATGGTTCTGACTGTGTCTCCTCCATCACCTGGATCAGCTTGGCTCAGAAATTCTTGCTGCATCGTCACTCTGGGCTGAGGCCCAGAGAACTGCCAGCCTCCTAATTACAGGCATTTCTCACTGGTGTCGTAGTGGCTGTAGCACCCCAGCATTGGAGCTGCTTTGTGTCATGGAAGGAGTGCTCGCTGTTTGCCTCTGCCCATGGTCAACTTCTCTCTGCCATCTTTGCTAGCTGTTCATTCACTCTCCCCATCAAGGGTTTTTTGGGTTCAAGCTTCCTATACCCCAGTCAGTCTCTCTCTCTCTCTCTCTCTCTCTCTCTCTCTCACAACACACACACACACACACACACACACACACACACAGCTTTTCTGTCTGGAAGCTCTGAGTGGGGCTGGTGAGATGGGAGGCAGTGCAGGGGAATACAGCTGGTTGTTTACCAGTTCCAATACTTTTCCCAAAGCATTACCTTTGACTTGTTTGTTTTTTTTTTTTACAGAGACAGAGAGAGAGTCAGAGTGAGGGATAGACAGACAGGAACGGAGAGATGAGAAGCATCAATCATTAGTTTTTCGTTGCGTGTTGCAACACCTTAGTTGTTCATTGATTGCCCCTCATATGTGCCTTGACCGCGGGCCTTCAGCAGACTGAGTAACCCCTTGCTAGAGCCAGCGACCTTGGGTTCAAGCTGGTGGGCTTTTGCTCAAACCAGATCAGCCCGTGCTCAAGTTGGCGACCTCGAGATCTCGAAAATGGGTCCTCTGCATCCCAGTCCAACGCTCTATCCACTGCGCCACCGCCTGGTCAGGCTACCTTAGACTTTATATAGAGGCTGAGACATCAGTGAGACAACCCTTCTCTTTTGTCTCATAATTCAGCTCTTACCCAAAGCGGGCTTTCCAGAGGAGTCTCGGTAATCCTGAAGCATACATCCTTCAGTTCCCATTCTGAGCACTGTAGGGGACAGAGAGAGAAACTCACCTTCATTCATTCAATTTCTTTAAAACATTTTATTGGATGCTTACAATGTGCTAGGTGCTGGGACCAGAGAGGTGAACAAGGTGATGCTAGCCTGAACTTAAACAGTTGGAAGCCTTTTGGGGAAGGCAGACACTAAAGTGTTACTCTTATAAAGAATTACAGTAGAACAAGTAACTAGTAACAGTTGTTAGAAGTGCTGTGAACAAGTGTGCAGTGATATAAGAAGATTTGGCTTGCAGCGGGGAGTGGAGCCAGAGGGATGGGGCTTTTGAAGAGACTGGCTGAGAACAGACCAAGCCTCTTGTATATACTTCCTTTCCTCACTCCTGCACAGCGATGGATGAGAGAAAGGCCCGCAGTTTATTTCCCCTGGAAGCCGCGTTGCTGGTGTGGTGCAGGATACCACAACCCCTGCTATTTAATAAAGAACACTGCATGTGTTCTGGGTAGATGGATGAGCAAATATTCCTGATTGAAGAACCATGTGGCATCTCTGATATGAATGGATAGGAGGAGAAGGGGCTGAGGCTGAGACTGGGAGGCTGAGATGGGGGGCCGGGTCTGAAATTTGAGCAGTATAAAAAGTGTCAGCTGTATTGTTATTCACCCCTTGGGCACAAAACTGCTCTATACTGCGGGTGGCTGCTGCCCCCTGATGGACATAAGGACACAGTTTCATTTTGTACTTGAAGGAAGGTTTGGGTTCTAAATACTTAAAATCTCGCATTGTAGGGGGTGTCCCAGTGGAATGTTGGCTCAACCTTCTTTGGGTTCTCTTTCCTGTGCACACTGTAGCCAGGACTGGGAAGGCCTCCCCATAGCCGGGGCCCTGGGCTTGCAGTTTAATCTTTGGGGATGGAATTATGATTGCTAAGGTGGTTGAGGGGGCAGGAGAGGAGGAGAAAAAAGGAAGGAATGTCCAACCCAACCCTCTTTGAACAACCCATCCCATTTCCTTCTTCTATGTGTCTCTCTTTATCCCGGATGGGATTAACCCCATAGCCTTAAAAATCTGTTTGGTATTTCAATACTTTCTCTCCTGAGTTATGTGTTTCAAAATAACTGTGGCATTTACTTTTAAGTATATATTACAATACTTACTTGGATCTAGGGCTTCATAAATCTGATGTTGTGTTCTCCCCCTCCCCATTAAACCAGATATCATCCATCCATAATTTATTGAAAGTAAATGCGGTTTGGGGAGAAAATGGAAGTTACTTTTCACTGTACCATTTGCACTTTTTGAAGTTTTACTACTATGTATTCAAGTTATATCATTTAAAAATAATTTAACAAATGCACTGGGTACTTTTTCAGCTGGATTGTCCACAAGGTGCTGCAGTTTTGCACACAGGTCAGTTCCTGAGCCCAATGAGGTGGCAAACATTCTCTGTGTTTCAGGATCCAGGAGCACTGAGATCTCCTGACCAGTGAAATTCCCTTAGCCTTGTGTCTGTCTGATAAGCAGACCTGAGGGAAGATCTTTTCCTGTCTCTGGTAGGACCTGGATTGTAGGTCTGTGTATAAACTGGATGTTACATCTGCTTTGGGTGTGTACTCATGTGATCTTGCAGTATATGTGCTATGATTCGTTTGTAATTTTTTATTGCTATCTGTCTACTCACACGGATTGTATTCTCCATGAGAGCAGCGACCTTACAGCCTCTCTCCCCCAGTTTTTAGTGAGATAGAAAGGAAGGAAGAGAAATGAAAAGCATCAACTCTTAGTTGTGTCACTTTAGTTGTTCACTGATTGCTTCTCATAGGTGCCTTGATCAGGGGTCTCCAATTGAGCCAGTGCCCCTTAGCTCAAACCAGTGATCTTGGGCTCAAGCCAGTGACCTTTGGGCTCAAGCGAGTAACCTTTGGGCTAAAGCCAGTGACTATGGGATCATCAAAATGATCATTTTGATGAGATTATTTCGATGATCCCTCGCTCAAGCCAATGACCCCATGCTCAAGCTGGTGAACCTATGCTCAAGCCAGATGAGCCTGCTCTGAAGCCTGCAACCTCCGTTTCCAAAACTGGAACCTCAGTGTTCCAGGTCTACGCACTATCCACTGCACCACCACCGGTCAGGTCCTGTCTCCACTGCCCACCCCCTTTTCTCACCAATTTTATCCCTCGTGCCTGACACATAATATGATCTTAGTAAATATTTATTGAAAGAATAATTGTGTACGATCTGTTTCATTATTATTATTGATTTTAAAGAAAAAAAGGAAAAGAGAGAGAAATATCGATTTGTTGTTCCACTTGTTTATGCATTCATTGGTTTATTCCTGTCTGTGCCCTTTCCCGATCGAACCACAAACTTGGTGTACTGGGAGGACTCTAACAAACCGAGCTACCCAACATACGATGTTTTCTATGTGTACTTTAACAGCTATACTTTCTCTGCGAACAGTTATAGAACAGTTGATAGTTACGTTACAGTGTGACAGATGTCTCACATTCTCTGAGAACATGAAAATTGTTTGAATGATATGTGTGCTGTACCTGTGTTTACGTGCATTCTGGGTACATTTTGTACACGTAATCTGGGAATCTGTGGTGTCACTTAAGAAACGATTTATCAAACATCCATTATATGGATGTCAGATCCTGGGTTAGGCCGCGAGCAAAAACGCCTTCTGCCTGTCCTGGTAAATTTGGGATGGTGGAAGTGAGATTTTTAAGCAGGGTAAAAAGCTGAGAAGCCGAGGCGGGAGGTTGGGGGTGGGTGGAGCAGTGCTTGTACGAGAAGCTCCGCCCCGGGTGTCACCATTTTTCTTTTTATTCCGGAACGTATTGTCCGCGTCCCACCACGTTTTCCTTCGGACTCTTTTGAGTAAAGAGCACTTCCGGAATCTCCTGTCTATTCGGCGTGGTCTGTGCCTGGACACGCGTGCTGCGGTTTGGTTCATTCGCAGCCAAGGGTGCCTCTGTTTCCCGGCCTCATGGCCGGGCTGACCCTGTTTGTGAGCCGCCTCCCTTCGTCCGCCCGCAGTGAGCAGCTGGAGGAGCTGTTCAGTCAGGTGGGGCCGGTGAAGCAGTGCTTCGTGGTGACCGAGAAAGGTAGGGGGCGTGGTGACTGAGAAAGGTCGGAGGCTGGGGTGCCCGGGCAGGATGGGGGGAGGGGGGTAAGGACACCTTCCCAAACTTAACTTTGCGGTAATTCTTTAGCCGTCCGTGAAAGAAGGGTCTGGGAATTTTCTTTCCGAACTGACTCTGTCCTAAATGAGCCCATAGGGCTCTTTCTGAAAATCAAAACATTCCCTTAAGTTTAGCGCTTTCCTTTTATTATGCACACTCACATACAAGATCTTATTTAACAGTGAAATTAGCTACGTTCCAATGAAACATCAGTAAGGCTTGAGAGTCAGCTGATTGCCAGGTACAGTGCTGAGTTCCACACATATTATCTCATTTAATTTTCTCAGCATTATTGTTAGGTAGAGAGTCTTAACCCCATTCTACAGACCAGGAATCTAGCGCTTAGGGAAATTTGGTAGCTTTAGCTAAATTTGTATGGCTACAAAGTAGCAGACCCAGAATTTGATCATCAGACCCAGAGTTCTTAACCAACATGTTATTCATTTTCTCAGTTATTTAAATAGATATATTTATTGAATGCCTACTATGTGCCAGGCACTGTTTTAGGTCCCAGGGATACAGCAGTGTGCAAAAACCAAACCAAACACCTTGCTCTTATTCAAGACAGGGAAGACAACCAGTAAACAAATAGTCAAAATACATAGTGATAATGGTGGTAAATATTAACGAGAAACATAAGTTAGGGAAGGAGAGGGAGTGTGTGTGTGTGTGTGAGTGTGTTGGGGGAATGTATAAGGGGTGTAGTGTAGCGTCAGTTACAGAGAGAGTAGCCAGGGAAGGCCTGGAGGTGAGAGAGTGAACATGTGTCTTTCGGGGGTTGGGGGTTGGGGTCTAGGCAGAGGAAACTTCAAGCTCAAGGATACTGAACAGGACTGTGCCTGGTATATGGAGGAGTAGCATGGAGACCGGGGAGAATGGACTGAAGTGGAGTGAAGGAATTAGGAGATGAAATCTGGGTATCAGATCATGTAGGACCTCATAGGCCATTGCAAGGACTTTGGCTTTTACTCTGAGGTAGGAAACTACTAGCTTTGAATGTTAAATTAGATGTTAAATTAAAAGCATACCAAAAAAGGCAAAGGCAGGTTACAGTTTTTATTTTACAACTATTCATTTGCTTGGTCCTAATAGTCTTCTCTGTGGCCATGATAATGGTGGAGTCTGGTAATGAAGAATTAATTCAGGTAATTGATTATCTCTCCCCCACCCCCTTCCTGCTCAGGAAGTAAGGCGTGTCGAGGCTTTGGCTATGTCACTTTTTCTATGCTGGAAGATGTTCAGAGGGCCCTCAAGGAGATTGCCACCTTTGAAGGCTGCAAGATCAACGTGAGTGTTGCCAAGAAGAAACTGAGGAACAAGTTGAAAGAAAAGGGTGGAAATGGTGAGTTTTCTCCCAGGGTGAGGAGGAGATGGAATGGCAGGGTGGGGGTGGGGATGCTTCTATATAAATTTAAAGCTTTCCTGAATTTGCTTTTGCCATTCAAAATCACCCAATGTGTTTTGTGACTTGTGTTAGTCTTTTGTTTCTATCTAGTCTGGAAAACCTGGTGGTCCTGGGTGCTGCCATCCTGACCCTGCAGTAAATGTCATGTGTCGCTAGCAGCTTTTTTCCTGTGATGTTCTGAGCCTAGATATGGGTGGTTTTGGAGCACACACTTATTTCATTCCCTTGTACTTTTTTAAATAAAATCCAGAGTCCCCAAAGAAGGAGCAGAAGCCTAGAAAAGCCAAAGTGGCAGACAAGAAAGCCAGATTAATTATTCGGAATCTGAGCTTTAAGGTGAGTGACAGAGACTGCTAATGCTGTCTGTTCTGAAAGGTGTTGGTGCTCATGGGCGGAACTCCTCACCACAAGGTAAATTGGACATGATGCATTTTGGGAATGAATTTTGGCCTTGTTGAATTTAGAAAATGGGCCTGTATAAACAAGTACTTATTAAGACAGTAAAGCAGGGGTCCCCAAACTTTTTACACAGGGGGCCAGTTCACTGTCCCTCAGACCATTAGAGGGCCGGACTATAAAAAAAAAATTATGTACAAATCCCTATGCAAACTGCACATCTCTTATTTTAAAGTAAAAAAAAAACAAAATGGGAACAAATACAATATTTAAAATAAAGAACAAGTAAATTTTTTTTTTTTTTTTTTAGAACAAGTAAATTTAAATCAACAAACTGACTAGTATTTCAATGGGAACTATGGGCCTGCTTTTGGCTAATGGGATGGTCAATGTGCTCCTCTCACTGACCACCAATGAAAGAGGTGCCCCTTTCCAAAGTACGGTGGGGGCCGGATAAATGGCCTCAGGGGGCCGCATGCGTCCCGTGGGCCGTAGTTTGGGGACCCCTGCAGTAAAGGAAGATGCCTTCCTGATGAAGGGTGGGGAGGAAGTGCTCTCTGATATCTATCCAGTTTGTTTCTCTGATACAAAACAAGATTTCTTTTATTTAGAAATGTTTGTCCTTTCAAAAGTAAAAAAGGAGTAAGAATATTCAAGTTCTTTCTAATGAACTAATTTGAGTAATATGCTATGTTTATTTGCTGAGCTAATCTTGCTTTCTTTCTTTACTTTTGTCCTCAGTGTTCAGAAGATGACTTGAAGACAGTATTTGCTCAATATGGAGCTGTCCTGGAAGTTAACATCCCTAGAAAGCCAGGTACTGCACACCTTCATTTGGGGTGAATTAGATTACTATTATTTAATGTAATGGTCTTTGTCTATATCACTCTTGAACTAAGCACTAATGGAAATTCAAGGTTCATGTCATACACTTTGTGAGCCCCAGATAATGTGACATATATATATATATATCTCAAGTATTAGGCATAGTGCTTGACAAGTAATAAAAACTCATGTAATAGTGCTGGTGGCCCTGACTGGGTGGTGGCGCAGTGGATAGAGCATCGAACTAGGATGCGGAGGACCCAGGTTCAAGACCTCGAGGTTGCCAGCTTGAGCATGGACTCATCTGGTTTGAGCAAAGCTCACCAGCTTGGACCCAAGGTTGCTGGCTCGAGCAAGGGGTTACTCAGTCTGCTGAAGGCCCGCGGTCAAGGCACATATGAGAAAGCAATCAATGAACAACTAAGGTGTCGCAACAAAAAACTGATGATTGATGCTTCTCATCTCTTTCCATTCCTGCCTGTCTGTCCCTATCTATCCTTCTCTCTGACTCTCTCTCTGTCTCTGTAAAAATAAAAAAAAGTGCTGGTGATATTTTCTTTTGTGACAGACACAGAGAGAAACAGAGGGACAGATAGGGACAGACAGACAGGAAGGGAGAGAGATGAGAAGCATCAGTTCTTTGCTGTGGCACCTTAGTAGTTCATTGATTGCTTTCTCATATGTGCCTTGATGGGGAGTGGGGGGAGGGGGCTACAGCAGAGCAAGTAACCCCTTGCTCAAGCCAGCGACCTTGGGCTCAAGCTGGTGAACCTTGCTTAAACCAGATGAGCCTGTGCTCAAGCTGGTGACCTCAAGATTTCAAACTTGGGCCCTCTGTTTCCTAGTCTGATGCTCTATCCACTGTGCCACCACCTGGTCAGGCAGTTGTGTACTTACTGATTGCTTCTTGTATGTGCCCTAACCGGGGTGTGAACCCATGACCTCGGTGTGCAAAGATGACATTTTATCCACTGAGCCACCCAGCCAGGGCCTGATGGTATATTTAGTTAGAACTAGTTTTATAAGTTACAGTTTCAGAAAATGCATTGCTCTCTCCAGGCCCAACTCAGGATATACTCAGCAGGAGGACATAAGCTTTGGGCAAGGGTCTGGCTGATTGGTAGGTTGTGGGCCATCTTGCCAGCCTGGGTTGCTGTAATATCCTTCTTAGGTCTGTTGGCTTCCCATCTGCGGCTTCTAACATCTTTGTACATTTTCATACAGATGGAAAGATGCGTGGTTTTGCTTTTGTTCAGTTTAAAAACCTCCTAGAAGCAGGAAAAGCTCTCAAAAGCATGAACATGAAAGAGATAAAGGGTAAGTTTTCTATATCTATACCATTTCCCAGATATTTCTGGTGTTTGCATGAATTAGCACAGTAACCCACTTTCTACATTTTCAGAAGGTATTTACATTGTTGAGAGTCTCACTCCTACTATTTTGGTGAAATATTTCTTAGGATTAAACTCGAAAGAACCCATGTCATTATTCTCTCTCTTTTATTTGGTGACGAATGCTCTTTTAAATTCCTAATGAAAAAATGTCCCTGAAATAATCTCTGTAAGATGCAGGTTGCTGTCGAGAGGATGTGGGATTTGAGATTTTATTCAGCATCTGTGGGCTGTTGAACCGACAGTGAGGCTACTCTGGGTATGATTTACCTGGGACTAAACAAGGGATTGGCTTACAGACTTCCTGACTTCTGATTATGCTGCAAATTAGTCTAGAAAGCCTATTTTGACTCTTGCTAGTCTAACTGGAAACTTGCGTTGTTCTAATTATTTTATTAAATTCTGTGTTATCCCAGGTGGTGGTGGCAGAATTTCTGTTCATTGATAAAAATTTCTGTTCATTGATAAAAAGGCTTAAAAAGAATAGACAGCTACTAGGAGTTTTATTTTAGGACCACCATTTTCTGAATTAGCAGAGTTTTTTTTTTTCCTTCTTTTGTATGCTATTTGTCTTTGATGAATAAGAAGTCATTTACAGGAGATAGAAATGTTTAAAGATGTTGCTTTCCTGTCTAACAGGGCGGACAGTAGCTGTGGATTGGGCGGTGGCAAAGGATAAATATAAAAACACACAGTCTGCCTCTGTCCCAGGTAAGATGTGGTGGCATTGGGTATGAGGGGTTGTATGTTTTGGGGTGAGTGCAGAAATAACTCGATAGTAAAAATATAAGGGAACCTGCTTGTCAATGAGAATATTGGGCTGGAGATTCCAAAGCACAAGATTACCCCCCAAAATGAGACTAAAGAATAAGAAAAGCTCTGAATCCTGCTGGCTCAGAAACCCAGAGCTGTTTGTCAATTCATATTGTCTCATCTGGTGATCTGGTCCCAGCCCACTCCCGGGTGTGGGTGTGAGTGTGAGTGAGGAGTGGGTCTGAGCTCATTGCTTTTCAGAATGAGGAGTGATGGAACATTAAGAATAGGGAAACTTAAAACTTGCATTTTGTTTAGCAAACAGTCAGCTTTAGGCAACCAGGAGCTCAGAGAACAGAACTCCCTGAGATTAACCCTTTGAGTAGTGCAAACATTCATGTACGTCCTCGTGCCTCCTGACCATCCTGAGTACTATCATACATATGTAAGGCAACATTAAAAAAAGGTAAATGTATGTTCTTCTCATTTCCATAAATTGGTTATCAAACAAACATGATTTTAAGTTAATAAAACTGTAACTAGAACTAATTTCATTTTTTGAAAAAAAAGCTCACTCCTGGGTGTCAGCAAGCATGAAAAAACTCACTACTCACAGGGTTAAAGTTCATGCTGTGGAGCATGGTGGTAGGCTGTTTTTGGAGACTCAGTTACTGCTTCTTTCATTCTGAGCCAGATGACCTTCAGGCGTTTGATGAATGAATGGGACAAACTCCAGGGGAATCTCGGTGATGAGGGGCTTTTGTTATTATTTGATTTTTTTTTTTTCTTAATACTTATTCTATGCAGCAAGAAAAATATGTGAGATTCTGTAAAACTGAAGGAACTAGGAACTTAAAGGTACTATTGTTCTTGTTAAAATAACCTTATTTTAGATATTGAATTCCTAATTCTCTTTACCTCCCTGTGTAGGTGAGAAGAGACCTGAAGCTAAGCATCAGAAATTAGGTAAAGTGAATGGCAGGAAAGCAGAGGGTGACCATGAGCATGATGTGGAAGAGGAAGAGGAGGAGGAGGAGGAGGATGACGACGATGACGACAGTGATGATGAAGAGGAGAATAAAGACTCAAAGGTGACCAAGCCTGTGCACATTCACAAGAGGTAAGCAGCTCAGCCTGGCTGAGACAGCAGAGGGAGAGTCAGGACTGTCTCTGTGGGGGCGGGGTAATGGCTTTTCCCGCCCCCGTTATTGCAGAATGACATGTGCAATGAAGCTGGCTCCCCCCATGTCCGCCCAGGCCCTTAGCTCTGAACTGTGCCCTTGCAGAGCTGTCGGGAGAGCAGCGCCCACAGAAAGCAGTGAAGAGGATCATTCCGATGGGGACAGCGACCTGGAGGAAAGTGATGGTGTTGAGAGCGGAGAGGAACTGGCTCAGAGCGACACCAACACTGAAGAGCAAGAGGATGAAGGTTTGCCTGGGATCTCCAAGTTTAAATGAACTCTGAGACGTGTGCCCCGTGCAGCGCAGGCCTCTTATAGGACCCTGAAGGTGTTCTGTCAAATTGATGTTGAAATGCTGAAGATGAAAACTTTGTATTCCTTCTAAAGATTTTTTTGTATTTGTTTTTTGAATGAGTTTGGAGTGTTGTTTGAGGGTTAGGTTTCCTAGGGAATTTAAAATGTAGCATAATGCTTAGGTACTACCTTTCTTTCTTTTTAAAAACTTTTTTTTTGTAATTGATTTTAGAGAGAGTGAGAGGTCGATTTATATTGTTCCACTTATTTACACATTCACTGATTGACTCTTCTGTGTGCCCTGATCAGGGACTGAACCTGCAACCGTGGTTTATTGGGACGATACCCTAACCAACTGAGTTACCTGGCCAGGGCCTACCTCTCTCTCTTGATTATCCAAATTGAATGAATAACTTGGTCAACAGGATATTACTTCTAAGACTAAGATGGATTTTAAAGAACTCTTTTGAGTAGAAATTGGGATAAAGGACCTGTTGGAGCATTTTGTAAACCTAACCAAACCCTATTGCTATGTTTATCAAGAATGTTGGGTAAACTCAATGCATTTGTTGAGGGAAGCAGATCATTATAGAGTGAGGAGGGGCCAATAACTGGTCCCTTAGTTTGTCTAGAGCAGGCATCCCCAAACTACGGCCCACGGGCCACATGCGGCCCCCTGAGGCCATTTATCCGGCCCCCACCGCACTTCCAGAAGGGGCACCTCTTTCATTGGTGGTCAGTGAGAGGAGCATAGTTCCCATTGAAATACTGGTCAGTTTGTTGATTTAAATTTACTTGTTCTTTATTTTAAATATTGTATTTGTTCCCATTTTGTTTTTTTTTACTTTAAAATAAGATATGTGCAGGGTGCATAGGGATTTGTTCATAGTTTTTTTATAGTCCGGCCCTCCAACAGTCTGAGGGACAGTGAGCTGGCCCCTGTGTAGAAAGTTTGGGGACCCCTGGTCTAGAGGGAGGTTTTTATTTACTTATCAGGTCACTCCCTTTGGCTTCCTTTCCTGGAAGTCTGGCGTATTGGCTGGACCATATAAGAAATCTGAAGAAGGAAGCTTTTTTCATGAGGAGAGAATGGTAGATAGCTTTGTATCAAAGAAAGTTTTATACTGAAGGGACTATGAGACCTTGCATTCTACAACCGGATTCAGCTATTACCATTCTTTCACTTGAAAAAATTATGGACTAGTACTTAGTAATGAGAGAACATTAGTAAAAAATACACTGTATTTCAGTATAGTATAGAAAGTAAAAATTCCTCACCAATCTCCCAAGATCCCCCAAAGTAACCACTGTTACTTTGTATCTTCCCAGAAAGTTTCTCTGTATATATAAGCATGTATGTCTATTCTTAAAAACTGTGAGTCTCCCTTGTTTCCAGATCTTCAGCCTCTTAGGGTCTGTCCCCAGAGACAACCAATGTTATATGTTTCTGGTGTATCTTAAGGTAGTTAATGCCTATAGAGATAAAAACACACACATACAATATAGTATGTGTGAATATGTATTTTTCTTCTCAAATGTTCTCCATGTTTTATATTTCCAAAATGTTTTGCCTGACCAGGTGGTGGCGCAGTGGATAGAGCGTTGGACTGGGATGCGGAAGACCCAGGTTCAAGACTCTGAGATTGCCAGCTTGAGCGTGGGCTCATCTGGCTTGAGCAAAAAGCTTACCAGCTTGGACCCAAAGTCACTGGCTTGAGCAAGGGGTTACTCAGTCTGCTGAAGGCCTGCGGTCAAGGCACATATGAGAAAGCAATCAATGAACAACTAAGGCAGGGGTCGGGAATCTTTTTGGCTGAGAGAGCCATGAATGCCACATATTTTAAAATGTAATTCCATGAGAGCCATACAACGACCCGTGTACGTTACACATTATCCAATAAAAATTTGGTGGTGTCCCGGAGGACAGCTGTGATTGGCTCCAGCCACTCGCAACCATGAACATGAGTGGTAGGAAATGAATGGATTGTAATACATGAGAATGTTTTATTTATTTTTTAATTTTTTACAGAGACAGAGTCAGAGAGAGGGATAGATAGGGACAGACAGACAGGAATGGAGAGAGATGAGAAGCATCAGTCATCAGTTTTTCGTTGTGACACCTTTGTTGTGACACATTGATTGCTTTCTCATATGTACCTTGACTGCAGGCCTTCAGCAGACTGAGTAACCCCTTGCTCAAGCCAGCAACCTTGGGTCCAAGCTGGTGAACTTTTGTTCAAACCAGATGAGCCCACGCTCAAGCTGGCGACCTTTGGGTCTCAAACCTGGGTCCTCTGCATCCCAGTCTGACGCTCTATCCACTGCGTCACCGCCTGGTCAGGCGAGAATGTTTTATATTTTTAACATTATTTTTATTAAAGATTTGTCTGCGAGCCAGATGCAGCCATCAAAAGAGCCACATCTAGCTCGCGAGCCATAGGTTCCCGACCCCTGAACTAAGATGTTGCAACAAAAAACTGATGATTGATGCTTCTCATCTCTCTCTGTTCCTGTCTGTCTCTATCTGTCCCTCTCTCTGACTCTCTCTCTGTCCCGGTAAAAAAAAAAAAAAAATGTTTACATTTTTACAGCAGTATATGGATGTCTCTTTTCTCCCCACACCCTTATCACATTGGATTTCATCTGGGTTTTTTGTTGTTGTTTTGTTTTGTTTTGCCAATCTGTTGGTGAAAAACAATATCTCATTTCTTGTGATTTTTAAAATTAATTATGAGTGAGTTTGAGCATCTTTTCATATATTTATTTGTTCATTTCTAATTGGATCTTTCCTTATTGATTTATGCAGGATCTTAATATATTTAAGTTAGCCCTTTGTTGTTTGGCTTACACTAGTATTTTTCATTTTGTTTTTCTTTGTACTTTAGATGTGCATGTCTCAAAGAAAAAGAAGAGGAAGTTGCCCTCTGATGTGAATGAAGGGAAAACTGTATTCATAAGGTATGCCTTGTTACTTCAAGAACTGCTTTGCTTGTGTTGCCATCATAGATTTTTCTTTCCTCCCTCACTTCCTTTTCCTTCTTCTTTTTAATTTTTTTTTTGCACTAGTAGACTAGTTCTATTAGCTAGGCCAGAAAGTTAGCCGCCTCTGGGACCATTAACACCTCTGGCTCTAGGAACATAACAAACAATGAGGACAGAGGAGAATCAGAATTGTATATACAACATAAATAGCAGAAGTCATTATATCTTGTTCTCATTTAGATCTCGTTCTTTGTTGTTGACGTGGCATCATTTGGAACAAGTCAATTCCACAGGCATTAGAAGCATCTTGCTTGCCTTTGTTTTTAGGGGAGTCTTGGTGAGAGGTTACAACACTTATCCCAAACAATTTCTCTCTTCCTGCCTCACTTACCTTTTAAAGTCGAGTCCAGAGTAAAGTGAGGCGTCCCCTCTGTTTGTGGGGAAGCTGAGGGAGGGAGTCATTCAGTGCAGATGGGTTTTATTTCACGGTGCCATTGCTATGTTAGTCCTACTGACTGCAGTAGATTGACATCTTCAGAAGGGCATGGTATCTTCACACACCTCAAATGTGTCTTCTTCTTTCTTAGGCACCAATGTGCAGGGCCATTTGAATCTTTAGAGTGGTGTACTTTATCCTCTTGTATACAATGTTTTAAGATTGTTTTTATTATACAAGCAATTTATGTTTAGTGTAGGAGACTTAGGAAATAAATGTAGAAAAGGACACAAAAATATTCATCCTAGTCAGTACTCAGAGAACACCCACACACTGCCCACATCGTCATAAATATTGACAAGGATGAGCTCAGCCTATACATTCTGTGCCATAACCCATTTTCTTCCTTGAGAGCATGTTTCTCCTTAAATCTTTTTCCTGTGTTATCTGGAATCGCCATATAAGTAATGTTGTGCTCACAGAGGGTTCCAGCAGGAAGGAGGGAACAGCACACTTAGAGGCCTGCGACCACAGAACAATGGGTACTGTTCCTTGTGCATCTTTTAAATTAACAAACAACTTAGGAAGGTACAGGGATGGAAAAAAGAAAACCATGCGCATGATGAGGCAAATTAGAAGAAGTAATGTAGCTAGAATGTATCTTATTGCAGAACGTTTTTATGTAATTTACTCCATAAGATAGAATCATTTATGGGGCTGTTAACTGGGTTTAAGAGAAGTAAAATTGTAGATATTTACTTGGTGCTTTTCTTACCCCAGCAGGCTGTGCTTAGCTGGGGAAATGAGGACTCTACACTGTGTTGAAATTTAGTAGAACAAAATCTCCTTCCAACATTTTTTAATCCCATGGAGAGAAATACATAGTTTTATTTTTTTAGCCACTCAACTTTACCATGTTTGTTTCTGAGTTATTTTGAAGGCTTTTCTTTTAAAAAAAAATTTTTTTTTAAATTTTATTTATTTTTTACAGAGACAGAGAGTGAGTCAGAGAGAGGGATAGACAGGGACGGACAGACAGACAGGAACGGAGAGATGAGAAGCATCGATCATCGGTTCTTCATTGCGCGTTGTGTCACCCTAGTTGTTCATTGATTGCTTTCTCATATGTGCCTTGACCGCGGGCCTTCAGCAGACCGAGTAACCCCTTGCTGGAGCCAGCGACCTTGGGTCCAAGCTGGTGGGCTTTTGCTCAAACCAGATGAGCCCGCGCTCAAGCTGGCAACCTCGGGGTCTCGAACCTGGGTCCTCTGCATCCCAGTCCAATGCTCTATCCACTGCACCACCGCCTGGTCAGGCTTAAAAAAAATTTAATTTAAAAAAAATTTAAATTACAGTTGATATTCAGTGTTACTTTATATGAGTTTGGGTTATACCACTTGGTGGCTAGACAGTTATATAATTTTTGAAGTGATCTGCCTGGTAAGTCTGGTCCCCACCTGGCAGCATACGTAGTTATGACAATATTACTGAGTAGATTTCCTCTGCTGTACTTTACATTCCTGCTACTGTTTTGTAACTACCAGTGTTTACTTTCTAATGTCTTCACTTGAAGGATTTTCTGACTTTTGTAAAATATATATATATATATTTTTTTTTGTATTTTTCTGAAGCTGGAAATGGGGAGAGACAGTCAGACAGACTCCCGCATGCGCCCGACCGGGATCCACCCGGCACGCCCACCAGGGGGCGACGCTCTGCCCACCAGGGGGTGATGCTCTGCCCCTCCGGGGCGTCGCTCTGCCACGACCAGAGCCACTCTAGCGCCTGGGGCAGAGTCCGAGGAGCCATCCCCAGTGCCCGGGCCATCTTTGCTCCAATGGAGCCTTGGCTGCGGGAGGGGAAGAGAGAGACAGAGAGGAAGGAGGGGGGGTGGGGGGGTTGGGAAGCAAATGGGCGCTTCTCCTATGTGCCCTGCCGGGAATCGAACCCGGGTCCCCCGCACGCCAGGCTGACGCTCTACCGCTGAGCCAACCGGCCAGGGCAATATTTTTTTTCTAATGCTAAAAAAACATGCAACTTCCTAGTTTTAAAACTTTTTTTTTTTTTTTGTACTTTTCTGAAGCTGGAAACGGGAGGCAGTCAGACTCCTGCATACGCCCGACCAGGATCCACCCGCCATGCCCACCAGGGGGCGATGCTCTGCCCATCTGGGGCGTTGCTCTGCTGCAACCAGAGCCATTCCAGCACCTGAGGCAGAGACCATAGAGCCATCCTCAGCGCCCGGGCCCACTTTGCTCCAATGGAGCCTTGGCTGCGTGCGTGCGGGGGGGGGGGGAAGAGAGAGACAGAGAGGAGAGGGGGAGGGGTGGAGAAGCAGATGGGCGCTTCTCCTGTGTGCCCTGGCCAGGAATCAAACCCGGAACTCCTGCACGCCAGGCCGATGCTCTACCACTGAGCCAACAGGCCAGGGCTATGACTTTTGTAAAATTTTAACTGAAACCTGGATTTCAGAGAACACAAGAGAAAATGGCTAATCCAGAGAGAGACACACATTTGACTTTTCTCATTAGTCTACTGTGAGTTTTTTGGTTTGTAATATGGGAAACTAATTTTGGCTTATTTTTAAATGAAAAATTGGGTTTGTTGAATAAACTTTAGGTTGGTTCTCAGAATCAGAGTTGTCAAAGAGCAGGTCTCAAGAAGGCGATGGAACTCGGGGCAGGTCTGGGCTCTGCCGCGGTTCTTCTCTCTGAGGACACTGCACCATTTTTTTAACTTAAAGTAGAACAGTTTCTGTAAAGTGCCTTACAACTCATCAAAAATTTCATACTTACATATGAGTGTATATATATTTACATATGTGTTTATATTGAAAGGCTATATACATATATCCATATAACCACCACCCAGATCAAATAAGAAAATTTTCAGCTCCCTGGAGGTTTCCCTTGGGTGGCAGTCCTGCTGTGTTTTTTTTATTTTTTATTATTTATTCATTTTAGAGAGGAGAGAGAAAGCCAGAGAGGGAGAGAGAGAGAGAAAAGGTGGGGAGGAGCTGGAAGCATCAACTCCCTTATGTGCCTTGACCTGGCAAGCCCAGGGTTTCGAACCGGCGACCTCAGCATTTCCAGGTCGACGCTTTATCCACTGCGCCACCACAGGTCAGGCAGTCCTGCTGTCTTGAAGTGAATCTGCATCTATAATTTCTGGTCTTTGTATATGTCTGTTCAAGTGTTAAATTCCTGGGAGAGAGAATCTGATTGACATAGGAAGGTGAAGGTGAAGAGACAGAGTCCTATATCAGACGCTTGGCCAGCGGAGGCCTCCGCTGGTGGTGCTATTCCTGAACAAGAGAAAGGTGGTCATGAGGAAAGCAACCACTCCAGTTGGTGTCTGACTCACTCATTTTGTGACCAGAACATAGTATCTCACTTTTGTAATTGACCTTTCTTGTGACCTAATTGTCTTCCATAGAAACCTGTCCTTTGACTCAGAGGAAGAAGAACTTGGGGAGCTCCTTCAGCAATTTGGAGATCTTAAATATGTCCGCATTGTCTTGCATCCAGACACAGAGCATTCTAAAGGTATCGGCTGTCAGCTGGTCAGACCCTGAAAGAGTTGAGACCACTGCCATGGGCACTAATGAGGTTACATGAGAGCATGATGTGTGCCCTCTGAGGGGTGCACATTCAGCCCCCATCCGATGTGGCCCATAGAAGCACCAAGGATGTTCTGGTCTGGGGTTTTCTTCCATGAGGTCAAATTCCGTATCTTTCACGGGGCTGCCAGGCATAATTTTGTCTAAGCTTTTTAAGCCCTTGCCTATTTACTTTAGTATAATGAATTCCATTTGGTTCTTTAAATTTCAGATGTGATAGCATTTCATGGGTATTAATCATTCCACATTGCTTGACATCACTGGGATCTTTTTCAGTTGTGTTTGTTAGAGACTGAAACAGAAACTTTGTCACAGTGGCAACAATTAGAAAGAAAACTATGTAACAAGAGTGCTGCCTTTTGTTTTTCCCCTGAAGCTATTTCTTTTGAGCTTCCAGGGTTGACCACTTCTCATTTTAGAATTATTGTTGTTAGGTAAGCATCTTTTCAGCCCATTCAGCGATTTTCAACTAGTATGTCATAAGAATTTTCAAAGCATGTAATACCTGACTGTTTTGTCAGGGGCACTGACCTCTTTTCCCTTAGATTGTCAAATAAAAAAATGACAACAGCCAACCCAACAGTAGCTGTCCTGTGTGAATGAGTCAAAACTGTACCTATTTTTTTTTTGGTCACTTTGGCAAAAAATGCAGTTTTTGGTGTGCTGCAGAATTTTAGTAATTATTAGTTTATGTGTGCCATGAGATAGAAAAGTTGAAAATCACTGTCCTAAAGCAGTAAATTTTTTTTTCTTTATTCTTCTTTTTTCTTTTCTTTTTTTTTTAGTGAGAGAGACAGGCAGGGAGAGAGATGAAAAGCATCAACTCATAATTGTGGCACCTTAGTTGTTCATTGATTGCGTCTCATACATACCTTGACAGGTTCTTTAGCTGAGCCAGTATCCCTTTGCTCAGACAGTGACCTTGGGTTTATGTCGATGATTTCACGTTCGAACTAATGACCCTGTGCTCAAGCCAGTGAGCCTGCACTGAAGCCAGATGAGCCCGCACTCAAGCTGGTGACCTCAGGCTTTTGAACCTGGGACCTCAGCGTCCGAGGTCAGTGTTTCGTTTACTGCACCACCACTAGTCAGGCAAGCAGTGAATTCTTCATTCATTCATTCTTGATTCCTTTGTGATTTACCTAAAGCTATAAACCAGTGGTAGTCAACCTAGACCCTACCACCCACTAGTGGGCGTTCCAGCTTTCATGGTGGGCGGTAGCGGAGCAACCAAAGTTTAAATAAAAAGATAAATTTAACTATAGTAAGTTGTTTTATAAAAATTTATTCTGCCAAACTTAGCGAAAATCTGACATAAAGTACTTGGTAAATAATTAGTATATGCTTTAACTTGCTGTAACTGTGCTTTATAAATTTTATAAAGTAAAGTTACTTCCCTACTTTATAAATCACCATTACTGTGGAACCAGTAGGTGGTTAGAAAATTTTACTACTAACAGAGATACAAAAGTGGGCGGTAGGTATAAAAAGGTTGACTACCCCTGCTATATACTCTAAGAAAAATGCCACTGCTGAGGTTTGTGGGCTCTGGAGCCCATCCATGGATTAATAACCTACATTCTAAATCTTCTTATTTTCCAAAGTGATGAGATTGGAGCATTTTTGGGTTTTACATAGAGAGAAAAGATGTACACAGGCCATATGATAGAAAGAAAATTGAACTGCTTCCTGGAGATTAGGGATCTAATCCCAGCTAAGCCACAGACCAGCTGGGTGAGTTTTGGCAAATCATTTAACTACTGTGGGCTTCAGTTTCTTATCTATAAAATTAGTGGGTTCAACTAGCATAATCACTTAAGGTGCCTTAAGTTCTCTGATGTTCAATTATATTTCTTGGACCTTCTCCATTTCCAGTATGTTTTTCTAAAAATGCACAACTAGAATTACGTAGAATGTTGCATACAATGTACAAGTATGGGAGTATATTACTTTATTGTGAAGATGTCTTTACTTCCCCTGCGCGCGTGGCGTATTAGGTTGATATTTTCAGAATATAGTCTGCAGTTGACTTGCTGCAGTTTCTGTCTTGGTTTGTTAATGTTAGCTGAGAGTTCATGCTGTTAATAAGCATAGCTTTCATTATTTTTTTCTTAACACACATCCTTCCCTAGCTCATATGGAATTTTTCTGGCGCGTCTTCTGCCTATTCACTTCCAGAGCCTTGGCCGCCACCTCCAGTTTATCTCTGTCAGCCGGACATTTCACCGCCTGGAGAGCTAAATACCATCTGCAGACTTTGAAGGGAGATCTTAAGACTGAACCCAGTAGTGATCCTGGAGATTCCAATAATAAAATTCTTACCCATTCAGAGAGGACACATTTTTTGCATATTGGACAAATAGGCTAATGTGCCTATTAGAAACATTTTCTTCCCCTTATTTCTTTATTATTTTGTTTCTTCATATTGAGTTTTTATGCCTGGGATTATGGTAGATGCTGGGGATGTAGAAACAGCTAAGGACCATGCTCTTATTCTGAGGCAGCCAGTCTTTTAGGTACAGTGCCACCTGACTAGTACTGTAATGGAGAGGTGACCCGGTTGGCTGGCCCCTGTGCCCTTTCCTCTAGTCTGCTGCCACTCATTCTTACAGGGAACAAAAGATCAGTGCCCAGTAGCTCTAGGAAATGAATGTTGTTTTCATATATGAGGGAATACTAATACAATATTATGAAACATATTTCTTTATTTTGGAGTTTATTATAAGATGAACCTTTTTCCTTGCTTCTAAAAGCTGCTTTTTCTAAATAGCAGAAATTAGGGTGGGTTGGTTGATGCTGCAGCTGGCCAGTAGAAGGTGTGCCTGTAGAAATTCTGGAGCATGAATTAAGGATTGAGCTCTTAGGTTTCTGGTTCGCTGCGACATTCATCTGACAGAGGGTGGGCCTGCTGCTCCAAGAGGTCGGTGTCCCCTTATCTAATGCCTCCCAAGTAACAACGGTGACACTGAGGTCTGTAATTAATTTCAGGGTTAAGTGGTTGCTGCCTCGTTTTTAAATCCTGTAATAGGCATGTAGTAAGTGATGCTGAATAAAATGTTACTCATTTTGTGATGCTAATAAAATAGAGAACTGGCATTTCTCCAGCATTTCTTTTCTTTTTTTTTTTTGGTGACAGAGACAGAGCGACAAAGAGAGGGACAGATAGGGATAGACAGACAGGAAGGGAGAGAGATGAGAAGCATCAATTCTTTGTTGTGGCTCCTTAGTCTCCTTAGTTGTTTATTGATTGCTTTCTCATATGAGCCTTGACCGGGGGGCTGCAGCCGAGCAAGTAACCCCTTGCTCAAGCAAGCTACCTTGGGCTCAAGCCAGCGACCATGGGGTCATGTCTATGATCCCATGCTCAAGTCAGTGACTCCGTCTCCAGCATTTCTTATATTTATTACCAAGACTGAAGTTCTAGGAGCATTGGAAGAGATGAAGAAAGTAATAAAATTTTATTGTGAGCAGATGTACTATTTCGTCTGTCTTTGACCCTTCGGTTAAAAGGGTGCTATCACTCCTCCCACTCTGTCAGCTGGCCACTGCCTGCGTGTTGTCTCTGGCTGCCTGGTGGGCTGTGGGACTTTTGCATCTCACTTAATTTTGTCTCTCTGTGCAGGTTGTGCATTTGCTCAGTTCATGACTCAAGAAGCAGCTCAGAAATGCCTTGAAGCTGCTTCTTTAGAGACTGAGGTAAGGAAGACCTTTCCTTAACCCCGTAACTTAGGCAGCAATGGTTCATAGGGCCACTGCTGACATTTATGCAAAGCTTTATTATTAATGTAGTGTCAATAATGTAATAATAGGAAAGTAAACATTTATTGAGCACTTAGTGTGTCACAGGCCTACTATAGTACCGTTACTATTCCTGTCGTATAGGCAAGAACAGGTAGAAGGATGTGCATGGTACTTACTGATCACGGTCTGTGTCAGTCTCTGTCCCAGGATGATAACATGAAAGGCTGGAACAAGAAGGGATTAGGCCATCTATGAAGTGTAGTAAGTGCTTGAGAGAGAAAGTGTGTGGGCCCTGGGGACGTTTTCTGTGTGTTCCATAAGCAAGTATAACTTGTTTTCAGATCGTTGTCTTGTATTGCCATTGTTAAATTTTCTTGAGTAAATACTACCATTTCATTAGCTTTCTTTAGGTCACTAAAAATTTTCCTGTTTACAGATCATTTCCCACAATTTGGGGCTACTTTGGGTCTAATCATCTCCCACAAAATAAATTACTTACTGCTGACTGCCCCAAGTACACGCCTGGCCTTTTGCACAGCTCTAGTAAATACTGCCAGCTGGGCCAGAGCACCTTGCCTTGGGTTCCGTACCTGACCTTTGCCCGCTCTCTCCCTCTCCTTGGTGTTCCTTGTCAGGTGCGTAGTGTTGTGAGAGAGAGGGTTGCATTCTCTTACAGGGTGGTGGGCTCAAACTGGATGGCCGGCGGCTCAAGGTTGACTTGGCAGTGACCCGTGATGAGGCTGCGCAGCTCCGGACAAAGAAGGTGAAGAAGCCGACCGGGACCCGGAACCTCTACCTGGCCCGGGAAGGCTGTGAGTAGTGGCAGGGAGCCGGTAACCAGGCCTCTGGGTGGTGGGCCCTGTGCTGTGACGGTGACCCAGCAGTAGTAGGTTTGGGAGCACGTTTTACATGGAAACCCCCGTGTCCTCTTTAGCAGTGCCATATTATTTGCTCCACTTTAGCAAATGTGGCTCTCTGTTAGGAAATCTCCACTCAATTTGTAGATGAACCATCTTGTCTTTTATTCCTGCTTGCCTTTAGACCTTTCCATCAGAGGGTTGGCAGGGCAAAGAGGGAGGAAACACTCAAATTACTTCTGCTTCTTGTCATCATTTCTAATAAGACATTTTCTGAAGGAGTGAAAATTATAACTAAAATACTCTTTTGGATATTCATGAATTTAAAATGTTCACTGAATATCTTTTTCTTAATGCCAGAAAGATAATCAGAAATTCACTTTAATTTAAAAAAAGAGCAAACCCCTTCCTCTGGGCCATGCAGTGTTTGTCAGCCCACCTGCCGCACAGCCTGGACTGGTCAAGTCAGGCCAGTCCCCTCTGACACAAGGCCTCTCTATGCTGGTGTGGCTGTTTTTACCACTTACCAATGGCCCCCCAATACTGACAAGCATTGAAATGCCAGGGCAGGTTATGGGTGGGGCACGTTTGCAATCCAAATGCCAACAATGCACTTATTTTCAGAATCTCTTCTAGGCCTTTCTGCCTGAGGTTGGGCATGTAGCTGACGCTTCTTTGCAGGGAGGGAAGGAAAAGAAGAACAAAATCACAAAATGTTCAGAGTGTTAGTCCTTGAGAGCAGCTCCGAGCCGAGAACTTAGCCCTGTAGCCTATTTCTGGCCCTACCCGAATGCCTCTATGTCCTGGCCAGCATAGTCCTCTGGGGCCTGTACAAGCAGCTTGCATCATTCAAATCACATTCCTCTTGTTGCTCAGACAATTCCCTTGCTGATGTCTTGGCCTTTTTCCCTCTTTCTGCAGTGATTCGTGCTGGGACGAAGGCTGCTGAGGGTGTGAGCGCTGCTGATATGGCCAAAAGAGAACGGGTGAGTAGGTTGGGCACCAGCCTTCAGGTTCCGCATGACTCATTATAAATGAAT
This sequence comes from Saccopteryx leptura, assembly GCF_036850995.1. Classification (NCBI taxonomy): domain Eukaryota; kingdom Metazoa; phylum Chordata; class Mammalia; order Chiroptera; family Emballonuridae; genus Saccopteryx; species Saccopteryx leptura. Next base: position 305,710,356 of record NC_089504.1, on the reverse strand, counting down.
AAATACCAATCATGGAGCGGTAGAGGTGCTCATCAAAGAGCCAGGTATCGGTGACAGGCCATACTTATATTGTTGTTGGAGAGAAAAGAAGCACACAGGTGAATCAGCAAGTCACCCAACATTATACAAACATTGTGTCAGCACTATATGCCTTTTTAAGAACTGCATCTTACTCTTTATTTTCCTGATGCTCAGCAGTAGATGTTTGCTGAATAGTATGCTTGGAGACCATGCAGTAGACACTTAGTAGCTAGGGCTATGTATAATTAGGTGTCAGTATAAATGCAGAATAACATAAGAAAGGAAGTTCAGAGTAGGCTGGAGTGAGTAGGGAAGGAGGTAGCTGTGGGTCTTGGGATAGTTGAGATGTCAATTTGGGGGAGGATGATGATGTCCCAGATTATAAGATCATTTTTGGAAAGCTTTGTATTATGGGAGTTTCCACTTTTAACTGATGCCATTGAATTCCTCAGCTTCTTGGTAATGGTAGTTCCCAGTAACTTACTTTTGCCCTATAGCTTACTTTCAGAAAGCTCATTCAACCTAGAATGGTAGAGCTGTGTAATCATGAACAGAATTAGCTGTGAAACCTCAAAGAACAGAAGATGATGGACAGAGGTGAACACACAATGACACTCAGAGGCAGAGTGTCCTTTCTGTGTCCAGTAGCCTGTCTAGACCAGTGTTCTCAGCCTTTTGTGGTGGTGAGCGTCTGGAAAAGTGATGGAATTTGGGGGCATTATTTGCCCTTTTCTGATCACAATGCAGTCGTGACACAGTTAATTTTCTCTTAGAATGAATTTTTCTAGCAAAAAGCTCACTAGATTATACGCATTGTAATTCATAGCTTTTCCTGGAAGTAAAATCAGACTGTCACACTTAGGCCTCTTCAAATATCCCCCTGCTATTCATTTCCAGAGTATCTGTTTATTTTGTGATTTGTTAGTGCTGTTGCCAAACAAGGAGCAGCAGGAATGAGAGACTTGATGAAAGGAGTTTAATTTACAACAGTTTTTTAGTAATCTAATTTAAAAAGCAAATCAGGAGAAGAATGTCGTTCTTTTCTTTTAGAGACAGGCTGCGCCAGGATCCGCATTTGTGCAGCGTAGGCGAGGCTGACGTTCTAGAAGCAGAATTTATTTCTGTGGTCAGGGACTTTCCTTCGCCTCAAGGTGGCAGAGTAGAGACGGGACAGAATTTTCTCAGGTGTTCTTTAAATTCCATTTCCTTTTGGAAGGACTAGATAGTTTGAGTTGGTGGATAGATCAGGACTGGGAATAAATGTTAACAACAGGATTATTTACTATTTACTCTGGGCCAAGTTTTGAGGGCAGGATTTTATGTATATGTCTTCATTTTGGCCTTCTTCCACTGCTGAGAGATTGGTATTATATTTTGATCTAAAAGTTTCACTTTGTAGGTGAAAAAAAATTGCGGCTGAAAAAATTTCATGTAAAAAATGTGATGCTCAAATCTTCCGACAACCAACCACATCAAAATACAACTAAACTACAGACCAACCTTCATTCAAACCCACCTGCAGTAGCTGAATGGAAGTCCTATAACTAGGGGTTTAATGAAGAAGCCACAGCAAGACTTGGTCTACTTCTGCACAGCTCCCCTCTGCTGTAGTTGCAGTGGTCTTCACAGCCAGTCAGCCTGGGTGATCCATCCCTCCCAGTATCTCCAACAGTGGTCAAGGCCCAACTACAGCAGCACAGTACACAGCCCACACAGGGGTGTACCGACAGTTTGGGTGACTGGGGAGGCTGTGCCACTGGGCCCTGCAGTGCACCAAGTACACAAGGCCACTCTACCAAGTCTCGGAGATGTAGCAGCTCTGCCTAACACAGAGAAACAAACACAGGGACGCAGCCAAAGGAGACAAGAAAACAGGCCCCAGATGGAAGAATGAGAGAAATCTCCAGAAAAGGAGCTAAATGAAATTGCGCAAGCAAACTACCAGATACAGAGTTAAAAACAATGGTTATAAGGATGCTCAAGGAGCTTAGAGAGAACTTCAACAGCATGGAAAAGGACGTAGAAACTATAAAAAAGAACCATCAGAAATGAAGGATACAATAACTGAAATGAAGAATAATTTAGAGGGAGTCAACAGTAGAGTAGATGAAGCTGAGAATCATAAAGAATATAAGGAGGTAGAAAACAGCCAATCAGAGCAGCAAAAAGAAAAAAAGAATCCAAGAAAATGAGGATCATATAAAGGACAACCTTAAGTATGACAACATTCACATCATGGGATGCCAGAAGGAGAAGAGAGAGAACCTGAAATTAAAAACCTATGTGAAGAAATAATGACAGAAAAGTTCCCTAACTTAGTGAAGGAAATAGACACACCAGTCCAGGAAGTGCAGAGAGGCCCAAAAGAGATGACCTGAAAGAGGCCCACACCAAGACACATCATAATTAAAATGCAGAAGGTTCAAGACAGGGAATCTGAAAAGCAGCTAGTTACCTACAGGGGAGCTCCCATAAGACTGTCAGCTGATTTCTTTGCAGGCCAGAAGGGAATGGCAAGAAATATTCAAAATGATGAAAAGCAAGGACCTACAAACAAGATTACTGTACCCAACAGAGCTATCATTTCTAATCGAAGGACATGTAAAAGCTTCTCAGACAAGAAGAAGCTAAAGGAGTTCATCACCATCACCTTTCCCCCCTGTGCTGGGCATTGTAAGGCTGCAGGGTGGGCCATTTTCCTCCTTTTTTCTATGTGTGTAGTTATTGGACGGGGTCAGGTTCTTTCCTTTTGGAGAACTGTGAGCCTGCCTTTTTAAAGGATGGGTTGGATTGTTAACAATTTGTTGTTCTTTCAGTTCGAGCTCCTGAAGCATCAGAAACTGAAGGACCAGAATATCTTTGTCTCCTGCACCAGACTGTGCCTGCACAACCTCCCCAAGGCCGTGGATGACAGACAGCTCAGAACGCTGCTGCTGAATGCCACCCGAGGGGAGAAGGGGGTGCGCCTCAAGGAGGTGAGCGTGGCCCTGCCTCTCAGAGCCCCCGCACTCAGCCTGGGTCAGGTCGCACGTCTGGTTTCCGGCTCCGGTGCGAGCACATTGACGGATTTTCTTCGGGACACATTGTCAGCAGACAGGGCTGAGTTTGGCAGTTTTACTTCCTTCCTTTTTTCCCTCTTTTAAGAACTGCCTTTCACAGCTGATCAAATTGCAGTAGAAGGTAAGGGAGTCTCTGCCCTAGTGAAGTTCTTTAGCAAGCACTTATTGAGTGCCTGCTGTGTGCTCCACATTATACCAGGTGCTATAATATAAATTTTCTTGCAGAGAAAAGAACCTGTGTGCTTTGCTCCTTAGAAGAGTGTTATATCACCATTTAGGCTTCTAGCCTATGGTACGAGTCCTCAGTGCCTGTGGGGAGCACAGGGAGCCACACAGGTCTTCAGCTCCTTGTTAAACAAACGGTGGGTTCACACCAAGACTTGCTTAGATATCACTGTGACAACAGAGACCTCTCCATGTCCTCCACAGCGCCCTATGCACACCTGTGTCATAGCACTTACTATCACACTGTCCTGTAATTGTCTGTCAGTCATTTCTCTAACCAGACTGAGCTTTTTGAGGGCAAACGTCATCTCATTCGTTCCCAATCCTTGGGATAGTACCAGGCACATAGTCGCCTGTCAATCAGTATTACTGAAAAAGCGATACAACCAGTATGAGGCGTCTGCTTTGCTCAATGTGATCACCATAAACGTTCCCTAATCCCTGAGAGCCTCACCAAAGTGTATGGTATTGGTATTTGGGAAATTATGTGAGAGAATGTGAACGTATCAGCACATATCTGACACCACTCTTGGTAAAACTGTTCGAAGTGTTACTGGTATAGGGGTCAGTTGTGTAATTTCTCATATCAACATCCACAACGCTTAGTAAGTGTCTGCACATTTAAAACCTGTCATCATTTAGAGAAATTTATGTGTTTTACAATATTGGCCTTATCTTGAGTTTTCTCTTTAATTCTTTCATATGTGTAATTATAGTGTGTCAGCAAGAGAGTAAGCCTCATTTTATGCTTTTCTTGATTTCCCTGTGGTGAATGGCACAGTTCTAGGCACAGTGGATACTGAATGTTTACCACACACAGCACCCAGCTGTGCCTCATGCCCAGGCCTCTCCATTAAATGAGAACTACAGCTTCTAGGAATAATAGCCTGTGAATGATCGTGTCCCCAGAATTCCTTTCTGTATCTCAGTGCCCCAGAATGCCTAACATTCAGCGTAAGGATTTAGGGAAAGGTCATGTCAGAGGATCTGAGCACCAGGCAAAGACAGCTGAAACTTCTTGTATTTCCGAGGCTGCATGTTACGCAGGCTCTTCCCCGAGCCTGAACTGTCTTTCTTACCTAAAGCCACCAGGCTTTCTTCCTTCCCTTCTTCAGTAATTTCCTTTCTGCGTGGTTTCTACAATGATGAGATCTAGGGACTACACTTCATCCTCAGTGACACTTTGATATATAACAGGTGCCATGGACCTCTCAACTTGTACCTGTTGTCAGTATTAGCTGTTACACTGTTTCCTTAGAAAGTTTGTTTTATATGCATGCTAATTTGTAGGTTGGTATTGATGTCTACAAACTCTTAGAAGACATGACAATATCTCTTTAATTTGTTCTGTGCTCTCAGTATTCACAAGGACAACTCTTATTGTGATCTAGATGAAGAGTCTGTCCCAACAGCGTGATTCTCCTTGAATCTGTTTAGGCTCCTTGTCCTATCATTACTGATTCTTTTTCTCGTCCTCCTCCTAGTGTAAGGTGATGCGAGACCTCAGAGGCGTTCACGGGAAGGTGAAGGGTCAGTCCCTGGGCTACGCCTTTGCAGAGTTCCAGGAGCACGAGCACGCCCTGGCAGCCCTGCGCCACATCAACAACAACCCAGAAGTCTTTGGGCCTCAGAAGGTGAGCCTCACCCTGTGCGGAGAGCCGTTCCCCTGGGGCCCGTTTGCAGAAAACCATTCCTCTCCTCCGTGTTCAGTGTCCTCTCTGACATCTGAGCGATGGGAAAGAGTAGCAAGTTGATGGAGGCACTGAGCAGTGACTCAGGTAATCAGATGATTGGCAGGACCTCTAAATTGGATAGACTGCTTGCACAACTGACCCCTTACCTCTAAGCAGAGTAAGTGAGCAGCCATTGCACTCAGAAATGAAGAAGTCTAATGAGTGCATTCTGTCTCCTGACACAGAGACCAATAGTGGAGTTCTCTTTGGAAGATCGAAGGAAGCTTAAAATAAAAGAACTGAGGATCCAGCGCAGCCAGGTACAGACCTCAAATGCTTTATCTCTGTGTGTTTTTAAAAATTGTGGTCCATGACTCATAACAGAACTTTTTAAGTGTACAGTTCAGTTAAAACAGTTTTTAAAGGCCATATTTAAACTTGTTCTGTTCAGTTTGTGGTTCTGCCCCTTGAAGTAGGTCCCTACCTCTCTAGGTTCTGTGTTCCCTTTGCTCTCGGTTCCCTGGCGTTCTCCAGGCCCCTCTCCTCCGCTGGCCTGGCCCGTGGGAGCGCCACAGAAGGGAGAGGAAGGAGAGAGGAGAAACAGACTGATGCTGTTCCCAGTCAGCGGTTCTTGGCCAGTGCTTGCTGATGGTACATGTCAAAGTGGATGCCAGCATTCAAGTTTTGTATCACCTGTAGATTTCAGCTGTCTCTTTCATAGTTCTCTTTTCTTCCTCACTGGCTTCACAAGTGTGATGCCTGATCATTTAGAACTGTGGTTTTTAATCTAGTGTAGTGCAGAGGAAAGAAGGAGCTTTGGGAACAGCAATACTTGTGTTAAAAGTCAGCCTCTGCTGTTTTCTGAGCTCCTTGGGAAGTTATTACCTCCCTCAGCCTCGTTTTCCAGTTTGTAAAATGGGATTAACAGCATCTGCCTCACACGATTAATGAGGATTAAATGAGTTAATACATGTAAGCTGTCTCACATGTGCATGGTCAGTGCTCAATCAATACTCATTCTCGTGCCCATCTTCTGCCAGGGAATATAGGACTGGACTTTTCTCTCTCTCTCTTTTTTTTCCCCATTGATTTGAGAGAGAGAGAGAAAGAGAGAGAGAAGGGGAGAGACGTTGTTTCACTCATTTGTTCCATTCAGTTGTTCACTCATTGGCTGCTTCTTGTATGTGCCCTGGCCAGGGATCAAACCCACAACCTTAGTTTGCCAGGAGGTTGCTCTATCCACTTAGTAACCCGACCAGGGCGGGACCACACTATTCTTCATACCAAAGCTCTTACAGCTGACATTGTTGTAATACCTTAGCTCACACATATACCAAACATTTGCAGTCTTTGTGGTGGATAGCATGAGCATGACCAATAGAGGAGCGGGTTCAGGGACTAATGCAATGCCCTGGGTTGGAAAACCTGGGATCTGGTTCCTGTTCAAGGCAACTTTATTATCCTAGGTTTATTTACTGCCTTTAAGTCATTGCTTCAGAAGGTGAATCTGAAGCTACTGACTTAAAAAAACGGAATTCAGATGGCTTTGTTCCCACACTTATGTACATATTGCTCTTTAAAGTGAAAAGGACAAAATAACACAACATTATTCATGTGAATCTTCTCTTTCATTTTCCACATCAGTGCGACATCAATTTGTGCCATCCCCTCTGACTTCCATCTCACAGTACCTTCTTCTCATCTTCCTTCCTTTTTTTTTTTTTTTTTTTTTTTTTGTATGTGTGTGTGTGTTTTTCTGAAGTGAGAAGTGGGAGGCAGAGAGACAGTCTCCCACATGCGCCTGACTGGGATCCACCGGCATGCCTGCTTGGGGGCAATGCTCTGCCCATCTGGGGCATTGCTCCAGTTGCAACCAGAGCCATTCTAGCACCTGTGGCAGAGGCCATGGAGCCATCCTCAGAGCTCGGGCCAACTTTGCTCCAATGGAGCCTTGGGCTGCAGGAGGGGAAGAGAGAGACAGAAAGGAAGGAGAGGGGGAGGGGTGGAGAAGCAGATGGGTGCTTCTCCTGTGTGCCCAGGCCAGGAATCAAACCCAGGACTTTCACATACCAGGCCAATACTCTACCACTGAGCCAACCGGCCACGGCCTGCTCTTCCTATCTTTATGTGGATTTGAGTTTCTGACTTAGGTCATTTTTCTTCCCTGAGGAAATTAATTGAGTATTTTTCACAAGGTGAAAATCTACTGGTGATTGGTTTCTTTAAATTTTGTCTAAGAAAATCTTTATTTCTCTTTCACTTTTGAGGAATAATTATATTGGATACAGAAACCTAGGTTGGTGATTTTCTCCCCCAAACTTTAAATATTTCACTCTATTCTTTTCTTGTTTACATTGTTTCTGCAGAGGAATCCAACATATCTTATCTCTGTTTCTCTGTAGGTAAGGGATTTCCTTCTACCCTGTCTTCTTTCAGGAATTTTTCTTTCTGATCTCTTGCAGTTTGATATAATATGCCGAGGTGTGGATTTTTTGGTATTTATCTTGTTTGTTATGTGTCGAGCTCCCTGGGTCTGTGGTTTAATGTCTGTCATTACTTTTTTAAAATTTTTTTATTAAAGAGACAGAGAGAGAGAGAGTCAGAGAGAAGGACAGATAGGGACAGACAGACAGGAATGGAGAGAGATGAGAAGCATCAATCATCAGTTTTTTGTTGCAACACCCTAGTTGTTCATTGATTGCTTTCTCATATGTGCCTTGACCTTGGGCCTTCAGCAGACTGAGTGACCCCTTGATTGAGCCAGTGACCTTGGGTCCAAACTGGTGAGCTTTGCTCAAACCAGATGAGCCTGTGCTCAAGCTGGCGACCTTGGGGTCTCGAACCTGGGTCCTCCGCATCCCAGTCCAATGCTCTATCCACTGCACCACCGCCTGGTCAGGCTGTCGTTAATTTTTGAAAATTCTCAGCCCTATTATTTCAGATATCTCTTCTGTTCCTTTCCTTCTTTGGTATTCCCATTATGCATTTATTTCTCCTTTGGTAACTGTCCATGCTACTAGCTTTTCTTTGTTTTTTCTGTTGACTTTCATGGATTGTGCATGTATACACTTCCCTCCCATTTCTGCATATGGAAAGGAAATGGTTATTTTGTGCCCCACTCAATAACCATTTTTTACTGTATTAGGGCCTGTGAACTACTTGTGTTTCCTTTCCTGTAGTTGCTGACTTTTGGGGGGAAGAATTCCCCTTTTTTCACCAAGCTCACACAAAGCTCCTCTTGTGCTGAGTGTTTCAGCACACAAACCTCATCCAGAAACCAGATGGAGGTCTTTTGTTTTGTGCAGCAAAAAGTAAAATCCAAGCCTGCACCTGGTGAGCCCCAGCAGGAGCAGCCAGAGCATGGAAAAGACCGGCCCCGGAAAGCAGCTCAGCAGCGCAGGCAGGAGCAGAGCCAGGCTCCCCCTGAGCAGAAGGGGAAGGCGGGCTCTGTCTCCTGGGCAGGATTCCAGACCAAGGCTGAAGTGGAGCAGGTGGAGTTGCCTGATGGGAAGAAGAGAAGAAAGGTCCTGGTGCTGCCCTCACACAGAGGCCCAAAAATTAGGTGAGGAGCAGGACGGTGGCCAAGAGCAGTGGTGGCCCCCGAGAGGGTTTGTTCTTGCTTAGCTCTCCTCTTTGTGGCGTTTGTCTGCATGACGGGGCTGCTCAGTACGGGGCCTGTCCCACATTTTACTGGTTAAAACACATGCAGAGGCATCATTCCTGGGCGGCATGGGGGCTAGAACAGGACTGGCAGAGGGGCCTTGGAGGAGCCTTCCAGAGGGGGCGTTCCTGCCCCCCTCCTCTTCTGAAGAGCTTCCTCCTGCCCAGACGGCCGGCTGTCAGTTTGTGTGGGACAACAGATTAGTGCTGTGAGCAAAAGTCTATCTTTGAAAAAAAATACTTGTTAAATAAATGAAGGGTGTTTGAGATTCTCTTGAGGTTTTAAGCCAAAACAAAAAACAAATATACAAATGCTGAGCCTTAGGACATTCTGTTACAGTATCCCTTTTTAGAATGACTCCTCACAGTCTTAGAAAAGCCAGTGTAAGAAAAGGCATTTTATCTTCTTGGCTGAGAGATCCTCAGGGGTGCCAATTAGAGGAAGAACTCAGGGTGCCACTTGACCGTGTTGTTTCAGGCTGCGGGACAAAGGCAAAGTGAAGCCTCTTCCTCCCAAGAAGCCAAAGCCTGAGACAAACCAGCAGAAGCAGAAGAAGCAGAAATTACCTCCCAAGCAGGTGGGTCTGCAGCGCACAAGGCTTCGGCCTGGCAGGCTCTGCGGGGGTGGGAGGGGCTCTGGTGCCTCAGGGAGCAACAGGGAGACGGCGTCCACACTGCAGCTGCATGCTGGCTGCAGCTGGTCAGCAGGTAGGGAGGCCTGCACAGTCCTGAGAGTGGGGAGCCTGGAAAACAAGCCCCCACGTATCAGTTACTGTGCTTCAACAATTTATCCTGTTTTACCTGTCTATCCCCCACACACTCCCTTTGCCGGTATTTTAAAGCAAGCTCTACTTCACGTGGAAATGTGCCTCATGTGGACATGTTTGTTGTTCAGAAAAATACTTCAGAATGCATTTCCAACTGATCAGGGCTTGCTTACACACGCACACACACACACACACATAGCCATTATGACAGCTAATGATCAGGGCTTGCTTACACACACACACACACACACACACACAGCCATTATGACAGCTAATGATCAGGGCTTGCTTACACACACACACACACACACACACACATAGCCATTATGACAGCTAATGAAATTAATAAGAAGCCCCTAATGTCATCTAATATACAGCCCATGTTAACATGGCCCCATGGAGCTGCTGCCATAATATGTTTTTAGTAGTTGGTTAGTATGAATCAGGGTTCAAAGTCCACATATTACATTTGGTTTTTATATCTTAATTTTTTTCCTCTATAAAAGCCAGTTTTCCTCATCAGCCCCATTTTCCCGTGCTGTTAATTTGTGGGGGAGGCCAGAACCTTTTAGAACGCCTACATGTTAAGTTTAGCTGCTTGGCTTCCTCATGGTGCCATTGAACTCACTCCTGCAACAGCCCGTACTGCCTGTGCACTGGTCGTGGGACCTGAGGCTGGGTTCAGTGCCGGCTCGGCGTTCTCCACAGAAGTATCTCCCAGGGGGTGCCAGGTGCTCTCTGTTGTGTCTCATCACGCGGCATCTGCTGTCTGACTGCCCCACTTTGGTGCTGCTCAGCTTTGTCAGTAGGTTAGGGAGCGCCCACCTTACCCCCCCTTTGTAAAGTCTCCCATCGACCGCATACCTAATGGTCTTAGCTCCGTTGAGGATTGCTGTCTAGATTCATTATTTCAATATGGCTTGTAGAATGATGATTTTCTAATTTTATCCTTTTGCATTGTTTTTAGTAGAATTCTAGAAAAAAGAGTTGTTTTTCAACTCTGGTTACTGTGAAATACCCTTTGTACAGGAAAGGCAGGATTAATGTTGATTTTTTTTTTCTCTTTATCCTGAGTTTCCAGAATAGTGAGTTGTTGCACTCACTGTGCAACCTCCTGTGGTGACCAGTAAGACTTTATGGTACTGTGTATTCCTGAGTATTATATACTTGACGTGTGTTCATCAGATGCAGTCATTATATTTTTCCACATTAGGCCAACAGAAGCCCCGTCAGGTTGAGCCTCTCCGAGCTGACCCATCTTTGTTGGTGTCTCTGCTCCAGTACAGCCGATGTCCCGGCTCACCTGACACCTCTTCCTGGGCCTGGCATTTGCCATGTTCCCAAGGGGCCCAGTTCCTTTCCGGAGAAAAGAGTCCTCAGTTCCTGAACACTTGAAGTCAAGCTTTCTTTCTCTTTCCCTAGTCCCTTTCTTTCTTTTTTTTTTTTTTTTACAGAGACAGAGAGAGTCAGAGAGAGGGATAGACAGGGACAGACAGACAGGAACAGAGAGATGAGAAGCATCAATCATTAGTTTTTCATTGCGCATTGCGACACCTTAGTTGTTCATTGATTGCTTTCTCATATGTGCCTTGACCGTGGGGCTACAGCAGACTGAGTAACTCCTTGCTTGAGCCAGTGACCTTGGGTCCAAGCTGGTGAGCTTTTGCTCAAACCAGATGAGCCCGCGCTCAAGCTGGCAACCTCGGGGTCTCGAACCTGGGTCCTCAGCCTTGCAGTCCAGTGCTCTATCCACTGTGCCACCGCCTGGTCAGGCCCTAGTCCCTTTCTTTTACGGGTACAAGAAGCATTAGTTTCTCATCACTCTCAAAAATATCTGTATGTCTGGGAAGTCTTGAACCTACACATACTGCCCGCACTCCTCTGTCTCCAAACTCCCATAAGCAGTGGTCCCAGTGAGTAAACAGCTGGACCCGGGGCTGGCTCATCTGTGAGAAGATCAAGGGAGCTTTGGGGAGCGGCCTCCAGAACAGCTGAGTGGTGCTTGGGGCCCTTCTCTTAGGCACACGTGGTCTGACCTCTTACCAATGGATGATTTTTCGAGGGTTTTTCTCTCCAAGGGTCACTTCCTGGCATCCCCTTCTTTTGGTGGACAGATCTCTGTACCTTACTTACTTTCTCAGTTGGTGGCCTTACTGATTGAAATTGACTCACTTTTGTTTCCTTTATTTTCATTTATAGGCATCCAAGGGAAAAGCTAAGGGAAATAAGACAGAACTTCGCTTCAACCAGCTGGTGGAACAATATAAGCAGAAATTATTGGGACCTTCTAAGGGATTGCCTCTCGCAAAGAGGAGCAAGTGGTTTGACAGTTGACGGTGCCGGCAGACCGGAGAAGAAGCTGGGTTGCGCACCCCTTGGTGAAGCTCCCAGTCTCCTTCCCACCCCTGGGGTTACTTACTGAGGGAAAGAAACCCCCAAGCACGCTGCCATGTGTTGGGGGCTCCGCAGGCTGTGCACGCCTGGACTCTGTGGCTCGTCACCTGTGAAGGGAAACCTCAGGAAACATCGTGATCCTTTGTGTGCGTTATCTCGTTTCTCACGTGGAGTCGTGTCACCCATTTAATTCTGTTTCTCTAATGGAAACAACTGTAAAATACATTCTTGAGTGCTGAAGTTTTAAGATGTATATTTTAAGTGTCTTCTCTAAATAAGATGTTTTGTGGCTTTCTGAACAACAGACTCTTGTTTCTAATATATGCGAATCCTTTATTATTTATGACCATTTTTGACATCCCTAACTAATTCAGTCACAGAGTCCTACATACTGCAGGAATTGATTAGGAAAGCCCAGAAAAGTGACTGGCAGCCTAATCTCTGAGGGCGGGAGAAACGGGAAGCAGTGAGGGCCTGGAGGCCTGGTGGGAGGAGCGTGTGACCATTATTTGCCAAATGAGTGAGTTATTGTTGGTAGTTGACAAGAGATCAGTTTGCAGTGGTCCACAGACACTAGCCTGGCTGGTCACCTGCATATTCTGTCACTGGGCGCCTTCCCCTGAGGACAGAGGTAGGGTGGCCGAAGGTCTCGCCTGGCCTTCCATTACCTGGATGGCCTTGAACCAGACAGACTTGGGTCCTAGTCTCCTCATCTATGGAATGAGGAGTTTCACTACAGGTTTTGTGTGGTCCTTCCTGGCACTAAACTTTTTTTTTTTTTAATTCCTATGCATGTTTCTATTCCTTCTCTAACCTCAGAGGAGGTAGAGATGACTTTCATTACTTTTCAGAATTTACAATGTCACAAAAGCTGGGAGCGATGGGTACAGAAAATCAGGGTCCAAAGAGTCACGACAGCATGAAGGGATGGACCGGATCTGACAAGATGAAAGTCACAGGGAACGAACCTAAATCTCCTCACTTAGGTCCAGAAACCCTGCTGCACAAGCTCTGATGGGAGAGTTTGAGGCAACTGCTTTTGCATTATGAAGGAATAGTAGAGCCACCACGATGTAATAGGACTGTTAGGCTGTATTAGTGGAAATGGGATGTTCTCTGAGCTGCCCGGAGCACACCTGTGAGACAAATGTAATGAAGTTGACCAAGGAAATCAAAATGTCAGATGGAAACTAAATATTTTTTAATTTATCGTGTTGGCATGGTTTCGAGTGTCCTAAATATAACAGCGTCTACATACCTCATCGTGCCCCCCATGCAGTCTCTTTCCAACCCCCACCCCCGGCCCCTCCCCTACCTCCACCCCTCTTCCTCTCACTGTTGCTACCCTGCTGTCTTTACATGTGTGTTATGTGTATACAGTTTTGCTAGTCCCTTCACCTTTGATCCACTCCCCTCCCCCCTTCCCTCTGACAGCTGTCCATCTGTTCCCTGTGTCCACGCCTCTGCTTCTGTTTTGTTCACATATCGATGGAAACTAAACTGATCGTGAGTTGGTTATTGTTGAAGTTGGTCGTGGGTAAATAAAAGATGTATACTATTCTCTCTGCTTTTGTGGACATTTGAAATTTTCCATAATAAAAAGTTAAAAGTCAGATGAGTAAATGGTACTGACCTGCTTGAGATGAGAATTCTTGCAGCGTAGTGGCTGTTGGTAGAGCCCAGAAGGGTGTAAGGGGCAGATGAGTAAAAGTCACATGGACTTGGGTTTGGGGCCAGTACAAGGAAGCACATTAATGACCATTTTCAACATCCCTAACTAATTCCGTCCCAGTCCTACATCCTGCAGGAATTAAGAAAGCCCAGACAAGTGGGGCATGTCATGGGCATGCCTCCTTACCACCTCAGAGCCTCCTTACCACCTCAGCCTCCTTACCACCTCAGAGCCTTTGTCCTGGTTTTCCTGGCCTGGAAAACTTTTCCCTCCCATCTTTAGGTTATTGCTCAGATCTGCACCGAGCTGTTGCCTCCTGCCTCCTAGAACTTTACCCGGACTGAAGTAGGGCTCTTCGTCCCCTCCCCTCTGTCCTGCCAGCTCTGAATTTTATTACTGGCTATTATTTTTTTCTCTAGCACTCCTCTCTGCCTGAAGATATTTGTTTCCCTTAGTTTGTGTTGTGAGAGGGACTTGATCTCTTGTTCGTTCCTGTAGACACAGCACATAGAATCCAGCCTGGCACATAGTAGGTATCAAGTAGATATTTTTTAAATAAAAAATAAAGGAGCAATGGAAAAAACAGTACTCAGTAGGCCAGAGAAAGTGAAATATAGCCCAGAGTTCTTGATTCCCTATTCCTGTCTGGTGCAATAATAAATGATGCTTTCTTCAGAACGATCGCTGACCCAGGGATATGGCTATTTCATTGCAGTATCTTGGGAAACCAATAAATGCTCAAAAATGCCCTTAATTGGTTTAAAGACAGATAAAGCAGAGACCATGAAAATATTTAAACCTTTCGGAAAGAACTAAAGGACAGGGGCTTTATCTCCAGTTATCTCGAGACAGTATGACTTGAGGACTTTAAAATGTTCCTGCAATAACTTGGCAATGCATTGTTTCCAAGTCTGTACTGTGGAGGGAGTTAGGTGCTTTATTAAGTATACACATCGAGGATTCACAACCTGTCTGAGGGCTGATCTGCTTTCCTGTGGCCAACTCATCTGCTCACAAGACACTTTTACTCCTAGTATACAAATATCTATAAATTAACATTTAGTATAGATGGAAATTAGTGTTCATTTAGATAGATTTGCTGGGTTTTCTTAGATCTAAATATTTCTTCTATCAGCTTTAGCAATGCAGGATGTTTGAAACATTCAATGGCTTGGAAAGTTATTGCACAGTTCTTTTAAAAAAGTAATAGGACAGCCTGACTAGGCGGTGGCGCAGTGGACAGAGTGTCGGACTGGGACGCGGAGGACCCAGGTTCAAATGGGCTCATCCTGCTTGAGCATGGGCTCACCAGCTTGAGCATGAGGTCGCTGGCTTAAACGTGGGGTGCTGGCTTGAACGTGGGATCATTAACATGACTGCATCGCATGGTCGCTGGGTTGAGCCCAAAGGTCACTGGCTTGAAGCCCAAGGTCGCTGGCTTGAGCAAGGGGTCACTGGCTTGGCTGGAGCCCCCCAGTCAAGACATGTATGAGAAAGCAATCAATGAGAAGGCACCACAATGAAGAACTGATGCTTCTCATCTCTCTCCCTTCCTGTCTGTCTGTCCCTATCTGTCCCTCTCTGCCCTTTTCTCTCTCTCTCACAAAAATAGATGAATAAAAATAAAAGAATTAAAAAGTAACAGCACAAATTATCTTCTTTCTCAACAAGCAGTTTCCTTGTGTGGTGTCTCCTCCTTTGGCACACCTTAATCTGGGGTGTCTGGGCAGCTCCACTTACCCTACCCAGGAGCATTAATGCAACGAGGACTGTGCTTACTTACTCACTTTAGAACCTGATATATCATAAAATGGAGTTTGTTTTTTTTTAAAGATTTTTGTTTTAAAGATTTTATTTATTGATTTTACAGAGAGCAGAAGGTATAGAATGAGAAGTATCAACTTATAGCAGCTTCACTTTATTTAGTGACAGAGACAGAGAGAGGGGCAGACAGGAAGGGAGAGAAATGAGAAGCATCAGTCCTTCATTGCGGCACCTTTAGTTGTTCATTGATTGCTTTCTCATACGTGCCTTGACCTGGGGGACTTCAGCTGACCGAGTCACCCCTTGCTCGAGCCAGCGACCTTGGGCTCAAGCTGGTGAGATTTTGCTCAAACCAGATGAGCCCACGCTCAAGCTGGCGACCTCGTGGTCTCGAACCTGGGTCTTCCGCATCCCAGTTCAACACTCTATCCATTGTGCCACCGCCTGGTCAGGCTAAAATGGAGTTTTATGATTAAACTTGGTTAAAAAACAATATCTGCCTGACAAGGCAGTGGCGCAGTGGCTAGAGTGCTGGCCTGGGACGCTGAGGACCCAGGTTCGAAACTCTGAGGTTGGCAGCTTGAGCATGAGCTTATCTGGTTTGAGCACAGGGTCACCCGCTTGAACCCAAAGGTCACTGGCTTTAGCAAGTGGTCACCAGCTTGGCTGGAGCCTGTGGTCAAGGTACATATGAGAAAGCAATCAGTGAACAACTAAAAGTGCCACAACTATGAGTTGATGCTTTTCATCTCTCCCTCCCTCTCCCCCCTCTTGCACTAAAACAATATCAAACATTTTTGTCAACATCCAAGGCTGAAGGCCATCAGACAAAACCATCAAGTTTCAGTAGCATTTTCCTGTTTGGATACACAGTAGCCTGGCTCAGACTTAGTTCCTTTCAATAAAGAATCTTAAGGATCTGTGCTGGCTGGTGGCCGGGATTTTTGTTCCTGTTGTTTTGAGGAACAGCTCCCTGCTGATGCAGGATGTGCAGTCCTTCCTCCGGGGTTAGCCAGCAACGAGGATTACTCTTCAACTGTCTTCAGATGAGAGCTACCGCTTCCTCGGGTACACAGTTAGGGCACATGAATTCATTCTTCGAAATTCTCCCAAACGTTCGTTGGTATGTTTTTGCCTTGAAAAGAGGTTTTTCAACTAAAAATTCAGACCCAGGACCTGAAGGCTCCAGAGACCCTCTTTTCACCATCCATTTGGCCTTCAGTTATCTGAGGAAGCAGGGAGTCAAATACGCCACAAGGAGTGCTGATTGCCCGGAATCTTCTGCCCTCCGGCTGACTCAAATAGCCAGTTCTCTGCCTAATACTCCAGTGACTCACCTTTTGTGAAGTGATGGACAGTGTCTGCCAGTTCTGTTACGTGGGTGGCAACTCTGCTTATGCAACTCAGGAAGCTCCTACACGTCTCCGTAGACTGTGCACAGCAGTAGCCCATCAGCAGACTGTGAGGATGCCCACGAGATGTCTGTATTTCAATTTGTCTCAGGTGATGCTCTACTCCTGCCTCCCCCCCGCCCCCAGCCCGAACTGGAGCTTGTAGGGCCAGGATTAGCTTGCTTTGTTTTTCTCAGGCCACGGAAAGACTTCCTTCTGCCCAAGGGTGACCAGTTGAGAGGCGACCCACATGCATTGCCTTATTTTGCTTCTTTTTCTCCCATCCTCTTCCTTTCCAGAATTAATCGCAGAGTACTATTCAGTGGCCCAGCCACAGGTAAGCTACAGGTACATTTGCAATTACTTTGGCTTCTGATTTCAAACTGGTGTTTGGCTGCAGACAAGCCTCTGTGTTTGTGGAGAGACATACTGGGAAGAAAGTGAAAGACAAGACTGACTGAGCTGGTCACCAGTTCCGAGAGGAAAACTGTAGAGTCACTGATACCTTGTGGATCCCTGCACCCCCCCCTCAATGGAGCATGTTGATAGATGGCCAATCCAGTTTGCCGTGGACTGGTCCAGCTGCCCAGAGTCCGCTGCCCTGTCAGACTCCTAGAACCTTGTGCACTGGCCATGTGACAAAAGGGAAATCCTCTCTGTCCTTGGGGGCAGGGACTATATATTTTACACTTTTCAGCACACCTGGCAGTACTTAACAATGATTTACACATAGTAGGGGCTCATTTAACTCCACTGAATGCACAGAAGGCCATCTGTCCCAGGGCTGACCCAGGCTTGTGAAGGACAAAGAGCCATTTCCTGAGGTGATGGATGTGAAAGGGTCTCGAAATACAAAGTGATAGGAAAAAAGAAAAATAAACTGCTGGTCATGGCCTCTTGAACACACCACCTGTGTTCTTCTCGCACTGCCTGTCCACACCGATTTGTCTGTCTCCACTCAGGTGCCATCTAGTCCAGCATTCAAGTTCAGACTGAAGGCTGATTTCTCTCTGGGGACCCCAACCATCCCAGGGCAACGCCATCCCTTTCTCAGTCCCTGACACACTTCCTGGTTGGCGTCCACTCACTTGATAGGTACTGTGGCTGACTCGTCATTTCTTTAGTAGGTCTTGTCTCTCCAAGCAGACTGGGAGCCCCCTGATGGCCAGAACTCACTCCCTGAAACCCCAACCCCAGGCCTGGCATATGGCTGTCCTTAATAATCGGTTATCGAGGAGGATGACAGTGAGGGAGATACTAAACCGTCACTTGCTGCAGTGATCTCTCCCTAGCCTGTCTGTCATTTTATGTATTTTCTTTTAAAAACAGGTTTTAAAAAAAATTGATTGATTTGAGAAAGAGATAGAGAGAGAAAAGTCAATTTGTTGTTCCACTTATTTATACATTCATTGGTTGACTCTTGTCACATGCCCTGACCAGGGATCGAACCCGTGACTTTGGCACATCGGGGCAATGCTCTAACCAACTGAGCTACCCAGCCAGGGGCCATTTTATGTATTGAATATTTTCACTTTCTCTTTTTCTTACTCAGCCTCATTCCGCATAGCAGGTGCTCAGTAAATGTCAGCTCCTTTCACTCTTTCCTTTTCATTTTCCCTGCCCTGTCTGGGCCTCAGTCCACCAGCAACTTCCCTCAGATGTTGCTCAATCCTTCTTTGTGGCCAGAGCTGATCCCATTCCTGTCCAGCCCTGCTGCCTGAGGCCTCTGGCAGATCAGCACTCAGGTACAGGGCTACATGGTAAAGACTGTGTGCAAAAAGCCCACTTGTAAGAAACTGATTCTCAAGAGTCCCCTTCTCATTTTCAGCCTCTCTCCGTTTCCCCTCCCCTTTCCTCTCTCTTGGGTTTGACGTGGCACTGTCTGCTCGCACTTTTCGACCAAAAGATACTCAAGCATTGTACTTTTGATGAGGTTGTCCCTTTGAATGACACTGCAGAAAAGATGCTATCTTTGTATTCTAGCCCGTGTTGGGGAAGGCTGACACCTCAGATAGGGAGTGAGGTCCAGAGCATTGTTCCTATACTATTTGCAATAAGAGGACAGGATTCGGGGCACCGTCCTAAGATAATACGATATTATTATTTATAAGAAACATACAGTATATTTGGTCTTTTCTGGGAGAACCAACCACGTGATTAGAAGATTGGAACTTTTAGTCCCACCTTCTGACAGGGGAGGAGAGAATGGCTGGAGGTTGAACCAATCACCAATGGCCAATGACACACTGGTTTATGAGTTAACCAATCAGACTATATAAGGAAACCTCCATAAAACGCCCAAAGGACTGGGTTTGGAGAGCTTCCAGGTTGGGGAACCGGTGGACTGGTGCCTCCAGAGAGGGCATGGAAGCTCCTATCTTTTCACCACAGCTTTGCCCTGTGCATCTCTTCCATCAGATTGTTATATTCTTTTTATAATAAACCAGTAATTTAGTGTGCAAAATGTTTCTCTGAGTTCTGTGGGTTGCTCTAGCAAATTAATTGAACCCAAGGAGGGGATTGGTGGAACCTCCAATCTATAGCCCACCAGTCAGAGAAGCACACAGGTGACAACCTAGATTTGCAATTGACATCCAAGGTGGAATTGAGGATAGTCTTGTAGGACTGAGCCCTTAATCTGTGGGATCTGACCTTATCTCCAGGTAGGTAGTATTAGAATTGAGTTGAATTGTAAGACAGCCAGGTGGTGTGGGAGAATTGCTTAGTGTGGGGGGAAAAAGCCAACATCGGAGCTGGGTACGGAATTGTGGTTGGTGTCAGAATTATAATTTACTTGTAAAAGCACCCCAACAAATACTCCTCCCCCCCCCCCCCAGTAGCACAGTGGCCATCAGTTGTCAGAGTGCGTGAGGTTAGCCAGACCTCAACACGACCAGCTCCACAGCAGGGTTCTGGGGAGCAAAGCAGGCTGGTGCTGCTGCTTCAGAGGTGGGCAACACCACAAAGAAACTGGTGGACAACTTAGAGGCAGGGCACTTTGGCCCCTTCCTAGCCAGCAGTGCCCACTTGAAGTCCCAAAGCATCCTCCCTCTTCAAGTGAGACCCCTCACGTGTTAGGCAGATTGATGACTGCGATCTCCACTTCAGAAACAGGGAGACTGAGGACCAGACAGGGAAGGAGCACGGAATGGGCCAGGTTGTCTAATTCCCAAGCCAGTGCTGATCCGACCTCTGCTGCCCTATGGCCTTAACCCCCAGGGGCCTAGGTTTCCCTACTGGTACAAAGGAGAGCCTCCTGAGGGGTCATGGGCTTCCCTTGCTCTGCTTGTAACCAGCTCCTTGATGATGCGGCCAGAAGAGCCTGTGGCTGTTGGAAGTGGGCAGGGTCACAGCCACAGGCTCTAGACCAAGAGTAGAATGTGGGCAAAGGCAGGGCTGGGCACTGCCAAACAGCCTCAGCCTGGGACCTGGGGGCTTCCTGAAGCAGGGCTGGGCACCTGGGGCCTCTCCATCCCTAAGTAGAGTCCCGAGGGGTGAGTGGGACAGCAATGGTGGGGCCCTCCATTCCTCTCCTGACTTTACATTTTTCTCCAGATGGGAGAGAGCGGGAAGAGAACTGTCTCCTTCCTTCATTCCCGGCCCTTCCTGGCAGGGTGGGGCAGCCTGGCTGCTGGAGAAGGGGGCACAGCTTGCCTGAGAAAGGGGGTCCAGCTGTGACAGGGGCTCAGTCCAGTTTTCAAAGGTGTGATCACACTGTCCCCATTACAGGGGCTGGGTTTGAGCACTCCTCATTTCAGATGAAGAACTCCTGCGCAGGGTTTTTCAAAGCCCTTTTGTATCTCTTCTCTCAGGTGATCTTGGCAACAATTCTGGCAGTTGTGCCCATCCCAGCCTCACGGCTGATGGCAACAGGAGGTCACCCCCTAAGATCCCTTGGCTGCCTGTGCTAGGACCAGAGCAGGCCTTTGAGCTGGCTCATAGCTCTGTCCCTGGGGCCTATTTAAGGAACTCTCTTGTATCTGAAACCACTTTTTGTCAGCTTCACCAGTTTATTTTTTTAAGATTTTATTTATTGATTTTAGAGAGAAGAAAGAGAGAGAGAAGGGGGGCAAGGGGAAGGAACAGGAAGCATCAACTCATAGTAGCTGCTTCTGGCATGTGTCTTGACCCAGCAAGCTGGGGGTTTTGAACCCACAACCTCAGCATTCCAGGTCAAAACTCTATCCACTGAGCCAACACAGGTCAGGCACACCAAATGTTTTTTCAGGGTAAAAAATGTTCCTCTTTTTCATGGTACATGGTAAGAAAAGGAAGGAATTTGTTTTCTTTTTTTTATTAAGATTTTACTTATTGGCCTGACCTGTGGTGGCGCAGTAGATAAAGCATCAACCTGGAATGCTTAGGTTGCCAGTTCAAAACCCTGCACTTGTCTGGTCAAGGCACATATGGGAGTTGATGCTTCCTGCTCCTCCCCCCTTTCTCTCTCTCCCTCTCTCTCTCACTCTCTCTCCTCTCCAAAATAAAGAAATAAATACATAAATAAAAATTAATAAAAAAAATATTTTACTTATTGATTTTACAGAGGAGGGCAGGAGCAAGATGTTTCAACTCATAGTTGTTTCACTTTAGTGAAATTGCTTGCTTGTCATGTGTGCCTTGACCGGGCAAGCCCAGGGTTTCAAACCAGTGACCTCAGCATTCCAGGCTGAAGCTCTGTCCACTGCACTACCACAGGTCAGGCAGGACATTCTTCTTCTCACACGTTCTTTGGATGGCAATAAAACCTTTCAAAACTTCCTCTGTGTAATCAATAATGCTAGGTTTTTATAACTAATTATTAACTTAAAAATTAATTTCATTTGCTTGACCAGCTTTTTTTCCCCCAACCTCTGGGCAACAGAAACCAGTCATCACATATTTTAAAAAATTAATTAATTTTTAAAATTTAAATTTATTGGGGTGATGTTGGTTAAAAGGGTCACATAGGTTTCAAGTGTAAATTCCTACGATGCGTGACCTGTATTCTGCACTGTGCGCCCACCACCCAAAGTAAAATCGTCTTCCATCACCATGTATCCATCACATATTTTTGTAGTGTTATTTTCCTCTGTCTTTCCTGTGCTACCAGAGGCCAACTGTACCCGATACATAACAATAGGTGAAAAGACAGTTTGAGCCGTGAATATATTTATTTTGCGATTTTCTTGGCAGTAGCCAGAGCTCCCTACCTTGGCTTTGTGTTGGGGTTGCCAATACCCACAGGGTGCGCTGGCTCTACTCGGTTTTATAACTGCCTTTCCTGGAATTTGCAGACATCCTCATTCCCCTGGAGGTTAGATAATGGCTATTTATTTTTCATAGTTATGAAAACCTCTGGGGAGAGCCCTGGCAATTTGACGAGGACTATTAAAGGGTCATTAGGATTGAAGTGGCTGCTCAGGAAATCTCATACCCTCGCTCCCTCCCTGCAGGGACTGCTGCCGGCTCCTGCCCGGCAGGCAGCCAGCTGTGTGTGGGTGCAGCTAGCCCAGGGGAACCCTTTGCCTCCGCAAACTCAAATAACAGTTCCTAAAGCGGCTGATGGTCGCTGAGCACCCAGTGTGTCAGGCGAGAGCAAAGCTCAGCTCCGAAGTCAAACGCGGCTGCCACCCCTATCCCCACACCCAGAGGCCCAGATGAGGACAGCAGAAGGTAGAGCCGTGTAGGAAGGCAAGATGTCCCTTTCCCTCTGTTTGCAGACCTTCTGGGACAGGAAATCCACCGCCTACTCAAGCAACCCACCCGTTTTCACCAGGCTCAGAACACAGGAGCCATCAGGAACTTGGGCTAATTAACTGAGTGAGGTTTCTCTGCAAACAGCAGTGTCCACAGATCCCTCCGCGGAACATAGATCTGTCCCTGTGTGTGCCCTGACCCGGGATCAAACCTGCAGCTTCCGCCCTTCTGTGCGTGCTATAACCAGCAGAGCTATAGAGCTATCGCGCCAGGGCTTTTATTTATTTATTTTTAAGAAATTAAATTTAGCCTGACCAGGGATGGTGCAGTGATAGAGCCTCTGCCTGGGACGCTGAGGACCCAGGTTCAGAACCCCCAGGTCACCGCTTGAGGGCGGGCTCATCAGGCTTGAGCCTAGGCTCACCAGCTTGAGCGCGGGGTCATGGGCTTGAGTGTGGGATCATAGACATGACCCCATGGTTGATGGCTTGAAGCCTAAGGTCACTGGTTTGAGCAAGGGGTCACTAGCTTGCCTGGAGTTCCCCTGTCAAGGCACATATGAGAAAGCAATCAATGAACAACTAAAATGCTGCCAGGATGCTTCTCATCTCTGTCACTCTCCCTCTCTCTAAAATATGTGTGTGTGTGTGTGTGTGTGTGTGTGTGTGTGTGTGTGTGTGTGTGTGTGTATAATAAAATAAAACTTAATGGAGTGATAAAAAATGAAATTTTGAATTGATGAATAAGAATACACATAGGTCTCAGATAAACATCACTCTAGCATTTGAACTGTTGATTGCATTGTGTGCCCATCATCCAAAGTCTAATCATTATCTGTCACCATATATTTGTCTCTCTTTCCTCCCCGCCCTCCTGCCAGTTGGACTGTGTTAAATCTGCAAGTTAGCTTTGCAACATATCCAGCCTTCCCATTAAGAACTTAGCATGCCTTTCCATCTGATGAACTATTCCAGGTGTTTGATAGAAGTTACCAAATTTTTAAGATAAGCATTTTTCCATTTCTCACATTCGTCCATAAAGTCAAACCTAGGTATTTTTGTTATTGTTGTTGCTATTGTGATTGTGTTCTCTGCTCCCTCCACCCTCATTATATTTCCTAATTGGTTATTGCTAGTTGATGAGGAAGCTATGGAATTTTGCATATAGCCACTTTATTAAATTCCCCTGTTAGTTCTAATAGCTTTTCAATTTATTCTTGTAGGCTCTCTGGAGCCTTTTGCACAAACCAATTCAAATGAATAATTAACTCTCTAGTTGAATCAATGACTTTCCCTAAATCATGTCTCTTATAAATTTAAGAGTTTGGCTGAAGGAGACTGCTGTCTGAATTCAGTGTGAATAGGGACCTGGGAAAGTTCTGGCAGCCTCAAAAGTGCTTATGTTCTTCAATTCATAGTTTTGTTGCTCTAAATCTGTCCTAAAAGAAGTGATTAGAACCGTGGACCAAAGAATTTAGGTATCAAGATATATTGCAGTGGTTTTCATTTGTAACAATGGAACTTGGAGGCCACCTAAATTATTATAGAAGCAGATTGTTTGGGTCAGTGTTTACTTCCTTTTCACCCCCTGATCTTCTTTTTCAAGTTACTCTATCATGGACCATGATCTCTCCCTCGTACTTCAGCCTCCTAAATCCTGCTGCCTGCAGAAGTCTCCAATTCCATTCCAGAGCTGGTACATGCCCAGTCAGAGCTCAGCCCCTCCTCTGGCTTGGTCAGGCTCATGGGGAACACTGGAGACAGGGATTTGTGTCTGATTATTGGGGAGAACTTTGACAGCAGCATCTGTAAGGGAGGGAGGCAAGTCGATTGGGACAAGTTGAACTGTGATAGATCGATGGTCCTCTACTAAATGACGGTTGCAAAAGCAAAACACATTCAGTAGAAACTGTACTTCAGATTTTGAAGTTTGACCTTTCCTCGGCTGGTGCTATGCAATATGGTACTCTCTTACGATGCTGAGCCTTCTAAAACAGGTTTTGTGTTAGGTATTTTGCAAACTGTAGACTAATATAAGTGTTCTAAGCATGTTTAAGGATAGGATAGGTTAAGCTATGATGTTCAGTAGGTTAGATGCATTAAATGAGTTTTTGACTTATGTTAATTTTCAACTTACAATGGATTTATTGGGATGTAACTCCATCATAAGTTGAGGAGCATCTATAGTGACAACAGAGTCATCTGTTGATCCCATGGGAGAGATCTAAAGCTGGGAAGTGGCCCTGCGGAGATAAGGGGGCTGAGCTCTGGTGTCTCCCATATATATTAATATAAGTCATTAGATGAAGGCTGTCCTCTGAGGTAGGTGAGGAAAATTTCTGGAGAGAGACCCAGCTGTGAGCAGCCAACACGCTCAGCAGGAAAACAAATGCCTCCATCTGAAGGGGGAGCTGGATGGCTGAGATGCTTGAATTTATGTGTCAAATTGATTCAGCCATGAGCACCCAGATATTTGGTTAACTGTTACTCTGGGTGTATCTGGGAGGGTGTTTTTTGATGTGATCAACATTGGAATCTGTGAACTGAGTAGAGCATATTCCTACTTCTTTCTGTCCCCAGTGTGCATGGATCTCACTCAATCTGTTGAAAGGGTGAATAGATTAAAGGGCTGCATAATAAATTTTTTCCTCTTCCTGACTGTGTTTGAGCATCAGTTTTCTCCTGCCTTTGACTTGGATGCAGACTGGATCTAACCATTGGTTCTCCTGGGTCTCCAGCTTCATTACTGCAGACCTTGGACTTCTCAGCCTCCATAATTGTGTGAACCGATCCTTATAGTAAATATAAGAGAGATAGATTATCTATCTATCTATCTATCTAACTATCTATCTATCTATCATCTCCTGTTGGTTCTGTTTCTCTGGAGAACCCCGACTAATGCAGTGGCACACCACAGCATTCTCTATACCTGCTGCAATGGATTCAAGATGGCTGCACATTCGTTGCTACTCCTTCCATTGAAGGATGGAATGTATTTTTCCTTCCTTAAGTATGAGATGGTTCAATGACTTCTTTTCGCCAATAGAATGTGGCAAAAGTGACATTGTGCAATTTCTGAGACTTGGAAGACCTGCTTTTGACTCTTAGAACACACCCTCTTGGAAGTTAGCCAATCTCATATCAGTGAGTAAGAGTAGAAACGGTTCTGCATGCCAAAGGGACAACCAAACTGGAAAGAAATCTCACTCCTCCCCTAAGCTAGATTGGGGTAGAGGCTGTGGCTGTGGCTGTGTGTGAGGAGGACAGGGTCCTCTCCTGGCCCTGCTCCAGGGGCTAGGGCAGAGAGAGCTGGCTTCCAGCCTGGAGGGAGGACTCACACTCAGAGAGAGCCCTGCAAGGCCTGCCCCAGGCCCGAAGGAGAAGGAGGAGTCCGTGCTCTTGTGGAAGTGACCAGACGAACACCTTTCTTCCTCTCCCCACCCTCCAGTCCCAACTTGCCACCAGACCACCCCATTGTCATTCTACCTTGGCTACCAGACATTGGGGTCAATGGGTGAATTCAGGGGTCCCAGGACTATTAGTCTTTAACAAACATTATTGGTCTTCCTTAAGCCCAGTTATTAGTCATTATACTAGAATTTTCTCAGGTGTAGGATTCAGTCACTGCAGTATTCGTAGTTATAGTATTTTGTGCCTATAATATTTAGTACCTGTAGCTTTTTAGCATCTGTAGCACTTAGAGTCTATAGCATTTAGTTTCTGTAGTATTTAGTTTTGTAGTATTTAGTGCCTGAAAGTGTTTAGTATCTGGAGTATTTAGTGCCCATATTTAGCATCAGTAGCATTTAACGTCTGCAATATTTACTATCTGTAGCATTTAGTGTCTAAAAGTATTTAGAGTCTTTAAGTATTTAGTGTCTATAGTTTTTCGTGCCTGGAGTGTGTAGTGGCCACAGTACTTAGTGGCTGTCGCATTTGGTATGTATCATTTTTAGTGGTCACGTTATTTAGTAGCTGTAGAATTGGGTGATCTCCTGGAATTTAGTGATTAAGAATGTGCTCAAAGTTCCCTTTGCTGCCTCTGAGCAAACTGCCCTCCTAGCAGTTCTTCCATCGGCCCCGCCAGGGCAATGGCTCCCTGGGCTCATGTCCTCTGCTCACAAGCAATTTTTCAGTCCCTTGGCACAATTTCACTTGAAAATATACTTCTCTGCAGCGCCCGAAATATTTTTTTCTGCTGTTTTTCAAAGTTCAGCTATTTCTGAATCATTTCTTATACTTCTCTCCTCCTTGCCCTCTCCCTTGCCCCCACATTGAAGTTCTTTTCAAAGTGGAAGCTGTGGATTTTTCCATCCCCCGCCCCTACCTACGGAACAAGAACGTGATTTGGCATAAGCTTTGGGACCAGATGGAGCAGGTGCTTGTCCAAAGGGATCACTGGAAGGGAGCTCTGAATGATGAGAGGAAGGGGCTGCTTGCTGTGAATTCAGTCCCAGGGTGTGGGGGCTGGTGTGGGGTGGTGGGCTCAGTCTCCAAGGGCAGAAGGTCCCGGTGGATAACAGTACCCCCTCCAAAGGCAGCGGTAAGGTCAAATCGGGGTCAGCTCAGGTCACCACACTCACTAGCTGCTGAGCTAACAGCGGTGACAGCTGCCTGCCCCTGCTCCCTGGGGTAATCTGAGAAGCAAAGGGAAGGCTCTTCCCACCTTTTCTCCGTTGATAAGAAACCTTCCACTGAGACCTGGAAGTCCCTCGTTAGAAAGCTAACTGTGCTAATATTTTCTTCTCTCTCCCATCTTAAAATTAAAATCTGGCTAGAAGGGGAACACATAGCAGGTCCCCAATCCATGCAGGTCCCCAACCCATTAGTTGAAACTCTCTCTTTTTCTTTTTCTTTTTCCCATTGATTATAGGGTGGGGGGAGAGGAAGAGAGAGATCTTATTGTTTCTCTTAGTTGTTCCACTTAGTTGTGTACTCATTGATTGCTTCTTGTACATGACCTGACCTGGGATTGAACCCGTGACCTTGGCATGATGGGATGATTCTTGATCTACTGAGCCACAAGGCCAGGACCTCTCTCTCTTTTTAAACAAATGCTATTTGATTCTACAAACATTTACTGAGCACCTACTAACCTACCATATGTAAGACAATGGGCTGGGTACCACAAACTCATATTTGAATAAGCAAGACTGAATTTTTGCCACTTGAGAGAACTCCCTACCATCCATTCACTCCCAGGGTTCGAGCAGAGGATTTCATGGGTCCCCATTAAGGTCCTAAAAGAAATCAGACTTGTCTAGTTAAAATCTGTCCTGCCTCCCACCTTCTGGTTGTCACCCACTTTGCTTTTGACACTTTCTCCCTCAGACTAGCCCCGTAAGCAGCCACTCATGCCTAGGGAGCTATGGATGCGCAGACAATGCTGGTCCCGTGAACTGAGAGGATGGTCTGGAAGCTCCTTGTTTTCTTTGTTTCTCTTTGTCCTATAATTTGAGATGCATTCTGCAGTGTCATAAAATTTCAGACTTTCATGACAATTTAAGAATTGCAAAGGCAGAGCCCTGGCCGGGTCGCTCAGTTGGCCAGAGTGCTGTCCCAACATGCCAAGGTGGCGGGTTTGATCTTCAGTCAGGGCACATAAAAGAGCCAACCAACTGTGGCATAAATGAGTGGAACAATAAATTGAAGTTTCTCTCTCTCTCTCTCAGTCTCTCTCCCTTCCTCTCTCTGTAGAAAATAATAATAATAATAGTAATTGCAAAGGCAAGAATTTAGCCTGGTCCCTGGGGTAATTTAGATTCTCAAGCAAGCCCATTAGCCTTTTTGATTAGAGGCATTTAATATCTTGAAATGATGGCCCCGAACACTCTCCAGCTTTATCCAGTAGTCTCCCTCGGTGCCACGCGCCTCGGCACCTCCGCTCCTCCCCCTTCCAGCCCTCTCTTCACACCCAGCAATCCCGGAGCTCGGTCCCTTCTGCTTCCTGTCTCTCACTTGAATCTGCCTTTCTCCTTCTCTGCCGCCCCTGGTTCAGGTCCCCACGACCCATCATCTGGATGATGGCAGCATCCTCTTAGCTGATCTTTCTACCCATCATTCAGTGAATCCATCTCACTGCAGCCAGAGTGACCTTCCTAAAGTGCCAACCGACCATGTAACTCCCTGGCTTCAGACCTTCCTCTGGGGTCCACAGCCCTCGGAGCAAGTCGGTCTGAAGGTGGTCCTGCAGGATCTGGCCTGGCCTTTCATCCAATGTAAGCTTCATTCAGTTGTTCTGTGGGCCCTCCCTCCATGCCCCCCACCTTTCAAAATTGAGGTATAATTCACATACCATTTCACTGACCATTTTAAAGTATAAGATTCAGTGGTTTTAGTATAGTCACCAGGTTATGCAATCATCACCACTGTCTAATTCTACAACATTTTTATTACCCCCCAAAGAGATCCAAACCCACTATAAGTCACTCTTTATTCCACCCTCCCTCCCTGGCAACCACTAATCTACTTTCTTTCTCTGTGGATTTACCGATTCTGGACATTTATATCAATGGAATCACACAACATGCAGCCTTTTGTGTCTGGCACTTTTCCTCCCACTTAGCATGTTTTCAAGGTTCCAGAACCTTCCTCTTGCTCTGGGAACTCTAAGACATTCTATCCCTCATGACCCTTCGCCTGGAGAACCCCGGCTCCGCCCTCAGATCTCAGCTCGCCTCTTCTTTGGGGAGCCTTTTCTGACCCGGACCTCTGGGTTCGGCTGGGACCCCTGCTTCATACTCTAACAATTTTACTTCTCCCAGTATAACCACCGTCACATTGTTTTACCAATCTAATTATTATTTATGTAGCTATTATTATTCATTTGTTATTGGATTGTTATGTTCTCCTGCTAGATTGTAAGCTCCATCGGGTCAGAGACCCATTGTCCTGTTTGCTCCTGTGTCCCTCGGGCGTGGCACATAAAGGCTCTCAATGAATGTGGGCTGCCTGAAAAAAGTCTTTGCCTGAGTCAGGTCTTTGGGAAAGTCTGCTGGGAGTTCAGCACAGACACCCCAAAGCTTGCGGTGAAGCCTCTTACTCTTTCCCTGTCTCCTCCCTGACATCAGGATGGAATTAGGGGTGTGCAGGGAAGGGCTTTGGACAAGACTCTATATCTCAGAGAATCTGGGACAGTGGGAGGGGAAGCTGTCAGCCCAGAGCCACACTGTTTTATTTTATTTATTTGTTTTTAGTTTCCGTGGTGGGGTTTGGTGGAGAGGCGATCGGGAGAGGTAGCATGTGAAGGACCAGCTCTAAGTTCCTAAAGTCCAGGCTGTCTGTATTTGTCCTGTGTCCCCATCTGCAGTGCTGGGGGAAACGTGCCAATGTATGTCTGGGAGTGAGTGGATGGAGGCAGGCCTCAGCTTTGGGATATTCAGCTAAAAACACACTGATCCAGTTACAGTGCCAGGTAGGTTCTACCCAGGGCCTGGCTACTGCCAGTCTCAGTCTGTCCTGTCCACGCTGGCACCAAGGCCTCATGGCTGTGATCCAGGAGGGAGCTCTGCCCCAAGAGAGAACTGTGCTGGGGGCCCCAGAGGAGAGGATAGAATCCTAGAGACTGGGCTAAGGTCTCCCAGAGTCCTCTGCCTAGAAGGCAGTCATCACCTTGGTGATATTTGCATGATGTTGTCAATCCCAAGGGCTCCCCGATAGGCGGATGCATCTGCCCTCTGAGTTAGCAGTGGGTCAGAAAGTACCAAAGCTGGGAGTCTTGTTTCCAGAAGGTTTGGTCTGTGGCCTATTGGCACCCTGATCATTGACATTTACAGCTCATATACTGTTCACTGGGGGATATGTGTAACAAAGGTGTAAATGCTGCCCAAGCAGCCCCCGAATTGGAGGAAGGTGGGCAGGAATGTCACAGGTCTGCAAGTATTGTCCATTATTCATTCTCGAGGCATTTACCTTCTCTCCTCTAACTCTCACGGCAATGGAGTGAGCTGAGTATTAATATCCCTGTTTCACAGGTGAGGAAATGGAGGCTCTGAGTGCTTGAGCGCAAGGGAGCAGTTTTCAGCTGGAGGCTGAATCAGTCTCTTGCCACTGCTCTACAGCCTTACCCCCCTCCCCCCATGTTGTCTAGGAGGCCGGACCACTTATCTCCCTGGTGGGGCAAGAAAGGGGCCCTTAGGAAGAAGCTCAGGCTCTAAAAGGTCCAGCCGGAGGGATTGGCTCACCAGGCTCCCATACCAAGGGGTCCCCTTTTGCTGCACCCTAGATGGCTGCTCTGGGGTAAGCTGCTCACACGGGCTGGGGCGGGTGGGGCTGTGAACCCGGGATTGGGCTGCGGCACTGGGGGAGGAGGAAGACGAGATCCTGAGTGTACTGAGCAGGATGGAGCAGAAACAGGGGCCGCCTCGGGCCCCCCACAGCTGAGGGGTCTGTGGCTGTGCCTGGAGAGGACTTTTCTGGGTAGGGGAGACCCTTTGCAGCCTCAGTAACAGGCTCTCAGGGCTAGATTGTTAGATGTAGCAAAGAAAAACACAGGGCACCCAGTTTAAAAAAATTTTTTTAAGTGAGTAGAGGGGAGATAGACAGGCAGACTCCTGCATGCACCCCACTGGGATTCATTGGGCAACCCCCATCTGCAGCCTATGCTCAAATCAATGGAGCCATCCTCAGTGCCCAGGGCGACACTGGAACCAATCGAGCCCCTGGCTGCTGGAAGAGAAGAGGAGCAGATGGTCACCTCTTATGTGTATCCTGTTTGAGGATCAAACCTGGGACATCCACACCCTGGGCCCATGCTCTATTCACCGAGCCATCCGGTCAGGGTGCCCAGTTAAATTTGAATTTCAAAATATACCATGGATCATGTTTTAGTATAAGTATGTTCCAGATAAACAACAGACAAATTTTTAGTATAAGTATATCCCCAATATTACTTGGGACATTATCCTAAATACTTAAATTGATAGATTTTTTTTTTTTTTAGACCTGAATGTAGAATAGTAATTTTGTGAGCAGGGACCTCCCAAATATCCTTTCAAATCTTATGAAAAATTACTGGTTTGCTCTACTCTGATTATTATTTTATTACTATTGTTTGGCTTGACCACTGACGGTGATAGTGTGGGATAATGATAGGACCTACTCACGTAGTTGTAGTGAACATGAACTGAGTTAAATATGCAGCCCTCATTAATAAAGGGTCTGAAGTCATGGGGGAGGCGTCAATGAGCTGGAGAAAACGGAGCCTTTATGGAGAGGGGAGCTGCAGGCAGGCAGGCAGGGCGCCCAGGGAACCATAAGTGACCGTCGCCTCCCTCTCCAGCCAGCGTTCCTCCACGGCGCGGGTCCCCGGAGCGCGGGGCTCGCCCGCGAACAAGGCAAAGGGACCGAGGGGCGTCCCAGGCATGTTTCTCCCCTTTCACTACATCTGCTTCGCTGGGCTTGGCATTGCTGATTCAAGGGAAAAAGGAAAACAGGGGAGGGGCGGTTGAATGCGAACAGACAAAACCAACAACAATACAGGGAAATTTGCTGAGCGGGTGGAATTCTCTTCCCGGACCAGCAAATTAGCGCTCGGTCCCCGGGCGCGCAGGAGACATGGATGCGCCCGCGCCTCCCGGTGAGGAGAGCCAGCCCCTCCGGGACCCTCTCTTGCCCTTTGGCCGCTGGATAAAATAAACACAGGGTGGGCTCCGGTTTCAGAAGGATTTGGGGATCAGCTGTCTCCTCCAATTCGATTCTATCCTTATGAAATTCTTAACCCCCTTTCTGGGTTTAACGCCGAACCATCCAGTGTCCTGATGGACCCAGGCAAGGCTTCAAGCTCCCTCTCAGCGGAGCGCTCGGGACGTGCCCACTGACCTGAGTTGGCACACGAAATAAAACTTGTTTTTCAAACTTGTTAGACTGGTGTGTTGGCTCGAGGGCAAAGTATTGTGGCTGCTGGATGACTGATCGGGTGCCCTGCCACCGGAACATTTATTTACGAACTCACAGAATAGTGTATCTAGAGTAGACCTCAGAAATGGAGTCCATGTAGGTGGATTTTCCAGATGAGAAACAGGCCTAGAGAAGTGAACGCGTTTTGCCAGGGCCACCTAGCGTCAGGATTAGCCAGTGTCTGACACCCTAGAGTGGGGGCCCTTGTAAACCCTCCTGGAGCCGCGGACCTCCCTTCCTGCCTACCCGCTTAGGAGTCCAGAGGTGAAGCAGAAACCCCCGGCCACCGCTCTGGAACGCGGCTGTTTCTGGGAGGGACAGAGGCGGGCATCAGACGTGAAATTGTGTTCCCCAGACGTGGGGCATGAGGGTCGAGGCTGGGTCTCCTGGCCAAGAACCACCTGGTGGTGACAGTTGGGGAATGGCATGAGGGATGGTGTCCTAACGCAGCGTCATGGCCATGTTTGGAGAGGGGAGGATTTGCCAGCGTTTGTTGGGCAGCCACCAGGTGCTGGTAACAAATTGGTGGTTAAATTTAAAGGATTGGCAGCCTGGCATGGGAGACCAATGGTATGTGAGAAGGGGGTGCACCACCACTGTGGGGTGAGGACAGAAAGGCCCCCACAGGTGGGGCCTGCCAGCGGTGCCCAAGTCCGGCACTTGCCCCTTTCCAGTCCTACGCATCCTGTCATCTAAACAGCACAGAAGCTCTGGGAAAGACTGGAGAGCTTTGGTGACTTGGCCCGTTCACCCAGGTAGGATGACAAGGCATGGTGTTATATCCCGAACATCCTGACACTGGCAAGGTGTGATTTATTGAGGACCCCACCCCCAAATTCCTCTTCCTTCCTAGATCTGTTAGGATTCCTAAAACTTTGCCATTATAGTTCCCAATCCCTTTTACTATTGGAGGATTGGGGTGGGGGGACTTCAAGAATTTCCTCTTTAAAGAAATCATGCTAGCCTGGCCTGTGGTGGCGCAGTAGATAGATCGTCGACCTGGAATGCTGAGGTTGCTTGTTTGAAACCTTGGGATTGCCTGGTTAAGGCATATATGACAAGCAACTGATGAACAACTAAAGTGAAGCAACTATAAGTTGATACTTCTCGCTCCACACCCTTCTGTAAAGTCAATATATAAAAACCTTTAAAAAATAATCATGCTAGAAGGAACCCTTCATTAGTCACTAAAACTGTAAAAGGACTCTGGCACCTACAGAGGTGAGGGAGTGGGGGCCGGCACTCCTAGCTGCCCCAGCCGGGGCACCAGGACACCAAAGGTCACCTTTGTGTGTTTCCCACAGCCCTGGGAGCCTCCTCTCCGCTCTGTGCAGCAGTCTGCCCACTGTCTATGAGCTCCTCTATTTTCTCCTAATGGCTTTCGTTTCTCCTGGGCCTAGCACAGTGCCTGGCACAGAGTGAGCACTCAGGAAATGTTTGCCAGTTATCTTTACCGCAGCTCTTCACGTGCCAGAATGTAATTGTCCTGCCCCAGAACCCGCTGGAATCGGCCAAAGGGCTGCCCTTCCCCCATCCTCCCAGCCCCGGGCAGCTGAAGGTTGAGGATATTGATAAAGGAGGCCACAGGATTCCTCTAGAAATGTTTTTCATAATCTAGGCTCCAGCGAGGGATTTGGGAATTCCTTAAACAGCCAGTGTGCATTTGGGTGTAAACACTTGGCCTGCCAGCTTTCTAACATGTCTATTAAAGGCATCCATCAACCAGCCCTCCTGGCTGGCAGCGCTGGGCAGGTTGGCTCCAGACCTCCAAGACGCTGCATGAGACCAAGGGGTTGCCTGTTCTGGGCCAGGGCCCCCTTCTTGTTCCTGGGCCCCCTTGCGGGCTGCAGCTGGCCCCTGAGACAGCAGCTGCTTGTCCTCTCTCCTGGGCTGGGGACACATCTGCATTTAGCAGTGCCCAAATGAATCATTATTACCTTTCCCGCTGACTGTGCAGGACCTGAGCAATCCCTCTGGCCACCGCCTCCACCTGCCCCCTGGGAAAACAAAGCTGAATGTTCCCACAGCCAGTGTCCTCACTAAGCAAGGAGATTCTGGCAGGGCTGGGTTCTAGGAAGAGCAAGGCCAGAGTGTGTTCTTAGGAGGGCAGAGAGGCACCAAGGGATCTCCTAGCTCCCCAAACAGGGCAAGTGGAGCGTGCTTGTGAGGCCAAGTGAGGCAATAGGAATAAGAGGAGACTGGGGAGAAAACTAGAGGGGGGGGGTGAAGGAGGGGGAGCAAAGGTTCTTTTGCAGTTTTTATTTTTATTAGCTTTGAAGTTAGATTTCAGGATTAATTGGGAGCAAAAGAGCAATAAAGAAGCAGGGAAGGAAAACAATTGAAATGTCAGGCAGCTGATGTGTTCTTCCATAACTTGCAGGGGACTTGGTCCATGCCTGACCCTATGCCAAAGGCAGAATGCCAGAAGTCACCCCACCCTTAGAGACATAAAAGAATGGCTTCAGTAAAGACGGACAAATATACCGTGACAGAAAATGATCTGACTTTGGGTGATGGGCACACAATGCAATCAATAGTTCAAATGCTATAGAGATGTTCACCTGAAACCTATGTACTCTTACTGATCAGTGGCATTCCATTAAATTTAATTTCTAAATTTAAATAAAAGAGAGGGACTTCCTGAGCCACATTTTTCTAGGGGACAATAGTATTCTGGAAAGCAACCACCATGGCATTCTGGCTCATTTTTGTGTCTACTAGGCTTAGTTCAGAGTGGGGCACATAGTAATTGCTCAGTAAATAATAGCTATGTGTCAGGACTCACTCAAAGCCTTTGCTAACCTTTTCACAAGGTAATCAGATAGATACTATTATCTTCATTTTCCAGGAGTGAAAATGGAAGCACAGAAAGGTTAAGTTACTTGCTCAAAGTCATAGTTAGAAAGTAGTAAAACTGAAATTCAAACCTATGCAGATTGATTTGAAAGCCTGTGCTCTTACCCACAATGCTCTATAGACCCTTAAAAAAAAGAGAGAACAAAATGAAAAAACTCTTAACGATAGAATTGAAAGAGATCCTGGATGTTCTTTATTTAATTATTTATTTAATATTCAGTGAATTCATTTATTGTGGATGTCATTTAATTTCTTTATTATTATTATTTATTTATTCATTTTAGAGAGGGGAGGGAGAGACAGGGAGAAAGAGAGGAGAGACAGAGAGAGAGAAGGGGTAGGGGAGGAGCTGGAAGCATCAACTCCCATATGTGCCTTGACCAGGCAAGCCCAGGGTTTCGAACTGACGACCTCAGCATTTCCAGGTCGACGCTTTATCCACTGCGCCAGCACAGGTCAGGCCTGTGGATGTTATTTAAATCCAAGTCTTTGTACTACCAACTAAGAACTAGCAATGGGGAAGAGACTTATCCAAGACCCTTGGCACTAGCCAGCTACTGGCAGAGTTAGTATTAGAACTCCAGTCCCTGCCCTGGCCAGGTGGCTCAGTTGTTTAGAACATCATTCCGAAGCGCAGATGTTGTCAGTTCAATCCCCAGTCAGGGCACATACAGGACCAGCTTGGTGTTCCTGTTTCTCTCTCTCTTTCTTTATCTTTTCCATTCTCACCAAAATCAATAAATTAAAAAAAAAAATTCTAGTCCCTGAAGTCTGTTTCCCCCAAGTCTTCAAAGAGAACAACCAGTGCCTTCAGGGTTAGCAAAGTGCCTTTTAAATAGCATCAGTGTCTATCGGGCTCGGGAAACCAGTGGGAACGAGGCCCCTTTTTCACTCTCTCCCCCACCGTCTTACCCAGCCAGGGTGGCTCCACGGGGCAGACCTGAGTTCTTCGGGCCTTGGCAATGGAGCCCAGCAGGAAGATGTTGAAGTCACAGGTCCTGGGAGGCAGTCAGGAGGTGTCACTGAAGGACGCCACCTGGGCTGGCCCTGAGGAACCAGGGCTCTATCTCAGCCAGTGGGTTCTTCGGGGCCCAGTCTGGGACATGTGAGTGAGTGTGGATTTCCATGCTCGGATTATGGCATACATTCCCAGTTCTTTGACAACTTAAATACTTACAATTTTCAGAGTAATTCTTTTCCTCAAGGCATTTTTCTGGATCACTAAAGTCTATACATAACATATGTTTGATTTGACATATTTAAAACTCATTTTCCTCCTAGACAAGACAAATTGAATTTATATCTTTCCATATGGGGCTTTTCAAAGAGATTGGTGCTGGGCTGCACTGGGCTCCTTGAATGAAGTCGTTTGATTACTCCTGGCATTCTTTTTCCGTTTATGAGAAGTGGGTAACTGCAGATATTCCAACTGGGAGAAGGAATGATTGGGTTTTTCTCCTATGGGATAAAATCTTCTTTCAAACAGATGAGTTTCTGGCATTTGCGATTTTTCTCTGCCACCTGGCAGAAGCTTCTAGAATAGAAATCTCCTAGCAGCACATAAGCTGATCATCCAGGAAAGCCTTCACTCAGGCTGGGGAAGGCAGAGTAAAATGGCTGGGTCCTTTTTCTTCTGGCCCGTGCAGGCTTTGATGTGCCCTGTCCCATTCATCTTAGACATTGCTGAGAAGGTGCTCTAATCTTTTAAAACCCCAGTGAGAGGTTTGGGGTCAACACAGAGCAGATTTCCCAGAATGCCCCAGGGCTGGGTCACTTCCCCTTTCTTTAGTCTGTCCTGCTGAGCTCTCAGGACTTCCACAGTGATTCCCTGGGACATGGCCCACTTTGTAGAGGGTGCTATTTGCCAGGCAGAGTACCTGTATGAGGCAGGGTCATCTGTTGCTGCCTTCTTTCATTGGGAGCCCTTTTTCCCCTGGGAAACTATCTCTTACCTATTCTTATTCCTTCCCCAGTTTCTGACCAATCAGAGCACTGCATCCTCCTAGCCACAGTGATTGGTTCAGCAAGAAGTATGCGATCTAAGCCAAGCCAATGAAAGTCAGCCCTGGGACTTTTGCTGAAACAATTGAGAAGTTGCCTTTCCTGGGGAGTTGCCGAGATGAAGGTAGAAGCTTGGAGTTTCTGGTGGTCACTTTGGCTATCACCTGAGAATAAAGCTAGAGTTAAAGGCAGCAGAGCTGAGGAATGGAGAATGATTCCCTCTGATGGGGAGATGTGGGGATGGGATGGCAAACACAAGATAGTTAGAAATCTGTGTGTGTCTATTTGGGGAAGAACTGGGGTGGGTAAAGATATCTATATCTATATATTTATGTATCTATACCCATGAGTGTGTGGATAAATAGATAAATAGATACCCAGCCTAGGTATTACAAATTCAAAGGCTCAGGTTCTAAGCCTCAAATATGAGTCTTTGGGCAATGAGACCTCCAAGCCAGTCTTGTTCCCACCAGCCAATACAAGGGATAAATAATAAACACCCTCCATTGCTACTCCAAATGTAGAAAGGTCATAAGACCTTCCATCCTGAAGTATGGAGGGGGGTTTCCTGGATTGTTGTCATGATCTCCAAATAATTATTGGGTTGTGAAGACCACGTTTAGATTTTTGAGTCAGAAGCAAGGTCCAAGCCCAAGTGAAGAAGGTATTGGAGGCTTCCAATACCTTCCAGGATGGGGGCCCACTGAGGGGAAGCTTACTTCCTATGACTCACACTGCACCTTCTAGTTCTCTCTCAGATAAAGACACACGTTTTATAAACAGAAAAGGTGAAGTGAGGGTCGGCGTTTCCTCAGGAATTATGGTCCAAAAATGGTGAGAGGGCTATCTTCAGTGTTGGTTTTCTGGTCTGTGATAGTTTGGGGGGGACATCCAGCTGAGATGAAACCTTGGTTTTGACAGGAAGGTCCTGTCTGAGGTTCAGCAGCATCCAGTGCCAAGGGGCTTGGCCTATCCCAAGGGGGAAGCCTAACCCACTCTATGAATGGGTCCTTTGGCCTGCCCTGCTCTGTACTCTTTGAAGCCCCTGAAGCTGATGTAAAGGGTGTGTATTCGGGGGTGGGTGGTAATGGTCTGCTCCTGATTTAGGAGGAGTATGAAGTAAGCCAGTGAGGAATGGAATAAGTCTTACTGGCTGGCTCCAGGGATAAGGTTTTGAAGGTAGGGGCAAAGTACTTTTCTTCCAATAGCTTAAATGGGAAAAAATAGACAAGAATCCCATTTCCCTGTCTGAGGCGTCTCTTCCTATGCAATAGATTTAATACGGAAGGCTCACCGCAGTGGGGACACCATGATTCCCCTTGGGGAGGGAGAAGGGGCATTCTGCAGCTTCCACAGGGCACCCCAAGGCCGAGAGGGATGAGGCCGAGCTCGAGGCCCCGAGTTTGCTCCCTTAGCTTTTCCTTACGAGCAGAGCAGCGAGCAGCGGGACTTGCCTTTGCAACATCTTGCAGCTGGCTCTTGTCACTCTCTCCTTGTTTGATTTGCTAAATCTCTGTTTAAGTTCGCTACTTCACACCCACACTGACAGTCTGCCATCCCCCCCAGGCCCTGGGACATCTGCCAAGCAGTGAAATCAAATGTGGAGTTAAATATAACTTGGCTCTACATTGTATTCGAGTCTCCTTCCACCCCACCCCCCACTCCTTCCTTCTCAAGAATGCAGAATGTCCAGGCAGTAGTACCCAGGCCGAGGGAATCTTCCCCCCAAAATGTTTATTCTGGAAATCTTACCCAAAAGTAGAGGGCCTGGTATAATGAACTGATGTGTGCCTGTCACCCAGGGTTAACAATTATCAACACTTTTGCTGATCTTGTTTATCTAATCGTATCTAATATATGTATTTTCCTGAAGCATTTTAAGACAAATTCTAGATATCATCTCATTGTACCCTAACCTACTTCAGTCTGAATCTCTAATAAATAGGGTAGCATTTAAACATAATTAATCACTATATCATCACCACAGCTAATCAAATTAACAATAATTCCTTATCATAACCTAAAACAGAATCCATATTCAAATTTCTGTCATTGTCTCAGAGTTGTCTTTGTACAGTTGGTTGGGACCTAGGTCTTTGATCTCAAAAAGAAGTTTGCTGAGAAAATGAAGAGTGAGCAGAATTCTAATAAGAAGTTTAAGCTTTAAGGGTTAGGATTGTTGTCAGGCTTTTTAATTTTATTTTAATTTTTGCAGAATTTGCCTGCATGTGAATAATGGGCTTGTTATACAAGCGTCTCAATTCCTTTGCTCAGAGAGCCCGTGCTGTGCCAGACACTATGGCCAGACATGGTGGGGGGGGTGGCCTTGCCCACAGAGGCACACAGCCCAGGGCAGGACCCCAGGGTGCAGTGGTGAAACCCCTACAGAAATGCTGTGTTCTGACCTCGTGCACAGGGCCTATGGGAGCTCAGGGGAGGGAAGACCTGCCAACATCAGGCTCCGTTGTTGTATAAAGACATCTTACGAAGAAAATATTCAATAACCAAGACTCGTTTGTTAACCTGATCTTTTCTCGATTCAGTTATCCTAAGGTGTGAGTGAGACAGACGAGGAGGAAGAGCCAACCCAGAGGGCCTCGTTGATGTGGTGACTGGGGGAGGCATCCAGCGCTCAGTCTGGGCACAGTGCGCCTCCGAATTGCCTCCACAGAGGGTGAAAGCCTGAGGCATGTGTTCACAGAGCCTCATCCCCACTGGTTGGCTGAGACCGGCACCACCAGGGGTGTCACTCTCCCCTCACTACCAGGCTGCCCCCCGTGGGCTGCGAGGGCCCCCACGGATCACGGTGGAAAGGTTCGAGGAGCGCTGTGCCAGGGAATGGCACCTCACAGCTGCAGCTGCTCTCAGACGTGACCAGGACATCAGACTCTACTAAGCAATTCCCATTCCTTTTGCTTCCCTGACTCATTAATATTAATAACTACATGATTTATTAAGTGCTTTTTGTAAATCAGTCATTGGGCTATTAGCTTCCCAAACACTTTATCATTTAATCTTCTGAAGACCTGCGAGGAAGGTGATGTTATTCCTCCCATGCACAGATGATAAATTGAGGGAAAGAGAGGTTACATAACTTGCCTAAGGGTTAGGCACCCTCTGGGCTGGGAGATGGGGTGGCGGTGATTGCTGGGCACCGGGACGGGGGCAGGGGGCTCTGTTACTGTCTTTACGTCTTCACCTCCCATCTGCAGGCCAGAGAAAGTAAATTCCCAGGGCCAGGACCTCTCAGGACTGAGGATGACAGTAGACCAGCAAACTTAACCCACGTGGATTTGCATAGTCAAGCATCACTAGCCTTAGGTCCTGAGGTTGAAAGCTCGGTCCTTTTGGAAAAATGACGTATGCTTATTTTTGGTTGTATGCTGTTGTGCAGCAAGCATCTGGGATGGGGTCTTCTGAAAGGTCCTGCTGCGTGGGCCTGCTGCTTTGCTCACTACATTCTCCAAAAGTCCTGACACTGGAGGTTGAACACGGCCAGGTGCTGCCCCCAGACTCCACCAGCTGTTCGGCAGGTGTGAGCTGCTGCCTCAGGGGATGCAAGAGAATGGCCTGGAGATGGAAAAGGCTCTGGAAGGACACTCTGAGGATGTGCCCTCCCACGCTGCCCTGGCAGGCAGCCCACAGAGGAGGGCATGGCATCTCTAGGCCTTTTCTCGGAGACCCATTACTGTGCACTGGCCTCCTGAGCCCCTGGGGCTGGGAGGAGGAGGACAGGGGCTTCTCAGGCTCCTAACGGATCAGATACAGGGCAACTCAGACAGTCCCCGGTGGCCACCAAAGGAGCAAACACATTGTCCCCAAGCCTGTTACCTAGGCAGGCAGGGACTGGGGTGGGTCATGGCACCGGCACCGTCTAGGTCCCGGGGGATCAGTGCAAAGGAATGTGTTGTAAGAGATGGATCATGGCCTAGACTTCTCAGCAACACGGGCCAAAAACATTCTCTCCTTTTTATAGTTTATTTGGTTTGCCTTGACTTTCTGTCACTGGCAACCAAAGGAGTCTTGACTGACACAGAAGCCAGCCACTTCCCCCAGCTGCCAAGTGACCCACTTAGGCTGTTCCAGCCACATCTGACTGTCCCCTGCTCGGGTCTTCCCTTCCTCCCTACCTAAGCTGGCACACAGGAGGGACTCGGCCTCTGTCGTCTACCCGAAGGTGAGTTTGTGCCCGTATACTTCTGGTCCTGGGTCACTGACATTTGAAGTCTGTTGCTAATTGTGAGATGAAGGGAAGAAGCTTCATGCACATCTTCTGTGAACTAGACACTGTGCTGGGTCATTATGTCATTAAATATCCAGTGCAATCGGCCCTGGCCGGTTGGCTCAGCGGTAGAGCGTCGGCCTAGCGTGCGGAGGACCCGGGTTCGATTCCCGGCCAGGGCACACAGAAGCGCCCATTTGCTTCTCCACCCCTCCGCCGCGCTTTCCTCTCTGTCTCTCTCTTCCCCTCCCGCAGCCAAGGCTCCATTGGAGCAAAGATGGCCCGGGCGCTGAGGATGGCTCTGTGGCCTCTGCCTCAGGCGCTGGAGTGGCTCTGGTCGCAACATGGCGACGCCCCAGAGGGGCAGAGCATCGCCCCCTGGTGGGCAGAGCGTCGCCCCTGGTGGGCGTGCCAGATGAATCCCGGTCGGGAGCATGCGGGAGTCTGTCTGACTGTCTCTCCCTGTTTCCAGCTTTAGAAAAATGAAAAAAAAAAAAAAATATCCAGTGCAATCAACAAGATGTTTTGTGGGAGGAGGATCCTTAAATCACCCACGGAGGTGACCCCCTTGGATGGGCCAGCCCCCGAGTCTACACTGGGACTTGGGTTAAAAATTTCTGATACAAATGCACAGTAGAGGTGACCTCTCGGTGCCTGCAATGAGACCAGGCCTACGTATCTGGTTGAGCCCATTATTGAGTTGCATATCTTTGCTTGGGTTTTTAAAAAATATTTTTTATTTATTGATCAATTTGAGAAGGGGGGGGGAAACATCAGTTTGCTCTTCCATTTATTTATGCATTCATTGGTTGATTCTTGCCTATTCCCTGACCAGGAATGGAACCCACAACCTTGGCGTATCAGGATGACGCTCTAACCAACGGAGCTACCTGGCCAGGGCTGTTTGTTTGGGTTTTAGTTATTTATTCACTTATTTGAAAACCTGGAACTTCTCAAGGCTGAGCTGCAGACCCAGCCTGACTCATGCAACGCCGGGTCCACTCATGTTGTCAGCCCTGTGCTTTGGGGGATCCTTTAGCCTGAATAACTGGCTGTTGGCTATGGCCAAGTCCAGGCAGAAGCGACCTTCGGAAGGGTGACTTGGAGGAGTAGAGAGAAAGGGGACTGGAGGACTGGATAAAAGCTGTCCGCAGAGGCCCTCCCCAAGCCTCCCAGGCCTCAGCACTTGGGGCTGTAGTCCAGTTGCTGTAGCATGCCCTGCAGAGACTGCCGCAGCCTGTTCAGGACCACGACCTCTGTGGAGTAGACTGAGGCCTCCAGAACACCACCCAGGCCCTCCAAGTTCTTCAGATCCCTGGTCTGGGAAAGGGGGCAGTTGTTGGAGAAGGCCAGCACGTGGAGAAGTTCCTGGAGGTTCTCCAGGTCATTAGATATTTGGATCACATTTTTGGAAGGCAGATTGATGAGGACTTGCTGGTAGATCGCCAATGTCTGTTCCATCTTGGACAAACTCGGGACTGGGTGGAGCCCAGGAATGAAGTCCAAACCAGTGACCCTCTGTTTGGAGGAGACCAACTGCTGTGCAGGAGGAAGAGGGAGAGTGAGAGCTCAGAGAGGCAGGAGACACGTCCATGCCCTAAAGCCTCTCCTTGGAGTGTTTTTTCCCTCAGCTACTTCCATTCCCCCTTCTGCACCATCCTGGCCTAGGACCTCACCTCTTGTGTCCAGTTGGCTGCCAAGCCGCTAAGCTGGCCTCCTAGTCTTCTGTCCTCTTAGCCTTCCCAAACCACCCTGCCCTTCACTCCCAGACCAACCTTTGCAGGTCATTTCTTTCACCAAGTGGCCTCTGCCGTAGAACCGGCCATGATGCCCTATTTTGTATTGAGTTAAGTCTCTTCTCCAGGCAATGGAGTCCTCCCTAATCCCCTCCTCCCCAGGCATCTTCATTCCCTTCCTCCTCAGTAAATTCCTCCCTTCCAGTCAGGTCCCCCACGGACCTCACGCCATTAGGCCGTCCCCAGCGAGTGTTCAGTCTCTCTCCTCTGCTCCAATAACTGGTTACCAGGAGGGGTTCCCCTTCCCAGCTGCCCATGACACTCCCTACAGCACACAAGAGGGACACTCTGGACCTACCATGTGCAGCTTTGTCAAATGACTGTTTTGAAAGCCAGGAGGCGTAAG
Source organism: Saccopteryx leptura (assembly GCF_036850995.1). Taxonomy (NCBI): domain Eukaryota; kingdom Metazoa; phylum Chordata; class Mammalia; order Chiroptera; family Emballonuridae; genus Saccopteryx; species Saccopteryx leptura. The sequence goes on along the minus strand of NC_089504.1, from coordinate 305,666,937 downwards.
GGTTTCTCTCTGTGAAATGCTCAAGACTCTTTTCTAGCTTTGAGTTGTTTCTGCTTCTGGTCACCTGACTTCTCCCTTCCCTAGGCCACTGTCACACATCCACAGTGACCAGGAGACATGGAAGTCCACACAGGGCAAAGAGCAGGCTTATAAGGCTGGGGACTATCAGAAACCACAACCACACACCTTTGATGTGGGCACATTTAGTTCTGCTTCTGCAGGGGTGGGGGGTGGGAGGTCACTTGCTTTCTCTAAATTAAGCTCATAATGACCTTATGAAGACTATTTTGAGAGTCCCATTATCTAGATCAGGGGTCCCCAAACTTTTTACGCAGGGGGCCAGTTTACTGTCCCTCAGACTGTTGGAGGGCCGGACTATAAAAAAAAACTATGAACAAATCCCAATGCACACTGCACATATCTTATTTTAAAGTAAAAAAACCCAAAAAGGGGACAAATACAATATTTAAAATAAAGAACAAGTAAATTTAAATCAACAAACTGACCAGTATTTCAATGGGAACTATGAGCCTGCTTTTGGCTAATGAGATGGTCAATGTCCAGTTCCATATTTGTCACTGCTAGCCATAACAAGTGATATGACACGCTTCTGGAGCCGTGATGTGTGTGTCCCACGTCACCGGAAGTAGTACTGTATGTGAGTGATGCCGCACTTTGCGGCGCCGCCACATACAGTACTCCAGGAGCACAGCATGCTCCTCTCACTGACCACCAATGAAAGAGGTGTCCCTTCTGGAAGTGTGGCGGGGGCCGGATAAATGGCCTCAGGGGGCCGCATGTGGCCCGCGGGCCATAGTTTGGGGACCCCTGATCTAGATGATGAAACCAAGGCTTAAAGACATTGAGGAACTAGCCTAAGATTTTCCAGCTGGGAACCAGAGATGAGAAGAGCAGTGGGAAATGCCTGAAGGGCTAAGCCTTTGGGTCCCTGAGCAAAGGCCCGAGGGACATTGATAGCTGTTTGCAGATACTCAGAGGGTTATATCTGAAAGAGGGTAGACTTGCTCTTTTGAGTGATCTTGGCAGGCAGGACTGGCAGTAAGGGAGAGACCTTCTAAGGGTCAGGACTTAGCTACAACTAGGAAGAATGCCTACTGATAAGCACATTCTAGAGATCTGATGGAGATCCCAGACGGTGCTCCTGGGGGTCTGGTCACCAGCCAGTGGGCCACACAACATTTCCGGCTTCCTCTGGTCCTAGGCACTAGGATTCCAGTCGGGGAAGAAGAAGAGTAAAAAGGCGGAGACTGATGGGAGAAGAGAGGAGGCAGCTGTTGGTACAGTAGAAAGATTCAAGGCCACCTTGGCCCCTACATGTCACTGCCCAGGCCTCTGCTAACCTCTGAGGTCCGAGTTTCCCCACAGGCCAGCCACAGTTCTATTCTGTCGCCCCAGACCCTGCCTACCGTGTGTGAAATGTCATTGATCCTGGCGACAATCGTCTTGATGAGGGCTTTGGTGTCACCCTGAACTTTCTGGATGGGCAGAGCTTCCGCGTAGAACAGACAGAGCCAAAGCCACAGCAATCGGCACAGGGGTCCGCAATGCATTTTTCTTCCCAGATGTGCTTCTTGGGCCTGAAAACAAAAGGAACCACATATTGCAAGTCGCTGCTGCTCAGAAATCACCCATATGTCCTGTTCCCAACCACATTATTGGATGTGGATAAAAATGAGATTTGCTTTCTGCCCTGGCTATCATTTATTCAGAGTCAAGGATAATTCATTATCTAGACATGCATTAATAAAAAGCACTTCCTTAGGAAGAGGCAAGGCCTGGTCAATAAAACCACGAGGAGGTGTGCTGTAGACTGCAGAGCAGTAAGCCAGCGTGCGAGCAAACAGACATGGTGATGATGATGTGATCTCATTGTTTGATTTGGGGAAGAGAGTAAACTTTTAAAGTCAGGTTTACATCAAGCCATTTACCAGTGGTAAGACTTGAGGCAAATCATATAACTGCTAAAAACTCCACCTTTTATCCCCTGCAATATACCTGTCCTCAGGCTTTTATAAGGATCAAATTGGATCATGCGTGTTGAGAGCGCTGTGAAGGTATCGTGAAATGTGCTGTATTACTGCCCCATTATTAGAGATTATTTCCTTGTCCTCCGGTTGCTCTCACTGCAGCCTGCTGAGGACATTGGTCACTGGCTTTATTGCTTCCCCTCTCTCCCACTGGGAGCCTAAGTCCAACCAGCACTTATGGAAGGTCTGACAGTATGTCACAGGCAGATCTCAGCCCCAAGGATACAACAGTGAACAACAGGTTCTCTACCTTTAAGTGGATTACAGTTTGGTAAGAGAGACAAACAGGTAAACAGGCCATTCCAATTAAGGAAAAAAGAGCTTTGTAAGAAGGACAAGTTCAACAGGAGTCAAGGGTGGTGGGGGTTCCTGGAAGAGGTGTCACCTGAGCTGGGTATTAAAGACTGAGCAGGAGTGAGAAAGAGTAGAAAGTGGTTTCCATAATCACCAAGAAAGCAGCAGATGCAAAGGCACAGAGGCAGGAGATACTATATAACACGGTCCCCCAGAATACTGGAAACTTTCAGCATCACAGAACCCTGAGTTCCAAAATTAACAATATGCTGATCCCTGATTAAGCTGCAAAGTTTTAATGAGATACATGAGGCAATGAGGCAACAAGTAATCAAGTTAAATGTTTGTGAGCCTGTGGCCAATGATCCATGCTAAGTGTATGTGGATGAACTTGAAATAATAATTAAATGTAAATAAATTTTAGCACAAAGGGTCTGGAGATGGCAAAAAAGTTAATCTCTGCTTTTTTTTTTTCTGCCTCATCTGGATCCTGATAAAAACAGATAAGACATTTTCTGTCCACAGGTGGCATTATTACTATAATTCATAGCTTGGCAATGTAGTAGGAATCAGCAGTCTGTTTATATACTATTTATAATATTTGAATAAAGCTATTTTTTAATCTGAATTTTATAGAAGGGGAAAATGAGGCTCAAGGATCTGCATTCAACTTGCCTAAAGTCAAACAGGTAAGTGGCAGGGTCAGAATTCATATTCTTCAAGGCTGGGGCCCATTCTACCCTCCTCCCCCCATTTCTCTAGCCTTCAAGGTAAAATCCAAATTATAAATCACCCCAACACTCAGCCAAAGGCAGATCCTGGGACCATGGCATTTGGGAGCAAATATCCCGCTCTAGGATGAAGTTATGAGATTGTACCCTGCTATATATAACTTCAAATATAAAAAATACTTGGTAATTTGGGAGGAAAGCATTTCAGATGTTTTTGTGTTTGCTCTCTTAAAAAGTTCAATCTTCTATTAACTACTTATTACCTGAATAAACATTTCCACCAAATCTTTGTGGAACAGAGTTAAATGATGCTAACCCCCCAGTGTGATCCCACGAAACCCTAGCAATGGTGGATGGCGTAGTGGTTAGACCCTGAGACTTCAGCTGCTGGCTCTGCTCTTGTTAGCTGTGTGTCTCTGGGAAAGACACTTAACTTCCCTAAAGCATATGTTCTGATCTGTAAAATGGAACTGAGAACATCACCTGGCTCAAACGGTAAACGACATGAACTTGGAACACCCCTGCCGGTGTGTGTGTGTGTGTGTGTGTATGTTAAATACCAGCTGTTTTTGAATTGTGTAATTACTGGGCAGGGCTTGAAATTCTTCAGCAACACTACCTGTACCTGTAGCCAACCCCAAATCAAGCATTTGGCCTGTTGCCTCCCCTGGGCTATCTCAACAGGGTGCCTGGTATTTCTGAGTCTTGCCACCGTGTACAAGATTGAATCCTATCCTTTTCTAGGATTTATGTGTTAACAACCCCTCCTTCCCAAGAGAATTTATTACCAGATTAACTCTGGTTTTAGTAGTTCTCACATAATGACCACCCTGTAATACCTTAATGGAAAAACAGTTTACAAGCCCTCTCTATCACCACTGCTAATATGCTTCAGTGGATGCTGAGAACAAACTGCCATTCCTTGAAACGTGGAATTGAGAAGCTGCAGCTAAGTCTGCCTGAGAGGAGAGGCCAGGGTTAGGCCTCCATGAGGGCTGCAGGAAAAATGGTAACAGGTCCATCTGAGATCAAAGTGATGGAGAGAATTTGGCCCACTAACACACAACACGTAACACACACATACACACACACACACCCGTATGCCTAACCCTTTTTTGCAGAGGCTGCTAGTTGTTTTTAATCTAGTCTTCCCTTCTTCCCAAGTAATAGGACATCCAAGTTTAGATAGGGATGTGGCCATCCAGAATAAGTAGTACAGTTCCCAGCTTCTCCCAACTAGGTATGGCCATGTGACTAAGTCATGGCCAATTCAATACAAAGAGCTGCCATGTGGCAGCTCTCATGCTGTGTGCTATCCCTTCCTCCATCCCGATGTCTGAACTGTGGATGCAGTAGCCAGCGTTTGGGCGCCATCTTGGGTCATGAGGACTACAGCCTGACCTTAAGAATAGAGAGTAGGGAGCTGGAGGAGCCCAGATCGCTGAGGACTCGGTGGAACTGAGATGACACACTGGCTTTGGACTGAGTAAGAGACATAACCTCTGTCTTGGTGAAGCCACTGTTATTTGGGGTCTCTGGTAAATGCGGTCAAACTTAATGCTAACTAATTTATACATGGCATCAGAAAAGAGTGAAAAGAAGTTTTCTCTGGTTAACTTGTCAGTAATTGGGCGGGGGCCCCTGGCTGACACCCAATAATGGGGGAATGACTGGGAGGAGCCATCTTAATGTCACATCCCAGAATTCACTTTGGCCCAGCAGAAATTCCTAAAAGCTTTCTTAATGAAGACAGGAGATGCTTTAGCATCCAGGTTTCCCTTCCACTGGGACCTTGGTCAGCTTCCTGCCCCTTGTATATGTCCTCTAGGACCACGTTGGCCCAATTCCCTTTGGCTTCCTGGATTGTGCTCCATCTTGACTGTTGTCTCAGGTGCCCCCGGTCTTGGTTCCATTCATCATCCTGGTTCCTGCTCCTGTGCTCTGGGCCCCTGCCCTTCTCAGAGACCTCTGCTCTGCCCTCCTGTCTTCCCTGTGGCTTCTCCCCTCTTCCTTGGCACCCCGGCCTGGGCACCCCACAGTACAAATGCAATGTGCACACAATTGGGAATGAAATAGTCTATGGGATGAGACGGTGGCACTGGCACTGATCACAGATTTGCTTCCCAGAAGCTGATAAACTGAGCAGGAGAGACTGTAAAATGAAGTTTGCTGAGAAGCAAGGCATTTCCATTGTCACGCGTGAAGTAAGTGCAAAGGCTTCCGTGGGCCCAGGGATCTGGTGTGTTGTTTCTAAGCAGAAACAATCTCTCTTTCTATTTCTCTGAGACAACTGTGTGGACAAAGAAGAATTCCAAGGCTTTTGGCTGGCAGGCCCAGAAACAGAGCTGCCGCCGCTGGGATCCTACTGCTGGTGGGGACCAGGGCTACTGATGAACTGATCGCAGGAGAAATTGCCTAGATTTTTTTTAATCACATGTCTGCTATTTGAGGATGCACACAACACAAGGACTTTGTCTCCTGGGACCCTTTCTCTCTCCCTGACCATCACATACACCTGGGTGACATCTAGGCTGGAGTAGGGACCATGAGCCCAGGCTCTGTGAGGAGAGCTCTCCCAACTGGCCACCTCCGCACCCTGCATGGGCCACTCAGACAAGACAGGCATCTGCCTGGGGTTGATGGGCCGAATTAATTGCAATTTCCCTGGCTCTGTCCTTGATGCTTGGAGCCATTTCCTGGAACAGAGGGGGAGGAAAATATTTCCTCCAAATACCAAGAAGAGTTCTTCTGAGCATAATATGTACAAAATATGAGAAGGATTCCTTTGGCCAACATGGACTCATTCCCCTCAGCCCAATGTCCTCAAATGCTTGAAAAGGAAAGAACCTAAAAACATGCACCGTTTTCTCTTGCCTTATCCCGCTACCAAAACCAGAGACACGGTCAACCTGGCTTTTCTGTTCATGAGTATATTAGAATGAGAGCAATCATGGTCCTGCAGACCAAAGAGATTGGGTGCCCTCTCTCCCACCAGTCCCAGCGGACTGCTACCCACCACAGAACTCTATAGAACAAACACAGTGCTCGCTTTGGAAGCATATATACACACAGGACAAACACAATGGAGCTCAGTCCCTACAAAGGGATGTCATGTTCTTGTGGTGTTCCTCCAAGCTTCTGCCCACTGCCCCACCTCTCCCAAAGACCATCCTTCCAGCAGAAAACAGTTATCTTGTCTTTCCAAAGCTGCCATTCTCAATGATGACCAGGCCACTTGTTGCACTCAGATCTAACTGTATTCATGAGTCACTCTTCTAAGGTGCCAGCACCTTCAAGCTGTAGAAACCGGAGTGTAAAAGCAACCACACCCACAGTGAAATCTAAATCAAGCCACGGACGAAGGCAGAGGCTATCGGTGGGCCTGGCAGGGCTCATCTGGGCCCCCCCTGCCAACAGGTGTATTTGGTGGTCTTGGCCAGGGACATAGTAACAGTGAGAATGTGAGCAACAGGCCTTGCCCATGACCTGTTCTGTCGCCACACAGAAACCCTGCTTTATCCGTCACGAGGAAGCCATTTACACAGCTTTGAGACCAGAAGTGGTAAAACCCAGCACAGTCTCTCTGGAAGACTTAATTTCTTCCTGACGCCTTTTCTACCCTCCTATCCTTCATCGGTATCCTGGTCCCCGGCCTCTACCTTACATAACCCCTCACATTCAGAGCTGAGCCCCCCCCCCCCCACATGCTTGAAAATAATGCCTGAATTCTTATCCACAGAACAAGGTTATATCTAGTGCTCAAAAACTGGATACCCCTGCATCCCCTAAAACCTCAACTTTATTGCGCACCCTCAGGTGGGAGCCAGCTACCCTGATCTTTGGGGATGAGCTCAAGGTAATTTCCAAAGCATCTCAGAGGCTGGGCTGGTGGCTCTGACCATTTCCCTACGCTCTCTGGCTCCCTGCGCATAGATTCCTGCCCGGTGGGCACAGACACAGCCCAGCTCCGAATTCAGTGCTCCCTCGCTCCCAGTAACCTTTCCTATGGTGAGAACTCTGTGCAAAGCTAGCATGGTCCAGAACCAAGCCCTCCTCCCTGCCCGTCGCCCGCCTCAGTTTCCCCAGGGCGCTGACGTGGGGTGGAGAGAGGTGACCCGCAAAGGTGAAAGGAGAGCGCCTGGGGCCTTACCTCGCAGCGGCTCCGCGACTCCTCCGGGGCTCCATGCCTTCCCGCCCCTCTTATAGCTGCCCGGGCACAACTTGCGCAACTGCCCGCAACTGCCCCGAGCACCCTGAGCGCCAGCTCCCGCCCCACCTCGTGGGCAGCGCCGGACAGAGCGGCTGCGGGCCCGGGGCCTCGAGGGAGGGACTCCGCTGCGCCAGGAGCCACGCGCGCATCCTCGGGTAATCCCGCAAGTTTGAGGACCGCCGGCAGGAGCCAGAAATCCTCCAGGTCCGGTCGGAGGCTCTGGCGCAGCCTCTGGGAGACGGGTGGCAGTGGGGGCTCCTCTGAGCCGCCGGAGGCACCCTCCCCGGCAACTCTCCCTACCTCCAGCTGGTTTGGGTGACTTGTTCCGCCTCCTCGCCGAGGTTGTAAGGGGAGAGCGAACACACCTTTTATGTCCTGGTGCCCTTACAATGCCAGGCACACGTGGGTGCCTAGGAAAAGTTTACTGAACTGAATCTCAGAGGCACCATGCACCACAGAGCTGACTTTTGACACGCAACGTCAGCCCACCAGAGTTTGGGGATTCCTAGACTCAAGGCCACTGGGAGGGTAGGTTTTTAAAATTTGGGGAAAACCTGCAGTGATGGAGGTGTGGAGCGGACAAGGAAAGCCAGGTTCACACAGGGCCTCACCACTTTGCATTGGAAACTGCACAGGCTGCTGCTCCCCGGGCCGGCAGGGGGCTGCTTTGTCCGCTACTAGATCCTCTGGTCAGAGCCCAGTGCCTGGCACACAGGCTTTCATTCTTAAGATATATTTTTAAGTGAAACTTTTAAGTACACAGAAAAGTAGGCAATATATCAATCGCCCAGATTTAACAATTATTCTTTTTCCACATTTGCCTCATTTATTTTTTGACTAAAATATTTGAAAGCAAATTATAAACATCATGACATTTTATCCTTCAATGCTTCAGTGTGTAGCTCTAAAAAATAAGGAAGCATTTGTATATAACTGCAGGATGATTATAACACAATTGTAATTCCTTAACATCATGACAGTTCCAATTTATACATTCAGATTTCTCCAAAATATCTCAAAAAATGTATTTTACAGTTGCTTTGTTTGAGCCTGGTTGTTTTGCTCTTAATAACTATTTATGGTTGGAAGGAAGGAAGGAAGGAAGGAAGGAAGGAAGGAAGGAAGGAAGGAAGGAAGGAAGGAAGGAAGGAAGGAAGGAAGGAAGGAAGGAAGCTATAGATTTGTGAAAGTCAGAAATTGTTAGCATTGACTCTGATTTATAATTATACTGCTCCCAAAAGGTGGGAAACCTACTGCCTGTCCAACATAGGAAATTGGTAAGATTATTGAAAAGCCACATGAGAGCAATATGCACACATTAAAAGTTATGTTGTGAAGTAATAGTTAATAATGTAGGAAAAAAATAATTCTATTTTGTGATCTGAGAAGAATCAGATTAAAAAACGGTGTGTGTTTTCTGCTCGTACGCGTGTCCACACGTTTGCACCGAAGATGTTGTCACTATGGGGACAGAGATTAGGGAGGATTTCAATCTCTTCTTTGTACCGTTCTGCTTTTAAAAAGTGTCTGCAATGGAATTACATTTTAAAGAGAAATTTTATAGTTTCCACAGAAATGATGTTTTGTATTGTTTTTCATATACAGGCTGTAACCCTCACTACAATTACATTTTCCTTGTCCCCAACATCTTTGTAACTTGGTTCTGAGTAAGGGCTTCGCTTATTTGCAGGGACCTTGGCAGCCCCAGGTGACTTGTCCCAGTATTATTCTCTTTATAGTCACAGGGTGGCCTGGGACCAGAGTTACTATGTGAACATCAGGCAGCATTGTGAGAATACAGACAATGTGGACTGTCTGTCTACCTACCACCTACTTATATTTTTACATTTGGCCGATTAATACATTATTATATTTTTAAATAAAACATTGTTATATGATAAAATATTTTATTTCAAAAAATTTCAAAAGGGACAATGAGATATGAAAACTCAGTTTCCATCTCCCTAACTTCTCTCCTTAGATGTAATGGTTGTAACTAGCTTCTGGTGTGTTCTTTTGTGGACCTTCTTTTCCCATCCTTCATACACCTATTTTCTTTAAGCACACACACACACACACACACACTCACACTCACACTCACACAAATTATGTTGTACTATCCACACTACTGGTCCTGCCCCTTGCTTTAACTTTTTTTTTATTTTGAAAAATTTTAAATTTCCATAATGCATTTATGAGAAAAAATGGTGTAACTAATCTCCATGTACCCATCATCCAGCTTCAACCATTATTGAGCTCGCTCTTTCGCTCCATGTACTATAATACAATTTCTTACCGACATGCACAGAGCTGTGGCGATCTTTTAAGAGTCAGCATAGATTTCATTTCATGGTTGCACCATAATAGATATACATAATGTTGTAATTAACTTATTTAAATATACTTATTTGAGCACATTGTGAGTATATCTGCAGGGGATTTTTTGATAAGTAGAATTGTTGAGTCAGAGGATATTCACATTCAATGTAGAAATATACTGCCAAGTTACATTCCTCAGAGATTGCACCAATTTACAATTGGCTGCAAAAAACAGTGACTTAAGCATTAACAACACTTAATTATCCGGAAGCCTGGAAGAGGGCAAAGGCGGTATTTGGTGGCATCATCGAGAATCCTGCTCCTTCTGATCGTCTTCTTTTTCTTCTTCCTTTTTAAATTGATTTTTAGGGGCAGAGAGAGAGAGAGAGAGAGAGAGAGAAATATCAATTTGTTGTTCTACTTATACATTAATTGGTTGATTCTTGTATGTGCCCTGACTGGGGATCGAACCCACAGCCTTGGCATGTCAGAATGACACTATTACCAACTTTGCTACCTGACCAGAGCGATCTTCTATTTTTCCATTGTGCCCTGTGCTTATTGCTTCATAGTTGCAATACGATGCTACCTGTTCAGGCTTCATGTCCTCTATTCTTGGAATTTTGCTTCAAGTTGGGGAAGGGGAATCAGATTTTCCCTTATTTGTCATTGACTAGAACTGGGACATATGTCCATACCTAGACCATTCACTGACAAAAGGGAATGGGATTGCCATGACTGAGTTAGACCAATCAGAATCCTTCCTCTGGGGCGGGAGTAGATCAGGGTAGGTGAAGCGGAGCTCTGTCCTTACCTGAGATTGGGGTTCCATGAGCTTGGAAGGGGAGAACAAATGCTCTTCGGTACACAACCAATAGTGCTTGTTAAAATTAAGCACAGCAGTTTTCAACCTTCATCATCTCATGGCACACAGAAACTAATTACTAAAATTCTGCGGCATATCAAAAAATTTATTTTTTGACAATCTGAAAAAAATAGGTATAATTTTGCTTCATTCACACAGATGGCTATTGCTATATTGACTGCCTTAATTTTTCTTTATTTTCTTTTTTCTTTTTCTTTTTCTTTTTTGAAAATCTAAGAGAAAAGAGGTCAGTGCCCTTGACTAAATAGTCAGGTATTGAATGTTTTAAAAATTCTTGCGGTACACTCATTGAAAATCACTGCTATAGTACTCAACTACGGTGTATTATCAAACTTCTGATCGACATGACTTAATTATGAAATAATCAGACTAAAATTTTTGTTTGTTTGTTTGAGTCCTGACAACCTTCTCAATTTTTTTTAAAAGGTAATTTTAACAATTTGATTTTGAATATTGCTTTTTCCCCCTCCCATCACTCCCATGATCTCATTTGACTTAACACAGAAAGAGGCAGGGCAGGCCCCAGGCCCGTGTCACAGGAGGACAGTGAGATTCAGAGCAGGCGCGGGACTTGTCTAGCAAGTGGCAGCATTCGATGTGACAGTTCTCAGTTGAGATGATCCTTACTGTTCTGCACTGATGTCAGTGGAAAATCTCACATCAGTCATGTGCTGCTGGCTCATGTGGGTAGGCTGGGGGATGAAGGTGGCCTCACAGGGCTCTGTGCTTTGTGGAACAACTGGTGGTGTGTCCTGTGGAGGGGAAGAAAGGTAGACAAAGGTTACATCTCTGTTCTGATTTTAGGTCATCCCAACCAAGCAGCTCCTCTTGTGACAAATATCCCTCCCAATCTACCTTGGGGGGGGGGGGTCTATACACAATGATGGATTGGACTGAAAAAGCAACTGGATAATTCAGTCAAATAATGGATATATTATTTTCCCAAGCTAAAGTGTACTGGATTGGTTCTTTAAGTATATATGTGGCCTCTTAGGGGTGAGCTCCCCAAGGGCAGGGGCCACATGTATACTTTATTCACCTCTATTCCCAGCCCCTGGCACAGTGCCTGATCCATAGTAAGGGCTCCTTAAATGTCAGAGGCATGAATGGTTTGAGTTCCTTCTGCTAATGACTGACGTTCTCCCTATTATTATCTGTCAGAGCACCCTGTTTATTTCTACATAGCATCAGTCAAAAATTGTGATCAATCAATTAGCTGACTTCAAATTTGTCTATTCTTTGGTCTCCAACAGGAGAATACAATTTCCGTGCAAGTCAAGTCTGGGTCTGTCCAGACCCAGCCTAGGGACTGACGCATAACAAGGGCACTATGAACTATTAAGTAAAACTTCGAGCAAATTTTTGTGCTCCTAGTTTTTAGCAGTGCTAGCACATAGTGGGCCCTCAGTAAATACACATGCAATAAACACCTGACTAAATACGACAGTGCATTCATGTGCGCACACACCTTCGACAGGCTGGGGTGAAGACTGCAGCTTGACAAAGCAGAGGAGGGCCAGCAGTGCCCCAGATGGAGGCACTAGCTTCCATGAGGCCACACTCACATTGTCATTCCCTCCCTCTTGGGTCTGACCTATTTTTCACTCCCTCTAGTTCTGCCTGATAATTTTGTTCATTAATAAACGATTCATTGTGTTTATTAAACTCCTCAAAACACTGACTTTCCATCCACAGACAATGATTGAACATTAGAGTTGGTGGGCACTATAAAAATGAAAAAGCCATGAGCTTTTTTTTTTTAAGGGCATAGGCAGTTCCACGCTATGCCCTGGTCCTGGTCAGTATTTTTTTTTCTTTTTAATGTTTATTGTATTGATTTTAGAGCTAGAGGAAGTGAGACAGAGAGAAAGAGAGAGAGAGAGGAAGTGAGACAGAGAGAAAGAGAAACAGGAACATTGTTCTGCTCCTGTGTGTGCCGTGACTGGGGATCGAACTGGCAACCTCTGTGTTTCAGGACAATGCTCCAAAAAACTGAGCTATCCAGCCAGGGCTGGGCCAGTCTCACAAGCAGGCTGTGTGCACAGGTATTGGAGGAAGTGGGGGAGGAAACCCACTTGGACAGATGGTTTCAGCCTCCTTTGGCCAAGCTGTCCTCCTGGCTGGGCTCTGGTGGGACCCTCGCCAGGAAGGATCCGAGCTGGTTATGTAACTTTGTCTTTTCTTTCTCTCTATTCCTCTCTTGTCTTTTCCTTGTCTTCTTTTCTTCTACCCCCTCTCTCTCCTCCACTATAAACCTTAAACAAAGTAATAAAAAACAAACCCCCAATTTTAGAGGATGTTTTTAACCCCCCATCAGAATGTCTGCAGTTGCACCCAAGAAGTCAAAAGATGGTGTTCAGAGCACCCTTGTTCCAGTCAGCAAACACCATCTTACAGATCCAGTGAGCTACATGACAGACGACCCCCAAAACCTAGTGACTTAAAGCAAAGACCCTTTATTTAGCTCATAATTCTGTGGGTTAACAGTTTGGGCTGGGTGCAGCCGAGCTCTGAGAAAGCCACATGGAAGAGAGGGCAACCCGGAGCTTAGCAATCTTAGCAGAAGGCTGGGGAAAGAGTCTTGCAAACAACAGAGCAAGAACAGTGACTTCCCCTCTGTTTAATTATTTAATTGCCCAAGAAAGCATGTTTATCGCAGAAAGTTAGACCATACAAAGAAGCAGCGCCGTGAGGAAAGCCATCCCCGATCCAGCCCCGTAGAGATCACCCTTGTAACATGGCTGTGCTGCTTTGCCCAGACTTTGGTGACAACTTGTACATCCTGGTTTGGAATCCAGCCTGGAAACTCAGAAGAATGAAATGATAGCCAAGAGGTCGACTCCGACAGGCTCACCGTCTGGGTTGTGTGCTCTTGCTCTCGCCTGATCTCTCTTTCCTGTTGGAGTGGAAGGACTCAGGCCATGAGCCTTCATAGAGCTGAACCCTACCCAGGTACCCCGGGGGCTGAACAGGTCTTTGGGAAGATACTGTGGAGAGGCAGCAAGAAGCTTTCGATCCTACAGAAGGTTAAGATCTAATACCTCCTGAGTTTCCGGCCCAGTGCTTGTCCCTAACAGGTGTTTTATTTAATACCGATTGCCTGGAGCAGCCAGAGCCTAGCTCAACAGGGCACACCGGCTTCTGCTGCAGTCAGAGCAGTAAAGGAACTGGCCTCCTGTTACTGAAGGCACTGTGTGGAAGTGAAAGGCATCTCTCTTACCCTTGAGGAATTCACAGTCTTCCAGGGAAACTCCAGGAACAACAAAGTCACCATGGAAACATGACTGTGACACCAACTGCCTGCCAGGGAGGCTGTATGGCATGGTGTCACCGAGGGCAGGCCCTGGGGCCACACCACTTGGGTTAGAATCCCAGTTCTGCTGTCTATTAGCATGTGGTTTTGGGTAAGTCACTTACGCTCTGCCTCAGTTTCCTTATTGGTAATGAGAGCATTTCTGGACTACCTCATGGGGATATTGTGAGGATAATTTGGGTTGTTACAAGTAAAGCATTCAGTGGCCACTCAAGCAGTGTTAATTATTAATTAGGGCAAGGGCATTCAGAGCACAGAGCATGGTGGTGGGTTAGTCTGGAGGGCTCCCTAAAGAAAGTGCCTGTTTTGTGTGGGTGAGCAGGTCAGATAGGGAAAGAGTTCAAATGCGCCTGCTCCGCCAGGGGAACATAGTGATCTGAAAATCCACTCATCCTGCTTTTGTGCAACCACAGGGCCTGAGTCTTGGCTTGTCCCACCGTGTCCTGCAATGAGGCCGAGGAGCAAGAAGACCTCTATGCCCAGGACTGAGGCAAGGCACCGAGGGCATCAATCCAGCAGCACAGTGCACAGCGGGGCTGCTGCGTGGCATCCTGCGGGGCTGAGCAGCATGGCCCCCAGGGCTCTGGAGAACCCCGAGCCTGGCTCTCCCAGCAGTGCGGCCCCCAGCACCCAGCACGTAGCTCCTGCCTGGGCATGGCTCAGCTGTCACTTTACAAAATAGAGTATTTTTATATTCTGATTATACAAATAATTTCCTGTAGAAAACATCCAGAGAAGATCATTTAAATTTCTTATAATTCTACTACTCTGAACTCACTGAAGTTGTGTTTTTGTATGTAACTGTTCTCTCTTCCCTGTGTCTCTACAGAGGTGTAGACATACTTTTGTTCTGTCACAAATAGGATATACAGTACATACTGTATTGCAATGTGACATTTTCTATTGTTGTCAACTTCTTTTCATGTCATTCATTAAATAGTCCTCCGTGATATAACTTACAACCCTGGCATTATACAATTATGCTATAAATTATTTACCAATCCGTATGGCTGAAAAATTCAGATTATTTTCTTCTTTTCTTTCTTTAGTCCCCCTCAATCCCTCCACCCCCTTAGCCAGCCCCCTGGGCAGCTGTCAGCCCAGATCATTTTCAGTGATTTTTTTCTTCTCATACACAATGTCACAATGTTTTCACGCATAATCTTGTGGATAAATCTATAGATACATTTCATGCATAATCTTGTAGATAAATCTTGTAGATAATTTTATGCTTACTTTCTTAAGATTTCTTTTCTCTCCTTTTTTTTCTCCTGCTTTCTTGTTTTTTTGGTGGGATTTTTTTTGATATTTTATTTTTTTTAACTTTTATTGAATTTATTGGAGTGACATTAGTTAATAAAATTACATAGGTTTCAGGTGTACAATGTTATACAGCTAGTGCTCGACTTACAACCACGATTGGTTCTGACAGACCGGTCATAACACGATTTGGTCGTAAGTTGAGTACGCTATATGTACAGTACTGTGAAATGATGTTATAAAAATCTTAAAGTCATATTTTATCATAATTTTCTTTCATTATTGTTATATATCATAATTTTCTTTATTTTATGCCATTTGTATCATCTCTACATCATTTTTTTTTAAATACTTTATTGATTTTACAGAGACAGGAAAGAAAGGGAAGCATGGAATGGGAAGTAACAACATAGTTGCTTCATGTTAGTTGTTCATTGCTTGCTTGCTG
Source organism: Saccopteryx leptura (assembly GCF_036850995.1). NCBI lineage: Eukaryota > Metazoa > Chordata > Mammalia > Chiroptera > Emballonuridae > Saccopteryx > Saccopteryx leptura. Next base: position 305,651,428 of record NC_089504.1, on the reverse strand, counting down.
TATGTGCCTTGACCAGGGAAGCCCAGGGTTTCGAACTGGCAATCTTGGCATTCCAGGCCGAAGGTTTATCTACTGCGCCACCACAGGTGAGGCCCATTTTGTTTCTTATTTTTACATTCGTCAGGTTTAAGTAAAACACTGCATTACCAGTACAACTGGTTTAATATTTGCAAAGACAATTTCCTCTTGGTAGACATCTTGGGGGGGTTTGATGAAAAATATCCAAGACACAAAACACAAATTGCTGTACCGAGTCTAGGATAACAGTTGAAATGGTGCACGTGGAGATGGTAGTGCTGTCGGAAGCTGGTCCGCACTGTCGTAAGCCCAGCTGGGCAATGCTTGTGCTGCCAGATGTGGAACAGTTGTGGCTAGCGATTGTGGTCGTAAAGTTGAATGGTCATAAGTTGCATAGGTCGTAAGTCGATCAATATTTGTAATACATTATCTGTACACTGTATTGTACGTCTACCACCCAAAGTCAAGTCTCCTTCCATCATTATTTATTCCTCCTTTACCCTCTTCTACCTCCCCCATGCCCTTTTCCCTCTGATGACCACCATACTGCTGTCTGTGTCTGTGAGGTGTTGTGTTGTTTTGTTTTGTTTTTTGCTTAATCCCTTCACCTTCTTTAATCCAGCCTCCCAACACACTTCCTCTCTGACAGCTGTCAGTCTGTCTCTAGATTTAGGAGTCTGTTTTTATTTTGCTTATTAGTTTATTTTATTCATTAGAGTTCACATATCAGTGAAATCATACGATACTTGTCTTACTCTGCCTGGCTTATTTAACTTAGCCTAGTGCTCTCCAGGTTCGTCCATGCTATCACAAAAGGTAAGATTTCCTTCTTTTTTACAGCCATATAGTATCCCATGATAGAAATACACCACTGCTTTTTGATCCACTTATCTGTTCATGGGAACTTGGGCTGCTTCCAAATCTTTTTTACATAGAATCATTTCTAAAAGCTGGGTCAATGGGTGTTTGTATTTTAAGGCCTTGGCTGCCTACTGCAAGGGCTTCCTGGATAAGACCACCTCCCGCCCACCCCAGTGCCAGCTGTCTTGCCCGCAGAACTGAGAAAGCTCAATTATACCACTTGTAGGGTGCCGGGCAGATGCCACCAAGCACCTTGGAAATTCTCCTAATGCTGAAGAACTGTGGCTGGGAGCCGGACTGGCAGAAAGTGGAGGGAGCCGACTTGCAGCCCGGAAGTGTAACTGCCCCTTGGAGAGTCAGGTAAACTGAAGAAAACTGGGGGTATCATGTAAACACCACCGCAGAAGTGAGAGAGGTGCCTCGAAGAGGAAGTACCCAGGAAGGACCGGCTCTTTCCAGCTCACACACCTGCTTGTAGCCCTCAGAGAGCCCAGGTCTTCCTACATCGCGAGGCTGTGGGCTGAGTGTCCACCCCGAGGGCAGGAATGTGTTTATTCATCTCTGCACCCGCACACTCAACCCAGTGGCTGCTAAATATTTACTGAACTGACATAACAACCACCTCCACACCAACTCAGCCCCTGCACTTCTTCATCCACATTTACAGGTTAAGGCTGCTAGCGTCTCATTGCCTGTGAAGTGTACATTCGAGCACCCTTTCTGGAGGCCACTTGAGCAATGTGTACCAAAGGCCTTTGACTAGCGATTTCATCTCTAGGAGTACCCTAAAGCCATCCCAACCCCCCCAGGATCTGCCTGCCTGCCCTTCCTATCTATTTACCATGGGTTCTCTGTGCCCCCTCCACTCCAACCAGTTTGCATCCTGGGTTCCTTGGCATCCTTGCCACTGGGACAGAAGCCTCTCTGGCTCCTCCTCAAGACACAGTCAAAACACTATGTCCTTCAGCAAGCCCGCCTTGACCAACAGCTGGACTTGTTTCTACTGTGTGTTAAGTTTGCTACGGGCAGGAGTTATCGGAACTCCCAGACCACAGTCTAGTGAGGGCAGGCGGGAGAATCCACATCCATTGAATCCTCATCCTTCTCACCAGCTGGTGGAGTGCAGTACCAGCAGAATGACGAACGTTGACGGCAGGGCACACGGGGAGAAGGAGGCTCTTCCGCTGCCCCTCGCTCACACCTTTGCAGAGCTCTGAAACCTCGTTCTTCTGCCTGGGATATTGCACGAGCTGCAGAATCACACCCCCTTCACAGTAGCAACAGTATTTTCAACATCACTTTTTGGAACCTCAGTCTAAAATTCTGTTGAGCAAATGGAGACAAAGAGAGGTGAGGGGCACTGCCAAAGGCACACACATAGTCTAGGCTAGGGCCCATGTGACCAGATTTTAGTTTTAGGCTCATGTTCCGTGTTTATATTGCAATAGAATATGATTATTTCTAATAGAAAAGAATTTGTTTCTTTACAATGAGGTCCAATATGCAGGACTTTAAATAAATGCAAAGAGTTTCCCTGAAGTATAAATTACTCCAGGGAAGGTTTAAGGAACTGAAATTTGAGTTTTATGAGATAAGAAGCAGCTATCAGAACTCTTTCCAAAGACAAGGGAGGAAAAGTAGGCCCTGGCATCCTCAGTTCCTTGGACCTTTTTATTGATAAAAACTGAGTTTTTGTTGGTAGGACAGTTAATTACTGATTGTAAATTTCTACAAGATAGGGTTATTAAGACATTTCACCCACCCATGCCATATGGCGGGGTGAAGGAAGTCCCTATGTGTGTTGGCTGTAATCAATCCTGCAAGGTGGGTAACACCTTTCTAGTGCTAGGAATGAGGCTCAGAGAGGCTAATTAACTTGTTCAAAGTTGCCCAGCAGCGCCCCTATTCCAGTCCTGGTCAGTCTAACTGAGAGGTCAGGGCTTTCCCTTTTCCAGTTGGTTATCTAGACTCGAGAGGTGCCCAAGTCTCAACCCTGCCTAGCAAAATAAGAATCTCTAAGCTTCGAGCCAGACATCAGTCTTTTTTAAAAGCTCTGTCTGCTTTAATGAGTATGCAGGAAGAAAAGACCTGGCTTATTCTGTGCTGCCCCTCAGGAGCCCCCAGGAAGGGGCCGGACAGGAGGAGGCCCCACCCCACTCCCCTTAGAACCACTCGGGAGCATTTAAGCTGAGCACCTCTACGGATCATTAAGGTAGAAACTCTGGGGTGAAATATGTGCATTAGCATAAATACCTTAAAATTTTCCAGGTGATAAAAGTGCAGCCAGTGTTGAAATCAGACTCTGGGGACTTGTTAAACCAAATGGCCTCCTTTGCTCAGCTGATGGGCCCCAGCCTGGCCAGGGCAGAGCCCAGGTGCCTGGGGCCTGTCCCTTGCTGACCTCTCAGCTGGCTGTGGGGACAAAGGACGGAGGACAAAGGAGAAACAGGATCACCACCCAACAGCCCAGTATGCAAAGATGCTGTTAAATGTTCAGAAAGAATGACCGCTCTCAAGTCAATGCTTCCCAGCAGATTCGTTGACAAATGTACTTGACATAATCTTTCCTCACAGAAAAAAGCCAAGTGCTGTAGTCTTTGCCTAGAAAAGTGATGAAAAAATTGTCATGAATGGGGTCCAGGTGAATGAGGCTCCCTCCGGGAGCTAAGGGGACCGGCAGACGGAAACCGTGTCTGTGCACCTCTGCAGTGCATCTGCTCCAGGCAGGCTTTGTACGCAGAGTGGAGGAGAACTGCTGAATAGGACTGTTATTCCGAAGGGAAAATTAAAAAAAAAACAAGTTGAACAATCAATGCCTAAAAGACAGCAAGGTGAACCCAGGGCAAAGAGGAGAGCCAGCTGGGGGCTGGGGGCCCAGGCCAGCTGCCGAGGCTGGTCCAGGGTGAAGTAGAGCCTGTTTCTTTCAGGTGACACTCAGGCTCCAGGATCTGACCTCGACTGAGCTGATTGCTTCCCCCACAAAGGGCCTGAGCAAGGCATTGCCCTGAACTCTTTTTAGGAGAGTGTGGGAATTGCTGGGGAAATTCAGTTTAAAACAAAATCTCCTCCCAAGAGCTTTCCTATTGAATAAGTTTCACCCCGGAATGTGACGCCCATCACAGTCCCTCTGCTAAGAGGTGGCCAGGACTATAGATGAGCAGCTATAACCCATCAGGTAAGAGAATGACTGCACTGTTGGTCATGAACAGTTCATCCTAGAGTCACCTGGTTAATGGGGTGGCCATCTGTGTGTGCTAATTGACTTCATTAAAGGAAAAATAAACCCCTCATCTATTTATAACAAGAGCTAGTTCTGTGACTTGAGCGGAGGTCAGGGTCTCCTCTTCTCCCAGAAGCTAGGCGACAGGTCACTGTCTTCCTGGATGATTACATTTCAAAGATACGATTCTCTGTCCAGCCTGGTCAAAAAGCCAGCAAGAGGCTTAATTAGCTTTTAAAAAGATGTGTGTACATTTCAAAAAAAGAGAAAGCACTTCCAACAACATGTTTTCCAAAGTAAGTGCTCTAAGGCAGTGGTCCCCAACCCCCGGGCCGCGGACTGGTGCCGGTCCGTGGGCTATTTGGTACCGGTCCGCACAGAAAGAATAAATAACTTACATTATTTCCATTTTATTTATATTTAAGTCTGAATGATGTTTTATTTTTAAAAAAATGACCAGATTCCCTCGTTACATCCGTCTAAGACTCACTCTTGACACTTGTCTCAGTCACGTGATACATTTATCTGTCCCACCCTAAAGGCCAGTCCGTGAAAATATTTTCTGACATTAAACCAGTCCGTGGCCCAAAAAAGGTTGGAGACCACTGATCTAAGAAAAGAAAAGGGGTGGGGGTGGGGGCTGGGGTAGTCTCCGCTATTTTCAACAGGAGAATGAAGCCTCTTCTCTTTACTTTCTGCCTACCCTCACAGGACCCACTTTGGTCCTCATGCAGTGCTTGCTGGGAAAGAAGATGTGAATGGCTCAAGTGCAGGCATGGGCCCTTGACCTGGGAAAAATCTAAGGGGTGGAGTAGACTTCAGTTGTATTTGATCTTGTGACCTGGGAGGAAGCAGAGTAGATGGCGCCCCTTTGAGAGCCTCCAGGGTTTGGGGAGTTCGTGGATTTGCCGAGGACGTTAGTAATGATGGGTGGTCACTGGAACCACACATCCCTGACCTCTCTGCCTTTCTGACTCATCCAGTGCCCAGTCTCTGCCCCTCTACATGCCCTGGGTGTCTCCGCTCCCTGCTGGGGAGGAAGGGGTTTGGGGACCCTGCCCCAGCGTGGCTTCTGCCCTACCGCCCCCTCCCGAGCACAGCTCCTGGCTTCTGCTTCACTCCAATTCGACTCTAACCCACTAGAAGCTGCAGCCAATTCTGCAGAAAGTTCAAATCTTCAGGGACTTCATAAATTAGTCATGACTGCTAAGTGTTGTCCAGAACAAGAAGAATTGGGGAGTGGTGGGGTGGGGGAGGTTTGCGAAGCACAGCGCAAGTGCTGCTCATTCTTCCCAAACTCCTTGTGTTCATGTTGCAAATAATCCTAATCTGGCAGAGCCCTCTCGGGGGATCAGGGCCTCGGCTGTCAGGGTCTGTCCGGCTGAAGGGGCACTCTGGGCAGGAGAGGGGTACTGACAGGGAGAGAGGGACAGTTCTGAGACACAGGTGCTATGACAGCGCCCGTTTTGTGTTTAGTGTTTAGCAGATTCTGAGCAGGGCCGTGCGTTTTCAGGGCAGGACCCTCAATTTCTGCACCTGTGTGTGTGTCTGGGTGTCACATGTGTGCGTGTTCCTGCAGGTGGTGCAGAGGGGAGAGGTTTTCATGGCTGTGGCTGGGGACAAGTCCTGCCATTTCTTGGTCCTAGACAGTGTCAGCAGAGAGGAAGGGATACTGACACTGGAGTGATGTGCTGGCAGGCTCCCCCTGCCTCCCCACATCTTCTGGGCTGTCCCTATTCCTTATTCTCCTAGCCCAAAACTTGGCTATGGGTGGCCGTGAACTGTAGCTCACACTGTGTAAACTCTCTCATGCCCCACGCCTTTGCACCTGCAGGTCCCTTTGTCCGGAAAACCCTCCCTCCATTTCTTCATCTGGCTAAGTTCTGCTCATCCTTCAGGGAGAGATGTCACCTCCTGCAGGAAGCCCCCGCCCCCGGCCACCCCGATAAGGGAGGAGGCCCTCTCCCTGTCTCCCTCGGGACCTGCCTCCAGTATAGCACTCACCACACCCTATTAGGATCCCTGGTTTCTCTATCTACCTCCTCTACTAGACCGAGGACTCAAAAACAGATTGCGTCTTTTGTCCCTGGCTCTCTACCCCCAGCACCGTTCTTGGCAGACAGTGTGCTTGTGAAATGAATGAATGTTGGGTAACAGCACCTCATATTTGCAGAGCACCTCCCATTCACCGGGCACTTTTGCATACATTGTTCTGTCCATTCTCCCAGTAACCCATGCAGCAGGAGAGGCAGCTAGCTGTCCCTACTCCCATTCAATTGACAGGACCGGGAGACTGGACCGCTTAAGACCCCACCTGTGTCTCCTGACCACCCATGTCCCTGCTTTTCAGCCCAGGAACAGTCTTTACCTTGGGGCCAGGGCCACAACGTGAAGGTGGGTGTGTCCTGGGGCAGGCAGTCCTAAAGCCTCAAGTCTCTAACACTCTGGTTACTAGAGATGGGGGGGATGGTGGGGGGTCACACTGTAGAAAGTGGGTGGAGGGGGCAGCATGTGGCTCCGTGCTCCTGGTCCCTCGGAGATGGTCCAGCTTTGGTCCCCATCCCCTCTACTGGAGAATTTTCTCTTATTCGAGGAAGGGTCAGTCTTTTTTTTCTTTTTATGCCTTCAACTGATTAGATGAAGCTCACCTACATTATAGAGGGCAATCGATTTTACTAAAAGCCCACTGGTTTAAATGTTAATATCCTCAAAAAAACAAAACAAAACACCAAAAACTCTCACAGGACCACCCAGAATAAGATTTAACCATCTATCTGGGCACTGTGTCCTCGCCCAGTTGACACATAAAATTAACTATCACAGAAAAAGCTGGCTGAGATTCTTCGGGGCCTTTTCAGGATGCAGGGAAGAGGGGGTCAACTGCTGAGTCCCAGACATTGTTCCAATGGCCTCAGCTCCCTTTATAAAGAAACAGGGGTAAAATGGGAGGGTGGATGGATCAGCGTGTAGGTAGGTGGGTAGATGGAGAAACAAGTTAGATAGGAGGAGACAGACGCTAATACAGTTAACTAATACCTTTTGAGTCAGTATTTCACTGAAATTTGAAAAACGACAAAACTAGAGAATGACAGAGCAGAAGGGTCATGTTCTCTAACTCTGAGTTTCCCTACGGGGAGGATGACACCCAAGGAAGAAAAGTGACACCCGCAGCATCCCACACAACGAACTGGTAGGGGTTCCATCGCCTCCCAGTCTGGGCATGTCGGGGGCCAGCACTTCCACGCTGCTGTCTGGAAGAAACACCTGTCACTCCTGCTGGTAGTCACATGGCCCCAGCTGATAAAAGGGCTGGAGATGTGGGGGAGTGCACAGTGTTTGGTGAGCAAGAAGTGTGCCTGCCATCCGGCACTTTGCCATCTCTCTGTTGGGGTCCCATTGGTCTTTTCCCTCCATCTCCGAGCAAGGATTTACCCCAGGACACTGCAGAACCCCAAGGGTCTCCCTTGGGCTCTTAGAACCTTGTAGGCCTGGCTTCCTGCACAGCCCAGAACGCCTCTGCCTCTGCCTTTGCTATTGCAGAATTTGAAGTGCTTAGGGTGTGTGTGAGGATTTGGGGAATACTCCTTTCATTCTTTCCATCTAAACAAATGAAGCTGGGGGTGGGTAGTGGGATGGGGGAGGGTCTGGCAGAAGTCCTGGGCAGGAACTATTTAGTTACATTTTGCCTAAAGCACAGCAGCATCTGGGGGGGGGGGGTTGTTGTGCTTGGAGGGGATGTCTCGTCTGATTCCCCTCCCAGTTATTCACTCACTGGTGTAGCTTTGGCTTCCGGTCTTTCCAGGCTTTTAAAATCTCGCCTCTTCCAGGGTAGAATTATGACTAAGTGTTGATCAAGCATTATGACAGTTACAAGAACTGTGTAGGTTCACATCGCTAGTACCCCACAGATTGTTTATTTCCTTTGAGACTCCTTGCCTGTGCTTAGAACAAACTGCCACCAGATGGTTAGCTGGGCTTCAATTGCTTGGTTCCCCAATGGCATTACTCACCAAAGCATGCTTTTCTGGTGGCATTGGTGCTCTTTAAATAAATCAGTCAAAACAGAGCTTTTTAGTCAAAGAACCAGGAACAAAGAATTTAAAATATTCATTTAAAATAGAATAGGCAGTTGGAGTGAGATCCAAAGACAGGCAAGCACCGAGCCATAGGCCTGTGCCTTTATTACCACCGCCGTTGTCCTTATTTATTCTAATCAGCCTGGACCTCCTTCGGCTTGAGAAGGACTGATGGACTCGGAATCTCGTAACCTTCTCAGCTGTGCTTCAAGTCTGGCTGATTTGTCAAGAGTCCTGCTCTGCTGCTCACCTCCAGCCTGATGTCTGATATTTAATTAAGGAACCCTCCTCCTGATTTCTTACAACTCCCCAGAAGAAGCCTTTGCTTCCTTTGTCTTAGCCCTGCTTCCTTGTAGCCTGTGGAAAGAGTAAATAATTCTCAAAAGGCGCGATGTTTCCAGAATGTTCAGAACTTGTGACTGCCTTTTTTTTTTCTTTTTCTTTTCTTTCTTTTTTTATTTTTTTTATTTTGACTCAGCAGGATAATTTTCCTCACCAGAATCTCTTGCTGAGTTTGTTATCACTGATCTCCACTGAAAGGTCCCTTGGCAACTGCATCCTTGATAAGGTTAGATTGTAAACTGACCCCTACTGTCGCCTGACTGCAAAGCCTCCTCTCTTGTAGGTACAAAGCAGGCCATCCCAGAACATGACTTTTAAAGTACTTTTAAGCAGAGGTGACACAGAGACACAAAGTGACTTCTACCTGTGCACCCCTGTGTGCACAGCATGATGCCTGGGGAAGGGAAAATAGACAAGTACTGAAGGAGCTGGCTGTCACTTTAGGGGGAGCCCCTGGAGTCAGATACAAAGCACCATGCCGGACTGGCGCGGAGCTCATTGAATGCGCCTCACTGAGGCAAGCGGCCCTGGGTTCAGACCACCTGTAGATGGAGCTGTTTCCTGCCGCTCAAGTCAGGGCTGCAAGTCGATCCCTCCTGCCAGGGGCCAGGTCAGGTGCTGGCTTCTGTTCCTTCCCAGGTCACAGGTGCTCTCGCTCATGGTGAAGGATGTGAGAGTTGGGAGGTAAGTGCTGGAGTTCATTCAGTATGTAGCATCCACCGGGTACGAGAACAAACGTCAGAGACTTTCAGGAGTTAAGATGTTACTTTATTGGCCAGTTTAACCTGCACAGGGGCGAACTCCCGAGATGTCCGGAGACACCGTGCCCACAAGGAGCTGCAAATGGGAGCCGCGCCTGGAGCTTACAGCCAGGCCCTTATATATCCTAAGTGAGCAAGCATTGTACAGAAGCAGATGTGGCAGTTTAGCTATTGGCTAGGGAGGTCACATGCGGCATAGCAACAGGGGCTGGCATAGCAACAGGGGCTGGTTTTAGCTTAGTGGCGAATTTCAAACCTAAACTTCTGATAAGGGTCTCTGACCTTCTTTGTTCCCAGCCTCACAGGAGCCATATCAGCACTTACTGTTCCTTCAATAGTTACACTCTTTGGCAGCTCCAGTACTCCCTGAATCTAACACAGTAAAGCCACAGAGCTGAGTTGGTGTCCACCAGCAGACATGATGAGGGGGACTGGGACATCAGGAAGATCTACTGCTGGGTTTTGCTGTGTCCTGGCGGGGGTCATTCTTGGGGGCCGGGGGATCAGCCTGTTCAATCCGGGTGTTTGGGAAGGAACTGGAGAAGCCCTTCGTGTGAATGGGGCTCTTCCCCTTAGTAAAGCTGAATCAACTTCGTTAATACAATTACTCAATACCATTCCTATCACAAGGGTCCAAATCATGCCTGAGTCCTGTGGCTGCAGGCGCACTGAGGTGTGGCGTGCGAACCGCTGTGAGAGGTGTGTAGACAGACATCGTAAGTTAACGTTTATATTTACGGAGTGTTCCCTGAGCGCCAGGCTCGCTGGGAAACCTTTACATCACTATCTTATTTATTAAGATGCACCATGTGCTTGGGAGGAAGGAGGACTCATCCTGTTTGGGAACAGTCCAGAGAGAGAAGAATTCAACCAGGGGCAGGACTTGGTATGAAGAGGAACTGTCTTAGGAAGGTGACTTACTCCTACACAGTGTAGGTCCCTGGGGAGGGAAGAACCTGCCTCCTGGGCACCACGCCCCCCACTTGGAGTCCTCCACCCATTGGTCACCCCATGTCAGGGCAGGCAGGTGTGCCCCCACCCACGCTGTGCTTCGGGGCGGGGGTGGGGAGGTTGCTGGGCACTGTGCTGTGTCCTTATCCTTATACATCTCATCTTCTCCTCATCAGAATCTGTGGAGGGAGGATAGCATTTCTGAACCCATTTTAAATTTTAAAAAACTTTTATTTATTGGTTTTAGAAAGAGAGAGAAGTATCATTTTGTTGTTCCACTTATTTGTGCATTCATTAGTTGCTTCTTGTATGGGCCCTGACATGAGATTAAACTCATAAATCTTGGCATATCAGGATGACACTCTAACCAACTGACCTACCCAGCCAGGGCCTTTCAACCCACTTTACACACAAGGACATTGAGGCACAGAGGGGATGAGGACTGGGCCACAATCCCACAACTGGAGGCTGACTGAGCCAAGTTCTCCCCGGGCTCGATCTCAGTCTCCCCACGACGGTGACCTCCTGAGGCTCTGACCTAGTCTATCAGGTTCCATCCATAGGCTTTCCTGTTGGGTGACTGCGACCATTGAGAATCTCAGGCAGGGTTAAGAGGGTCTGAGGAATTGTGGAAAAGAGTCTTATCCTGCAAAACTGATCAACAAACAGACAGAAAGAGAACACAAGTCATCTGCATGGTAGATTGTAGTAGCTGGGCTAATTCATATTAGAATATGATTGGTGTTCTTTTTTTTTAATATAATACTAATTTATAATGGAATACCACAGAATGTGAGGCTTGAATAACAGAAATTGATATTCTCATCATTCTAGAGGCTGGAAATCTGAGCTCAAGGTGCCAGCAGGGTAGATGTCTGGCGAGAATGGCAGGAGCCACCTTCTCACTATGTCCTTCCATGGCCTGTTCTTTGTATGAACACATCCTTGGTGTCTCTTCTTATTATTACAGGACTCCAGTCCTATTGGATTCAGGCACTGACTTTATGACCTTATTTCACTTCAATGATCTCCTGAACGGCTCTGTATCCAACTATTGTCATATGGGGGTTGGGACTTCAACATATGCATTTTGAGGGGACACAATTCAGTCTCAACACAGATTTTTCAAAGCTCCATGTCCTTCCTACAGCAGGCCCCACAGCATGGGGCACAGCCCACTGAGCCCAAGGCGTCCCCCCTTGATAAGACTTGAGGGGCAGAGACAGTACCCTGGAAGCCGTATCAATAAGAGACCACAGCTCCACTAAGAATTCAATATAGGCTTTTATAGGACATTACTGCAGACTCCTGCGGTTCTGAAAACTCCAACGTTTACATGTAATTTTCACTTTAGCTAAAGCTTTTACTAACTCAGCACACAAGGACTAAAGCCATAACCTCCTGTCTGGTAAAATTTCCATTCAATATTACTTTTTTTTGCATCCATATGATTGCCTAAGATTCTGAAAGCCTTTTCATATACAAAACTGATTCCTAAGATCCTATGCCTGGAATAGTGTTTCCAATGAAAGGAATGGCTTCTCAAGAAGCCACACATACCTTGGTAAAGTAGCTCTAAACACACACACAGACACACACACACACACACACACACACACACACCCTGATGTGTAGAGCTTGTCAATTTCATGGTGTAAATATCTCAGCATAATAAACTTCAGGTTACCCTGGTTTCAAACCTGGTTCCTAGAGTTCCTGAATTTCACACTCGGTCCTCATGAGCCAGTATTAGTCTGCTCCAGCACACCTCTGCTTGTCCTGATCATGGTCACAAGAGTCACTTTTTTTAGATTTAACCAGGATCAGGGGGTACAATCTGAGATCTTGATCAAAATGAGTTTGACTGGCACCTCCTGAGCTCAATCCAACAGTCTTATTTCCATTTTCAGCATACTGGAGATCCTTGAGCACAAATCCATGTACATCTAATGCATACTTTTGTTAAATCTTCCTAACTTAGAAGAATCACTACTTTGCTGGAGCTCAGCCATCCCATTGGCCCTGGGAAATCCCATGGGGCCTTGTCAAGGGGAAAAAGTCAAAAGTTAATCAAGAGCAAGTCAGGGTCAGATTGATGGCAGGTGTAAAATCTACCCCAACCATGTGGTACTTTGTCTAAAACTGAACATCTCTTTATTTTTCATTCAATGAAGGCTGTGGAGGTCTCAACCAGCATTTTCTTCCCAATCTACTACTGATGACATCAAGTGGTCAAGTTCTCCTTGGTCCCTGAGTGACTGTCTGCACTCCATATTTGTGAATATGACCTGGGAGCTTCCACCCCAGAGGCGGAAGTGAGGAGCTCTGTGGGCTGGGCCATTGAATGTTCATAATTCCAAGTCCATGGCCAAGACGTGGCATTTCAGAGGGAAGCAGAGATCTGGAAGCAGACTTTGGAGAAAACTGGTCTTGGAACTAACACACTCCAGCAAATTAAATGTAAGTGGAAATTACAGCAAGCTCTGGCCCTGGAACATGATGGTTTTCAGTGTGACTGGTATGAGGCCAGAGGGATGGTTCCCCGCTGCCTTCCCTGGCCTCCCCCTGCCGCTCTATCAGGCCAGGGTTAGTGGGGAGGGGAGTTGCAGTGGAGAGCAGAAGGAGGTAAAGGGCACCTCGGTCCCCCCTGCATCACACACATTCTCCTCTCCCTTCCTCTGCAGTTGCTCTCCAGATTACTGCTGGGCCCTGGTGAGCCAGTTGAAGGGGGTTTCAGAATACTAATGAGTTGATTTCAAATCATTAGACCTTTGGGAAAGACCTCAGCTGGCACTTTCCTTGGTAGGAGAACAAGCTTCAGTGAAGCTAACCCACTTCACTGCCATATTCTTATTTTAGAAGCTGAAGGTATCACTCCCATAAGTGGAATCTACCTTGCCTCTGGCAATGGAAACACTGAATTGTAAATGCAGTCCTCAGGACCTCCTCTCTTTCTAGAGCTTCTCTGAGAAAGACACAGATGGCTTCACATGTCCACTTGCCCTTGGATTCCTGGCCAGTGTTCCCCCTAAAATATGTTGGCATTTGAAACATCAATAATGAATTATCCTTTCTCTTCTACTCCCAAGATCACTATTCATTAATAAGCCTATTTTAAGAAATAAGTGAAATTAAAATAATTATAATTGAACATCTACTATGCACCAAATTCTGTGTTAGGTATTTTGTAAATACTGTTACCAAATGTAATAACAATGTCATGAGATAGGAATCATCACTACTATTTTATAGATGAAGAAGCTGAGACTCAGAGAAGCTATGAATTTATTCAAGGTCAGTAAGCATTAAGATTCCAGCCTAGGTCTTTTTGACTCTAAAGTTCATATGTCCCCACTATATTACTATACCATATAAAACTTTGCATCAGTCAGCACAAAATTAGGTTGTGCTGTGGTAACAAGCAACCCCAAAATCTTACTGGCTTATAACAACCAAGTTTTCCTTTATCCTCATATGTGATATGTAATTCACATGCATCACAGTTGGCTGGGGGTGCTGCTCCACAATCCCCTCAAACTCAGGCTGACAATGAAACAGCCACTAGACTGTCACCAGTCCCCTTGACAGAGGGACATTGTAACGCAGGAGGTCCAGACTCAGAAAATTGATCTGGTGTTGTTGCAAGATCTCAAAGAAACCACAAGGAAGACCATATGGAGCAGACATAGCCTTTGTTACTTACATACAGGGCAGCACTGATGCAGCAGGTTGGTGAAAACTCTGCAACTCGCTGAGGGGCCAAGGTTTTTATCGTTAAGCCCTGGGCTTAAGTGAAGCTCTTTATCTATGGGCAAGCAAGCAGACAAGCAGGCACGCAGGCCAGCAGGGGGTAGGGAAGAAGTGTACACACCGTTCTGTGCTGTTTCTCCTTGATGATATCTGGTGACTCCGTTCCTTTGTCCTTAGTGAAACATCAGCTGCAGTTTTGCCACTCTCTTTCCCATAGCTCACTGCCAGGATCCATGACCATGACATCAGGGACTGAGGGGGAATGGGGCCATGTCCAGCATCAACCTTACATACAGGGAACTCTGGAGGGTCTAAAACTAGTGATTAGATGCCTTGGCATTGAATTGACACATGTCACTTCGACTCATGATTCACTGGTCTGAATATTACATGCGTACTCCAACCACGAAGGGGAGGAAGCGCGATCTCGCTGCATAGCTGAGAACCGAAAGTACATGACGAGTAGCGTGCAAACCTGTTGCGAGTGTCTGACATAGGACTTGGCACCAAAAAAACACAGTATTTCATGCCCCTTCCTCTTCCTCAACTATGAACAAATTATGGTGAAGTAATGCTTTTTGGATCAAGAGACAGGTATAATGAACAGGCCCTTCATTGCTGAATCATAGGATGTTAGCAACTGTTCACATCTGGATCAGACTGTTCCAAGGCTGGAGTCTCCAGTGACCCGATGGCTGACCATGCATCCAAGGTCTCCGTCAATTATCGTTAAATGCCATGTTGCAGGTGATGACATTCACACGCACGACCCCTGACACACTTCTGTGGGTGTTCCCAATCGGCTCAGGGTTGCAGGCCATCGTGGCTCAGGGCTGTAACTCCACCCTTCGTCCTCAGTACAGGGAAGCACATCGGAATGGGAGGAGTGATGGGGTGTTACAACAGGGATGCCTTGAATCTGTTCTAATTGATAAACATTTTATCAGTCATTTGAAAGCCTCCACAGTTTGTTATTAATAGCAAATCACCTATGACACACCTTATAACTGCTCCAGACATGCAGCATGTCAGGACACCACTGGGGAGGGGCCATGGCTCAAGGAGATGCCAGAGCAGCCAGTTGTGAAATGAAAAAATGTGCCAATTAACTGGCTGCTGTATCTGCACGGTGCCAAAGAATTGATTGGAGAGAACATTTTGTCCATACCAGCTGAATTGGCTAGTGGTCTTGGCATTGTGTAGACCCAGCCTGGGTATTAAGAATGTGAGCATAATATCCAATCACAGAATGTTAGATGGGAGGGAATTCCCAGAGACATTCTTCATACATTTCTGTCATGTTACAGATGAGGAAACTAGGGCACGGCCAGGTTAAAATATGTGCTCAGGGACACTAAACACAATTGGTAACTATTGTTTTAGAAAAGAGGCAAATGCGGGCGCATCTTCACCCACTGCATTTTTGACATTTTCAGTAATAATTTCTGGATCAACACTCAGCTGAATGGCATTGCATACTTTCTAAAAATAGACAAGAATTTGAGAAACACCCCATGGTGCAATTGCTCGTTGCTTCAACTTATTGCTGATTTATTTGCTTTCCACTAGTTCTTTACCAACATGGTCATGACATCCCATCACTTGCACTGGCTCTTTTCCCCAGCTGGTTCCCAGTCCCAGCTGGGTTGGGAACGGACTGACGGACTGACATCACCTCCTTGGATGGTGGGCGGGGCTCAGAGGTCAGGTCTCGGGTGGGACGGCCTTGGCACCTGTGTAGTCCTCCTGTCCTTCAACCTAAGGTAAGCCGCCTGTGGCCCATGAGGGCAGCCTGTTCATTGTCAAGAAGAGGCTATGGAACAAGGAAGCCAAGGGTTTTAGGTATCCTCTTTTTGAGAAAGGACAAATGAATGTCCCCTTCAAAAAAACAACTGCTGCTAGCCACTCTTAAGGTGTTGGAGGAAAAAAAAGTCCCATCCCAGAAACAGTCCTTGGCTCAGGGTCCGGCATACTCCTTCTTAACTGTGAGCTGTACTTTTTCATTCACTGTGGGTTCCTGCCTCTTGAAATGTCCTTAGTTTGAGATTGTGATTTTGTCATGCTCCCTTTAATGTACCCTCCTCTCTCAAGTCTGCTTCCGAGGCCTTACAGGGTTCTGCTCTGGGGCCAGGAGGGAAGGCACTCCAGAGAAGGTCCACAGGCCCCCGTGACAGGGTCTGTGGCCGAGATCCAGGCTGTCCACCATCACTGCCCAGTCTCGGCCTTTGGCCGCTCTGCTAACCCCACCGGCCCAGACACAGGAGGCAGCGCTTGGCATGGACAGAGAGTTTTTAGGCTCAAGGCCAAAAAGCCAGCCCTTTCCCCCAGATGAGCACACCAGACTGCCCCTCACCCCAGGCTACTTCCCCTCTCCCCTGGCTTTGCTTCGCTTAGAGAAGGGTTTGGAGTTTGGTAGGGTAAGGAAGCCAGAAAGATGGAACAGTAGGGCGGCATTCTGGGACAATTGTCCCCCTAACCCACAACAAAGAAGAGAGGGGGAGGAAAAAGACGACAGCAGGAAAGGGACTCTGGGTTGTGCTGGCTACCTCCCTCTCTCCTGGTTTTGCTGCATTGTTAAAAAAAAAAAA
The DNA here is from genome assembly GCF_036850995.1 of Saccopteryx leptura. NCBI lineage: Eukaryota > Metazoa > Chordata > Mammalia > Chiroptera > Emballonuridae > Saccopteryx > Saccopteryx leptura. The sequence goes on along the minus strand of NC_089504.1, from coordinate 305,634,861 downwards.
AGACACTGTGGAAAGTCTTGCCCTTCCTAGTTCTTCTTGTTGGCTTTGGTACAAAGACAAAGAGTCACAACACACACACACACAACCACTCCACCTTGTAACACACATGCTGGTCATCTCTTCTTGGCCACTAGATTCAGATTCTGGAAAACCTGGCTGGTAGAAGAATTCATAGCTGAAGAATTTAAGACTTTAAAGAAAAGTAGAGTTAGGAGAATAAAGGTCAGGAACAAACTAGAGAAAATGCCCATATCTAGTTTACGTTCAGGGAAGAACGCAATCCAAGAGCACACTGAGTAAAGAAAACTTCAGGATGAGATAAATACTATATGATCTCACTTATATGTAAAATCTAATGGACACAACAAACTGAGGAACAGCAATAGAGGCAGGGACACAGAGAACAGATGGACAGCTGTCAGAGGGAAGGGGGGAGGGGACTGGATGAAAGAACATGAAGGGATTAGCCATAAAACATATATATATATATATATATATATATATATATATATATATATATATATACACACACATATAGACAACAATAGCCAGAGAGAAAGGCAGGTAGAGGTAGGGGAGGAGGGCGAAAGGGGGAGAAATGGGGGTGGAAAGAGACTCTGCTTGGAGCAGGGGGGGCACGATGTGGTATGTAGATGGTATTATATTGAGTTGTACACTTGAAACCTGTACAGTTTGGTGAAGCATGTCAACCCAATAAAATAAAAAATAAATGAATAAAAAAGAATACTATAGGACATATCACACCCACACTGGCAGAAGTGTGACCTGGATCAGCCAAGCTAGTGAGCAGTTTGGCAACGTGTAGGTAACAGGGAATGCAATCTCTCAGGGACGAGCAGCCCCACTTCTGGGGTATGCTCTAGAGAAACAAGTTCAAGGATGTTCACTGAAGACTCATTTGTGACAGTGAAAAATTGGAAACAACTTAAATGTCATCAGTAGATGAATGGATGAATTGTGATCTATTTGTATAGTTTAATGTCTTTCATCAGTTAAAATGAATGGACTAGATCTCCACCAATCAACATGGGTATATCTTTGAAACACAATGTTAGGAGAAAAAAAAGCAAGTACCAAAATGACACCACTTATGTAAATTAAGAAGCACTCAAAGCATTGCTGGTATAAATTATGAGTGATTCATAGGCAGTGATGTATGAACACGTGTATGAGAAGAATATCCATCCATTTCAAGATAGCTGCTGCATTTTGGAGGGAGGAAAGGGTTGACAAAGGGATTTCACTGTTTCTGTAAGGTGTTTTAAAATTTTTATTTAGTTTACATTTTTACTGAATTTATTGGGGTGGTACTGGTTAACAAAATCATGCAGGTTTCAGGTGCACAATTCTATAGTACATCATCTGTACACTGTATTGTGTGTTCACCACCCCAAGTCAGGTCTCCATCCATCACCATTTATCCCCCCCACACCCTCCTCCGCCTCCCCTACAACCCCTCCTCACCCCTCCCCAGCAGTCACCACACTGTTGCCCATGTCCATGGCTTTTTTCTCTTTTTTGCTCTATCCCTCCCTGCCTCCATAGCTGTCAACCTTCTCTCTCTCCATGTACACGTCTCTATTTTGCCTGCTAGTTCATTTTGTTCTTTAGAGTCTACTTATGAATGAAATCCTATGGGACTTGTCTTTCTCTGACTGGCTTATCTCACTTAGCGTAATGCTCTCCAGGTTCACCCATGCTGTCACAAAGGGTAAGATTTCCTTCTTTTTATGGCCGAGTAGTATTCCATGCGTAAATGTACTACAGTTTTTTTTTATCCACTCACTTACTGATGGCACTTGGGCTGCTTCCAAATCTTGACTATTGTTAATAATGCTGCAGTAAACATAAGGGATGTTTATATTCTTTCAAATTAGTGTTTTGTGTTTCTTCGGATAAATTTCAAGAAGTGGAATTGCTGGGTCATAAGGCAGTTCCATTTTCAATTTTTCAAAGTTTCCCTTGTTCGAGGAGGTATATCAGAAAAAATGCTGCTATGAGAAATGTCTGAGATTTTACTGCCTATGTTTTCTTCTAGCACTTTTATGGTTTTGTGTCTAACATTTAAGTCTTTAATCTAATTGAGTTTATTTTTGTGTATGGTGTAAGAAGGTGGTCTAGTTTTGTTTTTGTTTTTTTGCGTGTATCTGTCCAATATCCCCAACATCATTTATTGAATAGACTATCTTTATCCCATTATATGTTTTTGCCTCCTCTATAAAATATTAATTGATTATGAAGGTGTGGGTTTATTTCTGGGCTCTCTATTCTGTTCCATTGATTTACAATATATGTCTGTATTTATGACAGTACTGTGTTGTTTTGATTACTATGACCTTATAGTATCATTTGATATCAAGTAATGTGATTCCTCCAACTTTGTTCTCTTTTCTCAAGGTTGTTGTTGCTACTCTGGTCTTTTGTGGATCCATATAAGATTTTGGAGTATTTGTTCTAGTTCTGTGAAATATGTCATTGGTATCTTGATAGGAATTGAATGGAATCTACAGATTACTTTGGGTAGTATAGACATTTTAATGATGTTAATTTTTCCTTCCCATGAACACCATATATCTGTATCTTTTTTAGTTTTTTTCTTCAGTGTCTTGTTGTTTTCCAAGTGCAGGTCTCTTACCTTCTTGGTTAAATTTATTCCTAAGTATTTTATGCTTTTTGAAGTAGTTGTGAGTAGGATTATTTTCTTAGTTTCCTTTTCTGATAGTTCATTATTGCTGTATAAAAATGCAACTGACTTCTGGATATTTGTTTTGTATCCTACTACTTCATTGAATCCATTTATATAGTTCTAGTAGTTTTTTTGTGGGATCTTTAGGGTTCTCTACATACAGTATCATGTCATCTTCAAATAATGACGGTTTTGCTTCTTCCTTTCCAGTTTGGATGCCTTTTACTTCTTGTCTGATTGCTGTGGCTAGGACTTCCAGTAACTGGCTTTGTCTCCCTCATCTAAGTTCCTGGAAAAACCAGAACATTCAAAGCCGGCTGCACCAACCCCCTTGGCATCTTTTCCCAGTCCTTGGACTGGAGTCTCACCTCTAGGCAGGAGGACTTCCTGTCAAAGCCTGGCTGCCCCTCCGCCCAGAGGAAGGGCCCAGGCTCTGCTTTACTTTATCTCTGCTTTCTCTGTCTTTCTCAAAGCTTCCTTGCAAAACCCTATGCCTTGACCACCCTAACATCTCCCTTTCTATCCCAAACCCTAGATGCCTTTCTCATGACTCCACCAGCACTGACCCACAGGAACAGTGGTTCTTAAACTTGAGTGTGCATCAGAGTCACGGACTGTGGGGCTCCACTTCCAGAGTTTCTGAGTCAGTGGGTCTGGATAGGGCCCAGTGGTGTGCTGGAAAGTATTTTCTTGAAGAAAAATAAGCACTGATTTGTAGTGTTAGCCCTTTTCCATGGTGTAAATATTTCCACCAGGGCTGATTTCAAGCCCCCAAGCTGACTGTCATGAAATGCAGGGTTGGGGAGAGGATGCAAACTATCTCAGCACCCTCTTGGCACTGGAACCTGAGAACATGCATTTCTAATTAAACTCCATGTGATGCTGCAGTTGCTGGTCTGGTGACCACACTGTCAGATCAGTTGTCCTCAGAAGCCGGGCACAAGAGTGTGGGAAGGGATTCCGGATTGTGTGAATGACCCTGCAACCTTGACTTTCAAGATCCCACCTCCTTAAAAGGACCCCAGGAGGAGATTTCCTGCTCTAATAGCAAAGGCAGCTTTGTGTCCTGGGGGCTGTGCTGTAGAGAGTACAAGTCCAGTAGTGCACTGGCCTGGGTGTCCTGTCCCCTCTCCTAAAAGCCCCCTGATCACAGTCCACCCAATATAGTGCTCCCACCTGCTCCTCTTGCCCCCTCTGCAGCCTCTGCAGCTAAGGGGCGCAGCCCCACGAGAAGGGTACACACTAACCCCAGGGTCTCTCGAAGGAAGGAGCCATGTCTGACGTGTCCCGGGCAGGACAAGGCACAGACACTGGGAAAGAAAGAAGGAAAGGACAGGGGAAAGGAGAAATGAGAGCGGGAGAGGGTAGAGAGGGAGTCGGCGAGGGAAGAGAGAGTCTGAAACCGAGAGGCTCAGCAGCAACCAGGGGAGTTAGGTTGCACCTTGGCTTAGGCAAGAATGGAAGCACTAACTGACAACTATCATGGCAGCTCCCTTCTGGAGGTGCTTTGGGCCTCCCACTGTCACTTCCCCAGACCCAGCCAGGATGAGGCGGCCTCTGGGAAGGACAGAGGAGGCTCTCACTCTGCTGAGGTGAGAAAGACCATCGGGGAGAGAGGCAGCATTCACACGCCGCAGTATGGCCATGCGCACTCGTGATATTGCTAAATTGGTAAATGGGATTACATGTCTTTAGGATTACAGAGCGTAATAACTCCAGGTGCATTTGACATTTCTATTCAAATTGTACTTTGGGGAAATCTATAGATTTTCATTGCTGGTAATTTTCCTGATTCCTTCCTCCCAGAGCCTGGTGTTCTGTCTCAGCACGCCCCCTACCCCCACCCCCAACCCCACCTCTGGCTGCTCTCAGGGCTCACGGCCTCAGAGAAAGCTGTTGGGGCCCCAGTCCTCTCCTGCCTGGGAGGTGAGCCTAGGGGCCGGGGAGGAAATGGCGATGAGAGAAGGGATCCAGCACATTGCTCTTATTTGACAGATGCAGAAGCCGAGGCTCAAGGACAAAGGAGACCCGGGCAAGAACACTTCCATCAGCTTGGCTCCGTGTGGATTTGACAGGATGCCTTGTCCAGGTGCTGCGGGGGCACCTTGAAGAGTCAGAGAAGGGGACATCGGCCACTGGGAGAGACTTCCCACTTTGCCTGCACTCTCCCCCTTTTCCCTTTCTTTCTAGACTTTCCTTTGTGCTCTGTGCCTCCCCTTTTCTTCCTAACCTTGTTCCTCCCCACCCCTTCCCGCCCCTCCCTCTCCCTTCCACCCCCTTTATTGTTGACTTGCTTCAACCCTCTAGAGCTGGCCACACCCACACCTGTCAGGGCCTGTGTCCCTTAGAACTGCCTCTCACACTAACTCTGGTCATGTTGGGAAGATTTGCAGGCCTCACTCTCCTAAAACAGAGTCCAGCATAGGGTCCGTCTCCGCACTGGCGGAGTGACCTATGGATGGTCTTTGGCGGCTGTGGGGTGCACTACTGCAGTATGACCACACGATGCCACCCTTGAGTCGAATATGCTTTCCCCACCGGCACGCAGGTGCCCAGGTGGCTGAGCGAGACCTGGGTGGGACTGGGAAGTCAGGGTAGCTGCAGGGGCAGGAGCTCCCGTAGTCACAGGCATTAGTCAGCCCCTCAGACTTTGTCACCATCCCGTCTCCTCTCCCTTTGATGTCTGGCTATGTTCAGGTGGGGGCTCAGTTTACCTCACAACAGTAATTGTTTTCCTCCTTCCTGAATCCCCACAATAAGCCCACCCCACTCAGGATGCTTCAGCACCTTTGAATTCAGTGTGGACCACACATCAGCTCATATGTTGATGTAGACTTGCCCCTAGTGTCTTCTGTATGAGGCCAGAACCTTCCAGATGCCTTATTTGCTGCATCTCTGATACAGCCTGTAACAGGCAACACCGTGCTGGGATCCAGGTCCAGCAGCCACCCAGGGCCTGTGGGAGGGGCCCAGTAAGGAGGGGCACAGGGGCTCCGCCTATCCTGGACGGAGAGCGTCAAGGCGCTTGGGGCCTCTCTCAGTAGCAAAGTGAGAGGCAAGCCTGTGTGGTTGTCCCTGACCCATCATGGCCTCGCTGCAGCTCCGGGACCCATCTCTAGACACCTGGTCTCTGGCAGAACGGACAGTCCATCCACGGCCTCCTGCAGTTGTCATAACACATTCTCTTCCTCCTTTAGAAAATGAGGGCCCTCTGACTTCAGATTTCTCCATATTATGCGGGTCCTTCTCTGTCCTTCCCCCCAACATTGTTGCCACCTGGGGCCCTAATGCAAGCCTCGTGTGTGACCTCTGATCTTTGCTCTGTCCCCTGAACCCTGTGAGCCTCCCCTAAGGATGGTACCACAAATCTTCCCCCAGGCCAGCCCCACCCCTTCCTCCCAGGCTGACCAAGGCCACCTCCTCTCTCTAGAGGGCTCTGTACGCAAGGCAAGGAACAGCATCGACTCTGACTCACTAAAGCAAGAAAGGATTTTATTTGAAGGATTTGGAGTGGTTCACAAGATGAAGAAGGCAATTGAAGGTCCAGGCTAGGGAAGGACAGACGCTGGGCAATCCAGGAGACGCAGGAGGCATGGTCAGTCTTCTCGGGGACACAGTTGTGAGGTCCCATCAACATCCATCTTTTTCCCCAGCAGTCGTTATTCCTCTGTGCAGGAATTCAATTCCAGGCCTGACCGGGGTCTCCTACTCACCTAGGCAGGGGCAGGCAAGATGCCTTTAGTAATAATCCCACCAGGTGTGCCCACAAGGTGGGAGAAGGAATTCCTCCACAGGAGCCCCGAGGGAGCTGACAATAGAGGACAGAAGGCGGTGAGGAGCAGCCCCAACTCAATGTCCAGCACACCGTGAGTCGAGCCTCTCCTGCTTTTTTCTTACCTTGTGGACTCCCCCACTAGACACGGCAGCACCAGTAGATGATGAAGAGGCACACAGCAGCTCTAAGAGAAAGCCGGGGTGATGGCTCCATTGTCCCTGGGTGTGGTGGTGTGTGACTCACCTGGAGCCCTCCAGGTGTCTCCCCTGTAGACCAGGCCTCCCGAAGATACTTTTTGGGGTAAGGGCTTCCTGACTACTGTTGAGAGGAACAGCAAGCCCAGACCGCAAAAAGATCCAAAGGAGACAGCAGCTTTGCGGGGCAGGAGGGCTGGCTGGCCGGAGGCAGGACCTGGAGAGGGGGTGGGGAGGCCCACACGCCAGCAAGCAGGCGAGCAGCAGGAACCCAGAGTAATCCCTCCCTCCACCCACCCAGTGTCACTAGGGAATTCTTACCTGGTCCATTTTGCCGGGGAGGCTGGCAGAGCTGGGGGAACGGTGGTGCACTGCTGGGCGGAGGGCTGCGTGGATCTGCACATCTCCCCTTCACGGGCCGTGGCTCCCTGCATTCTCTTTGACCTGGGAGTCTCTTAGTCTCCTGCTGTGACTGGGGTCCTGTCAGACAGTCTGGCCTGGTGGCTGAGGCGTCAGGAGGCCTCTGTGCTTGCCGGGGCAGGGGGCAGGGCCCACAGGGACCTAAGCACTGCCCTATGTTTCATCTTGGTGTCCGCACACCCATGTCCCACTGAGGACTCTCCCAGAGCCACAAAACACCAAGAGCTCCAAGAAGGTGTCATTGTTGGGTGAGACATCTGAGAACAAACACCTTTGAACTTGCAGGTGAGGGCCTCTTGTCTGTTCTGACAATGCCTACTGTTTTCAGCAGATGTTATAGTGAAGGCAGGGTCAAGTGCTAGGCTGGGCTTAGCCTGCTAAAAGCTCCTCTGCCTGTGTGAAATGAGCCGCTTCACAAGGTGACAGCTAAGGCCCCCAAGGCTCAGGGGCCTCCTGCTTCCATAATGAGGCAAGTCGGCAAAGTGTCCCAGAAGTCCCTGACTAGCCTGGCTCGGGTCTTACCTGGAGGACTTTCCACAGGCCAGTCCCGAGGAGTGAAGTTGTAGAGTGATCAACATCGCAGGTGTGCAGAACGAACGGCTCTGCCTGCTGTCCGGTGCAGAGCTCAGGATGGGGTGGTTCCTCCCGTGCTTTTCCCGAATGAGCCAAAGTGGCATCGGGGTCCTGCTGTAGAGAGTGGCCCTCCCCCCGTCCCCCACATGGGCTTGTTAGCAGGTGCTGGCTGGAGACATGGCCCTACTCCACCAGCTCGTCCAAGGGAGACCAGAATGAGAGATCTGTAGCCATAGTTGAGGTGTGGCCAGGGAGCAGGCTTCATTGGAGTTCATGGGGTGGCCAAGGCTCTGAGGATGCCTGTGCTGGACTGGTGTCCAGGTGGCTTCCCCGCAGATGGGCCTGGGCCTCACAGTAACCTGGGAACTGAGTTTGCTCTCCCAGGAGGAGGAGAAAGAGGAGGAAGAGGAGGAGGGAGCACTCTTCTGCCCCTGAAGCAAGCCTCCCCTTTCTAGATGCTGAGCCCTGGCCCGAGGAATCAAGGAATCGTACCTGGTAGTGATGCCAGGTGGCCGGCAGCTGCATCACAGGGACGGGACCTGCTGTCTGCGTCAGAGTCTTCACAGGAGGACCACCTACAGCCATCTTTGAGTTCTGGCTGCTGCTGGGTCCTCCTGGTGCCACCCCACCAGCATGCTTCCCTCAGGATCTTTTGGGACTTTAGTCTCACCTGCCCCTCCTGCCCTTTTCCCTGGCTGCGACCTGGGCCAGAACCAGCACAGGGACACTGATGGGTCTGGGTAGGCACTCGATGAGTTGGAGCTGAGCCACACAGGCCTTGGTGTCTGGACCCCGAGGTGGGACTGGCGAGGGCCAGCAGCACCTCCCCCGCTTGCACAGGGCCCACGCCTGCTCCGCCCGCTCTCTCTGAGGCGCCACCAGGGCGCCTCCACCAGGCGCCTCCCTCTGAGCCCTGCACTCACTCAGCACTCACTAGAACCTAGCACAGTGCCACCCACTGATTCTCCCAGACTGCACGGAGTGAGTAATATCCACGTCCTTCTTCCAGGGGAGGGAGCTGACCACCTAGACTCTTGCTGATGGCCCTTCCCTGCCCCATCACTGGCTCTTGCCTTCTCCTGCTCCCTGTCTAAGACAGTTTCTGTTGCATTCTGATCTCAGGCCAAGTTCTGGTTTCACTAACAGTGAGCACCAGGCCTCTCAGTACCTCTGTTTTTTCATCTCTGAAGTGAGCATCTGCCTGTGTCTGAGTCCAATGGAAACATCATGTGCTCCTGCTGCCTGGTCTACCCACCTGCACCCGCTTGTACCCCTGACCTTCACCTTCTCTGGTCTAAGTGAACTATCCTGCTCCCCTCTGTGGCCAAACCCTCCCCTGTGCCTGGATGCCATCCCCCTGCCCTATATATAGGAGACCCCCCAGCCCCAGGGCGGGCCCTGGCCAGTTTGTTCACTGGTAGAGCATCAGCCTGGAGTATAGATGTCCTGGGTTCCATTCTAGTCAGGGCACACAGAAGAAGCGACCATCTGCTTTTTCACCCCTCCCCTTCCCCGCCTCTCCCTCTCCCACAGCCATGGCTCAATGGCTCAAGGTACTTGACCTTGGGTGCTGAGGATGGCTCAGGTGGCCTCCCCGTCAGGTGCTAAAAATAGCACGGTTGCTGAGAAACTGAGCAACACCCCAGATGGGAAGAGCATCATCGCTCAGTAGGGGGCTTGCTGGGGTAGATCTCAGTCTGGCACATGCGGGAGCCTGTCTTTCTGCCTCCCCTGCTCTCACTTAATTAAAAAAAAAGAAAAAGAAAAAAGAAAGAAGGAAGGAAGGAAAGAAGGGGGGGGCATGTTTTCACAGTATGACTGCAACTACCCAATTACCTTCTCCTCCCAGAAAGCTCCAGGAAATGGTCTCTTTAAATATGCATCCAGCCTATTCCTGTGTCATAGAACTCCTGCAAACACTGGGTGTGTTTACATTGTGACTTCCGTCTCTTTCTTCATTTTAGCTTTGTATTTCTTGACTTATCTTTGTCCCTTGTGATCTTCTCCACTTAGTACTTATATTTTTCTTTTTCATGTTAAAATAGAAACATTTCTTATTCAAGATCTACTTATTAATTTAAAGACCACGCTTTCTTTTTTATTATCCCAATAATAATGTTTTCTGGATCTACTATTGTAAGTTCTTATTGTCCTCATAGTTTTATTAACCATAAAATGAAACTAAATGGAGTCACAGTTGTTTAATTTAACATCTGAATCTTATTCTTGTTCAGGAAATAACTTAGATAAAAATAACCATTGTATACCCTGAATGGTATATAAATTGAGATGCTGCAGTGTTCAGAATTTCATTCTATTAATAACCTTAAAGTTTCCTGATTTGTTTCTTTCTGATGCTAATAGGAGTCCAGCCGCCCACTCCCACTCCACCCATCTGAACTCGCTGTAGGAATCCGGACTCTGAGGAGGCGGCCTCCACATCTGAAAGCCGCCATGATTCTCTGGGGCTCTCCAAGATCCCACCTCAAGGAGAAAGCCTTTCCTATAGGTCAGATATATCCATGTGCAGGGAGAACTGTCCTCCCCTCTAAAGCGGACACCAGACCTGGAAGCATCATCCTTTGGACTTAGAGGGAGCGAGAAGCAACATGACTGGTGTGGTGGGGAGCAAAATGCCCTGCAGGAGTTGTTCAGGGAGTTGTGCCACTAGCCTGCCTGAAGAGAGGGTCTAGGGCTCAGGACTGTCGACAAGGGCACCTCCAAGCGGCTGGGAGCTGGTGCTCAGCGGGCGCCAGAGAGGAGCCGCTCTGGGGAGTCTGGGGTCAGGGATGCAGAGGCTCTGAACTAGTTGTCCAGCCCTGTCAGGGAAGCAGCCTGGATCTAGAGGAGGGACTCACCTCCAGCCCCTGTCCCCCACTCTCTGACCTGATCCCAGGCCATTGAGAAGTCCTCTGGTGCCCAGCACAGCTTCTGGGGCTGTGGCTCCTGACTCAGCAGTGTGTCAGACCCTGAAGATTACCCCAGGCCCTATTCTACCCACAGTCAAGGAATAAACCTGCCTTCAGGTCTTCTCGACTAGTAGGGAGCCCAGCTCCTAGGCCCTGTACCACCCTGGAGGAATGTACCCCTGACCTTCACCTTCTCTGGTCTAAGTGAACTATCCTGCTCCCATCTGTGGCCAACCCCTGGAGGAATGGATGGGAAGTCACGGTCCCGACTCTGCCAAGGTTACGTCCAGAGTTGGGTTCCAAAGCACAGGCCCTTGTGAAGCCCTGCGGAAGAGCCAAACACTGTCCTCCTCTGCTCTGCTCCCCTGCACTCCACCCCCCTCGGAAGGGCCCTTTGCTAGGCTTCTGTCTTCTTCCTTCTGTCCCCACCCCTCTGCCTCTCTGCCTGATTCCCCATCAAGCCTGCCTCCTGCAGAAATTTGGTTTTCTTCTTCCCAGCACAGTAAATAAAGCCGAGGGGGAAAAAGACAGGGAGCCAAAGGAAGGGGAAGATGTTTGCCACCCAATCCCCGTCCCAGGCCTGTAGGGTCCGGAGACCAGGATGCTTGGTCAGCAAGGCGGGTGTCCACCAGTCATTTGCAGAGAGTCACAGAGTGACTGTGGCAAGAGGCAAAGAAAGAAAAACTCAGCGTTACAGATGTGGCAGAGAAAAGTCTGCTTGGCATCGTGAGTAATGGAGACCACTGAGCTGGGGCAGAAAGGGCCAAGGGCCAGAGTTGGACCTTCAGGGAAGAGTCGCTAGGATTGACTGGCCCTCCTGACTTGACCAACAAAACGTAGGGAGCAACTGTGTTTGGTCCTTGGGTAAGAGGCAGCCCAGGACTGTAATTATGGAGAGAAGGAAAATGCATAAGGTGAGGCCACATGGGCTTTAGCTGCCCAGGTGGCAGAGGTCAGAGATCAGGGCTTCTGAAGTGGCAAGAATTTGAGGCCAGGGTAGCTATTAGGGGCTGAATTGTGCCCCCTCACACACCAGAATTCACCTGTGGAAGCTGTAACCCCTGATACCACAGAATGTGACTGTATTTGGAGGTAGGTCTTTAAAGAGGTGATTCAGTTAAAGTGAGGCTAATAGGATGGGCTCTAATCCAAGAAGAGGAAATTTGGACACACAGTCACCTCGATCTTGTCCTTCTAGACTCAATAACTATGAGAAATAACTTCCTAGTGTTTAAGCCACTCAGTCTGTGGCACTTTGTGATGGCAGCTCCAGCCAACAGATACAATAGCAAGAGGAAGAAGCTGGGCTGGAAGGAGACTGTGGCATCTGCAAGGGTCCCATGGGTGCTTGGCGAAGGGCTGGGTTGCCTGGCACAGGACACGACTGCACACAGCCCGGAAGACAGTGCAGAGCTACCACAGGGCGTGGGGACATAGTTCCCGTCCAGCCCGAAGTACTGAGACATCAGTAAGCACTTCGAGCATTCAAGCGCGATCCCAGAAAGGTAGCACCTTACATGTAACAACCATGCCTTTGAGTAAGTGCCATTCTCTAAGACCGAGGCAAAAAGCCATAACCAAGAAAAAAAAATGAGCCTGCCAGGATCAAGATGATCTACTTGTAATTGCATGTCTACCCAAATAAAACTCAACACTCTTCAAAGTAAGAAAACACAAACTAGGCTCCCTAGAACGTCTCTTCTGCAATATCCAACACACAATAAAAATTTTTAGATGTGAGAAGCAGGAAAGTGTGACCCATAATCTAGAAAAATGGATCCATAATTGTTTATTGTAAGCCAATACCAACAGGTCCCAAAATAACAGAAATGTTAGAGTGAGTAGACAGAACCTTAAACATCTATCATAAATATGTTCAGGTCAGCGGTTTCAAAGGAAAAGATAAACATATTGAGTGAGAAGATGTAGAAATCTCAGCAGAAGAGTAGAAATTATAAAAGAGATCCAAATGGAACATTTTAAACTGAAGGCTACAAGATCTAAAGCAAAATATTCACTGGATAAACCTTACCTCAGATTGGAGTCTGGAAAAAAAAAAAAAAAAAGGGTCATTGACTTGAGAATTGATCAATAGAAATTATCCAACCTGAAGACCATAGAGAAAAAATGATTTTAAAAAAGAGACTCGCTGACCCATGAGACAATATCAGAAGGAAAGGAGGGAGAAAATCAAGCAGGAAAAATATTTTCAAGAATAAATGCTGACAATTCCCCAAATTTGGTGAAATACATCAACCTGCAGCTCTAAGAAGCTACAGGTCTAAGAGCAGCGGCTCCGCTGGGGCTGGAGAGGAGGCGGGGACTGGAGGAGTGGCGGGGTGTCAGAGTGGCGAGAGTCCTGGGTGCCAGGCAGGGCACGTGTGAGGGGAGAAAGGGAGAGGGGGAGGGGAGGGGGAAGAAGCAGAAGGGAGGGAAGGAGAGGGAGGAAAAGGGAGGAAAAGCGAGGGAAGGGAACAGCAGGGCCAGATTGGGCTCGGAGAGTTGAACATGGTGTTCTCTGCAGAAGGACACAGGCAGCAGCAGACCACAGAGAACAGCTTTGGGGCCGTGAACCCTGCAGAGCCCACAGTTCCCTTGAGGAATGAGTGGGGGAGGGGACAGCAGGAGGGAGGGATTTTATTTTATTTTTTTAGAAGTGTATTGGTCAAAGGGAGGGATGGAGAGAGACTGCAGCAGCTGAGGGGGTTGGGGTAGGGCAGGGGTCCCCAAACTTTTTACACAGGGGGCCAGTTCACTGTCCCTCAGACCGTTGGAGGGCCAGACTATAAAAAAAAAACTATGAAAAAATCCCTATGCACACTGCACATATCTTATTTTAAATTAAAAAAACAAAACGGGAACAAATACAATATTTAAAATAAAGAACAAGTAAATTTAAATCAACAGACTGACCAGTATTTCAATGGGAACTATGGGCCTGCTTTTGGCTAATGAGATGGTGGTGCCCCTTCAGGAAGTGCGGCAGGGCCGGATAAATGGCCTCAGGGGGCCACGTGTGGCCCTGGGCCGTAGTTTGGGGACCCCTGGGGTAGGGGATTGGTTGTTGCCTACAGGTGTGGGAAGCAGGCAGCAGCAGGGTTGGTGAGGGACTATTATTTTCCCCATTATTCAGATGACGAGGCTGGAGCACAGGAGGTAAAGTAAATTGCCCAAGGTCCCCCAGGAAGCAAAGGGCAGAGCCAAGATTTGAACCCAGGCAGTGAATTCAGCTTCAACATCTCCCCCTCAGCCATTGCACTGCAGCACCCAGGAAGGGGTCTAGCTTGACCTCTCCGCAGCTCTGTGACCTTAGGAGGCTGGCATGGCCCGGAGGAATGCAGTTCCCTGCTCTGCCCCCCAGTCAGCATTGCTCTGAGAGCAGGGTGGGCAACCCCCCCCCCCCCCCCCCCCGGTGAGTGTTTCCATCAGATGTAGCCTGAGGTTCTTAATTGATCAGTGACTCTTCAGAAGGCAGGGGACCTGCTGAGGGCTCAGGCCCCTGTGTGGGGACCACAAATGGGAGGAACAGAGGGGGAGATCTGGCTCTGAGGCCCAGAGCCTGGGTTGGATGGGTCTGGCTTTGAGGTGTCACCGTTATGCTCAGATGTGCTAGGAGAGGCACACCGGAAAGAGGAAAGTCTGATTGACTCTCAGAAGAAAGTGGTTTTTGTTATGTAGGTCCCATTCTGTTCCACGCACTGTGACAGCAGGGCACTTCCCTGAACCATCTCATTTACTCCATCTTCAAACTGTAGCTGCCGTGTGGTGTAATTATTCCCATCTCACAGGTGAGCTAGCTCAGAGGTCAGGAGGCAGGAAACCGCGCAGGGCCACACAGATGGTGAGTGGCAGAGGTAGGGCGGAAACCCCGATGTTTAACAGCAAAGCCTCAGGTCAAGATTGGTGTGCTGAACACAGGTTTGCAGGAGGGGGCTTCAGGAGAAGGGATTCTAGAAGGGCTTCCCAGACGTGAACAGCTGGAGAGAGGCAGGCTGTGGAGTGGGAAGAAAAAGAAAACCCCCTTTTCCACTTGGAGTCTGACTCTAACATAGTGGTTCCAAAAAATGAGAAGCTGATAAAAACTAGACTCTAACCTCAGAAAATACGTCCAAGTTCTTTCGTGATAGCAGGGGTTCACCCAAACCACCGGCCCGTGCAGGCGCTGAGCCCAGGACAGTCTCTGCCGGCTGGAGTGCTGGCCATCCGCCCCAATCCAAGCTCCTGCTCATCTGCTTGAAGCCATGACAACAAGCATGGTTTGATAAACGGCGTTAGCTCACATTGTGATGTGCAGACCAGATCCCCCTTTACAACTGAAGGACTTACTCTCCCAGCTGCTGGGAGCGCTGACAGCCCCCATTCCTCTTCCATAACTGTTCTTGACTGAGAGGGTCACCTTGCCCAGTCATGTTTCCTTCCCAAGACAAACCCCATCGGCGAGCGACTGAGGACAGCTCTGAAGGGCGCCTCCCTTGCCAAGCTGTTGACCTTGAGAGCACTTTAAAAGGGGGGGGGGGAGGGTGGAACTCCCTAAGAAACCTCCCATGTGCTACTCTCCCTCTCAGCCAGCTTTTCAGAGACCCCGACCAGTGAGACACGGACTTTCTCCTTTAATCATAACAGAACTGACAAAGGCTGTGTAGATGATAGATTATGTCTTGTTATCCCCTTTCTGTAGGCGAGAAATCTAAAATTCAGAGAGATGACCACTTGTCCAAGGTCACAGAGCTGGCATTATTATAGTCATCAGAAGCCAAACTCGGGCCCTGGCCAGTTGGCTCAGTGGATAGAGCATTGGCCCGGCTTGTGAATGTCCTGGGTTCAATCCCTTATCAGGACACACAGGAGATGCAACTAGCTGCTTCTCTTCCCCTCCTTCATCCTCTTCTCTCTCTTCCTTCCCCTCCCACAGCCAGTGGCTCGTTTGATTTGAGCATCAGCCCCAGATGGGGTTGCTAGGAGGATCCCAGTCGGGGTGCATGCGGGAGTCTGTTCTTTATCTCCTCCCCTCTCTCACTTAAAAAGAAAAAGAAAAAAGAGCCCAACTCCAAACCCCTCTCTCATCATGAGGGGGCAGCCCCAGAAGAACAGGCCGGGAGGAAGACAGGGCTTGGGCACTGAGAAATGGATGCAGGACCCTTTGGTCCTCAAAGGGAGTCCCATCCCCTGCTCCCCAGCTGCGTGAGCACCAGGGTTGGACACTTGACCAAGCCACCAGAGGCTGCCTTCAGCAGGCAGGGCCGATGGAGGCCAGGCTCTGACCGGGTCTTGTAGGATAGGGAAGCCGTACTTAATAGTTCATTCCCTCACCTGAAAGGCCACCTGTTGTCCCTCAGGGAGCAGCAGTCCTGGGTTTGTATCCCAGCCCAGCTGCTCATTGCCTGGGGGGTCTCCAGGAGGTCATTCCTTCTCTGGGCCTCATACTCTTCAAGATGGTGTCTCAGGCTCACCAGCAGGGCCCAGGGTGAGTCAGCGTTCCTCTCTTGCCCACTGCAGCTTTACAAACACTCTCCTTCCTTCACAGGACCTGCTTTCCAGCCATCCCCCTCCCACTCTTCTCAGAGCGCCACCTTCCCTGGACACTCCTCCACACTCACTGAGACTTAATCCCAGCTCACGTCTCCCATCCACTCCGAGCCCGGGCATCACTGGGGTGACCTCAGGATCCATGGCCCACTCAACAGGCCAGCCTCCTGGGGCGTGGACCTCCTCATCACCAGGCCTTTCACCTTCAGCTACCTCAGGTGCTCGGACCCTTGGCCCCATCCCAGCAGCCCTGTCCGCCCAGTCCCCTTTCTCCCAGTCTCCCAGGCCCGTAGTTCACCCCCTTGCCCACCTGAACCCCTGAACCACTCCCATTAATGCCCTAACAGCCCCATGTGGAGAGCAAAGGCTCAGGTGCCCCTCCCTTCCATCACAGCATCCCCCCCAACATCAGAACACACTTCCTATGGCCCCAACATAATGTCCCAACAGCACAGACTTTTTCTAACTGTTCAGAACGTGGCAGAGCGTGAAATCAGTTACGTAAGTTATAGGGCTGAAGCCATGGTGCATTCTGTTTGTTTTGTGACAGGACAAAAATGGAAAATTCTGCCTCGAGGTGGAAATCACAATCAAGATGAACTATGATGGAAGAGGCTGGCCAGGTCCTGTGTGTCTTCCCAGCTCCTGACCCATCACCACGGCCTCCATGCTGGACCCACTCAGCGCCCGGCCCACCTCTGCCTTCTACTCTCACCCATCCAAGCCCTAGGCCTGCACCACCCCGCAGTCCTGTCCACTCCCACAATGCTCCTGGCAGAAAGAATTACATAATCTTGCAAACCAATGCCATAAAAAATCAAGGTCTCTTACCTCAGCACCACCATTACTATTCTTTGATTTGTCTCTCACCAACTGTTCTCAACTTTTACAACTTGCCCCAAGCATGGAAGACAATCTTGACTCTTTGACCCCATGACAACGAGGGGCCTCCAGCCATAACCTGCGCCAAATCATGGGCGCAGCTCACCTGCCTGTTACTCCCACCCTGCAGCCTCAGCGTGGCGCACCCTCTCCGTGCTCACAGCCTCCAGGCCACTGGTGTGCAGGTCCCACTGCTGCTTTGTCACTGGCGCCTTGTCCCGTCAGGTTCACCCTCTTTCTCTTATAACCTCAAGTGCTATCTGTCTCCTGGCTGTGCCCCCAGAGCCAATCAACATATTCAAAATATATACTTCCTTAATTCTGGTTCTCTCCTCTCCTCCCCAGCTAGGTGTTTTGAAAGAGTAATCTAGTCTCATAGATACTAACTTTAATAGGAGGGAAAAAAATGTATTATCAATAGAACCCAGCATAAGAATAATAAAAATTATAGTTAAATGATAAAAGGAAGTTTAGTCTAGAAATCCAAAGGATGTTAACATTAAGAAACCTATCAATGCAATTTATCTCATGAATAGATTAAAGAGAAAAAGCATAGAACCATTTGATGGATGCCCGAGAAGGATTTGATAAAAATCTGACATGCATTTTTTTTAACCCTCTTAGTAAACTAGGAATACAGTGGTGCCTTGAGATACGAGCAGACCAACATACAAATTTTTTTAGATACGAGCTGCGACTCGATCCGTATTTTTGTTTGAGATCCAAGCGAAATTCCGAGATACGAGTCATGATTCCAGAAGCTGCCGCTAGTTGGCACATTGACTCACGGGTCCAGTATCGGCAGCACAACGCCAGCATCTCATTCTTTCTCATGTGTTACCTGCAGAATCAAGTCAAATCTCGTGCGCTGTACTTGTTCTTGCATCATTTTTGCATTTTTTACTAACTTTTTTTGTGTGCTATCATGGGGCTGAAGAAAGTGAGTGTAAAGGACAGTGGTGAGAAGAAGAAGAGAATGATGTCGATAGAAGTAAAGCAAGAAATAATAGAAAAACATGAGTGTGGTGTATGAATAATTGAACTGGCAAGGCTGTACGACCACAATACATCTATAATTTGTACCATCCTTAAACAAAAGGATGCCATCAAAAGTGCAAATCCAGTGAAAGGAACTACAATTCTGTCCCAATTAAGGACAAATATCCATGAAGAAATGGAGAAGCTTCTGCTGATGTCGGTGAAAGAGAAAGAGCTGGCAGGAGATACAGTGATGGAGACTGTAATATATGAAAAGGCATGTATTATTTATGGTGACTTGAAGAAGAAAGAAACATCAACCTCAAAAGAGGCAGCAGAAGATACGTTTAAGGCAAGTCACAACTGGTTTGAAAATTTCAAGAAGAGCTCTGGCATCCGCTGGGTGGTGGTGAGGCATGGTGAAGCTGCGAGTGCTGACGTTAAGGCAGCTGAGGAGTACATCGCACGTTTTGCTGCACTTATTGCAAAGGAAGGCTACATCCCCCAACAAGTGTTCAATTGTGATGAAACAGGATTGTTTTGGAAAAATATGCCCTGGAGGACTTTCATCACTGCAGAGAAGAAGCTGCCAGGCCATAAACCCATGAAGGACCATCTGACCCTTGCATTGTGTGCAAATGCTAGCAGTGACTATAAAGTAAAGCCACTGCTAGAGTATCATTCCGAAAATCCTCGAACCTTTAAGACTCACAAGATTCTTAAAGAAAAACTGCAGGTTATGTGGTGCGCCAATGCTAGGGCATGGGTTATGTGGCAGTTTTTTACTGAATGGGTAAATCTCGTCTTTGGTCCTGCAGTGAAGAAATATCTTCAAGAAAATAAACTCCCGATGAAAGCATTACTAATCCTTGATAATGCTCCAGCCCACCTACCTGGTCTTGAAGATGACATTCTCGATGAGTTCAAATTCATGAAAGTCCTCTACCTCCCACCCAACACAACTCCAATCTTGCAACCTATGGATCAGCAGGTCATTTCCAACTTTAAAAAGCTTTACACAAAGCACTTGTTCCACTGCTGCTTTGAGGTGACTGAGAATACAATTCTAACCCTTTGAGAATTTTAGAAAGATCACTACAACATCATGATATATTTACGCATTATTGACTTGGCGTAGCAAGAGGTTACAAGAAGAACCTTGAACTTGGCATGGAAAAAGTTATGGCCTGATGTTGGGCAGACAGAGACTTCAAAGGATTCGAACCAGAGACCAAGACCGAGGTAGAAGCGTTGGAGGAGATTGTGTCCCTCGGAAAGTCGATGGGTCTGGAGGTAGATGAGGCTGACGTAAAGGAGCTCATCAAGGAACATGAGGAGGAACTCTCAACTGAGGAGTTGAAGGAGCTACAGATGATGCAACATACAGAGCTTCTGCAAGAGATCAGTAGTGAGGAGGAGGAAGAGTCTGAGGAAGTGATTTCTACAAGTGAAATTAAAGACATGCTGGCAATGTGGGAGAAGCTTTCAAATTTCATTGAAAAGAAACACCCAGAAAAAGTTTTAACTGGTTGTGCTTCAGCGCTTTTTAATGACACTTGTTTGTCACATTTCCGTAACATTTTAAAAGGCAGGCAAAAGCAAATCTCTTTGGATAGATTTTTATTCAAAAGTCCTGCAAGTGAAAGTGCCAAAAGTGCAGCCAAAAAGGCAAAAACAGGTGATGATTAAATGAAAAATACGTAATGTTAAGTTTAAGTTAAAGTTAAGAAAGTGCATTTTTTTACAATTAAGTTTCTGTGGTTTCATTTTAAGTAAAGAAAGTGCAGTTTTAGTTTTGTTTAAAGTAAAGAAAGTGCAGTTTTAGTTTACATTTAGTGTTAAGAAAGTGCAGTTTTAGTTCACGTGTCTACAGTGCCTGCATCCCTTCCTCCCTCCCTCCTCCTCCGCCATTCACCTCCGTTAGCCGCACTTGTCTGTCTCAAAGGTAAGAATACAGTACTAAATAACACTTTTTTCTTTTATTTTATATATTTTGTTATGCATTGGTAAAGTATACATGTGTGTTTCTTAATTAAAAACGTATTTTTTCATAATTTAGGATGATTTGGGGATGTTTCACAGGACTGGAATGAATTAAATCTGTTTCAGTTATTTTAAATGGGAGAAATTTGTTTGATATACAAGTTGATTGACTTATGAGCTTGGTTACAGAACAAATTAAACTCGTATCTCAAGGTACCACTGTAGAGGGATAGTTTTTAAAGTAGAATAAAGAACAAATCCAAATCAGGAGCTAATGTCACATTTGAAGATGAAACACTACCCTGTGACAGCACAAAGATGTCCTTGACTAGAGCTATCATACAATATCATGTAGAAGTGAGTCCTAGATAATGTAATCACAGCATAAAAAACCAATCTAGGCCCTGGCCAGTTGGCTCAGCGGTAGAGCATTGGCCTGGCATGTGGACATCCCAGGTTCGATTCCCAGTCAGGGTACCTAAGAGAAGCAACTATCTGCTTCTCCACTCCTCCCCTCCCTTTCTCTTTCTCTCTCTCTCTATTACTCTCCCACACACACCTTCCATAGCCAATGCTTATTTGAGTAAGTTGGCCCTGGGTGCTGAGGATGGCACAATGGCCTTGCCTCTGGTGCTAAAATAGTTCAGTTGCTGAGCAATGGAGCAACAGACTCACATGGGCAGAGCATTGCCCTTAGGGGGCTTGCTGGGTGAATCTCAGTCAGGGTGCATGTGGGAGTCTTTCTTTCTGCCTCTCTGACTCTCACTTAATAAAAACAAACAAACAAACAAACAATATAACTATTGGAAAGGAAGAGACAAAAATCTGATGCACTCCATAAAATACCCAAAGATCAAGTGAAAATTATTGTAATGAATAAGAGAGATTAGTAAGGCAGGTAGTTGCAAAAGAAATATTTAAAAATGTGTTAGCTTTTTCACATAGCAATAGTAACCAGTTAGACAATATAATGGGAGAAAGGATTGCATTCACAATAGCGGCCAAAATATAAACTATCAGAGGAAAATCTTAACAAAAAGAATGCCAGACCTCCTAAAGAAAAGCTCCCACACTTTACTGAACAATTGAAATAAACAGAGGGCCATACTTGCTTTCAAGATAAGAAGACTTGATAAGGTAAAACCATCAATTTTCCCCAGATTCATCTATACATTTCCCATAATTCCAATCAAAATCTTAATAGAGTTTTCAAATAGAAGTCAATAAAATAAATCTAACATTAATCTGGATGAATAAATGTGAGGAAATATATAAGAAAATTTGGAGAAAAAAACTGAATTAGAGTACCCCCCCCATGCTTGTCATATCAAATATGAACAAATGTGTCTTAAACCTACAATAATTACAGCAGTGGGTATTTGTGTCTGAGTAAAGAGACAGATACAAGGAACAGAAAAGAAAAAATCCAATAGGCATTTCAAATCAGAGGTAGAAAGAATGTACTAGTCAAGAAATGGCACTAGGATTTCATGAAGACCCTTTTCTGACTGGATTTGATTTCCTGAAACATTAAAAATGTTCACATGTCAAAGACATTATATAACAAATATTTCCAAATACAATGATACGATATCTGGGATTTGCTTCAAAATAAAAGGAGGAAAGTGAGAGGGATACAGATGAAACTAAATTGCTCTATGTCACTAATGATTGAACCTGAGTGATGGTCATCCAGAGGTTTATTATACTATTCTGCTTTTTAAAAAATATATATTTGAGACCTTCCATAATAAAAAGTTTTAAACATCATATGAATTAAAAATTCAAACTAACCTGACCAGGTGGTGGTGCAGTGGATACAGCATCGGACTGGGATGTGGAGGACCCAGGTTCGAGACCCCAAGGTCACCAGCTTGAGTGTGGGCTCATCTGGTTTGAGCAAGGCTTACCAGCTTGAGCCCAAGGTCATTGGCTTGAGCAAGGGGTCACTTGGTCTGCTATAGTCCCCCCCATTAAGGCACATATGAAAAGGCAATCAATGAACAACTAAGGTACTATAATGAAGAAATGATGCTTCTCATCTCTCCCCCTTCCTACCCATCCTTATCTGTCCCTCTCTCTGACTCTCTCTGTCTCTGTTACCAAAAAAAAAAAAAAAAATCAAACTAGGAAAATATTTGCAATATGACAGTGTTAAGTATCCTTAATATATAAAGTGTTCTTAGAAAACAATACAAAATTTGACCATCCCAATAGAAAAATATGCAATGTTTATAAATAGGCAATGATTATATAAAAAGATGCTCAGTTTCACTACTAATCAAAGAAATGCAATTTTTTTTTAGAAATGAGATTTATTTTTCCAACCTATAAGAATAGAAAAAATGTTTTTAAAGTTATAATGCATAGAGCAAGGGAAGGTGTGGGCAATGGGACCTCTCATATATGGGGTAGAGGGTAAACTGTTCTGTTCTAGGGGCAATCTGACCATGTATTTTGGGACTTTCAAATATACTCACACTTTGACTCAGCAATTTATTATTTTTTTAATTTTTCTTGTAGATATAGTCACAAAGATGTGTATTTTTGACATCGTTTTTCAGAACAGTGAAACACTGGAAATGCCCCAAATATTAGTACTGATAGCTTAATTGAATTATGATGCCTCCACACATTAAAAATAATGATGTAGATCTATATTTAATGACATGGAAACATATGCTGTTGAGAAAAATCAGATTAAATATAGTGTGCAAGATAGGGTACTATTTCAAAAAAATGGACCAGGAAAAATATCTGTAAGAAAGTATACTAAAATGTTAACAGTGACTCTTCTGAGTGATAAGACTTTTAAAGGTGGTTTTGTTTTCTTTTCAGCTTCTTTCTGTACATAAAGATTTCTTTTTGTAAATAAAATTATTTCCACTTTTTTGAAAAAGGAAGGAAAGCTATACTTTGTGTGTTGTGCCTAAGGTATTCGACATCCATACAACATATATGTGCTTTTCAAAAAAGGAGGGGGGGCATAGGTCTCATGCTCTACAACTTGTTCTAGCCTCACCTTTCCATTCAACAACCTGTCTCAGTTATACCGACTTCGTCTTCCCCAACAGGCAGGCGTGCCACCCTCATCCTTGCCAATACACTATGCTCTTTTTGACTTTGCTGAGTTTTGATGGATGATAATGACATCTCCTTGTAATTTTAATTTGCATTTTCCTCATTACAGGTAAGTTTGAACATCTTTTCATATATGTGAGAGCAATAGATTTTTCTGGGAACTTTATTCACATTTTTTGCCTATTTTCTTTTCTTTTCCCAGAGACAGAGAGTCAGAGAGAGGGATAGATAGGGACAGACAGACAGGAACAGAGAGAGATGTGAAGCATCAATCATCAGTTTTTTTATTGTGACACCTTAGTTGTTCATTGATTGCTTTCTCATATATATATGCCTTGACTGTGGGCCTTCAGCAGACTGAGTAACCCCTTGCTCGAGCCAGCGACCTTGGGTCCAAGTTGGTGAGCTTTTTCTTTTTTTGCTCAAACTAGATTAGCCCGCACTCAAGTTGGCAACCTCGTGGTCTCGAACCTGGGTCTTCCACATCCCAATCTGACGCTCTATCCACTGCGCCACCGCCTGCTCAGGCCCTTTGCCTATTTTCAATGGAACTTCTCAGTTTTTGATACTGATTTGTAGTAATTTTATATATAAGAAAAAAAGTAGGCATTTGTGTGCCATTTATAGTTGCAAATAGCTTTTCACAATTTGTCATTGTTGTTTTATCTTGTTTATGTTTTCTTTTTTCAGCTCAGATGTATGTTGTTTTCATAGAGTTGAAAAATATTTTGTTATTGTGTGGGCTCATGAGCACAGAGTGCTACCCTACTCAAAGATTTTCTATATATACATATAATTTATATATATAAATATATACTTTTTAAATACTCCATGTTTTCTTTATGGCTTCAGTTAACTTTCATGCACTTGCTCCATTAGTTTTATATAAAGAGTGAAATAGAAATCAATTCCCCCCAGATATGTCCTACATATTGAACAATTTGTCTTTTCCCCTCTGATCTGGAAAGAAATGCCATTTTATGACCTATTAAATTCCCATTTATGATCTGCTAAACTCAGGCCTATTTCTGAGTTCTTAATTCTGCACTGTCGCCCTGACTGAGTGCTCCGCAGTGCCTCTCCATTGTAATCATGTCTTCACAAAGGGCAGGGCTGACCGCTTTGCACGATTTCTCTTTAGGAGAATTTCCTGGCTATTCCTGCTTGATTATTTTTTCATATGAGCTTGAGAATAAGCTTATCTGATTTTGAGAAGAAAAGAAAACATTATCTAGTTCTTATCTAGACATTTAAGTGTAAAACATAATTTAAGAAGAATTAACATCTTTCTAGTACTGAGGATCACTACTGAGGATCCAATTGAAGAAGGAGGTTTTTCTTCTCGGTCTGGTGAGTTCTATTGTGTTCCTCAATGATGTTTTCAAATTCTTCCTCTGGACCTTGCCCTTTATGGCTATTACAATTGAGTTTTCTATTCCACTACATTTTAAACTTCTGGTTGTTTTATCTAGGGATGCTATTAATTTTCCATATTCATTTTGCCTCAGTAATCCTACAGATTTCTTACTATTTGCAATTTTTTTCCATTGATTCTCCTAGGTTTTCAAATTATGCAATCACATGGTATTACATTAACGACAATTTTACTTCCTGTTCTATGATTTGGTGCTTCATTTCTTCTTTCTCAAATTTAACTGCTTTAGTTAATTGCTTCTTAGTCTACTGGGAATCCTCCTATGGTTTTACCATTAAGCTAGATGATGGATTTGGTTTTTAAATAAATAGAAACAGAAAATTGATCAGAACACAAAATAGGTATTTTACAGAAGGGGAAATAAAAACGGCTCATGAATATATAAAAAGATGCTCAACCTTATGTAGAGTATTATTGGCCTGTCTTTTTAAAGACTAAAAGTTCAGATTTTTGTCCTTCTGTCCTTGGTGCAGTGCTTTTCTCATTGGATACTCTCTTTGTCCCACTGCCCGGCTATCTGTCCACTACAGGCGGATGTCTCCCAATCTACGGCTCCAGGCCTGGCCTTGCCCCAGAGCACCCAATCTGTGTACTCAGCAGCTTCCTAGATACCTGCCTGTAGGGAAACTCACTACAGAGCTGCGTCATGGCTCTAGCAGCAAAGGCGTCTGGGAAGTGCGGCACTCTCAGTGCTGTGGTCTCTGTGCCTCTGCAACCTCACGCTGAGCTCACTGCTCAGAAAGCCGGAATGCTTCCGCCCAAAGACAAACATCCTGCCCGAGAGGGCAGTTAATGGGTGTATTGAGTATAATAACTGCCTCATGGTATCTTTAACTTAGAAACGCATTGTTCTTTCTGGTGGACTTTGTGGCTACCCACCATATGGTTTTGCTATTAACCCCCTTTATGCTATGAACCTCCTATAAAAAGGGACCCTGTTCTGGGAGGGCTGTGGATTTTGCCCGGCCTGCCATCACAGGAAGCAGCTGCTTTGCCCGTGGATGTAAGTTCCTCTTATTAAAACACTTATGAATTTGGATAAGGCCTCATGTCAGTTCTTCAGAATCCACTCTGAATGTATAATTTTGGGGTTTCCTCCAACAACACCCCACTTGGGTTTTCCTGCAAACCTCTCAAATCAACACATTCAAAACTAAACCAATCATCTTGAGCGTCCAACCTCTGCCCCTCTTAGCAAGAGGAGCCCTCGTCTATCTGCCCACGTCTCCCAGTGAAGCCTCCTCTGTCTTCCTCGCCTGCCCGTCCATCACTTTTACCTTCTAAATATTTGTTCTGGTTTGTTTTCCCACCCTCACACTGTCCTGGTGCCAGGTTCTCACGTAGTCCTCACCCGGGTTGTTGAAATGGAGTCCTAAATGGATTTTTCATCTTTATTTCTGACTCTTTGAGACCCAGCTCCCAGAACTATTGCTGTCAAGGTGTATTTCAAAAAAAAAAAAACAAGTTCTGTCTGCCTTTCTTGGCTTACTCCTTTATTTTACTGGAGAACATTACTAATAATATCCCTAAATGGGGTGTTGCGTCCTTACCTATTTGAAAAAAGAGCCTTTATTATACCTTAATGTGTGATGATAATTTGTGTGGCTGTTGAATTCTGGGTTGAAATTATTTTCCCCCTGATTGTTGAGGGTCTGTTTTTTCTGCATTCTAGGGCTCAGCATTGCTGTGCAGAATTCTCATACCACTAGAATGTTCCCTGGGAGTGTCAAGTTTCTCTTTGAATGTTTTTGGTTATTCTCTTTGTCCCCAATATACCGAAAGTTTAGGTTGACATACACTGCTGTGGGTCTGTTTCTTTTTTAAGGTACACAAGGGGCTAATTTTTAAATTTTTATTTTGTTTACTGATTTTTAGAGAGAGAAGAAGAGAGAGAGAGAGAAACATCGATCTGTTCCTGTATGTGCCCTGACCAGGGATTGAACCAGCAACCTTTGCATATCAGGACAATGCTCTAACCAACCAAGCTATCCAGCCAGGGCTGCTGTGGGTCTATTTTTTATTCTTTGTCCTGAAGGGACTCTGTGAACTCAGGGTTGAGGATTTTTCTTTGTTACTGATTTGATAGTTCGCCCCCCCTCAGTGTTCTCTGTTCTCTTTTTCTAGTCCAGTTGGAACCTATCAAATTGATTATTTTAAATTTTCTATCATTTTTTCCATTGGTCTTGCTCTTCTGCTTTCTGGGGCATTTCTTTAACTTCATCTTCCAATTCTATCGAATGTTTATTTTCAACCTTATGTGAAATTTTCTTAATCTTAGCTTCAACTCTACAGATTTAATCATGGCAGACTATTTTTTAAAAAGTTTTATTTAGAAAACTGACAGCCTTTTACAAAATGTTTCATTTCCCAGTGGCACTGTCTCATCCTCCAAGTTTTCTGATTCAGTACTGTCCCTGCGGACACTAATTAGAGGTTGTGTTTGTTTTGTCTGAGTTCTTCTCTATTCCTTTCCTTACTTCCATGTTCTCGGGGGTCTTCTCTCTGTGTTGCCCTCGGTCTCATTATGTTGGAGACTCTCCTTGGGGGTGGATTGCCTTTGGCTATACCCATTCGTATATTAAAACCAGAAAAAGACATGGAAATGTCATTTGGGATCTGCGTGTCTGTGGATGGGGGTTTTCTCAGTGGCTGAGTTTGGGTTCTTGGTGGGAACTGATTGTTATGTGGGGACAATCACATGCTCATTTCCTGGGACCACTCATTTTTCCTGAGAAGAAAGCTTCAATCTCTGGTCAAGAGGTAGAGCCCTGGCTGTAAATATTTCATTTGGTAGTAGGGGTCGACTGTTATATAAGAGGACTTTCAAATAATCTCCTATTCTGGTACCAGATCTCATTCTCTCCTCCTGTCCCTTGGGGACCAGATCTCAGGGGTTCTCCATGGGCAGATAAGCCCCCTCTCCCCTACTTCCCCTGCACTGAGCACTAAGCTGATGCTTTCGCCAGTCTTCTACCTGACCGTTCCATACTTCCTCTTGTTCTTAGTTTTCTAGAATTTTGTATAAACCTCTCATCTACTGATGGCCTCTCTCCATCAATGTATGTTAACTTTTTAAAGATATCATCTTCTTCCTATAAGTCTAGCAGAGTCTTAGGACAGAAGGAAAATAAGAATATGGTCACCCTGACATTTCAGGTGACAATTTCACCACGGGCTGATCTTTCAGGGACAACAACTGTTCCTCAACCACCTCTGTGTCCCCAGAGCCAAGCAGAGTGAATGGCACAGGTCAGCAGTCTGAAAAATATCCACTAAATGAAATGACACCCACTGGACTCTCTGAATCCTTCATGCTTATACAGAGCCTGCTTGACCAGGACAACAAAGGGGCACAAAATTCACTCCACATTCAGAATGGTGAGGAGCCTGCAGACATTCTGTCTGGAGAGGATATGGCAGTGTGTTGGGGTGGAGGAGGGAGTGGATAAAGGATATAAATGGGGTTTCTGGCCACCTAAAATATCACAGAGATCTCAGGTAAAGGACTGACACTTTTGATGTGGCCTCAGAGGACATGAATAGGACGATGAGAGGTGAAAGATACTCAACGGGTCCTCATGTGCAGTCACTTTTCACCTCTCCGCTCAGCTAGCGCCCTGATGATCAAATGGGCTCCCTGGAGCGGTAATGAGTTCCCTGCCCTGGAAACATTCAGGCAGATCTGGACACCAGCTATTAGACTCACTGCAGGGAGAATTCAGCTCACTGGTTGAGAGATTAGAGCAGATTCTTTTTTAACTTGACTAGAGTTGAAGCACCCTCTTTATAGCAAATGTTTGATAATAGCCTCTTTATTAGGCTGAAATAAGATAGTAAAGCCTACTTTTTAAAAAAAAAACAACAACAATTTCCTAATTGATATCTAAAAATAAAGACGACATGCTTATAATATAGGAATATGTGTTACAACGTATATTCCTGAGCCACTGGGGATGGGGGAAAGAGAAAACGCGGGACCGTTCCCTTCCTGGCTGGCTGGATCTCTTCTCTCCCAGACCTCTCGTGTCCCCTGCGGCTGCTCAGCCCACTACTTCCTCCGGGTTTTAGTAGCTGACTTGGCCCAGCAAAGAGCCATAGTGAACACTGACAGGAAGTACATCAACATCCCTCCAGCTCTCCTGATGAATTCCTCTCTCGTCCCCTCCCAGGGCCTCTGAGATTCACTCTGTAGTTTTCTCTCCTTCTCATCTGTAACCACGTTGAGCTCTTTCCTCTCAGCTCAGAAATGGGCTCATCTTTTCCAACCTCGAAAGGAAACAGAAACCCCTTGGTCCTACCTCTCCTTCAAACGATTGCTCTGTCGCCCCCTCTCTCTTCCCACTAATGGTGGAGAGTTATCTTCTAGACTGTCTAGGTCCTCTTTCTCACTACCCATGACCCACTGCAAGCTGGTTCCTCCCACGATGCCACTGCAACCCTTGGGTCACAAATGACCTAATTATCAAATCTTGTCTTCACCCTTCATCTCCTAAATTCTCTGCATCCTCCTCCTCCATGAACTACGCTTTTCCCTGAATGTTCTTTTTGCTGTTCTGAGCCATTTTTCCTCAGTCTGTCTTTGCTAGATCCTTCCCAGCTCTCCACCGCCCCCCCACTTCCTTTCTCCTCCTCCATTCTGTTTAAATAGTCAGGCCCAGTGTTCTGTCTATCCCCCGCCCTCCCCACACGTCTCTAAATTATGTCACCCACTCCTATGGCTTCAACAAGCCTTGGAGGTTGACTCCCAGACAGCCAGCCTCCAATTCCCTCCTTAGCTCCGGTCCCAAACATACAGCACCTCTTGGCCTGTCCATACTTGCTCTCCCTCCTGGGTTCTTTGTCTCACTGAAGAATGATGCCACCTCAACCTCGTTGCCTAAACTGCGCGACGCAAGTCATGCCCAACTTCTCGCCCTCCCGCCCCACGAGCATTTTGCCCCCACATCCTGTGGGTCCTCTCTCAGACCATCTCCTGTTCATCCCTCGGCCATGCCCCTCATCATTAGGCCTCTTTCTAAGAGTCCCAGTTGGTCTCCATAGCCACCAGGTGCTCTTTATTTCAGTTCTTGCACTGAATCATCTTAATTCTCTTTGGAAGACCAATCTGAGTCATGACATCCTTCCCGGTCTTGCCCAAAGCCTCCACCGGCACCTCATAGTCCACAGTGAAAGCTGAGGCTCCTCAAAAGGACACAGAACAGCCTTCCCCATCCTACCTTCCCACCTCTACAGCCGCCATCCTGTGCCTCTGTGACCCCTGCACCGCCTGCCCTGCAGCAGGAGGCCTCTGCTCCCCAGACAGTGGAGGGCACTGTTCCCTGCACTCCCTAGTACAGTATGCACCTCACACTTCTATAGTTCTAAAACCCTTGGGTTCTGTCAGCCATGCTTGTGCCTCACCTTTAGCTGTATCATCCTTGAATAAGCAGAGCCTGGCATGGTGCTGGCACGTGCCAGTGCTCTGTGATTATCAGCGTGATGATCGGGTAAGTGAATGAGCAGCTGGGTTGATTTAAAAAGTATGCCGTCAATCTGCCTCTTCATCGCATAGTTCCCTAGGCCAAATTGTAACGTGCAAACCAATTACCTGGAAATCTTGTTCGAATGCAGATTCTAGTTCAAGAAGTCCTGGGTAGGGCCTTAGAGTGCATTTCCAACACGTTCCCAATAAGAATTTTTTTTTTCCCTCCCAATAAGATCTTGATGCCGCTGGTCTGCAGACCACACTAGAGGAGCTGATGGTTTCCAAACTTGGCTGAGTATTAGAATCACCTGGAGAGCTTTAAAAAAAGAAATCCTAATTCCCAGGGTGTACCTATACTAAATTAGAATGTCGGGGGGAAAGCCACGCAGCAGTATTTCTAAAGATTCCCAGATGACTTCAACATGCAGTAGAGTGGGGGAAGCCTTACCCTATGCTGTCTCTCACTTCATCAGTGGTGATACAGCCGGGGATGTTTGTAAGAATCACCTGGGGAGCTTTTAGCAAGTAATGATGCCTGGGCCCCGCCCAAATCAATTAAATCAGAGTCTTTGGGGGTTGGAACTACATGTTTTAAAGCTCCCGGATGATCCTAATATGCAGCCAGGGTTGATGGCCATTCTTTTCAGCCTCTGCCTCTAAGAAATGGCCTGAGAAATCGTCAGTCTTGGATACAGGGCAGGTGTGAAGTCAGACCCTCAGCCTGGCTCCCTAGTTATGCTCTATATAAGCTTGGAGAAGTGAATTTAGTCTCATCTCTAAAATGAGATGAACAATGCATCCCCTCCTTGCCCCCGGTTTTAGTGGAGTCTTCTGGAGAATTGGGGAAAGTGCCCACCCAGGAGCCTGTTCTCACCTCTCTAGCACATGATCACCACTTGTGTCCCCACCTATCGGGTTGGCTGCAGCTTCCCATCACCGGGGGAAGTCTCTATCGGGCATGGGCCCCCAGCTGCAGGCCCAGCCAGGGAGCAGCAGATGGTTCAGTAGCAGTCCAGGCCACCGGAGGGGAAGTCACAACGGCTTGCATTTGTAGGCAGACTGCGAGGTGAAATCAAACATAGCCCCTGCCAAGCAGTCTGGCCTACAGCCTGGACTCCGCCTGGTAGGCTGGTTGGCCCTAGCAGGGCAGGGCACCCCCGCTGTGCTACATACACACACACACACGCACACACGCACACGCACACGCACACACCCCACAGAGCTGCCACCTGACCCACAGCAAGGAGCCTGCGGGTTTGCACCACACTCCTCTCTTAGGAGCTGCCTCTGCAAATCTCTGCTGGTCCTGTGGGAAAGGCACAAAATGAACACAAAAACATACGTTCAAGTCCAACCTGCCAAGCCCAGCTGCATGAGCTTGGACTGGGTTTCCGTGGCCGCTGTTATTATTCTTTTCTATTTTATTAGCAAAATATATAAAATAGATTTATAAAAATGCCCTGAACCACACTGTCGCACTCCAGTCCCCGGAAGCAGCGGAAAGCCATGGCCTCATGGTTGGGGGCTGGTTCCAGGTTCTCGGTACCAGGGAAATCTTGAGATATTTCTCTTTAAAATCTTTCTGAGCTTATCTGAAAGTAAAATTTAGCTGGCATCCTGCATATTTACCTGTTAAGCCAGCAAACCCCCAGGAGGGGAAGGAAGGAGTCGCGAGGAGGAGCAAGCGCTCCCGTGGAGGAGGGCAGGGCCTGCCTGCCTCCGTGGGGTCTGAGCTATGGGCTTCGTGGCTTCCAGGTGACAACATTTTACAAACTTTTATGTCTCCAGCGCATCTTCTGGAAACATAGACTGCAAAGCCCAGCCAATTCCCTGAGGCAGGTAAGTTACTGTCCTGGCTTGACAGGAACAGAGATGTCCTCCCACCTCCTGCCTTCGAATGTCTCCCCCCTGCGTGGATGAAGCCTCGTGACCCACAGTTAGCATCCATAAGGTTCACAGCATAGCAGAGCAGAGAGCCCTCCAGGCCAGTCAGTCCACCGGTCACTGCTGAGCAGTCTGAGCCCAGAGGAAGACAAGTTTGCCCAAAGCCACACAGTGAGTGAGGACTGGGACTGGGGTTCAGGTCTCCCTAGCAGTCTGTTCAGCTCAACCCCATGCCGTGTCCCCACCCTGAGCATCACAATAGAAATGCCCATGACTTCATATACAAACCCACTCACCAGCTCCACAATCGGGGATCAAGAGGAGCCAAGGAGGCCGTAGGTTCTCTCTGGTTACAACCCAACTAGAAGCAAAGCTGCAGAGAATTCTGCCCTGAATGGGGAAACAGCTCCCTGGGGCATCTGGAGATGCCCTGGTGGCCTGGGGACAGCCCCGTTCACTGCGCCTGCCTCTAGACGTACCTGTGGCTTAAGTGTCCTCACCAGTGGACAGCACAGAGAGAGCGTGAGCTATGGCGTCAGGAGACCAGGCACGAAGCCTGATCTGATTGGTTTGGGCTAATTACCCAGCTCAGTCCCTCATGTGTGAAATGTAGCTATTTCCCAGGGTGTCGTGAACCCGCGATGAGAGTGGGCACAGGACCCGAGGCATTGAAGTATAAGTGCTGCCCTGACATCTTTGAGTCCCAAAGGCGAACTGTTGAGCTGTCCTGCTCTCTCTAGATAGATAGGCTCCCCACTGGGCTAATTCCCCTAACTGCTCCCCACCACCTGGTCTTCAACCTAATGGGTCACCACCCTGCCAGCCCAAGAAATCATTCAAA
Organism: Saccopteryx leptura; assembly: GCF_036850995.1. NCBI lineage: Eukaryota > Metazoa > Chordata > Mammalia > Chiroptera > Emballonuridae > Saccopteryx > Saccopteryx leptura. Next base: position 305,602,209 of record NC_089504.1, on the reverse strand, counting down.
CGAGCGAATCACAACCTCCCACGAGAATCAGGGGCACCCCGTCCTCTTGTCACGACGAAGCCTGTATCCACAGCCCCTGATGGCTCACGCTGCTCCTAATGCAGCTCCCGAGAGTCACCCCACGGGGCCCTGCACGGCACGTGGTGTCCTCTCCCAGGCTGTAAATGTACGTCACTAATAAATGGCTGCCAACCTCATCTGTCCATTCTCAGTTGTTGCATGTTCAACCATCTCATACTGTTTCGGGCAGGGGGGCGCTCTTCCACCCACAGAGTAAATAGGAAGTGGCTGGCATAGGGGGCTTATTAAAACTGTGAACTCTGGTGCTCAGACGAACATGTAAAATTCCTCCTGTATTCCTAAGTGGCAGTGCTGGGTGTCCATGCACACAGGGAGAGAGTGAGACCCTGGCAGTGGAAATTAGCCAGGTGGCATTTGGGAAGACAGCATTCTGGGGTCTTCTCAGACTCTGAGGGTTGATAGCCCCCACCTCCTGACATGCTTGTCTTCACTTTATCTCATCAAACTAGTTCCCGCCTGTGAGGGGTTGTTGGCCAGTGCTTTATATCTGCTCTCATGCTGTGCAGAGAAACGACTAGTCCAAGGTCACACAGACAGGAAAGGTAGAGCTGGGTCAATCCCTGCCCCCAGCCCACTGTCAGCACTGTGACCCACCAGCACTGTGACCCTCTGGGAAAGCAGAAACACTGCCTGTGGGGCCTGTTCCCCTATGCAGAGATGACACTTGCCCATTACACCTCTGTGAGGGCTGCAGAAAGCAAATATCGAACTTGGGCATGAGATTCATGTCCCCTGGGAGGCTCTGCATGGGGAAGAGACCACAGTGACCTTGTCCCAGCTCACTTAGATCTTGTCTCAGTTCTCATTGGGCCCAGGGGTCCCGCTGATAGACAGTGAGGTGATCTGGAGGCTTCTATATGATTCTTTGCAGGTGGGAATACCCTGAGCTTCTTGGTCCTAAAAGTAAACTTCACGATTATTTCCATTTAGCTTTCCTGTCATTGTTTGGGGAGAGGGGGGGGGCCTGCCTGCTGGAGACCTGAGCTGGGGGTTATAGCTGCGTGACTTTAGCCAGCCCAGAGCTGTTCCTCACACATGCTTCCCGTAGGCACCTCTCTGATAGCAGTGAGTCCCTATTTCTGAAAGATGGGGCTTTCGTCTACAGAAAGAAATTGAGACCCTGGCCAGGAGGCAGTAAAGTTACCACTGGACATGGGGTCAGCATTTTCCATGCCCCAAATTACTCTTAGCTTCTCAGGAACTCAGAGATATTTTAGGAGCCAGCTCTCCTGGCCATCTCTGATTTCAGATGCTCATGCAAGGCACAGGCACCCTCAGAACAAGTAGACTCTTAAGGTATGGGGACCATCTCTGCTTCAGCTAACCCCCATTAAGCAGATGGAGAAAATGAGGCTCATTTAAAGACTTGCTTAAGCAATCAGCATGGAACCGAAGGGAGAATTTGACCCCTGTGCTGAAAGCGGGTGCTGAGTCAGTCCAGCTCTCCGCTGAGCACCTGACCCAGAGGAGTGGAACCAGTAGCTCTTCTGGCCTGTGGTGCCTGTGGTCACCATGGACAACCTCAGCGATCTGGGCTCTCCCCCATCACCGGTGCAATGTCACACACAGGCTTCCTGCATGATGGGGCCCCTCACCTTCCCTGGGGCTCCTCCCCAGATCCCTGCTCTGCACAACCAGAGGAGAAGCCAGGCTCTACCGGGAAAACATCCTTCTATCCATCTGACCTTGGCCAGCCGTCCCCTGAAGCCACAGACAGATGTTACCCAGATGAGCACGGAAGGAGGCCAGGGAGCCAGGGAAACTTGGAAAGTAGCCAGGAGTGGCTAGGCAGATGGTGGCAGCTTTGCTGCTCCCCGAGGACCACATTTTGGCGTGAACACCCTGGGGGCCACTGTCCTTTAGTGGAAGACATATCTCCTTGCTATTTGCATATTTTGCCCACACTGCCACCTCCTTAACCGAGTTACACACAGCTCTGTCATGAAAATTAGTTCCTTTGAGAGAACAACGATTTCCTAACTCCCCTTGAGACTTGTGGAAACTCAGGATGTCACAGGATGAGAAGGAAGTGTCGCCAGACTGTGGTGACTGTCTGTCTTTAACCTTGTCGCCAGCTTGGGAGCTTTTTCTCCCCTTTTTCTGATAGCTCAGCAGCAAGCAGAACAATGAATGGCTTTTATGAAGAAAAAGCCATTTCCTGCAGGCTGAGACTATGCATGCCTCATTCCAGGTCCCAGTGCCTCTGTGAAGAGGCGACCTCCTCAAGCCCAAGCCTGCTCTAGTGCTATGAGCTCAGTAAGACAAAGATAACACCTGACTTGGCCCCTGGGTCAGCTATGACAAGCTGGCCGGATCTTGGCTGCTTGAGAATATCTAAAGAGGGTGTTCTGATTCCCAGGGAGGGAAAGGGGTTCATGGTCTCCAGTTTGCCCAAGGCTCTGAAACAAGGTAGGGCAGGATGGCAAGAGGTGACTTCTCCTGGCTTCCCTCAGCTGGGGCATCTTGCAGATCCTTTCTGCTTTTCCTAGAGGACCTGGGATGACAGTGAGGAGACACCTGAGCAAGGTGTCTGGAACAATATTCCAGCACCATCTCTGAAGCTCACATCCGCGAAAGGAATCCAGGAATGGAGAGAGACACAAATTTGTTATTCTCCTGGATTCTACTGGGGGTGGGCTGGGGGAGGGGACTATCTCAGAGGTCTCTGTATGACCACAGTCTGGTGGGTTACCATAAAATTACTTCCGGGGGCCTCTTTGGCAGTCCCAGGCACAGCTCTGGTGAGAACTCATGCAGACATCACCACCCCATCGAGAGCCATATAAGTCGAACCCTCTCTGACTGTTGAGGGTGGTGGGGAGGTGGGCAGGATTCACCCCACCCCTCCCTCTTCACCAGGTGTGGCCTGAATTTAGGAAAAGAGGAAAGGGCGGGGTTGTGATAATGAACTGAGGTGGAAAGGGGAGCTGTGGCAGGGACTTAGCAGCCTCTCTTCAGGGTCACCCCTTGAGGGAAGCCAGGTTCCGATGTCCGCCAGTCAGCATCAGAGATTTCCAGGCTACCAGATGGGAAGGCAGGGACGTGTGTGTGTGTGTGTGTGTGTGTGTGTGTGTGTGTGTGTGTGTGTGTGTCTTCGTTCTAGGGTCAGGGTTAGAAGGAGGCCTGGCAGCTGGCAGGGAATGCTCACTCCCAGGCCCAGAGGGGGCGCAGGGCAGGCATGGAGCTGTCCAGACCCTGGTGCTGAAAACGCAGAGCCGCAGAGGAGCAGGTGAGAGCAATCAGAGGAGTCTGAGCCTTTGCCCTGGGAGCGAGGGGGCGGATGGAAAGGGATTCCCTTCTACTCACGTTCCAAGGAGGGAAGGGCACATGCGAGTCGGGGAGGAAAGGCAGATTGAGGTTTTGAGAGGTATGCACCTGCCTGAAGCTGCAGCCAGTGTGCGAAAGCAGGCCACCACCCAGCTAGGGGTAGGCTGCAATCTGGGCCAGCAGTGAGAGATGAACAGGGAAAGGACTCTGGGCCTGGGCGAGTACTCTGCTTCAAGTCACGGAGGGGCTCAAGAGGTGTTCTCAACCGCACAGCAGACTTCCGTGAGCACATAAATAAACACCCATGGACACACGGGGTGAGCTTCCAGAACAGGCACACATCAAGCACATCAAGCTAGTTCCAAACACGCTGTCTGCACAGAAGCACCGGTTTCTCCCACGGGTTGCTGAGGCTCCCACGCCAGTCTCGCATCCCCAAGGCCAATCAGGCCTAGACATCCCCCCCCCCCATTTAGCTTCCCTGCCTCCGATGGCGACTCCAAAGGAAGTACAGCCCGCGGGAAGCCCCAGCTCCAGTCTGCGACCCGCGAAGGTTCTAGAGAGGAGCAGATAGGCAGCTCTTTGTGGGGGGAGGGGGAACAGAGAGGCAGAAGGGATAGGTCTCAACCACCATTTCTCGTTCCCCCAAACTCCCAGTTATGGTGCCTGAATGCGAAAGGAGTGTGGCCAGGACTGAATGTGAGTGTCTCCTTCCCCCATGCTGGGGACACCCTGAGGACCTGAGCGTACCTGTGCGTGGGAGGCCCCACGTGGAGCCCCCTCAGCGAGTCCGGACCTGTTGGCTCATCTGGCTCTCCCAGGATAAAGGTGGGGTAGGAGTAGGGGTTACCCCGCTTGCCCTCCATTCCACCTCATGTCCGTGGACAACGGAAGAACTCCGTCCCGGGCGGCGGGAAGTTACCTGGGTCCGGGCGCTGGGAAGGTGCACCTCTGGTCCCCGGGCCTTGCCGGGGTTCCTGCGCCCCTGCACCCGCCGCCCCCCGGCACCTCGCCCGCGCCCTCCCGCGCGTAGACTGCGCCGAGGCTGAAAGCCGGGAGCCTGCCCGCCCTCCCGGAGAGTCTGCTGCTGACCTGCATTGACGTCATTGCGTCATTAGGTTTCCCCTGGAAACACTGGAGCTCCTAAAATAGTAACACATTAATTCAGGCAGGGGGAGCAGGGAGAGACTGTTTGTAACCCTGCAGCTAACTCGGTGCGCGTGAGCCAGCGCGCAACGGCCCCCACCCCTGCCGAGGGCAGTGTCGATCGCGCTCGCTCGCCTACTATTTTGAGAACAAAGGAAGGCAAAATATAGATCCCCGAAGAAAGGTTACGGGGGACGCCGAGACACTCTCGCCTTGCACACGCGCGCGCGCACACGCGCACACACACTTGCTTATGCACACCTTACCTGTGCCTGCCTACCCTCGGGCAGACGTTCCCTGCATTTGGGCTCTTTCAGGGACCTGATGGGGTGTGTGTGCCCAGATCCTCGGGGCACAAGGACAGGTCCAGGTCAGGCCCTCGTGCCCTGCTGGAGTTGACGGCCGAACCTACTCCCACTCCCCCGCCCAACCTACCCTCCGCCCCCACGCGCCTATCCCACCCAACCATGCGAACCCTAGCAGAGAGGGCTCTTTTCCCAGGCGGCAGGCACACCTTGCGCTTTGTCTTGCGGCCGCGTCCGGACCCGGGTGTGGGGAAGCCCTGCAGGGATCCAGCCGGCCAGCGGCTGCCGCGGGCCGGGGGGTAGGAGGGGGGATGGCGCTGGGCCAGGTCACACTTCCGTGCCCGCGTACTCTTTGGCATCGGTGGAGGATCAATCTCAGGCAGAAAGACTGGGGGCAGGGCTGCTGTCACAGGCCCCAGAATCGTTTAAGCTGCGGAGTGGCAGACTTTTCTGAGCGTCATTTCTCTCTGGCTCGGCGGGCATGGCAGACAGAAAGGAGCTGTTACTGGACCACGAGCACCGGCTTCTCAGGCTCTTTCCTATCTCGTCCTCCCCAGACTGGGCCCTTGACTCAGCCTCTTGGACCGTGAGGAGAACGCTCCTCCGGATCAAAATGCAAGGCTTGGCCTTGGGCTGTCAGAGGAGGTGGAAGGTGGCACGGGGAACTCCAGGGCTCGAAGGATGCTGGGCAGGCCGGGTGGAGCGCATGTTGCTACCCGCGCAAGTGAGTATAGGTGCCGAGAGCAGGGAGGGTCATTTGAGGGAGCTCAGCCTCCCCCTTCCTCCCAGCGGCCGTTCAGAAGCCCAGTGAAGGGCGCAGAGAGGTCTCTCCTGCTTCATTCCACCCTGGGCTTGCTTCCCCTTTGCTCTCTCTGGCCAGGAAAGGGGACTTGCCTGGAATTTGGGACGATGTCTCTGAGCGTTTTCACAGAGCTCTCAGCAGTGACCTGGCTCACTCAGCATCCACTCCTGCAGTGAAGGTAGGAGCTAGACCAAAGAACAAGCTCTGGAGAGGACAGGCCTGGCTCCCCTTGGGAGCGGTGTGTCCTGCCTCCGCCTGTGCCTTTCTCTCCCTGAACCTCAGTGGACGCATCTGTAAAATGGAGTCAGGAAGCCCTCTTCCACTGGCTGTTGTGAAGATGACAAGAAATGGTACCTAGAATGTGCTGGAGAAATGACACGCCCAGGTCCTGCTCCTGACCCCCTGTGGGTGATTCTCAGCAGTGAGTGAGCTCATACTTCTCAACATATACATACTCCCTAGTGACATCTTTGGGGAAAGCTGGTCAAGGGACACTGCGGAAACAGTGTCATAGAGTGTCCTAGCCTCCAAAAAGATGGCATCTGTGCCCTTGTCTTCCACATCAGCAGCCTCTGACCCAATGCCTTCAGATTCAAGTTCAATCAGGTGGTGGATGTGGCGGGGGCACATGATCTGGCTCTGCCGTCTTCTCTGCCGGCTTATTGCCCAGCAGGACATGAACCCAGGCTGTGTGATCTGGGCTCCCCTCACCCACAGCTCCTGTCCCACTGAGCTTCTTCATCTAACTGGCTCCTCTCTAGACCATGGCAGGGACCATGTAGCATTCTGTCCCACCACCAACTCCTGGCACAGTGCCTATAGCATAACAGCTGACATTAATTGTTGGTAAATCAAAGACTGATAGTCCCACTTTAGGTAACCTCCTATCTGTTTCCACCAATCTCTCTGTGTCAATGTCCACGCATGCCCTAGGTCCTGGGTCAAACTGACTCCTCCACACAGGCCTCTCTGATCCTCAGGGGTATGAGCTCTGCCATCCTTAGTTCCTGGATTACTTGAAGAGCTTTCATGGTGTTGATCATACGTCCTGAATTGTGGTTCTCTGTGTGAGTTGTACCTCCCCCTGCTGGGCGGTAACTTTCAGAGCAGGAACTGGGTCTTGCCCATCTCCGTGTGCTGAGCCCAGCCCCGGCGCACAGCGTATGCTCAAGAGACCCTTCCGGAACTGAACTTGGTAGGTCTGTCCACCATTTCTTAGTCGAGGGCCTGGCCTGAGACAGACAGTGATGCTGACGGTGCTATCTCTGCAGACCTGGGCTGAGAGAGACCTCGGCAGTGTCAGCGGGGGAGACCCCTCTGCAGGGCCTCTTGGAGGGAAGCCCTGGGAGAGCATTCTTTCAACTTTTCTTCTACTCTGGGCACAAGTGCAGAGCATGCCTGGCAGCATGGGAGGATGAGGGGGAAGCAAAGGGAGGAAGAGACCAACCAGGTTCAAAGCCACAACCTGCCCAATCAGCTGTTTGGCAGGAAACACAGCATCTCACAATCATGGAATAGAACCCAGTCTCATCCTGGCAAACTGAACAATGGCAAACTGGAGACTCAGAGTGAGGCGGGGGCTCTGCCCCAAACAGTGACAGTGTGTCGGCCACCAGGCCCCTCCACACACCTGCGGACCTGTGAATCCTTCTGGGCCCAGTGCCCCCATCATCCTCTTGCTAGCCTCCAGATCTGCACATCTGAGAGTCCTAGAAAGCCCTCGTCCCTGTCCTCTCCTCCACTGCGATGGTGCCCTACACCCTCCTGGCTTCCAATCCCTGGAGTGGAGCACCGAGCCAAGGTTATGACTTTGCAGGACCCTAAATTCACGTCCTCCTCCTAATCAAGGTGCAGTTATGCTTTTTCTTGCTCTTTTGGAAAGAGGTGGAGGTAGCCGAGCAGCAGATGATTAAATTTAGAAAACCTGCCAAGGATCCAGTGGCAGAAAGCCAAGAGCTGGATGCAAACTGAGAGGTTCAATAAGTGCCAGCTCAGCTGGTGTGGACAAGTTTTGCAAAAACATTTAGAAAAGGAAGCACTCAGACTGGAAAAAGCTGGCCAGTTCCACAAAAGGTGGTGACACTTGAACTAAACCTCAGAAGATAAACAGGACCTGGAGTGGGGAGAGGGAAGGAGAGGAAAACAAACGGGCAGGAGCCACTATAGAAAGCTGTGGGTCTCATCCACTGCTGTGCTTTAGAATCACCTTGATATAAACCTGGCTTTAATCTAAAGATGATATAGAGATGCTCAGACCCCACTCCTAAGAAACTCAGATTCCATTGGTCCAGGGAGAGGACCAAACACTTGTATTTTTAAAATTTGCGTTTATACTTTGTGACTTATTGACAGTTATGTGCTATGTTATCAGAAGTATTTTAATTTGTAATAGTCTCTAACACAGTTAATTTGTAATAATCTCTAACACAGTAGTCATTTAAAAGGAAGCCCTCTCGGCCCTGGCCGGTTGGCTCAGTGGTAGAGCGTCAGCCTGGCATGCAGGAGTCCCAGGTTCGATTCCCGGCCAGGGCACACAGGAGAGGTGCCCATCTGCTTCTCCACTCCTCCCCCTCTCCTTCCTCTCTGTCTCTCTCTTTCCCTCCCGCAGCCAAGGCTCCATTGGAGCAAAGATGCCCGGGTACTGGGGATGTCTCCATGGCATCTGCCTCAGGCTCTAAAGTGGCTCTGGTCGCAACAGAGCGACGCCCTGGATGGGCAGAGCATCGCCCCCTGGTGGGCGTGCCGGGTGGATCCCGGTCGGGTGCATGTGGGAGTCTGTCTAACTGCCTCCCCGTTTCAGCTTCAGAAAAATACAAAAATAAAAAATAAAAATAAAAAATAAAAGGAAGCCCTCTTTGTTGGAATCCTGGCTCCCCAACTCACTGGCCATCTGACCAGGGATGATGTCCTGAACTTCTAAGTTTCTTGGCTAACTCATCTGTAGAATAGTAACAATGACAGTCCTTACATCCCACAGAGCTGCTTGTGGCTCACGTGAGATTACAGGGGGTCCTCGGGTTACAACAATCTCGGCATATGGTGCTTTGTGTTTACAACGCTCACTACCATAAAAACTTTAAAAAATTGAGACATAGTGTTTCAGCTTACTCCATTAGCGTTGTACTTACAAACCACGTGGGTGAACTAGTTTAGTTGCACAGGGCAGAAGAATACGCAATAATGCAGCATATAAATGGCATTCCAGTACCTTACCTATGCCATTTTGGACTGTTGGAAGCGCAAGGGTTCCATCTGTGTTAGGTGAGGGTGTATTTCAACTTGCACCAAAATTGGGTTACATCAATCACTGTTGTAGGAACGAAACTGTCATTAGCCGAGGACCCCCTGTAATGCCTTTATGCTTTGATCACTAATGTGTTGGGCACTAGTCATGTTCAATGGCTCCTGATGATTCTAATGCACAGAAAAGTCTGAGGCTTTCTAGCATAAAGAAGACACAATGGGGGGCACTGTTAGGGGGGCTCTCCTGGAGGTTGAAGAAGATCCATATCAGAGGGAGAAGCTGAAAAGCTTGGGGCTTCATTAGAGAATGGCTTAATGATGGTGAAATATTGGGGCTTCATCCTGTTAAGTGCAACAAGATCTTAGGTTTGGGGTTTGAGGATGTGGAATGACCTGATGAATGTGATACCTTGGGAATCTAGGAGTTGTGAATCCTTGACTGGAGGGAGGGAGAGGGAGTCAGGAGAATAACCTGGGCTCAGAACAGTGGAGATCAAAAAGAGGGGATGAGTGTGAGGTGATGCACAAAGGAAGAATCAACAGGATCTAGGACCTTGGTGGATATAAGAGCTTAGAGGGATTAAGAGAAGAGAAAGAAATTTAAGCTTTCAAGTCTGGTGGGACTAAGGAAATAACCACTGCTTTTGTTGGGATTATATTTAACTATTGAGTATCGGGCAGTGCAAATCAATAATGGCTTAAACAAAAGAGAAGGTTATTTCTCCCCCACGGGAAAGTCCAGAGGTATGATGTCTAAAGCTAGGATGGCAGCTCTGTTCCAGAGTCCTTGCAGAGCCGGGCTCCTGAGAGCTCCCTCGGCTGCCATTCTGGGACATGGTCTTTATTCTCATGGTATCAGCTGGTGGCCCTTGGGTTCCAGTATCTAAATAGAGAAAGGAATGAAGAACTGGGGAAAGGCAAGACCCACAATCTCTTGAAGGTGAGAGTAGCTGCCACTCATCACTTTCACTTACATTCTATTGTTCTGAAATTAGTCTCATTGCCACACCTAATCACAAGGAAGCTAAAGAGTGTGGTCTTTATTTTTTTAAGAGACCTTTTACTCAGCTAAAAATTCCATGATACACCTTATGGTAGAAGTGGATTTTGTTTCTGTAAAAAGAAGAAGAGTTCAGACACTTGGGGAGAAGCTCACAGTCTTCACCATTGCGTCATTTCTTTAAAGGGTGCAATGGAAACATGGAGCCGATTTAGGAAAATATATGCTTTTGGATATATTGAGTTTGAAATGGGGCAGTAGGGTTGTGGTAGGCAGAATTCTAAGATGCCCCAAGATTTCTGACCTTCTGTTGTACACACCCTATATAAACTCCTCCCAGGGAACGGACTTTGAAATATCAGAGAGGCTTTCAAGAGAAAATTTCAAGTGGCAGGAGGAGGATGGAAGTCAAACTTGGAAGCTAATGAGAAAATGGTTGATGAGAAAGGTGTGGCATTGTTAACACTGAAAAACCATAGTCAGTCCAGCACACAAAACCCTCCACGTGCTGGTCACCCTCTCCCTCTCCAGATTCCTCTGCCAACCTCTTCCTGTGACACCATTTCAGGGGATGACTTGCAGGCTTCCGATTGGAGAAGCTAGGTGGGCACAACAGAAAACACTGACAAAAGCACTGACTTGAGGAAGAAGACAAGGAGGTCAGTTTGATTGAGTTTGATGGGTCCGTGAGAAGACAAGTGGAGAGATCCCAGAAACAGCTGGAACATTCAGAGAGATGGGAAAAGACAAATACTGATGGTAAAGAATCATTTCTCTCTCCCTCTCTCTCTCTCTCTCTCTCTCTCTCTCTCTCTCTCTCTCTCCTTCTCCTTTTGTAAACTATCAGTTTGTTAGCTCAGCAGGTCTGAGTCAGCTCACGGGAAGAATGGCTCAGCCCAGTCCGGCGTTGAGCTCCCGGTGCTCCTTCCTTGACCAGGGAGCTGTCACTGTCACAGGCTACACGATCTCCTGCCCTCCCCGCCTCTATAAATAAGTCGAGTTGAGAACAGTTTCCCTCTGACCAGGCTCTCCAGGCTCATCTTTAGATGTCGCCATTAATATCTGCGAAACAGACTGTAGGAAAAAGATTAAAAAGGCGACCTTTATTTAGCGTGGTGAAGAGAGGGAGGGAGAGCCGTGATGTTGCCAGGAATAAATTGCTGCTTTTATCTTTTCGTCTTCATGGAGGCCGGAGGAGGTGGGCTTGGGATACAGTTACGGAACTGATTCTCAAAGGGGTAGGGAATGGAGATTTTTGCCCTTGACTCCACCACCAAGGGCCATTGGGCAATGTTTAGAGACATTTTGGGTTATTGTAATTGTTGAGGGTGGGAAGACAATTGTCCTGGCACCTAGTGGTTAGAAGCTAGGGACGGCGCTCAACATCTTACAGTACACAGGACGGCCCCTACCCCCAAAATAGAAGTGTCTGGCCCCAAATGACAATGGTGTCCATGTTGAGAAATTCTGGATCAGAGGAATTTCAATTACTTAATTTCTTTTGAAGCACAGAACAAATAGTCACGTGGTCCACCTCAAAGAAAAGAGTACTTTCTGTGCTTGCTCGTTTAAGGATATATATGCTTGGGAACTGGAGGAGAACAGGACAGCTGTCAGAACCACAATGCCTTTGTTTCTCTCTCTTTGCCTGCTCCTGCCTCCTCACACTGCTGATTGGCCAAAACTTTTAAAATTCCAAGAGAGGCATCCTGATAGGCTTAGCCAATTACCACAGCTCCTTCAGAGACTCCACACAGACCAGCTTCCCGGGCTTTGGACAGCCTATGAATGGAGAATACCCTCTAGTCCAGGGGTACCCAAACTTTTTACACAGGGGGCCAGTTCACTGTCCTTCAGACCATTGAAGGGCCGGACTATAAAAAAAACTATGAACAAATCCCTATGCACACTGCACATATCTTATTTTAAAGTAAAAAAACAAAACAGGAACAAATCCAATATTTAAAATAAAGAACAAGTAAATTTAAATCAACAAACTGACCAGTATTTCAATGAGAACTATGCTCCTCTCACTGACCACCAATGAAAGAGGTGCCCTTTCCGGAAGTGTGGCAGGGGCCGGATAAATGGCCTCAGGGGGCCGCATGCGGCCCGCGGGCCATAGTTTGGGGACCCCTGCTCTAGTCAATGGTCTACGTCCCCATTCAATTGGAGGCCACTCTTACACAAGAAACAGTCTAGACATCTTCTCTGAATAGAACTGTGAGCAGAGCAGTATGAGTGAAAGGAGATACTGGAATCAAACACACTGTGACCAGCATCTTTGCGTTTTTCTGGCCCACTGCTATCTTTTTCTTGGTGTAGCAAAGATAAGGGCTGAATACAAAGCTATGGTTTTCCTCTTGACTCCAAAGTTGCGCTGTCCAAAATGGTAGCCGCCAGCCACGTGTGACTATTCAAACTTAAATTATACTGCTCACAAAAATTAGAGGATATTTCAAAATGAATATGAAGTGATAAAAAAAAAGAAGCATTTGATATTTTTTATTAAACAAGAACTTCAGAAAAACAAACAAGTCAAAGAAAGTTGTTTGATTATGCAAATGAGATGCAAAACCAACTTTTATTTCATTGGTGAAAATATACTATATATACAAAAGGCTGAAAGTACTGTAGTATCTGCATGTTCTCTGATCCCTTAATTTTTGTGAGCAGTATATTTAAAATTCAATAATATAAAAAATCCAGTGCCTCAGTTGTACTGACCACATTTCCAGTGCTCAACAGCCACATATGGCCAATGGCTGCCCCGTTGGGCAGCACAAATATAGAGCATTTCTATCACTGCAGAAAGTTCTATTGGACAACATTGCTCCAAAGGAAGAGTCTGACTACACTGGAAGGGATGGATATAAATGGAAGACATGTGTTAGGGTCAGCCCTAAAGTGAAATCTGAGTCGTATTTTTATCGACTCACAGACCTGACTGCTAGGTATGTGTGAAATACTGCATGCAACTGTGCAACTGTGTCCCAGGTCGGCGTGTCCTCCAGGGCTTGTGTGCGTCTGCTCAGTGAAGCAAGAGCTTGGAGAGTAATTTCACCTGAGGAGGACTGCTGTAACTCAGCCATTTGGAAAGGTGCTATAAATGTTTAAGAGTAAAGAACGAGTGAAGCAGCTCTGCATGGTGCATAATCAGCTTTTCAAACACCGTGACAATAGATGACACAGAAATCTACAGTTCAGGTGAACAAGCAAGTGTGACCAGAGCTATTAGGCTCACTGACACGCCCTCGGGAGGCTCTGAGGTCTTTGTCTCTCAGCTCCGATTTTTCTTGTCCTCTCCTCGCCTTCCCTGGTCTTATTTTGCCTCAAAAGAGAAAGCATTTTCTTTACCCTGTATGGTTGTCATTACTACTGTTCATCAAATACTTCCAACGCCCTGTCTTCCAGGCACAGGACAGGATTGCACTTCCTGTCCCTCCTGACTGGGGACTGAGCCCGTGAGACTAGCTCTGGCTGGTAAGGGGAAGTGCTCTGAGCCATTTCCTGTCAGAGCATTTGAGCTTTCTTCCAGGCCAGGAGCAACCTTCCAGCTGAAAACTGCTCCCCATCCTGGGTCCCTGAGTGGCCACCACATTCCATGGTCCCTGTCAACCCATGCTGGCAGTGTAATGTGAGCAGAACATAAACCTATGCTGTGTTCAGACACTTAGATTGGTGCATTTTTTTTAAGTGATAACCTAGTCAATCCAGGCTGGTCACTGTGCCCTTCATATAGTCATACCTCCAGCCTGTGTGTGACATTGCAGTTTGTTGTGGTCGTTAGCTCAGGTTGTTTCCTGTTACTTAGAAAAAGATGTGAGTTGAAAATTTTTATATTTGTATCAATCACCAAACTCGAATGTTTCTATGACTATTCTTTTTTTTCTTTAAACTTCTCTTTTTTATTGATTGATTGATTTAATTTTAGGGAGTGAAAGGGAGAGAGAAACACCAATTCGTTGTTCCACTTATTTATGCATTCATTTGTTGATTCTTGTATATGCCCTGACTGGGGATCTAGCCCACAACCTTAATGTGTTGGGACGATGCTCTGAGCTACCCAGCCAGGGCGTGACTATTCTTTTTTTATGGATGAAGGCTCTTTATAGTGGAAGAAGGGGCCTCCCCCCTCACTTGCTGAAAAAGGAAGATATTTCTTGCTTAAACTGGGTAAGTGTCAGCTCTCTCCATGGTCCCTTGCAGAATGACCTTGAGGCTTACAACTTCTTTGGAAAAGAAGCTCACAGTGGCTAATGACAGTAATGGGTCCAAGAGGAGACTAAAACACTGAGGGCAGCGGACAAGAATCATCTCAGCTCAGGAGACAGAAGTCACATCACAAGGGAAATGGACACACACTCCTGGAACAAGAAAGGCCTCACATTCATTCATTCATTAGCAAATGATCATTGAGTATCTAATATGTGTTCCACCAGATGAAGCTTACTTCCTGGTGTGTGTGTGTGTGTGTGTGTGTGTGTGTGTGTGTGTGTGTGTGTGTGTGTGTGACAGGAAATAAACAAGTGAAGGAAATAAGCAGGAAAGAGATGGAGTAACAGGGAAAAGGTGGGCAGGGATGGCCTCTCTGAAGAGCTGACACTTGACCTGGAGAAAAAGGAGTCAATCATTGCAAAGAGCAGAGAAACATCCGAGATAGAGAAAAGGCAGTTCAGGGGCCTTGGGGGCAAAGGCCTCGGCATATCTGATAAGTTGCAGGGGAGGGGTTCCCAAAAGCTGTATCACTGGGTGTGATGAATGGTGAGAGGGATGAGTCAGAGAGGCGGCAGGGCCTTTGGGCCAGAGTGAGGACTTCAGGCTCCATTCTGAGAGGATGAGGACGCCATGAGGAGACTGGGAAGGGGGTGATGTTGGCAAACACCTCTGTGAAGTCCTGAAAGGAAATATTTTTTACCTCGTAGGCCATGTAATCTCAGCTGCACCTGCTTGGCTCTGCAAAAGCAGCCACAGTCAAGACGAAGGAATGTGGTTGTATTATAATAAACAATTAAATCTGGACAATCTTTCAATGGACAATTAAATCTGAACTTCACGTTTTCATGTGTCACAAAATATTATGCTCTAGATTTTTTTTTTTGACCATTTAATAATGTAAAAACCATTTTTAGCTTATGGACCATACAAAACCAGAAGCCGCTTGGATTTGGCCTGCGGGCCAGTAGTTGGCCAACCCCTGGTTTTTATCACTCAGGCCAGATGACATTTGGAGCAAAGAAACTGGTTCAGAGGCTTTTGCAAAATAATCCATCAGGAGAAGATGAAGGAGGCTTAACTTGGATGGTTATAGTGGAGGTGACAAGAAGGATTTGAGAGCTTCCCTGGGGGACTGGGGCACAGTATGTGCTATTGTACAGGACATGAGGATGAGAGAAAGACGAGTCAAGGACAGTGGGTGGTGGTACCATTCAGGGTGAGGAATCCCTTTGGAAATTCACAAGGTACAATAGAAATTGAAGGCTCAGACAAATCTCACAATAAACCCATTCAACTTTGTTGAAATCAGTAATTCTCCAACTTGGTAGATTCCTATTGAAACCATTTGCTTATCTAGAGTTTAAGGAAAGCACCTTTGCTCTCGTTTTATTAGAATACAGCCATGCGCTCTAACCTAGTGGGCATCTGCTTGCTGGGTGCCAGGCATTGCTTGGGTCCTTAGGCTGCAGGTGTGAGAGTTTACACCATGTTCCCTTTGCTGACCCTTTCTTTGCTGCTCTGAAAGGGTAGGAGGCCTGAGCCTTCCTAGATAGGGAATTAGTTTTAGCTTGACTCATGCTCTAGGTGAAGGAGCCATCGAGTGTTGTTATGACATAAATGAGGAGGGAGAAGGGGTTTCTGATAGAACAGTTTCTTAAGAAGAGGAGGGATTTTGCCTGAAAAGAGCTCAGAAGGTAGACTTGGCCAAAGACCACTGCAAGGAGAATTATTTGAAACTGGGTGCCCAATGGAAACCCAGTCATTGCCTCAGAGTGCCTCCCCTCCATTCTAACAGTCATTGCCACCCCCCCCCCCCCGTCATCCTGTCACTGCCCTTTCTGCCAGCTTTCAGCCTCGCGATGCCTTGTGCAATCCAACTTTTGGCTTTCTGTGTGGAAATACAGCCCCTCGACCCCCAGCCTCTCCATTCCCCTCAAGCCCCAGAAAAGAGGGGTGGGATCCTGAGCTCTCAGTGAGGTGACGGTTGGGAGGGGTGAGTATTTGGAGGACTGAACTAAATGAGTTTAAGGTGGGCAGAGCTGGAGCAATGATTACAGGCACCTCTGCCAGGTAAGCATTATTACCCCATTCCACAGATGAGAAACTGAGGCTCAGGCAGCATAGCTACTTGGAGGTAGAGTAAGAAATTGAACCCAAGTGGGTCTTACTTGAAAGTTTGGGTTCTTGACAGCAGTCAACCCCACCCTCACCCCTCTGAGGTGCCAGCATCCACCTGCACAGCACAACAGAGGACCAATGTCTGCTCCTCTGGACAGCAGGACCTCTCCACAGTTGTCACTGCTTCACTACCTCCAAATCAACAAAGATGTACTGGAACTCTGTCACTGTAATGTACTTTTTAGTCCATAGTTTTATTTTCCCATTGATTTGAGAGGGAGAGAGAGAGAGAGAGAGAGAGAGAGAGAGAGAGAGAGAAAGAAGCATCAACTTATTGTTCTTCTTAGCTGTGTACTCATTGGTTGCTTCTCATATACGCTCTAACAGGGGATCAAACCTGTAACCTCGGAGCACTGGGATGACGATCTATCAACTGAGCACCCGGCTAGGGCCTCAAGGCCAGTTTAAATGTAATACTTTCCTTGCTCTTCATAACCTCCCAGAATAACAATTAAAAGTTTTAAAATAATATAAAAAAAATACAAGGGTAGGCCTGACCTGTGGTGATACAGTGAATAAAGCATCAACCTGGAATGTTGAGGTCGCCAGTTTGAAACCTCAGGCTTGCCTGGTCAAGGCACATATTGGAATTGATGCTTCCTGCTCCTCCCCCCTTCTCTCTCTCTCTCTCCTCTATAAAATGAATAAGTAAAGAAAAAAAAAGATAAAAATAAATAAATAAATACAAAGATAAAGATGCCATTCTAAAGGGAAAATGGTTACACAGTAGGCAGACATTACAACTCCCTCCTCCCAGAATCAAAATGGATTACAACTTAACTTAGGAACAATCATCTTGAAAAACCAACTTTCAAGATGGTTTGGACTAAACTAAGAGGGCTCTATAACCAAGCATCACTGAAGGAACCACACTGAGCTGGTAGGAAAGGCAGAGATGTGGAAAGGGCTGTCCTGCTCTCAGGAGTAAGAGGCGGCCTGGAAGGTCTCTCATAGTGGAGTAGGTTTTCCGGAGAGTTGTGGGCCCTCAGTCACAGGACTAGAACCCCAGCCTGGAGTCCCATAGACTAGAGGAGGCATATGGACAGCAGTTAGCTGACAGAATAACCAGTTAACCAGTTATTGTTTGCAAGAGGAAGACAGAACTCTCAGACCCAGGCTCTGTCTTAAAGGGACCGCACAGAAAACCATTCACAGCCACTTCCGGGTCTCAGGAAGCAGGGAGCACCGAGAGGACTGGAGTTGTGAGAAAAGAGTGTAGTCTCAGGGGCACAGGGAGAGACTGTGGGGGACAGCCACCCTGACCCCTGTACTGGGTCACTCCCTAAACCTAAAGTGTCCATTATTCCTGGGAGAACCAAGACAACAAGGGGAAGTAATTACCTCACCCACCAGAGGCTCTCCTGCTCCAGCCAGTGCAGAGAGACACTTAGAAGCAGGGGGCCCATCAGAGACACAGGATCTGAGTGCTGAGGTCTGGGCTACATTGGTCCCCCAACCTGCTGAGTATCCTCTGAAGGGCGGGAGGGCCCAGCTGCAGTGGTGCTTGGTCTGCATGGCTGATGGGGGTGGAACCCTGCCAGGCGGGAGTCACCTGCATCAGCGAGGGGCAGACCCCAGCAGGGTGAGGCATCCTCTGCACCTGAAGGGGACAGAGCCAGGAGGCCAGTGCAGCGATGGTAAGGGGCAGAGCCTAGAGAGGCTTCCGGCATGCCCACTGGGGGTGGAGCCCAGAGAGGTACCCCACGTGCCTGTGAAGGGCAGAGCCCAGAGGCCCACGCTGTGAAAGAGAGGGATAGAGCCAGAAGAGGTGTCCCTCACACCTGTGGGGGTGGAGCCTGGAGAGGCAGCCCATGCACCCATGGGGGGACAGAGCCCAGCAAGGCAAGGAGTCCCCTGTGCCCACAAAGCAGCCTGAGCTGTGGCTTGCAAGCCCATGCTGGTGTCCAAGTGCCTGAGGAGGTGGAAGCAGAGGGTGGCTGGTGGAAAATACCTAAATTTAGGAATAGAGAGGCCACACACACTGGCCAAGAGTGGATAAAAGCCAGCCTAGGAGTGCAGCTGATAGTTACAATGACATCAGGGTCCAGCAGAGGCAGACACAAATTCTGGATTGCCTGTAGCTCCAAGAAAGTTTCTAAGGGCCAGTCAAAAGCAGTGATCTCCATGGACCTGTGCCAGGTTCCAACCAGGGAGGTCCAGGGCTGCTACATCCAGTGGCCAGATATGGAGAACATATGCTCAGGACCTAACAACCATAGTTAGAGTGGTATCTTAAAGAAAAGCTCCTCACACCTGACCCAGCTGAGGCATAGAACACACTGTCACAAACAGCAAAAAGATCAGTAGCAGCAGACAAGTAACCCACAGTGGATTACAAACAGCTGAAGCCATCCAAGAAGATTTAGAAACAACACAACTGAAAGCTAGAGGCAGACAACACCAAGCCTATACTCAGCTAGCTACACAAAAACACATCCAAAGGAGCAGTCTATACAGAGACAGTATGGGAAGACAGAGAAGTGCAATTCAATGAATCAACAAGAGAAATTCCCATAAAAAGAACTGAATGAAATGGAAATAAAAAAAAATATCAGATGCACAGTTTAGAATAATGATTGTTAGGATGCTCAAGGATCTTAGAGCAACAATAGATGGACAAAATGAGCACCTAAACAAAGAGATAGCTGGCATCAAAAAGGACATTGAAATCATAAAAAAAGAATCAGACAGAAATGACAAACACAATACCAGAAATGAAGACTATGCTAGAAGAAATTAAAAGCAGGCTGGCTGAAGCAGAGGATTGAATCAGTGATTTAGAGGACAAGATCAGCAAAAGCATGGAAGCAGAACAGCAAAAAGAAAAGAGGATCAAAAAGTCTGAGGAAACTCTAAGAGAGCTCTGTGACAACATAAAGAGAAACAACATCCACATAATAGGGGTTCCTGAAGGAGAAGAGAAAGAAAAAGGGATAGAGAACCTGATTGAAGAAATCATACACGAAATCTTCCCTAAATTGATGCAGGAAAAAGTCACAACAGTTCAAGAAGCTCAGAGAATCCTGTTAAAGAGGAACCCAAAGAGACTTACACCAAGACACATCATAATTTAAATATCATATCAAAGCTAAGAGATAAAGAAAGAATACTAAAAAGTGCAAGAGAAAAGCAGTCAATCACCTATAAAGGAGCCCTGGTAAGGATGACATCTGACTTCTCAACAGAAACACTTGAGGCTAGAAGGGAATGGCAAGAAATATTCACAGCAATGCAGACCAAGAGCCTACAATCAAGACTTCTTTATTCAGCAAGGCTATCATTTAAAATTGAAGGAGAAATTAAAAGCTTCCCAGACAAAAAAACCCCCAAAAACTCAAGGAATTCATTACAACTAAACCAATGCTGCAAGAAATGTTAAGGGGCCTGTTGTAAGCAGAACAAAGGGGGTAAAATCTAGTAAAAGAGGAATGTAAAAGAGAGGGAAAATGGCGAGGGAGTAGGTGGACATTACAATTACCACCTCCCAGAACCAAAGTGAATTACAACTTAACTTAGGAACAATCATCTTGAAAAACCAACTTTGGACTAAACTAAGAGGAATCTATAACCAAGCATCACCAAAGAAACTACACTGAGCTGGTAGGAAAGGCAGAGATGCAGAAAGGGCTGCCCCACTTCCAGGAGTGAGAGGTGGCCCAGGGGAATGTAGATTTGAAAAATAAAGTGTCAATAAACAACTACATATCAATAATAACCCTCAATGTAAATGAATTAAATGCTCCAATCAAAAGACATAGAGTAGCTGCATGGATAAGAAAACAAGACCTGTACATATGCTCTACAAGAGACACACCTCAAAACAAAAGCTATACATAGATGGAAAGTAAAGGGATGGAAAAAATATTTCATGCAAATGGAAATGAAAAAAAAGTTGGGGTAGCAATACTTATATCTGACAAAATAGACTTTAAAACAAAGGCTATAGTAAGGGATAAAGAAGGTCACTACATAATGATAAAAGGAGTAATTCAACAGGAAGATATAACCATTATATATATCTATGCACCTAATATAGGAGCACCTAAATATATAAAACAGATTTTGATGGACATAAAGGGTGAGATCAACAGCAATACTATAATAGTAGGGGATTTCAATACCCCACTAACAGCACTGGATAGATCCTCAAGAAAGAATATTAACAAAGAAACAGCAGACTTAAAGGACACATTAGGTCAACTGGATTTAATAGATATCCTCAGAACCTTTCACCCTAAAACAACAGAATATACATTCTTTTCAAGTGCTCATGGTACATTCTCTAGGATAGACCACATGTTAGGACACAAAACAAGTCTCAATAAATTTAAGAAGATTGAAATCATATCAAGCATCTTCTCAGATCACAAGGGCATGAAACTAGAAATCAACTACAATAGAAAAACTGAAAAGCACTCAAACACTTGGAAACTAAATAGCATGTTATTAAATAACAAATGGGTTGACGATGAGATCAAGGAAGAAATAAAAAATTTTCTTGAAATAAATGAAAATGAACATACAACAACTCAAAATTTATGGGACACAGCAAAAGCAGTCCTGAGAGGAAAGTTCATAGCATTACAGGCATACTTTAAGAAGCTAGAAAAAGCTCAAATAAATCATTTAACCCTGCATATAAAAGAACTAGAAAAAGAACAGAAAGTAAACCCAGAGGAAGTAGAAGGAAGGAAATATTAAAGATCAGAGTGGAAATAAATGACATAGAGGCTAAAAAAAACAATACATAGGATCAATGAAACCAAGAGCTGGTTCTTTGAAAAGGTAAACAAGATTGATGAACCTTTAACCAGACTCACCAAGAAAAAAAGAGAGAGGACTCAAATAAATAAAATTAGAAATGAGAGTGGAAGACATGGACAAGAGTGTGGTGGTTATAAGGGGGGGAGAAGGGACTGGGGGAGAGGGAAGGGGAGGGGCACAAAGAAAACTAGATAGAAGGTGACGGAGGACAATCTGACTTTGGGTGATGGGTATGCAACATAATTGAATGACAAGATAACCTGGACATGTTTTCTTTGAATATATGTACCCTGATTTAGTGATGTCACCCCATTAAAATTAATAAAAAATTATTTATAAAAAAAATGAGAGTGGAGAAGTAACAACTGACACAGCAGAAATACAAAGGTTTGTAAGAAAATACTATGAAGAACTGTATGCCAAAAAATTAAGACAACCTAAGTGAAATGGACAAATTCCTTGAAACATATAATCTTTCAAAAATCAATCTGGAAGAATAAGAAAACCTAAACAGACTGATTACAACAAATGAGATCAAAACAATTATTGAAAAACTCCCAACAAACAAAAGCCCTGGGTCAGATGGCTTTACAGGAGAATTCTACCAAATATTCAAAGAAGAACTAACTCCTATCCTTCTCAAGCTATTTCAAAACATTCAAGAAGAGGGAAGACTTCCAAACTCCTTTTATGAGGAGAGCATAATTCTGATTCCAAAACCAAGCAAAGACAATACAAAGAAAGAAAACTATAGGCCAATATCCCTGATGAATTTAGATGCTAAAATTCTCAACAAAATATTAGCAAACCAGATCCAGGCCATTTATGACAAACCCATAGCCAACGTCATACTCAATGGGCTAAAATTAAAAGCAATGCCCCTTAAATCAGGAACAAGGCAGGGGTGCCCCCTTTTACGACGCTTATTCAACATAATCCTAGCCACAGCAGTCAGACAACAAGAAGAAATAAAAGGCATCCAAATTTGAAAAGAAGTAAACTATCCTTATTTGCAGATGATATGATACCGTACATCAGGGGTCCCCAAACTTTTTACACAGGGGGCCAGTTCACTGTCCCTCAGACCGTTGGAGGGCCGGACTATAAAAAAAAATTATGAACAAATCCCTATGCACACTGCACATATCTTATTTTAAAGTAAAAAAACAAAACGGGAACAAATACAATATTTAAAATAAAGAACAAGTAAATTTAAATCAACAAACTGACCAGTATTTCAATGGGAACTATGCTCCTCTCACTGACCACCAATGAAAGAGGTGCCCCTTCCGGAAGTGGGGCGGGGGCCGGATAAATGGCCTCAGGGGGCCGCATGTGGCCCGTGGGCCGTAGTTTGGGGACCCCTGCCGTACATAGAAAACCGTAAAGTCTCAGACAAAAAACTACTGGACCTGATAAATGAATTCAGCAAGGTGGCAGGCTATAAAATTAATATTCAGAAACCAGAGGCATTTTTATACACCAACAATGAACTGTCTCAAAGAGAAATTAAGGAAAAAATCCCCTTCAATATTGTAACAAAAAAAATTAAGTACTTAGGAATAAATTTAACCAAGGAGGTTAAAGACTTGTACTTGGAAAATTATAAAACATTAATAAAAGAAATCAAGTAAGATACAAATAAGTGGAAGCATATACTGTGTTCATGGATAGAAAGAATAAACATCATTAAAATATCTATATTACCCAAGGCAATTTATAAATTCAATGCAATTCCCATTAAAATACCAATGACATACTTCAAAGATATAAAACTAATATTTCAAAAATTTATATGGAACCAAAAAAGAACACTAATAGCCTCAGCAATTGTGAAAAAGAAGAATAAAGTGGGTGGTATCACACTTCCTGATATCAAATTATACTACAAGGCCATTGTACTCAAAACAGCCTGGTACTGGCATAAGAACAGGCATATAGATCAATGGAACAGAACAGAGAACCCAGAAATAAACCCACACCTTTATGGACAATTGATATTTGACAAAGGAGGTAAGAGCTTACAATAGAGTAAAAACAGTCTTTTTAACAAATGATGTTGGGAAAATTGGACAGCTACCTGCAAAAAAAATGAAACTAGACCACCAACTTACACCATTCACAAAAATAAACTCAAAATAGATAAAAGACTTAAATGTAAGTTGTGAAACCGTAACCATCTTAGAAGAAAACATAGGCAGTAAGCTCTCCGACATCTCTCGCTGCGATATAGGTGCTGATTTATCTGCACAGGCAAGTGAAATAACGGGCAGGATGAACAAATGGGACTATATGAAGCTAAAAATCTTTTGCACAGCTAAAGACAATATGAATATAAAAAGACAAACCACACAATGGGAGAACATATTCGACAACACATCTGATAAGGGGTTAATAACCAAAATTTGTAAAGAACTTGTAAAGTTCAACACCAGGAAGATAAACAATCCAATCAAAAAATGGGCAAAAGAAATGAATAGACACTTCTCCAAAGAGGACGTACAGATGGCCAATAGGCAGTTGAAAAAATGTTCAACATCACTAATCATTAGAGAAATGCAAATTAAAACCACAATGAGATATCACCTCACACCAGTCAGAATGGTGCTCATCAACAAAACAACACAGAATAAGTGCTGAGGAGGGAACCCTCCTGCACTGCTGGTAGGAATGCAGACTGGTGCAGCCACTGTGGAAAACAGTATGGAGATTCCTTAAAAAATTAAAATTGGAACTGCCCTTTGACCCAGCCATCCCACTTTTAGGAATATATCTTAAGAACACCAAATCAGCCTGACCAGGTGGTGGCGCAGTGGATAGAGCATCAGACTGGGATGCGTAAGGACCCAGGTTCGAGACCCCGAGGTCGCCAGCTTGAGTGCGGGTTCATCTGGTTTGAGCAAAAGCTCACCAACTTGAGCCCAAGGTCGCTGGCTCAAGCAAGGGGTTACTCAGTCTGCTGAAGGCCCACAGTCAAGGCACATATGAGAAAGCAATCAATGAACAACTAAGGTGTTGCAATGCACAATGAAAAACTAATGATTGATGCTTCTCATCTCTCTCCGTTCCTGTCTGTCTGTCCCTGTCTATCCCTCTCTCTGACTCTCTCTCTGTAAAAAAAAAAAAAAAAGAGCACCAAATCACTAACTCAAAAGAAGAAATGCACCACCATGTTCATGGCAGCATTGTTTACAATAGCCAAGACCTGGAAATAGCCCAAGTGTCTGTCAGTGGACGAGTGGATTAAAAATCTGTGGTACATAGACATGATGGAATACTATGGGGCCATGAAAAAGAAGAAAATCTTACCTCTTGCGACAACGTGGACAGACCTGGAAACTATTATGCTAAGTGAAATAAGCCAGGCAGAGAAAAAAAAATATCGTATGACCTCACTCATTTGAGGAATCCAATGAACAATGTGAACTGAGGAACAGAATAGAGGCAGAGGCGGGATCAAAGGGACCAGAGGGAAAGCGGACAGAGGGAAAGGGGATAGAGGATGGGATCAGAGAAGGGAAAGAGATTGGTGAAATTATATACACATAACACAGCGTTATAGAGAGCAGAAAAGCAAATCCTGGAGGGGAGGGGAGAGGGTGTTTGAGGGAGGAGGGCAAGAGGGATGTTGAGGGGAACATGGGGGTGGGGGAATGTATTTGGTGGGACACTTGAATCTATGTAAACACAATAAATTTAAATCAATAATAAAAAAAAAGGATGCCATTCTGTACTCTCACCCCCAAGAAATAACCTCTGTACAACATTTCGGCATTTTTGCTTTTCTACTTTGCATTTTATGTTTATACTTTTAAAAAGTATATAAATAATATATGAATATAGTGTTTCTTACCCTCCAAAAATAAATAAATAAATTAGATATAATGAAGAACATTATTGTTGCCCTTGACCTCCATCACCACGTCTTCCTAACCCCCTCCCACCACCAGGAGAAACTCGGTTATAAACATGGTAAATTTCTTCCAACTGATAAAAATGCAATTTATGTACATAATTGTGTCCACAGAAAATATAGAACTTGGTTTTGCAATTTTTACTTCCAGGAACCAGTGTTATTCTGTGCATATCATTTCACGCCTTGCTTTTATTACCCAGTTATAGGTGATCCTTGGGTTACAAACAAGATCGGTTCTGTAGGCTTGAAAATATTTAAGTATTTATATGCACAGAAAGGTAAAAATAAATACTATGTTAAGACAAACACCTGTCTAAGTTGCATTTAATAAGTAAATGTACCTGTTCCAACTTACATACAAATTCAACTTCAGAACAAAGCTACACAACCTATCCTGTTTGTAACCCAGGGACTGCCTGTATTATTATTTGAGATCTACCCATGTTGATACATATTCATCTAACTCATTTCCTTTTTTATTTTATTTTTTTAGCCGTGGAGAAGTTTTTAATCATCGCAAAGTGAAGAAGACCTTTGAAAGTACAAAACAAAATCTAGATGCCATTAAAAATTGATCATTTCGGCTATGTACAAATAAAAGTCGGCAAAGCAAAAGCCACCATAAGCAGAGCCAGAAGACAAATGACTATGGACATATATTTGCATTTCATACCATAGGAAAATAGATAATTTTCCTTTCTTAGCTTTATTGAGCTGAGATGTAAGATATATAAAATGTACATCATGATGACTTGATAAACGTATACATTGTGAAAGGCTCCCTCTCTGCTTAAAACATTTATCACCTCACATATTTATCTTCTGTGTGTGAGAGAGGACATTTAAGTTTTACTCTTGTAACAAATTTCAATATACAATACAGTGTTATCAACTATAGGCACCATGTTTTACATTAGATCCTTGGTACTTATTCATCTTAAAACTGAAAGTTTGTACCCTTTTACCAACATCGCCCTAGTTCTCCACCCCCAGTCCTTGGCTACCACTTTCCTACTATCCCTTTCTATGAGTTTGACTTTTTGTTCTCAGATCCCACATATAAGGGATACCATGCAGTACCAGTCTTTCTCTGACTTACTTTGTTTAGCATATCATGCCCATCCCTGCAGTCGCAACTGGCTTGATAATATTCCACTGTATAAGTATACCTCATCTTCTTTATCCATTCATCTGTTGACAGGCATTTAGGTTGTTTCCATATCTTGGCTATTGTGACTAATGCTGAAATAAACATAGAGGTGTGGCTACCTCTTCACTATCCGGTTAACACTTCCTTTGGATATATACCCAGAAGTGGGATTGCTGGATCATATAGTAGTACTAATTTTAATTGTTTGAGGAAGTTTCATACTGTTTCCCACAGTGGTTGCACCAATTTACATTCCCACCAATAGTGCACAAGGGTCCCCTTTGTCCACATCCTTGCCAACTCTAATCTCGTGTCCTTTCTGGTGGTAGCCATTCTAACAGGTGTGAAGCATGATCTCATTGGGGCTTTGATTTGCACTCCCCTGACGATTGATGGTGTTGAGCACCTTTTCACGTACCTGTTGGTCATTTGTGTATCTTCTTCAGGAAAATGTCTATTCAGTTCCTCTGCCCACTTTTAATTGCACTTTCTTTTGCTATTGAGTTGTACGAGTTATTTATTTATTTTGGATATTAAACCTTTATCAAATACATGATTTGCAGATATTTTCTCCCATTCTGTCAATTGCCTTTCATTTTGTTGATGGTTTCCTTTGCTGTGCATTTTTTAAAACTTCTCAAGATTTCAAGGCATCCATCTAGCAAAGCCGTCAGTCAGGTATCGTAGGAATCCAGCCATTGCATTTATTTACTAGGCTGCTCACCCATCCTTCTTTGATGGCACGTTGGAATTGCTGCCACACTGAACGTTCTCACGTGGGTCTTTCTGCACATGGGTGTGATCCACAGGGGAGCTACCACCGATTGTCAACAAAGCCATCAAACTGAGTTACTGCCAGGTCAGCCCTGTGCAAGGGTGCTATTTTCCTACTGCAGTGACAACCCTTGAAATTGTCAGACTTTAAAGTTTTAACTTGGTCTCTCCTATTCATATAATTTTCAAGAAAAAAAAAACAGAACAGAACAAAGTAACAACAAACCCACATCCACCAGGACAAATGAAAACCCACCCCCTTCACTCAGCGGCCACTCCCACTCCCACCACTGCAGAGCCCTCCGATGCCTTCTGTGCCCTGCTGGCCCGTCCCCCACAAAGCTGTGGAGTGCTTTTTTTAAAATGAAATATTTCAAACACTGAGACAAGAGGATCGTATAATAAAACACCCATGTGCCCACTTTATCAAATACCCAGCCTTATCAATCTTTAACATTTTGTTGTATTTATTTCCCATCCACATTAGACTTTTCCTACAAATTTAATCAGTGGTAACCATAACCATAAAACAATCTATAGAACTGTTTTTGCATATTTTGAAGCTTTTTATAAATGGCATCAGACAGAGTGCATCTTTCTGCAACTTTCTTGATTTAGACACTGGTTTTGAGGCATCATGTTGATATATGTATCTCCTGTTCATTTACACCAACTGCAGCACTCTTTTCTGTTACAGAAATACATCACAGGTTATCCATTCTCCTGTGATGCCAGGTTCCCATTATTACAAAGAGTGCTGGGTGGGCATTTCTGTTTATGCATAACAATGTCCCTAAGCAATAATGTCTGTGAGTAGAACTGCTGGGTATAAGGATAAACCCCTCAGCTCTGCTAGATTTTGCCAAAGTGCTCTTAAAGTGATTATACCAGTTTACACTCCTAAAAATGTAAGCACGTGGCCCTGGCCGGTTGGCTCAGCGGTAGAGCGTCGGCCTAGCGTGCGGAGGACCCGGGTTCGATTCCCGGCCAGGGCACACAGGAGAAGCGCCCATTTGCTTCTCCACCCCTCCGCCGCGCTTTCCTCTCTGTCTCTCTCTTCCCCTCCCGCAGCCAAGGCTCCATTGGAGCAAAGATGGCCCGGGCGCTGGGGATGGCTCTGTGGCCTCTGCCTCAGGCGCTAGAGTGGCTCTGGTCGCAATATGGCGACCCCCAGGATGGGCAGAGCATCGCCCCCTGGTGGGCAGAGCGTCGCCCCTGGTGGGCGTGCCGGGTGGATCCCGGTCGGGCGCATGCGGGAGTCTGTCTGACTGTCTCTCCCCGTTTCCAGCTTGAGAAAAAATGAAGAAAAAAAAAAAAAAATGTAAGCACGTGTTAATATCCAAATGTTTAAGATCTGACAGTGTCTTCACATGTATTTAATGTGCAGCTTCCTGATTCCTTTTGACAGCAAGCAGTTTTTCAGATTGGCTTATTGACCATTTGGTCTCCCACTTCTATAAAATGTCTGTTTGCAATATTTGCCATTTAAAGAAAAATTGTCTTTTTTAAAAAATTGATTTGTAGGTCTTTTTAATAGACTCCAGATGCTAACTCATTGTCAGTAATTTGCATTGCAAACAATTTCTTCAATCTGCGTCTTGTTTTTAACTGTTCTTTGTATCTATCGTTGTATAAAAGTTCTAAATTTTAATGAAGTCAAATTTATCAATTCTTTTTTGTAATTGGAAGCTTTTGTGTCTCATTTAAGAAATTCTTTCCCTCTCAACTTTAGACTACAAAGATATTCTACTATATTTTCTCCTAAGTATTGTAAAGTTCTGTTTTTCACATTAGTCTTTAATCTACATAGACTTTCGGTAGTATCTATGAAGACCGATTATCCCTTAAAGA
Source organism: Saccopteryx leptura (assembly GCF_036850995.1). NCBI lineage: Eukaryota > Metazoa > Chordata > Mammalia > Chiroptera > Emballonuridae > Saccopteryx > Saccopteryx leptura. The sequence continues at coordinate 305,573,514 of NC_089504.1, read as the reverse complement.
TAACAATTTGTCCCAGTATCATGTTTTAAATATTCTTCTTTTCCCTCTTAATGTAATGCAGCCTCTCTCATATATCAAGTTTCTAACTATAAAGGAGTTTATTTTCTGGACTGTAGTCTATTTAATTCATGGGGCTACTTTTCTGTCCTTGTGCCAATACCACACTTAGTATAACTTGATAACAAATCTTCGCATCTAGTAGGTAAAGTCCTCCCTACTCCTTGTGATAACTCTTCACAATTTGCTTAGCTCTAGATTTATAGATTAAATTCAGAAGAGCTGACACTTTTATGATAGTATCTTCCAAACCATGAATATTACCCATGAACATTCATAAATCTCCATTTATTTAGACCTTTTTTATGTCTTTCAATAATAGTTTGTGATCTTTCTCCACAATTGGTTTGCATATCTATTGTTAAATTTATTCCAAAATGTCTTAAAGTTTATTGCAATGGTGAATGACATTTTTATAATATATTTTCCAATTGGTTATTATTTAAGTATAGAAATAGTATGGATATTTTTTATGTTGGCTTCTTTTGGGAATTTTACTGAGTTCTCTCTCTTTTTAGTTCTATTTGTTTTTCTGGTTATTTTCATGGTAAAAAATTCCTGGCACATCCACTTCTGGAAGAAGCAGCCTAGATACTATGACAAGTCTTGTGGCCACAGTAATGTCTATCCTGCTCAAAACATGTCTCTTATTACACAGCCAAGATTGCAAGAAGTAAGTGAAATCTCCAAGAGAGCTGAAACCAAAGTGTGAAGTTATAAGTATACAAGAAAGATGGGGTTGCCTGTAAGACTTGTGGCTAGTAGCATGGAGGAGCTGAAACCCAAACCCTTGCAGTAAAGCTGGGACCCAGAAAGATGGCTAACGCAGCCACCACCTCAGGTTGATACACACCTTAGTGTCCAGAAAAAGCAAATGCAATTCTTCTCTGAAGAAGGTCATCTTTATTTAAGGCCCAAAGGTTAATATCTATCATGTGAACTCACAATAAAAAAAAAAATCTCCAAAAGCACAAGAAAGCAAACTCCCATGAGTGAGAGTCCGGAGAAACAACCAATAGCAAGGTTAGATTCTTAAGAAGATCAGATATTGGAATCATTAGATAGAGGGTTTAAAGCAGAGGTCTCAAACTTGCGGCCCGCGGGCCGCATGCAGCCCGCCGAACAATTTTGTGCGGCCCGCAGACTAATCCACGAAGTTCAAAATATTTTGGATAAAATTAAGTAAGCCTAGGGGTCTACTTGTATTTTTCATTTCTCTAGCATCCTAGCTAGATATTAGCTCAGTTAACAGCAGTTGTGATGCGAACTACAGTTTCTGGTCGTTTTGTGACACTGAGTAAACTGCATGTACAATTGTGCTTGTTGTACTGATTTTTTTTTTTGTTTTCAAGGGCAGTGAGAAAAGTGTTGCGTAACAGTTGCCTTTTGTAGACCTAGTGCGGCCCACCGAACGGCTGTGATCTTGCTCTGCGGCCCACATGCTGAGTTGAGTTTGAGACCCCTGGTTTAAAGGAACTATGTTGGGAGTGAGAGATTGAATCACAAAAGTGGGCTAGCAATGAAAGACTATCAGGTTAGAAAGAATTTACAAAATTGATAAACACATAGTACTTACAGATATAAAACATATAATTTTACACAAAGAAAACCAGTTAAAAAGTGACGGAAGACAATTGGACTTTGGGTGATGGGAATGCAGCATAATCAAATGTCAAAATAACCTAGAGATGTTTTCTCTGAACATATGTACCCTGATTTATCAATGTCACCCCATTAAAATTAATTTTAAAAATAAATTTTAAAAAATAATAAAATAAAATAAAACATATAATTTTTAAACAAAACTGTCAGAATAATGTGGATAGCAAATTAGACCCAATTGAAGACTTAGTTGAAGAGAGAATTAATGAACTGGAAGATAAATATGAAGATATTACCAGTAATTTAGTACAGATTAGAACACAGAAATTATGAAAAAGTTTAAAAGATATGAAATAATCCAGTATATGTCTGATAAGAGTCCAAGAGGAGAAATAGAATAGAGAAGAATTGAAGAGATAATGGCTGAGAATTTTCTGAAATTGGTGAAAGATATCAATTTTGACTTATCTGAAGCAGGATACACTAAAAAGAAAAATTTAACCTAATGTAGTAGGTAGAATATCCACAAATTCTTTGACACTTCTCCCTTCAAAAGGTAGAGCCAATTCCCCTCCCTGTGCATGTAGGTTTGATGTAATGACTTCTGTATCTTTGGGTGTTGTTGCTTTTGTTTGTTTTTGGCCTTTCCTTCTCCCTTCTTGAGAGTTACCAATAGCCCCCCCTCCCCATTCACTCTTTAACCTGTAATAATCTTATCTATTCTGCTTATTTAGTTATTAGATTTTCCATATCTAATATTATGTTTCAACTGTTATATTTTTCATACCCAATGCTGTCTCTTCTTGGTTCTTTTTTATGTTTTCTCATTTTGTTTCATATTTTTAATATCTTCTTTTATCTTTCTGTGTTTATGAGACTAATTAGAACATTTTGGCCCATCTGTTCTATTATTTATGCTTCTGATGAAGTCTAAAACTCAATATGTTGTTTTTCTTTTGAAATATTTGTGCTCTTTAGCGTTCTCATTTCCCCTGGGGCCATGGGTACTCTGCGGAGGGCCAGACCCTTGTGCTTGTCACTCTAAATTAGCTCTGCAGGCATGAGGGCGGGGCAGAGGAGATCTAGATATCAGAAAATCTCAGCTCTTACCCCACAGAACAATTTACTGTGTCAGGGACAAACAGACACACACAACACCACACACACACACATACACACTCATCCCTCTCCCTAAGGAAAACAGTACTAGGAGGTAATACTTTTTAGATCATAATTTCCCAGCCCTGGGGATTTATAAAGTGGGGACAGACTATCCAAGGATAATTAGTCCCTATCAATTTTTCTCAGCTCCACACAAATATGGCACTTCTAATTTTATTCCCACTGAACTCTAAATTAGAGGTCTGGGTCACAGTAACTGCACACAAACAGATACTATTTGTCCCAAAGCAATGGCAGGGGAGAAGCAAGAGCACTCTCAACAGTTTCCGGGTTCTTCAGAACTCCTTTTGTGGTGTTGTAATTCCTCTGTGACCTCTTCCTTCAGCATCTTGGTAAGAAATGGAACTGCATAGTGTTTGCATTCTGCAGATACAAAATTTCTCTTTTGCCTCGGAGGGCATCCATGATCACTCTATTGTTTTTGTTCGTTTGTTTTCTTCTGCTTTGATAGTCTGTGTCTGTTGGCTTGCTTTTTATGTAAGAGGCTCTCTTGGGCTGTGGATGACCCTTGCTTGTCTATTTATGACCAAGCTTATGCCCAAGAGCAAGAAGCTACCAAGTTGTTTGGAAGCTCTGTGCCCACTGATGTGGGAGGTGGTAGCTTCCACTCTGAGTTTCTTTGCTCTAGAGCCCTCCAATGGACTACTGGGTATAGTTCATTGTTGGTACTGTTAGGTTTTTCTTCTTGGAAATCTAGTAGGAAAGGCTAAGCAATTTCAGCATTTGTGCAGCATGTATTAAGTTAATTTCCTCTTCTTTGGGTGTAGTCCTCATACCCTCATACCTGGTTTCCTCAGTGCAGAAAATAATTCCCCAAGATGGGGCACTGCTCAGCAGTGCAGAGCATGGGGAAGGCCTAAGGTCTAGGGCAGGAGTCCCCAAACTACAGCCCACGCGGGCTGCATGTAGCCCCCTGAGGCCATTTATCCACCCCCGCTGCACTTCCGGAAGGGGCACCTCTTTCATTGGTGGTGAAAGGAGCACAGGATATCCTGTGCTCTTGGAGTACTCTATGGGGCGGCGCCGCAAAGCATGGTATAGCTCACGTACAGTACTACTTCCTGTGATGTGGGATGCATGCGTCACGGCTCTGGAAGCGCGTCATATCACTTGTTACGGCTAGCAGTGACAAATATGGAACCGGTCATTGACCATTTCATTAGCCAAAAGCAGGCCCCTAGTTCCCATTGAAATACTGGTCAGTTTGTTGATTTAAATTTACTTGTTCTTTATTTTAAATATTGTATTTGTTTCCGTTTTGTTTTTTTTACTTTAAAATAAGATATGTGCAGTATGCATAGGGATTTACTCATAGTTTTTTTTATAGTCCGGCCCTCCAACGGTCTGAGGGACAGTGAACTGGCCCCTGTGTAAAAAATTTGGGACCCCTGGTCTAGGGTCTAACTGCTTCCTATAAAACTTTCAACCAAGCCTGACCAGGTGGTGGTGCAGTGGATAGAGCGTCAGACTGAGACGTGGAGGACCCAGGTTCAAGACCCCAAGGTCGCCAGCTTGAGTGCACGCTCATCAGGTTTGAGCAAGGCTCATCAGCTTGAGCCCAAGGTCGCTGGTTTGAGCAATGGGTCATTCAGTCTGCTGAAAGCCCACGGTCAAGGCACATATGAGAAAGCAATCAATGAACAACTAAGGAACCGCAACGAAGAATTGATGTTTCTCATCTCTCTCCCTTCCTGTCTGTCTGTCCCTATCTGTCCCTCTCTCTGACTCTCTCTGTCTCTACCACAAAAAGAAAACAAACAAACAAAAAAAAAACTTTCAACCAAATATTTCTATTTACTCCACCCACCCACCAGCCCAGTCTCAGCAGGACAAGGGCTGCCAATCCCGAGTCCTTGTAGACGGTGGGGAGCAGTGTAGATCAGGTGGGGACTCACCTCCCCACTGTCAGTTTGGGATATAGCTTTCTTGGGGTATAGCTTTCCATTGTCAGCAATTTTTTATCCATCTGCTTTCCGGTTTCTAAAGTGTTATTGCTGTTAACTTCTCTTTCTTGTGGATTTATTTCTATTTTCTAAAAAATCTTTTTTTACCACAGTTTTAGTAGCATATCAGGAGGGAGAAAAATTAGATTCCTGTGCTCACTCCATCATCTTTACTGAAAGCCTAAATTTTTTAATGCAGAGAACCAATCCCTGTACCACTAAGAATAGCGTTTCTCTTTCGATCCTTACACCTTTTATCCTTTCCCTGGTGTTTCTCAGGTCCGCAGGGGCAATGCTGAACTCAGACACAGTAGCAGGGGCTTCGTCTTCCATCTGATTTTTGTAGGAATGGTTTTGAAATGCCTCCCCTGCTGTGTTTGACATGTTTTTATTTTTTTAATTTATTGATTTGAGAGAGAGAGAGACAGGAACATTGATCTGTTCCTAAATGTGCTCTGACCAAGGATCAAACTGGCAACCTCTGTGCTTCAGGGTGATGTTCTAACCAACTGAGCTATCTGGCCAGGGCAGACTTAAGTTTTTTAAAGGATCTTTATTGAGTTTATTGGATGACATTGATTAATAAAACCATACAGGTTTCACCTGACCAGGCGGTGGCGCAGTGGATAGTGTCGGACTGGGACGCGGGTGACCCAGGTTTGAAACCCTGAAGTCACCGGCTTGAGCGTGGGCACACTAGCTTGAGCATGGGCTTACCAGCTTGAATGCAGGGTCACTGGCTTGAGCTTGGGGTCATAGACACGACTTCATGGTTGCTGGCTTGAGCCCAAGGTCGCTGACTTGAGCAAGGGGTCACTCACTCTGCTGTAGCCCCACTCCGCCCAGTCAAGGCACATATGAGAAAGCAATCAATGAACAACTAAGGTACTGCAATGAAGAATTGATGCTTCTCATCTCTCTCCCTTCCTGTCTGTCTGTCTCTATCTGTCACTCTCTGTCTCTGTCAAAAAAACACCACATAGGTTTCAAGTGTACAACTCAATAAACATCTACGCATGGCATCATGCGCCCATTGCCCAAGCAGAGTCTCTTTCCATCCCATTCTCGCCCGTTTTCCCTCTCCTACCTTCCCCTCCTCCTTCCTTCTGGCTATCACCACATCTACATATATAACATAATTTCTCACAGCAGTATTTTTCTCTGAAACATTTCCTTGGGCTATGGAAACAAGAGAAAAAATAAACAAATGGAACTACATCAAACTACAAACTTTTTGCACAGCAAAGGAAACCACAAACAAAATAAAAAGACAACCCACTGAATAAGAGATTATATTTGCTAATGATACATCTGATAAGGGATTAATATGTAAAATATATAAAGAACTTATAAAACTCTACACCAAAATAATAATATTAATAATAGAAGTTATTTTTTCAGTCATCTCCTTGAGCCCCTAATTACATTCATTTAACAATCATTGTCAAACTATTCTATAAAATGAATGCCATCTGCAGTGACTGTCTTCTGATTGTAGACGTCATTGTCTTTCTTCGCATTAGAATTCCTCATATGTTTTATAATTTTCAGTGGGAAGTTTCATCGGTTTGGGTTTTTTTACTCGCTCTCTTTCTCCTTTTGGCTTTTTTTGTTGTTGTAGTCTCTATCTGGTACCCCCAGAATACCCAGCCTAGAGTAAAATATATATATTTTTTCATTTTTCTGAAGCTGGAAACAGGGAGAGACAGTCAGACAGACTCCCGCATGCGCCCGACCGGGATCCACCCGGCACGCCCACCAGGGGCGACGCTCTGCCCACCAGGGGGCGATGCTCTGCCCATCCTGGGCGTCGCCATGTTGCAACCAGAGCCACTCCAGCGCCTGAGGCAGAGGCCACAGAGCCATCCCCAGCGCCCGGGCCATCTTTGCTCCAATGGAGCCTTGGCTGCGGGAGGGGAAGAGAGAGACAGAGAGGAAAGCGCGGCAGAGGGGTGGAGAAGCAAATGGGCGCTTCTCCTGTGTGCCCTGGCCGGGAATCGAACCCGGGTCCTCCGCACGCTAGGCCGACGCTCTACCACTGAGCCAACCGGCCAGGGCTAGAGCAAAATCTTTTAATGAATTATTGTTCCTGCCTTTGTGGGGCTTAAATGTTAACAGGGAAGGGCAGATAATAAACACATCTGACACCTCAGGTGGCGACACCCATGATACTTGTAGGGTGTAGGCTGAAGCAGGCTGCCAGGGTGTGGAAAGTGGACTCCTGACCAAGGGGCTCTCAGCCCCGAGAAATTTGGCATTTTTGCTTTTCTGCCTTGTTGTTGTTGTGTGTGTGTGTGTGTGTGTGTGTGTGTGTGTGTATTCTTTTTTTTTTAAGACAATATAAATGGGGTCCCTTACCAAAAAAGTTAGGCATAATGAATAAAGCTAACCTCTCCCCAGAGCTCCATCACATCCCAGCCTATTTCCATCCCACCACCAGGAGAAACACAACTAGGACTTCAGCTCAGCTCTCCACCTCACCCCAGCTTGCAGCCCCCCCCGCACTCTGTCACCAAGCCTAGAGCAATACTGATGCTCTGACTTCAGCTGAGGACCTGAGCACTTTAGCTTGTGCAGGGAGCAGAAAACCAGGTCCTCCATGGGACTCACCTTAAAGCAGAGCAAGAGGGCAGCGGTGGAGCCTGGGGGAGGGGAGGTGGGTGACAAGGCAGCAGCCCTCCAGGGTGTGGGTCCCCTGCTGGGATCATCTGCATGTGGGGACCAGGAGCCGTTAGCACGGCTGGGACACCAGGTCCTGTGGACAGAGAGGAGCTGCCGGGCTGCCGGCTGTGCGGAGGGCTTGGGGCAGGGAGACAGGGAGAGGGCCTGCACGCCTAGGACCGCAGCAGGGACCTGCAGAGCCTCTGGGGCCGGAGAGTGGGCAGGCGCTGTGACAGGATCTGCCTCCTGTCAGTGTGGACCCAGGTAGGGCACACGCCTGCAGCAGGCATGTCCTGAGCCCAGCACAGGGGCAGGGCACTGGCCCAGATGAATGAAACAGCCACCGCCCTGAAGGGTTTACATCCACAAGGAAAGAAACAGTGTGACCTGCTCCCTTAGAAAAAAAAGTGCTGTAGCATCACAGCTGAGCTCAGTCAAGACGTGCCGGGTCCTATTCCAAAGACTTAACAGAGTCTCATTTAATCCTCACGGCTACTTTGGTGTTAGGTGCCTTCAGTAGTCCCATTGCTCAGTGTAACTGGGAAGAAAAAGAGGGTTAGATTAAGTAATTTGCCCCAAATCATCCATCTGGTTAACAGGGACTTGAACTTGAGCCTGAAGAACTGCAAGCCCTGTGTTGTCACCACACCAGAAGGAGCAGGTTAAGGACGCCTCCTGGAGAAGTGATGCCTACGGGGACAGAGGATGAGCACCGGCGAGCCAGTGTCTGAGCAAGGGAGGGCTGGGGTGTGCCCTGGGGGAGGTGAGTCCCCGGAGGGCTCTGCCCAGGCGCCACCTCACCTAACCTCTGCCCATCAGGTGTTGTCCTGAACCTGAAACACTCCCGGGAAACTGGTTCAGGGTATGGAAATGCCCTCCTAGGGCCTGGGTCCAACCTGAATGCATCTTTGAGCAGAAACGGATAACACAGGCCTGTAGGATGCCTGCTCCCCGCCCCACCCTTCGGTCATCTGTTCCCCAAACAGACAGCAGACAGCCACCTGCGAGTGCACTGCCCTTTGCCAGCAGGCTTCCTTTAATTTAGTATGTGATATCCAAGGATGGACCATTATGGGATAGAACAAGCTAAATCTCGAATTTCTCAGTGTAACAGGGCTGACAGCACATTCATTCAATCAATAAAAAGTTGGCCTGCATGCTTCCAATGTAAAACCCCATCCTCCCGAGGCACGTGCTTTGCTGGGGAGCCGCTGAGCTGGGGAACTGGGTCGCCTATACTGGCCTCGCGCGCCCCCTGGTGGAGCCCGATCGCCGCTCCATGGCGGGAGAGCTGAGGCTCCCTCCAGATCCCACATGGAGTCCTCCAGTCCCTATCGGGGTCCCCAGGGCACTTTTCCATGCTTCAGACACCTCGTTCCCTTAGCCCACCCAGGAAGGGGTAACAAATCCCACAATTGCCTACGAACGGGCCTCTCTTTCTCCTTCACGCCTGGCCCCAGCCCACCCTCTCCAGTCTGCTGGGTCCTGGTCTCCCCTCAAACTGGGCTCAAGTCAGTACAGGTGGGAGGTGGACACAGGGGACTATTGCCCGCGGCTCACTCAGACCCCCCAGTCCAGAATTACCATCTGACAGGTTTCATGAGGAGCTCGGGTTGACTCTGAAGACAGGGACTTTTCCGAATATGACCCCAAACAGCTTTCAGGAGCTCACTCCCTCATTCTCCCTCCCTCACTCTCCTCCCTCCCTCCCTCTGCCCTTCCCCTCCCGACTCCCTGCCCGGTTAGGGACCACAGGAATGTTAGAAGAGTGGCCATGCAGTTCACTCTGAAGGCACAACCTCCCAGGAAGGCGGCTATGGAGTGGCCCTCTGGCCTTTGCACTCGTAGGAAGGATGACCAGGGATGTGGGTAAACCTTTCCATAGTCCTGCATGTAGAAGAAACCCCCTTGGTAGACATCCCCACCCACCCCCAGTATTTGTTGCATCCAGTTTTACAGGAGGGCTGAGACACCTTCTAGAGCAAATTAGCTTGACCCTGTCCTTGCTGGGGACGGGGGCTGAAAAGCCTGCCACGACCTGTGGGCTTGGCAGAGAGGGCTGCAGGATGAAAGCCCAGGATAGGCAGGGTCCATGGGGGCTTGAAACATACAGTTCTTTCTAAAAGAGAAGGGGATGTGACCTGGCGGCCAGATCAGCGGTGGTGTGAGCCCGGAAGGGAGCGTGCGGCAGCTGTCACTAGAGCTGACCGCCCAGGGGAGGGGTGTGTGTGCCCTGGAGAGAACTAGGGCTTGCAAGGAGTTGTTCACTAACTGGAACCCCTCAGAAACCAAGCCACCTTGTACCCTCGAGAGAAGGAGCACTCTCCTCCCACCCCCAAAGCTCCCTGGGCCTGTGAGGGGGCTCCCCCACCACTGTGCAGCTCGGCCCAGGGAGCAGCCCTGCACGGACAGGCCACAGCCGCAGAGCCGGGCACCACCAGCAGGGACAGTGGAGACAGTGACAGTTGTCTGGTGGAAACAGAAGCAGCAGTGACAGGCACAGCAGCTGGCAAGGGGAGGAGACTGTGGCTGGATTCAGAGCGAGGACCCGCGATGGCTAAGGCTGACTTACGCCCAGGAGAGATTCATCAGTGCACACGGGACACCCTTTGGTGAGCCATAAATGCCTGGGGAAGGGATCTTTGCAAAGAATAAAAATTCCTCTGTGACCAGGTGGAATCCTCCAACTTCCCACTGATGAGGTTTACGAATAAATGATCATGTGAGCACATTTTACATTCATACTGGTGATGTCTGGGTCCTTCAAAGGTCACACTATTTAAAAACAGGGAAAAAAACAAGTTTTGTTTTATTATTTAAGATAAATAAAAACTCCTTTACTAGTTGAGTCTGGTCCAGAATCTAGTAGGACACTGGAATACTAGCAATCTTCAACAAGATGTTAAAGGATCCAATAAATAAGTAAATAGCACCTCTCTTTCTGACTACTTTCTCAGGAAGCTGAAAAATAAGATAGGAACAAGGAAATGAAGAAATAAAATGTCACCTTTCTTGCTGATAAAGCTTAAATTGCAAAACTCAGCTCAGCATGACCATAAAAAGATTCCTGAACTGGACCCCAGAGGGAGGCAGACTCGCCTCTTCATTCCTGTGCTGCGGTGAGTAAAGGGGTGTTGAAAAGCCAGGAGTGGCCCTGGCCGGTTGGCTCGGTGGTGGAGCGTCGGCCTGGCGTGCAGAGGTCCCAGGTTCGATTCCCGGCCAGGGCACACAGGAGAGGCGCCTGTCTGCTTCTCCACCCCTCCCCCTCTCCTTCCTCTCTCTCTCTTCCCCTCCTGCAGTGAGGCTCCATTGGAGCAGGGATGGCCCAGGCGCTGGGGATGGCTCCTTGGCCTCTGCCCCAAGCGCTGGAGTGGCTCTGGTCGCAACAGAGCGACGCCCCAAAGGGGCAGGGCATCGCCCCCTGGTGGGCGTGCCGGGTGGATCCCAGTGGGGCGCATGCGGGAGTCTGTTGGACTGTCTCTCCCGGTTTCCAGCTTCGGAAAAGTACAAAAAAAAAAAAAAAAAAAAAAAGCCAGGAGTTACACATCTCTTTCTCTCTTTCTTTCTCTTCCTCTGTCTCTCTAAAATCAATTAATAAAAAGAAACTCTTAGACAAAATGTTCATGACCTTAGATTCGCAATAATTTCTTAGATATGACACCAAAGATAAAAGCAACAACAACAAAGAGATAAATTGGACTTCCTCAAAATTAAAAACTTTTATGCATCATAGGATACTACCAAAAAAGTGGGCAGTGGGGGGGGGGGCTGCACGGGATGGGAGAAAATGTTTGCAAATCATATATCTGAAAATGGTCTAACATACAAAATATATAAGAACTCTTACAGCTTAGCTTAACAACAAAAAGACAACCTAATTTCAAAATGGGCAAAGGACTTGAATGGACATTTGTGAAAAAAAGAATACAAATGGCCAACAAGCACATAAAAAGATGTTCAACATTATTAGTCATTAGGAAATGCAAATCTAAACCACAGTGAGATAGATACTACTTCACACCCACTAAAATGCCTGTAAACAAGGAAGGAAGGAAGGAAGGAAGGAAGGAAGGAAGGAAGGAAGGAAGGAAGGAAGGAAGGAAGGAAGGAAGGAAGGAAGGAAGGAAGGAAGGAAGGAAGGAAGGAAGGAAGGAAGGAAGAGAGGGAGGGAGGGAGGGAGGGAGGGAGGGAGGGAGGAAGGAAGGAAGGAAGGAAGGAAGGAAGGAAGGAAGGAAGGAAGGAAGGGAGAGAGAGAGAAAGAGAAAGAGAAAGAAAGAAAGAAAGAAAGAAAGAAAGAAAGAAAGAAAGAAAGAAAGAAAGAAAGAAAGAAAAGAAAAGAAAAAAAAGAAAAAAAATGTTATTAAGTATTGAGGATGTGAAGAAATTGGGCCCCTTATATATACATTACTGGTGGGAATGTAAATGGCACAGTCACTATAAAAACAATTTGGCAGCTCCTCAACTAGTGAAACATAAAGTTACCATATGACCCACCAATTCTACTCCCAGGCATATACCCAAGATATTGAAAACATATATCCACACAAAAACCTGTACATTAATGCTCACAGCAGCATTATTTATAATATCCCCAAGTAGAAACAACCCAAATTCATCAATTGATATTTGTATCAATTGTATAAACAGGATGTGATATATCCATACAATGGAATATTATTCATCCAGTAAAAAGAATGAATGAGCTTGAAAACATGCTACATAAAAGAAGCCAGACACAAAAGGCACATGTTGTATGTTTGCATCTGTGTAAAATATCCAGAAAAAGCAAATCCATAGAGACAGAAAGCATATTAAAGGGCACCAGGAACGGAGGGGAAGGAAAATGGGGAGTGAATGCTTAATGGTTTGGTGTTTCCTTTTAGGTGATGAAAATGTTCTGGAACTATAGTGGTGATGGTTGCACAGTGTTGTTAACTGCCACTGAATTTCACACTGGCGTTAGAGAGCATTAGAGAGTGTGGGGCCAATCAGTAGAAAGTAGTGATTACCCTAAGAATTAGTTAGGAACAGTGGAGATAGCACTGGAAGGAAGGGACATCTCCATAGTAACCCAAATGGCAAAGACTCTGTCCTGAACTTTAACTCATAATCCAAAGCTCTGGATATAAGCAGAGATCATTCTGGAATAGAAGACAGGAGTACACAGAAAAGTATCCGCAGAAAATGAGTGACTCGGAATGATCCCATCTGAAACAGACTAAGACAGTTCTCTTCATCGAATGTATTCAAAGTCTTCACCAACTTTCAGTAAGTCAGTTGAAAAACTGAACGATACTTCCAGTTGAAGGCATCAGACACTCTGCCTCACCTGTATCCCATTAACAAGACAAAATGCTGAAGAAAGAGTCAAAGAAGACCTAAATCCTTGGGGAGACATAATGTGTTCACAGATTGGAAGACTTAACATAGTGAATATGTCAGTTCTCCCCAAACTGATCTCCCCAAACAGGTTAAATGCAATTTCTGTTAAAATCCCAGCAAGATTTTTTTTTTTTTCAGGAACAGGCAAGCTTACTCTAAAGTCCATGTAGAATGCACAAGACTTAGAAGAGCCAAAACAATCTTGAAAAAGAATAACAAAATGGGAGGAATTGTCCTCCCTGATATCCAGGCTTAGTATATAGCTAAAGTAATCTATATTGTGTGGTATCACCATCAGAATAAACATATATATCAATGGAATAGTATAGAGAACCCCCAAATCAGCCAGATATAAAGATGCTAGACTGATTTTTTTAAATATTCTTTTTTTTTTGTATTTTTCTGAAGCTGGAAACGGGGAGAGACAGTCAGACAGACTCCCGCATGCGCCCGACCAGGATCCACCTGGCATGCCCACCAGGGGGCGACGCTCTGTCCACCAGGGGGCAATGCTCTGCCCCTCCGGGGCGTCACTCTGTTTTTTAATATTTTATAAGCTTTAATTGAACATTTTATTTATTTATTTGTTTTTATTTTAAGAGAGAAATGAGAAGCATCAACTTGTAGTTGCTTCACTTTAGCTGTTCATTGATTGCTTCTCATATGTGCCTTGACCAGGGGGCTCCAGCAAGCCAGTGACCCCCCTTGCTCAAGCCAAGCGACCTTGGGCTCAAGCCAGTGGCCTTGGTATCATGTCAATGATCCTGAGCTCAAGCTGACGTGCTTGCACTCAAGCTAGCGACCTAAGGATTTTGATCCGGGGATCTCAGTGTTCCACTGTGCTACCTCCGATCAGGCTAAACTGATTTTTGACAAACGTGCAAAAACAATTCAGTGGAGGGAAGACTGTCTTTCAGCAAACAGTGGTGGGGCAACCGGACATCCATAGGCCAAAAAATAAATCTTTGGTTGTCTCACACCTTATCCAAAAATTAACTCAGGATGGATCACAGGCTTAATTGTAAAATGTACAAATTATAAAACTTTTAGGAAAAAAAAGTAGGAGAAAATCTTAATGGCCTAAGGCTTGGCAAAAAGTTCTCAGGCTTGATACCCAAAGGAGAATCCGTAAGGGGAAAAATTAACAAATTGGATTTCATCAGAAGCAAAAACTGTCTGTGCAAAAGACCCCATTAAGTAAGTGAAAAGACAAGCTACAGATTGGGAGAAAATACTTGCAAACCATATATTTGACCCTCAATAGAGGGCTCAGTAATTCCTGACATTCCTTCTCATTCCCTTGCTCAAGTCGCTCTCCCAAAGGAACAGTTCCTAGCTCCCCTCCTTTTCTCAAACCTCCAACAGTTCTCTCTTGGGTGATGGCTGCCTTGCTTCTTGCTTCACTAAAGAAACAATAATCAACAGGGAGAGGACTTCCACGCTCCCGCCCCGCAGCATCTGGAGCCCCCGGCTGCCGCTGCCCCCACAGCCCGACTCTGCTCCGTGAGGGGAGACAGGGCAGCACTCTGCGGGGTCCTGATAGCCCCGCCCACTTGCCCACTCAGAGACTTCCATCTGCAGTTCTCCCTCCTTCTCCGCTGCCCGTCAGGTCGTTCTCTCTAGTGGAACCTCTCTGTTAGCATATAACTATGCAGTAACAACAGTCATTTTAAAAGAAAAAAAATGCTCCTTTGACCTCAGAGCTCATCTCTAGGCATGACCCCATTTCTCTAATGTCTTTTGCTGCCGAACTCCTCAAAAGATCCATCCACAGTGGCTTCCTTCACTTTTTCTGCCTTTATTTTCATTTTGAAAATTTTTGTATTCACCAAAATGAGAGAGTAGTATAATAAACTCCCATGTAGCTGTTAAAGGTTGGCTTGTGTGCCCCTCAATTTCATATGAAGTCCTAATGCCCCAGTGCCTTAAAATGTGATTGTATTTGGAGACAGTGCCTTTAAGAGGTAATTAAGGTAAAAATGATGTCATACAGGTGGCACCTAATTCAATAAGACTGGTGTACTTATAAGAAGAAATTAGGACATAGACACAGTAGACCAAGGGATGACTTTGTGAGGACACAGCGTGTAGGCAGCCAGCTGCAAGCCAAGGAGAGGCCTCAGCAGAAACCAAACCTGCCAACAACTTGATCTCGGACTTCTAGCCTCCAGAATGGTGAGAAAATACATTCCTGTTGTTTAAATCTATGGTATTTGGTTAAGACAGCCAGGCTCTCTAATACAATACCCATCACCCCCAATTCAATAAAAAAGGTTCTTCTCTAATTGATTGTCTATCCCTGTTTTCTGCAGTATTTTAAAGTGAATCCCAGATGTCATGTTATTTTGCTCCCATGAGCCTCAGTGTGATTTTGGGGTGAGGTGGGGGGAAGCACATTTTCTTATATGATCACAATGGCTTTTTCATACTTAACAAGAATTATTTTGTAATATCTAATACTCAGATTTCCCTGTCTAAAATGTCTTTTCAGAGCCAGTTTGTTGGAATCGAGATCCATACAGATCTATTGTGTCCCTTAAATCTCTTTTGTCTAGATCAGCCCCTCCCCTGCACCTGCTCTCTCACTTCTCGTCCCAGTGACATTGGAAGAAACAGCCAGGTGTCCTCTATGGTAGCCCGCTTTCTGGGTTTGTCTGTTGACTTTCTCATCCATGAATTCTTTCTTGTACTTTATTTTTCTCTTTTCCTTTAAATATTTCAAACTTAAAGGAAACATGCAAGAACAGTATAAAAACCTTTCTTTTTCTCGAACTGTTTGTAAGTTATTGACATGATTCCCCATCACCCACGAATACTCTGATGTGCATCTCCCACAAACCAGGGCCTTCTCCTACCAGCAAAACAAGGAAATTAACATGGATACATCTCTCCCACCTGGTTTGCGCACTCCAAGTTTCATTGATTATCTCATGAACATCTTTTCTAGCAAAAGGATCCAACTGAAGACTATGCATTTCACTTAGCCATCATATCTCCTCTGATCCAGAATAATTCCTCTGTCTTTCCCTGACCTCCGTCTTTCCTCTGTCTTTCCCTGACCTAGCATGACAGTTTTGAAGATTACCGTCCACTTACTTTGCACAGCATACCTTCACTCAGATTTGTCTGACGTTCCCTCAGAGTGAGCTTCAGCTTATGCGTCTTTGGCAGGAGTCTCACAGAACCGACACTGCCGTCATCTCATTGAGTCTTGGGAGGTGGTCCATGATTTCAATTTGTCCCATTACTGATGATGTTAACCTGATTAGTTGACTACGGCAGTGATTGCCAGGTTTCTCCACTGAAAGCCACTCTTCCCCTTGGTAATCAGTAAGTATTTTGAAGCTCTGTGATATCCTATTACTCTTCAAACTGTCATTCAGTAGTTTTAGCATCCATTGATGTTTCTTGCCTGAGTTCTGCCAAATTTTCTATTTGCATCATTCCTTCTGTATTTATTAGTTGGTATTCTATTATAAAGAAAAGCTTTGTCATCTCTCTTTCTCTTAGGATAGGCTCATGAATTCCTACTTTGCTCACTGAATTATAATTTTTTTAAATTTAATACTCAATAAAGTATCAGTTTTGGCCAGTGAGAGGTTATTCAGGCTGGCTTCTGTGTCCCTTTGACATGTTTTGAGCACTTCCTTACTTTCTAGTATAAGGAGTTTCTCGGACAACTTCAAGTGTATCAACATTTGCATCTTGGGGGTACCAGAAGGAGAAGAAAGAGAGCAAGAAATTGAAAACCTATTTTCAAAAAATAATAACAGAAAACTCCCCTAACCTGGTGAAGGAAATAGACATACAAGTCCAGGAAGTGCAGAGAATGCCAAACAAGATGAATCCAAAGAGCCCTACCTCAAGACACATCATAATTAAAATGTGAAAGGTTTAAAAAAATGCAAAAGATTAAAGACAAAGAGAGAATTTTAAAAGCAGCAAGAGAAAAGCAGTTAGCTACCTACAAGAGAGCTCTTATAAGACTATCAACTAATTTCTCAACAAAAATTTTTCAGGGATTGGCAAGAAATATTCAAAGTGATGAAAAGCAAGGACCTACAACCGAGATTACTCTACCCAGCAAAGCTATCATTTAAAATTGAAGGACAGATGAAGAGCTTCCCAGACAAGAAACAACAAAGAAGTTCATCATCACCAAACCAGTATTACATGAAATGTTAAAGGGTCTTTTTTAAGAAAAGAAAAAAAAAAAAAGAAAAAGAAAAACTATGAACAATAAAATGGCACTAAATACATCCTTATCAACAATTTAGTCCAAAAAACAAAATAAATGAACAAGTAGAACAGAAACAAACTCATGGATCCAGAGAACATTTTGATAGTTGTCTGATGAGAGGGAGGTTGGGGGATAAGAGGAAAAGGTGAAGGGATTAAGAAGTACAAATTGGTAGTGAGTGAATAATCATGAGGGTTTTTTTTATTTATTTTTTTATTCATTTTAGAGAGGAGAGGGAGAGAGAGAGAGAGGAGAGACAGAGAGAGAGAAGGGAGGAGGAGCTGGAAGCAGCAACTCCCATATGTGCCTTGACCAGGCAAGCCCAGGGTTTCGAACCAGCGACCTCAGCATTTCCAGGTCGACGCTTTATCCACTGTGCCACCACAGGTCAGGCTAATCATGAGGTTTTAAAGTACAGCATAGGGAATATAGTCAATAATATTCTAATAACTATACATGGTGTCAGGTGGGTATGAGATTTATTGGGATGATTACTTAATGAGTTATGTAATGTCTAATCACTGGGTTGTATTCCTGAAATTAATATATTGTATGCTAACTATAACTGAAAAATTAAAAAATGATTATTTTTTAAAAAGCACCAAAGAGAAAACCATAGGTCCCTCCCACTTATAAAAACAGTCACAAAAATATTAATCAATCAGTGACCAAGTAGGGTTGTTGCAAAAAAATATTCAAAAAAAGAAACAATTAAATACAATAAAAGCTATACCATGTTCATGGGTGGGAAGGCTCCATAGAGGTCTTGGACATTTTTTATTAGGTATCTCCTATCAGAGTTTACATTGCTATTAAGATGCTATGCCTGGGTATAGCACATCTTGGGTCCAAGGACATAAAAACTACATACTGCCTGACCTGTGGTGGCGCAGTGGGATAAGGTGTTGACCTGGAATGCTGAGGTTGCCGGTTCGAAACCCTGGGCTTGCCTGGTCAAGGCACATATGGGAGTTGATGCTTCCTGCTCCTCCCCTTTCTCTCTCTCTCTCTCTCTCTCTCTCTCTCTCTCTCTCTCTCCCCCCCCCTCTAAAAAATCAATAAAAAAAACAAACTACATACTAACAAAAGTAGAGAAGAAAGAAAGAAGCTCAGTTTCTTATTGACATCATGGGGTCTCTGCGCCAGCTTTGGCATGAACTCCTGTGGATTTACTTATCATGTAAAACTAAACTTTCTCTTATTTTAAGTATCTGTTTGCCTCTGTTATTCAAAGCTGATACAAATTCCAGTTAAACTTCCAATGACATTTTTCATGAAATTTGACAAGCTAAATCTGACATTCTTGTGAAATAATCACACCCACATTGCAGGCAATGGAAGAAAGAAGTGAGAAAGAGGAAAGGGCAGAGCTTATAGCAGAAAAGTAAAATTTCCCAAGAAAATTTTAGAATCTCACCCCCTTCACTGGAGCTAGGTCACACGGGAGCCACTATCTGCAAAAGAGATTGGGGAATGCAGTTTTAGTGTACATTATTGCCATAAAAATACCCTCCAAATCAGTTAAAGACTTCAATGAAAAGAGAAAACTCTATTTTTTTTTTGTATTTTTTTTCCCAAAGCGGGGAGGCAGACAGACTCCCGCATGCACCCCTCCAGGATCTAACTGGCATGCCCATCACGGGGCGATGCTCTGCCCAACTAGAGAGTTGCTCTATTATAACCGGAACCATGCCAGCGCCTGAGGCAGAGGCTATGGAGGCATCCTCAGCGCTCGAGCCAACTTTGCTCCAATGGAGCTTTGACTGCGGGAGGGGAAGAGAGAGATAGAGAGGAAGGAGATGGGGAAGGATGGAGAAGCAGATGGACGCTTCTCCTGTATGCCTTGGCAGGGAATCAAACTGGGGACTTCCACATGCCGGGCCAACACTCTACCGCTGAGCCAACCAACCAGGGCAAAGAGAAAAACTTTTAAATTATTAGAATAAATTATAGAATACTATCTTTTAAACTTTATAGTAGCAAAGCCTTATTTAAACATACACAAAGTCTACAAACCAAATCATAAAGAAAATTTTTACATAAAGAAAATTTCACAAACCAAAATTTAAATTTATGGTCCAAGATACCATAAATACATTTAAAAGGCAGTCAATACACTGATGGCAAACATTTTAGATATATACAAAAGCAATTAAATCCAGCATTTATAGAACACCTATAAATCAACAGGAAAAAAAGAAAATCACCCAATAAAAAAATGAACAATGGCTATAAATATAGAGTTCACAAGAAAAAATATAAATGTCCAATGCTCAATCTCAGAACTAATCAAGGAAATGCAAATCAAAACTCTATTAGTTTTAATCACCAGCATGACAAAAAGAAAATTTTTAAAATAATATCAAGTGCTAGTGGACTGTGTGAAAATGGGCATGCTGATATAAGTGCTGGTGGTGGAGTATTAATTAGTATAGTCACTTTGGAGAGTGATTTGATAGTATCTATTCAAAATGAAAAATGTGCATATCCTATAACCTAGCAATGATGTTTCCAAATCAGTGCTGGAGAGACACATGTGTAAACACATAAGGACATACAGGTATGCACAATAATGATCACTGAGGTATTTTTGAAGCAGCAAAATAGTGGAATAGATGACTATGTGGTGTTACATTCTTAGGATAGAAGATTACACTGCAGCCAAAAGGCATAAACCAGGTTCAAATGTATCAATGTATATAGATGTAAAAGCTTATGGTTGAGTGGAAAACAGTTGCAGAATGTACAGTGTGTCCGTAAAGTCATGGTGCACTTTTGACCGGTCACGGGAAAGCAACAAAAGACGATAGAAATGTGAAATCTGCACCAAATAAAAGGAAAACCCTCCCAGTTTCATACCTATTCAGTGCAGTTCAATGTGGGCTCATGCACAGATTTTTTAGGGCTCCTTAGGTAGCTATCCCGTATAGCCTCTACAGACTCATCACTGACTGATGGCCTACCAGAACGGGGTTTCTCCACCACACTGCCGATTTCCTTCAACTGCTTATCTCACCGAGTAATGTTATTCCTATGTGGTGGTGCTTCGTTATAAACACGCCGATATTCACGTTGTACTTTGGTCACAGATTCAAATTTAGCGAGCCACAGAACACACTGAACTTTTCTCTGTGCCGTCCACATCTCGACTGGCATGGCCGTGGGCTGCTTCGCTGTATACATGGTGTTACGTCATCATCTGCGCATGCGCACCTGCTGCCACACCATCCTACAGAAACTGGGAGGGTTTTCCTTTAATTTGGTGCAGATTTCACATTTCTATCATCTTTTGTTGCTTTCCTGTGACTGGTCAAAAGTGCACCATGACTTTACAGACACACTGTATTTGATCTACCACATGTATATATATATATATATATATATATATATATATATATATATATATATATATATATATATATATATATATATATTTTTTTTTTTTTTTCCATAACTTTTTTAAATTAAGTGAGAAGCAGGGAGGCAGAGAGACAGACTCCTGCATGCTCCCCAACCGGGATCCACCTGGCATGCCCACCAGGGGGTGATGCTCTGCCCATCTGGGGCCACTGCTCTGTTGCTTGGGCAACCGAGCTATTTTAGCACCTGAGGTGAAGCCGGGGAGCTATTCTCAGTGCCTTGGGCAATTTGTTCAAACCATTTGAGCCATGGCTGTGGGAGAAGAGCTAGAGAGAAAAAGAGAGAAGGAGAGGGGAGAGGAGGGGTGTAGAAGCAGATAGTCCTTTCTGCTGCATGCCCTGACCTGGGACTTTCACATGCCAGCCATAGCTCTACTGGTGAGCCAACCGGCCAAGGCCTACATCATGTGTATATTTTTATTTATTATTATATTTTTTTTTTTACAGAGATAGAGAGAGAGTCAGCGAGAGGGATAGATAGGGACAGACAGACAGGAACAGAGAGAGGAGAAGCATCAATCAGTTTTTCATTGCACATTGCGACACCTTAGTGGTTCATTGATTGCTTTCTCATATGTGCCTTAACAGCGGGCCTTCAGCAAACCGAGTAACCTCTTGCTCGAGCCAGCAACCTTGGGTCCAAGCTGATGAGCTTTTGCTCAAACCAGATGGGCCCGCACTCAAGCTGGTGACCTCGGGGTCTCGAACCTGGGTCCTTCTGTATCCCAGTTCGACGCTCTACTGCGCCACCGCCTGGTCAGGCGATGTGTGTATATTTTTAAAACCACACATACTATATATAGTTTCTGTGGTTCTGTCTAATGGATTTTAAAATATTTGTTAAAATCTGAAGGATCACCTGACCTGTGGTGGTGCAGTGGATAAAGAGTCAACCTGGAACGCTGAGGTCGCCGGTTGGAAACCCTGGGCTTGCCTGGTCAAGGCACATATGGGAGTTGATGCTTCCTGCTCCTCCCTCTCTTCTCTCTCTCTCTTTTTCTCTCTACTCTCTCTTTAAAGATGAATTAAAAAAAAAAGAAGAAAACCCTGAAGGATCCACACCAAAATCATAACAGTGGCTAACTCTGGAGGTGAGGGTGACACATTTAATGTGTCATTTAAATGAATCAAACTCCAAATTTAAAAAAATGTAAGTTTGTATCAGAATGCTTTGCATGTTATCCATAGTTTTCATGCATAACTGGTTTCATGGACAGCAAACCATATATGGTTCTCATGCTGGTAGTGTTCAATGAGTCCTTCAGCTGTCTTCACGAAAGGCTTGTCCCAGCCCTGCCTTTACAGAAGGGTTGAACCTATAGGATCACAGTGTAGACAGAGCCGGGGAAGCAGGACCCCCAGACACCTTGACGTGACAAAGTGTGTTGTAAGAGGCTACACAGCCTCTGGGTGTCGGGTGCTGTGTGGGAGGTTGCTTTCCTAAACTGTCCTGATTTCTACAGCTCACGCCCCTGGATTCTCTCTGCCAGATTTCTCCGGTGTTACCTGCTAGGTCTGGGTCATCGCTTGTAAGTGTGGGAGCTGGAAGCCCTGCCCGGAGGGTCGGGATTAATATTCTCCGTTCCTTGATTCCCATGACACAGTTGTCTGTTCTGTGTCAAACATCCTACACCTGTGTCAGCTTTTACCTGCAGCTGCTTCCTCAGAGAGGGCCAGGCTGGGCTGGATCGCATCACCCCACCTCGGGACATGTGCTGAACCCGCTCTGCTGCCGGCTTGGAGGCGTGGGGCACTGTCGCTGAAGGCTTCAGGGGCTCATGGCTGCCTGGGGCCCGTGAGACTCTGGTGGTGGTTGTGCTGCCTAGTGGCAAGGCTCCCACCACCAGAACCCCTTTATCCTCAGAGCCTTTACAGCCATCCCCCCAGCCAGGAGCACAGCCCTGTTCCATTGCATCCACAGTGTCCTCCCTCAGCCCTCAGCCCTGGTGCCCAGAGGAGCAGGGCCTGGGGAAGCGAGGAGAGCACACAGGAAGGCAGGGGTGTGGGAGGTGAGGGAGACAGTGGCTGGGCTGCTTCTGGGCCCTGAGCTCTGGGAAGGGCGGACCACGCCTGGACCACTCATTTATCTCCAGCCCCGGGTACAGGCCCCACACACCCAAGATGTGTTTGTTGACTGATGAGAGGAGGCAAAAAGGAAGGGGTGCTCCACAGTGGGGCCCCCCTCCCAGAATGAAAGGCACAGAGAACAGGAGAAACTCTGTTTGCCTCTAGCTCCAACTCTCCCCATGTGGGGAGAAACTGAGAGCAGGAGGCCCCTCCCTGAGTGAGAATGGGAGTCTGCAGTTGGGGAGCCTCTGGCTGTGGTCCTTCTGCCCATCGCACCTCCCTTGGGTGGCTCGGTCACGCGACAGTGCAGCTAGGAGCCGCTGGCCTCACCTGCCCACCCTCTCCTGTCTCCCCTCCCACCGCCAGGCCCCAGGGGAGTCCGGATCTAGCCCCTGGTCTCCTCCTCCCTCTGCAGCAGCAGCCGCCGTAATTAACTTCCTGGCGATGGGAAGTATAAAATTGCAAAGTCTGATTAAAAATAATAATGAGAATGCCTATTGCCCATTAGCTTGTGCCTGAGCCCTTAAGGAGGGTTAATTAATTAATCAGCCTCCTTGAAGCCTGGGGAGAGGGCAAGGGTTATCCGCTCTCTCCTAGAAGTGGAGGGGGCCACGGGAGGGTGATGGGGAGTGCTGGGGGAAGGGCTTCGCGTGTCTCCCGGGGGAGTGGAGAGATGGGGCTGGACCTCAGAAGTCACCCCTCCAGGGGCCACTGGCTGTGTGACTTGGGAAGGTGGCTTCCCCTCCCTGGGCCGCACTTTCCCCATGTGTAAAACTCAGAGAGTGGGCTGATAGCTTTCCATGGCTCCTTTCAGCCCCAATGTTGTGGGGGAGTGCGGGGGGGGGGGGGGGGACAGAGGGCTGTATCTTCTGCCACCTCCCTGGGGAGCAGGGCAGGGGCGGGGTCCTCTGCCGGGAAAGGACGGTCAGTCTGTGCCCCTGGCCCAGCTCTGCAATGAGACCCTGGCTTGTTAACCTCTCTGACTCGTGATGCCTCATTACTGCTTGTTTTTTAAATTATGGCAAAATATACATGACATAAATTTCAATATCTTAAGCATTTTAAAGTGCTATGCAGGCTATTCCCATTGTTGTGCTATTCATCTCCGGAACCCCTTCATCTTGCAGATCTGAGACTGTGTACCCACAACACCCACCAGTCTACTTTCCGTCTCTACGAAATGGACTAGTCCAATACCTCATATGATCGGATCATTCAGCGTTTGTCCTTTAGTGTCTGGCGTATTCCCTTTAGCACAGTGTCTTCTGTTGCAGTAAATGCCCACGGTTCTGACGTCAGGGTTTTCCCCCTTGCTAGCATTCCAGCCCGGGGCAGCGGTGGGGGTGCAGATGGACCTGGAGGCTGATTGGAGGCTGATTCACACAGGGGCCGCCAGGCCTTCTGCCAGGGGCTCCTGGGAGACCCAGCACGACGGGGCTGCCTCCGGGCACCCCAGCGCTAGTCACTGGCGAACACTGGCAGTGACACATCCAAACAGACACGGATCCGCCCTGAGAGAACGCAAACGGCACATGAATTTTTTATTCAAAACAAGGATGTTTTGCAGTTTTTCCGTTTCAAAAACTGCTTGTGGTAAATTTTCTTCCGCCCTCGGACCCTGGGGGATTTGATGGGAAGGCGACAGAGAGTCAGACCCGCAGCCCCCCTTCCCGGGGCCTCGCCTGGAATCTGGTTGCTTGGGTGGGAAGAGCAGCCTGGGAAGAAAGGGGCAGCCAGGGGCCTGTGCCTAGAGGAGCCGCTGGGCCCCACCACACCCCACTTCAACCCAGGCCTTGGAAACCAAAGGGCCAAGGTTACTGTGAACCTAGGGGTGCTGTCAATCAGCGATGCACCTCCTTGACCCCGGGGACTCGGAGCTGGGGTCACGTACCTTGGATTCAGCGCTCACCTTTACCCAGGACCTAGTGGTGGAAGCAGACAGGATGCAGGAGGCAGAGGTGGGCACGGCCAGCCCTGAGCTTCTGGCTTCCTGTGCTCCCCCAGAACGTCCCCCAACCAGGAGGAGCTGCTGGAAGTCACAGCAGCGGGAGGTCAGGCGGGAGCCGGGGGCCACCCAGCACCGCAGGCCTCTCGGGAGCCCGGGAAACACGAGCATCGCCCCTGCCCGCTCCACTCCCCCGAGGATTTGGCCTGAGAGATGAGCACCGGGAAGTTGCCCATTTAATTTAATTTATTTCAATTTAATTTTAATCTAAGTCATTCCACATTTGCTCCCCAGCTATCTTTTCTTCCCTGCTCCTGAGGTTGTTAAATTAATGTAACTCACGAAGATAGGAAAGATGGAAAATGATGAGGCAGCCTGGAGGCACCCAGCCCCAGCTCCAAGACACCCCCCCACACACACCCACCACACACAGTATATCTCCTGTGTCGCCTCGAACCCTCAAGGGCAGGCTGAAGGGCGGGCCGGGACCGCCACCATTACTGGGCCCAGAGCCCCCTTTCTCACCCCCAGGTGGGAACAGTAATACTGTTAACTATTTCCTGAGCATCCGCTGCGCCCAGCCTCCTGACCTTGTTGATTTCTCCCGCACCCTGCTGGGTCGCTGCACTGTTCCCATCTCCCAGATGAGCAGCCTAAGGCTTGAGGCCAGCTGCTTGGCCAAAGTCACACACCCCTCAGTGCAAAGAGCCCGGGGAGAGGAAACTGGCTGTGTGTCCTTGGTCACGGGAACTTCCCTCTTTGAACTTCAGTTCCCAAACTACAAAACAGGGTGACAACAATCGTTCCTCAAAGAGTTTCACGGGTATACTGCCCTCGAAAAATTAAATAAGCGCAAAAGGGTTGTCAGAAAGACTGGACTTAGAAGGTGGGAATGTTGGATTGCTCTTTTTGGATTAAAAGCAACTTCTGTCTCAGAGGGTGGCAACCTGGCCTTGTCTTTCGGACCGGGCTTCCCTCTGTTCTGAAATGGAGCCTTCGGAAAACCATTCAGTTGTGTGGGTTAAGTGCTCCCTTTCGTGGGGGTCAGAGCGGACAACGCCTGGGCCTGAGTTCTAACCCAAAGTGGGAGCGTGGTCCATGCTGTCTGGTCCTCCCTTGCTCACATGTGGAAGGACCTACCCTTGCAGAGGTAGAGGTTTGTCTGTTTGTTTTTAACTTAGAAGTTTCTTTGTTCTTGTCCAGAAACTCAGGGCCTTTGCACTGGCTGTTCCCTCTGCCTAGAACACCCTTCCCCAGATATTCACGTGGGAGCCTTCGTCCTGTATCTCAAGGTTTTGCTTAAATGTCATTTTCTCAGCAAGGCCTTCCATGACCACCTTCTTTGAAGCTGCAGCCCCATTCCTCCCCCGGCCCTCCTTTCCCTGGGTTAGCACCCTGTCTGCAGAAGGAAGGCGCCGCCGTAGCAGTGAGAGGCTGCCTGGTTTTAGCCCGCATGTTGGCCGGAGCTCTGCAGACCAGGATGGGCTCCTGCTCCACACTGATGCTGTCGTTCCTCCTGCGGGGAGGGCGGGGAATTGTTTTATTTCTCAGACAGCCACCTCAGCATCGCCTGCTGTGGCGGCAGGCCGGGGGCAGTGGCTGTGTCTATTATTTTTGATTGCCCGTCTTATGGGGCATGAAATCACCATGAGGAATGCAGGCTCGGCACTGCCCTCACCTCCTAGGGCACAGCAGAGGGCAGCAGCGGGGCGATGCCAGCCAGGGGTCTCAGACTCACAGGGCCCCCACACTGCTCAGTGCTCCACACCCCCTGGCTCCCGAGGGAATTGTGAGAGATTGGCACAGGGAAGCAAGAGGACGCAGCAGAGAAAGGTGGGCACCTGGCTTCGTCCCTCTCCTGCCCCCCCCCCCCGTCCTGGCTGGTGCTGCCATGGCCAGCCTTTCCTGCTCAAGGAGAGTTGAGGTGGCTTGGTGCCTCAGTTTCCCTTTTCTGCCAAGTCTGCAGGGGCATGCTCCCTCTAGGAAGAAACTCCAGGGGAGAATTCCTTGCCTCTTCTTGTATCTGGCGGCTCCTGGTGTTTCTTGGCTTATTAGTATTGATATAATTCCAATCTCTGCCCCTCTGCACACTGAAGGGTAACAGAACGAACACACCACCCCAAAATATGACTGCAGGGGTTCTGGACATGCCACCCCTGAATACACCACTTTGGTATATTGGTTATTTTGAATGGTAGGTGCTTGAAAAACAGGAAATGCAGGGAGAGGCTCTCTTGAACTCCCCTCATCTGCCTAAGGACAGAACCTCCCAAAGGAACTCAGTTGCCATCAGTCCCCTCCCCAGGGATCTACCAGCCAGGGAGACTGACTCTCCCCCAGGAGAGGACCTTGAAGGTAAACTCACACCCAGAAAGCCTTGTCACAAACAATCAGGCCTCCCAGCTCTTCCTAATAATCATGTGGTCCCTTAAGGGGATTACCTCCCCCCCTTCCCTATGAAGGTGGCACCTAACCCTAAATTCTAAGTCACCCTGGGGAGCTATTCATTTCCCCCTGGGGCTTGCCCATGTACACAGGAGGTATTCATGCCAATAAACTTACTTGTTTTTCTCCTGTTGAGCTTTAATCACGGGGTGGGGGGGTGGGGAGCGAAGAACTCAGAAGGGTAGAGGGAGAATGATTTCCCTCTCCTACACCACCTTCTTCAGTGGCCTTCTCCTATGCTCTGTCTCAAACCTCCTCTCCTTTGTCTTATGAGGACAGCAGTCATTGGACTTGGGGCCCATCCCAACATCCTTCCTTAACTCAAGTAGTACATAATTATACCTGCAAAGACTCATTTCCAAGCCCTGGCCAGTTGGCTCAATGGTAGAGCGTCGGCCTGACGTGCAGGAGTCCCGGGTTCGATTCCCGGCCAGGGCACACAGGAGAAGCGCCCATCTGCTTCTCCACTCCTCCCCCTCTTCTTCCTCTCTGTCTCTCTCTTCCCCTCCTGCAGCAAAGGCTCCATTGGAGCAAAGTTGGCCCGGGCGCTGAGGATGGCTCCATGGCCTCTGCCTCAGGCGCTAGAATGGCTCTGGTCGCAACAGAGCAACGCCCCAGATGGGCAGAGCATCGCCCCCTGGTGGGCGTGCCGGGTGGATCCCAGTTGGGCGCATGCGGGAGTCTGTCTGCCTCCCCGTTTCCAACTTCAGAAAAAAAAATACAAAAATAAATAAATAAATAAAAAAGACTAATTTCCAAATCTGGTCTCATTCATAGGTACCAGGTTTAAGAGGTGGGCATATCCTTGGGGGTGGCGGACCCTATTCGGTCTGCTGCAGCTGGGAGCTGGTGGAGATGTTTCTCAGTTGTCCAGGAGATACAGTGCCACAGGGTCAGAGGACACAAGGCTGCCTGGAGAAGCTGTCCCCCCAGAGCTGCCACTCTGCCAGGCACTCACTTGCCTCCTGGTCCTGGTGCAGATGGGACGTCAGGTCAGTGTCTGAGCCCGGAGTGGAGGTAAGCCAGAAAAATGGAAGAAACAGGAAGAAAAGGGGTTGAATCAAGGAAATCAAAGCCTTACCAAGATGCAGACACCTGGGCAGAGAAGGGAAGGAACAGAGAGAGGTGGCACACGTGGAGACGTCTGGGCGTAAACCCACTGACCCGTTCCTACCTGGGCAGGGAGGGAGCTGGAGGCGTCAAGTGCGAGCTGACACCTGGGGACCCTGTGCAGCTTCTAGCGATGCTTTCTTCCCCTCTCCTGCCTGCACGTTGGAGCCTTTTCAAAAAGGGGTGCCCTCCCAGGAGAGCCCAGGCCCCTACTCTAGCATCCTACCCACCAGGAGTGGCTCCCCTCCACGATCGCACACCCCAGAAGCTCATTCTCCCGTCTCCCATCGATTGTAGCAGGCTCACGGCTCATCCCGGGCCCTCTTTTCTCAGGTTCTCAGGTGATAGGGAGCTAATCCTATAAGCAAATTCAAACCAACTTGGGAGTTAACGACTGAAACTGCTAATGACTGTCAACAACAAAATGAATGGAGGTGGAGGCATAGTTTGCATTCTAGTGGAGAAGAGGCTTTGAGTCTGAAAAGGAATCCCTACCTGGCTGGTGAGTCAGTTCTGGGTCAGGAGAGACCTGGGGTGGAGCAGCGTTGGCAGTGCTGGACCTCCGCCCACGTGTTCACAGCACACACATGGTTGCTGCTGGGCCACCTCCAGGTAGCCCCCTGCCTGCACTTTCAGGCCACTGGCTGGTGTGGACACCCCCGCCCCACCCCCAAGAGGTCTCCTCAGACCAGCATCTGGTCTTATAAACATGCTGCAGGGTTTGGTTGTAACCACTTCCTCCTCTTTTAAAGCAACTGCCACTAAGTTACACACCAAGGTCACACAGCAAAGCTGCTTTGAGTCAAGCCCAGGTGTTGTTGCCTGAGTACGTGCCATCTTCTCTCCAGGACGTTGTTTATTTAACCCCTCTGAATGCTCCTCCCTCCTCTCCAGCTCCTCTCAAAAGACAACCCATTCTAAACTCTTGGGCTTGTAAAAGCACGTGTGAAGTGCTTTGTGTGCGCGTGTGCGTGCTGAACCTTATCTGAGTGCTTCAGCATAACGGGTCGCATTCTTTCCTGCTTTTCTTACACTGCTTCCAAGGCTCCTCATGTTTTTTGTGAACAGTGACTTTCTTGCTGCTACTGGGGCCCACGGTTTGCCCCCAGTGTATTCCACCCACCCGGCCTCCCGGGGATGGACCCACCATCTTCCCCCAGTACAAGGAAACTTTCCACGGATGTGCCCATACCTGTCCCCTGGTGAGACTGTGTGTGAGGATGTCTCTGGGGCAGGTGCCAGGAGCAGACGTGTGGGACTTCGGGGCGGGCAGAGCCTGCATCAGCCATTTCACCCGCCAGGAGGGCCACTTCGGTCTACACCTCCTCTGCACGGCCACATGGAAGCCCTCTCTACCATATCATACAGGCACTCTGGCCACAAAACAGAGAACGTTGTCAGGTGAGTGTCAGGGCTGGTGAGTATAGGTTCTGCTGAACCAAAAATGTGAGAAGAATCCAACTACAAAGTGTCACTGTATAGAAATACTAATAATCATAGTCACTGATAAAACTGTTACATTTTGGCCAAATTAGCAACTGTCCAATACTTCCCAGTATGCATATAGTGCTGGATGTCTTCCACTTGCCCAGACCTACTCTGCCCCTACTGCGTCCTGAGGCTGATCCGCCTGGGCCCGTACCCAGGGGCTCTCTTGATCTCTGGCTCCTGGTTCCGAGGCGGCTAGCAGACAGAATGAGAGTGAAGTAGGGTTTACCTGGCCCCTTTCTCCCATTGAAACGTCTCATTCCCTGAGCTCTTCTTTTCTCAGCTTTGCAGGCCTGGTGGTGGTAACAGCTGCTCTGTATTGCTAGCCCTGGGCTCCTGCACCATCTCTTGTGAATTTCCCTAAACTCTACCCGGACACTATTGTGCATATGTGCATACGCCTCTACTGAATGGGATGTGTCACCTATCTCCTGCCAGGATCCCGGCTGGTGAGACAGTGTCTGAGAATACATAAAATGCTGGCTTAGACCAGATGATCCTGAAGAAGACCGTTTCAGCACTGCGTTTGAGGACAGCCACCACGTCCCCTCACAGCCTGCCTCCGTGCCCCACCCAGAGGCACTGCCTGCCCTCGCGCATCCTCAGACTGCCACCCATCTCAACTGCCTCCCTCCTGGGCAAAGGTCTCGGGTCAGTGCCCCCCCCCCAGGTCCCTCTTTTGTCCCTTTGGCTCCCAGGGTTTACCTGACACAGCTTTCATTGCCCCCAACCCCTCTGCATCGTGACTGTCATCAGATTGCGAGCTTTCTGAGCGAGGCCCAGGTTCCTAGATTGTTAGCACAGTGCCTGGTCTGTAGCAGGCCCTCAGTGTCTGCGGGGTGCTGTGCTGGCCCTGTGGCGTTTCCTCTCAGTACTGGGATCCTTCCTGGCCCAGTGGAGACAGCGGTCAGCATCAGCACGGCTCCTTCACTAGCCTGTCCTGAACCCGTAACCTGTCCCTTTGGGAAGGAGTCCCATCTTTGGAAAGGAGCTGGGAGATGCGGTTGGGAGATCATGGGGGGCTGGGGGGCTGACACTTTCATTGCATAATTATTTCCTCAATACCGAGAGCGCTGGGAAGACGAGGCCTGCTGCCTGCAGGATGGATGGTGTGGGGACGGGTGAGTTATATTTTCCCAGATAAAAGCACTGATTGCCTATAAACTCTGATTCTGCCTGATGTAAAAGCCACTTTATTGCACATCCAGAAATTACTACCCGTATAAAAGCACATTATTGTGATGTAAAAATAGATTTTTATATAATTTTTTCATGCTACTACCTTGTAATTCCTCATTTCCAAGCACCCTGAGATTGCACTGAGGTTTATTTTTCTCATTTAATTGTTTGCCATGGCATGCCAGTTTGTGGTGAGATATTCTCCTTCAAATCTGAGCAGGGCCCAGACATAAAAAAACAGCCACCGCCTCATGGCAGGCAGGGTTCTGGGGCACCCAAGACACCACCCAGTAACACCAGGCTCTGTGTTATGTTACAATTTAGTGTGGCAGCCGTGTGAAGCCCTTCCGGAAGGCAGGAAACAGGGACGGGTTTTATCCCCTCGCACCTGACCAGAGTGGGGGTGCAGTGTAATTCCCCCCCTCTGGCCCCCTCCCTGCTGGAATGCAGCCAAAGAGACCTGGCGCTAGGTTGGGCTTAAGCCCCTCTGGGCCAATCCATGTGGCTCATGATCTGTCTCTCCCCTCGTTCCTTCACTGTATGGGCAATCCACCACCCCATAAAAGCTGTCCATGCAGAGCGCTGACCTCTTCCACAGGTGGACAGCCCACAGGCGAGCTTACCCTGGGAGATGAAGGACCGCCCCTGCTGCAGACGCCCTGGTTTCCCTCGCAGTCACACTGCCTCCTCTGACTGCTGGGGGCTGTCCTCGCTTGCCAGGGGCCTGAGGAGGGGCCCTCTCCTGTCCTTGCAGCTTTGTTTTTTTTTGTTTTTTGTTTTTTTTGTTGTTGTTTTTTTATTTTTATTTTTATTTTTATTTTTATTTTTTTCATTTTTCTGAAGCTGGAAACAGGGAGAGACAGTCAGACAGACTCCCACATGTGCCCGACCGGGATCCACCCGGCACGCCCACCAGGGGCGATGCTCTGCCCACCAGGGGGCGATGCTCTGCCCATCCTGGGCGTCGCCATGTTGCAACCAGAGCCACTCTAGCACCTGGGGCAGAGGCCACAGAGCCATCCCCAGCGCTCGGGCCATCTTTGCTCCAATGGAGCCTTGGCTGCGGGAGGGGAAGAGAGACAGAGAGGAAAGCGCGGCGGAGGGGTGGAGAAGCAAATGGGCACTTCTCCTGTGTGCCCTGGCCGGAATCGAACCCGGGTCCTCCGCACGCTAGGCCGACGCTCTACTGTTGTTGTTTTTT
Organism: Saccopteryx leptura; assembly: GCF_036850995.1. NCBI lineage: Eukaryota > Metazoa > Chordata > Mammalia > Chiroptera > Emballonuridae > Saccopteryx > Saccopteryx leptura. Next base: position 305,541,593 of record NC_089504.1, on the reverse strand, counting down.
TACAGAGACAGAGAGAGGGATAGATAGGGACAGACAGACAGGAACGGAGAGAGATGAGAAGCATCGATTATCAGTTTTTTGTTGCGACACCTTAGTTGTTCATTGATTGCTTTCTCATATGTGTCTTGACCGTGGGGCTACAGCAGACCGAGTAACCCCTTGCTCAAGCCAGCGACCTTGGGTCCAACCTTGGGTCCAAGCTGGTGAGCTTTGCTCAAACCAATTGAGCCCGTGCTCAAGCTGGCGACCTCGGGGTCTCAAATCTGGGTCCTTCTGCATCCCAGTCCTACGCTCTACCCACTGCGCCACCTCCTGGTCAGGCCTGTCCTTGCAGCTTTGATGGGGGGTGCTGGGATAACGGCACCAAGGCAAACCTGGGCAGCTCCTCCTGCCGCTCACCCCAGAGGAAACCTTAGCAGACATTCACTGCCCTCCCGGCCTGGACCTGGGGCCTCCTCCCCAGCTGCTGACCCCAGGTCTGCGCAGACCAATCAGGAGTGCCTATGTTTGCCACCCCCAAGCTACGGGTCAGCATCTCCTGCATGGTCAGCGGGTGGGGCTCTGCCCCCCCCCCCCCACGGGATAGGGCTGAGCAACCGCAGTCAAGCGAGGAATGAATCAGTGAATGAACGTTCAGCTCAGCCACTCTCAACCTCTGGCTTCCGTCACCGTCGCCTGCTGAGCTCCACGGCTTCTGTTCAGTTGGCCTGAAGTGGGGCCTGAGCGTTTGCATTTTTAACAAGCTCCCCAGTGATGCTGACGCTGCTGATTCCGGAAGCTTATTTTTAGAACCACTGGGATTATTTGTGTCTCTGACACCCTGGCGGATGGGAGGGACTATTGGAAGACAGGAAATGAGGGGTAATTGGGTGCTTGTGTCACAGTAACTGGGACGGGGTGGAGAATATGGGGTGGGGACAGAGGAGAGAACAAGAAGTGCCCAGAGACCGTCCTAGGCAACGGTGTGTCTCTGAGGATTATCTACATAGGGCTTTGGGCTGCCCACTTCCAGGTTTTGTTCTCCGGCCGCCTCGCCTTGGCCCCTAGGGGGCGCTGTCTCCTGAGCATGGGTGTGCTCGCTGGAGTTGGAGTCCCACCTCAGTCTGCGACCTTGCACCAGGGTATGACCTTGGGCCAGCAAGGGGGCCATGGGATGCAGGCGTGTGCATGGCACAGAGCCTGGCACGAGGAAGAGGTCCCTGTATAAGGCCGTTAGGATAATAAAAGCCTGGCTAGCCCTAAACTTTGCTATGTCCCGCTCTCTCCCCCTCAGCACAGAAGAGCTGCATAGAGAAGTTTCCAAAAAGACCTAGGGACTCATCACCCTGAGGCAATACGGGACTTCAGGGTGTCTCTTTTTCCAACAAGAAACGGATGGGCACCCTGTTCTAACAGTCCCGCCTGGGCCAGGTGGGAACGTGGGAGGGGGCGATGCGGATCCTGGGGGGCTCCACCTTGTTTCCCAGTCTTTCTGGGCCCGGCCCCATGCAAGACCCGTTGCCTGGGCTGAGCTGCACTTGAATCCTTTGCTCATTCAGAAATCACTGATCAAATACATGCTACTGATAAGCACTGTGCTGAAATAAGGACACGTGGGTTAATAACTTACGGCCTGTCTTCTAGAGGGTATCGGAACACACGGGCTGTTAGACAACACTGACATCGCGTTCCAAAGGGAGGAGGGTGGAGGGGGTACGGCCTAGAGAGAGCCTGTACTCCCCGGGCATTCCTAGAGGAGAGAGAGTCTTAACCAGCCTTTGTCCCCAGGTCAGTTGTCCTGAGAGCCATGCCAAGGTCTGGCTCCTCCCCTCAGATTTCTGACCTATGTAGCATGAATCCTGTTGTATCCAAAATCAGGAATTGTTGACCTCACTGGGGCCCTCTGGGTGCCATGCAGCTTCTCTGCCTACTTCCCCCGGTAGGCTCTCAAAGGAAGTGTGGGGAGGGCTTGCTCCGCACAGGTGGTCCTACCCAGTACTAAGCACCTTCTGAGAGCTCTTTAGCAATGCAGACCCTTGGCCTTGCTCCAGCCTTACTAGACCAGGATCTGCATTTTAATAAGACCCCCCCAATGAGTCATAAGCACATTCAAGTTTGAGAAGCCTGCCCCAGGGCCTGCTGACCTAAAACTGCTACGTGAGCCAGAGGAAAATGGAAGGTTGGTCTTTAGGAAATGCCCGAAGCCCAGGAGCTCACATATTCTGGCTTAGGGCCTCAGCCCCTCCGGCTGCCGAGGACTCAGCCTTCAGGGGCCTCTTCCTCCCCAGGAGACTGGGTCTCGCTGCTCTAGTTCACCAGATTCAAATATCTGCAGGTGACAGCCACCAACAGAGAGGGCAGGGGACTTGACTGGCCCAGCTGAGGGTCTTTTGTGCCAAGAACAAAGTAGGTGCCTAACTCATCTTTATTAAATTGCAATACATTCTTTGCAGTTGGAGCAGAGTACAGTGACAGAGTCAGAAGTAACCAGGTGGGCACCACTGCTTGAGAGGGTGTTTCTAGCTCTCTGTTCAAGCAGAAACCAGTGTCTGCTGGCCAGAATGCTCTGGAAGTGACCCCTGCTTTGATTGATGGGGTAAGAGGATTCCCGAACCCCCTTACTATAAAGCACTAAGGACAGCAAATATATGGGACACACATGACCAACCCCCTTTCCCACTCTCTTGGCAGACATCAATAATTGATTACAGTTGACTTTCTAGCATGACCTCCGAATCCTTTTGTACACAGTGCCTGAGGGGGCCACTATCAATTGGTCACACATATACCACTTGGGATCTTTGCCTCGTCCCTCCCCCAACCCGGGAGCTGTCCTCTATGGATCAAGCTGGCTGCAACAAGGCGGCCAGCCCAGTTGGTAGTGATGCCCACTGCTCCCACCATCCCACTGCGCTGCACAGAGGAGGTGCTGCTGCACTGCCTCCCCAGATGTGAACATCTGGGGTGAAATCTAGCCCCGACCTGTCTTGCCCATATAGGCCCCTCTCCCTAGGAGACAAGGAGATCACCTAAGTGGCTCACCACGATGGGCTTTGGTGTGGCTTTTGACACTCTACCAACCTGTACCACCCTGTGTAACTTCCTACCAGGCACTGACCTCTCCTGATCAAATGGGAATGCCCCCAACAGTCATACACTCTGGTGTCCCAGAATGGGCCCCTCTGACCCCAGGGTCTCAGTGGACAAGGTGGGGGCTGCCTAGGAAGTGTCACATACATGGGTGTTAACCTTTCCTGCCTGGCATGATGTCCCCAGCCTGAGCCCAGGGGAGCCCTGCATAGCCCTGCTCTGGCTTTGCTCTCATTGAAGAGCCCGAGAGCCTGGCTTTTCCCGTGCAGACAGTGAGGTCCATGCCAAACCCAGCAGGCAGCCCCGTAGGGCTGACGTGCATGTGTAATCCCCACGGCAGTGTTGGGCGGGAGTGTGGCTTTGCCGCTGGCTGTTTGGCCTGCTGAGGCACCAGTAACCTCCAGCACTGGGCTTCCTTCTGGGGATGAGGACCCACTGCCCACACTCTATTATTTTAAAAACTTGTTTTAGAGAGAGAGAGAGAGAGAGAGAGAGAGAGAAAGAAAGAGAGAGAGAGAGAAAGAGAGAGAGAGAGAGAAAGAAAGAGAGAGAGAGAGAGATCTGTTCCTCTCTGTGCCCTGACTGGGGTTGAACCTGCAACCTTTGCTTATCCGGACGGCGCTCTAACCAGCCAAGTCGTCCCGCCAGGGCAGGCAGCCTTCGTGAGCTCCACGGGCCAGGAGAGGGCTCCGCCCAGTGTGTTCCCTCTACTATACCCCCCCACATCTGGTGATGGCAGGTGTCACCTCGTCTTCCAACCTTCCAGCTTCCTCGCAAGAGTGTAGTGCTCTTATGAGGTTTCTCCAACCACAACCCCACCCAACTCCCAGGAAAAATCAAGTTTTCTCTCTTTTGAGCTCCCAGTCCTTTTTAATAATGTAAAAAATATCTACGGTCCTACCTCACAGACTGAGACCTAGAACATTCCCATTAACTTATGTCTCCGACATCCTTCCTATCCCACCCCAGGGGACAGACCCCTGCTCCCCAAGAGGTCACGTGACCACCATCCAGCCTTCTGTATTTACCATCCTTTTGTTTTGATTTTACATTTTACGCCATATGTCAAAGGTATCCGTTTGCTCACAAAAGTGCCGTTTTACATTTGTGGCCCAAATGTAAGAATTTAAGTGTCCCTCTGCACTCTCAAAAACTCCCATAAATTATAGGATCATTTAAAGTACATATAAATGTAAGCTTGTTACTGGGATTTTGAGCTTTATACTAATGGCACCTTACAGCATGAAGGTGCTCTGACACGTGCTTTTGCTATTTCTAAGGTTTGTCTGTGTTGTCATGTAGCCATGATTCATTTATTTTCATTGCTGATTAATCTGTTCTGTGGATGCACTTGCGTCCGCTGTGCCGTTTTCTGTTAGCAGGAACAAAACTGCAATGGCCATTCTTGCATGTGACCCCCGGTGGGGGGCTCTCACTTGTACATGTAGCCCTGGATGACAGAATCAGGAGGGAGGTGCTGGATCACGGGGCATTTGCCCGTTTCTCTATTATGGAAAAGTTAATTAGGTTTCCCTACCACCAGTATCTGCCATCCTCAGTAGACAGTGAGCCCCCCCGAGGCCAGGGCATATTCCTTGTTTTATCCCAGCCCTTAGAAGAGAGCCTGGAACTCATAGGAAGGAGCTCAGTAAATGCTAAATGCCTGAATGTTCGGAGCTTGCTTTGGCTTTTAGAAATGTTATAGGAAAGAAGTGGGCCACACTGGGCTGCATGAACTCACTGACAAGTAAAAGTCACAGTGACAGAGTGAGCCGAAGTGGGGCTGCTGTCAGCTCACTGGGAGGTCAGAGGAAAGGGGGCCTTGGAGACAGGTTCAGGGGGTTAGCCTGGGACAAGCTGCCACTGCCCACTGCTCCCCTGGTTCCAAGTCTTGCAGGGCCCCTTAGAGCTTAGGAAAGACAGCAGAGATACACACCTAAGGGGGAAGGTGTGGGCACACTCTAGAGAGAGCTGCTGAATCCTTTGTGTTGAAACTTTTCAGCAGGCAGGAATCCTAGATGCCTTAGGGGTGGGTCTTAACAGAATATTCATTAGCTTTCCAGGTGTGTTCATGTTGATTCATCAAAATGTGCCCACAGAAGGGTCAGGGTTATCTTCTGGTTAGTTTCATTTTTAAAGAATGTCATCGAAGAGGGACCAAGCCGGAGGCTGGTACACCCGGGATAGTCTGGAATTGGTTAGGTAAGATAAAACCTTGTGATTCATTAGCTGCTGTAAATTGCTTAGATTGTTTGGTCTGGTTTAATTATTTTGTCCGTTTCCCTTATTCGACTTGTCAAGGAATCTTCCTAGTTTCTTACTATACTGGCTGACATCAGCTGACGGCCCCCAGCCCACCCCTCAGGCCCACTAAGATGGACCTCCACAAGGTGAAAGCCAAGATGTAGACAACAATTGCAGGCCTGGGGCCAGGGGACCTGATTTCTATTTCTGGCCCTGCCATTAATAAGCCGGGTGACCTTGGGCAAGTCACTTTTGTCTCCTTCTTCATCTTGCAAAATGAGTTTGGACAGTGCTAGCTAATTCTCGAACTTGAGAACTCATCAGAAATCAGTTAGGAAGCTTAAAAGTGTCAATTCCCAGAGGCTAGGCCACAGGAACTGAGGTGCCAGGTCTGGAGCGGGAAGTGATCTGTGCATATTTAAGTGATAGTAAGGAAGGCTCATCAGCATCACTCACCTATGGTGAAAATGTTAAATACTACGCAGGGAATTATAAACACTCCCCACCCCGAGCTGTATCACAGGCAGCCACGTTTGGCCATGTTTTAAGTCGTTACCATCTGACTGCTACGCAATAGTCGAGTTCTTGTTTATCAACTTTAAACATTACCGTGGTCTTTCTGCTAGGTGGCTGAGGTTTGGCTCCCACCCCCACCCACACCCCCACTCCCAATATAGCCCTCGCACTATTTCTGGAAGGTGCATTTTAATGAGAGCCCCAGGTCATTCTGAGGGAGCAGTCTGCCAGCCACACGGAGAACAGCACCAGCTCAGGCAGGCTTTTTGGTAGAGACACTGAGGTTCCCTCGGACCATTTCTACAGCCCCTGGTTCTGTGGCTTGGCTTGGCTTCTCGAACTTGCCGAGACCCTTCCCCCAGCTCTGCGAGCTCTGAAAGGCTGGGCATGGGACCATGCTGGCAACCACACTGTTCTGGGTTTGTGGTGGGTGAGCTGCCCGGCCCTGCCATCTTGCTACCCCTTCTCACGCAGTGTCACCTGCTGAACATCAGGTGTACGGTTAGGATGAGATCTGTCCTTCAGGGACTGGCATAGCTCTGGCTCCAGCAGACTGCTGAGCGCCTGACTTCCCAAGGAGCAGGGTATTCAGACAGAACATATGGAGATGTGAAAGCCGAAGATGAGACTAACGTAACAAGGATGAATCTGAGACGCGCAGAGTGAGCGGAGGCAGGTCCGTAACATGCACTGCAAGGCTCCACTTGTGTAAAATTGAAAACCAGGCAGAACTGAAAAACCAAAACACTATATATACGCAACAACACTGGCGAAACTCATCTGCCGGGATGGAAACTAGAGGGGGTTACCTATGGGAGTGATGGTTACAGAGGATGGAGCTTCTGAGAGGCTGGTGATGTCCTATTTTTTTTTTTATCTGTGCGCTGTTTGCACAGGTGTGTTCACTTTGTGAAAACCTGAGCTGTACCCTTATCATCTGGACGCTTTTCTGGACATACATTTCCTTACAAGTGTTTCCAAAGAGAAGAAAAACCAGCCCAACCAACTGTAGGATAGGCCCCGGCAGGAGGCAAAGCCAGACACCAGGCGCTGTCCGCTGTCGGGGTGGCCAAGCACGCGGGGGCTGGGGAGGGCTGTTGCTGAGGGCCCTATCCTGCATGGCACCATGCACATCTCAGAGGTCCAGCCTGGCGCCCAGAGCGGAGTGGCCTGCTGGGTCAAGGAAACGGCTGGAAATGAGACACAAGCATGTTCCCTGGGAAGGACAAGATATTAGCCCACTCAGACTTGAGTGCCATCTTCTCCACCTGCTAGTCGCCAAGCTGTCCGGGGGGAGCATGGTGCACGGGCCCCCAGCCAGCCTCCCCGGCTGCTGGCCAACCCTGCGTAAATATTATTACACTCCTACGCATCTGAAGGACGTTAATTATTAAAACACATGCCACCCAGGGTAGTGCACTGTAATTAGGTTCAAATTAAATTAGCATCTTCTTGTAATTAGGACATCAATAATCACTCTGGCGGCACCAGTTCTCCAGCCCCTCCCAACATGGGCTGACGCAAGAGAAGGGGTCCACTCTCTCCCTGGGACGTGGAAATAATCAAACCGATAAATAAAGCGGAGGCAGCTATGCGAGCCTCTTCCTCCAGCGGCCGCCTGCCCCACTGGTAATGCTGGCAGGGAGGAGGGGTGACGGTCAGCAGGGAGGTCTCAGGAGCTAGTACTTTCCCGTGGCTGACCCAAGCCCTAGGCTCTGCTGCACCAGCCCTTAGAGCCGGCCCAGAGCCTCACTCAACCCCTTGTCTGGGTGCCTCCTCCACACCTAGGCTGGACCTGACCTTGGCACTCACTGAGCCCAGCACTGTACTGGTGGCTAGCTCAATCTTAACCTGTGTTTAGTGGATGGATAAAAATAAACTGAGAGACTGTGGTGAGTGTGCGCCTGCCTGCGGGACAGGACACCTTGCCCAGGAGTGGGGATAGATGGAGATCCACCCAGTTTGTCCCCCACCTCCTGCTGGAAGCAGAGCCCACGACCCCGACACCGAGGAGCATGCTCTGTAACTCCTGCAGGGGAAGGACTTTGGGAGAAGCTTTTGGTACTACTCATGCAAGTGCTGGTGCTAACTGGCTCCAACTACGATGCAGAGAAAACAGGCCAGTGGGTGGCTGACCTCCCGCACCCCCCATCCCAGCCCGGCCCCGGACAGACCTAGAAACTCAACAGATGCAGCAGAGAGGAAGCACAGAGCTGCGGCCAAAACCAGACAAGTGGCTGTGGCGCCTTCCGGCCTGCTGGACATCCTGACCTTTGTCTCCATCAGCCTTGGAACAGAAAGGAAGGAAGAAGTGGGAAGGTTCAGGAATCATTTCATCTGGAGAACCACGGAGGGTTTATTTTGGCGCAGAGGTAACCAAGGCAACATTAAAACAGTGAGATGATTTCAGACCCTTTCACAAAAGAGTGGGCTGGCATCTTGTCCCCCTGCCAATTGTGCTCGAGCGAATACATGCGGTGTTGGCCCTACCAGGACGTAGAGAAATGGGTGAGACAGTCATACTCTTCTGTGTGACGGATAAAAATAAAATGCGAGGCCACGGTGGGAGTGGGCTTGCCTGTGGGAGGCGGACACCCTGTCCCCGAGGGGGGAATAGAAGGAGATCCATGCAGTTTGTCCCCCACACCCTGCTGACCTCTTGGGCCCCATAAGGAGCCGGTAGGAGGAAAGCAGTTCTGATCCACCCGAGGGCTGCGGACAGAAACTGAGTCCCCGAGCAGGAAGGGGGTGTTGTGGTCTGGAGCTGACAGCATCTGCCCCCCCTCCTCGGTCCTCCTCACTCACTGCTCTCCATTGCACCCTAAGTTCTGAAAACTTTTTTTTTTCACCTAAACACAGGATCCCTGGGAAGAACCCCAGGTGGACCCTGGGCCCAAACAAGTGGATGTGGTGGCAGAACTGCCAGAAGCCAGAACTCTTGGGGGCCTAGGCCTCTGGTTTAAAAACGAGAGGCTGCTTGCTAGTCCCCACACCTCCACTGCCGTTCCCCAAGGCCTAGGACCATGTTCCGTGGCAGCCGCAGCCTCACTTCAGCCCAGAGCGTGGGGAAGAGATGCCACCGCGCTGCATCCACGTACAGGCCTGGGAAGGGCAGGGCCCGCGCACGAGGCCCCAGGATGTGGGAGAACAGGCTCCTCACTGCACAGCACGGGGCTGCTCTCGGGTCTCTCCTCTCTCAGGGCTCGGGCTCCACGGCCGGCTCTGCCTTGAGGACTGGGGGATACAGCGTCAAGTCAAACGAAGCGAGAGCTGACAATCTGGAGAGACAGGCACTCCCGGGTAGCGGCCCTGGGAGCCCCGTCTTCCAGCTGCACCCTCCAAAGGATGCACACCGTGGAGGGAGCTGAGCAGGGGCGGGGCCCTCAGCCCCGACACAGTCCGGCAGCCTGTCTGGTGTCAGCCTCCTGCTACTGAGTCCGCGGGGCTCTGGCAGGACTGCACCTGGCCTTCCCTGTGGGGACGGTCCTGGGCACTGTGCTGAGCTGCCCCAACCCCTAAGGCCCTGGAGGGTAGCCATGTGCTGTGGGTCCAGACTGACGAGTCAAAAGAGATCTGCAGCCTTCTGCAAGGTGGCCAAGGGGTCAGGCGATGCCCACCACGCCCAGGAGCTGTCAGAACTCCAAAGAACCGCCCAGCCCCCACTGACGGGCATCCTCTTTTCCATGACCAGCCTCCGCAGCGGGTGACAATAAAGTGAGACCACAGCGAGAGTGGGCTTGCCTGGGGCAGGGCAGCCTCACCCGGAGTGAGGAGCCATGGAGGAGAGCCACACAATTCCTCATCGACACTGCTGCTGAGCTCCTGGGCCCCACCAGGAGCTGGGCATAGCCATGGCTGGGTTTCTGGGGATGTGGCCAGGCATGTGGCTGACAACCGTGGGAGTCACTCAAGCATCCCCAGTCTCCTGGCTGGGGCTGCTGAGGGCTCAGGCTCCGGGCTCTACCATGACCAACAGGGCTGCAGACAGCATGACTCTTTTATTGGGCCTCCAAAGCTTTAAATACAGAAAAGGGGAGGGCTGGCAGGGGGCAGATGTGGACACGCTGGCATTTGAGAGTGGATGTATCGGAGACATCACATAATCAATAGCTGGAGAGAGCTGGGAAAGGGCAGTCTGGGACAGGGGTGAGGTGCCAGGATCACACCTGCCTTTACAACAAAGTCTGTCATGTTTCTTCCTGATTTGAGGACAATCTCTAAAAAACCACAAACCCTCATCCAAATAAAAATAGAAAGTCTGCTGGGAGACTGTGGATGGCAGAGCCCACCCCTCAGGAGACAGTGCCTGTCCCTGAGTGCATCAGGCTCCCTGCACCCCACCCTCGCCCAGATGGTGCCCTACTCGACACTTCCACACACTGAAGCAAAGCTGGACCCAATCTGTGCCCGCGGTCTGGGGTCCGGAGCTGAAACATGCCCGGCAGAGGCAGAGGTCCTGGGGTCAGGGGTGCTGGGGGCTGGGTTGGATTTCCTCCTCAGCGGCTGTAGCCAAACTCGTCTGCGTCGTCGGCTCGGAAGTCTCCGTAGCGCCACAAGTTCAACTGGGAGAAAACAGAAAATGGCTCGCCAGGGGTGTGGGACCTGCTGGGCCCTGGAGGGCCAAGACCCCCTCTCGGTGCCCTATAGGGCTCCTGAGGCTAACACTCACCCTGGCACTCTTGGCTGACTCCTGGGCATTCAGGTATTCTGTGATCTGGAGGGACGAGAGAGAAATGAAGTGGTACAGATGAGGGTATTCACAACTAGGCAGCCAGAGTGACCCTGCAGGATGTGCAGATCAGTCACCCCCTGCTCAATGGGTCCCTAGTTCTCCAGAGTAGAAACCCAAGTGCGTGGTCACGCTGGTCTCTGAAGCGCTCTTGCCATCAGCCCACCTGGCTCCTGTCCTGCCCCTTCAAGCTTTGATAAAAAGTATCACCTTCTTTTAAACTAAAAAAAAAAAAAAATCATTGATTTTTAGAGAGAAAGGAAAGGAGACAGAGACAGACAGAAACAGTGACCTGTTCCTGTACTTGCCCTGACCTGGGATTGAACCCACAACTTTTGCATTTTGGGACTCAACCAAGCTATCAGGCCATGGCTCATTTTTTTTTTTTTTTTTTTTGTATTTTTCCAAAGTTAGAAGTGGGGAGGTAGTCAGACAGACTCCCCCATGTGCCCGACCAGGATCCATCCACTCGGCATGCCCACCAGGGGGCAATGCTCTGCCCATTTGGGGAGTTGCTCCGTTATAGCCAGAGCCATTCCAGCGCCTGAGGCAGAGGCCATAGAGCTGTCCTCAGCGCCTGGGCCAACTTTGCTCCAGTGGAGCATTGGCTGTGGGAGGGGAAGAGAGAGATAGAGAGGAAGGAGAGGGGGAAGGGTGGAGAAGCAGGTGGGTGCTTCTCCTGTGTGCCCTGGCTGGGAATCGAACCTGGGACTTCACATGCAGGGCCGACGCTCTACCACTGAGCCAACTGGCCAGGGCCAGAGCTCACCTTCTTAATGAGGCCTCCGGAGACCCCATGTAAAATGATAACCAGCCCATCTCACACACTGCTGATTAACTTAGTTACTATTTTTTAAAAAAATAAAAACCTATTCTTTTATTTATTTATTTTTAAAGGAATGGCTTTTACTTATTTATTGAATTTATTCGGGTGACATTTGTTCACAAAACCATACAGGTTTCAAGTGTGCAACTCAACAAAACATCACCTGCACACTGTGTCATGTGCCCAGCGCCCCCAGCAAAGTCTCTTCCTGTCCCCATTTCCTCCACCCCTTGGCCCACCTCCACCTAGCTCCCACCCACTTTCCCTCTGGCTGTCACCACACTGTTTTCTGTGTCTGTGTTACATACATGTTTGTCTGTTTAACCCCTTCACCTTTCATCCAGCCCCAACCCCTCCCCGAGAGCTGTCAGTCTGCTCCATGTGTCCCTGCCTGTTTCTATTTTGTTCGTCAGTTTATTTTGTTCATTAGATTTCACATATAAGTGAGACCATCTGGTTTCTGCCCTTTATTTCTATTTTCTCCTTTCCCATTGCATGTGTCTTCTAACATTCTATCTCATCGACTTATTATATTTATTTTTATTGCTTGTCTCCTCACACAGAAATGCTGTCTCTTGTTCACTGAGATAAGTAGGCCCTCAATAAACGTTTGCTGAAAGAATGAACAGATGGATCAATGAATAGTTGTTTATTGCAGGGACTGGGCTAAAGAATTTTCTAGACACGAGACATTATGGGTAGCATCGTATAGGGGTCACTAAGACCTATCGTTCTATAGAGAAACTTAAGCTCGCCCCTCAGAGCAATCTCAGGACCCTGGGGGTCTCTGGGGGGAGGTCTAGAATCAGACCTCTCCTGTCCAGAGGAGACACAGGAGCAGTTCCTGTTGGGGTCTTTTTCCAAATGGATTTTCAACTTGCACAAGTGGTCCATGGAAGCACAGATCACGGCTATGCTTTGTGGGGAGGGGACAGGCAGAGGGGCAGGGTGATAGGGAGCAGAAGGCACGTGCAGACAGAACAGTGTCCGGCTCTGCTGCCCTTATCCCTCCTCTCCGAGTGAGTGTGGGGACAAGCCTGAGGCTGCCCCCTCGAGTCACTTCCTGCCCTGAGGAGGGCACGAGCTGGCCCCCAGCCCACCCCTCCAGGCTGTGTCTGTGGGATCTCAGCTGTGGCTTGCTGAGGCTGGGAAGACTCGGATGAGTAGGGAGCTACGTGGAGAGGCCACTGGTCTCCAGAACCCGGATGTACTGATCAACACTTGGACAGTGCGAACTGGTTTCCCAGGTGTCGGCCCCCGTCCTCCCAGTCCCCCTGGGAGGCAGCAAGCTCTCCTCATTTATGAAAGGGAGCCTCGAGCTCAAAGGGCTGCTCTCTAAGGTTCTCTCAGGAATAGTGGAGGCAGAACTAGGTCCAGCTCCGAGCCCTGGGGGCTTTCAAACAGGCTGGAGTGGTGTTGACTGAATCCCTTAGCACTGCCACCTGGCTCCGGTGACACTGTGTGTACGCCAGGAGATGGTTATAGACTTGGAAGTTGTGTGTTAGAGAGAAGGAGGTAAAAATGGGAGAGAAAGCAAAGCAGGCCCTGGCCCCTCCCCTGAGCCCCTGGCAAGCTCTCTGGCTGTCACCTGGGTTCATGTGTGCAAAGGATTCTAGTGTGCAGCGCATTCTCAGCCCACCTGCACCCAGTTAATTTACCATGTAATTAGCTTTTTCTTTTTTAAACACCAACAAACCGATATCCATTATCTTTCCCCAGCAGAAGCAGCGGATGGTGTTTCCCTGCCCCCCCCCCGGGGCACTCCCCATCCCCTCTGTGAGGACAGAGCAGACCCCAGGGGCTGGCCCCTGAGTGGGCAGCCACCTCCGCATCACCTACCACTTTCTGGAACTGTTTCTCCTTGCGCACCTCCACCATGACCAGTCCCTCCTTCACCAGGCCCAGCCCCACGTCCCCCTTGGAGTCTGCGAACTGCAGGGTGACGTGGGGGCAGCCGGCGCTCAGGTGCTCCACATTGAGCAGGCACTGGGTGTTCTGGATGTCCCGCACCACGCTGTCCACGGCGTCTGTCCGAGCATCCTCCTGGGGCAGGAACACAGCCAGGTTAGTGGGGAGGTGGGTTTGAGCAGAAGATGGCCGCGTGGCCCCCATCCTGGTGACAGACCTTCGAAGAAGTCTGCCAGTAGGCGCCTGTGGCTCACACCCCACTCAGCCCCTAATGAGGGAGGAAACAGGCTCTGGATATGCAGTCCTTTCCTTTGTCCCTCCCTTCCCAAGCCTATCTGCATGTCATCCCGTCCTCTACCTGCTCTGTGTCTCTGAGGACAAGTGGCCTTTTCCTATCCACAAGCCGCCTCCATTTGCTGCCCAGGCCCTGCCATTCCCACCTCTGCCGGGCCTGCCTCCAGCACCGTGACCTCACAATCCCGTTTCTGTGCCTCCACTGTCACCTCCAGTTCTCTCCAGGCTCATGTCCCCCGTCCCTGCAGACTGACTGCCCCTGGACCTGTTCTGTCAACACCTCCGCCTGTTGTTTCTCTTCCACCCACCAGTAATTTTGTGAAAAGGCAGAGAACACGCCTCGTGCTGACTCCTTCCCTTCCATATACCCCTCAGCACCTGGCGGAGGGGACTCCTCCGCGCTGAAGCCACAGGCCCTCCTCCGCCTGCCTGACCTTCCTGGGGAGCTGGACACTGCAGACCAGGTCCCTTCTAGAAGTGGCTGGTGCCTGCAACCCTGAGCATGGCTCCTCTGTCCCCTCCCACATTCCAGACTCTACGCTTGCGCATGCCCGTGGTTTTACCAGAATCCGATTCTCAGCCTTAAGCTCACTTTCCAAACCGAACACTGGGAAGCTGCCTGGAGCTCCCGCAGCCCTTATTTTGCTCTTTCTCACAAGTAAAAACCCATCTTAGGTTCCACCCTCCCGCCCCCGCCCCACCCCATTGGTGCTGAGTTCTGGCTCTTGCTCCTCACCCCCACTCTTGGGGCCCTGCTTTGGCCACCGGTCTCTGGCCTGCGTGTGCAGTCGCAGTTGTCTTCTGTCCACTCCCCTCGCACTAGAAGTAACTTTCAAGACCAGAGTTGATCATGTCACACTTCTGCTAAAAATCCCACTACACCTCTCCTGCCTGGAATACAAAGAACAAACCCCTTGCCCAGGCACGCAAGGCCTCAAGCCCCAGACCCGACTCGCCTGTCTCATCTCAGCTCAGACACTGCCTGCAAGGCCCAGGGACCCACTGCGGGGGACCAGGCTTCGCCCCAGTGCGCCCTGGCCCGTGGGGCCAGCCGTTTCTCAAGGACCCATCAAATGCTCTGATGCCACACCTCCCCTCAACTTCCTCGGTCACTGCCATCTTTTGAGTCCTGTTACTAACAAACCACCCACACGGTTTCCACCTCCTGTTAATTAGCCTGTAAGGGCCACAGAGCGGCTGAGTGTCACCGGACAGTGCCCTTTGGAAGGAGGGACGAGTGTCGACTCACATCTTGGGGCACCTGGATGAAGGCGAAGGCATACTCCGTGGCTTGAGCGGGCAGCACACGTGTGCTGAAGGCAGGTGGCAGGGTGCCCAGGCGGGTGGACGGCAGGATCTCTCTCTGCGGGGACACCAGAGAAACAACCTCACACACCTGATGTCCCTGTTCTCAGAGGACAGTTCCTGCGGCCAGGCCTCTGGGGAGTCTGATTGAGGGGCTGCCGCTCACCCACGACGAGCTTCCACTGAGCCACACGCACGGGCTTGCCCTGCAGCGAGGCCCTGGGAGAGCGTGGCGCTGGACTTGGGGGACAAGCTGGCATCAGAAGGTGAGCAGCTGTGATCACACCCTGTCCTTCCTGGGCCTGCTGCTGGCACACTGGTTGGTTCCCACTAAAACAGTCTGGACTGTTGCTCCCGGACTCAAACTGCGTGTCCATTGTTTTCCCAATGCCTTCCCTCAGAGGGGTCCCTGACTGCTTTTCTACAGGCCAGGGCTGCTCCGGCTGGGACAGCGCACCAGGGTGAGGGCCCCGGCGGCACCTGCCCTGCCCGTGGATCTGGCCAAGGTGATGGGCAAGCGCAGCCCAGTGGGCCTCTTCCCCAGGCAGTGCTGGGCGGATGGCCAGGCTAAGGGCCCTCCCTTGTAGTCCCTGAGGAGAGCGGACCGCCAACAGCCACCGCTCAGGAGCGCCCGGTTCTGAACCACAGTGCTCTCTCCTATTTGCTGCCCCAGGAGAGATTCCAGGGACTCTCCCAGGAACTGTCAACAGACTCCCAGGCCCAGTGTGTGCAGGGGGCTCTTCTTCCAGTCCCTCTGCCACTTTGTGACCGTCCCTTCCCAGCAAGCCTTGGTCTGGGGCTGTGCTGGAGACCGGCAGATGGAACAAGCCCCATGTTGAGCACAAGGACCAGGAGCTGTGGGGTGTGGAGGGCTCTCCTGGGCCCCCTCTTCAGGGCAGGGTGGCAGGAGAAGGGAGGGTATGACCGGACACTTATCCTCGGGGCCTGGATGGGAGATCTCTCAGTGCACGCAGGGCTCTGGCCAGAGATGCCAGTTTTGCCTGGTCACTCAGGGGTCACGGCCTGTTACAGACAGTAGCCACGCCCATCTGTTGTCGCTAAGGATTTCTGAAGCTTGGAGGGACCTTTGCGAGGTCAGATGACCCTGATCCAGGGCGTTGCTGTGTTGAATGACACCTGGCAGCCACTTGGGGCCCTTCTCTGGTCTACCTGTCCGCCTCCCAGTCCCTCACTCACGTTGCCGTAGTCAATGTAGAAGACGTGTACTTTGGCAGGAGACTCGACTTTCTCTACCCGGGCCCGGTACCTGCAATGGCATCAAGGGATAGCCCTGAGCAGTCTGGTCTCCCTGGAGCCTTAGTGAGGGCCGGGCAGAGGGCACAGCACTTCCCTGCCCAGGGCTCAGAGAGCACACCCACGGGTGTCACAGAGGGTAGTCCTTGGACTCCATCAAGGCCCAGCCTCGGGACACCCTGGCCACCATTTAATGGAATAGCTGGGAGCAGAGGGAGGGAGAGGGGCGCGTGTGAGGCAGATTAATGTGTCCTCGGGGCATAAAGCAACAAGACTAATGACTAGATTGATGTCTGCTGTTTAAACCTGGCACACTAAACAGCAGCTGTAATTAGCTGGCAGATCTGTCTGGGAGGCCGCAGCGGGGAATGCATCCAAGTCACTTTGTCACCCTGGGAAGACCAAGGGCCCTGCCCTTGGTAGCTCAGACGTAAGTGACCTTGCTGCTCACGTCCCAGACAGTCGGGGTGGAGGGCTGGGTGGCTGGGCTGGGCTCGCTGGGACACCGCTTTTCCTATGTGGGGTGAGGGTGTGTCAGAGAGCCCCAGCTGGCCAGGGCGCCCCCAACGAAGTTAGGATAGAGAGAGGAGGAGGAGTGCAGCTTCTGCACTTCAGAGGCTGGCTGGACTGCAGGACAATCACGGGCTAAAATGCGGGCCCAGATGAGCTCTAGCGAGCAGCTGAAGGTCAACTATACCCTGGTGGAAACCAGGCTATGGGGGCCAACGCCTGCAGCCGGGCGGAGCCCTGAGGACAGACCTGCCGTGGCTCCCGCTGCTCAGTCGGCCGAGCGGCTTACCATTCCCCATCTACAAACTTGGCAATGCAGAACTCTCCCCGGCGAGGGGCGTAGGTGCCCTCGACAGGAGGGTGGCTGGCGATGTCATTGCGCATGTTCTCCATCAGCTTCTCCAGCTGGGTGCCTGACGGGGAGGAGAGAGAGAGAGACCGGGGCACAGGGGTCACTGGAGTGTCGCCCCCGAGGGCTGGGAAGGTGGCCAACAGGTTCTGCACAGTGCCCGTGGCACCAGCACCGGCTCGCTGCCACCCTCGGAGGGCCCTCTTTGGTCTCTACTTGAGAGGTTTTATGCTGTTCTCACAAGCAGGCTGGTGACTTGCTGACACTTTAGGTCTCAGAGGCACACCATTTCCCACTCCCAGCTCTCCCATCCACTGGCTGCGCTGTGGGAGCCCTTGGGAACATTCTGGGGCTTTGGTTAAGGAGGTAGAGAATGCAAAGGGACGTGGAGCAAGGTCGGGGCCAGCCAGCCTCCTCCAGGGTGGGAGCAGCCCATTTCTATAAGAGCCGGTCCTGACGCGGGCCAGAGAGGTGGCGACTGACCGCAGGGGCTGAAGTGGCAATGAAGGGTGGGCCCCACACAACCTCAGACAAAGAAAGGGCCCCAGAATTTGAGCCATGGAAATGGAGAGCAGTTCTGAGAGCAGGGCCCAGTCTCAGTCTGTCCAAACTTGGCCACTCTGACTGCAAGGTACATGCTGAACTGGACTCCTGGTGCTGTCAGGATGCGGCTCTCCCTGCCACCCCCAATTGAGTGCCCTCCTCCACCAGGGTGGGGCGGCCGTGAGGGGCAGTCTCCATCTTTGCCTTGTCACTTTGGGGCCCTGCAGCTTCTTGTTTGTTTTTTTTTTGCCAGGTTTAGCAACACCCAAGCTCTTCTTGGGTCTCCCCCCTGGCTCCCCCCTGCTGTGCCCCACAGCAAGCATCCCAAGCAGCTTCTCCTTCCCATCTCTCCTGGCCCTGAGCCCAGCTCTGCATCAGATCCGTCCATTCCCTTTTGCTCTCCGACATCAGGGTGGCTGGGTGCACGTGGATTCCTCCTTCCATCCTCAGGGCCCAAGGCCACACACACTGGAACAGGTGCCTAATGCATGTATACCTGTCAGCGGCCTTATAAGTTCCTTGTCTGGGTTTATGTTTCTGCCACTACATGGTGCGCTCCTCCGGGCACAGACCATAGCTCACGCGGTTGTTCACTCTCACAAGGCCTAGCAGAGCCCCTGACATGTACAGGGTGCTGCTTAATAATTCAACAGCATTGAAGATGACCTCTGCACATGCACACGAGAAGGTCTGGCCACTCTCAAGCCTAAGCACAGGCCACTTCCCAGACTTGTTTCAGAATGGGGGCTTTGGATGTAGCTACCCTTCCCCCATCCAGCGGTAAACATTCTATTAATTCTCCTGAGATAGTGTTCCTTGCCAGACAGTAACATTTCAGGGGCTACGGAGAAGCCTCACATAAGACAGGTTCCTCCTATACTTGGTCTATTTTTATTTTTTTGCTCCAAGGCAACAGCAGACTTTGCCTCCTGCAAACAGGCATAGCCCTGTGGGAGGTCCTTACACAGAGACCTGGTGGGTCATTTATAGCTAATGGCCACGTTTTCATCATTCCATCAGCTCCTTCCCCAAGGCCGGCTTTAATTAGGAGAAGGGACAGAGTGAGAGGATGTCCCAAGGGGCATGTCCCCAAGGGAGATGACAGGCTGCAGGAGGGAGGCTGCATGCTGAGGTTTATGTCCCCGGGTTTCATGAAACCATGGGAGGACAAGGTTTTCTTTGGAGCCTCCACGACTCTCTAGGTGGGGAACCATGAAGTGACTCACTCCCTTCTCCAGTATTCTAAGAATACACGGTTTTCTCCTTAGTTCTCTTCCTTTATTTTTTTGCCTTGGCGGCGGCTTGCTGCAATGTCATAGCTTCCTAGAGCTGACAGAGACAGCCAGGCGGGGGACAGGGCAGGCACAGGAAGCCTCTGAGATCACATCCTGGAGGGTTCCAGTCCTTGAGGCCTTGAACCCTCAGGCTCTGCCCCTTGGGGACTTCAGGGTCTTGCTCTCATTTGAGGGGAGTCCTCTCCAGCAGGACCCCAAGGCCAGGTGGAGACTCAGCTGGGAGAGCTGTTGTACCCTGGGTGGGTCCTGGGGTTTCCTCCACCCAAGGTCCCTGAGGGCACCATCTTTGCTGTCCCTCTGTTCAGGAACAGCTCTTGCTTCCACCTGGACCACGGCAAGACTCTCCCACCATACCACCCAGACCTGGAGGCTGGTCCTCTCGGCCTTCTGCCCAAGGCAGCGGCTGGCCCAGCGCTGGCCAGGATGGCCGCTGACCTCAAGAGAACCTGGTCTTGGAGGCTCGTCAGCTCCGTCGCTACCCCTCCCTCACTTTCTCCCCCTCCCAAGGAGAGCCAGCCCAGGACTCAAAACGGCCAGTTTTCCTCAGTGAAATGATATTACCACAGAGCATCTGCCGGGGAAATAGCATTAGAGAGGAAGTGGTTGAGCTAAGGCTGTGGGCGACCCGAGTGGCCTGGCGGTGGGCTACGGAGCCAGGCGGGGCCGCCCCCTCCACTCGGGGGGCTGCTGAGTGCCAGTGACATCTTCGGCCCCCTCTGCCTTGCAAGGATCTGGCTCCCTGGCGGTAGAGGCGGCTGAGGAGCCTTCTCCTCTGCACCCAGCTGAACTGTTTCTCGGTACCGGGAGGGGGACAATGAGAAATTGGGCTCGCGGGGCCATGTGTGACCACTGGAGGTTTCTACTGCCCCGCCCTCCAGGAGCCTGGGGTGTCTGCCTAGGGCCCCCTGGCCACAGGGTACAGCACTGAAGGGCAGGAGGAGGATGGAGAGAGAAGGTATTTTTTTTATTTTTATTTATTTATTTATTTATTTATTTATTTATTCATTTTTAGAGAGGAGAGAGAGAGGCAGAGAGAGAGACAGAGAGAGAGAGGAGAGAGAGACAGGGAGAGAGAGAGAGAAGGGGGGAGGAGCTGGAAGCATCAACTCCCACCCATATGTGCCTTGACCAGGCAAGCCCAGGGTTTCGAACCAGCGACCTCAGCATTTCCAGGTCGACGCTTTATCCACTGTGCCACCACAGGTCAGGTGAGAGAAGGTCTTTTAGAAGGACCGCCTGCAAATGACTTCCCGGAGTGCTTCCTGTGTCCTCGGTACGTGGCTGCCATCCAGGGCTACGGTAACCTCCAGGGAAGGAGCAACCCCGGCAGAAACAAGCCCACGCTCCTCTCCTCTGCTCACCTTCCCAAGGAAGCTGAGGGGGAGAGGGGCAGAGTGACACCAGTCCTTGCTTCCTGACCACATAGACAATCTGTCCCATGCTTCCTGACAGATTCTGAGCGCTACAGATACTCATGCCCAGCATAGCCGGTGTCCCTGGGAGCCAAACAATCACCTGAGAGTCTCCGAGCAGCACCAGACAAGATTGGCTACCCCACCAGTCCTCAGACTATCTGCTCAGTGGTGTCCAGGGCCCAGTGGGTGGGCAGTAGGGGAGCTCTGGAGGCGGCTGGACCGCGCCAGGAGCTGAGGCAGCAGTGCTGGGCCCGGCCTGGGCACTCACCTGTCTCCACATCCTGCACGTAGAAGTGCAGGTCGTCAGTGATCTCCGTCACAAACACTGGCTTATAGGTGGCCGATCGCTCCTTCTCCTCCAGCACGGGCGTCACCTCCTCCACGGGCTGCTCCTCGTAGTGGGCCCAGACCTGAGTGTGATCAGCAGACGGAGGAGCGGATGAGGAAGGGCAGTCAGAAAGGATAGCGGGAAAGGGGGGGTCACCCCAGGAGTGAGTTAGTGTGGGAGTCACTGCAGTGCATTCACATGGTGATGGGTCGAGATCCTGGAACCCCTTGCCCTGGGAGGTGAGGGAAAGTGCTCGAAATTCTGATCTAGCGGTTGGTTCTCAAATTGTGGTGGGCACCAGAAGCCACTCACTGGGGAGCTTACAAAAAAACACAGGTGCCCGAGTCCCAACCCAGGCCTCCCAAATGGGGGTCTGTTATAAAGGTCCCGGAGAAAGCAAAACGAAGCAGGCATCCGGTTGATCTCATGCATACCAGGAGGACCTCGGGGTGGAGCACTTGTGGGTCCCCATCCCCCCCATACTGCTCTGCGGGTCACTCTGAACTGTCACAGGGCTGCTGGCACTCCTGAGGCTCTGTTAGCGACAGCCCTGGGCCATGGAGGGGAGGGCTCATCACTGTGCAAGAATGCAGCCTCCCTGTCCTCGTCATCCCAAGCAGGCGGCTTGGACCCCGATCAGAAGCTGGGCTGCTCCCCTGCACTGTCCCCCCATCCCAGCCCGGTGCTGTCGGGGCTGCAGCAGCTCCGAGCTGATTCTACGTGACAGCGTGTCAAGTCCAATCCTGCGGCCAGGAGATTATCCGGGCAGTGAGGCCTGTCAGAGCAGGAGGGGGTGGGACACTGTGGGGACTGGACCACACACTGGGCCCCACAGGCACACACAGGAACAAGGAGTGATAAAAGCACTAGCCCCAAACTCACTAGGGGCCACGTGCCATTCTAAACACTCTCCAAATACTGTATTAACTCATTTAATCCGCACAGCAACCCTGAGCAGAGATTAATTTCCCACTTTAAAGAGGAAACTGAGGCACGCAGGCCTGCTAGAAGCCGTGGAACCCAGACTTGAACAGGTAGCCCGGCTCTAGACCTCTTTAAGAGACTCTGCAGACAGAAGGCAGTGCTGGGTGGTGGGGAAACCTACAGCTGGGAGGCGCAGGCTCTCGTCCTGTCATTTTGTCCTTTAATTTGTCGTTTGACTTTGGTCAGCCATGTGCCTTTGCTGAGTCTCCTTTCCTTCCCTTGTAAAGAGAGGTAGTTTGAGCACATGATCACTTGGCTGCCAGGCAATTCCTGGGTGGCCTCAGACAGCAGATGAAGGGCTGAGATGCTGGAATTACTGAGCCACCCTGGGTCACACCCAGAGGCCACACTCCAGCTTTTAATGTGGCACAAATGTGCATCCTTCCATCAGAAGGGGAAGCAGGGGCCCCGAGGACTGAAATGAGCAATAGGAACTTTCCAAGCCTGCCCAGGAGTGGCCGAGGGAGACAGGAGAGACATCTCCTGGGTCCGAACTTCTGCCAGCCACACCGAGTAGTACCCTCTGCCTTCTGAGGCTGAGCTTGTGGGCCCCTGGTCTGGGGCTGGGCTCTAATGCAAATAGCTCCTAACCATCCGTCCCTTCACCCGGCCACTACCCTCATCAGAAGCATTTAGACTCCTCTGCTTCAAACCTTCCTTCCCACCCCAAGGCCTGGCCGCCACAGACAAGGAGGCAGGAAGCAGAGCTTCAGTTCGATCAGATCACCACATGCCCTTATGAAGAAGGGGTCCCTAGCCTTTAGACTTCCCTGTGAAAGGGCCTCCCCAATCAGAGGTTGTGGCACAGACCACTGAGAGCACTCTGGGGACAGCCCCTTCTTTCCACTTCCAAGGCCTACATCCTGCTGAGGCGGAGGCTTCCTCCTGGGCCCACTCGCTGGACGTTCCCCAGGGAAGTGACTACTGAGCCATTCACTCCTCTCCCCCTCTGGCTCTCAGTCCCTCTGAGATCCTTGCAGCTTGATCATGGACTCTCACTGCCTCTGAGGGAAGACTAGCCCTGAGTGGGCCCTGAGCCTGGAGACTCATGGACTCTCACTGCCTCTGAGGGAAGACGGGCCCCGAGTGGGCCCTGAGCCTGGAGCGTTCCGGATAAAAGCTGATGTGCGGGGAACAGACTGACAGGGTGAGGGCAGAGACAGCTAATGACTCTGTAAGTAAAGGAGCCCCAGGCGACAGCAGCAGGTTCCTCCCGGGGAGAAGGGCGAAGCTTCTCTCCTGGCAGGAGCAGGTGGCAGCAAGCGGGAGGTCAGGATGATGTGAACAACAGCACAAGGGTGGCCTGCAGGTCCTGGGACAGGTCCCACAGCTCGTGGGTGGCCTGCAGGGGTGTGGGTGCCCACTGCTGCCCGTGAGGTGAGAGGACACCAGAAGCATGCCGTCACCAAAGGGTGGAGGAGGGAGAGCTGCTCCCAGATACAGGAACGCCGTTTCTCAGAGGGCCTGCTGGCCCTTTGCAGAGTAGAGCCTTGGAGAGCCCACTTTCCCTTGGGTACTGGGGTGACCAGCCATTCCCTGGGGCTTGGCTGTCAGTGGCCCTTGGCAGGCTGGTAAATGCAGTCTGACCAGGCAGCTTCTTAGAGGGAAGGAGTCAGATGAGACAGGCTTGGTTGGCCATGTCCCTACCCTTAACGTGGTTCATTTCACCCGTATTGGCTTAGGTTGCCCTTCTGCAGAACTAGGGCAAGGAGGGAACAGACACATTGGCAAGACACCTGCCAGATGTGCCGTTTCCCCTCAGCCAGCCCCAGCCCTCCTATAGTGCAGATCCCTGACCAGAAAAACCCAGACCCCTTCTGGCAGGAACAGTAAGTGTGTCCACAGACACACAGTCAGTGCCTATGGCTCTGCCCCAGGATCCTGGTGGAAGGGAGAGCTGGGCAGGGACCTCCATGGCCAAGATGCTGGGCAGGATGGGGTCTGGGAGCTGTGAGTGCTCTTGATCTTTGAGGAGACAAGCTTGAGACAGGCCTGGCAGCAGGGAATGCTGGGAAAGCCACCAGAGGGACACCCTGGGCTGCAGTCGTGTGGAGAGGCCCCAGCTCCTTCGGTCAGGGTGGTGGCAGCTCTCCCGCTTTCTGGCCAGGGCCAGGGTGGAGCTGTTACAAAGGGCCCAGAGAAAGTGAAACCAAGCAGGCTCTGGGTGACTCTCAAGACAAACCTGGGCACTGGGGTGCCTCTGAGATTCCTCCAGGGCTACAGACTCACGTGCGGAAAGGGCAGGAGAAGCAGCCCCCTCCTTCCTCATCGGCTCTGTTGTGCCAGTTCCCATCCTGCGAGGTCCCTTTTACCTCCTGGGGCTGCGGCTGCCCCAGAGAGGGCGCCCGCCTGGCCAGGCACAGGCACAGCCCGCTTAGGAACGGGGGCTCTGTCCTGTCCTGACACTGTCCCGCCCTCCCTCCCTGGGGAGCCTGGGTCCTCCTCCCGGCAGGAGATGGGCCATGTGGACTAGGCTCTACGGCTGGAGCCTTTCCTTTCTGAATCCTATTTAACACCACTGCTTAGGAGGCGCCAGGGTGGCTGGCATGGAGCCAGGCGGTGGAGGCCTTCAAGCCTGCAGTGGGAAAGCCAAGCTCAATAAAAGCCACTCAATGGCCACACCAACCCTGTCCAGGGTCCTGCTAGGGCACGAGTGCTGGGGGAAGAGGACAGAGGGGGAGTGGGAGGGGGAGGAAGCCCCGTGTCAGCCTCCTGCAGAGGACGGGGAGGGCGGGCCAGCCTCTCAGTCAGGAGAGAGTGCACAGGTGGACAAGGCCTGGCACGGGGACCTCACAGCCGGGGAAGCAGCAGTCAGACCTGCTCACAAACACGGACACACAAACCACCTCACTGAAGACTTCTGCGTGCTCCTCTCCTCCCTCGAAATCTTCAGCATCACCTTTCCCCAGTTAGCTCTCAGGCACCACTGTGAACTCTGAACCCCAGATGTACCTGTCTCTCAACAGCTCAGGCAGCCTAGCCGGGGTCACACGTGGGGACAACTCAGATACACAGTTCACTGTCCCCCAGCTGACCACCTAATTCTCCCATCTGAGTCCAGCCAACTCTGAGCACTGCTGCAAAGCCCTGCTCATGCTGCTCCTGGGACCCGGCCCCACCAGGCAGGGGAAGCCACGTGGGATCCCCGGGGCCTTGAAGAGAAAGGAGTGCAGAAAAAGTACCCGGGAGGAAGGCAGGCCCCGCACGGAGAATGCCGTGCTGCATTTTAATTAGGCTGGAATAAAAACATGCAGCCTGTGTAAGTAATTAATCACTGGTAATTACTCCTCAGCGTCATCACGTGGCACCAATGTAAAGATGACTTGGGCCCTTTCCCATGAACCCACTGTGCAGGAAACAGACACCCGGTTCAGCCCCCGGCCAGGGCCCCCTCTCCATCTCAGCCATGTTCCCTCCTCTGTCCCTTCCTGGGTCCCTTTGGGGTCCCTGTTCTCAGGACTGATCAGATCTGAAGAGGCAGCTACTAGGCTCACATGCTGAGGAGCTAGGGAGCAGGGCCAGGGGGCAAAGATGTTTCCAGAACCTGGGCCTCAGAGGCTGTGGTGGGCACACTGACCCCCAGCTGCCAGCTCTGCGCGAAGGTGCAGCCCCATGCCGCACCCTCCAGCTCCTGGCAGCAGGCAGAGGACATGGGGGCAGCAGTCTGAGTTCAGCTGTCACAAACAGGAGGTCCAGAGGGAGCTCCTGTGCTGTCGGGGCGTGGCTGCCGCTCCCCCATCACTTGAGGAAGTCAGGGTTTCATGTGAGTGGACCTGGGACAAGGAAGGGCGGAAGCCCCCTCCGAGGCCTCAAGGTGGCCCATGCCACCAAGGCATGGACAGTCCCTTTCATCTGTCCTAACACTGGGGCTACCTCTACCTGAAGTCCATCCACCTGCATGAAGGGGTTGGTCACCAGCCCTCATCCCCAGGGTACGGAAGAAAAGCGAGATATGGGAGGGTGTCTGGGCCCTGTCTGGGGGAAGTGACACATTCTCCGGGGAGGAGGCTGGGAGACACTGAGGGAGGTGACGGCTGTGCCAGGCTGGAGGAGAACGAGGAGCCTTCAGGGGCCCTAAGCCCCCACCCCCTTTGGCAGGTGTCTGGGCCTTGGCTCTGGGAGGCGAGCTGCAAGCCAGATGGTTGCCCCATGGGGAAGAAAACGTGTATTCCTGAAACAAATTTACGGCTCAGCATGGTCGTCCCACAGAATCCTTCTCAGGCTCAAGGAAGGGCTGACAAATTGGCAGTTGCAGATTGCTCCCCGTTATCGGGCAGGGCTGGAAGTCGGTGGCTATAGGCTGAGTGTGTGTGGGGGAGGGTGCTGAGCCCACCTCCCCACCACCAAACCCACTGGGCTCCTTAATCGTCCATTTGTTTCCAAAAGCGGCTTTCCAACCCACCCCCCTTGTCTCTTCAATGCAGTGTCTGCAGAGACTGATGGGCTGTGAATCTGCTGTCTTAACAGCTTTATACATCTCCTGGGGCCACTTCCAAAATGGGCTTCCCTGCAGGGCAATGTGAGGACGTTCAAATGTGGGCTGCAGGCAAGGGTCAGGGCTGGGGAGGAGCAGGAGCGCCCATCTCCTGCTCCAGGGGCTCCCCAGTCATTTCTCTCCGGGACCAAGGTCACCTCCCAGACAGCTCTCTGCTGCAGGTCCACGAGGCGGGCTGCGGGCCCACCTCGGTCTGCAACAGGCTAATGGCTCAGGATGCCTACGGTGGCAGCCTTGCCCTTGGTCTTACGTGGTTCCCAACACGGGGTCTGCAACCAAAGAGTGGCTCAGTTGGGGGTGACAGAACCACTCTGTATGTTGTATGAAGGCAATTGTGTCAGGGGGCAGGGGTGAAAGGAAGTGTGAGCTGGGGGAGCGACACCCCCCACCCCGCCCTATCCCACACCACACCTTCTCCTTCTTTTGCTTGGCGGCCTCCTCGGCAGACAGCAGGGACTTGTAGTAGGAGCTGCGCTCCGCGGTGAAGTGGACCTTGGAGAGGGCGTGCTCCACCAGCAGGACGGACAGGTTGGCGCTGTCGATGTGCAGCCAGCCGATGAAGTTGCCAGCCTTGTCCATGCTCTCCACCTCCACCTCCACCTGGGAAATGGAGAAAGGGGAAGGGGGCGTCAGTCTGCGGGGCGCAGCCTGAGTGTGCAGGGGAGGGAAGCGGTGCTGAGGCCCGGCGCTCACAGGCCCTGGGCAGCCACCGCCAGGCTCGTTCCACCTGAGCTAGGAGAGGGAAGGGATGTGCTAAGCAGAAAAGCGGGAGCTTCTGAGAGGCCCCCCTGCACTGCCACCTCCCAGGGCCCCCCTTTGCTTCAGTTCTGTAATCTGGGGTGATTTTTAGCTTCTCACACCCCTGGATCACCCTTGATAGATACATTGCTCCTAAGCAACTTCAAAACCCCCTTCCTTTTGGCAGAGAGCTAACAGGGTAAACTTGACTTCTTATAGCTTAAGCATGGAGTCCCTGTTAGCAGAGTGTGTGCGTGCTGGGGGTGGGTGGGGTGGGCTGGGGGTCAGGAGTGGGATCAGAGGACAGCTCTGGGTTCATCCCACTGTTCTTCAGTACCCTCCTCCAATTCTGCCGGGAAAAGGCAGTCTCAGGGGAGCAAGGCAGTCCCGCAGGAGAGGGGAGCGTGTGTTCTTCCTGGAAGAGTTGAATGAATTCATGCTTAACAAAGCCGAGGAGAGAAGGGATGGGACAAGTAAGGAGAAAGATGTGGGCAGGAACTGCGCTGAACCCAGGAGGAGTTAGGGGCGACCCCAGCAGGAGGTTGTCCCGAGGAAGAGCAACTGCTGTTAAGGCCAAACCTTGAGCTGGGCTCTGGGGCTGAGCTCCAGAACCCCAAGGGGCACCCACAGGTCTCTGAGGCCCCCTCCCCGGGAGACCCAGGACCCCTGACTCAGCACCGACTCTGCTCCCGCAAAGAGGGCGCCCTCCCTGCCCTGGCCCTTGTGGAGCTGATCCGCTTGTGCCTCGAGGAGGCAATGGCCCAGGAAAAATTCCTTCTGTGATTTTCTCCCAACTTCTTTCTTCCCCTGCTAAAGGGCACTGTAAAATCCTTTGCTGCCAAATGTAAAAACTTGTATTAATTTAAATGGCTTCAAGCTCGATTAAGCAATAAAATGAATGTCTAAATACCTGGGAGTTCTCTGAAGCCTGAGCCAGAGCCAGCGGCAGCAGCCTAGGGCAGAGGGTTGGAGGGGCGAGGCTGGGGGGGGGAGCAGCCCGCCCACCTGGTGAGTTCTGACTCAGCAGGGAGAGATGGCAGAGGAGATGACTCCCTGGAAGGTGACAGAGATGGCATGGGTGTGCAGAGAAGGCGGTGGGAGAAAACGAAGGAGCAGGGCCAGGGAGGAAGGACCCCAGCTTCTTCCCCTTCTTGGGCACCCCCTTCCTATTTGAGGTTCACAGCTCACCCTTCAAGTTCAACAACGTCTGCAGCTGAGATGTGGTATAGAGAGGGATATGCAGAGTTTATAAGAACTAAGAAAAAGGATACTGTATGTTTAGAATCAAACCCAACTTGATATTGTAGAGGGGAAAATGAGGCATAGAGGAGGGAAGTGTAGCTACTAAGGGGCTACTAGCTAGTAGAGTACTCCTTTCTTTCCCCATCATACCTCTGACCCTCCTCCCCCCCCCCCCCCGCAGTTATAGCCTGCTCCCTCCACCATCAGAACTGTGGGGTTTGCACCTCACTGGCAGAGCCAGGGTGGAAGTGTTGGGGTCTGCTCTACTAATACCGCACCCAGCTGCTGAGGAGCAGAAGCAGGGAGAACCGGCATCTAGAACCTGTAGATGTCAAGACATGCTTCTCCTTCCTCTCGTTCTGACCATTCATTGATTGGGGGCCTGCATTGTGGGGGGAGAAGGGCAGGTGGACAAAATGGTGCTTTGATCAAAACATGTGGCTCAGGAGCTCACTAGCTAGTAGGGCAACTAAATTCACTAAGGTGAGTGACGACTTCCTGAAGAGCCTTCTGCTGCCTTGTGAAGCCCAGGACACGGGCGTTCCTTGGAGGCACAAGGGGGACAGAGGGAGAGGCTGCTGGACGGCTGGGCGCCCTGCAGCACGAGGGCTAAGGACAGAGGGAGAGGCTGCCGATGGCTGGGCGCCCCGCAGCAGGAGGGGGACAGAGGGAGAGGCTGCCGATGGCTGGGCGCCCCGCAGCAGGAGGGGGACAGAGGGAGAGGCTGCCGACGGCTGGGTGCCCCGCAGCAGGAGGGGGACAGAGGGAGAGGCTGCCAGTGGCTGGGTGCCCTGCAGCAGGAGGGCTAAGGACAGAGGGAGAGGCTGCCAGTGGCTGGTGCCCCGCAGCAGGAGGGCTAAGGGCAGAGGGAGAGGCTGCCGGACGGCTGGGCGCCCCGCAGCACGAGGGCTAAGGACAGAGGGAGAGGCTGCCAGGCTTGTGGCAGTCGGACAAAAACAGGGATGGGCAAAATTGAGAGGTAAAAATTTCTAGTTATACAATAAGTCACAGGGATGCAATGTGCAGCTAAAGAATAGTCAATAATATTGTAATAACTCTGTACAGTGACAGATGGGTACCAGACTTATCATGGCGATCACTTTGTAAGCTACATAAATGTCGAATTACTATGTTGTACACCTGAAACTAATATAATATTGTGTGTCAACTATATTTTAAGAAGATACATGGGAAAACCATCTCTTATCTTTCTTAATTTGTCAAGCTTTATTGAACATGGTAAGGCCAAGAAGCAGCAGGTCCCAGGGGAATTCTAAGAGGCAGCAGGAAGAGGAGATGCTTGCCTTGTGTTTGGGAGCTCATGAGGTAACAGGTAGAGAGAGAGAGAGAGAGTGTGTGTGTGTGTGAGAGAGAGAGAGGGGGGGGGGAGGTATGCTGGCTTCCAGCACTCAACGGCTGGCCTCCTTGTGTGTGTGGGCTCAGGAGACACCTCCTCATGCCCAGCTGAAAGCAGCAAAGCTGGCCTAGTTCCCAGGTTTGACCTCTTGTCTTCCCGTGTACTAGCAGCCATGTGTCCCTTCCCTAAAACTGAGGGTGGCTGCCTGACTTGCACACAAGGCCTCCCTTCAGCTCAAGAAGCTTGTGGTGGGCCGCACAGTTGTGACAAGCTTGACAGTCACCCTTATCACTCCTCTTGGCACTGGATTGCTGGAAATGAATGCAAGAACCTCAGAGATGGGTAGCAAAGACAACCTCATCCCATAAGGCGCCCACACTCGGACCTCACCTCACTGCACATGGCAAACCCCAAACTCACACCTCTCTGTCTGAGGCCACAGAGCGGAGGGCGGCCTCTCAAGGGCTCATGTCAGCAGCCAACCTGGGGCCCTGCTGCCTGGGAGGGGAGCCCGTGTCTCTCTCTCGGCAGGTAAGCACTGACATCATACTCACGCAGCACTCCTACCCTGTGATCAATACACTAACTCGGGCTTGACAAGCCCCTGGGACCGGTCAGCCAGTCAGCCGCAGAGAAAGTAATCTCTAGCCTTGGGCAGGAAGCTGCCTCTGACTCCATCTCCGGTTACAGAGGGAGATAAACCTGTCAGCCGCAGGTGGTCTCCGCTTCCCCTTTTACTACAGCTGCCACGCCTCAGCAATCTCAGTCCCACAGAGGGTCAGGGGTCAGGGGGGCTGGGCTAGTGGTCCTGCTGGGACTTGCCTCTGCCTTTCTGGACATGCCCCGGGCCAGGCCGGATGGGCACATGGAGCTCCTCCCTAGCTCTGGGCAGTTACAGGCGAGCGAGCAGAGGATAGGCAGGGCACAGCCAGGTCAGGATATGTAGTCATCCTTCATTATGTTTTTGTATTGTACTGACTGCCAAAACTCTGGTCTGACTATATATAAATATAACGTATAATGAATGTACAAGCTCTACTTCTCTGTTCAACTTTAAGACTCAATTTTTTTATGTTCTGGGGAGGCCTCCTACAGTGGCATTTAACACCAGGGCAGTCAGGCCTCGGGTGGCGACCACGGGCTGCCAGAAGGCTTCATATTTGTGTGGGCATTTGGTGTGCACACATGTGGGCTATGGCCGTGAGGGTAGCAGTTATGTGTGTACATGGACATAGGAAGGGTCAGCAGGGGACAGGTGGTGGCCCTTCTCTTCATTTCCCCTCTTCAACACTCATGCTGCAGCTGAGACCTGGGAAAGCAGAGCAGGAGCAGGAGGTGAGGAGGCGGCGGGGGTGACTGCCCGAGACACTATGAGAATGGGGCGGGTGGCACCACACTGAGGAAGGGCCTCGGTGGTAAATCTGGTTAAGACCGAAGCCGCCTAGATGCCTAATGGTCAGACCTGACCCTCGGGCTTTTCAGAATGTCATGATGCTGCCCCACGGTGCACTCTGGGTGGTCCAGGCACGGGCCAGCAATTCCTGCCTTTGGCTCTCAATGCTGGCGGGGTGGGCAGGCTTTGTGGCCTGAACTAGCACTGTGAGCCAAGCTCTGCCAGCTGTACCCGTGAAGGCTTCCCTGACCCCTGACCCCTGCATGACAGTGAAGCGCTCTATGCACTCCTAGGGGCTCGCCCTCCCTGCGGCATGCAGGGGACAGTACACGGCACAGAGGTTTAGAGCACGGACCCTGAAGCCAGCTGCCTGCATGTAAATCCACCTGCCATCTGCATGACATCTGGCGAGTCACTTCTCTGTGCCTGTTTACTGTAAAATTGGAATTGCAGTAGTACCGACCTCAAAGCCCTTGTTACCTAAACTGAATACGCCACTCGAAGTAAGTTAAGCACCTAGAAGAGTTAAGCCAAGCACTCTGACACTCCATCATCATCATCACCTCCTGGCAGGGACAGTTAGTTCCCTTCCCGACGTCCTCACCCTGTCACTAGACTCTGTGCTCTGCGGGGACAGAGCTGGCTCCACCCTTTGCAATCTCCCCCTGTGTGGGTATACCAACTGGGCCACGAGCTTGTAGAAAAAGCATAGATCCTGGGTGTCAGACAGACTTGAATTCAAATCCTAACTTGAGCTGTGAAGTTTGGGCAAGTCACGTGACCTCCCCTAGCCTGGCTCTGTAAGGGAAGAGGGCCACATGTTAGATGAGGTGATGGAGACCACTTCATCTCTTCAGCCGATGCCAGTTGCCAGCAGCCTGGGCAGGCCGGGCCAGACCCCCCTGTTCTCCCCCACCCCGAAGAGCTCTGAGGTTCTTATACCATGGGGACCTCATGCAAAATACTGAGTGGGAGGTAAGGCAAGTGGGGGTTGACAGGAAGAGCTAATGAGTGACAGATGTCTTTCCGCTCAGCTGAGGGGGGTCCTTCCCCACCACAGGGCCAAAGAAGGGGGGCCGCAGCCCAGCCAGCCGTGCCCGCTGGACAACCTACACCGGCTGGGCCTGCCAGCGGGTCCCGCTGCCTCACAGTGGGACACGTCTTCCTGCTCCCAAGCACATTAATGTGCCACTAATGAAATTGTTCTGGCTTATTTACCAAATTAATACAAACAGCACAGGCTGTTAATTTGCGTGTCTCCTAATTACTGAGGAAGAGCTCCCCTGCCTGGGCATCACACACACACCTCAGTGCCCACCCGGCCGGGCTGTGGCCTCGCCCTCCCAGGGGCTGGTGGGTGAGGAAGGGGAAGGGAGAGGAGGTAAGGGAGGCACTGGGCAGCCCCAGCTCTCCAAGGCTGGGAGCAAAGGATGGAGGGAAGGTGGAGGCGGCCGAGGGTTTGTTTAGTCTCCCACAGCCCCTTTCTTAGTGGCTGCAGAGCCACGGCCCTGCAGAAAATATACTCAGTGCTTGTCCCCTGTCCCCCCAAAGCTACTCCCCTTCTTCCCCTGGATTCTGTCCAGTTTCTCAACACAAGAACTACTTCAACCAAACAGGAGTGGGGGCTGAGTCGTACTGCTCGGAGCAGAGAGGCACGTTCTCTGCTGGGGGTGCGGTGCAGGCCAGCACGGTGTGCGGCTCACTGAGGGGTGCGCAGGAGGACAGAGAAGGAGAATGAGGCAGAGGCTGATGTTCCCGTAGATCCCATTGCATCTCTCAGTGGGTCCTGCCCTCCCCAGCCAATCAGCCTTCAGATCCTGAGAGACAGAGATATGAGTGAGAGAGAGGGGGGGGGAGAAAGGCGTGAGAGGGAGAGGGGAGGGGGAGAGGGAGAGGGGAGAGCGAGATAGAGAGGGAGAGAGACAAGGAGAGGGAGAGGGGAGAGGAAGAGGGAGAGGGAGAGGGGAGGGGGAGAGGTGAGAGGGAGAGGGAGAGGGAGATAGAGAGGGAGAGAGACAAGGAGAGGGAGGGGAGAGGAAGAGGGAGAGGGAGAGGGGAGGGGGAGAGGTGAGAGGGAGAGGGAGATAGAGAGGGAGAGAGACAAGGAGAGGGAGGGGTGAGAGGAAGAGGGGAGAGGAAGAGGGAGAGGTGAGAGGGAGAGGGAGAGGGGGGGAGAGAGAGAGAGGGGAGAGGGAGATAGAGAGGGAGAGGGAGGGGTGAGAGGGAGAGGGGAGGGGGAGAGGTGAGAGGGAGAGGGACAGGGAGAGGGAGATAGAGAGGGAGAGAGAGAGGGGAGAGGGAGAGGGAGAGAGAGAGGGGAGAGGGAGAAGGAGAGGGGGGAGAAGGAGAGGGGAGAGGGAGAGGGGGGAGAGGGAGATAGAGAGGGAGAGAGAGAGGGGAGAGGGAGAAGGAGAGGGGGGAGAAGGAGAGGGGAGAGGGAGAGGGGGGAGAGGGAGAGGGAGATAGAGAGGGAGAGAGAGAGGGGAGAGGGAGAAGGAGAGGGGGGAGAAAGAGGGGAGAGGGAGAGAGAGGGGGGAGAGGGAGAGAGGAGAGAGGGAGAGGGGAGAGGGACAGGAAGATAGGGAGAGAGAGAGGGGAGAGGGGAGAGGGGAGAGGGGAGAAGGGAGAGGGGAGGGGGAGGGGGAGGGAGAGAGGGAGAGGAAGATAGAGAGGGAGAGGAAGAGGGGAGAGAGGGAGAGGGGAGAGGGAGGGGGAGGGACAGGAAGATAGAGAGGGAGAGAGAGAGGGGAGAGGGGAGAGGGGAGAAGGGAGAGGGGAGGGGGAGGAGGAGGGAGGGAGGGAGAGGAAGATAGAGAGGGAGAGGGAGAGGGGAGAGAGGGAGAGGGGAGAGGGAGGGGGAGGGACAGGAAGATAGAGAGGGAGAGAGAGAGGGGAGAGGGGAGAGGGGAGAAGGGAGAGGGGAGGGGGAGGGGGAGGGAGAGAGGGAGAGGAAGATAGAGAGGGAGAGGGGTGAGAGGGAGAGGGGAGAGGGAGGGGGAGGGACAGGAAGATAGAGAGGGAGAGAGAGAGGGGAGAGGGGAGAAGGGAGAGGGGAGAGGGGAGGGGGAGGGGGAGGGAGAGGAAGATAGAGAGGGAGAGGGAGAGGGGAGAGGGGACAGGGGAGAGGGGGAAGGGGAGGGGAGGGGGAGGGGAGGGGGAGGGGAGGGGGAGGGGGAGGGGAGAGGGAGGGGAAGGGAAGGGGAGGGGGAGAGAGACAGAGAGAGAGGGTGACGGGGAGAGAGACAGAGAGAGAGGGTGAGGGAGAGAGTTAAGAGTGCAGCTATGAGAACACAGAGGAAGCTGACAGCTTTGGGACTTTTAGTTGTTCCCTTTCTCTTGCTCCAGGAGTCAGGCTGGTGCCGAGTGGCTCTAAGTTTGGGGCAAAGCTGGAAAGTCACAGGTAGCCTTCTTCAGGTCATGGTGAGGTGAGGGACAGGGAGGGGGAGGAGAGTGCACAGTGGTTGACTCCACAGAAAACTGGGCCCCAGTGAGGCGGCTGGCCGGGCCTTGAGGGCAGAGGAATTTAAGACCAGAACAGGGGAGGACACACAGTCACAAAGCAGGGACTACATGCTCCACGTGGTGACTTAGGGTTACGAAAGGAGGTCCAGCAAAGAAAGCACTTACTGGTAATGGGGGAGGGTGGGAGACTCCACACACTGTACCCTCCTCCCCTTTGTTACGTGCCAGGCGGCTGGAGACATAGACCCCCAGCACATGGCTGCCTCTGTGCAGCATCCAGGCAACACAGCATCACCCAGCCTCAGCCCCACAGGCCCAGAGGCTGAGGGGCGCCCGGGCTGAGGAGCTGAGGGGCGCCCGGGCTGAGGGGCTGAGGGGCGCCCGGGCTGAGGGGCTGAGGGGCGCCTGGGCTGAGGGGCTGAGGGGCTGAGGGGCGCCTGGGCTGAGGAGCTGAGGGGCGCCTGGGCTGAGGAGCTGAGGGGCGCCTGGGCTGAGGAGCTGAGGGGCGCCTGGGCTGAGGAGCTGAGGGGCGCCTGGGCTGAGGAGCTGAGGGGCGCCTGGGCTGAGGAGCTGAGGGGCGCCTGGGCTGAGGAGCTGAAGGGCGCCTGGGCTGAGGGGCGCCTGGGCTGAGGAGCTGAGGGGCGCCTGGGCTGAGGAGCTGAAGGGCGCCTGGGCTGAGGGGCGCCTGGGCTGAGGAGCTGAGGGGCGCCTGGGCTGAGGAGCTGAAGGGCGCCTGGGCTGAGGAGCTGAGGGGCGCCTGGGCTGAGGGGCTGAGGGGCTGAGGGGCGCCTGGGCTGAGGAGCTGAGGGGCGCCTGGGCTGAGGAGCTGAAGGGCGCCTGGGCTGAGGAGCTGAGGGGCGCCTGGGCTGAGGAGCTGAGGGGCGCCTGGGCTGAGGAGCTGAGGGGCGCCTGGGCTGAGGAGCTGAAGGGCGCCTGGGCTGAGGAGCTGAAGGGCGCCTGGGCTGAGGGGCGCCTGGGCTGAGGAGCTGAGGGGCGCCTGGGCTGAGGAGCTGAAGGGCGCCTGGGCTGAGGGGCGCCGGGGCTGAGGAGCTGAGGGGCGCCTGGGCTGAGGGGCGCCTGGGCTGAGGAGCTGAGGGGCGCCTGGGCTGAGGGGCTGAGGGGCTGAGGGGCGCCTGGGCTGAGGAGCTGAGGGGCGCCTGGGCTGAGGAGCTGAAGGGCGCCTGGGCTGAGGAGCTGAGGGGCGCCTGGGCTGAGGAGCTGAAGGGCGCCTGGGCTGAGGAGCTGAAGGGCGCCTGGGCTGAGGAGCTGAGGGGCGCCTGGGCTGAGGAGCTGAAGGGCGCCTGGGCTGAGGGGCTGAGGGGCGCCTGGGCTGAGGAGCTGAAGGGCGCCTGGGCTGAGGGGCGCCTGGGCTGAGGAGCTGAGGGGCGCCTGGGCTGAGGAGCTGAAGGGCGCCTGGGCTGAGGAGCTGAGGGGCGCCTGGGCTGAGGGGCGCCTGGGCTGAGGAGCTGAGGGGCGCCTGGGCTGAGGAGCTGAAGGGCGCCTGGGCTGAGGAGCTGAGGGGCGCCTGGGCTGAGGAGCTGAAGGGCGCCTGGGCTGAGGAGCTGAGGGGCGCCTGGGCTGAGGAGCTGAGGGGCGCCTGGGCTGAGGAGCTGAAGGGCGCCTGGGCTGAGGGGCGCCTGGGCTGAGGAGCTGAGGGGCGCCTGGGCTGAGGAGCTGAGGGGCGCCTGGGCTGAGGGGCTGAGGGGCTGAGGAGCTGAGGGGCTGAGGGGCGCCTGGGCTGAGGGGCGCCTGGGCTGAGGAGCTGAGGGGCGCCTGGGCTGAGGAGCTGAGGAGCGCCTGGGCTGAGGGGCTGAGGGGCGCCTGGGCTGAGGGGCGCCTGGGCTGAGGAGCTGAGGGGCGCCTGGGCTGAGGAGCTGAGGGGCGCCTGGGCTGAGGAGCTGAGGGGCTGAGGAGCTGAGGGGCTGAGGGGCGCCTGGGCTGAGGGCTGAGGGGCGCCTGGGCTGAGGAGCTGAGGGGCGCCTGGGCTGAGGAGCTGAGGAGCGCCTGGGCTGAGGGGCTGAGGGGCTGAGGAGCTGAGGAGCGCCTGGGCTGAGGGCTGAGGGGCGCCTGGGCTGAGGAGCTGAGGGGCGCCTGGGCTGAGGGGCTGAGGGGCTGAGGAGCTGAGGGGCTGAGGGGCGCCTGGGCTGAGGGCTGAGGGGCGCCTGGGCTGAGGAGCTGAGGGGCGCCTGGGCTGAGGAGCTGAGGAGCGCCTGGGCTGAGGGGCTGAGGGGCGCCTGGGCTGAGGGGCGCCTGGGCTGAGGGGCGCCTGGGCTGAGGAGCTGAGGGGCGCCTGGGCTGAGGAGCTGAGGGGCTGAGGAGCTGAGGGGCTGAGGGGCGCCTGGGCTGAGGGCTGAGGGGCGCCTGGGCTGAGGAGCTGAGGGGCGCCTGGGCTGAGGAGCTGAGGAGCGCCTGGGCTGAGGGGCTGAGGGGCGCCTGGGCTGAGGGGCGCCTGGGCTGAGGAGCTGAGGGGCGCCTGGGCTGAGGAGCTGAGGGGCGCCTGGGCTGAGGGGCTGAGGGGCTGAGGAGCTGAGGGGCGCCTGGGCTGAGGAGCTGAGGGGCGCCTGGGCTGAGGGGCTGAGGGGCTGAGGAGCTGAGGAGCGCCTGGGCTGAGGGCTGAGGGGCTGAGGGGCGCCTGGGCTGAGGAGCTGAAGGGCGCCTGGGCTGAGGGGCTGAGGGGCGCCTGGGCTGAGGGGCTGAGGAGCGCCTGGGCTGAGGGGCTGAGGGGCGCCTGGGCTGAGGAGCTGAGGAGCTGAGGAGCTGAGGAGCTGAGGGGCTGAGGGGCTGAGGGGCTGAGGAGCTGAGGAGCTGAGGGGCTGAGGGGCTGAGGGGCTGAGGGGCTGAGGAGCTGAGGAGCTGAGGGGCTGAGGGGCTGAGGAGCTGAGGGGCGCCTGGGCCGAGGGGCGCCTGGGCTGAGGGGCGCCTGGGCTGAGGGGCGCCTGGGCTGAGGGGTGCCGGGGCTGAGGGGCGCCTGGGCTGAGGGGTGCCGGGGCTGAGGGGCGCCTGGGCCGAGGGGCGCCTGGGCTGAGGGGTGCCGGGGCTGAGGGGCGCCGGGGCTGAGGGGCGCCCGGGCTGAGGAGCGCCTGGGAAACACCGTGCGTGCGGGGAATGCTCTGGCTCCGGGGGAGGCATGCTGCCTCAGGCAGCCCAGGACACCCCTGCCCTGGGGCATGTGAGAATGAAGACTTCTTGTGTGTGTGGGGGGGTTCTGAGTGCAACTTCCTCTAGATCTAGAAGGAGAGCAGGACTCAGGGCTACATCTGCAGAGGTGACATCAGGGTTCCCCGTGACAGGTTTCCTACCAGAAGCTTCCATCCTTTCCACATGCTGTGTGGCCACAGTCCTGCTTTAAATACCCCCAGAGCCGACAGCAACAAGCACAGCAGGGAGCCTAGGACGACTGAGATAAAATTGAGGCTCGATGGGCAAAGGCATCATGGAGCAAAGAAAAAGGCTCGGCCTAGAACTCTGATTCAGGTACCAGCTCTGCCTCTTCTGGGCTGACTGTCACCTGCCTTCCTGGCTCAGTTCTTCATGTGAAAATGGGTTTCTGAGACCCTCTCTGCTCGGGATCTCGTCAGGTTAGGGGTGGGTGGTGTGAGGTGCTGGTGGGGCACTGGTGTGACTGGTGACTGATGACAAAAGGGCATGGGGAAGCCTACGTGGTCATCGCCCAGCCCTGAACCTGCCCAGAGGGGAAGGGGGTGTGGGGAGAGGGGAGAGGCACTCCAGCCCCTTCCCAACCCGGAAGTCCACTCAGAGCTTCCTGCAAGAATGTAAGTAGTGACCCAGGGCGACCAGAGAGCAACTGAGACCCCTTCCTGCCGTGCGGCGGAGCCGGCTTCCCCGCTGTCCCCGGTGCCACAGCAGGCTGTGAACTTGAAGAGACACCTCATCTTAGTAGCAGCAGCTTAACCCAGCCACCTCGCCCCCTGCATGCCCAGCTACGCACAGACACATCAATGTTTTCCAGAGTTGATGAACATTAATGCAAAGCAATTAAAGATGTAATGCTCCGGGAGCAGAGGCGGTGCCTATGAAATGCCTCCAGGGTCCCACTGGCATTGGCTGCTGGAGGAGAGTGGGCAGGCGGGGGGCAGGCAGCAGTGCCATCTGATCCACACGGGCTCCAGACCACATGACTCTTGAGTCCAGTCCACACAACTGACTGTTCTATGGAGATGCCCCTTTCTGATGTCCATGTACTGGCTGAGCCGAAGCCCTAGGAACACTTGGAAATCAGGCCCAGTTAGAGGTGCTCCTGGAAACTGAGCGAAGGCCCAAGGCCCGAGCAGTCAGCCAGGTGGCTCAGGAGGGAGTCCTCCTCGCTCCCCTGGCGTGCCTCAGGGATGAGGAGTGGGGTGACTGGATGGGGGGCAGCTCTGGTCCTGCCTGAGGCAGAGACGCAGCCAAGGCAATCAGCATCCAGAGTCTGCCGGGAAATGCAAACCTGCTGACTCCAGGCCTTTGCAAGTATAACACAGTTTACAAACCGATGCAATCTGTTCCTTCCGTGCAGACTATGGAAAGCAGACTGTTCATCTTCCCAGGAAAATGCAGGGCTGGAGGCTGGAGGGAGACTTAACTGTCTCTCCCCGGAGGTTCATGTAGGGAACGTGGCTGAATCAGGGGCCCCCTTCTGCGCTGTGACACCACTGTGGGTGTCCTTCCTGCACTGAGACAGTATCGGGAACCCCTTCTGGAAGCGGAGCACGCCTGCCCAGCACCTCCTTAGGTCCCCTGGCTGGCGTGGAGGAGAGCCGTCCTAGCCAGAAAGAGCAGTGGAAGCTGCTCCCTTCCCCCCGCCCCCAGACAGCGGTCTTCATCTCCCAGAGAACTCCAGACTGTCCCAGAGCCCTACAGGGACTGGACAGGGTGACAAGTTGGTTAGCCTTTCATGGCAGAAGAAATCACTGTATACGACTTATGGAGTAACAGCACAAGGTTATCACATCTCGGATGTGGTCTGAAAAATGAAACACTGTCCCATCGGGTCAAGTATGAACACCAGTTTCCCCCTTGCAGCCCTTGTATCTCCCTGGTCCCAATGCCTGCTCTAGGGACAGGTACACTCTGCTCTGCTGACTCCAGCTCCCAGGCTTCTTTACCTGCACTGCTGTGCATCTCTACAGAGACCCACAGGTTGCCTTTAAAAAGCACTTATGCAGGTGTCTGTAATTACTCTCCCTTCCACCACTAACCTGGCCCTGGACCACAGTCTTCTGCTTCCTCGGGCACCTGTTTCTATCAGTTATGAGACAGAGAACTTCTCTCATTGCCACACCAATTCCCTTTTCCACCTGCGTCCACCTCTTCCTACGAGCATCTTGTCCATCCTAGGAAGCCTTGCCATGACTTCACGTCCACTCAGCTGACCTTTTCCTCTTCACCCCGAGTCTTCTGTCTGAGCCCTTTCGCTTCTCCATCCAGAACTGCTGCTGGGGACACTCCCACATAACTACCACTTCAAAGGTCACGCCAGACCTCTTAATTGCTGTTTTAATAATTTCTTCCCAGATTTCATTATTTTTGACCTTTTGAATGATCTGACAAAGCTAAGCACAATCCTCCAATTTTGAAACTTTCCTTGTCAGGCCTCCGTGATTCCCAATCTCGGCTTTTTCTCTCTGCTCTTTAGTTTCAATTGTGAATTCCTTCCCAACAACATGCCCCTTCAATATGGATATTCCTCAGGGCAACATTTTAAGCTGTAGACGGTCCCCATATTTCACGGCTCTCTGAGTTAAATGACACAACTTCTATTTCCAGTCTAAACCTCTCTCCAGAATTCATCTCCACCAGATAAATTTCAAATATAACACATCTATCTATTGTCCTCACTATAAAACCTGCTACTCCACCTGCATTTCTTCCCAATTGGTAGCATGAGAAGCTTAGGAATCACCCTTGATTCCTTTTACATTCGCAGTCACACCGAACTGCTTTCCCAATGTCTCCTGCCATTCCCTGAGTTCAGACCCCACCTCTGGGTGACAGTCCCCTCCCCCAGCCTCTTCCTGAAGACCCTTCCACAATGCTGCAGTGTGGCTTATCACAGGCAGCCCAGACAATGTTAACACAGGCCCTGCAGCCAGACCACCTGGGTTCAAATTTCACTCCACTACTTACTATCTTGAGTGGCTTATTTAGTTTCTGTAGGTCTATGATTTTCCTATTTGTCAAAGGGGCATAATAATGGTAACTACCCCAAAGGATTTACTGAATAAATAAATGACTGACTTAAACATTTAGAAATATCAACACACAATAAGTGCTCAACAAATTATGTTATTTTCTAAAAAATCCAAATCTGATCTCCTTTTCCTTTACTTTCCTTGCTCTCTGGGAAGCTCAAACTCCTCAGCACAGGGGAGTATAACCTCCTTACAACTGCGTCCTTACTGGTCTGTTTCTACCAGTCTGGTCCTCATTATGTTGCTCTAGCTCTGCCCAACCACCTCCACCTCCACACACGATGCATGGCTCCAGGCCTCTGGGCATGTCATCTCCTTTGGCCAGGGCGCTCTTTCCTATTACATCGCCTACAAACCTCTACCCAGTCCTTCCATGAACATTTTTCCCAGATGTGATTTCATTTGAACCACTCCATTCCTTACTTGGGTCCTGTGTCCCCCACAGCACTGTGTTTATACCACATTTAATTACACTGTTACAATGGGCAATTATTGATGGTTCCTTATTGATGGCACATGGCAGACAGTCACTAGATGATGGAAGGTAAAAGGTCCTAGGACAGAAAACTGTCTTTGAGGAAATCCAGTGGCACCCAGGTGACTAGAGAAGGCCTGCTTTGAGGTGTCACCTCTAAGATGACAGGGCTGTCCTGCAGTTGCGCCGGCCAGAGCAGGCTTGCTCACAGGAAGCCCGAGGCGCAGAGACTGGCTGTGATCGGTGCAGCCAGCCTGATGATTCAGAGGCACCAGGCACCAGGGGCAGAAGGAGCTGTGCTGCAGTTGGCTGTGCCCGTGCTGAAGGTAACCGGCGTGAGGACGCCACCTCCATTTATTGGGCATGGGTGCAGGCACAGCAGTGTGGGCACCCCTCTGGCTCCCACACACTCACCACCTCCTGGGAAGGGGTGAGGAGCGAAAGCAGACACGACACAGCTAGAGTAAGAGCTCTGAGGACAGGCCAGGCCGTAGACCACTGGCTGGTGCTCACTCCTCCAAGCCAGGTAAGGTGTGCTGGCCTGGCCCCGGCACGGCTACCCGACGGATCATGTGAGCACAGGGCTGAGAAAACCTTAAGCCAGAAGTCACCTACCGGTGCTAGGAGGTCTCAGGCCTTCTAGGAGAACAGGGAAACCTCTAAGGAAAGCAGCTGCTGTTGGGTCTGAGGAGACCTGGGACTCCGACTGGGAAGCCAATTCCTAGCTTTGTCACTTCAGAGTTCCCAGACCTGGGCTATGGCCCTAGGGGCCACGCGAAGCTGTCCGGATGGGGCAGGATGTCCTGTGTAGGGGGAAGGAGGACATGGAGCAACTTCTCTTTCACCTGGTCTCTTGGCACAGGCACAGGCCAGAAAAAGGCACCATAGAGAAGAACCCAAACAAATAAGAATTCTGCACCTGGCGCTAAGGACCAGGCAATTTACATATCTTATTATTTAAATATAAGAAACAGTCAACAATTTTAACATGGCCCCTGCACTCACGCATGCCCTCCCTATCTCCACCCTGCCTTCACTTGCCAAGCAGGAAGCCTGGCACGGCCTGCCATCCTCACCAAGCTGGGCGCGTGTATGCTGTGCCCAGCTCCAGGGAGGGCACCCCCTCTGATCCACAGGAAGGCTATGCTGCAGGCTGCCAGTCTACATGCGGGGAACGGCCCCAGAGTCCCATCGCTTCTCACTCCACTAAGGAGCTGTTCTCTTAGGTGCAGTAGGGAGAGCTGGGCATTTCGGGGGTGAAGGGATTCAGAATAGGCTTCCCTGAAATGTGCTATTTTGGCATATAAATTCTTTTTGAGCTGAAAGCAATCAACATCCTGTGGGCTCACAAGAAACTTTTCCCTCTCCCTTAAAGAACTTAAGATGGGCCTGGCCTGTGGTGGTGCAGTGGACCGAGCATCAGCCTGGAAGGCTGAGGTTGCTGGTTCAAAACCCTGCGCTTGCCCAGTCAAGGCACATATGAAAAGCAATCAACGAACAACTAAAGTGAAGCAACCATGAGTTGATACTTCGTGTTCCTCTCCTTTCTCTCTGTAAAATCAATATATAAAATCTTAAAAAAAAAATTTAAGATGGGGCTCTTGCCCATACTAAGAGTTATGACCAGAAATAACATTTCTGTGACCTGTCTATAGAGTAGGGCAAACACTTAATTACCAAACATCTGCTCTTAACGATTTGTGAACGACCTTCCTCCCCTCAGAAGCCACAAGGTGTCTTACCTCATCCTTAGCTCAGAATGCCATATACATTTATCTTATTTTAACTTTCTGTCTCTGCACCTCATATTTATGGGGAATTCCTGACTCCCTCACGTACATGGGATTCCCATATGGATGTATGTGATTAAATTTAGTTATTTCTTTTGTTAATCTAAGCCGTCTCATGTAGATTTAAATTGTTAGACAAGCCGAAAGAATCTAGAATAGAGGAAGCTTCCCTCTCCCTGATAGGGCACTCTGTGTATGTCTGATGTAACTTACAAACCTATACGAACCCAGTAGGAAACATAAAACACCCGAAATGATGCAGAGCCCCTGCGATAGTCCCTGAGTTCCAGCAGTGCCCGTGGTGAGGGCTATGTGTGCTGACCCCTCCTGTCACATGGGAAGACTGGACTTTTGCTGGGTATGACCTGGAGGGTCAGTGATTGCTCAAGCCACCCATTATAAGGTCTGAGCACGCACAGCTGAGCTTGGTTAAGTGCAGCACACCAGAGGCCAGATCGGCCTGGTTCATGACCCTGTTCCCTGCCCGCTTCTGTGGGTCAAGGCTGGAATTCCTCACTCCTGATTTCTTATTACTAAAGACAATGAAAACATGGCATTGCTTACACA
This sequence comes from Saccopteryx leptura, assembly GCF_036850995.1. Taxonomy (NCBI): domain Eukaryota; kingdom Metazoa; phylum Chordata; class Mammalia; order Chiroptera; family Emballonuridae; genus Saccopteryx; species Saccopteryx leptura. The sequence goes on along the minus strand of NC_089504.1, from coordinate 305,498,314 downwards.
GTCAGCGCAAAGCTCTCATATGCCACAAGCCCATCAAACTGCATGAGCAGGGCTGGAGGTAGTACCCAGAGGCTGCTGGGTCACAGCCAGCGGCCCCTCCTTGTGACTCCACCTTGTTCCACAGAAGCCCCTCCCCCCATCTCTGCTGGGAGAAAGGAGAGGAGCAGTGGGCACGGCCAGCATGGGCGTTTTCGCTGCCTGGGACCACATTCCCTCTTCTTCCTCCACTTTACCCACTCTCCATGGCATGGACTCCTGATGTTCTTTTGGGGCCTCATAACCAGCTCCTGCAAGTCCTCAAAGCCACTGGAGTGAGCTCACAGGCCAAAGAAGAAATATCAGAGGTAGAAAAGGCCATTATGTCAGATGGGTCAGCAGCCAGGTTGTTGACGCAGCTCTGGGCCCATCCTCTTGACAGGAGCCAGGGTCCCATGAATCACAATTATTTCTCTCATTCCTATTTCAACAAAATGTCCCCCACACAATTCAGCTTAATAAGGTCCCAGGAGCTAGTAGGTAGCCCCTCAACCCTACTACTTTCCCAGGCTGAGTCTGCCCTGTTCTTGGCAGGGAATAACTGTCCTATATTTTCCCTAAAATGGGGTCAGGTGGCCTTAGTCGCCCTGCTCCCCCTTCCTATTTGGTTGCAATAAGCAGGACCCACCGACACATGCCCTCTGCTCCAAGTGGGGAGTACCCCCTCCAGGGGGCAGGTTCTGCAATGGAGATACAGAATAAAGATGCTAAGTGTCTCTGGCTAAGATTTCCCAGAAGTCACAATTAAGAGTCCCTTTGACTCTGGAGGAAGCAGGGAGCATGACCGTTGCCCAAGCCTGGCTGCCTGATGGAGGTTCTTCTGACACAGGATGGCTCGGCTGCGCCGACTGCAGTCCATGCAGCTTCCCCGCCATGGATCTCTGTCACCGTGCCCTCTGAAAACAGTTTTGAGATTCCTGACCCCACCCTGCCAGTTGGTGTAAATACCATTTAAGCAGTTTGGTTTATTTTAATGCTACTCGAAGGTGCTCTGAATTGCCCACTGCTCCTGAGCTGCTGCCTGAAGCCGGTGGGTAAGGAAAAGGCAGAGTGGGAAGGGCAGGCAGCAGGAAAGGGAGGGAAAGGCCAGCCCAGTCCCTTCTCTTAAGCAGGTACTCTCAGGGACGCCTCAGAGAGGTCTCGAAGAAAAAGAAGGGCTAAGAAGAGATTCTCAGGATCTTCTGTCTCTTCAAAGACAAAGTATCTGAGATAGTGCTTACACCCCCCACCCCCATCTCGCCAACCTGAGGTGACGATCTTGTGCCATAGTTATAAAAGCCAGACAAGCAACAGCACTTGCTCTCAAGGGAGACAGAGGTGAGATGTGTCTGTTCCTTTATCAGTGGAGGCTGCTAGGGCAGCCTGCTTTGGTATGTTTCTACCCAGGAGTGCAGAACGAAAACGGGTGAAGCTGTTTGGAAGGGGCAACCTCAAACCACTTTTGTCTTCCAGGAAGCCTTCCCTCAATCATTATTCCTAACAAAGAACTCCATATCTTAGTGCTTATGTCCTGTCCAGAATCCAGTTGTTCTTGCTAACTCAGTATCTTTAAGTTATACCCCTGCCCCAATGAGGTGGTTCCCTTGTTTCTCTGACTCCACCCCCGGTTCCCACAGCCAGCGCAGGATCTGCAGGTTCTGGGCGGAGTGGAAGGTGTGTAAAGGAGGACAATCCTGGAATCCTGGGAGAGACTGTGCTTGGCAGGGCTCTTGTTTCTAGGCAGTACCTTCCATGTGGCTATATTCCTGGTTGCTGCCCAGAGCTTCCCTAACAAAGACAGTGTCCAAGGCCAGGCAGGCAGCAAGAAATGCAGGTGAAAGTTCTACAGATCACAGTGTGCCCTGAAAGGGGAGAGCTTTGCGGTTCAGCCTTGCATCTCTGCAAAGACAGAGCAGGCTGGGAGAGGGACCGGGGATGCCCAGTGCAGCTGATTAAAGAGATGAGCAAATCCAAAAATGATTAGGATTCTTCAAAGCAGGAAGACAAATGCTGAAGGAACTAACATGTATGAAAAAGTCATTAGAATACGTAAAGAGAATGAGGACTTTACTGTAATCAACCAACCAAGAAACAGTTATTTGGCATCTACTAAGTAGAAGAGCGTTGCATTAGGCGCTGCAGTAGAGCCAAATGGGGAAAAAAATAACTTCTGTCTTCAAAGAGCTTAAGATTGAGTTGAGAAGACATCACGAAGCCACGTCATGTCAGCTAGTGACAACATGCCATGTAAAGCAGGTGGCCACTGAGCAGCAGTACAGAAAGGTACTAGAAGGGTTCAAAGGGGAGAGCCAAGTCTGAGGGCTGGAGTGGGGACTCTTCAGAGAGGGGCCCGGCATCAATGGCTGGGTGGGGCATCAGAGGTCGGGAGCAAGGCAAACAGTCCACTGTATGGAGTGACTCCGTATGGGTCATGCTCTGGAAACAGCGCAAGACTGGGAGGGTAAGAGCAGAACACGGTTAGAATTTCAGATGCGAAGGGCTGAGGTCAGGAGGTGCAGGAGAGAGAGGGAAAGACTATGAATGAAGGAGGGAGCAGAGGCCAATAGGAGATGCAAGGAGCTCAGAAGAAAAGGTGCCGAGGGCTGCCTTGGAAGGATGAAGAGACAGAACAGGTCAGAGCCCGCCCCCCCCCCCCCCCCCCCCCCCCCCCCCCCCCCCCCCCCCCCCCCGCTGACACAGACCTGAGATGAATCGTGGGGTGGAGCCTGTACATTCTTAGGAAGACAGAAAGGGAACAAGGGCAAGAGCCTAAACAAGAGGCACAGAAATCTGGTTGAAATCACAACAGCTGGCAGGCAGGAGTGGGAAGACTTAAGAAAGCACAGTGGTAGCTTATTAGCGGACCGTGCTGACGAGAGTCAGACGCACAGAGGGGACACGAAGGAGTCAGGAACTGAGGAGACAAAGGCTGCTGGCCACCCTTTACCAGGCCTGGTCAGTAGCATGAGTTTTCATTCCTTCCCTGCATAAAAGGTGGGCGAAATGCTCTATGTCTAGTCCTACTTTTACCCACCTGCCTGGATTCCAGCATTTCCTTTGGATTTGGGGACCGCATGCATGGGCAGAGCTGCACAGTGGTCACCAGTGACAGCTCTGGAGTCAGACTACCTGGGTGCAAATTCAGCCTCTGCCATTTAGGAACCCTGAGCAAGTCATTTTAAGTCTGTGCTTTGGTGTCTCCAAACTGCAACACAAGAGTAATAAAACTGAATACGTCCCATAGAAGGAAGATATGAGGTTTAGAGGAGTCATTATTCATAAAGCTCTCAGACTGGCCGGCACACCACAGCTTTCAATACATGCTGGCTCTTCCCATTGGGCCAAGCACATGTAGTGAGAACAGAAACATATCTTGAGGGTACCTAGGTCACGGAGTGACCCCACTCTGATTCTCTAAGGAAAAGGTATGACCTTTGGCAGACACACAGTCCAGTTTGCTTGGTCCTAGCCATGGCAAGGCCCATGTGACATCAGTACCACTGGGGAGCTTTTTTTCCCCCCCCAACGAGAAAGAAGTGAACTTCAATTTTGTTTAAGCAAATGCTATGTTTAGTCTACATCAGCAACTGAATGCAACTGCTGATACATTGGATAGCATCTCTCTGTGGAACGCATGTCCTTCTGCCCTTAGCTGATGCCTAGTCATCTTTAAAAATTGTGCCTAAGCAGTACTTCCCCCAGGAAGTCTTTTCCCAACCCCAGTTGTGCTCAGAGAGAACCCGAGTCGCAGAGCATGTCTCATCCTGTGCTCTAGTTGTTGATGAACTCTTGAGCCTGTCAACTCCTTGATGGCCAAAAACATGGCTTCCTTGACTTTGTGGTCCCAACTCCTAGCAGGGCGCCTGCCACACGGTAAAAGGTCAACATGTGCTTGTCAGGTGAATTGAATGAAGAGAAAACCCAGATGCCAATCACTGGCACTGTTCTATTAATTAGTCTTTGCTTTTAAAAATGTCTGATTCAGCCTGACCTGCGGTGGCGCAGTGGATAAAGCATTGACATAGAATGCTGAGGTTGCTGGTTCAAAACCCTGGCTTGCCTGGTCATCAAGGAACATATGGGATTTGATGCTTCCTGCTCCTCCCTCCATCCCCACCTTCTCTCTCTCTCTCTCTCTCCTCCCTAAAATGAATAAATAAAATCTAAAAAATAAAAATAAAATGTTTGATTCAAAGAACATAAAAGGAAGATAATCTCATAGGAACAAGGCCTTTTTTCCCTTTATTACTAATCCAAACACAGTCCCTGGTATGTAGTATCTGGGGCAAAGGCCTGTTCTGAAGACCTCCACAGTATTGGTATTGCCCGGAACACAGGCTTGTTCCAGCAGCCAGGCTCGATGTGGGTCATAAATACTCTATGCAAGAAGACTCTGCAGTTCCCTTTCCAAGTCTGAAGGAAAGACCGATAGTTCCTATTATAGGGAAGAGGGAAGGGAATTAACATTTATTGAGTACCTGCTGTGTGCCACACACTGAATTAGGTTCACTGAATGCATATTGCCTTAGTTAATCCTCACAACCATTTTGTGAAGTGGTTAATTTTAGTCTCACTTTATTGATAAGGAAATAAAGGCTCAGATTGGTTAAAGAACCCATCCCAGGTCATCTGGTTAAGCAGAGAAGCCAGAATTGGAACAGTCCTGCCTACTTGCAAAGACTGGCTCTTGTCACTAACCAGTGGGCAGAATGACTCACTGACACTGGGTGAACCCACTTCCAAATGTCTAAGGCATTGGTTTTCAATTGCTGGTCCATGGACCAGTGTAGGACTGCCAGAAATTTCAAGCCAGTTAATGAAGGAGTGTATACAGCACCACCATGGTTAACTTTTTTGTGGACTGGCACAAGATTTCTGGTGAACTTGGCAGTTGAAAAACACTGGTCTAAGGGTTCTCTGAAGCTCTGAGCCAGGGAGTGAGGCCAATAGGGGCTGGGACTGGGGCATGGATGCATTGTGAGAGGCCAGCAAGCGGACCTGGGAGAGACAGCTGACTTCCTGCCAGCCCTGGCTGCTCTGCTTTTGGGCCACGGGGTGATGTGTCAGGGGAAAGGAAAGAAGTCATGAAGAAAGCTGTGATTCCCCTTTGCACAGATTTACTTGAGCTGGTTTCCCCAATGATCCCACGCTGGGCACTCCAGTTAGCAGTGTTCTGGGCTCATTACCCTCGGGGACTCACTGCATCTATCCATTCTGTTGGCTGCTCAGCAGGAGCCCAGCCCCAGGAACGCATCACTTCCCTGACTGCCTGGGAGAGACACCAGCTACACCCCCTTCTCTTGGGCCCACACAGCGACGTGGTCAGGCTGGGGCGTCCCCTTGCCATGAGGCCAGCTGGTTGCACCACTCCCACTTCGTTCTGTCCCAGCTGCCCTGGACTCTGCGGGAGATGCTATAGCAAACACCCAGAGAGGGGCTCTAACTTCTGAAGTTCAAACCTCTGAAGCGATAGGGGGCACCGTTAGATCCCACTGGTGTGAACATCAGCCACACTGAGATGACAAGAACCAGGGAAACTGTGGCAAGCTCCCACGGGGCTGGGTGGGGGGGGGGGGCAGCGCGGGCTGTGGGGAGAACCAGCCCACCTTCCTGCCTCCCGGTCCCTTTGCGTAAATCTGCCTTTTTAATCCTCTCACCAAAACAAAATCCTCTGGCTTCTCCAACTGAAAACTATTTATTATTAAAAGCTCAGAGAATTGATCACTGTGGAGATGAGGATTCTTAATACTCCTAACTACACTGCAGGCCATAGATCAAGCAGATACCAGTCCTATTAGAATAACTCAACATCGCAGATATTCATCTTACCGAACTAAACAGTTAAGAAAGTCTTTCCCCACATCACAGAGACACCGTGTGTATGGTTTTCTGCTCACCTTTCTGACTGCATTCATCAGCCCATTTCGTTTCCTGTGCTGAAATCAGCCTCAGAATTACAAACTGCTGAGTGGCGGCGGAAATTTTAGATTAAGCATTCATGGGCGGAGGTGAGCTTGGGAAATGATGGTAGGTTGTGAGGCAGGCAGGCAGGATTTAGTGTCTCGCGTGTGGCAGGGGGAGCTCAGGCTCATGGATCCATCTGGATCAAGCTGGCCAGGGGGGGGGGGGGAGCTGGGGGAGGGAGCAAAGAAAGAAGGCCAAGGAGGAAGAGTTTAATAGCTCTGTGGTCAAAGGGCCAGACATGCCACATGACAAAACAAAAATTATTGGTGACTTTGAACCATAGCTAATGCCAACCTCTGTGCAAGGCATAAATATCTGCTGTGCAGAAAAGAGTATGTGTGAGGTGGGGACCTGGGGAGGAAGGCTGCCAGGTGCTTGTGCCCTCCTCTGCTTCTCTTTGGGCATTGACAGGTCCACGACTCCACCTCTTCCAGCTATCGCCCGTGTGACAAGGCCCTTCAGGAATAGGACAGCAGGTACTGTATTATAAAGGCTTGTCTTGAGGTGGCCCCGGGGACTCATGTCTTCCCCACCCCAGTTTGCTCCAGGAGGTGAAATCACCCCTCTCTGCTTCCTGTCCCCTAGGGCCATGGAGAAGGCCCCAGTGCCTGTGGTCTGGGGAGCACTGAACAAAGATGCTTGTGCATATGTTGCTACCACAACTGACCACCACGTAGGTCACTTGCTTGGCTCCAGAAAGGAGGCCCACGGGACTGAAGGTGACTTACTGATGGCGGCCTGAACGGAGATAGCGGTGCAGGGAACACAGGCGGCAGCAGGTGCAGCTCCCTGGGGACCTGCCCCTGCACCAGCCTTCCACCCTACCTCGCTCTCTTTCCTTTATTGCAGAGCAGATCCTGTGTGTGGTGACTGCTGCAGTCCACAGGCCTGGGACAGGGGAGCACTGACTTTGCTGATGCACAACAGCCTGGCCCGGAGGCCCAGGCAGCGGGCTGATTCCCACAGGCACATCCTGGGGTGTAGTACCAGGGAGTACTGGAGAATCCTTCCCCAGTCTGCAAGGCCCTTTGAGGACCTGCAAAGGAGAGAGCCGCTTCCCAAACTGACTGCTTCCCAGTCTCCCATTCAGCCAGGAGCTCATCTTCCGCTGGCTGGTTCTGGGCTTTTCCCTGCTCCCTACACACCTCACTGTTCTCCGCCTGCTATGTTCCTCCCTCTAGCTCCTGGGCTGGCTTTCTTCCCCTACCATCCAGACACCCCCTTCTGTCTGCTCATCAATTTTGTGTTCCACAGGCTCTGGCTGGTAGGAGAAAAAAATTACCTTCCAAAGTGACTGGCCCCTGTGACATTTCTCTTTGACACCTGTGAGCCACTTAGACCCCTGATGGGAGGGCAGGCAAGGGGAGAGAAGTACCTGGCGCAGGCTGAGGTGGGCAGCAGGGTTGAGTTCTTGACTTAAGAGCCATCAGCTTCGGGCAATGGAAGAGCTGGAGAGGCTGAGGATTAGATTTAGGTACAGGATTGCATGGGATAAAAGAGGCGTTCGGAATAGGAAAGAGAAACCGCTAGCTGGCTTATTGCTAAGGCAGAGGGTGACAGAGCTTCTCATAGCCTGAAATTTGCCAGAATTTGTCCTTGTCTATTTGAAAGCCTCAAAACCCCATAATTACCTGCCTGTCTAATAAGATCGTCTCTCCACCATCTGCACCACACTTATTTAATCCAGTTGCACCCTACCCAAAATAACATTTGCAAAATTTTAAATTAATTCCTTTTGATTTATGTGCTGTTTTATAGCAATCAATTTTAGTTATGTGGCATTTCTGTACACACTAAACCAGCACTGTCCACACAGCCGCCGCCTGCTGTGTACTGGAAGTTCCTAGAGGGTAGGGGCTGGCGATGGTCTCTTCATATCATTTACTGATCATAACTCTCTGCCCCAAAGGACCTATCAGTGTAGCAATGAAAACCCAGGGAGAATAATTTTAAAGCACAAATGTAGGGTGGGATGTAAGAATGGCATTCCAGACACAGCCCATCGGGCCAGGCTTCGGACAAAGAGATGAATTTCATCTGATTTCCTTTGACAGACGAGTTGTGTTCAGCAAACAGTCTGGCAAGCGGCTGTCACTCCGATGCTGAGCTCTGACAGGCATCGATCAGGCTGCAGCGTGAGCATGCAGAAATACACACTGGCCTGATCAGCACACTTGGCCGGGAAGCAGACAGCGAGGCCCCCTCAGAGGCTGCTGCCGGGATGGAGGCTGCACCAACGGGAAAAGGAGACAGTGCTGCGCCTCCTCAACATACCCCCTGGAGTGGGAAGCTGTGGCACAGAAGGGGAGTCAGAAAGGGGAGGAGGGCCAGACCCAACCTTGACTGACAGGCGAGGCTGCCAGGTTGAGAGCTCATTCCAGGTACCGAGACAAGCAAATCGGGGCACTGGGCAAAGGCTGGCATGAATGGCCAGTAGCCCGTGAGCCGAGAGGAGGAAAGGGACGCTGGTGGCTCCTGCCTTCCTTCCCTGCCCAGCAGCTCGCCAGTGCCCGCTGCTGCCCTCAGACAGCCTGAGGGCATTACAGAACACCCCGTCTGAACCAGAGGTCATCCCGGTCCCCTCTCCACTGTGCATGTCTTCCTCACACCTCTGGGAGAGACGGTCAGCTTCTATACAAATACTCCGTAACAGGCTCCACTTCAACAGGAGTCCACTGCACCGTGACAAAGTCTTCTTTCAAAGTAAAACCCACCCACCTGCATTTCCTTCTACTAGTCTGTTTTGTAGTCTGGAGCAACGTGGATCGCATCCCTTTTTCTTGCCAGTAGGTAACATTGGGAACGTTAGCTCCAAGGGATGCTTTTGAGGGTTTCACGAGAAAAGGACTCATGAAAGATCACAGTGTTTAACAATAGCCAAGTCCAGGAGAGTGTTTGTTCCCTGCCCCCGCCCTCTCTATAACAGCTGCTTCCAGTTCTCTCTGCCCCCCCCCCATGGTTTCTGTGCTCCCTGGACCTGGATCACCATGCTACACTACCCAGCCCCTTCTGAGGGATGCTCCTCCCATTTATCAAGAACTTAAAAACGCAACGCTCACATCTGAACACAATATCCCACACTTTGCTCAAGCAGAGCGAAGTAATTACCTCCTTCGATCTATACTATTTCTCTATTAATGTAATTTTTATCAGTCACTTCATACGGTTGTTACTGTACAGTTTGTAGTAAACAAAACCCTAGGGGGTAATTTTCAAATGAATTGCTGTCAAGCTAGGTTACCTTCATTTTGTATCATGTAACTGATGTTTTTGAACTTAAAACACAGGACTTGGAATTTGTTACAACTGGTAAATTACATTTCACATTGTTAGTTGCAGCCCATCTTTCTCCATTCTTGTAAGATATTTCTGAAACCTGATTTTCTGTTCTAACAGAACACAGTCTTGTTCACTTCAAGTGTGGTAAGTATGCCTTCTGGGTCTCTGCCTCAATCTTAGGAAGGGCAGACAGACCCCAAGCAGAAACTTTTAAATTTCCAAGACGTCTCCTGTGTAAGGATGTGGTTGATGCTGTGGAGGTGGGAGGCTGCGGGCGCGCTGTAGGCACAGCACACAGGCAGAAGCCCAGAAGGACAAGGTCTGCATTCTACCCTCTGGACACTCAGACTCTTCCTCCTTCATATTTACTGGACTGGAGGCTTTTAGGTAAGTGAAGCTACTGCCATTCACATGGATGGGCATAGATCTAAGGGAAGAGTCGATGTTAAAAGCTGAGCTAAGGCAGAGAAGAGCTTAGAAACATCCAGGAAATGATGTTTGCCCTCAGCCCGGGAGGGATGACTTGGCTCTGTCCCCTCTCAGAGCCCCTCATCTAGGCAGCTCTGCCTATCTCCCTGGAACAATGGTTCTCTCAAATAATTCTAGAAACTCTCTGGGGAAGGCTGGCTGGGTCACAAGTAGACCGCTAAGGAAACGCAGAAAAGAATCTTGGCAGCAACACAGGAACTGGATTGGCAGGAGGGATGATAAATGGAGGAGAGATTTGGGCCCAAAGACCAGGGGACAATAGTGTGAGGGGGACCACACAATCAGCCAGGAACCTGAGGCTGCAGTGAGCTTTTGTCACAGGCCGCTCCAATGGCATTGCCTCTGGGTATCTGAGGGGCACGTGGGACTTGCCTGGGGCTCACCTGACCCTGAACTTTTACACAGCAATAAACCTTCCTTCTGGATGCTTCCGCAGCGGTATCTCATGGTGTAATGACAAAATTGCTCAAGTCAGTGCAGGCCAGCCTGCAGGTGGCCTTCCCTGGTATGACAGCCGGTGCTGTGAGGGTGGCCACCTGGGGAAAGGGCTCAAGACAACGAGGGGGCATGGGCTCTCATAGTTTTCAGGACCTGTTGGGTCACACTGACTCAATTTGTGTAAAGTGATATAAAAATAGACTTAGGATTGCCAGAAAACAGAGGTTTTTATAAATATTCTTTGTCTCTGTAGGGGGGCAAACAGAAGAACCCTCCACATACAAAAAAGAGGGAGGAGAGTAAGAAAAGGGTGAACTAGATAAATTATCTTCCTATTAACCCTTCTCTTAAACACACACACGTGCACACATTAGCTCCTGGTTCAGCTTTCTTATGGAAACTGGATGGGACCGATCATGGCTCACCTGAAGCTGTCTGCCTGGGGTACAGGGTGTCCCTCAGGTTGGCTCTTCTTGATGCAGAACAAAGTGATCTCTGGGAACCCTTGCCTATGTGTATGCTCACATCCGCCTCCTTGAGAGCCAGTCAACTTTCTTTTGGTGAACCTAGGATATCCTGTTCACAGCCTCTTTTACACTCACATCACCTCCAGAAAGCCATGTTCCCCTGACTCTACCTGTATACCCCTTAATGTGATTTGGGGCTCACTGTTGACTTTCTTCTCATAACTCTACTAGTATTGCCCCCACTCTGTGGGCAAGGAAACTGAAGGTTACCGGGTTAAGTGACTTAAGTTAAAGCAGTGCCCCCTGGCCGGTTGGCTCAGTGGTAGAGCGTCGGCCTGGCATGCAGAAGTCCTGGGTTCGATTCCTGGCCAGGGAACACAGGAGAAGTGCCCATCTGCTTCTCCACCCCTCCCCCTCTCCTTCCTCTCTGTCTCTCTCTTCCCCTCCCGCAGTGAGGCTCCATTGGAGCAAAGATGGCCCGGGCGCTGGGGATGGTTCCTTGGCCTCTGCCCCAGGCGCTGGAGTGGCTCTGGTCACAACAGAGCGATGCCCCGGAGGGGCAGAGCATTGCCCCCTGGTGGGCAGAGCGTCGCCCCCTGGTGAGCGTGCCGGGTGGATCCCGGTCGGGCGCATGCGGGAGTCTGTCTGACTATCTCTCCCGGTTTCCAGCTTCAGAAAAATACAAAAAAAAAAAAAAAAAAAAAGTAGTGCAGACCCCTGAGTGACAGGACCAGAATTCAAAAGCGGGTCTCTGATCCGTAAGTCCTAAGTAGTCTGCCATCCTGCCGCGCTGACATGGCATCGAGACTCAAGGCTCAACTCTTCTGGTCTTATTTGAGTCTAGAAGTGGTGGGTGGCTACAGCCACGGCAGAAGTTAAGGGAAGGAAGAGGGGACCGGCAGGCCCTGTGCCAGGATGACACCTAAGAGCAAACCCTTCTCCTTGGCAGGCCTTGGAGGAACAGGGAGCTCAGGGAAATGGCAGTGTGAGAGGAGGGGCTGAGAGGAATGGGGGCTGGGAGGGTAAAGCAGAGCAGCGGGCCTGCTCTCTCCTATGCAGAATGGAAAGAGAAAAGCCGGGGGACCCCACAGAGCAACAGATCGATCACTGAGCCCCCCACATTACTGTGAGACTCAGACCTGGGCAGAAAGGGAAGAGTGACAAAACCCGGGCACTGAGATGACGCTGGTTTTGCTCTTGGGAGAGTAACAGAAAGAAAAGGGGGTGGGAGTGAAGAGCAAAGACTGGAGACAGGGCAGACTCAGGAGGAAAGGCCAAAATCTAACCCAAGAATGACTACAGGGCCAAAATATCGGAGGCTGCTTAGCAGCAGCTCTAAAAGGCTTTGCACTCCTGAGCCCTGGCTGGTTGGCTCAGCGGGAGAGTCCACCCAGCATGTGGAAGTCCTGGGTTCGATTCCCGGCCAGGGCACACAGAAGAAGCACCCATCTGCTTCTCCACCCCTCCCCCTCTCCTTTCTCTATATCTCTCTCTTCCGCTCCCGCAGCCAAGGCTCCACTGGAGCAAAGTTGGCCCGGGCGCTGAGGATGGCTTCATGGCCTCTGCCTCAGGCACTAGAATGACTTCGGTTGCAGTGGAGCAACGCCCCAGATGGGCAGAGCATTGCCCCTTGATGGGCATGCTGGGTGCATCCATCCCTGTTGGGCACAGGTGGGAGTCTGTCTCTCTACCTCCCTGCTTCTCACTTCAGAAATATAAATAAATAAATAAATAAATAAATGGCTTCGCACTCCTAGCCTTCCCCAAAGGTTCTGTTCTCTAAAGGATGGACATACACACACTCATGTGAATAGCTGCAAGGAGCTGTGAACCAGAGCATTCTCTGTCCACCAACCCAAGTGCACTAGGTATGGAGCTAAGCAGGTGGAGGGGGAGGAGGGGGCAGAGGGGGCACTCAGCGGAGTGATCAGTTTTACGTGGGGACCTGAAGCTCTCCCATAGCAGCAGGTTCGACACACATACATTCTATATCGGGTGATGGTACCCATCTTCTAATCACTTTCTGCTTTCTTGGCCTCCAGATCAAAGTTGGTCCGGCAGCTCCCTCCCACCAGCAGTGGCCAGGCCACCCTGGAAGCAGTGTTCAGCAGCAATATCTTCCCTCCCTCCCTCGGTCTCCCCCATCCCAAGGCTGTTACCAAACAGGCTGTCGCTTTCCCAGTTCATCCCACTCTTTCCAATCAGTGCTAATTGAACCACTTAACTCAAAGACAGTAACGCTTGTAGTTTTAAACCATTAAGAAGTGTCTCAGTTGAGGCGTTATGCAGGAGGTCTGCTGGGGGAAGGCAGTGCACACTCACACACACACAAATGTGCCCACAGGCTCACTTAACATGTAAACATGCACACAATTAACAGCTTCAGGAGAAATTTTGTAAAAGCGTAGTAAGCACAGTCAGCAAGTGTCAGCTTGTCTTTCTCAACAGGGTTTCCTCAACTGAAAAACAACAAAAAAAGTCCTGCCTGTCCTAATTTTGGGCCTGGAGCTTGCAGCTGTGGTCCCATTCATGCCACCCTGCACTTCTGCCTCTTGTGTGCCCTGAGGTCCACAGAAGGACAGGAAAGAAGGGACATGCACACCTGAGATGCCCTCACATGGGGCAGCTAGAATATGGGAGGAGGTATGGGGGGGTTCCTTCTCACTTCCCTGGTATAAAGGACGCCTGAAAGCAACAGCACGGGATAAAGAAGAGGCCCACGGGGCATAGAGGTTGGACATTCCTAGGAAGAACACCCTTTCCCACAGCTTCAAAACAAGCCCTAGCTCCTGCAAGGATGAGCCAGCTCACTCCTGCCGCTCCCCTCTCAGGGCCTTGGTAAGAGAGGAGGAAGAGCAGCAGAAAGACGGGGAAATGACGCCAAGCGAGGAAGGAGAAAGAGAGCACAGGCACAGGAGGCGGGGGAGTGGCCCCAGGCAGATTTGAACACTGAGGCCAGAAGAGAATGTGGTTTCAGAGCGACTTAAGATAAGGCAAGAACTATATGAATCCATATATAGATGGGACATAAAAATGAGACTCAGAGACATGAACAAGAATGTGATGGCAACGGGGTGGGGCACAAAGAAAACCAGATAGAAGGTGAGAGAAAACAATCTGACTTTGGGTGAGGGGTATACAGCACAATCAAATGTCAAAATAATCTGGAGATGTTTTCTCTCAACATATGTACCCTGATTTATCAATGTCACTGAATTAAATTTAATAATAAAATATATAAACTGAAAAAAAAAAAATAAGGCATGGAAATAGCTCAGGGCAGGGGCAGGCCCCAGGGTCCTGCCACCGCTTCCTGCCAGCGTGATTTGAAGGGAAGCCAGCTCTCTGGGTGATTTCTCATCTCCATACAGGAGATGGCACAGACTGCAGAGTGGTCCTTGGCTCTCTCTGTACCCTGATGTTTTACACTCAGTTCCATCCCCTCCTACTCGTTTCTCTCCTGCAAGGACCAGGGCCAAATTGCTCTGATGTCTGACCCTTAGGGCCTCTGGTCACCTACTCTGCCTGTTTTTGTTTTGGGGCTGAACCAAAAGGGGCTGCCTTTTCTGCCAGGGGGTTTCCTAGAGTGGTGCTTTTCCCCTTATAAAGTCCCACTGCCTAACATTAAGCCAGATGAATTAACCAATCATTGCTGGAGCACACAGGACAGAAGAGATGCTCTCAGAACATAGATAGGCAAATGCTGGTCTGACATTTAGAAAGTAGGAAAAATAACAAAGCAAAGAAAAGGAAAGATAGTGAATTCCATGAACCACAGGGTAAGAAAGTTAATCTGCCCTGGACCAAATCCCAGAACCAGTTGCTGAAACATAGTTCGTGAGCTCTTACAAAGCAAGTGATCGTTATTAGATGATACACGATCACGAAAAATAAGTCAGACTAACCTAATTTCCTTTGTAGGTGGGGTCATTAGGCTGTAAGATGAGAAGTCTATCAAAAACCTACTTTCCCCAAGGGACTGAATTATTTTTGGTGGGTCAATGACAGAGCACAAGATGACAATCACAAACTGAGTTATTCCCTTTTTTACAATTTTTCAACTCATCTGATTAAATTAAGGAGAAAGTCTTGGCTTCCTGCTAATCTGTCTCCCATCTCTTTAACAAAAAGGGCAGACCTCGGGCCCAGAGCCCCGCAGGCAAATACAATGTAGCCAGAATTCAGTTACACTACTCTGTATTCTCTAGACCAGTGATTCTCAAAGTGTGCGCCAGAGTGCACTGGTGCACCCTAGAAGATTTCCAGGTGCGCCCTATGGTATTCCAGAGAAATATGTGCCTGTTGGGGACCAAAAAACCAACAGGGTTTTTGGAGTTTGGATTTTTAGGGGACAGAGGTGTGGGGAATTGGCTGTAAACTGACAGTCTGCCCAACTCCCCACCTCACTTGCCTGATTAAGTTGCAAAAGGCTAGGTGCTGGATTGTTTACGCTACCCCCCATGTTCCCCAGAAAGGCTGGAGGCAAGTTTCTTCTATCCTTTGTTTGGTGTAAAGTTAAGATGATATGTATGATGGGGTTTTCTGCATTCAACACAAGAGTAAAAAGAGAGGAATTCTTCAATGTATTGACGAGGAAATGAGAGTTTGCCTTTCAAATACATGCCCAAACATTGAAGAAATCACTAGGACACATCAGGCTCATGTTTCTCATAAACACAAGAATGAAAAACACATTTGCACGGGGACCTGCCGAATTTACTAAATCTTACTAAGAATGTATCTAATATATATAATATAAAAAGATAACATTTTTGTCATTTTTTTATTTTTAACTTCTCTTTTTTACAAATTTTAAAAAGCATAACTCAAAAAATGTAACATAAAAATGTTTTTAATGTCAAAATAAATTTAATTTTGTTGTATTTATTTCATTTAATTATCATAAAAGCTTAGACTTTATTTCTTTTCTTTAATATTTGACTTAATTATTATAACATATTTCTCAGAATATGTAGTGTGCCTACAATTACTTGTAGGATTTTAAATGCTCCCTGACTTCAAAAAGTTTGAGAACCACTGCTCTAGACTTACTAAGGTTTCCTTTCATTTATGGTAAATGACACATTTCCATTCTTAAATGTTTCCTTGGAAAGAACTGATTTCAGAAAGAACAGTTATTTAAAGAAAAATATTGAGGAAGTAATAGTATAGGGGTACCTGGATGTGGCACTAGCACAGAGATGGCATGAGAACACTTGAAGTTGGGGACACACCGCTGCAAACTCAGTGGAACTGGACAATAGCAGGGAGGGGACTGCCGGGTGGCAGCTGGGCTGCCTGAGTCTATGGGCACTCACTACAGAAAGGCCCTCTGCTGCCCACGCAACAGCCATTACCCTCCACCTCCCTGCTGGCAGGTCCCCATCACATTTTCTTGTGATGTTTGCATGTGACTCAGGAAAATGCTGACTCTCTAAGTTATGTTTTGTGCCATAACCTTCTGGCAACCGAGGGAAACCTATGGACCCGCTTCACAGAATAATACATATGTATTTTTTTATGGAGATATAACTGACATACAATGACATACAAGTAATAATTCATTATTTGTATATATTGTTTACTTTTAATATATAAGATCGCAAAGCAAATCAATTATATTGAAATAGTTATTAAAATATTTTTAAAAATCCACTCAAATCAGGATATAGAAAATATATGTCCTTCTTTATTAACATGCTAAATACCAAGATCTAGCAGTAGGTCTAAAAACTGTAATTTCAAAGCATGATAAAAGTAAACAGTAATTTGGAATGCCTGCAACTACTATGATGTAATAGAAAAATATTTGTGCCTGACCAGGTGGTGGTGCAGTGGATAGAGCTTTGGACTGGGATGCAGAAGACCCAGGTTCGAGACCCCGAGGTCACCAGCTTGAGTGCGGGCTCATCTGGTTTGAGCAAAAGCTCACCAGCTTGAGCCCAAGGTCGCTGGCTCGAGCAAGGGGTTACTCGGTCTGCTGAAGGCCCGCGGTCAAGGCCCATATGAGAAAGCAATCAATGAACAATTAAGGCGTTGCAACGCACAACGAAAAACTAATGATTTATGCTTCTCATCTCTCTCTGTTCCTGTCTGTCGGTCCCTATCTCTCTCTCTCTCTCTGACTCTCTCTTTGTTTCTGCAAAAAAAAAAAAAAAAAAAAAAATTGTGATTTCTCTTGGTGATAAAATTATGATTTGTTGATCACATTCATATTCAAAGGAAATGCTAAATTTGAGTTAGAGGGCAATAAAAATAAAGATGTAATATTTTTCTCCATCCCAATTCAAGGACCCTAGGAATCCCTGCCTGGTATCAGCCAATCACTGGAATGGGGTAGGACAATCCTCTTTTCTAGTCCCATATAAAGGCTTAGGACTATCTTCCAAATCTGAATAATAAGATATCCATGTGGAACATGTGGAAAAATACTTTTTTGCTTTTAAAAGAAATACACAAAACAAGAGACTTGACTTCTCCTTTCTTTGGAGATTGGAGTGTGAGCATGCAAAGCCTGGAGCTATGAGAACCATCTTGTAGCCAAGAGACACTGGTGAAGCTGCTGAAGAAATGTCACAAGGAAAGGACAGAAAGAACAAATGTGCCTGAATTTGACCTTGTGGCTACATTTTCCTTAAACTCACCTGCCCTGGGCTTTTATCATGTGGGATGATAAATCTCCTACTTGGATCTTAACTTGTAGCATAAAACACCTAGATAGCCTAAAGTGACCCAAGAGCCTCCCCATAGTTACATGTCTTTCTAAACCTCTGCAACAAAACTAGGTAACTGGATCTTCTAATATTTAAACTTTCGAGTCACAAGGGTTGCTCTGTGTTCCAAGCCCATCTCTGCCCCTTTTTCAGCCTCTTGTGCTCCTCGGTGTGGAGCAGGAGAGCTGTCTAATGAGGATGACAGATAGATGCCACGGGCACTGCTAATGACAAAAGAGCTCTTGGCAGAGGATGCCACCCTGAGCATCAGCTTAGAGCTCTATTCAGAGTTGCAATGACTGAGGTGGAAAGAAGGAAGAGTTAGGGTTGTTCTAGAAAAGTTGATCTAGAAAAAAGGGCACTTGCGGCCCAATATAGCTGTGAAGTCAAGAGACTGAAAATCTAGGCTTCTTGGTTTTTAACTGATTCTGATCCAACTATTAGGGCTGATAATATTCCAATTCTTTTTTTTTTTTTTGTATTTTTCTGAAGCTGGAAACGGGGAGACAGTCAGACAGACTCCTGCATGCGCCTGACTGGGATCCACCCTGCATGTCCACCAGGGGGCGATGCTCTGCTCATCTGAGGTGTTGCTCTGTTGCAACCAGAGCCATTCTAGCGCCTGAGGCAGAGGCCACAGAGCCATCCTCAGCTCCCGGGCCAACTCTGCTCCAATGGAGCCTCGGCTGTGGGAGGGGAAGAGAGAGACAGAGAGGAAGGAGAGGGGGAGGGGTGGAGAAGCAGATAGGTGCTTCTCCTGTGTGCCCTGGCCGGGAATCGAACCCGGGACTCCTGCACACCAGGCTGATGCTCTACCACTGAGCCAACCGGCCAGGGCCAACATTCCAATTCTTTATAAGAGCCCTTCCCCCATTAGCCCACATCTGCTACTAGTTTCCATTCTATCAATGTAGAAATTTCTGAATTCACAGGCATAAATCTGAAAGTTTAGGAAGACATCAGACAGACCCTATAACTATAATCTCTGCTAATCCCATAATCAGGAGCTAAACCCAGGACACAAGTAGATTTGCAAACTAAGGACTTCAGAAACTCAAATGGTATTTAGAGACAAATGTACACAATGACTGAGTGAGACCCATCAATAAAGATACAGTCTTTCTACACTGTATGAACTACACAGAAAAAGAAGACTGAACAGGAACATGTCCTTTACATCTCTAAGGATGAGAGGAAGCCATTTCAAATCCCTTCTCAAAGGTTCTCTTAAATTTTAAATTTTGGGAGTAAGAGCGAGAGGAAGAATAAAAGGTGGGGGAGGGAGGAGAAGAAGACAAACTCCTTTCTTTACTCTAAACATCCTTTTTATTACTCCTTTTGGGGGAAAAACAATGAATGATTTTGGTCAAGTGAGAACAAGGAAGGAAGAATTTTTAGAATAAGCATGCCGCACACAAACAGGGCACATATAGAAAATTCCTTGGTAACCAGCTTTCAAGTCACTGGTTGCAGAATTCTGTTCATCTGACCTGCTCCAGGGGACAGAGGTCCCTGTGAAACAGGCAGGACTGCACCTGTCTACATGGGCTTGCCTGTCCTCTTTCGTGGATGAATAAATAAATCCTTTTGTGCTAAACCACCAGGGCTGCAAAGCTCCTTGACCACACTGAGTTGGGAGATACATAACATGCAACAAATGCCACTGACACAAGTGTGGCAGTGGGCATAGAAGATGGGAGGTAGGTCTGGGGAAAACTTTCCTTCAGCCAAGGAAAATGTTTCCCCTGGTTTTCTTCTCCTCCAAGTATCCAGATATGGTAGCACTGAGTCTGGGGTGAATCCCTGAGCGGAACCACCTCTGGTCCCTTTGGAGACCGGACACTCCTTAGGAGAAGCTGACACAGGCCGATGCAAGAGGCCTCACTCTGCTAGCTTCCAGCCTCCGACACCACTTCTCTTAGAGCCCATAGTCCTTCCTACAGGCTTCTAAAATAAAATGAAAGAAGAAAGGAGTGTTTATCTGATTACACTGTCCTATTTAATGAGCACTCTTTAGCAAGTACTGCAATGTGTAGTGCAGGTACATTATTTATGATGGACTAAATATGGGCGACCATATGTCTGGAACAGATTTTTGTTCAGAGTTGGACATTAGTATATTCAAAACAATTAGGGCAAATGAGCAACAAAGCAGGTTTTAACCCTGGCAGAGGTGAAGCTAGCAGGAAGCCCAGCAGCACTGAGATAGCAGAGGCCAGGAAGTACTGGTGTCACCTCTGAGAACATGGGCCACATGATGAGACAAAACCCAGCCAACCTCTCAGCTTATTTCACAAAGAGATGCAGCCTAACGTGGTGATGTTTGGGGGCCAAAGACTAAGAGCCTCCTCCCTCCTTGTCTGCCGGAGTTACTATCCTTTAAGCTCACATGTAAGGCTTTAGAAAATTCTTTAACACCTACTTAATTCTTCTCCTTCTTAGAAAATAGTATTCAATGAGAATGGTCTTGTTTGTTTAAGCAAGAGAGTCAAGATAATGTGTTTAGAAAACTTATTAATAGCAAATAATATTCTTAAAGAGACAGATGCAGACACAAGCTGGCAGGGAGCCAACTCCTCAATGGCAATGAAAACAGGGCAGGATTGTTGTTGGTGCTGAAGGCCAGAGATGGTCCTACCAGAGTGGGAGCTCCTCTTGATTCCAATTTGATAAAGAATTTTACACTGCAGCTGAGGTACAGGACTAATGGGTCTTATTTCTGTCCCTTTTCAGACAATAGGAGCAAAAGACAGCCTTCATTGGTTAGGAAGTCAAAAAGGCAGAATTCTGTTGTCTGAGAGCGACAGACCAGCCCAGCCGAGTGTTAAACACAGGCTACGTCCTTCTCTCTGAGGTTTCTATTAGAGAGAAGAATTAGAATGTCCTCAATTTGTTGGTTGGTTGGTCTTTTCATATTCATATCGCTCTTTCTCACTTACTGTCAGTCTCACAGGCACACAACGCGCCCTTTCTGAACAGATCGCACAGACTGGCATTGGAGGCAGACTGCCAGGAACTGGGCAGGCAGGACGGGGCTGAGCTGCTCTGGTGCCGGATCCCAAGATCATCTCGCAGACAGGGATCCTCAAGGGCTCCGTGCCAGCTCCAAAACACCACCAAGTTGTGGGGCCAGAGAGGCCATTTTTTTTAGGCGGGGAGAGGGGACAACCCTTGTCCAGCCCACAGACCGCTCACTTACACAAAGCCTCCTTTCAGAGTTACTGGCTGGCAGCACTCCTGAGACTTTTATTTTTTCAGGGCTAGTGCACTGAATACCAATCAGGCAGCCTCCTGGCTGCCACACAAACTGGCCCCAGTCACCAGGAAAGTGCTCCAGAATGAGTCCCCTCTGGCCCAGCTGCCAGTGTCCGGGCATCACGGTGGGGGACTCCCAGACTCGCAGCTGGAAGCCCCACAGAAGCTGGGCTTCAGCGCCCCCCATCAGACGCAGAGCGAGCTCAGGCTGGTGCTCCTCAGAGGGACAGTTTGAAGCAGACCAACAGATTCCCCAGCTCACACTGCTGAGCATTCCTGGCTGGTAGGAGGCAAGGAGAGAGATGGGGATTCATGGATGGGGTGGGCAGTGGGGGGTGGTGTGCTGGGTAAGGGAGAATGAGGTTCAAAGTAGTCATGTTCTCTTTGTGTACACAGACTTACTTACCAGTGTAAGAGACAGTCAGAAAAAGAGCGAGGATATGAATGAATCTGAATAGGCCAACCAACAAGTTGGGGAATTCTAGTTCTTCTAACACTGATCAAGTCACATCCCACACAGAGCAAGAACAGGCTGGAAGCTGGGGGACCTGACCACTTGACCCCTGAAGAGGCTCAGATCACAATGGAAAAGGAATGCAGCATCCAGGAACCTGGTGTCAGCCGAACCATCCAGTGGTCATTAGATGACTCACAGGGAAGCCAGTGGCATGAGCTCCTGGTGGTCACAATGCTGCTCTCCCCCCCCCCCCCACTTCTAAAGAGCCTGTACTTTTGCTCAAGGATGGTGTTGGGTGAGACTGCAATTAAGAGACAAAATTCAAGCCCACGTTTCCATTATGGGCCCTCCAAGTCTCCCTAGGAAACTCTTTGAATGAGACAAAGGAGTCCACATTACTGGGCCAGTACTGAGTGAACTGAAGCCATACCCACGGGGGTCCAGGGACACTGTAGTCACAGCTGAAGCTGGCAGCAGAGGCTGAACCACAGAGAAGCTGAACAACAGATCAAGGAGGCTGGCAGAGAGCAGGCAGGGACAACACAGCACCACTCTACAAACCAAGGGGATCGGAGTGGCTTGGGGACCATGGAAAAGATGCAAGAAGAAACTGCAAAGAAGGACACAGGACAAACTGAACAGAATAAAAACAAGGAGAATGTTCCAACCTGAATATATGTCTTCGATTCAGTCAGAAATTCCCTAGGGTGAGTATAAGAAGTATGTTCCCATCTTGTTCACACTTTCTAGACTGTAAGTTTTTCTCTGAAGCATGAATTGCTCAGGTAGGGGCCCTACAATATTGCCAGAACAGCATAAACATGTGATTTTTTAAAAAAGATGTTTTGTGACACACCCACAGTTGAAGAGAATGAAGTCATAACCCAAAGAAACATCTCCCCTCAGGGCAGAAGGGAAAGCAGGTCAAGGACAAAGCTGTGAAAGGACCCGGGCGCCTGGACTCGCAGTCAGACTACCCACATAGCTGTCTGCTTTGCTCCCTGCCCCCACTGCATATTTTAGATTAGGAATTTGTTGATGGACTCGGTTGTTCTTTTTTTTTTTTTTCTGTATTTTTCTGAAGCCGGAAACGGGGAGAGACAGTCAGACAGACTCCTGCATGCGCCCGACTGGGATCCACCCGGCACGCCCACCAGGGGGAGACGCGCTGCCCACCAGGGGGCGATGCTCTGTCCCTCCGGGGCATCACTCTGTTGCGACCAGAGCCACTCTAGCACCTGGGGCAGAGGCCGAGGAGCCATCCCCAGTGCCCGGGCCATCTTTGCTCCAATGGAGCCTCGGCTGCGGGAGGGGAAGAGAGAGACAGAGAGGAAGGAGAGGGGGAGGGGTGGAGAAGCAGATGGGCACTTCTCCTGTGTGCCCTGGCCGGGAATTGAACCCAGGACTTCTGCACGCCAGGCCAACGCTCTACCACTGAGCCAACTGGCCAGGGTCGGACTCGGTTGTTCTTGAATCATGCAAAACTTGGGGACAGCTGATAGAGATGAGGACCCTGGACAGCAGCTCTGGGCTCCTTTCACTGCCCAGTCTACTGTGCTATATAGCTCAGAACCTCAGTGGGATATTTATACCTGCCTTTAAATTTACCTGGCTCTCCATTAAGTGAGGTTATGGGGCACCCTTTACTGCTGCTAGTGGTGATTGTCCTAACATTCTTTAATTAGCAAAAAGCGTTGGCACAGTCACTTTCAAAGCATTTGCTCTTACTGTCTCGGCGTTACCTATTTCAGGCTCAACAGCCCCTACTCCCTTTGGAGAAAATGCATGTTAGCAAATTGAAAGTGACAGGCATATGCAGGCATGGGCGACTATACTGTTCTTCTCACTCCTCACATACTCACAACTGCTAAGAACCGGTGAGCCTTTATGATACCTCCATAAAACTCTCACTCATAAATCTGTCAGCAAGGGGCTAGGAATTCTAAACACTGAGGAAAAGGAAACCTTGAGGTCACTAGGATCCTCTTTAATTTTTCCAGCATTAAAAAAGAATAAGCTACCTTCAAAGATTTATAGAGTAGAGCTAGGGCTATCGATACACCAACAGGGAGCTCTCCTTCACAATAACCCTCTTTGCTCTGAGATACTTAACTCACTACTATGACCTACATATTGAACACAGATGGGTAGGGCCTCTGCTTTCATAGCAGTGTGCAATACATAAACATAGATAATGGTAAATAAAATATGACACTAAGCTGGGTGGTGACTGGTAGAGCTATGCTAGACAGGCCAGTGATGAAAAACCTTCTGTGAAGAAACCTGCTCAAGGAGCCAACTACTACCTGAACATGTGGGGAAAGAACATTCCACGTAGAGGAGAGAGTAAAGGACCTAATGGCGTGACCCAGCAAGAAGACGATTAACATGAGGGCACAGGTACAAGAAAGATGGCTTAGGACCTCTGGTCCATGGGAAGCAACTTTGTTATTAGAATTATGAAGGGAAGACAATGGAGCATTTTAAGCATATCAATAACATCATCTAATATAATGGCATGAAGATCACTTTGGTGGCTGTGGAAAACAGACTGTAGAGGGCAAGAGTGAAAATCCATGTCTTGAATAGGTTAATTTCTTAGTCTTTAATAAATGTCCTGTGGTTACATAACATGTTAACATAAGGGGAAGCTGGGTGAAAGGTACATGGGAACTATTTTTGACCTGTCTGTAAGTCTAAAATTATCTCAAAATTTATTGCTAAAAATAAACAATGCCCTGGCTCGTTGGCTCAGCAGTAGAACATCAGCCTTGCATGTGGAAGTCCTGTGTTCAATTCCTAGTCAGGACACACAGGACAAGCAACCATCTGCTTCTCCACCCTTCCCCCTTTTCTCTCTCTCTTACCCTCCTGCAGCCATGGCTCGAAAGGTTCGAGCAAGTTGGCCCTAGGCACCGAGGATGGCTCCATGGTCTTACCTCAGGTGCTAAAAATAGCTCATTTGCTGAGCAATGGAGCAGTGGCCCCCGATGGACTGAGCATCACCCTGTAGAGGGCTTGTGGGTGGATTCCGGTTGGGGTGCATGTGGGAGTCTATCTGCCACCCTGTCTCTCACTTAACAACAAACAACAAAAAAGTAAACAACAAAAAACACCTTATATCTTTAATAAAGAATTGAAAGGTCTAAATTAGGCACAATATCAACAGCAGATAAGTCCAGGAAAAACATAGCAATAAAAAAAATGGATTCTCTCAATAACTGACTTTGGATAAAATATTTTCTGTATATGCTACTTTCCACATTAGAAATCAACAGCTGCTACCACTATTACTACTTAAGATTGACTGATTTTTTCCCTTACTTCCTTCTAGTCCAGTAATACCACAAAATAAGTACAATTAATCCTAGTTTATACATGAATCTGAAGCTTAAAGTAACTTACATGCATAGTATACGAGAGGCAGAACCAGGATCTGACTCCAGGTTTCTCTGACTCCAGAATACTTACGATCACAACTATGGTATAATGCCCACTGGCATTCTCTTTCTTCCCCAGTCCCGCCTGAACCCAAATTAGGGAAAAAATATTTGGGTTTCCCCCAACCCCAAACAAAATATGAGTAAATGTATACATACATTGTATATATGTGTGTATAACTATAGGCATGGTCCATGATTAAAAAACAGATTTATGTTGGAAGTACTTAAAAAGACATCCTTACTCATAATTCTCTGTATCTGCTGGGCTCTGATCTTGAGGTCTTTCTTAATCTCCAATGAGCTCGAAGATTAACATTTGTAACTTGTTACAGTTGAGGCGAATTTTGTAGCAATGCCAAAAGATACTTCTAGTAGTATTACTGGTAAATGCTCAGATCTGTGGGATAAAATCTAGAGGCCATGTGAAGGTAAAGCGAGAAAATTATCACGAAAAGGAATCGAGAGAAGCAAAAAGGGTGCAGATTTCTCAAGTGTGTCTGGTCAGCCTGCCCCTTTTTTTTGCTCATGTGGTATTTCCTAACACTGCACTGACTGAAGGATACCCTTCCTTCCCAATGGGAGGATCTGGTGGGCGTACAGTTCACACACAGCTCCTCTACCCCTCAACAAGCACAGGTGTGTGGAGTCACCTGCTGGTTGTCAGATGTAGCTTTCCCTTTCTCATAACAGGCACATCACAGCAGTTTAGAATTTGGACACGAGACAGATTTGAGATTGAAACCTGGCTTTGTCGCTGAATAAGCAAAACCCACATCCTAATCCCAAAACCTATGAATGCTACCCTATTTGGAAAAAGGGCCTTTGCAGATGTAATTAAGGATCTTGCAATGACATCATCCTGGAATATCCAGGTGGGCCCTAAATCTAATGACAAGTGTCCTTACAAGTCACAAAGAGGAAAGGGACAGAAGAGAAGTCAACACGATCATTGAGGTGGCGAGTGATGCGGCCACAAGTCCAGGAATACTGACAGTCACCAGAAACTGGAAGAGGCAAGAGGTTAGCACGGCTTCTCCCCTGGGGTCCTTGGAGAGAGTGTGGCCTTGCCTGAATTTGCATTTTCAGACTCTAGAACTGTGAGAGGGTAAGTTTCTGATGTTTTTAAGCCACCAAATATGGGATAATTTGTTATGACAGCTTCCAGAAACTAATACAGTCACTAGTTCTGTGATCCCGAGACAGCTTCTTAAATTCACTTGCAAAAGGGGTACTCTGTACCCACTTCCCAGAGCTGTCATAAGAATCAAATATGTGTAAGGAGACACTTTGCCAAGTAGCTATCAACTCCCCAGTAAATGCAGCTTCAACAATCACTATTGCTATACAAAAGCAATTAAAGAGAAGAATAAACTACAAGGCCTATAATTAATTGGTCAGCGTACCTGCAGAGGTGAACATGTCCAAGGTTCCTGGCTGGATTTCTTTGGTTTGTGTGACATACAGGGACTGTGGCTAGGACGAGCTCCAGAGACTGAGAATTGGGAGATGTTTCCCTTCACTCAGGCCTGGCAGCTCACAAAGAAATCGTAAGGCCCAGGAAACTAGCCTTAGAAGAGGGAGAGGCCCATCCATTCTATCTCTCTTTGCCTTTCTCAGTAAGCATCTCGTCTTGTATTTGCTGAGGTTTTAAAAATTTCTGTGGATGGGACCTGCAGGGAGAGTGCTTTTCTGTCTACTTCCTTCTGCCTTCCTTAAAGAGTAGAGTTCTTAGGGGAAAAAAGCAACAGTGGATTCTGAGGGCACTCAGAAGAGTGGATAATTCTAAAACAGCTGTGTCACTTTGAATCATCAGGCTCAAGGAAAAAAATCCACTCCCTTTATGACAGTGGGTAGTAATGACACAGTCACAGCCTCACCAGGGGGTCACAGCCAAGAAAAATAACCTTAATATTTTGAAATGGTGACTTTATCTATTAAACAGAAACTTCGTAATCAGTTGACCCTGAAGGGGTAGTTGCACATGTGAGTGGAAATGCGCGTGCGCGCACACACACAATATGCTCACTACCTTGGGCAGGAGGAGGTGACTATTTCCATATAGATGACTTCTTACACTGTTTTGTCATTACCAATTCACCAATCAACTGATGTCTTTCTCTACCTTTGTGGAGAGCCATTCCCATACTATCCTTTTCTTTCTTCCTGTTTCCCAAAGTTCCTTTTCTCACTCACCCTTGTGTTCTTAGCTGAAATGGCAGCACATAGGTTTGGCCAAGACAGTATTATAAACAGGAACTGGAGTTTCAGGGAGTGTGTGATCTTCCTGCCACTGGTGGACCTACCTTAAGAGGCCCAAAAGCCAGAGACTGCTCACTCCTAGCAAACCCTATGAGGCATTATGGACATCTAGTGGCTGCTCGAGATAATGTCAGGATGGGGAGTGGTCTAGCCCTGGGCTTTACCAGGAGCCCAATTATAAGGCCGGAAGTTCTCTTAGACTCAGTCCACTGGATGAACTTTTCTTCTACTTCTTATTACAGGTACAAAGTCACTCAGAATGGCCAACTGGTTCTACAAAGACCCATTTTTATCCTAGTCCAGCAAAGTATAATGATAGCACCTGCATACAAGACCACAGAAGACGGGTATTTGGAAATATCTTCCAAACCCTAGGTTCAAATGCCGATTTGCCAAACACTGAGGGGTTGAGCTTGGAAGGGACAGACTCTGATATTAATTAGTCACGTGGCTTTAAGTAAGTCACTATGACTGTCTAATTTTCATTAATGCCATTTGTAAAATGAGAGGTTAAGTTCAGATGATCTCCAAAGTCCTTTTTAGCTTTAACATCCTGTGATCTATGAGCCCTTTTAAAAGTAGCTGGGAAAACACTGATCTGTTTTGGCACCGTGGATGGCTGGATTAAACTGAAGGAAGCATTCTCTTCTCAACTTCGTGGCTCATTTCCAAGACTTGGCTACAATCCCAAAGGCTCAACCATCTTCATAGAGCTACATATCTGAGAACGGATGGAAATCCTGGACTATGAGAGCTAGAAGGAACATTCTAGTCCATTTCCTTAATTTCATAAATGAAGAAAGCAAGGCTAAGGAGCTGTTTTAAGATTTCTACATGTCTAATCAGTGGCAGAAAGGAGACTAGAACTCAGGTATCTCGCTCGATCTTAGTGCTGGCACCAAGCTGCCGACGTGGGCTCTGCCCCATTACCAGCGGCCTTCCTCAATTCCCCGTCTTTATTTTTTTTACAGAGACAGACAGACAGGAACGGAGAGAGATGAGAAGCATCAATCATCAGTTTTTTGTTACAACACCTTAGTTGTTCATTGATTGCTTTCTCATATGTGCCTTGACCGCGGGCCTTCAGCAGACTGAGTAATCCCTTGCTCTAGCCAGCGACCTTGGTCCAAGCTGGTGAGCTTTTGCTCAAACCAGATGAGCCTGTGTTCAAGCTGGCGACCTTGGGGTCTCGAACCTGGGTCCTCCGCATCCCAGTCC
The DNA here is from genome assembly GCF_036850995.1 of Saccopteryx leptura. Lineage (NCBI taxonomy): Eukaryota > Metazoa > Chordata > Mammalia > Chiroptera > Emballonuridae > Saccopteryx > Saccopteryx leptura. Next base: position 305,470,317 of record NC_089504.1, on the reverse strand, counting down.
GATGCTCTATCCACTGAGCCACCACCTGGTCAGGCAATTCCCTGTCTTTATTGAAGGAGTTTGTGTGAAACCAGGGGTGAAAACATTTGCAATCCAGCACTTCTTCCTTTTCTTCATCTCAAAGTTTAAGCCTTCCTCTTCTTTCTGTTCCTTGGTGGCAACACTCCAAATCAAGGAAGTAGCTAGAACCAGGGGCTGTGAGGAGCAACAAACAATGGCTAAATGATACTCGGGTCACAGGGCCGCTTTCTGGTCAGAAGGGCTGTGTGCTGCAATGGTTCCAGTCTAGTGTGTCACTATTGTGGCTCGTTCTCAGCCAAGCTGGCCAGCAGAGGACAAAGTAGCATCATCCAGAACTCTTATGAACTGCACAGAGCGTGGGCACATTCACCCTTGTTAGTCACAAATATTTACTGAAAGACAACCTCATCATTAAGTATTGGTTTGATCTAAGGCAGCCCACCCTTTCCAGCCACTTACATAGTATCAGGGCAGAACCTTTCATTTGCTGGATCTGAAGCTGAACAGATGGAGCCTGAGGTTGCCTAAACTGGCAGGAAACCAGCCCAGCGAGAGACCCTCTTTGCTTGCGGAGGCAGGGGTAGCCATATTCCAGTGTGCCATTTAGACCCTGGCCAGGGTACCCTCTGGCACTCTACCAGCTTGATGCCAGCTGTGGCAAGAAGAGTAACCTCTCATCAGCAAGTTGCTAATTCTCCACAGATTCCTGCCAGCCTAGGTTTACATTTTCTGGGTCTATAAAATGGTAGTGTCCTGCTTGAAGCTGATGATATGCATATGGGGCTTTAGACAGGAAAACAAAAAGTTGCTAAAGAGCACAGATGGAACTAGCCCTGAGTTTTAGGGTTAGTTACCTCCATTTCTCTTGATCAGTCATTATGAACAAAACAAGTTAAATAAAGGATCTATTTTCTCATTCCCTCCTCTCTCACCTTTCATTTTATTTCTCCTACCAAATTTTAAGTCTTTCCTCCAATTTTGCCACCACCATTTACTCTAGGCAGCGGAGATAGTTTGAACATTTTTATTACATTGATGAAAACACTGGGCTCGGGAAGACTGAAGTGAAATGCTGACTCTGTTGATTTTTGGGAGTATGGCCTTAAGCATATTATTTGCCTGCCTGAGCTCGGTACTTCCATCTGTAAATGGAGACTATGGCAATTACTTCACTGGGTAAATGAAGATGAAACAGAACACACACACATCTATCCATACATTCATCCATTCATCCTTAGTAGACCGGAGAGCACAGAACATCCCAGTAAATGACTATTAAAACAAATGAATGAAACCTGAGTTCTCACAGACAGGGAGAAAACTCTGGGCAATCAATTCCAGGCCCAGGTTCCTAGACACCTGAGTTCTATCACTACTATGTGATTCTAGGCAACAAACATTGATTGTAAATGCAAAACAAAAAGGTCTTGGTAAACAAAGGGGAATCCAATTCGGCAGGACTTGAAGAATCCCCTAGCATATTTAAGGATGAGGCTCACGTTACTGGCAGCAGACCATACTGATATGGGTATGGAGAGCTGAGAAATCCCGGACCTCCTGTTCATAAGCCAGTAGCTCACGTGTGCAGGTGACTGAGTTCAACAAGCAAGCTTGCCAAGGTGAGGCAGTGGTGGGAGGGGTCTTGAGAGAGCCCTTGAAAAGAAGCGATACTAAACCAGGTCAAATTCTACCAGACTGGCTTCCCACAGATTAGCCACAGACAGCCCCACGCACCACTGGCAAAGAAAAAGGTTGCCTTTTTATGGTTGGGAAAAGGCCTAGTCTTCTTTTGAATTAGTCTGTCAAATGCTCCAGGGTCTCCTCTCACTAGAAATAGGTACAAATTGCTGCACAGTTCTCAGAAGTCCCAGCAAGAAAGAGGAACTGGTGGAGCTCCTGGTCCAAAGGTTTAAGACACCCCCCCAACCCTCTAGGGCAGGGAGGGGAAAGGGGTGTAGGGGTGTTACATAGTTGCGAAGGGAAGCAGCGGCTGCGGCTCCATGAATGGACGGATTGTGCCCTAGGTCTGAGAGTTCACCTCGGATCCTTCCTGCCAGCCGTCGTGCTGCCCCAGGTTGTCACTCCCCAGCTCCTCGCACTTAGTCTTTCCTTCCACTGTTCACCGCCCCCGCAACCCTCATTAAGAAAACTATCATTTAAAGCCCTAGTTAAAGCCGAGCAGGGGTGAGGGAATCTGCGAGGGAGGGGCAGGATGGAGAGGCCTTCGTGCAGCAGCTCAGGCTCCAGGTCTTCTGCCCTCCCCCCCTGTCGCCTCCGGGTCCCCACGGTGCAGCTCCAAACTCTGCGTACGCGGCCTGGCCTCGGCCGGCCGCCCCGTCAGCAGTCGGCGGGGGTGAGGATGACGCGGTCCAGGCGGGAGGCCGGCCAACTGCAGCAGCCCCACCGCGGGCCGCCGCGCTACGGGTCCCAGGCCCCAGAGCCCACCTCACCCGGTGTCAGAGGGTGCCGGGTGCCTGCGCGCGGGGCGAGGGAGGGGGCCGCGGGGGCGGCGCGGCGGGGGCGGCGCGGCCTCTCCCGCAGCAGCCCCACTCCAGCTCCAGCTCCAGCCTATCAACGGCCACCCGGCGGCTCCCTGCGACCGACCGGACCAAAATAGCTGCGAACGCCTGCGACTTGCGCGGCCGCTCACTTGACGCTCACTCCGGCTCGCCCGCCCGCCAGCTCGCCGGCCCGCTCCCCGCGCCTAGAGGGGGCGGGAGGAAGCGGCCTGGGGAGGGGGGTGGGGGGTGGGGGAGAGTTAGGAGAAAGGAAGGAAGGAAGGGAAGGCGGAGGGAGGACGGAGGGGAAGTGGGACGGCGGCTCGGAGCGGCGCGGGGCTGCTGCGCGGCAGCGCTGGAAGGCGCCGCGTTAACCCCTCGAGGGCAGGCCGCGGAGGGGGAGCGGTGTCCACACATAAGAGCACTGCATCACGCTAATCTTCTCCCCAGAACACTATGCGTCAGCAGTACATTCACGTTCTGACTGAAGGACAAAAGGATGAGAGAGCAGTCTGCGTGGCTGCTGCCTGCAACGCCGCGAGCCGGGCGCGAGGAGGAGACGGTGGGCGCCGAGCGCAGGGGCCCCGCCGCGGCCGCCGCTACTAGCAAGCGGGGACCATGTTCCTGGGCTTCGGAGCGTTTCCCGCAGCCGCTACCCTCGCTGCTTACGCCGCCGCCGCCAGCGCTCGGGCCGCCGCCGCAGTTCGCGGACCGCGCAGCCACTGAAGGCGCCGGGAGCCGAAGCCCCGAACTCGTTGGCTCCGCACAAAGCCACAGCTGGAGGCGCGCCGGGGGCCGGGCTGCGGTCGTTGCCCCGCCGCCTGCCCGAAGCCCGCCCCTGGACTCCCCGAAGCAGCCCGCGGTGCAGGCTTTCCCCCGCGGTCGTGCGCTTCTCCGGCCGGTGGCCCTGGTCCCGGCGCTGCCTCCGCGCCGCTGCCCCTCGGGGGGCTGGACGGATTACTGCTCCCCGCGCCAGCCAGCCGACAGCGGACTGGAAAGTCAGCCCAGATCGTCTCTCTTTAACCTGTAAGAGGCGAGGAAAGAAGGGGGTGTGTGTCTAGGAGGGCGCAGGAGCCGCGACACCGCCTCTTAACTCTCACAGCCCCGCGAGCTAACGACTGCATCAGCCGACGCCGGAGCGGCCGCCACAAGGAGAGCGGGCAGCGCAGCAGCCAGCAAGCGCGCGGCCTGGGCGGCTGCGGGCGCCCCCTCATCCCGGCCGGGGAACCCCGGGAGTGGGCTGGGGGCGCCGGGGGCACACTCCTGCGATGAAGCGGCTGCCCCCGTGGCTGGTGCGAGCCGGTGCCAGGGTCCAAGGACAAAGCCGGGAAGCGCTGGTGGCGCCGCTCCTCGGGCTGAGGGGGGAGCATGCACCTGCATAGCCCGCCGGGCCTTGACTCTCCCCGGCGCCTCAACTCCGCTGCTCCACCGTAACGGCTCCGGATTTACTAGAAGCCATTTTGTCTCCCCCTCCCCTCCCCTCCCTCCCCCTCCCCTCCCCTCCCCTCTGCCCTCCCCGCCCCCTCTACTTCCCCCTTTTGTTAATTACAACTAAGAAGTAAGCATGGGAACGAGGTGGCCAGCTCTGGAGGAGACCGCTTAAGGACACCACGCCAATTCCTCCCTTCCTTCCTTCCGAGGTAGGTGACAGCGAATAATTGGGTGGGGATGGCTGCAGTGGGGACAGAAAGTGTCAGCTCTGCGAGGGCTTGCCCTGAGGGGGGCTGGTAGCAGAGGGGCCATTGAGTTTGGCATGATTTTTCTGGCAGATCTACTCCGTCTCTAATTGCCCCTCCCCACCTCCTTCTCTAGATGGAAAGAGGCGCTCCTAGCTCACTTAAGCCGGGGTAGGGCTGGTTCTCCTTTCCGAGCCAAAATCCCAGGCGATGGTGAATTATGAACGTGCCACACCATGAAGCTCTTGTGGCAGGTAACTGTGCACCACACCTGGAATGCCGTCCTGCTCCCCGTCGTCTACCTCACGGCGCAAGTGTGGATTCTGTGTGCAGCCATCGCTGCTGCCGCCTCCGCCGGGCCCCAGAACTGCCCGTCTGTCTGCTCGTGCAGTAACCAGTTCAGCAAGGTGGTGTGCACCCGCCGGGGTCTGTCCGAGGTCCCGCAGGGCATTCCCTCCAACACCAGGTACCTCAACCTCATGGAAAACAATATCCAGATGATCCAGGCCGACACTTTCCGACACCTCCACCACCTGGAGGTCCTGCAGCTGGGCAGGAACTCCATCAGGCAGATTGAGGTGGGAGCCTTCAATGGCCTAGCCAGCCTCAACACCCTGGAGCTGTTCGACAACTGGCTGACAGTCATCCCCAGTGGGGCCTTTGAGTACCTGTCCAAGTTGCGGGAGCTCTGGCTGCGAAACAACCCCATAGAAAGCATCCCCTCTTATGCCTTCAACCGGGTGCCCTCCCTCATGCGTCTGGACCTGGGGGAGCTCAAGAAGCTGGAGTACATCTCTGAGGGGGCTTTCGAGGGGCTCTTCAACCTCAAGTACCTGAACTTGGGCATGTGTAACATTAAAGATATGCCCAATCTCACCCCCTTGGTGGGGCTGGAGGAGCTGGAGATGTCAGGGAACCACTTTCCTGAGATCAGGCCTGGCTCCTTCCATGGTCTTAGCTCCCTCAAGAAGCTATGGGTCATGAACTCACAGGTCAGCTTGATTGAGCGGAATGCTTTTGATGGGCTGGCCTCACTTGTAGAACTCAACTTGGCCCACAATAACCTCTCTTCTCTGCCCCATGACCTCTTCACCCCACTGAGGTATCTGGTGGAGTTGCACCTACACCACAATCCTTGGAACTGTGATTGTGACATTCTGTGGCTAGCCTGGTGGCTTCGGGAGTATATACCCACCAATTCCACTTGCTGTGGCCGCTGTCATGCTCCCCTGCACATGCGAGGCCGCTACCTGGTGGAGGTGGACCAGGCCTCCTTCCAGTGCTCTGCCCCCTTCATCATGGATGCGCCTCGGGACCTCAACATCTCTGAGGGTCGGATGGCGGAACTTAAGTGTCGGACTCCCCCTATGTCCTCTGTGAAGTGGTTGCTGCCCAATGGGACAGTGCTTAGCCACGCTTCCCGCCACCCCCGGATCTCTGTCCTCAATGATGGCACCTTGAACTTTTCCCATGTACTGATCTCAGACACTGGGGTGTACACATGCATGGTGACCAATGTGGCAGGCAACTCCAACGCCTCGGCCTACCTCAACGTGAGCACGGCCGAGCTCAACACCTCCAACTATAGCTTCTTCACCACGGTCACAGTGGAGACCACTGAGATCTCACCTGAGGATACAACACGCAAATACAAGCCTGTTCCTACCACGTCCAGTGGTTACCAGCCGGCATATACCACCTCTACCACGGTGCTCATTCAGACCACCCGTGTGCCCAAGCAGGTGGCAGTACCCGCGACAGACACCAATGACAAAATGCAGACCAGCCTGGATGAAGTCATGAAGACCACCAAGATCATCATTGGCTGCTTTGTGGCGGTGACTCTGCTAGCTGCCGCCATGTTGATTGTCTTCTATAAACTTCGGAAGCGGCACCAGCAGAGAAGTACAGTCACAGCCGCCCGGACAGTTGAGATTATCCAAGTGGATGAAGACATCCCAGCAGCGGCATCTGCAGCAGCAACAGCGGCTCCATCTGGTGTATCAGGTGAGGGGGCAGTAGTGCTGCCCACAATTCATGACCATATTAACTACAACACCTACAAACCAGCACATGGGGCCCACTGGACAGAAAACAGCCTGGGGAACTCTCTGCACCCCGCAGTTACCACTATCTCTGAACCTTATATAATTCAGACCCATACCAAGGACAAGGTACAGGAAACTCAAATATGACTCCCCCTCCCCCCAAAAACTTATAAAATGCAATAGAATGCACACACACACAAAAAGACAGCAACTTTTGTACAGAGTGGGGAGAGAGTTTTTCTTGTATATGCTTATATATTAAATCTATGGGCTGGTAAAAGAAACAGATTATATTAAAATTTAAAAAGAAAAAATTCAAAACAAAACTATTTTCTAACTTGTAAGTTCTATTTAAATGGGGAGTGGGGTTCTTGGGAATGTTGTGGGGTACAATTCAGAAGTCAACTTGCTATGCTGCCAGAAAGGCTTTCTGGTATAAGGTTGAAACAAGATAAAACAAACTAAGGCATCAAAAACATCCCTAAGAGGTAGGGTGTGGGCTGCTAAGGGTGGGGCTAGGCTGAACCTGTCATTTTTTAGAAGATGCTTCACAGGATTCAGGAATATCCATTTCTACAGACACCTTTCTTAAGCTGAGAGCTGTCTTTGCAGATTTATCTTATTAAAAAAAAAATATAAAAAAAGCACCAAGAATTTATACTGAGCTAAAATGTTGAGAGGCAATAATTTTTTTTTTCCTTCAAAGGCCAAGGGGAAAATAGACCTGTAAATGTACTTTAAACAGGAAAACCACCAAAATGCAAACGAATCCTTAAAGGGGCTGAGTCTGTCTGTCCATGTGCACGAGTATCCTTGGTTTATGCACTGGGGCACACGTGTGCCCCGCCTGAGCGCTTTGAGGAGGAGCAGAGAGGAAGGGAGCTGGCGTAGCTCTCAGTCAAATGCTTTCACATTGCACCAGATTCCTGCAGTTGGGGTTAACCCAATCTGTGCAAGGCATGTGTCTATTCAGGGTTTCCCAGGAGGAGGAGGCCCCTGAAGTGGGTGCGGCAACAGAGGGGGTGGGAAGGGAGAGCAGAAGCAGAGAGAATGTATTCACAGGAGGCCATAAATTAGCATTGTGCCATGTCCACCTGTTGTTCCCAGTATCTGACAAATGATTGTAGACAATGATAGCATTTTATAATTTTTAAAATGGTTCTGTTTGTTTTAAGGTGGAGAGGGAGGAGGCTGGGAGTGGGGAGCTTGGGGGAGTGGAAGCTTTTCTCATGCTTGTGATTTGGTGATTATTCTAAATGCTGATTCATTAGGGATTATTACGGCTGATGTCGACTGGTCGTGGTGACGGGGTGGGGGCAGAACATGAGTGGAGAAGAAAAAAGGAGAGAGAGCAAGGACACAGGCTCATTTAAAGTAAAACGAAGCCTTTCCCAACTAGGGTGGCTCACAAAAAAAGATGTGAAATCCACAGAAAAAACAAAAGTAATTTACATGTACGCACGAGTAAGTTCTGCATGGAGTCCTGTTGGATGTAGCACAATGGGGGGAAGGCTTCCCTCCCCCAGGCCTGCCTCAGAAGGAGGAAGATAAAGGGTGGGCATGGGTGGGGAAGGCAGAGATCTCTGTTATTCTGGTCCATTTAATGCTGTAACTTCTTTCATTTATTATTTTAGCTTTAAAAGGAAATAAAGGGTTCAGATTTGAAAGGGGGTGGGGTGGGTGGGGGGGAATGCCAACAAAAGAACACTGATTGTAATGTGAGAAAAGTGTATTTTTGTATTTTAATAAATATTGTTCAATTTTTAATTCAATGTTCCCAAAGGGTTAACTTGAGTAAGACCCTGAACCTATAAATTCTTATAAGCATTGACGAAGTCATTTCTATTCAAAGAAAAAGAAGGGGAGGGAAGGGGAGAGGAGAAGTGGGAGGAGAAAAAACAATGTTAAATTTTTTTAAAGTATGGGAAAATGCTGAAGCTGTCAACAACCATTCCTTAGCTTAAATAAAAGTGCCCTGATTCTAGTGCACCTTCCATGAGCTAAGTGTGTTAGTCCCTGGCTTTGTCGGGGGTGGAAGCACATTCCTTATGCCCTGGAAAAGCAGGGGAAATGGGTCAGCTTCAGCTCTTGGGACCTGGCCAGAAGTTAAATGCCACCTCAGCAGAAGCTGCTCAGGCAGCACCAGTTCTACCCCGGGGACCCTGGGGGACCTGGATTTAAGAGGTCTGCAATAATGTTGTTTGGCTGAGATTTCCCACAGGCGGTGTTGCTTCGTTTCTCTGGGCACTGAACAGTCAAACGTGTCTTGTGGTGGTGGGTGTCTGTCTCCTGATGCTTACTGAGGGATGCCGTCCAGGGAGGCCGCCTGAACTGGGACCCTGCGGCTGTTCAGCGCTAGTATTTATACTAATGCAGGCAATCGGGACTGAGTGGGTGTGAGCTCTCTGGCACTGAACTGGGAGAGAGGCAGGCAGCACTTTGCAGCAGTTGGCTAAGGAATGGCTAAGAAACGGCCAATTCTTAATCCTCTTGGGTGTATATACACCATTTCTGGGAATCAGTGTTTGTGGAAGCATATATGCCTGGGCACACAGTTAGAAACTGCCACTCACGTTTGTAGGTTCCCCAGCTCCAGTAGAGAGAGAGAACTGCAGCAGAGTAGAGGGTGGGACTTGGCAAAGGCCAGTTGAAAAGGCGAGAAACCACCCCCTTGCCTTGTGCCTAAGGGCACAGCTCCGGCTATTCAGAATAGCTTCAGGGGCCATTATGGCAGTCCTATCACCCCTCCTTTCTGTCTGTCCATGTGCACGAGTATCCTTGGTTTGTGCACTGGGGCACACGTGTGCTTTGCCTGATAGAGCACTTTGGGGAGGAAGGGAGCTGGTGTAGCTCTCAGTCAAATGCTTTCACATTGCACCAGTGATTGGGTTAGTCAGGGAATCAGGTAGTACCTTTGGATGACAAAGGTCTGAGGGGAGAGGTAGAAAAATGGTCCTACAGTATTCGCTGGGAAGAACTCCAGGAACCTATGCATCTGTCATGGGGTTGTGCAAATTCAGGTCTTGGAGTCTGAGGAAGAAGTGCCTTCCAGAAAGAACCTAGAGGAGCTGCGGGAGACTGAGCTGTGGTTCCTGGGAGTAAGTTCCCAGAGCTGGGAGGGTAGCCCCTTTCCCCGCCGAGGTGGCCTCTTCACCTGGGCACCGTGTCAGCTTTTAAAGCAGCGGCCTCCTTTGCAGCAGGTACTTGGGACAGCTCTGCAGGAGTCCCACAAGTATGGCAAGAGCAGCCTTTAGTGCTGGGCTGGTGACTCATCCCAGAGCTTGGCCGAGTTGTAGGGTTTGTTACCTGAGAATGGAACATGGGCTGGTAGCTCTGGGAGGGGGTAATTATAGCAGCATGGTAGAGGAAAAGCCTCAGCCACTGATTATATGGAATTAGAGAATTTCCATTAGAGAATTTTTTAAAGGCCATGAAAAATCGTTTCTTCTAATCCCTTCACATTTTACAATCAAGGAAACCAAGCCCTAGAGAAACTGACAGATATATCCAAGGTCACAGTGCTAGTTAACAGAAGAGGCGGGGCACCGAAAGCCAGGCCTCTTGACTCTCAAGCCAAATGTGCTCTTGTACTCAGGCCCTTACTGGCTATCAACACATTGCTCCCCTGTTCAATATACAGTGAAAACGGGACCTTCTTACAGATACCTGTGTTCCCTCTCCTTCCTCTTAAAGCTCTCGGTCTCCTTCGGAACTGGCTCCACTGCCCCCTAAGGCCTGACTGGAATTCTGGGCACAGTGGCCCCAGCTGGCCTGGGGTGACTGTGCTCACTGAGGAGCTAGACTCTCAGAACTGCGGACACACAGCTTCCTGACTCTCAGGTTCCACGGCAGACAGAAGCTGCGGGGCCCCACAGAGGGTGACGGCCGCCGGGGAAAGGGTGAGGTAGATAAGGCAGGGTGTGCAGAGTGAAGAGGTGGCTGGGCCTTCTCCCCTGCCTGGGAAGCTCTGCAGAGAAGATTGACAGCAGTGTTAAGCACCTATTGGGTCAAGTTCTCCCTGGCAGAGTGGTTTCTATTTGGCTCCACAGTCAGACTTCTGGGGGCTCCCTAACTCCTGCACTGTATCTGTCCCAGCCCATGCTCTCTCAGGGCCATGTGCTGCCACTCCCATCATCAGCTTCCAGGCCTCTCCTTTAGTGTGGTGCTTAATTCTGTCCTCCATGAAGGTACAGGAGACAGGATAGTTTCTAAATTCTAGCGACATCAGCCTTATCATGGCTATTTAACAGGTACTGAGGCCAGCAACCTGCTGGGTGCCTGGGTGAACCACACTGAACAGAGTCGTGAAAGAATTCCTGTTGTTGGTGGAGAAGAGGTCCCGAGTCCATGGCCATTAGTAGTAGAGCTCTGGCTGCCTTCAGTGGAGACGCAGGAGCCTGGGAGAGGGCGGAGTGGGCCTTGCTCAGCCCAGGCAGGCCACTGCCCCAGGGGGCCAGAGCCCACAATTAATGCTCTAACCTTTTATTGCAACAAAAGCAGCAGGGGCTTAAAATTACAGAAGAGGAAAGAGAGACAGACACAGAGAGAGAACATTTACACCCAAACATATGTCTGATTTTATCTCTGCCGGCACTCAGCACTTCATGCCATTGGCTAATGCAGGCACCGTTCACGCCATTTCTAAATCCCACCTCAGCTAAACTGCCAGGGAGTTTCCCCAAATCCCCCTCTTGGTCCCCCCATCCATTCAGAAGGTACCCTTCCTCTTGTGGGAAGAATGGTTTGGGCAGTGAATTAAGGTTGTTTGCGTCTTTGCTTTAAATTAAAATGAAGTCCACTGCTTCTTGGAGCGGAGAAAGGGGTTTCAGGAAAGATCAGTGGCACATGTGTGTGGAGCACAATACAGTCAAGTGCTTGTAAGTATAGACCTGGAGCCAGGCTACCTGGGGTGAACCCTGGCTCCGCCACTTACTGGATGTGTCACTTTGGACAAATACTCCATTTCTTCCTCTGTAAAATGGGTGTAATATTAGAACCTACCTCACTACTTCAGAGGCTATTGTGAGACTGAAAAAACACATTAAAATTAAAGTCACACAACAGTGCCTGACATCATCTAGTAATGCTATGTGTATAGTTGGTAGATATTTCATCTTAAAAGAATAGGCCCTGGCCGGTTGGCTCAGCGGTAGAGTGTTGGCCTAGCGTGCGGAGGACCCGGGTTCGATTCCCGGCCAGGGCACACAGGAGAAGCGCTCATTTGCTTCTCCACCCCTCTGCCGCGCTTTCCTCTCTGTCTCTCTCTTCCCCTCCCACAGCCAAGGCTCCATTGGAGCAAAGATGGCCCGGGCGCTGGGGATGGCTCTGTGGCCTCTGCCTCAGGCGCTAGAGTGGCTCTGGTCGCAACATGGCGACGCCCAGGATGGGCAGAGCATCGCCCCCTGGTGGGCAGAGCGTCGCCCCATGGTGGGCGTGCCGGGTGGATTCCGGTGGGGTGCATGCGGGAGTCTGTCTGACTGTCTCTCCCTGTTTCCAGCTTCAGAAAAATGAAAGGAAAAAAAAAAAAAAAAAAAAAAAAAAAGAATAGGCCAACTGCCCAGCCCTCCTCACATCTATTCTTGAACCTCATCTATGTCCAAAGAGGGAAAAGGCCTATTAAGCTATTCAGAGAGGAAAGTTTATTGTCCAGCAGTCAGGGACAGTGGGGCAGCACCATCTAAAAGCCCAAGCACTGTGGAAAGATAGTTTGTACTTTTCTTCCTAGGAAGGCAATGCCTTGTGCTCTGTTCCCTAATCCAGCTCTATAGTGGCCCAAGGCACTGTGTCTAGGAATAGATTATCTTTCCTCCTGGTGAGCAGGAAGAAAGGGAAGATAATGCTGCTGTTGGTGCACAAGCCAAGGGTCCCTTACCTAGGAAGCCTTGGTCCCTTACCGAGAGGGTAATCTTTCTAGAGTATTCCCACCTACCCGTTTCTTTGTCAGGGTGCCTTACCAAGGTTGAGGTCGGAGGTCAGAGGCTCCAGGAGGCAGGACAGAGAAGGGTATTTGGGGCCTTACAGCAGTATTGGGAAGTTTGGAGAAAAAAAAGGCGGGGGAGAAAGCAAAATTTGAGCATACGAGAGTAGAATGGAGCTGACTGGCAGATACACCACTGCAGCTAAGGGTCTGCAATGCAGTTAGAGAGGAACGCCAGGGAGATCCCTCTGCCCTGGACCAGGCTGCTGGACCCTGGATGGGGGGTGACTCTTAGTGTGACACTCGTGGCATGGAACAGAGAAGAAAAGCATGGAGGTCAACTTTCTGAGAGAAGCCTATGAAAGAATGCATTTGCTTTCCTAACGAGAGGCTGGAATGAACTTTGAGGAGGAGCACAGGTTTCCTCCTCTGGTTCACGCCAGCTTTGCTGTCAGTACTTGGGCCAGATCACCTACCCACAGAAGTCCTGCTCCCTGTGCTGGAGGCAGTCCCCTGCTCCAGGGAAGCAGCTGGCCCTTGGGGCCATAGTTAAACTGTGACGGGCTTACTCAGGGCTCGTCTGAACACTTCTTCATTTCTATTAGGGCATAGCCATGGGGGGCAAGGAGAAGGTACAACTCACTGTTTATCCACAAAAAGCGTACTATTCCAGAGGGAGAGTGTTATATAAATCATGTTTTCCCATAAAAAATAATGATGACTGTGAGTTCAGGGCAGATGGACCCTGGCAGTGAGTCAGAGATTAGGCCTAGGCCTGTGGGGGATATCCCTGGGAGAAGCTCTCTTGTCGAAGAAGTCAGCGTTTGAGGGGATGGCGTTGTTTTCTCTAGCTTAGCCCACCAAGATTTCTGAACCTATAGCGGGCGGGGCAGGGCAGAGCAGCACTGAGAGGAGACGGCTCTGCCAGGTGTGGGTGGGGGCTGTGTGGACCGCAGCAGTGCTCAGCCTTTTAGGTTCATGCGTTCTATGACCTAGGAACAATACTGGAACAATTATTAAACTTTACATTAATTACTAAATAGCAAAGGAACAGTCCTTGATTTTCTTGTTTCTTTAAGACCTATCCACCTTCCTATACCCCCACGAATAAAAAGCACACTCCAATTAATTCTCACACAGATCCCTTCCCCAAACACTACTTGAGTACAATCATTGCCTTGAGAGGACCTAAGATAGCCCTTTCTTCCAACAGTGCTCATGCTGTTTCCTCTTCCAAGGCAGGTCCTTAATCTGTGGTCTCAAACAGTTCCTTTAAGGTCTCAACCCTGGTTTCCCTGAGTCTTGCTGGTGTTGATTTATTCACCAGATAAGTCACTCTACCTGCTCAGTGAGTCAGCAAGGATGACTGAGAAGGGCTTTCACACACTAGCTGTTCTCAGCGCAAAGTTCGGTTTCCAGGCCTCGGGCTACTTACTTCTTCCTGGTCTTCAAGGCCCTGGCTTCTTCCCTTTACCTACCCACTCACCCAGGTTCATGAAGACCATTCAGACAGCCTCTCCCACTCACACTGCACCCTGTAGGTGAACTGAATGAGTTATTGGCAGCTCTGTGGAGAGGCAGTTCCCTGCATAGTGCTGCCCTGTTTGTAGGGATGCTCAGCAAACCTCACAAAAGGCCCAACGCAGGCCCAGAAATGAAGCTGAGGCCTCAGATGCTAACAGCCTGTTCCTGCGACGGTTACAAGTTATAATCTATTACCATTGCAAGAAGACTTAATTTCTGGACTTAAAGGAAGTCGGATAATACTTTATCCTATTAGTGTCTGCCTGTGTGAATTGACAATGGCTTCCTTCTGACGTGACAGCATATTCCTTCAATTCATCTCTTTAAGGGGATGTACTGGGAAGTGGAGGAAGAGGGAGGGCCGAGAAGGAGACTGCCAAAGGAACCAGGGGAGGAGAGGACCGTTTTTTAAATTAGAAATGGGAGAGGGGATTTGGAGGGAGATGGCCAGAATGAGGTATCTCAAAGCATGTTTGCATTTCGTTTTGTTTTTCTTGTAAGGGAAGTAACTAATAACTGGGAATATTGTACATGTATGTGTGTGAGAAAAAAGGGCCTGAAGCTACATAAAAATATGAACACCTGAAGAATAAGCAGTTGGCCTATTCTGTGCTCCCATTCAGTGGTTGTGCCTTCGGGGCAGCTGGTCCTTTCTTTAATCCCTTTTCTACATTCCTGTTTTAAGTCCACAACTGCTCTGGCCACTGGCATGAAGTCGGCTGATGGCACTTTCATGTCATGAGTGTGTCATCAGGGCTGGCTGGCCTTGAGATGGCAGTGGAAACTGAGGACAGAATGCTGTTTCGTGGCTTCTAACTTCAGGGATATGGAGACAGTGGAGGGAACTTAGGTCAGTTCAGAAAATCTTGCTGAACATCCTCGTTTTACTTACGAGGACAATGAAGTCCAGGGAGATATGACTTTCTCTGCAGAGACCAGAGATCTCCAGTTTCTGGGTTCTCAACCCAGCACCATTACTGAACACCAGCAGGTCCCACTAAGATGTACAGCTCCAGGGGGCGCCATTTATAGAAACTACAGAGTGTTTAGTGCCCCCTGAGGTTTGCAATTTGGTGCAATCCCTTACAGTTTGCTTCCAGGGAGGGAGGGAGGGAGGGCAAGGGAAGGCCTTTCACGCCAGCACTTTATCTGTGCTTAATGCCCTGAGACAGATGGTGCCCACTCATGACTTCATTCCAACAGCTAGAGCGGAGGCATCAGGCAAGTTTTCCTTTCTCTTCAACCACAAGTGATCCAGAGCACGGGGATTCTGAGGGCAGCCCAAACAGCTAATAAATTAAAAGGAGCATTTGTTATTCACCCTGTCCACCCCTTTCCTACACAAGTGAAGTGCTATGAGGCAAAGAACATGGATCCCTGTGCGGGGAAGACTTGCATAAGCTAGATCATGGTAGAGGTCTGTTCAAGGTCAAGAGGACCACTTGAGAAGCAGAGAAGCCAGGAGTCCTGCTTCTGGAATGCCCCGGCCTTCCCTGGCACTGGGAAACCTCAGAAGACCCAGGCAGACTCAGAGGCCTGTTCTGAAACGGGGGTCTAAGAAGCTAGTAAACGTCTCAACAAATCCTCTCCTGGGAAACACAGTGGCCCTGGCTATAATTTTATCACATACATTTAATTAGAATCTGTCCTGTCTCCTTTGCGATGGTTTCCAGCGAAGTCCCAATAGAAACATTCTAAAAGAACAGCCTCATTCAGCCAAGGAACTCTTTTAACCAAGTTAATTTAGCAGAAATTTGCCATCTTGGGTTGGGTGGAGTTACCTCTATTTTCAACTTCAAAGCTGGAAGGAGAAGGGAGGCGGGGAATGCAGAGAAATAAAGAGGGCGGGGGTTCAAGCAAATGAGTTTCCATCTATTAAGGAGCAGTAATTTCTGCTAGCGCCCCTAGAGACAGGTCCTCTCCAATAACGGCCTCGCTCTAATGACTCGTACTTCTAAGCAACAGCCTGTGTTTGCCGGTGTTGAGTCCAGCTGTGCAGGAGAACTCCCTTTATCTGGTGGTGCTGCTGTCATTATGCAGGGGGCTCAGCCAGCCAGGAAGGAGAGAGCGCTCACCAGAGAGGATGCTGTTCTCCAGCAGGCCTGGTGCTGCTGACCCAGGGCTAAAAGGGCTGAGGCAGGTCAGAGATAAGAAGACAGGGCAGACACACTGCACAAGAGGGAGGAGACAAGAGAAAGTCAAGACTTAGGTAGCTCCTGAGGAGTGGCTAACCTCAATGCAGACAAGCGCTGGTGGCTGGGAGGTGGGCAGGGGGTCTGTGGGCATGGCGTAGGGGTGAGCTCAGGCATAATGGACAAAACTGATGAGCATTAGTGGTATGAAACATGGTGCTAACTTCACTGGAAGCAAGAATAGGGAGAATCAATTTCAGGTCCCTAACTAGCAATCATTTCCTGCGGCAGAACTAAGGGATGCAGGCTAACACTAGCATCGGAGTGGTAGCTATTACTGAGGGTGTGGTGTCAGTTGAGGGGTGAGGTCCTCTCGTCTGCCTTTCTCCTCTACGCATTGAGATCAGTGGGGAGAGCCAATACTGGGGCTCTTGTTTTTGTGGAGGCTTTGCTGAGGCTGCTGCAAAATAAGGGGTGGGACACCCCCTGCTTTGCCCCCGGTGGCTTCCCTGGGATGGAGACGCACTGCTTCTGGAGGCTGCCTTGCCAGATGTGCCAGCAGTCAGCCTGGCCAGAGAGCCTGCAGTGCCGACAGATGCCCTGGGCCGCACGCGGGATGGCGAGACCCTTTATGGCACTGTGGCTCGGCTCCGGGGCAGTGCCGGAGCGGCAGGGTGATGTTCCTCAGCCAGCTCCATTTCCCCTCAAACCTCATCAAATATGTGGGCTACAGAGGGAGGCGAATTTAATTAAATTACTGTGTCACGGGCTGCCCTTTCTGGGCAAGGGCTAAAAATGGGCTCATGCTGACGTGCAGACCCATCTGCATACACAGAGCATGTGTTTCTTTGTGTTTGGCTGTCAGCAGCTGGAAGGTGTTGGCAATGCCCAGTGCTGGACCCGGTGAGTCGGCCCCTTTGTCACAGCAAAACCAAGCCAACAACAGTCCAACTCAGGCCCCATGTGGCTCTGGGGACCTTTTCCTTTCTAAGTGATGCTCCCCCCCTCCTACATCAGTTCATTTCCCCTCGAAGCCTCCCCCTTTCTGACACCCAGGACTTCCTGTACGGTGGGGCCCGTGAGGAGCCAGGGAGGAGAAAGGAGCAGTGGTGAAGTGGCTCAGGAGGGCGAGGGCAGAGCTTGTTTAGTTTGGCAGGAGGTGGAAGGGTCTCCCTGCTGGTCTCTAGCGTGCTACTTCAGAGCTCCCCACTGGTAACACTGCGCTGGACAGAGAGCCATCTCCAGGTGCTGGGACAAAGCAGCAAGGCTTTCCCCCCTCCCTGCACGGGGGCCACAGTGCACACAGAATCTGACTATCACACAGAGGCATGGGAGTTCAGTGACAACTAGAACCACTTAGCACGTGGAAATCAACCAAAACCGATGCTGCTGTGCTGTACCTGTTGACCCCACAAGGCCATTCATTTCCATGCCAGCAGTTCAGGTCTCACTGCTCCAGGTTACAGAATGCTGTGAGGGTCAAGATTCTACCCACCCCCAACCTCAGTATGCTGCTGCCCTAATGGTAAGAAAGGGCTTCCCTGTGCTGGTATAAGACAGGCCTGAGGGGGGACCAGGTATGTGGAACAGGCCAGTGGTTTCCAACCACTGGTCTGTGAAAGAGTTTACCAGCCTGATGCTATATGAAGATTAGGGAGTCTATAATCAGGGAAACCACTGGCTTTCCATTTGGAACTGAGACCCAGAAAGAGTCAACTGGGGAATCTTTTCCCTACTTGTCTCCAGAGAGAATAGAGCCATCTCTCACGCCTAAAACTTTGGTGAATGTAAAAGGTAGCCCCATCCTGGGCAATGAGTAGTTGTATGCATGCATGCAGCCCCCTTGGGTCCAGGCTTCCTGGCCTCAGCAGACACCCTGATGATGTGAGCACTGCAGGCAGCTCTGGTGGCTGTGGCAGCCCTCCTAGGTCCCTAGCTAGGCAGCTTTATGGGCAGTGCCCCAGTGAGGACAGAAGGCAAAAGACAGGCTGAACCTCCCTATCCTAAACTCCAAACATCTGAACCGCTGTTACAAGGGGCCGGGCAGGATGGGGAAGACAGCAGCCTCCCTCCTGAGACTGCTCTGAGCAGCTCCAGAGCCATGCTCCTCATAACTGGGGTGGGTGTAGTGCATCTGCCACAGGTGATTGCTGGCTAAGGTGTTTGGCTATACATCTGATGGCTACTTGATGGGTTAAACAAATACTGTCATTTCAGGTCCCTGGGACTCAATTCAGATACTAGACTGTGCCTGTGGGTCACTCACAGTCCGGCAGTTCTAAATGACTAGAATGTGCAGATCAAGAACAAGAGCAAGCAGGTCACTAAAAATGTGGTCAGGCAGGAGGGAAGAGAAGAGATCCAATAGAGTGAGTTTTCTGTGGTTAAGAGATTAAGTAACAATTGTAGCAAGAAAATAAAACAACATATAATGCTAGACAGAAGCTCAGGAGGGCAGGGCCAGTCAGAAAGAACATACAATTGACCAGTTTGGTGATACCTATCATGTGGTTTTAGAGAAACAAAAAGGTTACCATTATAGTAAAGAACCATCCTCATTTCCGAGATAAGTTACCATCCCTAGGCTGTAGGTAACCATGATGTTTGGATTAAGGCCCCTAACTTCATTCTATCCACTGGCCTCATGCTCACCAATAACTGGCTTCAAATTGTAGAATTTAGAAGCAGATACCTTTTTGGGCAGCCTCTGTTTTCTTTAGTCAGTATGTTACTGGCCCTTGGGGGCCATTAAAGGTGTTTTGTCGTTATCAAGTATTAAAAATACCCCTTTTCTGAAGAAAACACCCCAAATTGTAGAGAGAGAGGGGAGATAATGTACCTCAGTTCTGATACTTGACTATATAAAGGGTTGGCTTTGGGGGCTATGTTCCTCCCTGTTTAATCAGCCGCGGACTGCTTTCTCCAGCAGAGAAGAAAGGCTTGAAATAATGTATTTAATAGCTAACTAAGCCTTAAGATGAACCATCTGAATATTGGTTTTGTGGTACCAATGGCATTCCAAGAGCTGCTAGGGTCCCTTAGGTTTACAGATCTACCCGAGTGAGCCAAAGCTGCACAGGTGGATGAGCAGACTGCTGCCACTGTGTCCCTCCCTGTTGCAGACTGCTGCCAGAGTGTGGCTGTGGGTGTCGCTCAGCAGAGCCAGCTACCTGGGACACCCTGATGCCTGGGCCCTGTCTGCAGTCAGCAGCAAGCTGGCATGGGGAAGGCAGAGGGAAGCCCCTGGGCCGTTGCAGCGCCTCTTTCCTGTGTAGGAGGTCGCCCATGACCCCTCTCACAGTTGTTATCTGCCACTGCATTTCTCTTAGGGAGGGACAAGGAGAAGGGAAACTTTCAGCACCTTGAATAGGACTGGGACAATGAAGAGCTGAAGAGCAGTACTTTGAGAAGTTGCCAAGTCTGCTTTAAAGGGAGGAAATCGGAGGGAAGGGTAGGAAAGAGGGAAAGGTAATTTCTGACACCTGCCCTTGCCTCAGATTCTCAGCTCACTCTCACTCCAGGTTAACACTTGGGAAGCACAGTAGGTGGAACTAAGGCTATTTGCAAAAACAGATGAAATCTGATGCAGGCTAGAAAATATTTTCTGCACAATAAGAACTTACACTTGCTGCAACATTATCTTGTGTGGTTCAGATAACATTTTAGCATGTCACTTGGGTTAACATGCCAGAGGACGAACTAAGAGTAAGAGTGGTCTTCGTATTAAACCCAGGTTGACCTGTTGGCGAGGCCTGGCCCCAGCCCTCCACCTCTGGGAAAGCAGGGCAGGAGAGGGATGGGAGTGGCAGCCCTCGCTGGATCACGGCTGCAGCCATCTGCACTACTGTGAATCAAGGTTGGCTCAGACAGCAGGCGCGAGGGAGGAGGTGCAGCTGCTGATGGCTCAGACAGCTTGGACCTGTCCAGGCAAACAAGCCGCTCAAGTGCAAGAACAGCCAGCCAAGTAGGCAGAGCACGAATAAGGACTTAAAGCCTGAAATATCTGACAAGATACGGAGGGCGGGTAGGAAGCTGTCTGGGATTTCAGCTGGTTTCTGGCCTTGCCTCTCACTGCTAAGGCGGACTCTCCTGCTCCCGAAGGGTGGGATGTGATGCTTGGGGCTGGTGGGCTGTTCCCAGGCGAGCATTTCTGGAGTTGGAATTTTTAAGAAATCTTCATCTTGCCTGACCAGGCAGTGGCACAGTGAATAGAGCACTGGATTGGGATGCGGAGGACCCAGGTTCGAAACCTCAAGATCGCCAGTTTGAGTATGAGCTCATCTGGTTCGAGCAAAGCTCACCAGCCTGAGTCCAGGGTCACTGGCTTGAGCAAGGGGTCACTTGGTCTGCTGTAGCCCCTCAGTCAAGGCACATATGAGAAAGCAATCAATGAACAATTAAGGTGCCACAATGAAGAATTGATGCTTCTCATCTCTCTCCCTTCCTGTCTGTCCCTATCTGTCCCTCTATCCCTCTGCCTCTGTCAAAAAAAAAAAAAAAAAGAAAAAGAAAAAGAAAAAGAAAGAAAGAAAGAAAGAAAGAAAGAAAGAAAGAAAGAAAGAAAGAAAGAAAGAAAGAAATCTTCATCTTAAATTGCAAACACAGCAACACAGTTCTGGACTGTTCTTCTTCACTAACCTAACCACTGTCCATAGATACCTGACTCCCCTCCTGCCACCTGCCAAAGCTTAAGCAGCAGCACCCGGAGCGCACATGCATGTGTGTGTGTGCGCGCGCGTGTGGCAGGGGTGGGGACAGGCTGCACCACCAATCCCACAGTCTGGGAGCTGTTTCTCAGAACTGGCTAAGGAAGGCGCCCCAGGGGTACCCAGAAGAGGCCAACATGCTCTGTCCACCTTCGGGGGGAGGCAGTAATGGGATATTCAAGTGCTATTACAGCTCCTTCTAGTGAAGGCTCTTTGAGACAGTGGTTCTCAGTCCCAAGTACCTATTACCAGCACTGAGGAAGCTGCCAAAAAAGACCAGTGTTCAGACTCTAGATTAGTGATTTTCTACTGGTGTGCTGCAAGAATTTTTAGAGTATTCTATACATACCTGATGATTTGGTCAGGGGCATGGACCTATTTCCCTTTAGATTGTTAAATAAAAAATGACAACAGCCAACACATCAATAGTTGTCCAATGTGAGTAAGTCAAAATTATACCCTTTTCTTTTTCAGACTGGCAGGAAATATATCTTCTGGTATGCCGCAGAATTTTAGTAATTAGTTTATGTGTGCCGTAAGATGAAAACGGTTAAAAATCGCTGCTATAGATCAAATTCAGCGGAACCTTGTGGGGGTGGAGGGAATGGCAGGCAGGACTTGGATATTTTAAACATATACACAGGTGGTTCCAGGGCACACCCAGGAGGACAGCTTCTGCTCTAGACTCCAGGGAGCAGGGAGAAGATTGAGTGGTCAGACGGGTGGGACAGTCCTGTCACTAACTCCGGAAGTACTTCCGGCACACAGTTTTACTTAAGCTGACCTAGTGTTTCATTCTGGTTCAGGGGGAGTAACTTCTAAGAGAGCTGGCCAAGGAGCAGTTGACTGCTCTGGAAAAACAGAAACCATCCTGTGAACATGTCTCCCTCCTCAGAGACCCAGGTGAGGAGGAAGAAGGGACAGATTGCATAGAGGCCAATGAATATCAATGGGAGAAACCAAGGCTCAGAGACTACCATTCATTCCAAAGGGAAGAGGAACGAGAACTCAATAGTATGTTTCTCTCCAACCATCACCAGCCAGAAACCTTCCCTAGTCACAGGCTGCTCTACAAGGTAACTCAGACAGGGCCCAAGGTCACCACACAATTTAGGTTCATAAGCCCAGAAGAATGAGAAACTACTTTTGAAAACGTTAGGTTTCTGACCCATAGCCTAGTGCCTAAGGTCTCTGCATTGCCCTTTGGTCCACTGACTCACATGCATGCTTATTTAGAGCCAGTACAGTAACCAGCACCGCACCAGGGGCTGGGAAGCAGTGGGGATGAAGAACCTGGTCCTTGCCCTCAAGGAATCGGTAAAACGGGGAGGCAGCAGCCATGGGCAGTCTATGAGCGGCGCCGGGGAGCTTCATCCTGGGCAGCACCAGGGCCAGGGAGAGCTGCCACCGCTGCCCACCAGAGTCCTATGGAGAAATGCAGAGCCAGCCACATGTCAGGGGGTTAAATTTTAGTGCTTCTGAAGCTCCTTGCTCTTAGGACCAGGCTGAGGAAGCAACTCCCTGGGTCTGGATCTGGAGGCAGACCCTGGAGAGCGGCAGGACCGACACTGACTCAGCCCCTGGGGCAGAAGGACAGGTGCTCTGGGCCCTCCTACAGAGTGCAGGGATGACTTCTGCACCTTTCTCAGGCTGCCATCTGCTGAGAGAGCTGTCCCCAGGCTTCCCCAGGGAGAGGGCAGGAGGGCACCCATGCTCTCGGCCAACACGGATGGTAGCATAGCCCTGAGTGCACTGGGTGACCTTGGGCAGTTGTGGTCTTCCCTCTGCTTCAGCTTCTTTAGGCAACACAGAGGTTCACATACTATTTAGGTATGAATCATAAAGCCCCCGGAATAAAAAGAGCCAGCGGCTTGCCCCTGAGTAAAGAGGTGCTAGGCCTGGGTCCTAAGCAAGACTGCACTGTGTAAATGTAGCATGGAAGCTTCCAGCCCAAGCTGCAGAGCTTGATTCAGTTCGTCCGCAGCAAGCTGCTGTTGGCCCCGTGCGCTGAGCAGCCGGAGCAGAATACTGCCTGGGAGTTGGAAAAGGCACTGAGGACACAAGAGCCCTCACACATGAGCTCACAGAGCTAAGAGCACATGGACTCCTGAGAAGGGAGGGAGTGCACATTCCAGCCCCGCCCCCACTGCAGCTTTAGCAAAATCCCACTTGCTAAAGTGTTGAGCACTGAGGAAATCAGGGCTCCCCTGTGGCATGTGTCACAGTGCCTTCTACAAAATTCCCTGGTGTGGCAAGAGAGGTCCTCAGGGTGGAGTGTGGAGTGTTGGCAGGTGACAAGGCAGGTAAACTATAAGGCGCAATAGCTTTCAAGCCCGGGTGATACTGAGGTCATTCAGTAAAAGTCAAAGCTGTCTAGTTGTCCACTCGAAATTCGGTTTCTGGACACAGGTCTCATTTGTTCTTTGTGCCTATCCTGTTCTTTGACTACCCAAGAGTTTAGGATCTGTATTACTCATGGGAGCTTACTATCCTGAAAGGCCAGTCTCAGGTTATGTAAAGTCCAAAATCAAAGCTGATCTATGGTGCAGAGGGCCAAATTTAATCTCTGAAACCACTGGTTTTCAACCTTAACTACACATTAGAATTACCTGGGGCGCTTTTTAGTTTTTTAGAAGATATTTTTAATTAAAAAAAAAAACACTTTTGATTTGAATAATTTGAAACACTGAAAAGTGTGAAGTTATGAACTCCCACATACTGACCATTCAGATTGACCAATGATCAAAATGGTCGTATTTATTCCATCTACCCCATTTTCCTTTGCTGAAGTATTTTAAAGCATATCTTAGACATGATGTCATTTCACTTTTCCATACTTCTGTATGCATCTCTAAAAAGTACAGCCGCTTTATTACATAACCACACTGCCTTTATCATGCCTGACACAATCAAAATGATCCCTTGGTATCACCTAATGTAACTGGACACTTAAAAGATGGTACTTGCTGCCACCAGAATCTTTGGAGGGAGGCCCAGGGATTAGCATCTTTCCTAAGCTTCCCACCCCTATGATTCCAATGTGCAGCCAGGGTTGAGAATCACTGGCCCAATCAATCCAGGATCCTGCTATAAGATCTGCCGCAAGCTCTGTGAATGTCCTTTGGCCCCTGATCACATGGTACACAACAGAAGAGCCAAGGAGAAGGTGAACAAGATGAGTAGAAGGAAAACAAAAGCATTATGAAGCTAACACACCACAGAACCAAATCTCCTGTGCCACGCAAGGCTGCCATCTCCCCAGGAGGCAGGGAACCGCTCGCTCCATCCCGGACCCGTCGGAGGCCAAGCGGCCTCAGAGACCTGTGCCCTGTTGCTGCCCAGGCTGCTCACAGGCCCTCAGCAAGCACACCAGGCCAGCCTGCCTCACTCCTCTTCCTTCTAGATCTTCTCTTCTGTTCATGTTCTCTCGCTTAATATCCTGGCAAACTCTGAGCCTTAGCACCTGGTCTCAGGATTAATTAGGCCTGTGATAGTGGTGCGGGTGTGTGTGCCAAAACTGCTCGGGTGTTGGCACTGGGGTTTGGGACCACAGTCTTCAATTTTATTTATTTCATTTGAAATGAACTAAACAAAACATCCTGCAAAAAGATGAGGTTGTTGCACTGCAGCTAAAAATACTTCTACTGAGGGCGTCCGCTCACCAGCTCCTCAGTTAGAGATTCTACAGGGCCCTTTATGAGCTGTGCGGGGCTGGCAGCGCCACAGGGGCTCTGGGCGGCCGGGGACATCCCTGGAGCAGTGACTAGTGACTGCTGGGTGGGGTGGGGCTTGTGAACAATCAGTCAGCAGGGTCTGTACACATCAGGTAACTTACAAACCTCTCTTCTGTTTTATGGGCCCATTGCCCAACCCAAGAACCTCTTGCCTTCTACAACAGGCCAAAATGTCATCTCTGAGGGTGACCCAGAGTAACTGGGGACAGTTCTTGGCTCCCTGAGGTTCACATGAACATGATAATAACCAGAGGAGGTAAGGCCACTCAGCCTGGCTCATGGTATTTGTGGTGCTGGACAATTTCCCCGTGTGGTTAGTGGTAACGTGACACAGATGAGGCCTATGCTGGCCTCAGGGTAGGGGTGCTTTAACATAGGCTTGACATCCACAGGGAGAAACGGAGCGGAGGTTAGGGCTTTAGGGCAGCCAAGCCCCTGGATCTCTGTCCCAAGTCCTCCCATACCTCGGCCAGTGAGTCTAGCACACTCGTCGTTACTGGGGAAGATGAAGCCCCAGAGAGGGTGACTGATTTTTGTCCAGGCCACAGAGTTTAGTAAATGGAGGAGCTAGGACGTAAACATGGGGGTTTTGATAACAAGTAGAGTGCTTTGTTCCACTCCACTGTGCCACCCCAGTGAATGGGTTCATTCCAAGCATTCAACAGTGCTAAAGAAACTATGGGAAAAGGTATTTTCAGTTCAGATGCCAAAGGGACCAAAAAAATTCAGGTGGGTGTCCCCTGGCTGACCTGGGAATTCTGCAATCCCTGCAGGTTCTAGGGAACTCAGGGTCAGAAGCAGCTACTGAATCAGCTGCTCAGTGGGAACAGTGACGACATCGCAGATCTGTGATCTTCAGCCAGAGATCGAAAGCCAACACCTGGGACTAGCCTGACTCAGGGCAGCTAGGAAGAAGGGCTGTGGGTCAGGCCATGGCTCTGTGGTTTGATGCAGGCACTCATCTGCTCCACTGCTTGGCCTTGTATAGGACTCTTATGAAAGAATTTGGAAGCTTAAGTGAACATCATGAAAAGACTGGGTCAAAAAAAGTATTGAGGAAAAACGCTCAGAGGTATGGGGGAGAGTGTAGGTCGCTGGTTCAGGAAGAAGAGTGCATGCAAGCCCGCACATCTGGAGAGCTCGGTGTGGGGAGGGGACTGTCTAGAGTCCTGCGTTGTCCAATATGGTGGCCACCAGCCACACGTGGTTACTTAAATTAAAATTAATTACATTTCATTAATGATTCTGTGCCTCAGCTACACTAAGCACATTTCAAGTGCTCATTATCCATATGTGGCCGGGTGGCCACTATACTGGACAGTGCATGTAAGAACATTTCCGTCACTGCAGAGAGTTCCACTGGACAGTGCTAGAGACTGTCTGGTTGTTTAACTTCTTGCTGGCGACAGTGAGTAGATCCTGAGACCTGTTCGGGGAAGAACTGAACTTGGGGAAGCTAGAGGACACCATTAACTAACTCTCCAGCAAACCTACGAGACCCAGGAACTCAAAGCAGTTTAGGGCAACTCTGAGCATAAATCCCCCAGTGGACCCAGCTCCCCAGGCCCCTAGCTGCTCCCCTTGGGCCTTGTCTGCACGTTCACAGCCACTCTGACCTTTGCAGAGCTAATTCCATTTCTTTTTTATGCAGTTCTAATTGATGTTTAATATAGCTTAACTCTGTGTGGTGCTCCCAGCCCCTCACCAGCAGGCCGCTCACAGGCAGAAGCACAATTAATAGTAGTCCCCAGAAAATTATGCCCTGTATCAAAGTTGTCTTTGCTTCATATAAATGCTTATTATTACTATTGAATTCTCCAGCCCTGACACCTCCCTGTGTTTATTAGGTAGCAGATAAACCTCTATGTTTGTGCCTTCCATACTTTACCACACCATCAGGACTAAATATAGCCCTTGTGTGTATGTTTAGCTCCATTTAGCTGTGCTTTGGAAAAGGAAAAAAAAAATCAGAGTTAATAAAATTAAATTGCCGGAAAATGTGATTTGTTCCTCCCCCACTTGACAACCCCTGAAAAGACAAACAGACGTCATTGCTGACAAGATGGGTAACCAGCCTCAGCTACAGGGTGGGTGAGGCCCAGACTGACAACATGCCATCGCTTTTGGGTCAGCCTCCAGTGAGTGGAGGGAGCAGGTCTCAGAGCACAGTATGCTGGGCAAGGGACAGCGCTCGGGGTCCACCCTGTGCCCTGGCTGAATGTGGCCAAAACACAGTGCTGGAATCCTGCCTGAGGAGCTCAAGGACACTCCCAGCTAGGAAATTTCACCCCCCCCCCCAACTCAGTAAAAAAAAATGAAGCAAAACAGCAACAAAGTTGCCCCTCACCCCAAAGTAATAGAACCAAACCCTCAACTGAAAACAGTTCCCACTCCTTGACTGTCCTTTGGGTTCTTCTGAAGCTTAGTTTTTGGCATAAAGGACAGCAGCTTTTCTGTGATCACATGTCAGGAAAAGCAATGGAAAATTCCAGGTCTGTCAGACACCTGGACTCCTCCCTCCCTGGCACACCTTTTCATCCTGTGTGCGGCTCTCTACGCGCGCTTCTAGAAGACTTCTTTACAAAGCATCGAGGCCCAGGGGGCCTTCCTCCCCTGATTGGCCTCCTGGCCTCTTCTCACTAAAGGAATACAACTTAGAGAATGCATGTGCTCACCTCTGCAGTCTGCTTCTGTCACACACACACCTACTCCCTTTACATGCCACCGTGCAAGTCCAATTATTACTTGCATGGCAGCTGGATGGATAGGTGGTGGCGGTTGTCGTCTGGGAGGCACAGAGGGAGCATGTGTAAGGCTGACACCAGTGGGAATGTGGAGGCTTTAGCTCTCCCATGAACTACTACGTGAAGCTGCCCAAGTGGTTAACTTTGTGCCTCGGTTTTCTCAGCTACCGTGACTTGTCTGCACTGGGCTGTATCCAGTGCAGGGCCTCAGAGCCCCAAGGGGCGCTCATGCCATAATCTGAAGGTTGTGTGCCCAGGTCCTTGGATACTGAACGGGTCATACTTATTTCTATTTACAACCCATTTTTTTTGTACTCAATGCTCTATGGAGAAATGTTGATTTCTATTCTATACATCTTACTAACCAACAAAGAAAAAGCTCTATGTTAGGTTGTTTGACAGGGAAGTGTTTCTAACTAGACTGAGTTTCCGATATTATATTCGCTTTGCCTTTTTCCATCTTTCCCAAAAAAGAAGATGCTAAAAAACCAGAAATGCTTTCTGTGCTCGGGCATGGCAGGAGTGGGGCTGCCTTGGCCGAAGGAGGAAGATGGTGCTGATCTCGGGCCCCAGTGGAGCAGGACTATTTGCCATCTGCTGCACTCGTTGTATGTAGTTTGCTGCAAATATTGGGAGCCAAGCCACTAGCACTTCCTGCCCATGGCAAGCCTTGAACCCTTTGTACACCAGCTGCCAAGACTATCTGAAAGCAGGGGGCCACTTTTCTGCTTAGGAGAAAAATTCGTGCATTAAATGGAAAGAGGGTGTTCTCCTCCTCCCCTCCCTTACACACACATACACACACACACACACACACACACACACACACTTAAATCGAAAGCAAGAAGACCCGTCCGACCAGGCCAAGGATGGCGAGGGGACTGTCAGAAACCCCCCGCCCAGTCTATGCAGGCCAGAATGCTTTATTAATGATCCGTGGGAAAAGAACAATTGTCCTGCCAGCAGCTTCACATGTAATTAACCAGCTTCACAGAGAGCTGGCTGCCTTCTCCAGGTCTGATATCTGCAGACCACAGGGCTACCTGACACAGCGATGCTGGGCTTCCAGCAGAATCTCCCTCCTGGGAGAGGGGCATCCAGAATAGTGACCTTGATCCACCGGGGACTCAGGAATCAGGACTGATGGCAGTGCTCTGCTGGAGAAGCCTGGCTGTGTGCTCAGGAGGACCTGAAAGACTGCAAGCTCTCTGAGGGCAACAACCAGCTCTGGGAACCGCTGGTTCCACTGGTCACCACTGACTGCCCGCCCAGGTAAGTGGCTCCCTCTACTTAGTCGAGGGGTCAAGGGGCAGGGTCAGCTTCTAGGTAGGCCTCAAAATACTGCCTCCTCACCCCAAGCTCTACACAAACAGGTGTTTCTGGGAATCGGCTTATGCTATTCAAGGCAAGACTCAGGCACTGTGGAGAGGCTGAGAAGGCTCAATCCCTTGCTGGGCATGGTGGACAGCAGCTGCTTCTATGTATGGGTTTTGCTAAAGAACCAACAAAATTCAAACTATGACATCTAAAGAGAAAAGAGGCTGGGTTAACCAGGCCGTGCCTTTGTAGTCGGTGCTGACTTGGCCTTCCACGAGCCCTGCAACTCAAAGACCCCTGCTCATCCCATCAGGTGAGTGAAATAATAAGTATCTGCCATTTGAGATGCAGTTTTAAAAATGAGCTCTTCAGTCCATGGCCCCTGAAGCGTCATGAAGGGGGGAGGTCTCTAGTACTTCTCCCAAGTGAGTCACAGGGCGTTTCCATTGAGGGAGAACAGAACAATGCATGCACTCTCACCCCCACGCTTGTTTCTGGGACTGTCTCCACTCTTCATCCCCTGGTGGATACAGAACCCTTTTCAGCAAAAGAGCCCTCCCTGAACCCCCTGACTCATGCTTGGCCCCAGGCCCTTCAAATCCCCCAGTGAGCCGAACTATTACTGGAAGGCTCACCGAGGGAAAGACAAACCTTTAGCAAACACAGAGCCAGTTCGCAGGGGCCATGGGCTTTTCACTCACCACACTCAATTTATATTCTGTAGAAAAAGAGCAGGCTGTGCCCTTTGGAAAAACAGAAAGGCGGGAAGTGCTGGGTGCAGCAGCAATGTCCATTACTGGTGCTGGGCTTCTCTTCTTGAGAGCACAGAACATGTGGTGAGCCCTCCAATAAAGCCACGGAGTCAGAACGCAAGCCGCAATCATTTTCTTGCTCATTACCTGCAGTCTCCTTCCTTACTCAGCTCTGATCATAGGAGCCAAACCCAGAGGTTCTCTCACGCCTGTGAAAGCAGCCTAGCAACAAGGCTGACTCCAGCTGCAGGTCAGCAATGCAAGAGGCAGGGGGAGAGATCACTGGTGGCCTGGTCAGAAACGGAGAGCTCATGATAAATGAATTGGTACTGCCTGCCGTTTTTACTTGCCGTCACTTTAATCAATAAGGGAAAAGGTGAATTGCTATTGATCCCTTCAACACCTCTCAAACGATACTGTACAAATTACAGAAATGAAAGGGGGAAGGGGAAAGAATGGAAGATGAAGGACAGATGAAAGAAGTCTGGGCAGGGCTCGAGTGCTCTACATCTCTGGAGCTCATACACTCGTCACTGGGTGTTAGGCACACTCGGGCAGATGTGTGAATGTGTCACAGGAAGCCCTCCTCATACCTTGAAGGGCCGGCCATAGGGCCTCCCTCTGCACTCCGTGTGCTTGATGTGCCTCAACAAGGCATAGGACATGTGAAGCCATATGGCTTCTTTGGATGCAAGGCTAGAAGTCTGTATGTCTGATCCCAAGTGCTCTTGATTTTTTTGAAGCTGCCATACTTTCCTGGTGGCTGGCTGAGCTATCTCAACAGCTGACCGTAATTCTGGACGGGAAAGCAACACTCTGAAGCTTCAAGGGCAAACTCTTGCTTTGATGTACTAACCCCACGCCTGGGTCCATTGCAACAACAAGCCAGACAGGCAGCAGTGTCATTCTTGAGAATAACAAAGATCATGGTTCCTGGGGCACACACCTGTCTTTAAATACCCTAGTCTGAAGGACATGCCTCATTGAGGCTCAGAGGCTGAGGTAAAAATGTGAGAGGTCCAATCTGAATCCTGGGATGAGCAACGCAGACAGGCAAGAGGACATATTGACTTTCAAAATCTGTGTATATGTAAATCTCCAGTTCTGTCTGGAGACAGGAAACAGGACACACTGTTAATGAAAGACCGGCACAACAACCAGCACAGAAGACACAGTGTCAGGTTCCCAGGGCTTGGCCCCACCTATTGGCTCTAAGGAAGACTGGGAAAACCTCTCAGCACTGTGGACAGCTCCTGTTTAGGCTACAGGGCTTTATCAGAACCAAAGTCACAGCAAGAAGAAGGCAATATAACAAATTTTAAGGCAGAAAAGGGAAAATCAATCAAAGTTTAGCACAATGAGGTAAGAATGGCCAGAGCTCCGGTTCCAGGACCAGTGGTTCTCCTGTTTCAGTAATTGGTCTAATTATTCAGGGGCAGATGACAAAATAAACTGCCCAGAGGTCCCTCTCCAGGCCACACACGTGCATTCAGCCTGTGTAGTTCTTGTCATTTAGGGCCTGGCAACTCTTTCTACTGAAGTAGGAACAACTGGAGGGATCCTCGGGAATCTCACCAGCATGCCTTAAATCACCTTTCAGTATTTCCACGCAGAACAGGGTCTAATGCTCTCATTTTGCAGATGGTGAAACCAAGGCAGGCAGTCACATACCAAATATGAAACAATCCAACCTTTAAAACCCATGTGTGACAACAGTGAGAGCCCTTCAGGATGTTCTTGGCACTCTCACTTAAATGATTCTCCAGAGACAATGACTCAGGGTGTTATTGTGTAACTCTGAAATCAGTGACAACACAGTTCCCCAGTCTCCCCATCCTCCTCCCACAAATACCTGAAGGGCCAAAACGTAGAGCAAAATAAACCGCAAGTTACAAAGCTGCTGATGTGTTTCGAGTGGAAGTGCTGAGATTAGAAGGAGGAAGTGGTTAAGTGCACCCTGGGCGTTTGGAAACGGCCACGTCTGCAGCCCTGTAGGCTGATGAAAGATGAGACCGGGCTGTCCCTTCCAGGCAGCCAGAAGGCTGGCCTTACTCTCCAGGGGTGGGAGCATAGCTGTGAGAGGGCAAAAGACAAGAAACAACTATTTAGCAAACCCAGTACCCTCCTACAAGGAATCTTCCAATTCCGAAAGTGACCCTGTTCTAAAATTACCAAATGGCAAGTGGCCAAGCCAAAAATCCATATCCAATCAGTGGTAATGGACTATTTGTTGCATTTCCTCATATAAGGTTGCAGCATTGCTATAGAAATTCTGGGTCAGTAGTTTTAGATTTATTTAACTGGAAAGGTAAAAGCATCCCAGCACTCACGCACTGGAGGGAATTCTGAAGTGAAGCAGCATACACAGTCTCTGGTAGGGGACGTAGGGGCCTATTCGTCTTATTTGTGTGGTCTTCCACCTTTAGCTGGACATTCAATGCCAAGATCCTTTTCTAGTAAACATTAAATAGAACCCCACTGCATCAAGAGAAGGGAAAGGGAGGAGAGAAAGGCATCAGCTAACCTGGAAAGAAAAAGTGAAGCAGTTTCTAATTCAACTCTCCTGGCTCAATGGAGAGCTTTTGTTCTTGCTGCAGTGACTGACCCAAAGGATTTGTCTTGGGGTTCTTTTCTTGTCCCTTTCAACCCTGGTTAACACCTAGGCATTTTTTTAGAGCTCCCGCCTGATGCTCCTCTATCCTCCAACTCTCCAATTTAATACAGATCAAAGATAAACCTACGGCAATCTTGGACAGCTGTGGTTGTGGTCAGGTGGTGTGGGGACAGAAAAGAGTTCTGCTATTCCCTTAGAAGATAAGGAAGCCAGGATCTAGATAAGTCGTCCTTCTATCCCTCATTTTCAAGTTGCAGTGACAGTGGGACCATGGAAACAGAGGAAGCATGGAGAGCCCCTGGTACTGACAGATTACCTCCAAACACTCCTATGGCAGTTCAAGTATTATTTTCTCAGATGTCCATCAGGTATCTGTGGATCCTGGCTGCCCCCGCCACCCCTTGGTGATAGTTGGCTATATCTGTCCATAGTCAAGTGCAGAAGAGGCTCTGTGCTTAGGTCCGGACTCTCTGGCATCACCTCCAGATCTTAACTTTCCACCGAATGCTGCATGGCCTGAGAAGGAGTGGTTCTAACGTGTGGAACCTTGCAGAAGTAGCAGCAAAGAGACCCTGTCTTTTATCTTACTTCATAAAAGAGCCTGGCAGAACACTGATGGTACCTGTCTCAGAACACTCTTCTGAGAACTTAGCCCAAGAATGGCAAATAGGTTATCGATGCAAGTGCCAAAGCCACTCAACTGGTAGTAGGTTCTAAGAGCCCTTTTTGAAAAGGTTCTGAGTCCTAAGCCAATACAGTGCCATTGTTGACTGGCAATGTCTACCATGAATATAAGACTGGGCGAGGGCAGCGTGTACGTATCAGCCATCACTGGCTCTGGGGTGTGTTGAGCACTGGAGAGGACTAAATATTGTTCTTTGTTGATTCTAATATGAATGCTACTCCCTACACACATGCCTATGCCCAGCCTATCTCCCTACTCTGGGTAGAGTGGTTTTTCCACACTGATATTCTAATTCCAGATTTTAGCTAAACCCTGAGAGCACTTTCATTCATACTAAGAATGATAGTGTAAGCTGTTGTTCCCTGAGTGTTTCCTATATACCAAAGCTCCAGAGTAGGGCACTTTACATGTATACATTATTCCCACAGTATTTCTATGAAAAACATACCCTTGTTATAGGTGAGACACTTAGATTAGCAGGGCTGCTGCACTGCACAACCCCAGCGGCACCATTCATACTGAGTGATACTATACAACAAAACCGGCCTGGTTTTAGAGAAGCTAAGAATCATGTCCAAGGCCACAGAGTAAATGGCGAAGCTGGAGTGAGACCCCAGATATGACTCTGCACATGTTCCTAACAGAGTTTTTTGTTACGTGGCCAGGAAGGGAAAGATGCCTTTACATGTTCTGAAGATGGCTCTAAGAATGAGCTTGTCCTTCCTGAATATGTGACACGTGTTGTTCAGACCAGGTTAGGACACCTCTGCTGCTAATTCTAAAGCCTGCTCATAATCTTATTTCATGCACCACAGCTTTTCATAACAGACCACTGGTCACTTTCATTTTCAAAATCCATTTAAGTTCAGCTAACCAGAAACAGTCACGGGTGGAGTGGCAAATGGGAAGTTCATCAATACAGCCTGGTTTGGAACATGGAGGGTCTCATCCAGTCCTTGGCAACAGACACAGGGTGTGGACATGATAATGACAAGAGGGCAGGGTAGCTTGGCTCATCTGCCAGAACAGTCATTCCTGTGTTCTTGAGGGAGTCCCATGTGGAACACCGGAATGTTTGTGTTACCTGGAGAGGAAATGCAATCTACAATCTGCTTGCTCTCCGCTGGCAGCGCAGGCAGCCCTGCAACTGTACATTAAGAGCTGTGTTCTAAAAAGATACCAGTTGAATTATATAATTCCAAGGGGAAATGATTAGCACAGGCAGTGGGAATGTCTGGGGATGGCCAGGAGAAACAGAACAGGGAGCCATGTGGCCTGAAGTCCCCCAGCACGCTGCACGCAAGCTCACGCCACGTCTACAGGGGCAACGGCGAAGTTCTGCTGCAAACAGAGAGCGAGCGGGCAAGCCTGTCTGAGTGATCTTTTGTGTGACCTGCTAGTTGGAAGATATGAATCAAACAGAGAACTATTTTCCCAATCAGGCTTCCAGAAGGAAGTGGACAGACTTCATAATAAGGGATTTCACCTGAAAAACAAAAATTCTGAGCTGCTTCTCTTCAGCCTTTCTTATTATATTAAGAACATCAATTTTTGGGGTTTTTTAAGGGTATTCTTATCAAAACTCAAGAAGCAGTGAGTATTCAGGACGACTGAAGAGGTAAGAGAAATGAGGAATTGTTACTAGGGGCATCTGATACATCTAATGAAAACAAATAGCACCTAGCTCTTCTAGTGCAATCCTCACCTCTGAGCCCAGCAGTCTCTTACCTCCTGATAGCATTTCTCCATTTGTTCTGGGTCACAGGCTCCAGTTAGCTGCACAGAAGGTAGACCAGGAGGCTACAAGTGCCTCGCAATAGCTGTCTTCCCCAGGGACGGCTCATAAAGAACATCATTTTACAGCAGAGAGGCGAACAGAATCGAATACAATAGGTGGAAAGGATTCTGCTTAGCAAGGCTCTGTTTGAAGGATTTTCATGACCTTGTGTTTGTAATAATAGTCTTGTAGTGAGCCAGTAAACTGCCTTCTCCAATGGCAATCCCTGCCCCCTATACTTAGTTCCAGGCTCAAATTAGATGAGGTTCAAAGCACTGTGGACCATTCTAGTAGAAAGATGCAAGAAGAAGTCACGTTTGGGACACTGAGATGGGTCAGTACTAAAGAGAGAGCAGAAAAACTAGTGCTAGGGCCTGCCTGGCATTGTGAAGGCTACTTGTGGAAGAAACTGAATGTGTTAGGTCTAAGGACTATATACCTCTTGTTGGCAGAGAAAACATGAAAGTCTCTCAAGGAAGACTTTACAAGAGTAGGAACCAACTCCCCAGGGAAAGGAAGACTCCTGCTGAATAGGATGTTCTTCCCGGAGACATAATTACATCCTTGAGACTTTCCTTCTTGGCTCAAGGAGGCCAAATAGCTTGAGGTCTTAAACCTTACTCCATTTTATCCTGCCCCCAACCCCAACAGCCAGCCTGGGATGTTAACACTGGCCTCTGGAGGACAGCGAGGCTTATCCAACCTATAACCACCAGCCTGTGTGACAAAATTACAGGTAATGGGATCATGGCCAAGCCAATGAAAAATTAGGCCCAGCAGCTACTTCAGAAGAATGGATGCAATTCTATGCTTGACTGGCTATGAACGTTCTAAGCAGAAGAACAGGGAAATAGACTCCAGCCGAGCTGAGCCAGCAGCTTTGCAGAGAGGGATCCCACTGGAGCCAGCACACTGCTGGCTCCCACCAGCACCCACCAGCAAATGCTGCTGAGCTTGCTTGGGGAAGCTACCGGTGACTGGCTGTCTGAGTTTAGAAGCTGATAGAGGAGACCCAGCAGCCAGGGGTGCAGGAAAAAAGGCCATGTGACAGTATCCCCCTTTCTTCACCTTAGCCTCAATACTTCTCATTGTGATACTGTTAGCATTTAGGGCTAGAATGGGATTTAAGGGACCTCCTTCTAGGGCTTTTAGAGATACTCGGTGAGGGCCAGGAGCCCAGAAATGAAGGGGCTGTCGGTGGGCGGATAACAGCCTGGTACTCTCATGGTGCTTACACACTATCACTGAACAGGAATTTGTTGACTTGAACTTCAAAATAAGCCTTTTACTTTATTAATAGTTTAATCTGCAAAAGCAGAGGACAAGAAAGATACCAGGGAGGGAGAGACGAGGAGTCTAAATTAGGAGAGTGATGAAGGGACACTAATGCTTCCTTTTTGAACACTAGGATTTTTTCAAAACACTCATGTATTATTATCTCACTACCTTTAAGTATTCTAGTTGGACAGATGGGGAGACCCAGGGAGGTCAGTTAGGTCTTGATTGTGGACTTTTTCAATGAGAAGTTCTTGAATTAGCAGCTATGTGTCCAACCTCAATATTCATACTCCAATGTCTTCCTCTCTGCCCCACAAATGCTCAGTTAGAGAATTTTCCCAAAGAACTATAAAGGACAACAGAACAGGCCTTCTTCCCAATCTCTAGAATTGGGTCGCAGGGTATCAGTTAGTTTAACCAGTATCTATCGAACATCTCTTACATACTAGGCAAAAATACAAAGAACACAAGACAAAAACAAGTTCCTATCCTTGAACTGCTTACACTCTAGTGGGGAGACCAAATAGATCCTTCAACATTGTTGGTCAGGATGACAGATGCATGCATGGGGTGCAACGGGGACTGAAGTAAGGGCACTTAGGAGGGGAGGTCAAGGGAAGGCTTCCTAGAAAATGAAGTATACATTGAAGGGCAGGCAAAGAAACGGGATGGTTGATATACTAAATGGAGAGCGTAAGTTGACCTAAGGGATGGGAGAAATAAAATGGTATATATATGAGGGAACTATGAGTATAAGATCAGCTCTGATGAGGTGCAAATTGTGAAATGAGTAATGGTGAGACATGAAGTTGGAGAGGTAATCAAGGATATGTGTAAACTAAGAAAATGAGACTTTATCCCAGAGGCAGTGGGGAGCTGTATTATTTATAAAGTGTATTTACTTAGCCAGGTTTGTTTTTTTAAGAAAGATTAAAATTAGGATTATAGATATAGATATACATAGTCCTATTTCATATTGATCATATACATGATCAATCTGAAATGAAGCAAAATAGTTACAGCAGAATCATTACATGAAAGTAAGGCCCACAAGGGTCAAACAAAAGATGCAGCAGGAATGAGGCAGTCAGAAGATACAGGAACTGTGACAAGAGCACAGTGCATATTTCAGGGAGGCATGTCCACAGTAAATTCCTTAGATCAATGATTTTCACCCTCTTTCATCTCGTGGCACACAAACTAATTACTAAAATTCTGCGGCACACCAAAAATATATATATATATTTTGCTGATCTGACAAAAGAAAAAAAAGGTGTAATTTTGATTCATTCATACCAGACAACTATTGTTGTGTTGGCTGTGTCATTTTTTTAAATTTGAGAGTCTAAGGGAAAAGAGGTCAGTGCCCCTGAAAATAGGTGTTGCATGTTTTAAGAATTCTATGCACATGGGTTGAAAGGCGCTGCCTCAGATCCCCGAGCAGACTTGTGAGCATCCAGACTCAGACGTGCTTCCTCACTGGAGATGAACCATCAGTCAATGCTAGACCTTCAGGGAAGCCCTTGACAAACTAACCAGTTCCAGATATCTGAAGGTTGAGGAATGAGAAAATATGGCTGAAAGAGGATCACCATCTAATGGCAAAGCTTGGGGAGAAAAAACTCTTGATCTGAAATGCGAACACTGGGTTTGGGTACCTGGCCTACAAGGAGTGCTGTGAGCAGAGCAGGTCACTGTGTCTGTGTCCTGAACTGTAACACAGGGACCTTTTCCTCATAGACTTGCTGTGAGATTAAAATGAAATATTGTACATGAGAGCACTTTTATGCTAGAAAATGCTATATGAAAGGAAAGTTTGGTTACTATTAAGACACAGATCTTTACCTGAGCCCCCTTCAAAGAAGACAGCCTTAAATGGCAACACATAAAGACCACTGGTGGGTGATGAACTGGCAAAAGAGTGTGGGAGGTGAGAAAAGCCTTACCCCCACGTCGCCTGTCACGCCTCGTGGGCTAGAGCTGGCAGCGGCGGCGATCTAGAATAGCATGTCTCTGTGTAAGTCAGTGAGACACTGCTGGACAGCTGGCTTCCTTTTCCAGCAGGTTCTATTTGTGGAGGCTCAGTGAGGGGTACCAAGGGGCACGGCACTCAGGGAGAGCTGAAGAGCAGTCTGCCGCTGGCTTCACCTGGAGCAGCTGTCCCTCATCCCCATAAATCTCCCTGTGGCTTAGGCTGTCCTCAGTGCTTTGATCTAGACATACGACTTTGCTACTAATCCACCGCCCCGGGTCTCCTGGACAGAGAAGGGCCCACAGACGGCTGGGAACAGGCGGGGGAGGGCACACAAAACAGCGCTTGTGAGGACACATGGAGAAAGACGGAGCGCATATGGGTGGGGAAGGGGAGCACCACTCGGAGCAAAGGTAAACTGTTAGGGTTCTCTCTTTCAGACAAGAGGAAGGACTAGGTGCTAAAACAGGAGATACAAACACTTCCCTTTTATTCTGAGTTTTCCTTCACAGACAAATATCCCTCCATAAATACATCCCGATATTTGCTGTTGAGTCCATATTCCCAGAAACATAAATACATGTTCTTCAAACCGCAATAGCCGCTTGTAAAGCTTTTCTGCATCTTTGTTTGTACAAAAGCAAGGGGAGGTGGGAGAGAGGGAATCCAGGACTGTGCTCTGCAGAATGAGCTCCCCAGGGGGAGAGCCTCCCTTTGATGCCAGCAGGAAGAAGGGAAATAGGTCAGGGCAGCAGCCAGAGTTTTTAGCTTAGCTGTCCAGCCTGAGGATGTCATTTCCCAGGCAGCAGCAGAGGGCAGTTTCTGAGATCTCAGGGAGGACGAAGGGTCACTGAGAAAGGCCTTGGACATGATCACCAAACCTCTGTATCCTGCCCCCTGCCCCGGGGAATTGCACCTCCTACAGCCCGGAACTGTGAAGAGGGTTAAGTCGTGGTATCGATCTCTTTAACACCACCTTGTGCCCCCTCTCTAGAAGTGCAGGCTTCCCTCCCAGTGACCCAGCACTGTACATACTGGTGGTGGCTGGTCAGTGTGCCTGTGCCGGCCAGCTGGCTGTCTGGGAAGAAGGTGAGAAGAGCTCCCAGACGACTGTTTTACTTATAGGAAGGGCCTCAAAAGAAGAGGATTGCTGGGGGCCTCTAGCTCAGAGTTTCAGACAGGAATCCCAAAGCAGGAAAGACTCATTTACTCGAGACCACATGATAAGTGGAGTGGGAAAACCTAGCAGTGTGCAGCACTGTTAAGCTGGTTATCTCCCCATTAGCTAATACTACCTCTCACCACTACTTCTGGGAAGATCTGGCAACAAGTACAACTTCCCATCTGGGAAACTGCACCTGGCCTTCCTATCCTGGGCAGCACGGAGGGGAGTGTGGGAGCTGCCTGCCAGAGGCAGCTGTCCTGGGGGTGTGGGCGGGCAAAGGGGGCGTCACCAAGCACATGCCATTAAAAGAGACACAGCACTCAGAGCTCAGAGTCACAGCTATAGCAAAAGACACATGACCTCACATTGATGGTCCAGAAGCAGTCCAGTCTCAAAGGCAGGGACGTGAGCGAACTCATTTAACAAGCCTTTTAAACCCAAATGCATAGCAAGGGTCGGCAAACTTTCTGAGAGAGGGACAGATAGTAAATTTTTAGGCTTTGAAGGCCGTACAGCCTGTTGTAACTACTCATTTCAGCCGTTATAGCATTAGAGCAGCCATAGAAAGGACACGGAACAATGAATGTGGCTGTGTTTCAATAAAACTTTATTTATAAAAACTGGCAGTCGGCTAGATTTGCTCACCCTGCTATACATCAACTGAGCCAGGTTGGGAATAACCGGTGAGCTTATTCGATTTCCTCTGAGTAAAAATAAGTGAGGTCCTTTGAGAGTTTCTTGGCTGCTTTAGTGTTCAAGGTCACAAAGGGAATCAGGAAAAAGGTGGTCAGGTATCTACCCCTGGGGTAAGAATAGGAGAACCAGACCACTGACTGACCTGGACCAGTCCTCGCAGACTCTCAACTCAGGAAAAGGAACAATGCCCATGGCTGAGGAGGACCACGAGAAGAGATGGAGGAAAAGAAGAACCACAATGAACGGCGGCAGGGGAGACACTCAGAAAAACGGGGCTGTGTGATGGCTAGAGATGTCACTAGATCTGTGCTGACTCGCGTCATTAGAACACACATTCCAGGAAAGCAGCACTATTAGGTCTCAGGGTAATGGGGGAGGGGGACACCTGAAACATAAGGAACAGACCTGTCTGTGACCATGTGGGCTCCACATGGTCTTCTCTCAAAAGAGAGAAGAGGCAGCAATCCTGGGCTGCCTACCCACAGCCAAGACGGTGTACTTTATTCATAAACAGGGGTCACTTTTCAGGGCCAGGCACCCTGCCCCCAGCTTTCTGTCGCCTCCCTGGCAGAGGGCTGACCAAGGGGCAGTGTCCATTACACAGTCCCTGCCCCGCAGTTCATATCCTCAAGTCAGGTTACCCATTCAACGATGGCCATGTCTCTGTGGGGCCCACACAGGGGCCGAGGAATCCAAATAGCCGAGTGCCACTCCTTTCCTACATAATGATGAAGCTTCACAGGGATGGGGAAAGCAGGGGAGGGGGGAGGGATTCTGGCCAAGAATAAGATAATAGAAAAAAATATTTTAAGGGGAGGGAGAGGGCAGGGTTAAGGGCAATCACATCTTCACAATACCTGATTATGCGAGCTAAATCTGATTATCAAAGGGAGAGGGGTAAGGCACAAGACACCAGTCAGTGGTGGCGTCATTGCGGCTGCTGGGCCCCACAGGAGGTGCTGGAGGAAGGCGGAGCAGTGGAGGCTGCCCCAAAGGTAAGAACTGCGGGAGGGAGGCTGCAGACCTGCACTCAGGCACCCCTGAAACTAATGCTGTTTCCTCCAAAAGGTGGGCAGGACCTCTGCATCCAGGGGTGCCATGCTCTAGACCAGGGGTAGTCAACCTTTTTATACCTACCACCCACTTTTGTATCTCTGTTAGTGGTAAAATTTTCTAACCACCCACCGGTTCCACAGTAATGGTGATTTATAAAGTAAGGAGGTAACTTTACTTTATAAAATTTATAAAGCAGAGTTACAGCAAGTTAAAGCATATAATAATAATTACTTACCAAGTACTTTATGTCGGATTTTCGCTAAGTCTGGCAGAATAAACCTTTATAAAACAACTTACTATAGTTAAATCTATCTTTTTATTTATACTTTGGTTGCTCTGCAACCGCCCACCATGAAAGCTGGAACACCCACTAGTGGGCAGTAGGGACCAGGTTGACTACCACTGCCCTAGATCCTTGAGGGGTGGGGGGAAGGAGAGAAAAGAGCAAAGTTCCGCAGAACAACTTACAGAATAAAAATGAAGCTACTTTACACATAAAAGCAAATGAATAAACCTATAACAAAACAAATACCTCTCCATTCCTGCACCATTCAGAAAACAGTGGTCATATACTATATAAAGAGAAATGCCCAGCAGAATAGGCTGTAACTGGTTCCTCCAGTCAAAATTCCACCTTCTTACTTTAGGCCACACTCATCTTTCCTCTGGATAAAGACCTTTCAAAGTGTCAGCTCAAGTAATCACATGAGCAGCTAAGAAAATGCAGAAAGGTTCTTTATCAAGAGACCCCCAACTTAGGGCTGTGGAAGACTGAGACACTACAAACAAGAAAGATAAATATCAACTTTGGATTAGATTAAGGATCTGCAAACTCACTCATATGCCTGGAGCCTCAAGGAAGATGGAGAAAAATTTTATCTTTTTCAACAGCCAAATATCAGCAAATATACAGACAAAGGTAAGGTCATAATAACCATGAGAGTAAAAGGGCCACTCACTCCTTTTAGTGGTCAAAAAGTGTGGTTTGGGGTATCACCAGCATGCCAGAAACATGACTGGGAAGAAAAGTCGCTGGGGAAACAAGAGTTGAAAAAGAAAAGGAAAGAAACTTTAGATGAGAAACAACAGGAAGATGACTATGGTGAAAAATGGGAGGCAACATAGGAGCACCACTGAGATAGTCACTGATGAGGACGTTTCTAACAAATGTCTTGGGCAACCAGTGTGAGGATTTCTTTCCTCTTTCCAAGAACAACGAATAAACAAACATCTGTTGCTCCTTCCTCTGTAGTATCTTTAAGTCAAGACACTGAATGGACTCTCCTGCTTTCTCCAACATGAAACTGCTCTGTAGTTCCTTATCCAAAGGCCCACATACAAGAACATTCTACAGTATTGGCCCTTTCTACGTGATCCCTGGGCCACTTCAAAAATTGTAACAGCTGCTGATAGACAACTAGGGAGTTTGAATTCTTCAACACTATCAGGGAGCTATCTTTAAATGATAATTCAAGCTACGTTGTACAGTTACAAAATGGGGCACAGGGGGAAGAAGGTACCTTGCATGGCAATATAAGGATTTCTTCTTCATGAACATAAATGCATCTTACCAAAAATGAACGAGAGGGCAATGTGATACTGACAAGCCAGCGAAGGGGCTGAGCCCGCCCTTCGCTGTCTTCGCTGTCTAGCTGGCCGCGGAGGTGAAGCAATCCCAGTGGCGGCAGCGGACGTTTGAGAACTGGAACCATCTCTCTTAAACTAAGAATTCAGAATCCTTTTACCATGCTCCTCTCACAAAATGAGAAGGCAGGTGCTGGAGAAACCCCAAAGAGGTGGCAACAGACAGCAAAAGTGACTGCTCAGTCAGGAGTCAAAGCAGTAGTTCTCCCGAGGCCAGGTGCTCCAGCCTAAGCATCTCGGCTGGCCAGTTCAGTGCCTCTCACACCAACATAGCGGCGGGTCCTTCACATTAAGGAGGGATGTAGAACTTACAAACAGGTACCTGTATCACTTAACATCCCAAAGAGGCCCACAAGTCTGCTCTCAAGGATCTAAAAAGACCCATGAACCCTGGGGCTAGTGGCTCCGCTGGTTAGAGCACTGTCCCCATACGCTAAGGTTATGGGTTCAATCTCCAGTCAGGGCACATACAGAAACAGACTGATGTTTCTGTCTCTCTTTCTCTCCCTAAAATCAATCAATCAATTAAAAAAAAAAAAAGACCCCTGAGCAAGATAACCTCTAGGAGCCCATACCTTTCAGTTCCATGCACATTACAATACTGCGTGGAAGCTGGTGGCGCCCTGTGGATTTGATTACAAAAGAAACGAGGACAAAGGCAGCTCTCAAACCCAAAGCCTGAACCCAGCCCCCCTCCCTACCCTGTTTTCGTTTTCTGGGTCCACCCAGCAGGATTAGTGGCTGAGAGTCCTGGAGAGAAGATGGAGCTGGGGCCTATGACTTGATAAAAATTAACAGGTAGATGGGTACCATAGCAGTGAGATAAGGCCTACCTCCTGCCTTATAAGAGCCAGCCCAATAGGCAGAAACTGAAATACAATTAAATTAAGTCAGAAAACCTGCTATAGAAAATGCAATTACTCAAAGATACAAATAAATGTTCAAAGAAAATTGGCCCCTGACAGGGTTAGTCAAGCTTCTAAATCCAGCTGGAGGCAGACAGCACAGCCTAATTCGCCAAGCGGGAGGACTGCAAAGCTGTAGGCTCTGCAGCAGGCGGCTAGCTGGGCCAGCCTGGTGATCACCACGCATCCCAGCACACCAAGGGGGAGGAGCCATTTGGGGTGGCAGGCCAATGAGTATGGGCTCCAGGAAACAAATGTGGGCAGACACAGGATGGACTGCGGACGCGGAAGGCCGAGCACCGGGAAAAATGACAGGCTGGTCTCCCCCACGGCAGAGAGACACTGGCGGGAGCGAGCCCCACCTTCTCACCCCTCCTTCTAGGAGAAGCGACCAGAAGATGTCCTACCTCTCGCTGCAGCACCAGTTCCTTGGTGAAAAGCGTTGCTTCTTCACTGAAGGGCTCTCCCTCCTGCACCAAGCCTGGGAGGTTTCTGGCTCCTCTGGGGCATTCAATGCCTATGTTGGGAGAAAAGGAG
Source organism: Saccopteryx leptura (assembly GCF_036850995.1). Taxonomy (NCBI): domain Eukaryota; kingdom Metazoa; phylum Chordata; class Mammalia; order Chiroptera; family Emballonuridae; genus Saccopteryx; species Saccopteryx leptura. Next base: position 305,426,919 of record NC_089504.1, on the reverse strand, counting down.
AATTTGTGATGAGAAGGGCCATAAGGCTTAGTGTCCAGCCATAATGGTCCCCAGACACTTCTAAGAAGGCAGGCACTAGATCATAATGCCATCATGTCTGAGACAAGATAGAGGTCATGAGAGAAGGGAGTTTAGTTTGCCTCAGGTGGGAAATACCTGCACTATCATGGCAGCAACATGGGAAAAGAGCTCCCAGTCACAACACCTGGGAGCTGTCAGGAGGACCCAGTGAGTTCCAAGTTTGATGTGCAGGGAACATGCACACCAGACATGGGACGAGTCCTTGTCTGGGATTCCTCTCACTGCCTCCAGTCTCACTGCTTCAACCACCACTTACAGAAATGCTCTGTACCTGGGTGATGCTGACAGTCCCAGATGTTCTGCATCCTCAGCCATTCCAGCAGACTCCTGGACACTTTCTCTTTACTATCTGATTTTTACATCAAATTCAAACTATTAACTCAGTGTCCTTTTCCTCTCCAAATAAGCTCTCCCTTCTGTCCTCTGGCTATATTTTAGAAAACAGTACCGTTGGTTTTTCATTCAGAATCAGACACAGAAAAACAAAATACTGATGAATTATCAGGTGCCTCGAGTCAGAGACCTGTACTCACACCCTAACTCTATCACTTACTGGCTTTGGGACCCTGGCCAAGCTCCTGTACCAGTCAGAGCCTCTGCTGCCCTATTTGTAAAGCTGGCATAACAACATACCCACGTCACATGCTGGTTGTGTGAATGAGGCGTGACTGTGTGTGTACACTATTTAGCACAATGCCTGACATGGAAAGGTTCAATCCATTGTAGCGCTGGTTATTTGATCATTTTTATCATTATTACTCTTAGCGGTTACCTGTGCTTAAATTAAAATCTCAGTCATCTTTCACTCTACAACCAGCCTGTAAGATCCCTGAGGACAGAATCCCATCCTCACACTTTTCTGTATCCAGAGTCTGCATTTTATACAAAATAGATGCTCACTATCCAATTCAGACTGCCTTTTCTTCAACTCAATCATTTATTTTGCAAATATACTTATCGTTAGCAGTGCTCATCTGTGACAGAACATGAAATAGGTCAGGTTTTAATGTATAAATTAGACTTACAAATATTTTCCCCCAGACTGCATTGCAGTAAGAAGTTGAACTAGGCTAGAGACACAGGAAAAGAAAACAATTAAATTATGGGGAGAACCACGTCTGATTCATTGCCAGTTGCTCCCGCTACCATAAGGCAGACTTGTGAGGTGTAACCTCTTATTTACAAACAGCCTCAGGTGAAGGAACAAGAGAGCTGGCACAGCACGGGACGGGAGGCAGCAGGGCATTGAGACTGCTGCAAACACCTGCCGGGAGCCTTTGGGAGAAGAGCCACTGCTGGGACAGAAGGTACATCTCTTATGGATGAAGCCAGGTGGCTGTCTGTGTTTCTGACCACAGCGCAGATTCAAAGTCATAAAGCTCAGAGGAAGAGGAATAGTTTATACCTTGGGTTTTCAGAAGCTCAAGAAGAGAGCTCTTTCTCCAAGCCTCAAGGTCGCACAAAAGGAATATATCAAATTAAATGAAAAGCACAGCAGCAGGAGAGAAACGGCAGCAGGAGAGCCACCTGAGCTGGTGGCCAGGGTCATTCTCCCAGCCAAGCCAAGATGGGACAGCTGCAGGCCCCACCCAAGAAGCACAAGGTAAGAAGACCACCAGGCTGTCTCATCCTGGCACCTCAGTGCTAGGCTGCACAGGGAAGTGACGTATTTCTGTAAGTCAGCAATATACTCATAGAGCCAGAGAGTCTGAGATTAACCTTGAAGGGAGAGATGGGCTGGAGTAAAATGGAATGAGAGCCCTTGGTTTTTTCAGTACTAACAGCCAAAAACACTTTTCATTTTTTATCTGCAAACTAAGCAAGAACAGAATTGTCAGAGAGAAAAACAAACAATTCTATTAGAATTTGGCCATATAACCATAGGAAAAGCATTATTTAGGAAACAAGAATAATGCTACAGTAAGTGTTCACTGTTTCTACCCTTAGCAACTGTTCAACTGGGGCAACCTGGGTGCTGTTGGAAGGGCTGCTCTGAATGGGGCCCAGAACTGGGATCCAGCTAGTGCAGCACACTGGGCAGCAGGGGCCAGGGAAAGAGCTTCCACTGCAAGACCACAGGAGATTACCGAGTCTCACTGGTTGAGTAGACATACACATGCTAGGCCTCTGTCACTTCCTTGGTATGCTGAAATCCCAAGAGATCCCAGCATCTCTCTCTCTCTCTCTCTCTCTCTCTCTCTCTCTCTGAATCCTGGGAGACCACTGAGCAGTTAGATCCAGAAGACAAGATGGCTCAATGAACCCAGGGAGTCAGACAAGTAGAGCTGAAATGTTCTCAGAATATCTTTCAAAAGAGAGTCCTCTGGGCCTATGGTGACCAGAACTCAACCACTCCACTTAGATGCAAAGGCAAAGGGGGACCTTTCTCACGTGTGCTTCCGCTTTCCAACATGGAAGCTCAGCTGTTCAAGAGAAGGAAGATGAAGTAGGATGTTTCTCTGCCCTTTCTGAAGTGAAGAAAGGTAAACACATCCATGCACATCAATTCCTACCAGGCAGGCAGGCAGGTAAGAGAGGGCAGAATGCAAACGTTGCATGAGAACAAGAGTATTTTTTTTATCACCTGCCTCCTTTTCTTCTGGGCTGACTCCTACTGCTCTCTGACGTGTCCTCTCTGAAGTCACCCCTTCCTAGTCAAAGCCTGTCTCACTGTCACATCTCAGCTCAGGGTCAAATGTGGCTTACCTGACGCTACTTATTAAGACAGAGAGAAGGTGCATCTTAAAAACAGACCCAGTGGAAGCAGGTACCAGAGTTAAACTCATGTATGAGTCTAGAAAAACAAAGGGGGGAAATGAACATGTACTGAGTACCTGTGAGTAGCTAAGAATTGACATAAGGCCCCATCACAAAGCTAGTAAGTGGCCTGTCTGAACCTTAGATAATCACATGCTAAAGTCATTGAGAGGGCCCTGGCCGGTTGGCTCAGTGGTGGAGCGTCGGCCTGGCGTGTGGAAGTCCCGGGTTCGATTCCCGGCCAGGGCACACAGGAGAAGCGCCCATTGCTTCTCCACCCCTCCCCCTTTCCTTCCTCTCTGTCTCTCTCTTCCCCTCCCGCAGCCGAGGCTCCATTGGAGCAAAGATGGCCCGGGCGCTGGGGATGGCTCCTTGGCCTCTGCCCCAGGCGCTAGAGTGGCTCTGGTCGCGGTAGAGCAACGCCCTGGAGGGGCAGAGCATCACCCCCTGGTGGGCATGCTGGGTGGATCCCGGTCGGGCACATGCAGGAGTCTGTCTGACTGTCTCTCCCCGTTTCTAGCTTCAGAAAAATACAAAAAATAAATAAATAAATAAATAAATAAAGTCATTGAGAGTAAGCACAGTCTGGGAGTAGAACAACACTGTCACCAGGGGGTGTTCTAACCCACCATGGAGAGTAGGCAGGAGAGTCCAGAGCCTGGGGCACTCAATGTCTTGTTGAGCAGATCAGGGGGTCCAGCAACAACTGGTGTTCAGACCTAAAGCGAAGGGGTGATTGGACCGGGGTGGTCACGACAGCAGAGTTCCAGGTACCATCAGACGGGCCCAGAGGCCAACGCCTTGCTCCACATAAACAATTCCTATAGACAAGGAAGGCCCCAGGCAGAACACCAAAGCGGGGACTTGAAAACAAGAAGCAGGCAGGGTGAGGCAGAACCTATTATCAGACCGGGGTCACAGTCAAGGCCAGGACAACAGAAAGGGTTTGATGACCTGAATGTCTAAACGTTAGACATTGATGCATCAAGCTAATTCTGTACATGAAGGATTGGGAGGATGAGCGTTTTTCAAACTTTAGTTTTTATTATGACCCAGATATACATGTACATGTGGGCATATATACTTTATCTAACAGGTTCCAAAAAAATAATAGTTAATCTTGACCACATGTTGTGCTCTCTCTTCTGTTCTATTCCATTAAAGAAATAAAAGGTGGTTATCACATTGAATTAATTTAAGACCTCTAATGAGACAAGACTACAGCCTGAGAAACACTGGACTAGACCCCTGGTCAGCAAACTGCAGCTCGCGAGGCACATGTGGCTCTTTGGCCCCTTGAATGTGGCTCTTCCACAAAATACCACGTGCGGGCACTACCTTGATAAGGAATGTACCTACCTATATAGTTTAAGTTTAAAAAATTTGGCTCTCAAAAGATTTTAATCGTTGTACTGTTGATATTTGGCTCTCTTGACTAATGAGTTTGCTGACCACTAGTCTAGACTGAGGCTGGTGAGGACAAGCGGGCTCCACTGGCCTTCTTGGAATTCAAGGGCGACGCTGAGGACTTATTTACCAGCTTCTGGGCTTGCTTTTGTGTCCCAAGGGATCAAGGGACAGGGCAGGAATATGCTGTCCACTAACAAGAAACCAAACAAGTGTCAACACTCTAAAGCTGTAAAGACAGGTGTCACTGCCGACAACCAGGTGAGGACATGTGCGGCCAGCAAGAAGAGTTGTGTTGCGCTCTCCTGTCCCGAGGGCTCAGTCAGGAGGTAAGCCAGTCCACGCCACACCGGACTCCCACGACTGCAGGGCCAGGCAGGGTCTCTGGGGCGCAGCCTTGTCGCCAGTATAACACGCTTGAAGAAAGGTAAAACAGACCAAGGGAAAGAAAGCTGGGTTCTCAGAGAGTGAATCTGAGGCTGCAGCTGCGGAGCTGGGCGGGCAAACACACAGCCGTGGGGATCCCTGGGGGTGAGGACAGAGTGAGCTGGCACCGCAGCTCCCGAAGCCCCCTGCCAGGTGAGGGCATGCTGGCATGCTGGATCGGGACCGCTTCCACTCACAGCAGTCCTTCCAGATACGGCGCCCGTGCCCTGCTGCCTGCTGATAAGGATGCAAGGACTCTGCTGCGCTTCGAACACCACAGGTGCGGGTGAACCATCAAACCTCCCCACTCACACGCCACTCAGCAAACAAAAACACTTAACTAATAACAATGATAACAACCCTATACTGGAAAGACTCCCAAACATTCTTGAACATTTTCCTTTCCTATTTGGGATGTGCCAAAACGAAGAGAGATATTATTGTGCCTGTGGGGTCTTCTCTGCTGACTGCCACCAAGGGCGAGACAGCCCCCAACCCCAGTTCCACGGGGCTCCCTGACCTCTTTTAAAGCACTACACACCTATCTGCCTGTAGGCAAACACTACTTTTCACACCTTTCCTATACTTTCTGGATATGATGGTTGAGCAAGATTATTTAAAACAAAACAAAAAAGAGTTGCCTCATTTTGTATGGTTTAGGAGAGATAATCCAGCACTAGTTATCGGTACATCATGGTTCTAGTTTCTGTTGTTTGTGCTGCTGACAAAGTGTAAAACCTCTCCAGGCCTCACGGATCTCTGTCTGTAAGATGAATGAGCTCCAACAAGACCCTACAATTTTGGTTATGCCCTTTTAAGATTCCTCACCCAAGGCTTGACTTGAGGCGTACAGGGTGCCTCTTTTCACATTTAAAAGGCTGGGCTACAGAGCTTTTTATTAAAAAGAAATTATACATTTAGAGACATTGACTAACTAGCTCAATTAAGTACTTTGGTCAGTCAGCTTTGAAAAGAAATACAAATTCTTGTTAAAGATACAATAATGGCTATATAAGAGATTCTACTGATGGCTATGTGAGAGTCATGTATTATTCTATTTTACAGTGTATGTTGAGTTTTATGATAATTAAGCCTCTGGGCTCAAAGTACGTTTGCTTTTCCTGTTACTGGGTGCTAAGGGGAAGTGTGGCAAACCTGCCTTAGCTCTAAGTGACAGCTTCTTGATGGTGCTTCGCCCAGCAGACAAGAGACTGGGCATCGCATAGAGAAAACTCAATTCTAGTGGAAAAAATAAGCAACTGAGAAGGATTAGGCAATGGTGCTTACTGCACGTCCACGGTGCTCACTACCACATCAGGTTACTGAGGGAAGGGCATAGGAGGCATGCAGATATAACCTCTGTCTTCTGCCCACTTCGGATACCTAAAAATGCCATAGTTCACTCCACAGACCTTCCCTCACTCCACTTCACAACCACGTGTCAGTGCCTACCCTGGGCTAGGTACTGTGTTGGGAGGTGAAAACTCCATGATGAAAAGGAAAGACTGTACCAAAGAGTCTTAATTACCATCATGAAAGCATAAGGTGACTGAATTCACCGTTCGACCTGTAGGTGGCAGGATGTTAAGAAATAACACGAGATAACTGGATTATGTTAGGCACATGCATCTGTGTCTGGCAAACCCTTGGTGGATGTACCAGACCAGTCATCATAGGGATCGCCATGCCATGTTCCCTGGTAAGGGTCAGCATCAGGCATCTGTTTTCTAGCACGTGACCCTGGCCTCTGGCCTCTCCCCTTGCCACGAGCTGGGGATGGAAGTCAGAGCAGAAAGTGGAGAATGACAGGAGGGAGGGACAGTTGCTGCTGCAGCTGACTGGACAGCCTGCACTCAGGCCGGCAGAGGGGAAAGCTCTGTCCAAGTAGAAATGGGTGGTTATCAGGTAACAATGCTGATTTTTCTGGAATTTGAACTGGGCTGTGTATAAAACAAGCCCTTTGGGAGCTGCAGCATGAATGAATACTGGGTATCTACAGAAGCCCCTGGAACAATCTCAGGCCCACAGCCACCCTCTGGGTGGCAGGATCTGTGAGATCTGACCCAATGTTGGACCCTGTTAGTTTCACGGAAGTTCCCATAAATCTGCTCTCTCCCCTCATCGCTACCACGAGCAAGCCTATGTGAGAATAAAATAATCCAAACAAAACTAAAACTAAATTGCTTTTTTAGGGTGGGTACTGTGTCATATTCAGATTTTATTCTTTCTAGTATCCAACACACTGCCTAGCACACAGAGGCATTATAGATCCTCCACAAACGTTGAATGAATATTAGTGAAAAATACTTCAGAAAGGAAACGTCTAACGCATTGTCAGGGTTGTAGACTTTATGCAAAAACCAGGAGAGGGGCTGACAGAACCTCTAACTATATACACCCCACTTTCCCATGGTTACATAGCACTTCAAGGAAGGAAAAGTCCCCCAAAACACAGCAACATTCATTTACCCCACTGGTCTTTAAATAAGCACATCTGGGAAATTCAGGTTAAATACAGAGAGCAAGTAGCCGACACTGGCCAGAACGCCAGCGAGACCCGAGGCTGGAGCACTGCACAGACATTTCGTTTCTAACACAACAAAGGAGGAAAGTGATTCCCACCTCTGACTTTCTGTCTGGCACCAGGAAGCTATGTGGCCACATGGAAATGCAAAAAATGGAGCACGTTGAAAGACAGCAACAGAAAATGACCAGGGGTGGGGAGGCCTGTCTTTAAGAGAAAGATAAAATGTGCTAACTCTGGACAGCTCAGCCAAGCGGTGGCTAAGGGGGACACCAGAGCAACATGCAAATATTAGAAAGGTGTAAACACAAAAAGGAGGGAAAATGCTTAGCCTGAAAACAGGGGGTGTAATTATCAGGAGAAAGAAAATCTGGACTAAATATTGGGAAAAGTTAGCATGTGATAACTACTAGGTTATAAATAAGTTGCCCAATGAAAATGAAAATACTGTTATTTGATTCTGAAGCTGAAAGGTGACCACTAAGCCCACCCTCTGCTTATGTGAAAGCAGGCCAGACCAAGGCGCTGTGATTTTATTTACTATATTTAGGGAAAGACTTCTTCAATAAGTCAAATCTAAATACCTCTGTTTTAAACACTACTCCCTGAAACTTCAACACCAGTTTTGTTGCTTAACCCACAGAGGAGACAAAATGGCAGTTCTTATGGGACTTGCAAAACAAAAATAATCTTTATCAGCTAGCATGTGGCACGTGCTGGTCAACAGATAATGTGGAGCTGAGTACAGAGCCAGGGGCCAGACCCCGGAAAGGGGCAGGAGATGACATCTCATCTCGTGGGGCGTCTCTTTCCCGGTCTCTAAGGCCCTAGGTAAGAATGCTGTAGAATGCTGTAAAATGCTCTGAGTTTCCCAGATGGGAAAGTATGGACACCTCTCCCTTCTTTCTAGACAGACAGTGCCTGGAGTCACCATCAAGGACATGGCAAAGTACAGAGGGACACCAAGATGAGCTTCCTGCTACACTGACTGCACTCCAATACCTCTGCCCAAGCTTCTGCTGCTGCAGCTAGACAATTCATAATTCACAAACCGTCAGCAGGGAGTCTTACCCCTAGATTCAATTAGTTCTATTTTTATACTTTCTCTTGCCACCCCCCCCATCAAAAACTAAACAAAAAACAAACAAAAAACACTCACCATACACACAGAGCAAGATGCTTAAATGCTATATGTAGCCCAGGAAAAACCTAAATAAACCACTTTTAACTATGTCCAGGTCAATTAAAAAATTCTGCAGCATTAACAATATTTAGATAGCTATGAAGCACAAAATCCAGAACTCAGAACACTGCTACAAAATGCAGAGGGAGACAGGCCATCTGCCTAATTTTAAGAATGTGGTTATCACCTAAATATACACGCAAAGCCAAATCAGTGCACATTGTTGGTTCTCAAAATGTATTACATCTCACACACCAAAGGCTTGTTCTTAGCTCTGTCTCGTAAGTTTTAAAGCAGAAAATAATTTGGAGGTCTCAAGTTGCAAATGCTGTCAGTGGAATCAGTGAACAGTTGAGAACCACAACCATCCCCCTTTGAAGCAGCTGGTCCTCCGTTTTCATGTTCCCAAAATGGCCCAAAAGAGCAAGGCAGACGGTAAACCAGTTGGTTCCTGAGAGTTAGTTCTACACGGTATGAGGTCTGTTGGTATTGAAAGGGTCAGAAATGGAACAAGCGTTTTATATTGTCTCAGATTCTTTATTTTCTTTCTTGTTTTCTAAACCAGCTACTTTGTTACCTCAGGGGAGAGAGCATCTTGTGGCCAATAGTGGAGCATGTCACTGCTAAAGCTCTTTCGATCAGGATAAAGGGATAAAGGAAGAACGAAGGATCCCAATTAAAGGGCTCAAATTCCTCAGATAATTGTAGTCAGGAAAGCCAGAACTGGTCAAGAGGCGAGCGAACTGTTTTTAGTTCATAGTTCCAGTTGTTTAAAAGTAGACTTGTATTAGGTTGCTCTGATTTGGTAATGTTTGATGCGGTCACTTAGAGACCAGAAACCAGTTAATTGGGAACAGGAGTAATAAGACCCAGTCTTCAAAATGCAATGCAGCTCCTGTAAAGGAAGGCAAGGGGAGAAGGGGAAGCACCTGCAGAAAGGAGGTACAGTCCTTGGCTTTAACTGCACCTAAAATTCTCAGATGAGCCATCAGTGGCATGACCTACAGTGGTCAGCAAACTCATTAGTCAACAGAGCCAAATATCACCAGTACCAATGACTAAAATTTCCTTTGAGAACCAAATTTTTTAAACTTAAACTACATAGGTAGGTACATTCCTTATCGAGGTAGTGCCCGCACATGGTATTTTGTGGAAGAGCCACACTCAAGGGGCCAAAGAGCCACATGTGGCTTGAGAGCCGCAGTCTGCCAACTAGGAACCTAGAAGAAAGGTGACATCTCGGGTCTGTTCTCTAGTTGTTAGCCTAAACCGTAGACCCCCGTTCTCCAGTAATTTGAGGTAAGGGATACATGCCAGTTCTCTCTGTATCCCCAGTAACTGGCACATAATAGATACTCAGTAACAATTACTTGCTAAATGAATGCCAGAGAAGAGAAAATCTAGCAGAATTAGATACAACAAACCTTTTCTAACAATGTTCTATTCCGAGTTCCGAATGCATACTAGTTAAAACTTGGTGAGTTCATGAGGAATTCTAGTAACTCTTCTTTCTAGGACCAGGGAGAATGAGTGTTAAATGCTAAATCACCAACCATTATCCAAGGAGACAAGGAAGAGATGGCTTGGAGGCCGTATTCTGCTGTGCTGGCTCTCAGTCTAGCCGGGCAGTGTGCAGAACTGGCTTCGCCAAGTTGATTTATCATTGGCTTTAGACACCAGAGTATCATTCCCAAAAGGGCGAATCATGTTTGAGCTGGTCCAGATAACAATCGGGCCAGCATCAGAATAACCTCTTATAATTCTCCCCATTGCAGACAAATATCTGAAAACAATGATTTTCAAAGGCAGGAAAAACTCTCCCTGATTAACGAGGCCTTTCCCTTCCCTGGCATCCCAAGAGCACTGCCATAAACAATCCAGCCAGGCGGTCTCTGGAGTGGGTTTGGGGAGAGGGCTGGAGACAGCAGCCTGTTTGCTTCCCAATACACATGTTCATTTTTGGGTTTGCTACAAGCAGCAGCTGCAATAATAATATTACCATCAACCAGGGGCAGAATGAAACAGCTGGGCAGGAGAAAGAACTATGCCCTCCAACATTGTTTTCTCCTGGGTTTCTCTCCGTTACCCATATCGAAACAGCAACCTCATATCTTGATTACGTAGGAGACAAAGGATTTGAGGTCAAAAGCTAGGGCAACAATGGTCTTTCCAAGGATAAGAAAACGACACAGCTCGAGCTTTTATGTAACACCCTGGCACCATGGAGACAGCACCTAAAAAGCACAAATCCCAAGTCTGAGCAACGAGGGGGAGTTGGTTTCTATGAGAACCTCAACTTTCGCATTTCCTGACTTATTTTAAACATGTAACTTCATCTTTGAATCAAATAAAACTTAGAGACTTACCCCCCCCCCCTTTCATTTTTGGAAATGAAGAATTCCAATCATGGCCTTTTTAATTCCCAGCTAATGGACAAAGAGAAAAATTTCCATTTACTGTCCAGGCTAGTGGAGAATAACTACATGGGGGCGAGGGAGCCACAGAAAATACCCACTTGGATCCTGCGAGCACAGGCTTCCAGAAGGTGTTCTGGCCCACACCTGGCAGCCAAATGTAAAAGCTCCTTACTTGCATAAATTTAGAGTGACTTTTTCTAAACCAAGCTGTGTTGTTCTTTGAACAAAATGGTTCTGAGCTGTGTGGAGTTTACTTCCAAACTGTTGGCTTTCTTGAGCTTCTACTCACAAGAAAACTGCTCTAAGCTCCTCCTCCAGAGGCAAGTGTGACATGGTCAAGTCTACAGGTGAGTGTGCTCAGCTCGTCGGACTGTAGAGAAGGAAGCCACTGAGACCCCGAAACCAAGGGGAAGAATTACATCACCGAGAGCTGAGAAACTGTTAGAGCCCTCTGCCTCACCAACTTTACTAATAAATAAATACTGACCAACTGACCGACTGACAGGCAGACAAGGGCCGGAGTGGGGGAGGAGAACCCCTAAAAAGTAATCCTGAAAAGCCAAGGTTCTTTAGGATCGCAGGCTGATCTTGGACATGTAAATGCATCCTATCCTGATGAGCAACTTGAATTCTGGGATGTGAGTGAAGCACGGCCATCTTTTTTGTTGTTGTCATCCTAATGTAAAGGGGTAAGCAGACAACTTCTGCAGGCTAAATCCAGCCCACGGCCTGTTTCTGTACAACCCATGAGCGAAGAATGGCTTTTACATTTAAAGGTTAAAAAAGAAAGGTTAAAAAAAATCAAAATCAAAAGGGTATTTTGTGACATGTGAAAAATGTGTGCCATTCAAATTTCAGTTTCCAAAAATAAAGTTTTATTGGAATCCAGCCACACTCTGTTGTCTACTTGTGACAGAGACAGTGTGGCCCACAAAACCTAAAATATTTACTCTCTGGTCCTTCACAGGAGAAGTCTGCTGACTCTTGATCTATAAAGCATACTGTAGGCTGGTTAAAAAAAAATAAATCCAGGCAAGATTCAGAGTTCAACTTCCCAGAACTAGAACATTAGTACAGGTGACAGCATAGGGTTATCTTAAATAATAATAAAAACAATACTAAAATAACACATGGCCGTGTGATCTAGACAGTAAAATGGAGGACACGTGGCTCACGGGAAATAGTCCGAGGCAGCTGACGTTACCTCTCATGTGTGCCCTCACGCTTCCTGTCCTGCACCATTTTAGGACTGTCCCCTCTCCTGCACTTGTGAGCTATTTCCTTTATTCCCACAGTCTCACGTCTCCTTTCAAAACTTACACCCTTGAAATTTCCAGTCACCATTCTCAGTTCCTGCTATAACTGCTTCCCTCCACTCCGTCACAACAGACCTTTGCTCCTATGATTTTATACTCAGACTTTATCTTTCTATAAAACTCGACTTGGAAAAGTAACCTCCTCACTGACAACTCTGATAATCGCTTCTCAGTGGGAGCCCTACTAGGTTTCTATGTGGTATTCAACACTGTGCACCAGCCCCTTAGTGACATTCTTGCCTCCCTTTGCTTCTCTTTAGTGGCATCTCGTCTCTCTGGGCTGCTGGTCTTGTCTCCTTGTTGTCCTCAGTTCTGTTCTGAGCCGTTGCCTTTCGATTCTCTGCACAGTTTCTTGGAAGTCCCATCCATTTGCATGTCCTCTGTCACTGTGATCAGGCAGAACCCACAGATGCATAATCTTTAACTGTCCTTTGAGTTCTAGACCAAATCCTAAATGTCTGACAGACATCTCCCCTTGAATGTCCTGCCAGTACCTTAACGCAACACATCCATAAACAAGCTCACCTTCCTCACCCTCCTCCTCTTTCCCCCTTGCCCTGCTCGGTTTCAGCAATTTCAGAACACCTTCCCAATCTGTAAAACTCACTTATCTTCGACTTGTCTCCACTTGACCCACATAACCCAAAGACCGCCACACCTCACCAATCCTGTGATGTCAGGCCCACAGTCCTATAGTCCACTCACTCCTCTCAGTCTCCCATGAGCTCAGCTTGTTCAGGTTCCTGTCCCTCTTGGCCAAGAATCCTCAGATCTACCTGCGTGGTTCCTATTCCTCCCTATACCAATTCTTCCCACACACAGCTACCAGATTAATTCTCCTAAAGCAAAACATTCTGTTCAATACCCTTCCTGGCTTCCCACAGTTTACCATGTAAAACCAGAACTCCACAATCTGACACTGAGGCCTTCTAAGATTCGATCCAGTTCCTTGGGACCACATAAAACACTCATTATCTACTTGACAGCGCTTCCCACATCCATTTCCTCTCATCCGCATGTTGTATCTTCTCTAGGCTCAACATCCCCAGATCCTCAAGAGACACAGGTTTTGATCTGCTACCACTGTACCGTTTTTCCACCTTCAGCCTAATAATATGAAGGGAATCTTCAAACTGGAAATACCTTTCTAGCTGATAGTTAAAAAGGTCTGATGAGGTGGTGGGGAACATCCCCTCTCATGGTTTGACAGCCACCTTTGGCGGCTCAGGCGGAAAAAGGCTGCCTCTGTTGGACTGATGGGGGAGGGGTGTAGAGAGACTGCACACCAGGCAGAGCCAGCCCTTGACTCCCAGGCAGGACGCTGCAGCAAGAGAGCAGCTCCATAGTGCAGCAGGAACCCGGGCTGCGGGGCAGGGCAGCCCTGCAGAGACTGTGTGGGAGAGGCAGCCCATTCTGTGTCCGGTGGAAGGCCACTGGCCTCCCTGCCTGCACTCCAGCCCACTCTCATTCTCTCAGCAGCAACCCCCGGCACGGTGGAGACCTTGGTGATGTTATGACAGCAGTCTATGCATTTCCTGCTCTCATTCACTGGGCTCTCAGGGATAAAAAAGGTACAGCAAATCCAAAACCCTGTCTAGAGTCCACTGTGCAGAATTCAGGGAAAGAGCACTCTAGTGGAGGGATTACTCTCCCTGTTTGGGAGACCGAGAAAAAGGAGAAGGTTCTGCATCCTCTTCTTCTCACGGATGCAGCTCCGCAGAAATGACTATGTCAGCCTTCACTGCAGCCAGTGGGACAGTGAAAGCATGGCTTGCCCTTAATTGAGGCTCTGCAACTCCTGTCACACTGTGCCAACAGGGCACCAAAGCAGCAGGACTTGCACTGTGACAATGGATGCAAAGCTTCAGTGGGAAAGCGGGAGAGAAGGCAGGACCACGCGGGAGAGAAGGAGGTACCTGGCGGATGAGCTCCCCGCAGGCATGTCGGAGCTGTCACCGTCTCTCAGCTGTACCTGTCTCCAGGGGAGCGGAAAGCTACACTGGTGTGCTTGCCGCACAACAGAGGCAGCACTAGGCCCAGTCCCTGGGTAAGAAGCTGGCCCAAAATCGGGGTTTCTACCAAGGGTGTGACAGGTGAGGAAGTGGTGAGAAGTGTTTAGAGAGGGCGGGAGTGGAAACTTTTGAACACAGCTGGTGATCAAGCGTGCTGCCCAGTGATGATTCCCGGTGCTCGTAACAACCCAGGGCTCTGTGTATGTGTATGTGTGGGAGGTGCAGGGGGTGCACATGTGTATACTTGTGTGTGTGAGGAGGTGGAAGGGGAGAGAGCTGACTGAGGAAACCAGTCTCTGAGCCTGAACCCACATGTCCACACCTATGGCAGAAGATGGCAGCTGTCCTAAAGGCCCAGAGAAGAAACTGCCATTGGTGGGAAGAATGACACCAGGGCAGTACCTACCTACCGGTGGGCATACACATACAGTAGCAGTGTCTGAAGTGGCAGAGACCAGAGACAAGAATGGGTAGACGGCTCAGCCTTGTAAACTTGAGAATCAAGTTTCATTCCTAGGAAAATGCAGAGAGGAGCGTCCCCTTCTGCCTCACACCTTGCACATCTCCTCCAAAGCCCTAGGCTGTCTGCCCGCTCCCTGGTCCCACCCTGAAAAAGTCCATGGTGGCTCGTTCATGCCTCCTCACTGACTTCTGCTCTGGCTTCACCCCCTACGGTGTCCCCACTCCCATCAGGCAGGTCTTGTCTAGTATCACAAGCAGAACGAAACACCATTAGCTAAACCTTTGAGACTGTAGACACAGGCTCCTCGTAGATGCAAGTGGCAGAGAATCAATCTGTCTGTCTGTGTTTCTCTCTTGAGCAAACAAGCAGTGCTTCTCCTGAAGTGTCCACCCCCCCCCCATCTTCCTAGTATGCCTGGTTGGGTGTATGAGGCTTGTGACAAGGCACCTTAATTAAAAATGTTGGTGTGCACATCCTTTTAGAGAATTTTGGGGACTCTGGAAAACTGTACGCTTTGCCGTTCGTTGCCTGTTTTATGTAACTATATTTTGTTTCCATAGTTTCTGTCATTAAAATAATTGTATGTCTTCTAAAATTATAAAACAAAACAAGATGGACGGTGGCAGATAGGGCGCTTTTATCTGCCCCCCCCCCCCAGTCTAGTGAGTGCCGGGATGCCCTCCCGCCCAGAGGGATCCCTCGGGGTCAGAGGCAATCAGATCTCCTGGCATAAGGGACTCTTCCATTATACAGCTATGAACTGGGAGGGGGGAGGCCTTTCCGTGTCCGACAGTCAGTCGTCCTAGAGAGACACCAGCTCAAGAGTGGTGAAGACAACAGCTGTCAGCAAGAGGGTGGGGGAGTGATGAAGCCAATTTGACAGCATAACAGCCAAGAGAAAAACAAAAACAAGAGAAGTGTTTTCTATGGAGGCTGTCTCCCCTAATCTCACTAAACTGGAAAATCCTGTATCTGTAATTCACTCATCCTTAGCAGAGAGCTGCTCATACTTGAACCAGGAGGAAAGGTGACTGCTTTGGAAGGAGACAGAGGGATTTCTCCTAGCTAGCCTGCCACCTCAAAAAGCTCCATTACCTACCTAATGTCAGTATTCTGGGCTGCCACAGAAAGTGGGCTCACTTCTCTACTAGAAAACTAATTTGATCCCCATATGGTGAATGAGAAAATAATCAAACTGCAGCTCCAAAGGGAGCCTGGCCAGCCCCAAAGGAGATAACCTTTTTGTCCACTTCTAGCCTCGGGACAGACAAGACCAAAGGAGTATAGGGGAAACCTGAGGCACCAAGTTCAGTCCAGACCATGGAAGTCACCTTGTATGGACTGAGAACTGGCATTCATAATCTGCCGGGGCCCTAGCAATCTTATTTCCCTGTTACCAGTGTTCTGGCTGAGACACCGTAATGTATTAATCTCTGCAGATGAGCGATGTGGTTTAAAATACTGCAGGGTTTGGCTGCCATTCCCTTCCATGGGGCCTCAAAATAACTCTACACAAATCATTTTTGCTATACACTCATCGGGCAGCCCTTCTCTGCCAGACACACACATCTTATGTAAGGGAAGGAGCCACCTAACTTGCTGGGAGAGGGCGTTCCCAGGGAGCAGTGAAGCTCCCTGCGCCTGAGGCTCTGCAGAGCAGGGTTTTAAACCCATTTCTGTCCCCAGCCCAAAAGAATGTGCACAACACAGCCGGGCCTAAGCTCCCTCAGCAGGAGAGCCCCCAGGAGATGGGGGCAGCGGATCAGAGAAGGTCACCCAATGCAGGGCTGCCTCCGCAAATGTGCAACCTATACATTCAGGCACAACCAGATACAGAGAGAGCTCCCTCCAAAGACAGTGTCTGACTTTTCACGCACATCTACAACCCCTGCTCCACCTGCAGCAGACATGCCAGCCATATTAAACTGTTTGCCCTTTTAAATATGATGGTTTTTCAAGGCTGTCTCTTTCCTTGGTGGTTGCACGCCTTTTCTCTGTTCATGTAGCTGGCATTTTTGGAGAGAAGGCCCACAGCTTTCTAACTTGTGTAACAAGGTTGGTGACCACCCCAAATAAAAAAGAAACTGAGCCAGAGGTGAAAGTGACATCTAAACAACTCAGAGCTGAATTCAGGCAAAATAACCTTGGGCAAAGAGTGGCTTGGGCAACAGCTCAGAAAAGATGTTGAAGGAATCAATGAATCTGAGCACCCAAAGTCACTGCTCTAAGGACGCAGGAATATGGTCAGGTGATGGCAGTCCACGCCTGGGCCTAATCAGGATCTTTATCCACAACTGAGGTGAAGATATTATGACCTACTTATATATGACATCTAACAGATGAGAGAACAAACACAAAAAGGTTCAAATAGGCAAGAATCAGGAGTCAAAGGTAACAAAATACACTAAAAGGGATAATACCCAGTGCTCTGTAGAAGATAAAGGGTAGGTGACTCAGTTTAATTCAAGTTAAAAACACATGCATTTGGGCCCTGGCTAGATAGCTCAATCAGTTAAAGCATCGTCCTGAAATGCAAGGTTGCAGGTTCAATTCCCGGTCAGGGCACATACAGGAAGGCATCAACAAACGACAACTCAGTAGAACAACAAATGAATGCCTCCTCCCTGCTTCCTCTCTTTGTCTCAAAAAAACCCCCAAAACACACATGCATTTGCCTAAAGTTCTATGACACACACAGCCTAAAGGGAAATGTGGGGAAGAAAATCACTCTGCTGAGGTCATTATCAAGGTTGTTTAATATGTTTCTTCTACTCAGTTCATTGAGAGAAAAAAGATTAATCTTCAATGCAAAGAAGAAGAAGAGGAGGGGGAGAAGGAGGAGGGGGAGGAGGAGAAAGAAAACCATACTACCTAGCTTTCCCAGGCTTCCAGCCGAAAAGAAGGGAACATCAGTGACTACCTCTACACAGACTGTTTTAAGCACTCACACTATCGTAACATCTTACAGCTGAGAAGAGCCTTACAGATCAATGTGCCCAAACTCCATACATTTACAGAGGAGGTAACAGGAAATCGGAGAAGTGGAATGACCTACACAAGGTCACATGCCGACTCAGTAACAAGGCACAGATTATGAGCTGTATCCTCCAACAAGCAGTTGTTCTTTCCATTGTTTTGTGGTTAGTTCAGGTGAATGGACTTCATCTTACTCAGCTGCCCAACTGCCCTGGTTTAGCCTCTGGCAGTATGTTACTGGATGGCTTTTCCTGCCTACACAGATAATCCAATAGGCTATGCTGAACTCTTTAAAAACATATTAGGAAATAGTTGGTATTTTCAGAGGCAGGTTTATAGGTTTATATATAATTGTTTCCTGAAGGATATTAGGAGACAGGCGAAACTGGTCACGAGGAAATCTGTGGAATAACAACAGTTGCTACTACTTGAGTGCTATTGCTATTGTGTTAGGCACGGGAGCAAGTGTTTTTTAAAATCATGCTACTTAATATTTAGTACATCCTTAATTTATAGATGAGAAAGCTAAGGCAAGGGTAGGTTAAATAACTTGTCCTCGGTCAGTGTTTATAAATGGCAAACCTTGAATTTGAGCCTAGTTCTATCATTCTAAAATCTATATTTGTAATGAATACACTAAAGTGCCCCCCGCAAAGGGATAGATCACAGAAGTCCCAAGGCTGGAGTCATGATGAGATGCTTGAGAGAAGGAAGAGACATATGAGGGAGGGAAGCAAGGATCAGACACCAAGTGTCCTGTCTCTGAAGTGATTTACTTTTCCTATAGAACACACTGCCGCACAAGTTGGCAGGCTCTACTCAGACATGTGGTGGAAGAGAAACAAGCTCCACAGCCCCTCCCCCCTCTCCTGGTTTAAGGCACTCACAATGACTAACCGGAGAAATGAACAGCCCACAGTGATGCTCTTCCTCAAGATGCAACGGTGGGGTAGGTAAATCAATAGACCACCAACCAACCCACACACCACTTACTGAGTTTCTACTATGTTCCACGGGCCAAAACTCCATACAAAGAAAGTTATAAGGATCATGCAATGATTGGCAGCAGAGCATGCCACATGAACACAGAGCGGGCAGGGAAGACTGCTAGAGAGTCAACCTTGGCGGACTGAATAACTGGCGCCTGGCAGGATAGCTTGGTTGGTTAGAGCATCATCTCGAAGCACAGAGGTTCCCGATTCAATCACCAGTCAGGGCACATACAGGAACAAACTGATGTTCCTCCCTCTCACTCTCTCCCTATCTCCCTATCTCTCTCTCTCTCTCTCTCTCTCTCCCTCCCTCCCTCCCTCCAAGTCAATAAACATAAAAAATTTAAAAAAAGGAACGAATAACCAGTGAGAGGAATGTCATAGCAGAGCTGTGCAGGTAGCCTACTGATGGCCCCAATGTTTACAATGGCAGACACGCTGCGGCATTCAAGAGCGGGAGCCAGAGAACAGATGTGGATTCGGCCGGGCACTGGTGTTCTCTGAGAACCACAGCCCAGGTCAGGTCTCCAGACCACACTCACTCCTAAGGCAGAAAAGGAACTGGCTTAGGAAAACACAACTGCTTTCTTTCACCAAACAATTTACTTTTACAATTTTATAGACATCAGAGAAGGTACTAATATTCAAATTCTTTTTATGTATCACTATTATCTGAACACAGCTTTTTATGTTATCAGTCAGATTTGTTTTTAATTAAAATCAGGATCTATAAGAAAATCATTATCAGATTAGCTTTCTTCTTCCCTTTGTCAATATCTAATCAAACCTCTGTCAAGAAATTCAAAGGGAGCCTGACCAGGAGGTGGCGCAGTGGATAAAGTGTCGGACTGGGATGTGAAAGACTCAGGTTCGAGACCCCGAGGTCACCAGCTTGAGCGCGGGCTCATCTGGTGTGAGCAAAAAGCTCACCAGCTTGGGCCCAAGGTTGTTGGCTTGAGCAAGGGGTTACTTGGTCTGCTGAAGGCCCACGGTCAAGGTACATATGAGAAAGCAATCAATGAACAACTAAGGTGTTGCAATGAAAAACTGATGATTGATGCTTCTCATCTCTCTCCGTTCCTGTCTATCTGTCCCTATCTATCCCTCTCTCTGACTCTCACTCTGTCTCTGAAAAAAAACAACAAAAAAACAAAACAAGAAATTCAAAGGGAGCTGAAAGAGTAAAATGTTGCTTTTTTATAATTCATCTGCACTTTACAAAAGTCTTTAACTTTGTAGCATGCATATCCTATATATGTATACAATATACATATACCAGGCAACAGGAGATGACTTTCAAAACTGAGAGTATAGGGGGTTAAAGGGAGACAGATATATTTGATTGACGGGAGGTCACAATTCGTTGGCAGAAGAAGAAAGAACTTGTCTCAATGGAAGATCTGAATTGAAAAGCTTAAAATAATCTTTTAAAAAAAGAAACATTATTCTGACATCCAAAGAGGACAAATCAAATTGGCCTCCTCCCTCAGTCCCTGAAAATTAGAGAGAGGAAATGGTGGAGTATTAAGTGCCAATTCCGTCCTTAATTAAGCTGTGTGACCCTGTCCAAGACACAGCTTCCCCAAGTCCCAGTGTTTCCACTGGTTAGGTAGTGACACCGCAGCCCACCTTACCTCAGTACAGTGGCAAACACACGGGGGGGGGGGGGGGGGGGGGGGGATATGTGAAAACTCTCCAAAAAGTATGTAACGTTAAACCAATTAATACTTTTAGAGAAGCTATTTTCAAAACCTTTTTCATCTCATGGCACATGTAATTACTAATGATCATACTTACGATAAAAGGATCCTACTTGGAAAAGTGAATATGGATAAATACAATTCAAGAATACTTGGGCTCTAAGGAGCATGGCAGGAGTGAGGATCAGCCAGGAAGGGCAGGGTGCTGAGTAAGAAGGGAGGGCCTGCATCTCCCCAGGACTGGTTCTGGCTGAAATTTGTGAAGCATGAACAGACGGCAGCTGGGAATTCAGGAAGGAAGTTAATCAAGCTGCTGTTATTCATGCTCCCGGAAAGCTACTGCACGATGGCAACAAGTGACAGTTACATGAAAGGAGAAATTGCATTCCTGACTGATTTTTTCCATTGTCATTTCAGTAATTTATTTTCTCACCACTGCCATCCCCGCCACTAACTTGAAAATGAAGCATCAGGGTAGCACAGGAGTTCTCTCTCTGGATGCTACTGTCAAAAAATACAGATGCTGCCCTGGCTGGTTGGCTCAGTGGTAGAGCTTTGGCTTGGTATGTGGAAGTCCCAGGTTCAATACCCGGTCAGGGCACACAGGAGGAAGCAATCATCTGCTTTTCCACCCCTCCCCCTTCTTTCCCCTCACCCCCCCCCCACACATGACTTGAATGGTTCGAGCAAGTTGGCCCTGGGTGCTGAGAATGGATCTGTGGCCTTGCCTCAGGTACTAAAATAGCTTGGTTGCTGAGCAATGGAGCAGTGGTCCCAGATGAACAGAGTATCACCCAGTAGGGGGCTTGTCATGTAGATCCCAGTCAGAGTGCATGTGGGAGCCTGTCTCTTTGCCGCTTCTCAAGAAAAACAAACAAACAAACAAACTGATCCTACTGAAAAGGAAACTGCCAACTCTTAAACCAAGGGAATGATTTTTCATGTTTCTCAGTTTATGCCTTCTCCAATTCTGCTGCCAACCAGCAGATCTCTTACTTAGGCACTGTGCCTCCTCTCCCTCCAAACATCTGGAAAACTGTGGGAGTGGCTTATTGATGCTCCCAGAGTTTCCGATGGGAGAGGAGACTACTGCATTAGGGAGAGGGAGCTAAGACAAGGAGGAATATTCCACCCCAAACGCATGACTGCCCGCTGTTGAGAAACATGCAATTCCGTCTTACCTCCTAGCTCTCCCTCCTGTGCCATCTACATTCCTCCAACGTGTATGTTTTTTGCATTTCAGTTTCAAATCTAGCTGCCCAATCTCCTTGTTCAGGTCAGAACATAATGATTTTGGCCTAAGGCTGTTGAACTACTTAGAGAAAAATAGATCAAATAGAATACAATCATCAGAATAATTGTTGATTTGACTTGGGGTTCTAAGAAGGAAAACACGCTCCACTCCAGAGTCTTCTATAAACTCCAAGAGATTACAGTGTTATTTGAACTGGAGCTTAAAGCAGCTTTAGCTCTGAGTTGGGAGTGAATAGTTCGAAAAAGATGAGTGGAGTTAAGAATGTGTGATACTGGACTGTAAGCTGCGGAGCTGAAGGTCACGGCATGGAGCTCCTGCTTTCCTACCAAACAATGTGACATGACAATGCCAACACGGAGAAATCCTCCACTTGTTTGTGCCTCTGTTTCCTCATCTGTAAAATGCGAAGGTGGACGTCCTCACACCTGCTGCAGGAAGACTGTCAGAAGCTGCCTGCAGGACAGGCAGGAAGGAGGAACACACTGGGCTTGGTTGTCATGATGCACGCCGTGACCCAACTTTCCAGGACAGATACATGCTAGCCAAGGCAGCATTAAGAAATAAAAATTGGATATTAAAAACAATAAATAAATAGACATAGGGAATCGTGGGGACCCATAATGCTTGTTAAACTATACAAGTCCCACCTACTGTTTGCTGGTCTACATTTGGTAGATTACTTTCTGCCTTTTGGAGAAAAGTCTGCAGTTTTATAGGTGGATGTTATTTTTTGCCAAAGAGATCTGAGACCACAAGAGTGGAAATACAACAACTCTTTGCACATATCAAGAGAAATATACACATAGGTACAAAGAGGCTGGTTTTGGTCAGCCTCATCTAAAGTCACATGTTCTTTAGCAAACGCTCCTGTTTGATTTGCAGCCAGTTTGCTTACACAGCCCTATTTGGGTTTCAAAGCTTAATTTATTTGACTATATTCATTCCCTTTCCCCATCCACCTTCCAGCACAGCAATTCCAGGTAGTGAGGGAATCCATCACACTCCTTTATGCAAAGAGCACTTCAGCTTTACATTAGAACTCCCTGGAATTACTTTTTCTTTTTAATAACAACGAGAAAAGGCATCAATTATGTGCACCAATATAGTTATGCTACCTTTATACTCTCTTAATAACTTCTAAGAGCTAGGCAAAATGATCATAATATGCTCACAGGCTCAGATCACTGCGACTCACAGGTTAGGTGCTGATGGCCGGGGCCATCAGCTCTCAGAGGTGACAGTAAGATGCCCTTCTGCCTCCAAAGGGCAGCACTGTTGATGCAGCAGGTGTCCCTGTTTGTTGATTTTACCTAGCTTGATAAGATATATACCAATTTTCTTCCAAGTAGGCCTCAAAGGCCTGGCAAGGGAGAGGACACTGGCATATGCGTTTATTTTGGTTGAGAATGGACACATAGGAAATAGTAGAGATACTTGTTCCAACCCAGGCAATCTTTCTGCTTTCATAAGCCCATAAGGATACTAAAAATGAAGCATCAGAACAAACAGAAGCTGATGATGTCAATAGAAGATAATGAGGCTGATTAGACAATTTCACATGGCAAACGTGTTATTTAAATTTTGGTTGTTTTGGTTTTTGGGTTTGCTTTCTATCCCCCCTGCCCCCCTTTCTTAAGGATAAGTGCTTCAGCACGTGTTTGGTACAGCGGCAAACACCTAATCAATGAATTTAATTTTATTTGCTTTGCCATCATCCTAAAGTTTCTTCTTTCTATTCTCATGGTTTAGCTTTGCAAGCAGCCAAAATCAAGATGTCTCACCATGTAGCTCCATTCATATTTTTAAAAAAAGGAAAAGAGAAAACATTTACAAGTAAACACCATTTGTAGTTACTGGGTAATAAAAATTACCATTGATTGACTATAATAAGATCATTAGGCAATATGTTAAAACTTCATACTCCTTAATTACCCAAGTAGGTAATTTAATTCTACAAAGCAGATATATAGACATATATATTTTTTAAATTACCCACAAATTCAATAACTATCTGGATAAAAAGCTATGCCTTAAAAAAATCCTCCAGAGGACCCACACGTGCACAGGCTGACAGGGTCGGAAAGAAAAGGGATAAATTTAATGAATGTCCTCTCTTGCCAGGAAAGAAAGTTCACGTTTTATGGTTGAGGACACCTCTGCCAGGAACCTGCCAATGCCTCCATGTCCGTCCGGAGAGGAGCGGACACACTTGCCCAAGACCTGACTTCTGTTGGGGTTCGCATAAGCTTCATCAGATGGATGGTCCAGAGTAGGTGACAGGCTCGTCCCAAGCCTCTCAGAGGTCGAGCTCTTGTTGTTTTCTCTATAACACTGCAGTATCTGATATAATCCCTGAAAGGCTCTCAGAGTTTGGCCCTAATCTCCCTTCTAAAATGTAACTATAGGAAGATCTGAATATAGATAGCAACCTGGTCCATTTGTCTGCACAAACCAACACAGAAGGATTATGGTGAATACAGATTTTTTTTTTTTTTTCTATTTTTCTGAAGCTGGAAACGGGGAGAGACAGTCAGACAGACTCCCGCATGCGCCAGACCGGGATCCACTCAGCACGCCCACCAGGGGGCGACGCTCTGCCCAGCAGGGGGCGATGCTCTGCCCCTCCTGGGCGTCACTCTGTTGCGACCCGAGCCACTCTAGTGCCTGGGGCAGAGGCCAAGGAGCCATCCCCAGTGCCCGGGCCATCTTTGCTCCAATGGAGCCTCGGCTGCAGGAGGGGAAGAGAGAGACAGAGAGGAAGGAGAGGGGGAGGGGTGGAGAAGCAGATGGGCGCTTCTCCTGTGTGCTCTAGCCGGGAATCGAACCCGGGACTTCCGCACGCCAGGCCGATGCTCTACCACTGAACCAACCGGCCAGGGCCGATACAGATTTAATGTCTATTTTCTCAGTAACGGATGCCCCTGAGGCTGTAGAATATAGTGGAATGGAATAAGTCAGATAACCAACTTCCCTATTAATTCATCTTTATTTAACCTCAGGTTGGGCCTTAAAAAAACAAAACAAAACAAAAACCCCCAAAATGTTATGCTATTCAGCACAACTTCTACAGCCCACCCCATTTTCTAGATAACTGTAATAAAACATTTTCTTTCTTCTTCTACTAGAGATTAGTGGTTCATAATCAGGAGCTTGAAAATATTTTCAAAGGGAGTGTGAAAATATGTGGAAAATGCTGTTGGTGGTTGCAATGGCTGGAAGCAGGGGCTCCTAACAGCACTCTGTGAGCGAAGGCCAGTAATGCTAATCTGGCAGTCCGCACAATGAACCACTGTCTTAGGTAAAGCTCATGCCTCCAGCATGGCTAGGAATCAGTAATGAGGACCCATTCTAGAAAGTTGAGAGAAACATAGAATTTCCGCCAGCAATTGTGATCCTGGCCCAGATATTGTCATGTGGGCTGGGAAAGGGGAAAGTCACAGAGCAAGGGGACTGTTGGCCTGTCTTCCCACCCTGTCAGGATGAGGGGGCATAGCTAAAGAGCAGAACTGCTTCCACTTCCCTCTCACCTGAGTGAGAGCAGACAGTGGATGGGGAGGGAACTCGAAGGAGACCACAAACACACTCTTCTGCTGGCTGACGTTTCCCAAGTACTAAGGATGCAAATCTACGCTCACAACGTAACTACCAACACACCTTTCTAGGTCTCTGTATCATAGGGGAATACTATAGTTTTTTTGTTAGAATTTGTTCATTCAACAAATATTTACCACATACCTACTCTGTGCCAAGCATAGTTGCACATGTTGGAGATGTATATATCCCAGAGGGGGTAGAGAGGTGCTTGTAGTCATAATAAGAACTTAGTTTTTGAGTGAAACAGAAAGCCACCAATAGAATGGCACCCGGCGATGAAAACATATACTGACAGCCACATGTGTAGGAATGTGCACACAAAACAATTGCAATGTAGCTGCTAGGGAAACACTCCCTGTAACCATGAAGATCTGGTTAGCATGCTGAGTCCCAAGGGCCACTGCCAGCTGATGTCCAAATACTGTTTCTCTCATTTCCTCCCAGAAGAAAGACACAGGGCAGGCAGCAATGCTGGGGAAGCTCTGGAAGGAAGCGTCCCACCTTCTCCTGAACTCATGGGCTGCTGCTATCACAAATCACTACCATTCCAGGATAGTGTTAAATTAGCCAAATTAACAGCAACAACAAAGAGCCCCACACAAATGTAGCGTCCACTGGTATATTCATTTTTATTAACTGGCTAATTTACACTGCCTTCGAACTGTAATAAGAGCAGCAATCAGCAAGCATACTAGTGGGCTTTCTGTCCCTGGATACTGTACATGCATCTCTGGTCATGTTTCCTGTGTGTGCAGAGAATCCGGGTGGCCAAGAAGTGACAGGGGTTTGCCCCTGTGCACCAGCCCCTGTCCACATTTGGCTCAAGCCTGGGGGAAGGGCCCCTGGGGAAAAACTCCTTCAGAGTGCAGCACACACTGTCCCGCAGAGAAGAGCAGGCACTCTGGATACATAAGAATAGATGACAAGGTAAAGTAGCCATCTAAGATGGGGCATTATGTTTATCCAGCAGCTTTCCATACAGGCTTGAACCTCTATGGGGAATCTGGACCCCAGTTTTCACCAGACTCTGTAATTAACATGCCTGCTGACCCGGACACTCAGAGGTAAGGGGTCCAGGTCAGTCCTAGCTCTGCCTCTTAGGCCACTATGCACGGTCATGAACTGCAAGCCCTGATCAATACCAGCAGTGCTATCTACACAGACAACTGGTCTGAGTTTCCCCACCTATGAAATGGATAAAAATTAAAATGCCTTTTAGTGTTCTTACAAGTATTAAATCAGATCATTTACTACAAAGCACCTATTTATTTATTTAATAGTGCCTATTAAAGTAGAGTTAACCATTTTGTCCTAACCTCCTGGGTGGCAAGAACCAGTATGATCTGAGAGGCAGGAGGTGTCAAGTGGTGACCTGAATCTTCAGTCTAGACTGGCTTTCCACTATTGGTCTTCTGGCAGACTCTACTGTTGGTACACCTGTACCCTGTACCCTCACGCTCCGAGCCTTGGACACTGCCCCTTACGCCAGCTGAAGAAGCAGCCATCCACATGCTGATCGCAGACCACTGTCTGCAGCCACATTCTCATCACACAGCTCCTAGGCTAAAGAATCCTGAGCAACCCCTGTTCTGGAAGACCCGGAACCTCTACAGTATAGCTAAGAATGGCAAGAACGAACCCCAAATCTTGTTGCTGCTTAAAAGGTACATACAAAGTGGAATAGAAACAATGGCCTCCCAAGAAATTCAATAGTCATAAAGAAACTTAGGAGGTCATATTCTCAGTGCCTGTTTTGAATCAACAAGGGAATAAGTTCCAGTTCATCAAAGGTACTCTCACAGTGACATGGCCAAAAAACTGGCTACCACCTTTTCAGGACCAGGGCTCAGAAGGACTGGGCTTTACCAGGGCAAGTTTCAATCAGGATGCTGAAAACCTAGTCAGCAGAGGACACGAGTCCGTGTATTACCCTAGCTCCAAACACGATGCCAGTATGGTCCCAGCAATGCCACCTCTCTATTCCCTTGGCTCAGAAGAGCAGGGACAACATGGCAAGATACTTTTGAAGAAAAATTGTGCTTGGACTTACTTTTTGGGCAGCTGGGGATAGGACTATAGGGTAATATATTTTTAAACATTTGCAGTTCCCCTGGCCACAGAATAATGACTAGCAGACTGGTAAAGGTGAGGTTGCTATTTGGCCTCTCATATATTTAGAAACCTGGGATATAGAAATTCTAGGATAGGATGTCTATGTTAGGGAAATGGTCCTTATTGATTAAAGGCTCACTAAGGATGAGACAATGTCTGAGGTGCTCGGTTTCATTCCATGGTAGTAAAGATGACCAGACTGCTGCCTTCATGGACCTTATATTCTGAGTAGAAAAAAAAGATGATAAACAAGTAAACTGTTAGTGTGCTAGATGATGCTGAGTGATATGGAGTAAAGTAAGGCATATAAAGAGTGTCAGGAAGACAGAAAAAAAATGCAGCCTCAGCCCTCCACAGGGCTTCTCCTGACCACTCTTTCTCATATGAACTTCCACAGATGTTCTGTAACCCCATTCTCACGCCCTCACAATTCAATCTGATTTAATAATAGGCACACTGTCCTAACCAACGTGGACTTGTCATTCCTACGGATGCTGTCTGATGAATCCTTCCTAGTTTTACTACCCCTAGTACACTGATCAGAGCACATGGGGAACATGGGCTCTGGCTTTCAGGAAGCATGCACAATCATGGAGAAAGGACATGGTGGCAGAGACCTGGCAGGTGACCAATCACTGTATGAAAATCATTGTGCACTGCTGCATTCATCCAGCATCCTCCATGGACTGAATACCTGCTGTGTGCCAGGCACTGGGCTAAGGACTGTGCGTGCAGAGGAACAAGAAACACAAGGGCTAGCGGTGAAGACACACATGTGCACAGATAATCAGCATGCTGATTTGCTGATTCCTCTGAGAGCACATACCTCAGTCAGAATGGGGGGGGGGGGTGGCAGTGGAAGGAGAAAGGGTCTGGGTACTACTCTAAGCTGAAAGAACAGAAACATGGAAAACCCTCGAGGCCAAGCACGGTTGGTTCTGGATACTTCCAGTGCCCCTGCTCAGGAAGAGGGCCATAAACGCCTTATTCTGAAGGAAACGAAACCGCGGGGAAGTTACAAGCAGGTGAATGGCGTGAGCATGTGTGCGTTTCAGAAAAGGTCTTCCTGGCACATGGACACACACCAGAAGGGTCGTGAAAACAGCAGCGAGAAGACTCATTAGGAGGCTGGGATCCTGTCTGGGAAAACAGATTAGAATAAACAGAGTCTACAAACATTATGGACGCTGATAATGCGCCCAAGAAATGGGTGGGTGCTGTTCTGTAAAGGGCTGGGTCTCAGAAATTCAAAAGGAGCCCTAAATTTTTGCTCAACCACAAATTCCAAGGGCCAGTAGCAAGGACAATATAGCAACAGAACTCAGCCTGTCTCTTATGCAGCTCTCTCTCCATTCAGTTTTCTATTTTTAATCGCCTTTAAATTTACCAGTCCTATATTTTAAGCGCAAAGAAACAGACAAGTTAATCCATGTTACTGAGGGCTCTTGCATAAGATTCAGAGATCACACCGGGCCTTCCCTGGCTCTCAGGGTGTGCAGGGAACAGGCTGAGGACACAATAGGAAAGAGTTACAAGCAAATGTTGGAGACTGTTTGCATGATGGAAGTGATCATTCATTTTTAATTTCTCTCTTTCTACATATTCATTAGTAAATGCATATTTCTTTAAAACTGCAAAAAAAAATTCTCAAAGTTTTCTTTTAAAAATGAATCTCTACAGTTTAATAAAAAAAAACAAAAACGGAAGGGAGGGAGGGAGGGCATGCCAAGACGCAGGTCACACATGCCACCCGGAAGACAGCTTATTAGGAGCTGCATTTTCCTCTCTCCTATTTTAAATCCTAGATAATACTCCACCAAAGCCTCCCTCCTACGTATAGCCCTGTGCGTCCCCCCCACCCGCGTGCAGGGCGGGGTGGCTCTGCCCGCTGACAGCCCAGTGACCAGGCAGCAGGAATTACGGGTGTGCTCTCATCACTCTCTCAAGATAAGGTGCCGCTCTCCATGGGAGATGGGAGCAGATATAT
Source organism: Saccopteryx leptura (assembly GCF_036850995.1). Taxonomy (NCBI): domain Eukaryota; kingdom Metazoa; phylum Chordata; class Mammalia; order Chiroptera; family Emballonuridae; genus Saccopteryx; species Saccopteryx leptura. The sequence continues at coordinate 305,397,717 of NC_089504.1, read as the reverse complement.
ATCAGCGCCCGACCAACAGAGATAAATGTCATAGTTCCAGCCCCTGCTCGTAAATACACGGCGGCAGGAACAACCCGAAACAGCCCACTGTGTCCAGAGGAGGCAGGATTTAGTGGGCCCCCTTCCTTGCTCATGTGCTCAAAAGCACTTTTAGGAGGGAGCTAAATAGGCACATTACGCAAGCTCATGGACCCAAAATAAACGAGGCACTCTTGTTCTGCGGACCTGCGGACGGCGCCCACTCGGGGAGGCAGTGTGTGTCCTCCTCGACAAGAAGGGAGAGGGAGAGACTACAGAGCGACCACTTTGGAGCCGGTATCCTTCACACCGGTGCCAGCGGGCTGGCGGCAGGACAGGGAGGAGGGTCTTGATCAGTATGATCCTGCTGCAGATACTGGGGCGCTCGCTGTGAACAACAGCACTGGCTACCTCTCCTCTTACTCCGCTGCCTGCCACCTCCTGGAGATTTATGACTCTGTTAGTGAAACCCGAGGGCCCCTTCCTGGTGCAGCACTCTCTGTGATGATGGTGGTTATCCTTTAACCACCTCACATCATCTGCTCCTGCCTCTAAGTCCAGGCCATCGATTTGGCTCTTCTACAAAGCTCTGCTCCTATACAAGCAATGGGCTCATCTCTCCAAATCGATGAAGCTCTCCAGCTCCCCAGAGAGGGATAACTATCAATCGTGTATATTATTTTACAATACTGGGGTTGGCAAAAGGAGCTTTCCAGTTGTTTGTATGAAAAAATAATACAATAATTAATAAATAATAATACTATAAGAATAAACTGTACTCACAACTGTAAACCACTGTAAAATAACTCTGGTGATAAATCTATAAGAAGTATTGCTCTGCAGACCCTAATTTCTGCCAATACAAACACAAGCTCTTGGAGAGTGGTCATGTAGATGAAGACTGCATTTCCAGGGGACAAGAGACAAAGCTGAAGACCTAAGAGATTCAAGAATGAGATAAGACTTCCCCAAGTCTCTCTCAGCCCCTCGTTGGGCGACCAGCAGAGAGACACTGTTTGATCTTGGGAAAGAAGAGACCCGCCGAAATGGGGGCAGGACTGACCACTTACTTGGGGAGTTAGTAACAATGGTGCCTGCGCTCATAAGACTCCCGTGGCGCACTGTGGGGAGTTGAGGATACATATTCCTACCAATCAGACCTTTCACACTGTCCCCTCATACAAAATCCCACTGTTAGCCCCACGAAGGTGGGTTTTGTCTTGTTTACCACTGTGTCCCCAGAACACAGTGCACAGTCAATAAAGGTGTGCAAAGAGAGTGAAGGATGACAGGTGTCAGACTCAGTGCCCCAGAGGCACCCACCCATCCTCCATCCTTCCTCCTCTTCATCAGTCAGCCTCCCTCTCTGCCAACGACACTGACAAGTACTTATATGACAGTGGATTTTAACCATTCAATCCAATTTCCCAGACTTAACTGTCAGTTTTTATATTCTCCCTCCCCATAATATAATTAAAAAATAATAGCAATGTTTATTGCTTGAACTTTATTTCCCTTCCCCTCTCTTTGTCTGTGGTGAAGGAGGAGCGTGAGAATGCTAAGATAAGAGCAGCGCAGGGAGAGAGTGGAGAAGCAGGCGACAACTGTCAAACTGGAGAAGCAGCCTCTGAAGAAGTGAAAATTAACAAGACTTGTTTCCCAAAAGCTTCAAGTCTAAGTGGGAAGGATTGACTGATGGGATGAGGGAAAAAATGTCATTTGACTCAAAATATTGAAAACTTCTTCCTTGATATAATGTTTACTATTCCAAAGAGTTTCATTATGACAATAAATAAAGGGCAGATTGAGGGAATCGAGGGAGAATTACGTGAGTAATCCATGTAAAAGCACTGAAATACTAATTTCCTGCCTGCACTCCTTTCCCATCAGAGGGAACAGGGAGAGAGAAAAGAATTAGGAGATGAAAAAAACAGGTAACTGGAATAAACGACGAGGAAACGCAATCGAAACTACAAAAGGCTGGACAAGGAATTGTCGATGGGAAGAGTGTGCAGCTGGGGAAGCTGAGGCAGGGAAGAGCGCATTTTAGCTCACGGTCTCCCCTCCCCTTAGCAGACCTCAGGGCTGGGGACAAGGAAAGTGGGAGAGAGTGAAGCACCCCGTCACAGATGTTTTCTCTTCTAACTGGATGCTTTTCTTACTTGTGTTACAGTCACTCATATTTGGAATAAAGGTCAAGAGTATATTAATAAAGATGTCTTACAGGCATCTACATAAATAAAAATGTTTTCATTAATTACTGGCCTCAAAACATTAGGTTTCTGACACTTTCAATTTTGATAAGCAAGTTCAGAAAAAATCTGAACTGTTGCAGACTGTCATGTCAATGCTGAGTCCTGGCATGGAAAGCTAGAGCCAACAGCCCTGCAATCTAACAGATTCCCGTGGGGGCGGATGGGTCTGCTCAGGAATCACCAGAGGCTGCTAGGCCATGCCGTCTGAAAAATTAGGAAAGCTACGAGTTCCCACTTTCCAGCCCAGAGCTAACAGTCTCGGTGAAGTGTGCTCCCTCCCGTTTCTGAGCGTGTTCCATCAATCTGCACCCTCAGAGGCTATTACCTGCCCTTTGAGAATCAGTAATCTCTACACATACCCACCACAGTCCTGGTTCCTGATGGTAGAATATACACTCAGGAGACTCTCAGAAGGTCAAGAACTGCTCTACAAACTGCTCAGATGAACTTTCCACTTATTCAGCACATATTTACTGAGGGTCCACTATGTGCCGGGGACTGTGCTAGGCACCTGGGGATGCGGCAGAGACCAGCCACACAAAGGCTGGGGGAATTGAGAGTCTGCTGGAGAAAGCCTACATTCAGTAGGAAACAGAAGGAAGCACACAGGAGAGAACGGTAGAGAACTTTGGGAACATATCACATAGAGAAGGGCTTATCTAGTCCAGGAGACAGAGCTCCCTGGGAAAGGGGGAAAGCAGAGAAGTGAAGGATAAAAAGAAGCTATCTGCTTCAATGTGGGTTTTCCACCACCAGGCTGAAATAAGGCCAAAGAAAGACGAAAGGATGCTATGCTAGAGAAAGTAGCCTCTCTGTTCAGTAACACAAGATGATACCTGAGACCATTTGCTGAAGTTCCCACACTCACTGCTAATAGGGTGGACGAGAAGTTATGTAAGGCCTTGGGGTCTCCGGCAAGTTCTTCACCCAGTTCAGCCCCGTATTTCTATCTTCCACTTTTAATCATCACATTCTGTCCCAAACAAAGTAGCTTTACTCCCTAGAAGGGCTTCCTTTTCATATCAGACTCTCTCTATTTTAAATGTCTATATGTAACCTTATATAGAGCTGAGATTTAATTGGCAACTACTGTTGCTACTGAAAACTCGGCTTGGGTCCCCTTCACGGTGGGCTAATTGCCCCACTTCGCTGTACCACACAGATAACCGACAGCTCCACACGACATGGCCACAGTGACAGATGGGCCTCAGACGCTCCACTAAGGACGCCACACCTCTCAACAAGCAAGGGCTCATGTGAGAAGGAGGGGGAACAGAACAGTAAGACACAGTTCCGGTTTCACAGATGGAAAGGAAAGCCAAGGACAGGACTGGTTCAAGCGCAGCAGTGCCCTAAAATGTCGTAGGGCTGAGGCCTCCCCAGATGATGGCATTTATGTGGACAGAGTTCAAGCCATGCGTCAATGACTTGACGGCCACTTAGGATTTTGCTTGTGATTGGCTAAGCAGCACGTCACAGGGCTGACTTGCCAATCACACAGTAACACTACTCTGTCCCCACTTTGATAACGGGAAACAGTTTGACCTCTCTAGCAAGTGAGGGAGCCTAAAGCTCAGATTAGATGGGGACTGGCTCTCTTAGCCATAACGCTTGGCCTGTGCATTGGATAGTTCATCATTTCCAAGCTAGGAAAAGAAGAGGGAAGGAAGGCAGTCTATAGCATTTCCACTCAAAACAGTGGTCTGCAAATCAGCAGCACTTGACATCGCCTGGAAACTTATTAGAAATGGAAACTCTCTGCCCTCACGCTAGACCTACTGAACAAGCTTCAGATGCACCATGCTAGAACTCTTGGGAGTGACGGGCTTCCAGGAACCACCTGAAAGCGTCAGGGAGCCCTCGCATGACTCTCAGGAAACATTACCGCCCCCAGCAACAAGTAGTCAGCACCAGTCACAGGTCCTGGTGACCACAGGCCCCGCAAAGCTGCTCCAAACTGTGAATCAACAATTCCTGACCCAGCATTCTATTTTTATTTTTAAGTGCAGTGAGAGGAGAAGGAATGAGAGGGGCAGGGAGGGATAAGCAAGCACTCTTTACCTTCTGTTCAGCATAAAACCAGGCCCACCAAACAACAAGGGAAAAAGCAGTGATGGAGCACCAAACAGCTTGTGATGAGCGCTAAGAAAGGCTGAGGGAAGCACCTTTTCTCCTTTAGAGGCTCTAACCCACACTTCACCCTGCGCTGGGGCCAACTCTGGAGCCGGGGTGGGGTGGTTGCTGATTTGGAACAGGAATTTCTTTCACAGATGAAGTTTATAAAAAGTAACAATAACTTCTGAGCTACTTGTATAAAGGATGCTTTTTTTAAAAAAAAAAAAATTCAATTTTATCCACAGTCACATACTGTAGATGAGATGCCTTTCTTGCCTCTCAAAACACATCAAGAAGAAACCCACACAGGTTGTTTTGTTGTTGGCTATCGTTCTTAAGTGCTGCTGGGGCAGTGATTCGATTTCGAATGCAATAGTTAGAGATGCAAACTTATTTTCGCTCTGTGCATACACATCTCCTAACGTTCCAAACACTAAGAAATGATTAAAACCCCCCTCTTCTAAACTTGGCTCATTAAAGGCAATCTTCCTGCTAAGTGCTGAACTTGAACTGCTTTGAAGCTTGATGAAAACAAAGGTCAAACTGTTTTACTTCCGTCTTAAGGATTTAGGGAAAACAAACTTCCGTGAGGGCAAGAGGTGGAGGAGCTGAATGAGCTCTGCGAATTACCATTCCAAGTGACTCAAGAGAACAGCAGTCCACCTATTTGCTGGCTCCCCGTCTCATCAGCCCTTCCCTTCAAATCTCTTCACATTTGCATTGTTCATGTAAAATGAGTCAGGGAATGCAAAAATTAAGGGTCTCATAGCAACTGCGAACAATCCCACACTGTACATAAGCAATATTGGCAATTACTAACTGGGCCGCTGCTAAAGGTGAACCCTTAATATACCTCATGTGTGAAGTGGGCGAACCAGCATTCCAATACAATCTGAAACTTATGTATTTCTCAAGTTCTGTGTTTAAATCTGTAGCTTTAAAAAATGAGCATGTGAAGAAGAGAAACAAATCCCAGACAAAGCCAGTGCTCTGCACAATGAATTTATAATCTCACCAAGAAGACCAGGAACAGAAGACAGTTGGGCCATGTAGGGGCCCAGATCCCACATGAATATCTGGGAGGCATCTGAGTAAAAGGGGTACCCCAAACAAGTAGCTTTCCCCAAAGAAGCTGGTAAGACAGTTTAACAGTTTTCTGACTCCTCTCTGATGTTATCCCAGAAGCCTTTGGTCCTCATCTCATTAGGGCCCTAAATTTCATTAGGGCCTAACTGCTCTTCTGAGAACTGGATCGATGGCATTACCATTATCCCTTGGCCAGCTCACCTTTGAGCTCAGGATACTTTAAAACCAAGCTCTGCCATCCAGTTAGAATGTTTATCTGATGAACTGAGGGAAAACACTGGCTGTCTTCTAAGCTGTCGTCTCCTACTCATACAGATCACATTTATCAGGGCAAAAATTCAATCAACTCAATTTACTGATCAGATGACTTGATTTTAAACTCAAAATGTAAGAGTAAAGGAAAGAGTTCGTAAGATCATGGCATTTTAGAGCTTGAAAGAATGGCTGCTTATCGTGTACTGTAATCCAAGGCCACATAGCTAGGACCATATCCCAGAGTTAACAACTGTGGCCAGTCTATAAAATACAGCTAATCAGTCAGAGAAGGGGTGGACACCTGTGTGAGCCTGGTTGGAGGCTATACAGGAGCAGGAGTCTGGGAAGAAACAAGACCTCTCAATTTCTCATCCAGTGAACTTTCTAGTATTAACTTTCCTTTAATATATTTCAAACTAACCTTTCACCTATTTTATTCCCCTATAATTAGGCTCCCTAACCCCACTCTACCAGGCTGAACGCTTCCCGCTGCACTGAAAGGTTACCATCTTGATGAAGTTCTCTCAAGGATAATGGAAAGCAATGGGGACAAAATGCTCGACTATGAAGTACAAATGCTAATAACAAGGATATCATTAATTGTGACAATTCTTGCTGTTATAAAACGAAGGCCACTAACCAATAAATGAAAAAAACAGAAACTAGTAAATTTGAAAGAGACAATGCAGACATGTATATGTACTAACACAGTATTCATTTAAGTGAGAATTCAGAAAGATGATGGTGAAGTGTCTGCAGAAAATCAAGTATGATAAGGATGTGCAATGTTGAAAAAAAAAAGGGAGTCTTTCTTTTAAAATTCTGTGCCATAAAAAGAAAATTAACACAGCAACAACAACAACTAAAATTCTTTGCCATGAAACCTGAGGCAAACGGTCAGGGCTCTCGAATGACTTATGCTTTTCTAGGGAAGCACCAGCCTGGAGCATCTGCTTCCCACAGTGTCTGCAGTTGGCAGCTGGTGAGAACTCAGGTAAACTTAAGAGTTTGTCAAGAAATCACTGATGTTCTTAGAGCACCTTTAAAAAAACAGAAGCCAAACAGGCTTGGAGGTATATATGAATGAATCCTTTTGCTTTAATTCGATCCATCATTTACTGAAGTCTGAACAGAAGTGAGATCATAAAGCCCTGATCACTTCTAGGGATAGCATGAAAACGTGACAGCAAATGGAAAGGCAGGCGGAGGTGGGCAGTTCCCAGAGGCTCCCAGACGGGGCTCTAAACCACCGCATGCACCACTGCACACACTACTACTTCCAGGTTCTCTCCCCTCTGGAAACATCTGGGCCTACAGAACCCCAAAGATGCTGCAATGTTCTCTTTTGAACCAAAAAAATCCTCTGGCCTAACACGAGCCTGAATGCTGAACAGAGCAATTGGAAGAGGGAGTTCCGTGGAAAAACCTGGATGTACAGCTGTCGCAGCTCACCTTCCAAACCAGGCAATACCATGGTAGCCGCTAGGGAAAAGTTTGGTAACCACACACATTTTCTTCTTAAGTATATTCAATAAGGGATGGGGGAATTATTTTATGCTGTTTGCAGATGCGAAAGGCTATCTGGTAAAACACTTCTGATTCTAAAAATACATCGATAGCAAATGGGGCAATATGTTAAATTCAATAAAGGGAAACAAAAGTTCTTTCTACTATTTTTGTGACATTCCTGTAAATTTGATATTATTCCAAAATAAAAGGTTAGAAGAATTATGTTTTTAAAATCCCAACAACTTATAATGCTTAAATGCTGTCTATCCTGGGACATTTAATCACTGTAATCACTATACTCTGAAAGGTATCAGATGCAGCCGTCAGCCCTGGGAACCTGAGCAGGTATTCCCCAGAGGAAGGCTGTGAATCGGCATGTTCACATCTCAACGCCAGTTCTATGCATTATTTCTCAAAACTCTGCTACTCAAGGTAGTAGGTTTAACCCTTTTAACTCCAACTTAAACAGGAGGGTTCCCAGGTGGTCAGCAAATATTCTGCCCCTCTAACCTTTTCTAAGCTAAACTTGAATATCACTAAGACTAGGCAAGTTGCTTGGCCTTTTATTTTATTAGTAAAGCAACTGAATAATTTATAAGGGTTGCATAGGGCCCATTAGAAGTGCTAGAGCAGTAATAATTGACTTAGGACATTGCTTATTCAGGACTCAAGTTTAATTTGTCCATAATGCCCAGCTCATAAACCCATCCCACAGGTCTGACACGGCCTCTCCTTCACAACCCATGTCCTAGCCATGCTCTCACCTGAGATCTGTTCCTACTGATGCCATCTGTGGGGCCAAAGACCAAATCCAAACTCTGAAACAACTGACATCTCATACCCACATTGCTACAATTCCTAAAGAGGGTCACTACCACTGCCCACGTCTTAGGCTTTGCTTTTGGTCATCCCCAAAGAAAGGCAGCACCAGCGAATTCCCAGCCAAGCAGAGAGCGTCGGCAGATACAATGAATGGAGGGAAGACGAGAAGTAGAAGAGGTAAGACCTTGGTAACAGTATTTTCAATGTCAATTTGGGTATTGCATTCTAAATAATATCAGACCAAGAAAATGTACTCTGCTTTTATTTAGCAAGCTAATTAACCTTCCTAAGCCTCAGTTTTCTCAGCTATGAACAAGGGATGGTAATGGTATCCACCTAATCAGGCTATGGATTAAATGAGTTAAGCCACAGTATATAATACTCATTAAGTAAAAGCTGTTATTGTTAAGAGATTCAGATCTGGAAAGAGATCTAGACCGAATGCAATCCTCTCTACAAAGAAGTCCAAAGCCCAGAGAGGCTGGCGACCGCAGGAATAGCTTTAAGCTCTGATCGGTCTGTTCACCAGTTCAGGGCTGCTGTGGTGAGGCTTTCTCCATGGGAACAGGGTTGTTATTCTGCTTTCTAAATTTTAAAATAGGCAAAACATCAGCCCAGACTCAGTGTTCATTATTCATCAAGAATTATCTAGTGAATGCTGACTCTGGGTCAGGCACTACTCCAGGGCTCAGCAGTGACAAGAGAGACAAGGTCCCTGCCTTCAAGCACCTTACGTTCTGTTGATGCAAAGAACAAATAACAATAAAAATAAATAAACTAGATAATTCAGATAGTGGCAAGTACTATAAAGAAAATGAAGAGGTGACACGAGAACACGATGGTGGAGGTTGGGAGGGTGGAGTCTCTAATTGTGTTCATGCGGCTCCTTTGCAGTTTACTCTCTAGGAAGATGGCTGTAACAGTGTTTTCAGTGAACACATACATGAATATGCATGGCTACATGTGATAAAGAATTAAACAAAGAGGCATCACCCTCTCAAAATTTCACTTGGGCAATCACATCAGAGACGAACAAAGGAACAATCAATGACTTTATTGGAATGTAACTTTTTGGGTCTTTGGTCTTACCTCCCCAGCTAATCTGGTACTGATGAGTGGTGACGGCAAAAGGACACCAGGGTTCGTGTCACTCTCAGGTGACTCCATGTCTCTGCCCTCTGGAGGCTGGATTCTTAGCCCTTGGTATCTATCTGTGTGCCCCAAGAACCAGTTCAGGGGATCAAAGAGCAATTGTTAATGTCTCCATTTAAGCCAATTGAGGGCGGGACGGCGGCAGAGGCAGGCCACTCACCCCTCCATTTAGTCAGCCTCCCCCACAATGGGACTATTGAGCAAGCCCACAATGGAGTGCTGGGAAGAAAGGCCAAAGGAAAGTGCACAGAGCCCGTTCGCACATACTTGGTCATTCATCACTAGGCAAGTGCCAATATCTGGGAACAGCTATCTCAATTTCTGCAAATCCTCCAACCCGCAACAGCTGCTAGTGACTCTGGTAGCCGGCTCTGCTGCTTATGCGAGTTTGCAATCCCCAGCCCTGGCCCGGAGCCAAGTCGACATTGCTTAGGTTAGAGACACACTGGCTGCCTCGAGCAGCAACAATGGACTTCACAGCTTATAAAGCAGCTTACAAAGAGCCCCCGTGTGTTTCAAAAAGCACTTCAGATAGCCGGTGAGAGAAGCTATCTGCACAAACGCATTCAAGCAGTTTATTCCTAACCCACTTAATTCAAGGTTTCTGTTGGAAGCCAACATAGTGGAGGAGGATGCAGGGAACTGCGAGAGGGCTTGATGGCCCGGCAGCTGGGAAGCGCATCACCCCACGTCTCCTCCTCTGGAGCGCCAGGCTCAGCAGGACGAGGAAGGACTGGCAGCCATCAGCCCTTCACCTCGGTGACAAATGTAATGACAAAATGAAAGATAGTCTGTGGGATTCCTCAGCTCTAAATTTAGTGAAACGTTCGTCTCGACTGCTTCCATTAGCATCGTTAGGTAGCATTTATAAATGTGACTGAATGAACCCTCTGAGAACCATCGAGATACCTGCCACATCCAGCCCAGACGCGCCTTCATCTGACCACACCAGCGATGCCAGCCAACTTTGTCTTGCTCTGCCTCACCACTCCAAGGTCTTCCGGGACCCAATCATCTCCTCCATGATATCTATGCTTGACTTGTTACGCACAATTTAGTTTCTGGAGAACAATTTTGCCAGGTAATAAGCAGAGACCAAAAGAGGCTAGAGCCTAGAGAAAAACACAGACTCAGGCTCAAAGGCTGTGTGTGAAGCCCATGCTCACAGATGCTGAGGGCACGGTGAACACAGATGTGCAAACACAGACCATTCCCATGAAAGGAACGAGGAAGCAACGGTTCTTGATCAATTCTATCTCGCCCATCAGCTTTTCAGAAGTACTTCATGAGTGCTTTCACTTATGAAAAATGAGCTAATGTAGCATTGTGAGGTGGAACTATCCCTGAACTCCTAGATGTTTCAATGGAAGGACCTCTCACAGGACTACAGACTCCTTTTGGAGATCTGGTTACAAAGTTTGAAGTACTTGGTGTGGGTTTCTAAAGACTGAATCAGCAGATTCCAGGGCAAGAAATTTTCATATGACTAACAGAAGCAAAGGAAATATCTAGAGCTGTATTGAATGTGAAGTTCGATTTGGGACTGTTGGAGTGATCACATATTGAAGGGAAAAAGGTTACCGACCCTCTAGCACCCATTCCAATGGGTGAGACCTATTCACTACGGGAATGAGGCGTGAGTGTGGGCTATGGCAGCGTTTACTGTGAGGCCAAGCTTAGGAAGCCAGTGTCTGGTGAGGCAAAAAATGGGTCAACATAAGAGTAGGCTTAGAATGCTGTTACATGTCATTTCTTTTATTATCGTATGAAATGCCATGTGTGGCAATGACACACCTTAATGGTATCAGGTTCTCAACATATCATCTGTATTGGACCATGAGCCTTAAATGCAACTTTGCATTAATAGTTATTCTAATAGCTCACCAGCAGAATGAGGACTGCAAGGGAGAAGAACTTTAGTAAGAAGAGGGAAAATAAAAATCGTTTATATCAATTATAGATTTTTTGCTTGCTTACCCAGAATGCACATGTACTATTTCCAGTGTGACATCCCTGGATTTTTTCATGATATGTTTTAAAAGTCAGAATTCATCAAGAGGAAAGGTCCCTGCCACAGGCCTCAGAGAATCAAAACCAGCACATCAGCATGCATGCAGACCTACCTACCAGAGCTCTGCTTTTTGCCCGAGTGTGCCGCCAGAAACCAGCCAAAGACTAGCTTGGGCAGAGCTGGGCTCATCTAGGGCTCCATTCCCAGGTTCATGATCCGTGACCGAGCATCTGACTTGGGTTGTTTGGATCTGGGTGCTGAAGTTACCATTCGCTAAGAGAATAGTTCCCTAATTGCTAACAACTCACACTGAAGAAGCCTACCTCTAATCAGTGTACCAGCTCCCTAAAGGCATACACTATTTCCTCTTTATCTACACAGCACCAGGAGATAACAGGAATAAATAACTGCTGAATAAAAAAAAAAAAAAAAAAAGTAACCGCTGACTAATCAACTATATATAAAAAAAAAAGACGTGAGAGCAAATACAAGCAAGAACAAGTAACTGTTACCATGTCTCCCCACCCACCAAATGGGAGGAGAAAAGTCCCTGCTCTCTTATCAAAGCAGACTGCCTACCAGGAGCGCCACGTGACAGCGAAAGATGGCTACTCCACATACTGTGCCTATCTTGGTATGAAGGTTTGTTCTGCCATTAGCACTTCCCAATCAGTAGCATTCACAAATAGGTCTAAACTTGGAAAAGAATTAAAAAAAAAAAAAGCCCTATCAAATAATGAAAATCAAGAGTAAAAGAGAAATACAGACTAAAATACCCCAGAGCCTGAGAAAAGTTATTTCTGCATTCCCTGCACACATAACATCATTCATGAAGAAGGCAGTGGTACAAATATAGCATAAATGTTGTCTGCTCTAGCTGGTAATTTAAAATGCAAATGCTAATGAGTGAACTGGTATATGAGTGGAGTTAATAATCACATGCCTAGCACAGGGGCTGCATCCAAAACACAGAGACAGACACCATGTTCCAATTTAAAAATAAAAACACCCAAATTAACCCTAGAAAAATCACTAACAGATGTACCAGATCTGAAAAAGAAGGCATACCAGGGCAGGAAAATGGAAACTTCTCTACCCATCATAGACCATCTAGTTTATTTTAATAGCTTCTGACATATAGTTAAGCATGGGAACAACTAGGGTTTATTCAGAACTGCTATTGGAAAGCATAAGTATAATAAGGAAAAACTTAATGAAGTCTTAAACAGAAAGTTTCTACAAAGCCCACTTGGGAGCCTATAAGCCAACATTGCAGGGAGCCATAGGTCCAGCAATCAAAGGCCACTGCAGAGATTGATTTTATCACAGGCTAAGGGTGGCTGAAAAAACCTCCACATTTACAAGGTCTGTACTAAGTGGGTAATTTAATTACATGGAGAAGAGCTCTAACGATGAAAAACATGACTGAGAGAGGACGTGGTTGTGTCTCAGAGCCTTCCAAATATGAAAAGAACTTCTGTTCGTTGTCCTCACTCCTAACAAGGTCTGTAATTGGCAGCCCTACATCGATTCTGGGACCAATACCACAACACCAAGAGCAAGGGCAACTCCCTGGGTGTCCTCAGAGTCCCTCACGCATGCCCACACTGTCACCTAGTATATTCTAATTCCTACATTAGTGCCATTCATTCAAAATTTATATAAAAAGCCAGGAAGAGACCGGCAAACCCAGCCTACTAGTTTGGGGAAGCCTTAGGAAAACTTTCTAAATGGAATCTAAGGTGAGCAAAGACATGAGGTTTGGGGCACAGACACTTTTTCAATGATGAGGAACTATTATTATTTTTTAAATCCAGTCATATCTCTGTTTGAAAGAGGGATTGAAGAGGTGGTTCCCATAGTAACCAAGATTAGCCTTCCAGCAGTGTGCACTGTTCACCCAGCGCTGTCCATTACGCAATTTTAAAGCATTTCCATTTACACCCCCCCTCCTGCACCCAGGTCCTGCCACTTTATGCCTTTAGGCTGGTCAGACAAACAGACACCCCCCTGGGCAGGGGCCAAGTGGTCAGACGCCTGGTCCTGGAGGATGCTGTTTACCACCACTGCGACTAAATGGTTGCTGGGAAATGCCAATAGGTTGACAAGATGACACTGAAAAATCAACACTGAAATACATTTTTCTAGGAAAACCACAGGACAGGATTAGAACTGAGGCATCTGGGCACAACCAAGGCCAGGTGCTGGGACTGGACACACTCCAGCAGAGAGGGCCATCAGACTGCTGTGAGCTTCTCATCCCCCCCTCCCCGTGCCCACCAGTTGGAAGGTATCCTAGATAACTGCTAATAGACTCAGAAAGAACCTTAAAATAGCGGGAAGGAGAAGGAAAGAAAAGGAACCTTGGGGAAACGCCCAGAGGTCGAACCCGCAGAATCACACTCTCCTGGCTCTTATCATCTCCGCACAGAACAGGCCTGATCCTGCGCAGGACAGCTTTCCTTGTCTCATCTTTATTAAAGCTCCAAAGAAGCAAGAGTCAAACACCATGGGAAACGGCAGAAGTCAGAGCACTTAGGAGGCAAGGAGTCTTTTCACTTAACTTTGACCTATCCGTTCAGAGGCAATCGATAGGCTTATCATGCAAGAGCTGAGGATAAATCAACATCTTTCTTTTTCTTGGCACAGAAAACCCAACTGAGATGGTGAGTGCTAAACAGCCCCATCAGGAGGAGGCACCATCCTCTGCAGACTCCCCATTAAAGGTGGTACGGCCACTAGGACTCTCTCCCCCCGTTGGACAGGCTGGCACAGAACTGCCATCAGGGCCTTGCTGTCTCCCTCACCTCTAAGAAGTCTCACCAGCACACCAAGATAAGCAGGCCTGTCTAACAGAAATTAACTAAGAAGCAGGACAGCAAGATTTTACCTTTAAATTTCCTAGCTCCAAGGTCTGTGACGGCCATTAAACCATGCTGAACAAATATTATATTCATTGATGTCTTTATTTCTTACTCTGTCTCATTCAGAAAAATATTTGAAATAGTTACTGAAGCAATCGAATCTCTGCCCCTTCTACCCTAAAATACTACCGCTTGAGTCCTACCACTGAGCCTACTGGCATTTAGGTCTCTTACCATGCAGGTCACTCTCCTCTGAGCCCTCTGCAGGGTGCCGATGTCTGTCTGTCCTGAGGGTGGGCCTCAGACAGAATATCAGACTCCAGGCCTGCTCTAACCCATGCTGAGCTGGCACGAGGCCCCACCCTTTCTGGATCCTGTACTTCTGGGTTATGGACTTGGACTGTATCCTTTCTGATGGTATCACAGTATTTATTGATGTTTTATAAAGATCTGAGTTGTATTAATTTGTATGCTATTTAAGGCATGTTTCTCCTACTCTTACCCAGCTCAAAAACATATTTTTTCCTTCCTGTCTATACATTCTTTACTTCAGTAAACACAACTACTTTGCTTGAAAGCGGGAACTCTATCATGTGTTTCTACATTCCTAGCACAGTACCTAGTAAAAAGAAAATAAACTATTAAATAGCCATGCAACTGAATGACCCACATGCATGATGAGGCTCATTCTGGGGATGAGTCACGACCTAAAGATGGGAGATAGTCACGCTCCACGTGGCCAGTGGGTGATGGAACGGTATGCCTGTGGACAGGCGCTGAGGGCGGAGCACTGGCACCGGATGGCAGGACAGGTGAGGTTTACACGACCATGCGAAAGCAGAGAGGACAATGATTATGAGTGCCTCATTTCTTGTAGGCAACTCTTCCTCAGAACTAACGACAATGGCTCAATTGTTTTGCCTACAAATCACACCCAGCCTGCAAAAAGAAAACGTTTCGGGTCTCCTTGGCTCCTTAAATGCCATTGCCCCTGGAAAGTCTTTTCCATTCCCCAATTAATTGTTCTTTTCTCTGCATTTTCATAACGTAGCATATACTTTTCATAACTCCTTCCTATGTTTCCTTCTTCAGTTTTTCATATAGTTGTCGACACTAGATGAAAAGCTATTCAAGAAAGCGGAAACTATCTCATTAATTCATATATCATCCATCTTTTATCAAAGACTGCTTTCTTATAGCAGGTTTGCAAAAATCTCGGCCTAATTAGAAAAGACTCCTCAGACCTGTTTATTGTGCTAATGCCTACAAGTGACACTCCAGGATCTCCCGACAAGGACATAATTTGTCTAATTCATGTAATGATATCTTTAACAGCAAAGAACTAGTGCAACCCTGGCAAAGCCTCATGTCAAGTTGCCCATTTCCAGTAATGGGGCCCAAGTAGGCGGTGGAGATAGACTCAAACTGGGAAGTCCCAAGAGAAAGAACACCCCACTTTACAAATATCCATTAAGTTGCAATTCAATTAAAGCATCTGAAAGGAATTCATAAGTATCAGCAGCCCCTGTAATTGCTTAATTAAGGATAGAAGCCCAGCAAACACAACCACAGTAACAGCCTGATTCATTAGCAACTCTGTGCTAGCAGAATGGGATTTCTCACTTATACAATGGCTTTAATAGTTTAATTTGGGTAGGCACTGGTAATGAATGGGGACCCGCCATTCCTGGGGCCAGAGGATGAGGAGGATATTCCTGTTACCTTCCCTCTCCTCTCTCATTAGAAGTTTTCAGTTTATTGAAATAGGCAGCCGATATTCCTACAGGATGGAGACAAAAGGACAGAGGAAATGAAGTTACCTCATTCAAAGTTATTCAGGGAGGAAGGGCACACAGCAGAACTTTCAGTTCACCGTCCACATATCCACCACGAACCTTTGTCAAATCCCATATGGCTATCCCCTTTTCTCAGAGCCTCTCTCATGATCACGCAGCTCCAAAGGAGAGCTGTCATCAGAGAACAAAATACTGGAAAATGCCAAAGGGCAGGCAGAGGAAGTCTTGTTTCATACGACTAGGTAACTGGTTAATTATAAGTCACCTGCTGCGATGTGTGCAGGAACCCCTGCCAGGTGGCTCTACCATGAGTTCCACGTAAGGTGACTGATGTTCACTTTCCCCACCCCAAACCTGCTTCCGCCCACGTGCCTCAGTATCCCTTCAGACAAAAACAAAACAAAACAAAACAACTAAGTAAAATGAACACACATGACAAGTGAAAGTAAACTCAAAATAAAGACTGCTGGTAAACTGTTTTCATTCTAACGGATGGAAATGTGTGGTGCTCACTAAATGCTCGATGAGAAAAAATACTGCTTTTAAACAAACACAGGCTGCCTGGAATCCTGACTTCCGCTCACTCAGGACAAGACCTGCCCAACTGCCTCCAAGACTGCGGTAAATATGCGCAGGAGCAGGCCGCGGCAGCAGGCGGTGGGACCTTGAACAGTCTCAGTTCTCATGGTGTAAGGTCCACCTGCTCATCGACCAGACCTAAGCCAGGTGCTCAGAGGACTAAAGGGCAAGAGGCTTCAGGAGGCGCTAACCTGTTAGCTACAGCTGACACTGCCCAGCCCCACCTGCCATCCCATCTGACTGAGCAATCATTCCACGGACAGGGGTGCAGGAACCGTGACAGTGAGGCCAGCTGGCTCGGGCCAAATGCCACTCCCTATCAAGCTGTGGGCCGTCTGCCCCAAAAAGGCCACATAAAAATGGAAAGTGTCCACCCCACCTTGAAGTCCAGAGGGCTCTCCAAAAGGCTGGAATTAATGAGAGCAGCACATATGGGACTGATGAACAATTATCCTGACTTTCCCTTTGAGAATCGCAACCCCAACTCTCTCCTGGCTGCAGAAACATCATTTCCAGCAGAACGCCATTTTTACATGGTGTGGAGAGCATCCCATGAAGAGCTGCAAAGCTGTGCCTGAGGGTCACTGTCCAGGTGATCAACGCAACAGGAACACTGCGCTGGTGTCTCCACTCACTTCAGCTTTGTGGGTGGTCTCAGAGAACCAGGGGCCCTTCACTGCACCCACGTTCTCCACCCATCATTCACTCCATCTCCACTAAGTCTCTCCTCTATTAATCATTTCCCTCCATCCTTTCTTAGTGCCTCCTCCTCAGGAATCAGACCAGGAACTCTCACGTTCCCTGTGATGTTTTCTCACTCCATCTTTTTTATATTCTCATTTGCCAAGAAGACTCTGTTGAGTTTTATGTTCTGTAATTGGTATTATGAAAACAATGAGAATATTGAATAGCTTTTCCAACTATATATGCCACGTTCTGTTTCAGTCTTGAAGAAGAAGTACAATTATTAAAGTACTCCGGTGCTGACATCCTTAGAATGTTACCTTGACCCTGTAGCTTTCACTTTCTGCATTCCTTTTCCATTCTGTTCAAGTTTTGTGAAGAGCAGTCTATTTTTAATTCTGTTCCTTATTTCTCACATTTATCCCCCAACTGCCTATAATCTGCCTTTGGCTCAATCAACTCTGATGAAATTGCACTGACAAAGGTCCTGTATGACTTACTAATTGATAAATAAAAAAATAACTTCATAATTTTTACCTACTTGATCTTTTAGGTAAAATCTCACGCTGCTACCTGCCCTTGGCTTCCAGAAGACCACTCTCTTGGGTTCTCTTCCCAACCCTCCGACCACTCTCCACTCATGTATGAATGCTTAGGCTATGCCTCACAGGTTGGAAATTTCCAGGGTGTATATTCCTCTTAAATTGGTGCTGTAGGCCCTGAAACTGCTTTAATTATTGCCTTTATGCTGATGGCTCCTCCACATAAGAATCTGCCTAGGCCCCTCTGCTGAACTAACCATCCCCATGGATATCTCAAATATTACTTGTCTAAAATCAAACTAATGATCTCTTCCTAAAACCTGCTGTTACTTTCGTGTTGCCCTTGGACGCCACACGCTGCCCAACCCAACCACTCAAGCCTGGATGATGGCTTACTTTCTCTCCTATACGTCAACATCATCTCCCATCCCCGACCAAAAAAATCAGTCACTCCCCAAATTATCAAGGCTTCCTCCTAAATACTTTTCCATCTCTTCTCTTCCCCACTGCCAGATTTCAGGCCTCTGTCCCTCTTGCCTCTTAACTGCTCTCCCAACCCCCAGCCTCATTTAGTCCTATGTATCAACCAAAATGAACTTTCTCAACCCAGGAAGACCAGCTTCTGTCTGCATTTCCAGCCCATCCTGCCACCCCTCTCCTCGCTGTTTGTCCTCCACTGATACCAAAGGGTTCGAGGTTGCCTGGACAGATCAGGATGCATCCTACAGCTCTGTACATGCAGTGATCTTGACCTAGAGCCTTCCCCTCCAGCGCCTCCTTCCCCTACTTTATTTGTCCTTAAAAACACAGCTCAGATAGCAGATCCTCAGGGAGGCAGTCCCTGGTCCCCAGCTAAGTAACCAATCATTCCCTTTGTGTTGCTTCTGTGCCTTGTAAATGACTGTTATTTCAACTAGTGCCTAACACCGCAGTCTGTTCACATGTCCGTCTTCTCCCTAGTTTCCTGAGGCCAGGGACCCGGCTGCATGGGACAAGGCAGAATTCCTGCCCCGAACCTCAAAGGGAAAAGCTAGTGGCCTTCCTTTCAGTGAGCCTGTCCATCAGGAGACCAGACGCACCTCTGCATCGTTTATTCCCATAGATAGGAGATAACTACGGCTCTACCATGGTGACTCTCACCTACGGCCATTCCACACAAGAGTTAAGAAAAGTTCTAGTTATAAACTCACAGTCTTTGTGAGGGGATGAGGCAGAAAATATGTGTGCTGATCACTTACTTTATGGCAGGCTTTCTCTGAACCTTTTCTCATCTCACTAAACTCACACAACAACGCTGAGAAACAGGATACTCTTCCCAGTTAACAAACATAAACTGAGGCTTGTAATGGGTAAACAGCCTCCCTAAGTCCCTACCTGGGCAGAGCAGAGCCATGACTCAAACTGGGTTTGCTTTCTCCTACGACTTTTCAGTGTCCTGTGTCCTCGCCAGCTTTCTGAAGAAACCAGATGATGCACAATATGACCACATATAGTATGGCAGAAGACAAATGTAAAAGCTTACAATTTTATCATGTATTTGCTTCTGTAATCTATCTTTCAGAATGTAAGTGAACTCGGGCAATGCCTTCTGAATTGCTAAGCTGAGAATAATGCCAAGGACACCGAGGAACTGGCTGACGCCGATCTGAGTGATCAGACTGCCGTGTTTAAGTTAGGCACGACCAGAAGGCGCCTGCAGGAGAACCCTCGCCAAACTCAGTCCAAAGCCACAACCGGCTCCATTCAGGTAGTTGTGAATATAGCAGCCGGAACTACAATGTTCTCTTTCCCCTGCAGATCTGTGGTTAAGTTTCCCTGAAAAAAGGAATACTACTGTTTCTCTTTCACATCTCTGGATGAAGCTCTACAATGCCAACGAAAGACGCTTTTGTTTTGCAGGTACAGAGCAAAAGATGAGATGAGTATAAACCTCAAACTCTAACAAGGAGTGACTACTAAGAAACGTCTGAGCTATGGAGACCTTAAGGGCACCAATGGCAGCAAGAAAGGACTCTCACACGAGGCTATGCTACCCCTGCGTTTACAATCACTCCTACTTGCAGAGACACCAGCAGCACAGCCCTCACTGAGGTGTGGATTTGTGGTAGACTTTCTTTTCTATACCTGCCCCTGAGCCCCATGCAAGGCTGCAGTCAGTCCCTTCAGGAAGCACATAGAGCTGTGCAGTGACCACTAATTCCTGGGACCAGAGCCGCCCAGCAGCAGTGAGCCTCAAGGTCCTAGTCACCTGCTGGGTGAGTGATTTATCTCACATAACAAATCCATTTAGTGGGGCCTCAGGGCAACCCTCCGCCTGAGAAGTTATCAGTGTCAGGCGGATTACATCCGGCAGGGACAACAAACATGGCCTGTTTTTTCTCCCTCATGGCAAGTTCTATTCAGGACTCTAGGAGAAGAATTCCTGAGGTGATAGGAACCACAGAAAGGCAGCTTGCCTCAGAGACACAGCAGAGCACTTCCTTGGTGAGCCAGCAACTGTTCTTGTGTGTCTGACTGAGGTGGGGTGCAGGGTCCCAAAACGAAATGACACTTTCTCCCAAAAACCAGGTTCCTTCAGAGTCCTAACCCAGACTAAATAACAATTATTTGCCAGCAAGGAAGAAACAAAGACATGTATGTGCTCCTTGAATGATAAACATAAGCTGGTCAAAGAGGCTGGCTTGTGAAATAGTAAGATGCTAGAAAGGATGAGCTAAGCAAGATGCACATTGGTCAGCAAAGAAAGGCCGGCCCAAGCGAGCCAGCCCTATTGAGGCAGACAAATACAACAGACACGGAGCCCGTGAAGAAATGTCATGTCGGTGGTTTCATCAAGGATTTGGAGCCTAATGGCACCTGAAAAGAATGGAAGAGAGACTACCGGCACTGCCTGGGAGCCACAGGGCAGGGTGTCCTTGCTCTGTGCCTGCCCATGGCTGACATGGCAGGGGTGGTCTGTCCCAAACGGGGAATGCCAACTACAGGAAGTCCATCAATAACATTTCTGTGTCTGGAATTGCCTCTCAGGCTGTATGAGGACATGTGCTGTCTTTTAAGCTACTCCATTCCTACGCCCTGTGCTTGGTGCGCAGGAGGAACAGGAAGAGGGCTCGGTCTGGGTCTCGAGTGACAGGGGGACTAAATTGAGAAATTCTGTCTCAGTTAGAGAGGAAAGCACCGAGACAGGCACCAGGTCCTCCCTCAGACACAGGAAAGAAGGGCAGCGACCTCTGGGGACAATCTGCGCTTCAGGACAAATTTCCAGAGTAACATGTAACACAGAAGACTTACCTGCGAGCAAGAAGGTGATAAGGCAAGTTTCCTTTGGCAAATAGAGCTTGAGACGAGAGCCACTGAAGACATATTCCACCACAGCTTCAGAACGGCCAGCCCGCTGCAGGAAGGGCAAGAACTGCTTTGCTTTTTGGGTGTCCTGGTGGAGAAGAGAAGAAAGAATCCTTAGAAAAATAAGAGGATTCAGGTAATGTTTCTTTCTTTCTGGTTTAGGACAGTCTAGTAGACCACAGGAAGCTAGGCAAATAACCTTGTAAAATCAGACATTTCTAAAACCACAACATAGACCAGATCTCTACATGACCTCCATAGAATATGATTAATCAAAACTTTCCAGAACATTCTCATTGGCTCTGTTTCCTTCAGTTCACTTACTAAGCAATTAGTAGGTATACCTGTTAGGAAGGGGCTTTGAAATGAGCATTCTACCCCTCCTCTGGGACAGCAAAAAGAGCTCCTCTTCCTTCCTACATGAAGTGGAGAGAAGACCATACTAATTTTGTCTGGACAGTAAATGACAGTAAAATAGACCTTTCATTTTCAATAAGAAAGACGTTCCCCACAGGCTGTGTGGTCAAGCCACTGAAGCCCTTTTGCAGGGAACCCGAATGGCTCTTCGCCCATCTCCAGCAGGCTAGCGGATTCAGAGCTCACTGTTTCTTAACCGGAACAATGCAGCCTTACGGGGCACCAGCAGGGCCAGCCCTGCTCAGTGAGCTTCTCAGGCACGAGCCAGGACCTGGAATACCGCTCCTGTTCCCAGTCTGGGAAAACTGTGACAGCAGGACGTGCTCCGTGGGGGGCAGCTCCCCACCATGTCACCCTGAGTAATTACAGAGACAGTGAAAACATGAAACTGCAGAGCACTTTCTAAATTTCTTTCCTGCATCCACACAAAATGCAAGCATTCTAGCCTTAAGAGTACCAAATCATAGACATTTCAAACCTCAGAGCTCTGAGCTACAGAGGAGCTAAGAGCCTTCCAATCCTTTCAATCTCTCAAACTACTTAAGCAGATGACAGAGTAAGCAAGTATCAACATATCACATGGCATGTGCTGGGTAAGAGTCCCTGGATGTCAGGATTCCCGAGGTTTTCCGGGCAACAGCAGGCTCTGCAATTTCCTGCCGCCTGCGACAGAAGCGGTCTGCACTCTGCCACACTCTTCCTTGCGAACTCCACTCCTAGCAACAGAGCTACTGTATCTAAATTAATGCACATTAGATAATAAAAATTTAACAAGCCATCAAGTATTTGAGAGTCTTCAGAGCAGTCGAAGGGGCTCTGCTCATTCAGAAACAGTGAGGTAGGCTGCTGAAAATAATATTTATAGTAATGAGATTCATCCTTCTCTTCAAACAGATTCTCAGAGAAGAGGGGAGACAGGCATCCGTTCTCTGTGTCTCTGATGGCACACTGCTAAAAGGTAATGGCACAACGAGCTTCAATGGATGGGAAACTCCCTTCCACGAACACTTAAGCAACATGTGTCCCATTGTACATACAGCAGGAAAGGCCTTTCTGGCAGCTGGGCTAACGTCCCGAACCGTCAAGCAAGACAAATGCTTCATGGGAAAGAAAGCACTACCTGATTAAAACCCTTCTGCCATACTAATCTAAGTCTGGGGCATTATTCATGAGCTGAGCTGGTAAGTCAACAATTATTATCAAATTGATTGATTACTGCAAATCATGAGGCAACTCAGTGTCTCTGAAGAGAAGGCCTTTTCCCTTGAGACTGCAATAATCTATAATTTTCAGAAACAGACTTTTGCTCATCGTTGTCTGTTAGATGCATTTATCAGAAAAAACAAAGTGCACACACACAGAGGTAGGCCTTTAATGTTAATACTAAAAAGAGGTTGGGCCCTGGCCGGTTGGCTCAGCGGTAGAGCGTAGGCCTGGCGTGCGGGGGACCCGGGTTCGATTCCCGGCCAGGGCACATAGGAGAAGCACCCATTTGCTTCTCCACCCCCCCCCTCCTTCCTCTCTGTCTCTCTCTTCCCCTCCCGCAGCGGAGGCTCCACTGGAGCAAAGATGGCCCGGGCGCTGGGGATGGCTCCTTGGCCTCTCTGCCCCAGGCGCTAGAGTGGCTCTGGTCGAGGCAGAGCGACGCCCCGGAGGGGCAGAGCATCGCCCCCTGGTGGGCAGAGCTTCGCCCCTGGTGGGCGTGCCGGGTGGATTCCAGTCGGGCGCATGCGGGAGTCTGTCTCTCTCTCCCCGTTTCCAGCTTCAGAAAAAATACAATAAAAAAATAAAATAAAATAAAATAAAATAAAATAAAATAAAATAAAATAAAATAAAATAAAATAAAAAGAGGTTGTACCAGACTCATCCTATTTTCCTAAATGATTACCTGAGAGATACCACTGACTCTTGATTGACATGGGTTTGAACTGCATGGATCCACTTACACACAAGTTTTTTCAATAAATACATACAGTATTGTAAATGTATTTTTAATAACTTTTTTCTCTAGCTTACTTTATCCTAAAAGTAAGTATATAATACACAAAATATATGTTAACCGACTTTATATAATTGGTCAGTATTCTGGTCAACAGGGGCTATCAATAATTTGAGGGGAGTCAAAAATTATACTTAAGTTTTTAACTGCTCAGGGGTTCAGCCTCCTAACCAAGACATTATTCAAGGGTCAACTGTACTTAGAATAAGATCAAGGAGAAGCAAAGGTTAGCCATGTAAAAATAATAATAATAATACTAGTAATAAAAATCAAAACATGTTCCTGTCTCTTTTTAAATCTCAACCTACAACTTAACAGCACGACTCCAGAAACAACATATGGGAAGAGAGCAAAGAGAACCTGACACGCCATTGACTATGACAAAGATGAGAAGGGAAAGCCAATTGTGACAACTGAACGCATGAGAGTCAATTTTAAAGGGCTACGAGAACTGGCCGTGCTTATTTCCAGAGGAAATCTGTATGACAACACATGGACCTCCCCCGTCCTCTGGAGGTAGTGTTCCAAAGGCTTCGGGAAGACGATACATCTACAGGTCATCCATGCAGAGCAAGATGGAAATTTCACACACGTTGATAGGATGTGAGAAATCAAAAAATTCTTATAAAGCAGGAGGGGGAATGCATTCGGGGCAACACTAGATCTATGTAAACACAATAAATTAAAATTAAAAAACATTGAAAACAAAAAAATTCTTATAAAGTCAACTAAATTGAATGTAATCACCAAAAGATGTCAGCTCTTTCAAATTTCAGACACAGGAAGGAAATAATGTCTCTTTTCCTTACTATCCCAAGCACTTCCTTTGCTTGGCATGGTCCTTTTCAATATGGAAATTCTTGAAACCTTTAATATGTATGTCAGTGGCACAAATAAAAGATGGGTAAGGCCAACGACAATTCCTTTAGGTGATGTAGCCATAAGTCAGTCTCTGATAATTTAGATATGAAGATTATTCATCTTAAAAGTATTACTATAAAACTGACTGAATGTGGTTAGATGATTCACCTTCCAAAGGGCCTGTGCCAGTAGAGCAATGTGCTTCAGTCTCTTATATTCATTTCTATGGTTACAATACGAGGTAAGCAGGAGAAAAGTTGCTTATGAGAAACAGTATAACAGACTGATTTAGGCCCTACGGAGGAGTTGAAGACACGACGTGGATCTTAAGGATGATGGAAAAGTGATCAAGTTCCTATCATTAAAACCTTTTCAATTCCCTTCCAATAATCCTGAAGGAGGCCCTTCTGAGATGTAGTGAAACTTAAGACTTCTTTACATCTTTAAGACTGCAAAATGTATTTTATTTTTTTCCCCTTTAATTGAATTTATTGGGGTGGTACTGGTTAACAAAATTATGCCAGTTTCAGGTGCACAATTCTACAGCACATCATCTGTACACTGTATTGTGTGTTCACCACCCCAAGTCACGTCTCTGTCCACCAGCATTTACCCCTGTACCTTCTCCACCTCCTGCCACCTGGCTCCTCCAAGCAATTGCCACACTGTTGTGGGGGCATGCAGTTATACGTTTATTCATTTTATTTTATTAATTTTTTCTTGATTGTCACTGGGTAGATATTTAATTTGGATGGTCTTTTTTCCCCCTCAATTACAGTTGACATTCAATATTATTTTATATTAGTTTCAAGTATATAGCATAATGGTTAGACCATTATATATTGATATTATATTTAGATTTTTTAAAAATTAAATGCCTCTTTTAAGGGATAATACCAAGACTTACAACAGAACGCTCATTCATTTCATGGTAAGACTATTAACTGTGTGGTGCTTCTACTTCCAAGTCTAGCTGCAGAGCTGCTCTGCCCCAGGCCTGCCGCACTGGGGTGTATATTTACAGGTGGGCTGGGAGTGCACCTGCCGTAGTTACCTGCCACTATATTGGCTCAGGACATTGAGAATCTGAGTAGATAAATTAGCCACAGTTTTCTGCTTTCTGTACCAATCTTCCTCTCCACTGGTGTAAATAATCAAGAAGTAACTGTACTTTTGAGCAGATAGAGTCCTTCTGGTTACACCGGTAGTTTTCACATTACCTGTGCTCCACAACAAACCATACATAAGTATTTTCTGGGACTCTGAGAAAAGCTAATTTAAGGATACATTAGCTACATTTAACTTGCACTGTGCATGGCATCTCTTTAAGGAATGTTTCTGCTTCCTCAATGCACCTTGAAATTGAGAAAGTAATGATGCAACAAATATGCCCGGGGTGACTTCATTCCAGAGGGTGTTAATATCTATACCTCCAACTTCGAGGAGCAAGGTTCCGACTGACCCTGAAGACAGGCAGGACGGTCCGCAGAGTGCCCTTAATTTACACAGCTCCTCCTCTCCCCGCACTTCTGGCCTGTCAAGTCCAAACCTCTTTCAAATGTGGGCACGTGTGTCCGGCCTGAAAGAAACCCCTCAGTACTCAGACTGCAACTTCTCCCTGCAAACTATCTTGCGGTGTAAGCAAACATGTGTTTACAGTAATTTAGTATTATGGATTATCAAGTTAGGGAGAGTGGGGAAGTTTGAGGTGGGAGGGGGCTGAGCAGGGGAAGCAGGACCCTCGTATGGCAAGCACAGGACAGATGTCCTGAGAACACCACACACAGCCAGGCCATCTGCATCCCAGAAGAAAACCACTGACATAAAGCACAGCTCCGCGATCTCGGGAACACAGGTTCAGCCTTTTGGTTTGTACTAGATGTCAGCAAAATGAATGCTATGACTTTTTCCCAGGGAAAATACCCATTACAGTCGGCATTAACACAGTTAAGAAGACTGGTCAGAGGGAACAGCACAACACACAAAACAGCACAGGGAAGTGGCAATCACAGTAAACCTATTAGTTAACAATTAACCACTCAGGATTATCATGTGCAAGTCTCTGATGGGAACTGTTAATAATGAAACTCACTAATTAGTTCTCATCATCACAATCACTCTTTGATTAACATCACAGAAAAAAGAACTGACAACAAATACATGCAAAAGCTTATTATAGCACCATGGGACTCCTCCACCGGCACTCGGCATTCGGCATTTGGGAAACTGGGCTGGGAAGAGCATTGGTCCTGAAGAAGCTTCCTGGAGGCACAACCATGTCCTGCTGGCCACTCCAGCAAACTGCAAAGGGCTCTCTCCTGCAAGGGAGACTGTCCTATCTTTACAGGGCAGACACGAGGCGCAAGGACTCTGGAGCAAGCTGCTGACTGGGTCTGACTAAACTTAACAAAGAGGCAGCAAAATCTGTGAGTACAAGGGAACAGATACACAGGAAAGCAGGAGCGCAGAGCTCAGCACTAACTGCGAAGGACACGCGCTCTCTCATCTAGGGAGGATGGTGGTCGTTCATCGCCATAGTTACCTACCTCTCTGCAGGGCTCCCCAGACCAGGAGAATTACTTCTGCTGCTTTTTGGAAGATAAATCATAAGCAGGTCCCCCTACCCGAAGGCAAAACAGTCATCCATCACTCCACACTCTTCAAAACAGCCATCCATCACTCCACACTCTTCCTCCTGCTCACAGCCTGGGCTCTATGGCCCAAATGACATCTTCCTTCACAGAATGAGTTTCTGATTCTCCTTGAGGAACCAGCTGTACAGCAGATAATCTCTCAATATAAATGGGACTCTGGGGCGAACACTTGGGAACTGTCTTCAGCTCCAACAATACCATAAAGCACTAAAAAAAAAAATTGGGAACCAATCTTGTCTGTCTGGCTGTCAATGTTTTATGTTGAGGTATGATATGAGGGAGGGGTCAGGGGAGGGCAGAAGCTTCAGAGAGGTGCAAGTTTAACAAGAATGAGTGAACACGGGAGAGAACCCTAGAGAAAACATGGACTGGAAAACAAATCAAATTACAAAAAACCAAAAAAAAACCCAACAACAAAAAAAAAAGTACCGAAGCTAGGTCATCTATAACCTTTCGTTAAGTGCTGTCTGGGGTTCGCATTTCTGACAGTTTCCTGGGCTGCTGTCTGCACAGGGGAACTGGGACAGGGGCCCTGGGCTCTACCCCCGAGGGCACGGGTCAGGAGAACCAGCTGCAGAAGCCGCGTTGGCACATAGCCCTGGGCACGGGAGGCTGCCATCCTCTGTGGCGCCCTCAACACAGAACACAACCTTCTCTTTTCTTTCCTAACTATTCCTTTATGAATTAGTAAGGTCGGATGGCCTGGCTAAGCAGAGTTTCCAAGCCTGCAGATAAAGACAGACCGAAGGGCAGAAGGATATGGCATGGTCCGCTTCCCAAACAGGGAGAGGGAAGTTGCCCAGTGTCTCCATGCAAGTGTAGCTCCGTGTCCCAAATGTGGAGGAAAAACTTCTCTGCCATCAGACTTGAAAGAAGCCTAAATCTCCCACCACTTAAAGATTGGGCTTGCTCTCAGGAGCCCTGCAAAGAACAGGCATCTATAAATATTTTCATGTGCTTGGTCTTGCTCACCATCTATTTCCTTTTCACAAGGTAAGGTCCTAAAAAAACAAACAAAACCAGGACATGGAAAATGCTAAGGAAAGAGACACTTCTGTGTTTATAATGAAAATATACATAACAGCATTCTGACTGACAATCATGGCGGTCTAATGAGAAGAAAGTCAAGTCATGTTACAGAAACATTTTAGGGACCCCTAGAATATGGCCTGGAATTTACCTAAATTCACCCCAAACAGGAAATATCTTAAATGTACCTCATCAGGAGAATGAATCCACAAACTGTAGTATACTCACACAATGGAATATTACTCTGCAATGAAGAGAATACAGGCAACAACATGGATGAATTCAAATGCGTGCTTCTATTCACACGATTTTAGCAAGGGTTAAATAATAAGGACAGAAAACAGATCAGTGTTTGCCAGCGACTAGGGGAAGGGCTAGGGGTTGATTCCAAAGGGAACAGAATTCTGGGGGATAATACAATTCTATTCTCTTAACTGTGGTGACAGTTCCATAGATGCCATGGCTCTCAAAATGTCCACGTTTTACTACATATCAATTATGCCTAAAATTTAAAAATAAATTAAAAATTGGCCTGGGTAAGTAGATTATGTAATATTTTTATTTTTGGCTTAAGAAAACTTTTTTTTAGTCAACTAATTTATAAGTAGTTCAGAAAAAATTAATTCAAAATTACTCAGTAATCACGTTTTAGATATACTGCTTTAATTAACTATTCAATGTGTTAGAGTATTTTGAAATTCAAGCAGAGAATAGTTTAGATGAGAAATCATGGAGTTAGAAGAGCATAGGGAAAAAATTGTATCAGTTTCCTAAAAAAAGCATAAAAAAGTATCAACTCTTAGGCAATGGCTAAAGAAAAGCAAGACTCAACTGACTATACAGGAGGAATGTTTTGTATAAAGAAAGAAAAAAGTGCTACTGAGTACACACGGCTACAAATATTTCTTTTCTGTCTTGAAATAAAATCAGGTGATATGGCTTAAAGTGAATAAAATAATATCCAACTGTTAATCAAATAAAAATTCTAAACAGGCTCAAGAGATTACTGAATGACTTTCAGTTTTCCAAATTGAACCAGCTGAAATTACGCTGTGAGAATCATTCAATTTAACCTTTAGATATAAAGTCATTTCATTTTAGTGGGAAAATCTGCATTTTATCATTAACAGGCAATACAATGCCCTTGGCTTGTTCTATAAGATATTTTTGTATTGTAAGTTTAGCTGAGAAAGCACAGTGATGACATATGTGTACCTTATATAAAAAGGGTGGACGTATATACCTAGTCATAAGAAAAGTATCAACTACACAAGCTCGCTCTCTTCCTATATTCAATCCTGTTCCTTTAATTTGCTGGAGGTGTGTAGTGCACCAACATGGTGCCAAGGCATGTCCTTCCTCATGTCTGACTGTCCACAGAACCATCTGAGAGTTATGGCTCCTAATTCAGGGGATTCAGAAAAGTCTCTACAAATAAACCACACCTTCTTCCCACCCGCTAAATTCACCCCAAATGGTCTCTTTTCCCATTTCTCCATATTCTATCTTCCCAGCAAGTCATTATAATTTTTTATAAAATTGATACTCAGTGTTTACAAAATCATGACCTTGTGAATTACGTACAGCCTTCCCTAGAGAACTCGCACCCCCCTGTTGACTCCTGCATGTGGCCTGTGAGACCTGCTTACAGCAGGTCCTGGGCCGCCCTTCCACCAAGACTTTGGAAATTCCTATCTTGGGTTAGTTCCTAAATCCATGCCTTCCACTTTCTTGGTTTACTCTTTTTCTTTAGGAAAAAAAAAATCCTATTTGTATTTCATGGAGAAAATTTTTTCTATCTCTGTGAGGTAAGTAAATAAGTTTTAGTTTTATTCTGGAGAAAGACCATCTTAGAACTATTTTGAATCCAATAGATAAAATACAGACATAAGAGATAGTGGTTCAGTAATACCAATCTGTAAGTAAAAGATGTATATAAGAACTTAACACACAGAAAGGCATACCTTTCAATTTTTTTCACCTTACATATTTTTCTAAAAACATGTAATTTATCCAAATTGTAGGCATTTAATTTATAGCAAACAAATCATTAAATTGTAAAAAAAACAAAAAAAAACAAAGCTGTTAAAAGTAGCACCTCTACTTAAAACTGGTAAATATAAACACAATCAAAGATGACAGAAAGAACCATTTAACAATCACGTTGTTTGTTACTTTTCTAAGAATCAAATAATGATTCTTTAGAGAAATATAGTCAGGTGCCACATAATGACATTTAGGTCAATGACTGATGGCATCTACCATGGTGGGAGCTAAAATCTCTTATTGCCCAGTGACACTATAGCTGTTTTATTTATTTATTTTTTATTGATTGATTTTTAGAGGGTTGAGAGAGAGAGAGAGAGAGAGAGAGAGAGAGAGAGAGAGAGAGAAAGGGGAGGTGCAGGAAGCATCAACTCCCATATGTGCCTTGACCGGGCAAGCCCAAGGTTTCGAACTGGCAACCTCAGCGCTCCAGGTCGACGCCTTATCCCACTGCGCCACCACAGGTCAGGCCACTATAGCTGTTTTAATGCTGCAAGGCATTACATGTTTGTGTGATGCTCGTGTAAACAAACCTACCACACCCCAAGCCATGTAAAAATACAGCACTTACAATGACTGTATATACAGCACACAGAACTTGATAATGATAATAAACGACTATGTTACTGATTTATGCATTTACTATAGCAGGGGTCAGGAACCTTTTTGGCTGAGAGAGCCATGAACGCCACATGTTTTAAAATGTAATTCCGTGACAGCCATACAACGACTCGTGTACGTTATGCATTATCCGATAAAAATTTGGTGTTGTCCCAGAGGACAGCTATGATTGGCTCCAGCCACCCACAACCATGAATATGAATGGTAGGAAATGAATGGATTGTAATACATGAGAATGTTTTATATTTTTAACGTTATTATTTTTTTTATTAACGATTTGTCTGTGAGTCAGATGCAGCCATCAAAAGAACCACATCTGGCTCGCAAGCCATAGGTTCCCGACCCCTGTACAATAGTATACTTTTATCATTACTTTAGAGCAGGGGTCCCCAAACTACGGCCTGCAGGCCACATGCAGCCCCCTGAGGCCATTTATCCGGCCCCCCGCTGCACTTCTGGAAGGGGCACGTCTTTCATTGGTGGTCAGTGAGAGGAGCATAGTTCCCACTGAAATACTGGTCAGTTTGTTGATTTAAATTTACTTGTTCTTTATCTTAAATATTGTATTTGTTCTCTTTTTGTTTTTTTACTTTAAAATAAGATATGTGCAGTGTGCATAGGGATTTGTTCATAGTTTTTTTATAGTCTGGCCCTCCAATGGTCTGAGGGACAGTGAACTGGCCCCCTGTCTAAAAAGTTTGGGGACCCCTGCTTTAGAGTATACTCTTTGCACTTATAAAAAGTAGTTTGTTATAAAACAGTGTGCTGTGTTATGTCAACAGGGGCCTCGTATGTTTTGTGCTTACTATCTCTTGATTGCCTCATTTTCTCTTGCGCTTGATTTGATCTTCTGTTTTATAAGTTTAGTGTAGCCTAAGTGTGCAGTGTTTATGAAGTCTACAGGAATGCACAGTGATGCGCTGGACTCCACATTCATTTACTGACTCACCCAGAGCAACTGCCAAGTCTAAAAGCTCACTTCATGGTAAATGCCCTATACAGGTATCTATCTTCTACACCATAATTTTATATTTTTACTTTTGTTTAGATATGCAAATACTTTCTATTGTGATACAATGGCCTATATTCAGTATAGTAACATGCTGAACTGGCTTGTAACCTAAGAGTGATGGGCTATCCCATACAGCCTAGGTGTGTAGCAGGCTAGACCACCTAGTGTAAGGGCACTCTATAGTTTTCGAACAACAAAAAAATCGCCTAACAATATTTCTCAGAATGAACGGTAACTCCATCGTTGAACAGCACAGGACAGTACCGTAATAACATTTGCTACAATTCTGGAAAAAAAACACAGGACTAAAACATAGCTTATACATAGTAGGTGACAGAAAGAACAAGGAACAAAGCACACCAAGAAGAGTCTACTGCTCTGGGTATCAATCACAAGGCTATGATTAAAATATAACCAGCCAGGAACAAACAAACACCCCCGCCCCCAATCTGGGCAGGCACATACAAGAATCTACCAATGAACGCGTAAGTGGAACAACAAACTGATGTTTCTCTCTCTCTCTCTCTCTCTCTCTCTCTCTCTGTTGCCCTTCCTCTCTAAAAATCAATTAAAAAAAAAAACCTAAAAGTTTGAAGTACAAATTTTTTCTTTAAAAGTTTTAGATAAATTTTTTATCACTTTCAAAGTCTGTATAGGTAAGAGGTAAGAATTTATTATGGGAACAGAAAACGGCTTGGGAGATAATTAAAATAATATGTGCAGAGTAAGGAATTTAAAAGACGATCTGATGCAGCACAAGTTTCATTTCATGGCTAAATCAAGAACTCAGGAGCAAGGAAATTGATGCCATGCTGACCTCAGCCCTGCCTGAGACAAGAACATAACTTCAGAAAAGGACACATGAAAAACATCTGCAAGCAACTTGTGAAATAAAGAAATCAAAATAAGTATTAGAAAAGGTTAGGTTACTAAAATAATCTCAACATCCCTTAAGAGTCCTGTGAACATTCATTTTTTGCCTGAAGTCGTATCAATTTAGGTCCAATATATCTTAAATAAAGGTTTTATTATGCCTAATTGGTCTTTTAAAAGCTCTATATTTTTAAAGAGTTAATAAAAATAGATAATTATAAAATCTGGAAGAGAAAGTTCTAGTTTTTGAGATATAAAAAGAAATGAACACTATTCTAATAAAAATTTATTAAAACAGAGGTGGTCGGTGTTTTGAAGAACATCAAACACACCATGATATAAAACCTAATCATTTTACTCAATAAAGATGCAAAGAATGATGACATTAAAAAACTACTATATGCTATCATTTGGCATATATCCCTATGGCATTGTAAAAAAACAAGTATAGACTATGAATTAGCTGATGGAATCAATGTCATTTATGAATGAAAAATACAATCCAAATTACCACAATAGCCAACAATGGGAAGCTAATTAAATCAATTACAGTACACTAAGAAGACAGAATACTAGGCAGGCATTGAAAGTATGGTTCAGGCCCTGGCCGGTTGGCTCAGCGGTAGAGCGTCGGCCTGGCGTGCAGGGGACCCGGGTTCGATTCCCGGCCAGGGCACATAGGAGAAGCGCCCATTTGCTTCTCCACCCCCCCCCCTCCTTCCTCTCTGTCTCTCTCTTCCCCTCCCGCAGCCAAGGCTCCATTGGAGCAAAGATGGCCCGGGCGCTGGGGATGGCTAGAGTGGCTCTGGTCGCGGCAGAGCGACGTCCCGGAGGGGCAGAGCATCGCCCCCTGGTGGGTGTGCCGGGTGGATCCTTGTCGGGCGCATGCGGGAGTCTGTCTGACTGTCTCGCCCCGTTTCCAGCTTCGGAAAAATAAAAAAAAAATTAAAAAATTAAAAAAAAAAGAAAAGAAAGTATGGTTCAGAAAATTCATATAAAAATAATTAACAAAAAAAAAAAGCAATTAAGCACCTACTATGTGCCATGTTCTGTTCAGGGCACTGATTGTATTGTTAAGTTCCTGTTCTTAAAAAAAGCTTATATCACTTCAAAAGGAAGGGGAGGGAGAGGTGTTTGGGTAGGGGGGGAGAAGAACCACACCACATTTTGGTAAGATGTATTTTTTTATTGAAAAACTGTCAGACTAGGTGGTGGCGCAGTGGATAGAACAGGGGTCCCCAAACTTTTTACACAGGGGGCCAGTTCACTGTCCCTCAGACCGTTGGAGGGCCGGACTATAAAAAAAACTATGAACAAATCCCTATGCATACTGCACATATCTTATTTTAAAGTAAAAAAAAAACAAAAACCAGGAACAAATACAATATTTAAAATAAAGAACAAGTAAATTTAAATCAACAAACTGACCAGTATTTCAATGAGAACTATGGACCTGCTTTTGGCTAATGAGATGGTCAATGTGCTCCTCTCACTGACCACCAATGAAAGAGGTGCCCCTTCCGGAAGTGTGGCGGGGGCCAGATAAATGGCCTCAGGGGGCCGCATGTGGCCCGCGGGCCGTAGTTTGGGGACCCCTGGGATAGAGCATCGAACTGGAATGCGGAAGACCCAGATTCGAGACCCCGAGGTCGCCAGCTTGAGTGCGGGCTCATCTGGTTTGAGCAAGGCTCACCAGCTTGAGCCCAAGGTTGCTGGCTTGAGCAAGGGGTCACTCAGTCTGCCATAGCCCCCCGGCCAAGGCACAGATGAGAAAGTAATCAATGAACAACTAAGGTGCCGCAAGGAAGAATTGATGCTTCTCATCTCTCCTCCTGCCTGTCTCTGTCCCTCTCTCTGACTCTCTATCTCTGTCATAAAAAACAACAACAATGAAAAACTTGTTTTGTTTTGTTTTAACAGAGACAGAGAGAGTTAGGGACAGAGAGACAGGAACGAAGAGATGAAAAGCATCAATCATTAGTTTCTCGTTGCACATTGCGACACCTTAGTTGTTCATTGATTGCTTTCTCATATGTGCCTTGACCGTGGGTCTTCAGCAGACTGAGTAACCCCTTGCTCAAGCCAGCAACTTTGGGTCCAAGCTGTTGAGCTTTTGCTCAAACCAGATGAGCCCGCACTCAAGCTGGCGACCTCGGAGTCTCGAACCTGGGTCCTCGGCATCCCAGTCCGACACTCTATCCACTGCGCCACCGCCTGGTCAGGCCGAAAAACTTCTGATGGTAATAATATAGCTGATTTTATTTTCTGGCTTATTTATATTTGATGCCTTCAAATAAAACTTCTGACAGAAGAAAACTGAAGGTAAAAAAAATGATTTGTTTTTAAAAAATGAAACCAAATTAACATTCAGTGGTGATTCAGCTATGCCCAGATAAACTTACAAATTATTCAGTTGGACAACTGTCCCTCCAGTGTTTTGGAGCCAAATTCAACATTCTCTAGAGTAAATTAGTTCTTTATAATTGTTCTGTATATTTTGAGACAATAAATACTACGACACTGTAATAAAGCCTGTGAACTGATTTGGGAAACATCTCAACTTGAAAGTGGATGTAAAATTTGCTCCATGATTCCTTCAAAAACAGCATCTAAGCCCCATGCTTTTCTAGCAACAATGACATTGAACTAAGTGTCCCCTTTCCTAAGGAATACAATTTTAACTTAGATAATAGTGGTTCAGAGCCAAAGTGTTGACAATAAGCAGAAAACAAAAATCACACATTATTTTGCATTGTGAGAATTATAAAAACTCTTTCTTTAGGATTCATTCTAAAATCACTTGAAGACTTTCTCTAACCACGTGGAACAAGCAATGGCCCCGAGTCAGTGCTCTCACAAGACTGCACTCCTGTCACAACTGCAATTATATAAGGAGTTGTGCATGCCATGTAAGAACTGCGCATATCTGTTTAATGTCACAGTTCCAATGCCCAGCACTGTGTCTGGCATATAATATGCTCTTGATAAATATGTATTGTTTGATCATTCATTCACTGATTCAACATAAAAAATGCATTAAAAATCCAGCCGGATAGCATATATTAGATATCAAATGAGAGATAAAGAGGCAATAAAGAACTCAGCAGAGGGAGGAATATGATTTGGGACCTGAACTGAAAAATGTTTGAAATAAAAACACTTCTGATGATGGTGATGGCAGTTACCATTTGTAGATTTCCTATATGCAGAGTGCTTACCAATTCAATAATGATCACCACCACCTTGTGAATCAGTTCTCTGCTGAGCTCTCATTATGCCAACTGCTATAAATGCTTTGCATGTATTAACTCATTCAATCACATCACAAAGCTAATCAAGTAGGGGCCATTATTATTAATTAAGATGGGAAGACTTTTATACATGGGAAGGCTGTGGCACAGAGAGGTTAAGTAACTTCTTGAAAGAGGCAAGGCAAAGTAATAAACAATGGAGGAAGTACTTGAACTTGGGTGGTCTAATATTGGAGCCCGTGCTACTACTAATCATGGCTCCATACTGCTATTATATTGTAGAATAGTGATTTTCAACCAGTGTGATGTAAGAATTTAAAAAACATACAATACCTGACTATATTTAGCAGGAGCACTGATCTCTCTCTAATGACAACAGCCAAAACAATAGCCATTTGGTATGAATGCCTATTTTTATTGTCAGATTGGCAAAAATATATTTTTGGTGTGCTGCAGAATTTTAGTAATTAGTTTATATGAGCTGTGAGATGAAAAAGGTTGAACATCGCTGTTCTAGGAAACACGTCTCCTCATTCCTAATTACTATCTATACAGTTAGTTAAGCCTGGAAGCCTGGAGCCGGGGTCACATTTTTCCAAACAGTATCACACTGTTTAAGATCATCATCTGGCAAATCACATTTAAACAAGGCTCTGAAGAGACACAAAAAAGGTGTCCCTTTCTTTGTTTAGAAAATAGTGACAAAAACCACCACACACAAGTCAGCTTGAGAACAGTTCCCAATCAATAGATGAACAGGTGTCAAATCATGGTAATAAGCGATTATGTAAATGCTGAGGAAAGCATGATCAGAAGACAGTGAGGATATAAAGGGGAAATTACCTGAAAGAAGAGGGAGAGGGGGAGGGGAAAGGGGGAAGGGGAGACATGATTAGGAGAGAAGAACCAGCCATCCAAGAAGAAATGCTACTCAAAAAGAGCTAGTTAACAATGTATTCATTGGAACTGAGAACTTGAAATAGTGGAATAAACTGAATATAACATGGAAGAAAATAGTCTTTACAGTGGATGGAATATCCCGGCACATTGCAATAATGGACTATCAACAAAATATAGGTTTTCCTCCAGAGTAAAACCTTGATAACAGCTGCTATTCTCAGCTACCTTCCAACTCTGATATTAGGTTAAGAATTTTATCATTTCTTCCTGAGGAACTGTGGCACAGAATTACCAGGTAATTCCAGGATGACCCAGAGCTCCAATTTAAGGATAGTTAGCTAGACATCAGCACTACAAGGAGTGCCCACAATTCTGTACACCATATTCTGCAGGGAATCTGTTGGAAGCATGCTAAATAAAGCCTTAAAATACGAGTAAGCAGAATGTCTGTGTTAGTAAAATAACTTACTTTGAGATGTTTATGTAAGCAATAGCCACAGGACAAAATGCGGTCAATCCAGAAATAAGGAGTGTTGTGATGGTGAAGTGCAGAGCAAAGCCAGGGCTGGGCAGACACATTTCCAGTTTCATCACATCACTCAGGAGCCATGGGAGAGATTAGACAACCCAATCATATACCTGAATCTGGAAATCAGGACTTTTACCAACTGCCTTCAAAATATCCTAACATTCACTTAGCCATGCCTGTAATAGGCTCATTTAACCAATTTGGATCCATGAAACAGATTCACAGAACAGTATCTACAGGCACCCACAGAACGAGAGAGCTGAAGAGTATAAGACAGTGATAGAAGAATCCACGCTGCTGGAGACAAGTACATTTGGAAAGAGATACCACTTCAGAAAAAACGCTCCTGGACTCCCTCAATTTCCTATTTTATTTTATTTTATTTTATTTTGAGAGAGAGAGAAAGAGACAGGAAAGAGAGAGATGAGAAGCATGAACTCATCAACTCATATTTGCAACAGTTTTAGTTACTCATTGATTGCTTTCTCTTATGTGCCTTGACCGGGGGGCTACAGCTGGGCCAGTGACCCCTTGTTCAAGCCAGCAACCATGGGCTCATGTCAGTGATCCCACACTCAAAAGAGTGACCTCGAGTTTTCGAACCCGGGACCTCAGCGTCCCAGGCCAATGTTCTATCCACTGCACCACCACCAAACTCCTTTCTCTATTTTTTGAACAAAGAAAAAAAATTTTTTTAAATTGTAACATCTTAAATAAAAGCAGAGGCTGTTTCTAGGGGGCTAATTTGCATGCATTCCTGTGTGTGAAGTCATAGCTAAACAAGGAATCAAGAAGAGAACTAGAAAAATTTGTGGCAGAAAATTTCCTTGAAAACAGAATTGCCTACGGTGACATATCAAGTCTTATGATTATCTGGAAAAGATGTTTTATTATAGGAAGCAACAAATAAAAGACCCGCTGTCTCAAACAGTGCTCCCCTGAGGTGTCACCAGGTCACAGGTGCTGAACTGCAGGACTGCGACACACTCACCAGGTGTCAGGACACCGTGCCTGTCTTCAGTGTTCAATACGTCTACCTCACTCTGCTACAGTGCCTGAATTTTCCAAAACAAAAGCTGGTCAGTGAACAAAAAGGCAGACCAAGTGTTGTACAGGGATGGAACCAGGCATTCTGCAGGTGAAAAGGATATATTTTAGAACTGTTTATTTTTTAAAGGACTTTTCACCACCAAATGACTCTTCATTTCCAGGTACAGAGGAAATAAAACAAAGATTTTTAAAACACATAATTTACATGCTGTCTTTCTGTCCAATGTTATAAATGCTTTTGTGTTTCTTTCATTTCCTCAATTGCTTCCCCACTTAAAGGGAAATAAGTAAAAACAATGACTTTTATACAAATATGGAACAAATATGTCAAAATTTTATTTTAACCCCCTAGGTAATGTGAAAACCAGCAAGTATCACAACTGACTTGAAGGAGAGTCTAAAGAATAAACATATACGTACAATGTGGAATGTTACAGTGATTTATAAAGATGCAAAACTTCACTGTGAAACTACACAGTGAAAATGTAATATTTGAAATCATCTACAAAGCAGAAGTCTGTACGGGTGTCATTTGTACAAACAGGAGCCACTGCATTATCACCAGGCCTTCACAATTCAATTCTTTCTCCACAGAAGGGTATAGAATCCGGTTAAAAACTAAGCAGTGTAAACTCAGTCCCAAAGAGTTACCAGGCAGCCCCAGCATTTCAGCAAAAGGCTACCCAATAATCTTCCCAGTTCCAATGCCTTTAACAACTTCTCCTGATACAACTAAATAAGAGAGGTGGAAGACTATGTCCTACAGTATAGAAATTTACAAAAAGAACAGGACTCAGCTGAAAAGAAGATTAAATTTGTAAAAGGAGATGTTGGGACACAAGCACTACTAACCGTGGAAAATGCTGAAATACAATCTTTACAAAACTCCAGCCTTTCTTTCCCATACCCAGTCAGAAACACGTTCAACCTAATACAGATACCCTGCTCTGTTATCCCCATGGAAACCATAAATGCCTTCAGATTTCTTTCTATAAGGAAAGAGGGATCTGCCTGCACCTAGTTCTGAGGAGTGTGAATAGGAGAGATTGACCAAACAAGAACTGGCCAAACAGGACTCCAAGGCTGAAACAACTATGGACAGAAGACAATAAAGTGATGTCCACAACCATTAGGGAGTGCAACCTAATGACAACCAACTCAATGACATAATCGAGGTCTCCTTGACAACATTCATCTCTGTTTCAGAGGGGGAGGTGGAAAAGGACATGAAAGGAAAGGGGCTCAGGGGAGGGGAGTGGGGGCAGGGGAAAGGCTGGAAGAAAGGACAAGGAGGAAGCATGAAAACAGCCTGGGAGGAACCTTCAGGGCAGTGTCACGATGGCATCCGGGTGCCTTGTACCCCAGGGCTGCAGTGCTAAGAGACTACAAGTCAATGAGCTGCACACTGCTGTCCAAGAACCTTTGAGTGGGGTAGAAGAACAAACACAGCAAGAAATACCTCCCCCTAAACTGGCCCAAACTTGAGCTACTGAATGCAGGAGAGGTGCAAGGAAATAGCTGTGAGAACCCGGCACAGGCACGGACCACCGCTCCCCTCCCAGTTACAGAGCACATGGTGCTTGCCCTAGACAGCAAGGCTAGCAACAGGGAGCGGCTCCTGCAAAGGTCCTTTGGGATCTCCCCGTGCAGCCAGCGCGGGGCCCAGCCACAGGTCCAGACGCTGTTAGATGAACGGAGCTCTAGAGCTAAGCAACCCTTCCAGGTCGCAGAAACCCTCCAGGCAGAACCAGAGGTGCTGACCTTCTGTGTTTGGCACAAAGAAGACATTAGAACAGGGGTCCCCAAACTACGGCCCGGGGCCACATGCGCTCCCTGAGGCCATTTATCCGGCCCCCTCCGCACTTCTGGAAGGGTACCTCTTTCATTGGTGGTCAGTGAGAGGAGCATAGTTCCCATTGAAATATCGGTCAGTTTGTTGATTTAAATTTATTGTTCTTTATTTTAAATATTGTATTTGTTCCCATTTTGTTTTTTTACTTTAAAATAAGATATGTGCAGTGTGCATAGGAATTTGTTCATAGTTTTTTTTATACTCCGGCCCTCCAACGGTCTGAGGGACAGTGAACTGGCCCCCTGTGTAAAAAGTTTGGGGACCCCTGCATTAGAACATAATTTTAGGCTAAGAGAGAGTAAGAGAAAGAAATTGCATTAAACAAAACAACAAAGAAGCATTTGTAACATCAAGTTACCAGGATTAGAAAGAACAGAAAGGCAGCTAGCTGAAGGGTAATGTGGAATTATATGAAAATAAGAAGACACTCTAAACAAGTGGGCCAGAGCCATATAAGGGAAACTGCAACTGAACGTAGACCTAACTTATAAAGCCCCTGGGCGACCTTGCCACCTTTACACCTTCTTCAGTCTTACTGGGCAAACCACTTTTTACTTCTCTGTAGTCAAAAACAGTATTTTTAAACTCTTCCGTTGAGGCTCAATTCCATTAGAACTTACAGAAAGATACCTTCTGCACATATCCCCAAGTTTCCTGCGGAAAGGACTGCTTCAAATATCCTGATGGGAAGTTCAAGAAGGCACTGAAAATCCAGGAACGAAAGGAAGAGAGAAGGAGGAGATGCTAGTGAAAATCCTACCTTTTATTTATTATTTATTTATTTTAAAGGAACATTTCCACCCTTTATATTTTCAAGTTTGAATCCCACTGGTCAACTCTGCAAATCTTCGTTTCATGATATGATGGAGGAAGAGGGACCAGAAAAACCAGACACTGCTCCAGAGCTAGTCTTTGGGTCATTCTAGGTCATGCTTTAAGCACCTTCTTATCAGTAATACCATGCATCGCCAATAAAATCAGTCATGAGTAGAGGTTACAAAATGAGGTAACACGAGCCAAGAAAGCAAAATTCAAGTGAGCAGAGCAGCAGTTAACAGAAAAGACACAGGGACCTAGTGTCAGCAAAGGCAAGAGATGAGCAGCAGAAGAAAGCAATGAAAAGAGACACATTGTGGGGACTCCATATCGTGAAAGGTACGCAGGTGTTCAGAGTACAATCTTATTCCTGTAATCTGTCCTTTCTGGGACTGGGAAATAGGACTGGAGAGGACAGGCTGCTGGTTTAGCTCTATCTTCTCACAGTACTGTCAACAAACAAATATCCTAAGTCCTCAAGCACCAGAGAGAAAAAACAGACACACAGGAAGCAGAGGAAAAGTGAAGTAGACTCCGTGACTCATCCAGCACTACACACACACAGTGGAGGAGGAGGGAGTGCCCGGGCTCAGGAGGGAACTGGGGTGTGCTGGCTGCAACCCGGAGACTGGGAGCTCTCTTACCTCGGAACGGTAATTGATTTGTCTGACTTACCAGAACAACAATAAGCCACACACCAGCCCCATTTTATTACCTGTTCTACACTCTATGTCTGTAGGAGATTGTATTTATTACAGAGCCGGCTACAGCAAAAACAGTAATAAATCCAAGATAAGCAACAGCCTTATATTCCACTGACATGCACATTCCAACTTTTTGTATGCTGGAGAGGGAATGGAGACAGGATTGGGAAAACAGGACCCACTTGCAGTGCAACTGTGGGTGTATGGTGAGAACTGGTCACCACAGATCCATCCTCCTAACCTAACCAGGTCCAGTGCCCACCAAGTCGGCCAAATTTCTAGCACGTATCCTGGCCTGAAGGAAACTGGACAGTCGACGAAGGAAGGAAGCAATGACCAGGACTTGTAACACCCTACTTCCTTGACCTTGAAAAATTAGAACTAAAGGAAACCGGTAACTTCTTCAGGATCCAAACGACCAGACTGGCAGTACTTTTTGTGCTTACCCTGAAAACAGGTGCAAAAGACGCAGAACAGCCAAGTTTTAAAAAGCCCCAGCCAAAAGGGAAGGTTCATTCGGTTGGCACTGCACAGATGCTGTGTGCAAAACACGCAGTTGACATTAACCTCAAAAATCATCTGCACCAACAAACAGAAAACAAAACCACAAGTTGGGAGCCATCATAGTGACACAATAGGCTCAACTAGCACAGCAGAGCACCAAGTTAGAAACTTACTTAGGAGCCGAAGAAGAACCAGTCCAGTCCTGGGAAAGCCGGTAAGTGGACCCAGAAAGGCCTGCTGGTGTCACCACTGCAGAGGGCAGCATCTCACATGCCCAAACAGGCTGTCGTCCTCTGGCTCCTGTGCCTGGAACCCTGACTTCCCGCCACAAGAAGCCAGCTGTGGGCCTTGCACTGGCTGAGTCTCCACAGACGCATTTTAATGACTCTGATCCTCACACCCAGTGAAAAAAAATTTTTTTAATGCAAGAGAAGAGATGGACAATGTGGTAGAAATTCAACTCTACAAGCTAAAGCCGTTAAAACTAGAAGAACTGTACAGGTATGTATCTCACAAACATGATATATAATCTCTTCTATATAGCATAGTTTTTGAGACTGTTCAGGAGACAAAATGTGAGGAGCTTACATACAGGGTTTATTTTTGTGTTATTTATTATTGTATTCAAAAGTGGATACAACTGTAAATCTACTTTTGCCTCACCCTATACGTCTCCCTCAGCTCCCCCAACATCCAAGGAGGTGTACTGGGGTAGGGACAGGTACTATGCAAAAATACCAGTTCAGGCCCTGGCTGGATAGCTCAGCTGGTTACAGCACTGTCCCAACACACAAAGGTTGTAGGTTTGATCCCCAGTCAGGGCGCATACAAGAGTCAACCAATGAATGCATAAATAAGTGGAATAACAAATCGATGTCTCTCTCTCTTTCTCTCTCAAGTCAATTAAAAAAAACACAAAACCAGTTCATAGACAATTATTTTGGCAGAATATTGTATATATACTGTCAGCCTAACAAAATTTTTATTTATCATCATGACCTGTAACTAAGATGAAGGTCATGAAAGGAAGGGGCAGAGGAAAACAGTTAAAAATTATAAAAAGGTTAAAAAAAACTTCTATGAAACCATTACACACATGTATTCCATGGCCTTCACTCTTAGTGCTTTCTCTAGGCCTACCTGCCCCCCACATGCCCACCTGTCCCTCAGACAGCAATAGCGCCAGCACGTGCCAGGAAGCTGAACACCCACACATCTCATTGACATGGCACAAGGACCCCCAACACACATGCACTTAACATGCCATGGTGACAGAAGCAAGGGAAGA
Source organism: Saccopteryx leptura (assembly GCF_036850995.1). Lineage (NCBI taxonomy): Eukaryota > Metazoa > Chordata > Mammalia > Chiroptera > Emballonuridae > Saccopteryx > Saccopteryx leptura. Next base: position 305,354,278 of record NC_089504.1, on the reverse strand, counting down.
GAAAGCGCCTCTGTTGTGGAGGGCATCAATAAAAAGGAAAAGAAAACCTCCAGTCTAACGGGATGTGAGGAAGGTGGACACAGTCATTCTGACGTCTATTTATTTTATTTTATTTATTTATTTTTTTAAAATTTTATTTTATTTATTCATTTTTAAAGAGGAGAGAGAGACAGAGAGGAGAGAGAGACAGAGAAAGAGAAGGGGGGAGGAGCTGGAAGCATCAACTCCCATATGTGCCTTGACCAGGCAAGCCCAGGGTTTCGAACCAGCGACCTCAGCATTTCCAAGTCAACACTTTATCCACTGCGCCACCACAGGTCAGGCCTCTGACGTCTATTTAAATGGCTTTTTCACTTTCACTTTCCCACCTGCTCAAGCTTTTTTATTTTATCTATGTGGTAATGGAGGGCTATTTAATTGGCATTTCTTTTTAAATAACATAAGTGCAAACCAATTCTTCAACATCCAGACGGAAAAAAGAATAAAGATATGCATGAAACTGAGCTACTGAGGGGAGCGGGGAGGGCAAATAAACCCCTCCAAACAAAGGAAGAATGTGAAGACAAGTTTCCTAAGCTCCATTGCTACCAAAAAACAAAACAATAAGAAAACACTGAAACACACAAAGGCAGGAGGCAGCATAAGATTCACAGAGAGCAATGTGGGCCACGGGGAGACCATGCTGGCAGGGGCACAGGGCGGTCCTGAGCCAAGCGTGCATCTGCCTCAAAAACCTGTTGTGGACTCCACCCTGCGCCCTATGGGGAATCTCAGCAAGAAAACAGGTTCCACGGGCCAAAAAAGAGCACCTCCCCTAGGTTTCTCATTCAGCTTCTGGAACCCGAGAGTGTGAGCCTGATGTGAGCTTTGGCTGGGCTTATCTGGCCCTAGTGTAGAGGACTCACAACTGTGCTTTCCAAAATAGGTATTTATCATTTTTTCCCCTGCAGTGGAACAGCCAAAAAAATCGCTCTGTGATTACCCCAACATCTTCACTGAAAGAATGATATTAAGCAATAGGTTTGTGGGCTGCTCGGGACTCTGCCAAGAAGAATGTCTATCAATCTACCTCATCCACTAAAAAGAGGCACAACTTCTTGACAGAAGTCTAATTAATGCAGTAAACAGTTTAATCTGTAATCTGCAGGAAACAGAGAAAGAGAAGCTCCACAGAATGCCACTGCTTAACAGGAATAGGGTACCACACAGCTAGGCTCGGGAAAAAACAACATACCAGGAAGGTCATATACCCTTCAGTCACCACTGCTGGGGACTAGGCTGAGCTCTAGCAGCTTTTGTTTCTAGTTGCATTTGCTTCTTGGTGCTCAAGGCAAGTTTTGTGGGTGTCCAAGCTAAGATTTACTAGGCCTTCCTCCATCACTGGCCCTGGGCTACGTAGTCCTCCCTACACATGACCTGAATCTCCTCTTTAACCAACAGTGGTTATGGGAGTTGAAATGGGCAGTGTGTCCCAACAACAGAGGATGAACTGATGAACCAACAAGCCTGGGCAGCTGATCAAATCCATACCTTGACTGCTCCCTATTCTCCCTTAGTTGGTTTTATTTCTCTTTATAGCAGTTGCCACTACTTATTTTTGCTATTGTCTCCCCCTTCCTGCATGCATATAGACTTTATCAGTTTTGTTCATTGTTATATTCTCAGCGCCTAGACCAGTTCTAGGCACAGTAGGCACTGAAATATCTGTTAAATAAGTGAATAAACTCTCTCAACTAACAAAGGTATCTATTTAGCCAAGAGGTCCTAATTGTGCGAGGGTAGAGTCCTAATCACTGAATGTTCATTTGGACACAACCTTTCGGGAATTCAAAAGTATATTGTCTTCCGTTCTACCACATCTACATCCGACAGCTCAAAGGATGCTCACATACTTCTCCGACTTAAAGGTAACCGCAGAAAAAAGAAGTCTACTTAAACTTGTCCTAAAACCTATACTTGACCTTTTCCCACTAAGACGTCTGGTCACAGTGAGAATTAAACAGAGATTTTAAGAAGAGGTAATTTTATTTTAATACAACTATAAAGAAATACCTTCTAAGTCATAATAATTAAAAAATGGAAAAGCAACAGAGAAACATTGCAGGTGAGGAGATGGGAGGTCAAATTTAAGCCCCAGTTTGAATCCTGCTTTTCCAGAATATAAAACAGCATCTCTATAGCTGCACAGGCAGCAGCCCTGAAAAAATTCACATTCAGTGCCTGCAAACAAACGAGCCACAGAAAATACACAGGCTGAAGTCCTTCGGTGCAGCAGCAGCCAAGCTCTCGGCACCTGAGTCCAACAGCTCTATTCAGGGACACAACTCACCCCAGATATGTCTGCGACACGGTGGATAGGCACTTCCTTCTTGCTATGCAATCCTTTGCCATTCTTAATAGCTCTGTAAAAGAAAAACACCCCAATTAAAATACAAATCACATAGGGAAGGGGTAGGAGGGTGGGAAAGAGGGTGAGAAAAGAGGTCGTTCAAATGGGGGTCTATCACTCCACAAGTTACCCTGCACAGGGCTGTGTAGCCAGTCTCTGCAAGAGGATTTGGTGGAGGGAAACACAAGCTGGCTCTTCTAAACCCAGTTATCAGAACTTGGCTGCTAGTTTCAGCTAACAGTGTGCCTGGTAATCAGAGAGCTCCTGGAACTTGTTTCCAAATTAGAGGCATTGTTCCAGACACAAAAGAAGAACCAGTTGGAAGAGTACACTACTAAGAAACAGAAGTAATAATGTTTCTTTCTGTGTTTAATCACAGGAAACATTTAAAATGCAAAATATGTAGCTACTGTTCTAATTCTAATGGAAATAAGTTCTTCCCAGGTAAAAAGATAAGTTGCCCCAACTAAGCAATATTGGACGGAAAAGCTATTTAAAACTTAGAGGAAGAATTAGCAAAGGCTACATAACTGACATGAAACCTCCTTTTCAATTCGTCTCAGGCTGTAGTAACAGTGGATTTAGCAGGAGGCTCTGGACTCTGCCACACATCCAACCACTGTTGGCTTGCCCAGCCTCCCCACCTTTTATCCACCAATCCCTTTGAACGGTAACAGGGACGGTAACAGGGATGGAAGCCTGCGCATCACTGCGTATGATCACTCGTGTAACAGTGAAGGACTGGTGAGTAACACAGATGGGTAAATCACTAAGTCAGCGCACTGTTAGATAAGCCCATCCCGTGTCTGCCAGTCTGCAGAGGCTGCAGGGAACACTTCTGAGTTTAGAGAATAAAGAATAGAGATTTGGGAGTGTGCCCACTCTGTGGACTTGCCTTTATAGCACTTCTGAACTCCAGGGACAGTGAAAACTGCCCAGACCAGGGTCAACGTCAAACCCTCATGCTGGTGACCACACTTCTACATTCTTCCCACCCAAGTTCTCACTAAATAACCCGTAGTAGAAGACACTGCTCTGCGGAGGTTACTTTCGGTCCTAACTTTCTAAATCAGACTCACATAGGCCAAGTGAGGTGAACACGGCTCAGTGCACAAGTGGATCAGTCATATTTCTTTCATACCTGGGCCTGTACCACCCTCCCTTCACCCCTTCCTCTATCACTCAACTGATTTAAAATGCCTTCTGTTCAGAAACAACAAACAAATGCTTTCCTTACTATCTAGTTTTCATTCCAGGACAAGGGTAAGATATGAATGTAGAGATAACAAGAAAATAAAAAGAAAACAAACAGAAAACACTATGGTGTGAACTGCTAACTGACAAAAAGCACTTCCAAGTTCCTGGAATCACATGGCTCCCTCCTGAACTTGAATCAGGGCCTCGTCAGCTTTAGAAATGGCAAATCAATCAGATTCTTCCTTTTACAACTTAGTCCAGTGATTTATCATTCAGGGAGGCTGTGAATGATCATGGGCCAGGGCTGGCTCTCAAGGTCTGTCCCAGTCCCTTGGGATTTATAAGCTCATGGGAGAAGATGAGAGGGTGGTAGACATCAGAATCCCCGGGCTGGAAGCTGACACAGATCAAACTCTTCCACCTTCCAAAGTGCCACGGGTCACAACCTCTGCCGCCAGCAGGCTCTCCCTCTCCCACTCTGCCAGCGCAGACGGGAGGAGCAGCTGTGGGAGAACGAGGGGAGGCAGACAGGGCACAGCACCCCGACTGTAACTCACCCTCCTCCACGGCCAGGCCTGCGGAGCTCCTGCAGGTCCCTCTGGGGTGCAAACTGCCTACAGCCTTATCTCCTAACAACAAAAACAATTGAAATAAAGGCCCCTGCCCTATAAATAGACGGGCTCCCTGGAGAGCATGCCCCCACCCCCCAGCCTTCCTGGGCACCAGAGAGTGCCTCCTGGGATTTGAGGGAGGAACAGGGCTTGAGCAGTAAGTTAGGACACAGGTTCTTCAGGCAGAGGAAGTGAGGTGAGAAATTAAAATTCTGTGACCCTAAGTAGCTCTGTGCCGTAAGCAGAGATCCAGGACTTAACCAAGATTAACTATGCTACCCAAGGAGGAAAATAATACCCCAATCCAAAGAACACAATAACAGCATGTGTAAGACATTTAAAAACAAATAAACCAGAATTCTTTAAAATTAAGTCTTTAAAAAAAATAACTTTATGCTCTACTTTGTTCCTAAAATGGATATTATCAGACACATTTACATTCAGGCATTAATTATGGAAAAAACTTCAAAGACTTAATCTTTTCATACTTATGATTGCTAAATTAGATCAATTTCAGGTACATTCAAGAGGCAGCAAGAAAGTAGTATTATAACATCATATATAAACTGAGAAACAATCTTCATCGTTATTAACAAAATAGAGGCAAAACTGAAAGTTAGCAATTCATAAACACTAAGTACATATACATATAACGCCCACCTAGGAAGCACGCCATAACTTTTAGACAACATCAGGGTGGTTCATTCTTTTGCGAACGGGCACGAAATTTCTGGCACATCGTGATGTACCAGTCCATGGACTGGCAGTTGAAAACCATTGCTCTGGAGTGTACGTGGTACACTAGACCCAGGCTGCAAAATGTGAGGGCTGAGAAATTAGCTACATGGTATATAACCCAGCTTGGGTCTCCTTCCCGTGCTGGCGTTACTCTGGTTCTTGATCCCACACTGCTGTAGAAATGAGCCAGGTGAACCAGCCCAGAAAACCTCCCCCAGCCTGACACAAGGCTAATGTAATGCCACAGCAAGAGCTTTTCCTTAAGACAGGAAGGGGTAAGTACCCGGGGTAGAAATTCACGTGTGTATCTCAGAGGAAAGGAGCCAACACCAAGAGGGGCAGGCCTGCCACAGTTCTCTGCCAAAGGGAATGTAATATACATCTTTGTTCCAGGACTGAAAGGCAGGACATGACTGCCTCCTAACAGTTGTAGTGATGGTAAATAAAATCAAGATCCAGTTTCCGCTGCCTTGTCATTACTTCTCAGTGCCCCGCCCCCGGCATCTTATACAACCCAGCTTCTCTGGGATGAGTTTGGGAGCGCTCTCTTTGAAACATGGGAGGGTAGACAGCTTGTAGGTCTGCTTCCACTGATAACCTGCTCCACAGAGCAAGCCCAATACCCCCCTCCACATTCCCTGTCCCTGCAGGCTGCAACCACAGCTCAACATCCCTTTTCATTAGGCAAGGAATGAAACTCCTGACTTCTAAACTTCTCCTGCTGTGTCTGCTTAATAGCTGCTTTCTCACAAAGGCAGGCTGGTGCTGGGCCGGCCAGGAGAAAGGAAGCCGTGGGGCAGGCTGCCGCAGCTCCTCCCAGAACCTTCCCTCTCCAAGCAGCAGTGCAAAGATGGCAAGCCCCGGCAGTGTCAGTAACGCACAGAGCTCACCCAAGCCAGGGAAAGCGAGCATGCATCCACATTTACACAGAGGGGGAAAGGTAGGAAGAGAAATAAAAACTCAGTTTTCTAGGTTGCTTCTAGAAGCTTTTAGAAGCTACAGTGTGGGAACAGAATCCCATTCTAATCACTAGAAACACTCTTCTTTCTTTAAATGGCAAAGTTTAAAATTCTCACTCATGCCTGCCTCCCCACTAGATGATAAAACCATCAGCTGTTAAAACCAGATTACCCCCACTACCCAGCACAACAGGATTAGACTCTCAAAAGCTTTACGCAATGATATAGGGTTTGCTCTTAGGTTTTGGGGTCCCTTACTCAGACAAAAAAACCCTGCAGACCAATGCTCTCCAGGGTACCATTTACACATTAACAGTTCATATTGTGCCAACAGGCCAGGGCCTTAAACTCAACTCATTGATGGTAGGTTGTTATTCTGAACAAATATTTTTGTGTGATTACAAAGAAAGTCAAAGGACCTACAGTTAGATGCAACCTAACACCAACCATAAAATATCTAACACATCAGGAATTCATTTTATTTTCAATTATTTTTTTATTTATTGGTTTTAGCAAGGGAAGAAGGAAAGAGAGAGAGAGAGAGAGAGAGAGAGAGAGAGAGAGAAGGAGAGAGAGACAGGAACACTGAACTGTTCCTGTGTGTGCCCTAACTGGGGGTCGAACCAGCAACCTTTGCGCTTCAGGATGATGCTGTAACCAACAGAGCTCTTGCACCACAGAATTCTTTTTTTTTTTTTTTTAATTTCTATTTATTCATTTTAGAGAGGAGAGGAAGAGACAGAGGAGAGGAGAGACAGAAGGGGTGGAGGAGCTGGAAGCTTCAACTCCCATATGTGCCTTGACCAGGCAAGCCCAGGGTTTCGAACCGGCGACCTCAGCATTTCCAGGTCGACGCTTTATCCACTGCGCCACCACAGGTCAGGCCACACCACAGAATTCTTAACCTGGGGACATAGGTAAGCTTCACACTTAGAATGCTGGGAGTATCTATGACCTATCCTAAAATGTTAAAATAATATATGTGATTTTTTTCCCCCAACAGTTTCACAAACAGAAATACTTTCACATATAAAAGATAGTTAAAGAACATGTATATCATGTATATTTTAAGGTATTAAAGAATTTTGGGGGTAAAAAGATAGTTAAAGAAAAAAAGTGATGGGAAGCAGAAAGGGCTCACAACAGAAGTGAGCAGGGAATACAAGGCAGGGAAGCTGTGGGGCTGGGAGCATCAGGAGCCCCTGAACCATAATCTCCCTTAAACAATGCTTTCTTGGTAATGAAGACCCAAAACGTCCCTCAAGTCTGCTTCTTCCCCGCTGCCATCCAACACTTTCTTCCTTTCTGATTGTACTCACTGGGCTCTTCTGTAACCCTGCTGGGCCAGGCCCTCACCAATGTAGTCCAGAGAATATCAGGAATATTTTAACCAGATTCCCTCGATCCCGTCTGATTCTGCACACTACTCTGAGGCGACACTGTGCTCCACTGCCACGGGGCTTCTCATCAAAATCTATTTCATCATTGTGCTGCTGACTGCCACCCAAAACAAAGACCACCAGGCTATGACATCAGGTGGGAATTGTAATGCTTGGCTTTCCTGGGTCTCTTCCCAGCTTATATCATTACGTGGTTGCTACATCACTCCACTTAGGCCCATTTTCTCCAAGTCTCTACACAAAAGTTATTCATTAAGTGTGCCCTTCCAAGTCTAAAGTATAGAATAAAAAGAGCTATAACTTACCTGTAGCAACAACCTCATTACAATCATAACAGTTATCACATCAGAAATTCTTAACCTGGGGCCCTAGATAAGCCTCAGTTTGTATGCTGGGAGTATTTACAAATGACTTTGGAATGGTAGTGGAATTACATAAACATACATGTGGAGGCAGGGCAGGCTCTGTTCAGCATGTAATTATAAATTGCAACGTATTACTTTCAAAGTGCATCCTGTGTTAATCTTGCTCTCTATAGCTAGAATTCAGGCCCATTGAGGGTTAGGAATTTGTCCTCAATATTTGTTATTGTATTTAACACAGAGCTATGTTCACATAGTTATATAAATGCAAGGCCATCTAGTTCAATTACTGTGTGCCCAGTAAAGCTGAACAAATGCCTGGTGACTGACTAATGCAGAACGTGGAAAATATTTCAAACTGGAGAAACAGATAACACTGAGTGACTGCAGGGCAGGGGTGAGGCTTGCTGGCCAAGGGATGCACACTTTCAGGGTGCGAGCTCCAGTTCTAGGCATGCTGGTTTCACTACTCGGGATGGTACAGGGCACAAGAACTTAAAGCCTGGCCTCTGAACAGAAGCAGAAGTGCATCAAGAATGGAAGCATGGCATTCCTCCAGCAAGTCTCCTAGAGGCAGAGAAAATGGGCAGCGGCTGGGAACAAAGCTCTGAGCACCATAAACAGTAAACAGTAAACCAGAACAGCGTGGCAGGACTGTATGAAACTCCTGCTAGACCATACTGGAAAGGCTAAAAAGCAGAACAAAGAGTGAGTGACTCGCTCACCTCCTAAAGCACCTCTCACTGTTTCAGGTCACACTGATGAGCACAGAGCTGCAGCGTGAACCAAATACAGGTATCAGTGAAACACAGCAACAATAAGCAATCTGGGGGGGGGGGGGGGTCTCCCTACTGGCTCCTGGGCAGCTAGAGGAAGCGACAAGGTCCTGACATTCAGAAAATAAGATGCAGGGCAGGCACAGGTGCCGAATGGTAGGTGGGGGCGCTACAATTATGCAGCTGCACCTTCAATGAAATCAGAATTACTGATAAGAAAGACAGAAAAGACGGAGCGTATGCAGACTGGAAATGAGGAAATTGAGTCCTACAGTCAAGGGGAGGGGGGCAGACTAATGAGTCAGTAGGCATTATGAGGCAGTGAAGCAAATAACAAAGGACTCTAGGTCATCATTTCATCTAAAATTAATATAAGAAGAAATGAAGACACATGGTATTGTGCCTGGTATGACAACTGACTTGCAGCGCTTAGTAAGAAGAGGAAAAGCTAGGAGCTTTGCGCCAGAGAACCCCCAGAGACGTCCCAGGGCTGGTCTGATGGGAAACACCAGCAAACAGAGACACGGGCCCAATCAGGACCTGGGACTATAAATTCTGAGTAGAAAAGGTCAACATCAGCCTAAAGTCTCCAAGAGAGGACAGGCCTCAGAAAGGGGTGATCAGATGCAATGACAGCTTAGGAGTACCTCCGTGACATTGGTTTTATTATTTTTAGTGTCTAGATTGCAGAGGCAATAAGTGGCCATCAAAAAAAAAATTTGGTATAACCATGATCCATAATTCTATTCCAAGATAAGCATCATTAACATAATTTCTAAGTGCTTATACACACATGCTCACCTACTTACATGTAAGAAAAATGTGGGAAAAGTTTGGCAGTACCCCCCCTCCAAAACAATAACTAAATGAATACTTCCCTTTGTTCATTTTCTACATAATTTTTAACAGATGCACATATAGCCATCATATGGATACAGGCTCTTAATTAAATCAATTTTCTATTGCTAGTTATTTATGTGAATATAATCTTGCAGTACCATAAATAATGCCATGAGAAGTTAAGAGGGAGGCAGAGGGAGAGAGTTAGGGAGAGGGGAGAGGGGAGAGGGGAGAGGGGAGAGGGGAGAGGGGAGAGGGGAGAGGAGGAGGAACAGGGAGCATCAACTTGTAGTAGTTGCTTCTCATATGTACCTTAACCAGGCAAGCCCAAGGTTTTGAACTGGTGTCCACAGCATTCTAGGTTGACCCTTTATCCACTGTCACACCACAGGTCAGGTGAGGAATAACTCTTAAATAAACTATTGGGTGCCTCACTAATTATTCCTTAGGACAGATTCACAGAAGTGTGACTGCTGTGTGACAGGAGAGCAAATCGCTATCCTGTTTCCATGTCCTGGTAGAACAGCCGTGCCTCATGCACTCTATCCGCGGAGAACCCTTTGATTCAGATGCTCCTTCCCACGCACCCCAGAAGCCCACTCGTCCACAATTATATTTGCAATTTTTTACTTGCTCCTCCAAATCCCTACTATACTATGTATTTTTGTTTTTATCCTCAGTGCACCTGAAAATATATTTGTTACTGTGATGCAAACAAATCAGAGAAAATTTTAATATGTCTTCTGACTTAAGTGAAAAGCAACAGACTTACTGTTTGGAAAATGGCTTTTCCAACATGAGCTACATTTACTGGACCTGCTGGGAAAGATTCATTACCATTCCCTAGCAATTTGGATCTCTGAATCTGATGAAGAGCAAAGGAATGGGAAGTAATCCATCTCAACTTCCGAGCCCAGAGCTGGAGGGGAAGTCAGGGGCAGCTTACAATAAAACAGAAAGGTATGAGGGAGTTTGCAAGAAATTTAGATGCAAAAAATCCTGCAAATAAAGAAAGCATGAAGTGGATTTCCCCTTTACCAGCAGCTATAAAATTCTGTTGGTGCATTGATGTATTAACGATTAATTATTCGAACTACAGTCCTGAGAGATTTCTAAGGCTTAGAGCAAAGTAGGCTATGGACATCTGTGATAGAGACTCAGCCCTCTGACCCACTCAGCCACCCCACACTGCAGATGAGCCCAATCAAGCAAGCACAGCAATCCTCAAGATGATTTCACATTAAATTAGCCAAGAGCTGCTGAAGGCTACTCAGAAGGAACTGAATTTAAAAGCCGTGAATGCAGAGCATGAGGAAGGCAATAGAGACAAGAGTCAAAGAGAATAAAGAGCTGTTTGACTGACTTGGTGGGAACAAAGATGGCTGTGACCACAGGGAGAGCATCACTAGGACAGCGACATTCAAAGAAATCCAAAGCTTGTCCCTTCCAAGCCTTGCCCTCTATTACTTACAACCATGATTATAACTAACTGCAGTAAGGTTATGAATCTGCCCTAAAAGGACATATATTTTGATCTGTGTTGTAGCCGGCAGGGTTGCTGAGGGCGCTGGTTCTCAGATCTGACTATGCATCAGGATCACCTGAAGGATGTGTTAAACAAAGAGATTGCAGGGACTCAGCTCCAGAGTTTCTGATTCAGTAGGTCTAGAGTGGGGGTTGGTTTGGAGGAACTTTAGAATTCACATTTCTAACAAGTGTCCAAGTGCCAATAACATTGTTGGACTGAGGACCATAATCTGAGAATGACTGCTTTAGAAAGTCAAGTTATAAGACATTCAAGAGTCAAGGGTCAAATGTTACCCCTCTATTGTTACAAATTACTTTGGATTAAAATTATATTCCCACTAGGATAATATCCAACTGTATTTATTTATTTTTACTTTTTAGAGATGAGAAGCATCAATTCTTAGTTGCGGCAGTTTAGTTGTTCAATGATTGCTTTCTCATTCGTGCCTTGACTGAGGGACTCCAGCCGAGCCAGTGAACCCTTGCTCAAGCCAGTGACCTTGGGCCTCAAGCCAGCGACCACTGGGCTCAAGGTGACGACCTAGGGGTTTCAAACCTGGGTCCTCATCGTCCCAGGTCAATGCTCTATCCACTGCGCCACCACCTGGTCAGGGTGAATTTTAAAATACATATTCAAACCTCAAATAATTAGGAGTTGTGTGAAAGAAGCAAAAGCCATTTAGCCTAGAGAACAGTGTGATGGAAGAGAATGGACAAGGTGCTCTGGACAGATAAAGGGTCGTAGCTGAACGGGAACAGGACAGGGCTGAGGGAGACTGACAAACCAAATTATCTAGGATGGTGACTCTAGAATGACTTCCTCTGAAGGGATATAAGTGCAGATTAATGAGTATAAAAAAAAATTAGAGCAAGTTCATTATTTGACCATGACCTGGCAGAACCACCCACAGCTTTGTATACAAAAGAAAAACCAAATGCGTTCCAACTTTATCCCACACCCCTCATACTGGCCATACGGTAAGTCTCACAGTTTGAGTTCTATCAGAAAGAACAGGGGTAGGAAGGGAAGAGAAGGGCAGGATGAGTGTGAACAGCTCCTCTTAACATCCTGAAGGAGAAAACTATTTGGAAATGGAGACGTTACACAGCTCTCCAGAAGAGGCCATTTGTGCTGTCTTAAATGCAGATTGATTACTGCTATTTGGATGTTGAGTGCATCATCTTTTCTGAAGAAAGGGAAAAGCTAAATTTCCCACATTCAGCTGTGTTGTCAAATCACTTCCCCACACCAGCTCTTTGAATACGTTTTCCTGTTATCACTGGCTCTTGCAATAGCTGATCTACCCTGCTCCCCAAGAGTGACACCCTCACCACTGACACATGCTGCACCCCAGCAGCAACCTTATGACCATGACACCTCACTGCAAGGCCCAGACGGAGTGGGCGGTGCACTTCCGGGCTAAAGAAGAAAGGAAACCATCAAGACACTGAAGAGAAAGAGCAGCCTCCCTCCTCAGCGCTGCTTCAACCTGCAGCCGTGGGAAGAGGGCAGAGATGACTCACCCAACTCCAGCTTCCTATGAAGCTTGGGCTGAAGACCCAACCGTGCCCGGTGCTACAGGAACCTACAACTACACAGAAGGACAGAGAAGAACTTCAAATCACCCTGGCCAGATAGCTCAGTTGGTTAAAGCCTTGTCCTGAAGCACAAAGGTTGCCTGTTCAATCCCTGGTCAGGACACCTACTGGAACAGATTGATGTTCCTGTCCCTCCCTCCCTCCCTCCCTCTCTCTCAGAAATCAGTAAAGTCAACATTAAAAAAAATTTTTTTAAAGAAAATCTTCAAATCAAAGCTGTTTTTAACAGTATTCAGGAGGAGCTAGTTTTATACAAAAAGAAATTTCACTTGTTGAGGTCATGAGATTGAAAGTGAGAAATCTTGGTTTATTTAAAGCTGTGTCATTAAACTGTTGAGAGGATAAGAGAGGCTGCATACGAGAGCTGAATTTCAGGGAGATGCTCTCATGGGGAAATTTAATAGAAATGAGAAATGGAATAAAAAAGATGTATGGCGGGCAGTGTTAACACAGACGGAGAAAAGAGGAGGGGCCAAGAAAACAGGTAAGAAAAGAAATAGGAAAAATAGCAATATCTAGAGGCACTATTACAGTTATTTAATGTCTGTCCCTTTGAGATTGCATGCTTTGTAAGGCTTGAGTCTATTACCTTTTTTCTTCTCTAGTATTATCCCCAATGCCTGGGCCCCAGGATCCACTCACAAAATGAGAATAAAGAAATGAAATGAATGCAAAGCTCTCACATGCTAAATAAACTAGCCTTGAATGACTGCTCCCAATAGAGAAATGATTTTTTTCCTTGCAGAACTGGTTAACTCGTGTAATCTATACATTGTGATAAACTATATAAGTTCTAAAATTTTAAAACACTCAAATTCAACGCCAATTTTCTCACTGCACTGGTACGCAGATGAAACTTGCTTATTAAGATATTGAACAAATCAGAATTGTGTCAAACCAATAGTCCTGAGCCCTTCCATTTAAAAATCCTCAAGTTGCCAGACCTGTGGTAGCGGAGTAGATAAAGTATCAACCTAGAATGCTGAGGTCGCTGGTTTGAAAGCCTAGGCTTGCCTAGTCAAGGCCCATATGAAAGTTGATGCTACCTGCTGCTTCCTTCTTCTCTCTCTCTCCGCTAAAATAAATAAATAAAATTTTAAAAAGAAAAGAATTCTCAAGTCAGAGGTTTTAACTTTGCAACAGAAAGTGCCAGTAAGTCTTCACATTATATTCATAACCAGTACTGGAAATGCCAGTTAAATGAAAGATTCAGAGAGAAAGAATTCTATCAAAAAGTTTTGCACTTATAAAGCAAAAGTTTTTTTTTTTTAAGCAAAAGTGGGATTTTTTTTAATCTTTTGAAATTTTGAGGGAAAATTTTCTATAAATCAGAAAAAACGTGGAGCTGCTGTAGCGAATAGAGTGGGATGCCCAGAGCACTTTTTTCCCAGGGGCACGGCGAGCACCTCCGTGCAAGGCAGCACACGCTGACCAGTCACCGCTCCACGCGCACAGGCACTGGTAGACCCATCGGAGCCCCGGTAATCACATCGCCAAGAGAGAGTCTTACTCAAAAGAGTTTGCTAAGACTGAAATCAAGGGCTGGTGTCCATGGGGTTTGGAGGCCAGAGATGCAGAAGGCAGCAAGGCAGGAGCACCAGTTGGTGGTTTTTATTTTTAAAGGAAGGCGGAGTTGCAAGCTTTGCTCAATCAGAACCCAGTCCCTGAGGGGCCTGGGGAAGGGAGGCAGCAGGGCAGAGCTGAGAGAGGGGCAGGCTCACGCTTGCTTCTCAGAGACAGGGGACAATACCCGCAGTTTTCTTATCTGCAGTGTGCTGGGAGAAAAATAGAAAGCACACGGAAAGATAAGAGAGCCAGCCCTCTTCTCTTCTCTTCTCTTCTCCCGAGATAGCCCTCAACTCATTATGTATGTCCAGAATGAATCTAAATCCATTTAAATTGGCTCAGACACCAGACTGTTCAAAACAACTGCTTTCCCACAGTTAAGCTGGGGCATCCCTTTCTTCTCTGAATATACACATCCTATCTTGGTATCACAAAACCTTAGAATTAAGAGGTGCCTTAAAGAAATAAAGCCCCAGCTTCTAAACTAACAAAACTTCCATGTTTCCCTGCAATGAGCCACAGAGGCTAACAGTTTCTAGAAAACCTTAAAGTATTACATTTTTATCATTGGTAGCTTTAGAAGAATGCACACAGATAACATTCTTCAGGTATGGATGTCTGAGGAGAACAAGGCACATAGCCAGGCTTTGATATAATTGCAAACATCACCAGCTCATCTTCAGAGTCTATGACAAGCCCAACAAAGCCCACTTGGAAGCTCTCTGGCATGCTAAGGAAATTCACATTCTAGCCTGTTTAAAACCATACTAGGTATGTTATACCAAATATACAGGATAGAGCAGGGGTCTCAAACTCGCGCCGCATGAGGCCCGCCAAACAATTTTGTGCGGCCCACAGACTAATCCACGAAGTTCAAAATATTTTGGATAAAATTAAGTAAGCCTAGGGGCCTACTTGTATTTTTCATTTCTCTAGCATCCTAGCTAGATATTAGCTTAGTTAACAGCAGTTGTGATGCGAACTACAGTTTCTGGTCGTTTTGTGACACTGAGTAAACTGCATGTACGATTGTGCTTGTTGTACTGATTTTTTTTGTTGTTTTCAACTGCAGTGAGAAAAGTGTTGCGTAACAGTTGTCTTTTGTAGATCTAGTGCGGCCCGCCGAATGGCTGTGATCTTGCTCTGCGGCCCACATGCTGAGTTGAGTTTGAGACCCCTGGGATAGAGTATACAAACACCTTAGAAAGAGAGAAGGGCCCTGATAATGACTCAGGATATTGAAAGTCCCTAGAAGGGTATGAGAAATTCTCTGAAGGGGTCAAAAGCCTCGCCTTCAGTTTGGACCACTCATCAAGACTAGGATGCGGCAGACCAGGGGACTAAGACGTACAAAGTTAATTGGGAACTGGAAATGTTGGAAAGTCAAGATGGAGAATAAAAAATTAGGAGCGTGCAGAAAAAAAATGATATGTCACATACCCAACGAAGCCCATATGATGACTCTAGATAAAAGAACCAAGTTCAGGAGTGCCACCGAGAAATGCGGGTTAGCTGAGACTAAGTTCTTTTTACTAAAAATAAGGACATGCACTAGAGCTCTCAGAACCCTGGACAAAATCAAAGATAAAAGTAAAGGAGCCCAGGAGAGCAGCAAGGCCTGAGAGTGCACACAAAAATGCCAAAACCTTATCTTGCCAGGACATAGGTAACAAGGGAAGAGGCAGACAATGATAGACGACTGGACTAGAGAAGAAGAAGGTCTGCATATTGGGAAGGAGGGGTCCACTCATCCTTTCACCAAGAGATGTGGCTTCCTCTAGATGTGCCCTGTATCTGAGGCACAGTGAGGCTTTCCCCAAAGCAGGCAGGCATCTGCATAAAAGAGCTTGGCAGGCCCACAAACCGAACAGAGATGCTGAGGAGGTATGAGCATGCTCTGGCCGGCACGTGAATATGCTGGGAAGCAGTAGACAGGCTGCAAACTGGTATTCTTATTTCTCTTCTGCCCCACCTGGTCTCCCCATGGATGCATAATGCAACACTCCCCGGGCTGCCATCAGATGACCTGAGAAACTCTGGCAGATCGGACCCCCTTAGCAGAGGACGCAGTGGTTGCAGAGTCCCGAGAAAGCTCATCAGCTCCTGGGCAGGCAGGTCCACTGACCCGAGAAGTAGGATGGGTTAACATGCTGCCCTTTTCCCAAAGCTTACAATGTTCCCCTAAAAGGATTAATGGCCAAGCAGCACTCTGAAAAGTAGAATCAATGGCAGAGCACCATGCACCACAGCTGTTACTACTACTGATAACCAGACAGAGAAACAGGCACCCAGGGTCAGAGACAAAGAAGTCTTTTGGCATCAACACCCTTGTGGGGAAGACTCAAGAGAACGCTGATCTTGCAACGTCACCTTCAGCTGCTTATTATTTACTGAACGAGTTCCAGTATGAATGATTATGATGAACACAGCAGATGTTATTAATTTGGCCTTTGCTAATGCATTAGACACAGTACCTCAAGAAATTTTACGTGGGAAATTAATTCAAATTGGCTTGGTTCACTATGCAATCACTGAAGATTAAAAAACAGCTAAAGGACGGTAAACAAAAGACAGTTAAGTGACAGTCCATGCAGTGAGAGACCTAGGGTCAACGCCAAAGCCATTCTTGTCTAGGCGCTCTATTCAGGGCCCCGGGAGGCAGACACAACTTGCTAATGAGATCTGCAGAGGACACTAGGCTGGGAGCTAAGAGGAAGCCCATCGACAGGGGTATAAAATTACAAGGCAAAGCTCAACTGAAAAAATAAAACAGAGCTAGTCTATCTTGGGGAACATAGCCCTAAACCCCCATAATAGTCAATAGACAGGCAGGATAAGGGGCAGAAGCAGCATGTAAGAAGAGGTCTGACACGCTGTAACATGACAGGAGCAAGTACGGAAGAATGTAAGGGGAAAAGGAGGAGTGCGTCACAGGGAATGGGGCTTCACACTGCAGGCAAACCAAATAAACCAGAGGGCCAGGAAACACGTGGTCTTAAAGTGAGGCCAACTTTATCATTTAAAAAAAAGGGGAAAGCCTGACTAGACGGTGGTGCAGTGGATAGAGCGTCAGACTGGAATGCAGAGGACCCAGGTTTGAGACCCCGAAGTCACCAGCTTGAGCGCGGGCCCATCTGGTTTGAGCAAAAGCTCACCAGCTTGAACCCAAGGTCGCTGGCTCGAGCAAGGGGTTACTCCGTCTGCTGAAGGCCCACAGTCAAGGCACATATGAGAAAGCAATCAATGAACAACTAAGGTGTCGCAATGAAAAACTGATGATTGATGCTTCTCATCTCTCCGTTCCTGTCTGTCTGTCCCTATCTATCCCTCTCTCTGACTCTCTCTGTGTCCCTGTAAAAAAAAAAAGGGGGGGGGTGCCTAGTCAGGTAGCTCAGCTGGTTAGAGCTGAGGTTGTGGGTTTGATTCCCGGTCAGGGCGTATACAAGAATCAACCAATGAATGTATAAATAAGTGGAATACCAAGTTGATGTCTGTTTGTCTCTTTCTCTCTTCCTTTCTCTCTAAAAAATCAATAAATAAGAAAATTTTAAAAGAGGGTGGTGCATTCTGCATTGAAAATATTTATTAATGGCTGTAAAACCACTATTCCTGTCAGGCAGGTCTTCCAGTCTTTCTCAGATCTTCCTCCTTCACCTCGCTCACTGGGGGTTAGCATTCAGAGACAGCACTAGCTGGCCACTGTGAGGCTCATCGACCATACCACTCCAAAGGAAATTCATGCTGGCCGAGTCTCCTAAATCTTTATGAAGTCTGTACTGCCTTCGAGCAATGGAGGCTCGAGGAAGTGGTCAATTTCTCTCCCTTTACTCAACCTGCAACAGTGTGGTGACCCTGAAGCTAGTTTCCCCATCAGCAGTCCAAGAGCAATGGCTCCACACAATTATCTCCGGGCAGCTCAGCGTTTCTGCAGGCCAGTGTCTTATTACAGTCCTTCTGCTCGGTATTTGAGTACTAAAGAGGCTGTTTCCTTCTTATAACCTAAAACTTCAAATATTTCACCATCTACACATTCAACACTATAGCACAACACAGCTACTTCCAACAGCATAAGAAGAGAGCCTGTGGTGGCCTCTCTTTCCAGAGCAGCTATGCAAATTATTTTCATGCTTACCTGCTGGTCCGAATAAAATACTCACGAGCGGCACAGTGAAGCCAGGACAGAACACAGGATTCTAGATCCCACTGTACTGCTAGGTGTTCCGCTACGCTGGGAACACACAACTTCTGTTTCAAGTCACCTCCTGATCAAGCTGAGCACATCCAGCACAGACCCACCCCCAAACCTCACCTTGAGTCCAGTCTAATCGTCCATTTCCTAGGGTAACTAGATCATCAAGTAGCACTTAAGAGACATGAAGCCACATTTCCCATGATAGGTTCTTTCGGCCTAGTTGACCTAATGCCAACACAGACGGAGAGAAAAATGAGGATGTGAGGAAGGCTTAAGAAAAACACCATTTGTGGACTCGCTGCCTTATTATTTTATACTAGCCATTAGTGACCAGTATATACTGGCCTGAATGACCAAAAATACTGGTATTTTCACCAACTTTGTGCTCAAGAATTAGGTCCCAGACAGAGCCCATTGGGAAAAGGCCACAAAAAAGAATCCAGAAAGCTGCAGCAGTCTGACAGGTGATTTCTTAGCTGACATTCTGTGTGGCATTCTACAAATGCTCTTCGCATCAGGATGTGACATGGTGTGAGAGGTAAATGTCACATATCAGGGCCATGTTCTGTGTCAAAGAGCAAGAGAAGTGACCTCAATGACAGTCTGAAGTCTAGATAACAATGTGCCCCAACACATCCCTCCTCTAACTATAGAGCATAATCTGGCAATTAACAAACTCCTAAAACTCAATCAGCACTAGGTCATGGAGAAATGGCTGAGGCAAGCACCTGCAATGCCTTAAAAACAATGGATATATTTTGGTCAAGTCTCGAGCCCTCTGCTGAGCTATCCAAGTCAGTTTGGCAATAGTGGCTCAGTTCTTGCTGTGCTTCCTGGGAAGTCTGGGAATCACTCACTTACTAGCACCACCCAGTGACAGCCATCTCTGGGAGTAAAGCCTTGAGGAATATCACTGGTAAAAAATACTGCTGAGCAGAATGCATGTCCTTGGGGCAACCAGCCACAGGGATGAAGGACAAAAGTAAAATGTCACAGGGCTTCTCAAATGCTCTCCTGCCAGCTGTCAGAAGTGGGAAAGCAAAACTCATTTCCTAATAAATGTTTTCATTTCCTTTGTACATGAATAAAGGTCAGAGGTGATCAAGGAGGGGCCGGGGAGCTGGGGCCCCCGGAGGGAAGAACCTGAGGTAAACGTCCTGCACAGGGAAGCAGGGCGTCACTGTTCGGCCAGGGAATGGTGACAGCACAGTGACGACAGGGGTATCTTACAGAGCCCTTGATCTACAAAGAAAGATCAGCTCCAATATATACCTATTCCGCAGATTTAAAGCAGAGGCCCAACTGTGCTTCCCCAAGGCTAGACGGCAAGTTTGAAGTGAGCCCCTTCTTTCACGGGGAAAACTGGACTAAGAGGATACAGGCGTTCTCAGCCTATTAGTTCCCCCAACATTCTGCTCAAGGTTAGGCAGGCCACTGGGAAAGAAAAAAGTGGGGCCATGGATCCCGATGTGTTTACTTTATAATTACCCGTCTCACCTAGCCTCGGCGGCCAACAGCTCGTCATAGTGAGAGGACCTCTGGTCGTCATCCTGCCGGTATCGGATCACTGTGGCCAGACCTTTGCTGACAAGGGCCTCTGCAATGTTTCTGCAACAGAAAAGATAGGTCAGTGAGCACCAGAAGTGCATATGGGGCTCAGTCAACAGAAATAATACGTTAGCACCTGGAGGTCTTAACGGGTCCTGGCAGAGGGAGGGAGAGGCAGGGGACTTGAAGACCAATCAGTTGCTAAGCTAGAAATCCAAATAAAAGATGGAATAACAAAGTTCCCTAGCTCAGCACATTTTTGGCTAGTACAGTCAGATGCTATATCAATCCATACATAAAAATGAGCAGAAAATATCTATAAGAAGCCCACATTCGGCCAGGCTATTTACAGAAGGTTATAAACAAGCCACTACCCTCAAGAAAAGTCTGTTCTAAAACATCAGGCACACTGATTTAAAACACAGACACACACAAACACACACACACACGACCTAAATTTCTCAAAATCTCCTTTCTAGCCTATACTATAAGTAGAAAATGTCTTGCTCCAGGTTGGCGGTGTTAGAAACATTTGGTTTAACTAACACTCAGTGTGCTCCTGCTCAGACCTCCTGGCTGTGGTTCTCCCACACAAACAGGCAGCAGAAGGTAAGGCTATGAATGAACTGTGGGGGAGGGCTGGGGAAACGTGGTTAATAAAAGTTCTTAGGAACAAATAAAATCTGAGAGGACCAGCATTGGAGAATATTCCCAACAGTTCTTTCAGGACTATATAGACTACAGACATTTAGCTGCCTTCTTAAATCAATCCTCAGTTGTGTTGAAGCTTCTTGCCTTCACCGGGATCGGAAAGAGGTGGCACTGTAGGTGACCTATATCCACTAACCAGAGGAGAGTGAGCTGGACATGACTCTCCTTGTCTGTACATTACTCCTCATCCTGGGAAGGGACCTTGATCAAAGCAATCAGACTCTCAAAAACAAATGATCAAAAATTCTCTGTAGCAAGTCCTGGAATTCAGGAGGTATGATATTATTGGGGAGAGTGGTGGTTATGTCTTTCTTTGTGTCTGTCATAATTACATGAACGGCCCCACTCGAACCATCTGGTTAGCTGCCCTTTAGGGAGGGGGATGCGAAGCAATAGGCTACTGTACCATATGCCATGATTTAGTGTTTGGAAATGCAGTTAACTCGTAACACACTGGTGTGCTTGGAGACTCAGACTGTGGAGAGGCTGGGAGCTGAACTAACCACTTTCTGTGCATGTTTAAGCCCATTTCAGTACAGGTTCTCTTCACCAATGCGCAGGGGCTTACTTTTTTAAAAGATGGAAAATAGAAAACCGTGTGTGCAGGAAGGGAATGAGGGAAAGACGCTGTGGCTGACGCTTTTCTCATTACGGCCCCTCTGCTGCCTGTTTATCGCCCGCCAGCACGATATTAATATCTCTGAGCCGCCTCGGAATTAGCACTTCTCAAAATCCACTCCCACAAAGAGGCTGCTCTGCTGGCCACCCTGTCTCCTGAGTCACCGCACAGGCACGCTGGCAAACGCTGTCATTATCAGAGTTGGCTTTGGCAGCATGGAGAATGCCACCAGCCCCGAGTCAGCAGCTGTAGATGTTGATGTATGGTGAGACTTTAAGGGTGTCACCATGAAGCCCCAACAGGGCAGGAGAGAGGCTCCACCCACCAAGGAGCTAGAGAGAAAACTGGGGGGAGCTCCACTGTGACAGGCTGTGATGTCGGAGCAATTTGAAATGCCAGAAGAACAAAGACATATTTGTTACTGCATTCTGAATTAGTGCGCATTGACATTTCAGTCAATACATGGGGCCTGGTGGAGAAAGTTGGAATGACAAAGCAGGCCAGAAAAAATTCACACACATAGGCTTCTATCTGAAAAGCTAGAGAATACTAAGCAAAACAGCACAAATGTTTAATGATCCACTCCTATTAATGCCGCTCAAATCAATTCACAGAATTACTGAGCCCTGCATGGCACAATAGTCCCCATCTCCACATGGCTGCTACCTGCTGTATCCTGTCAGCAAACGTCCACAGGCCAGTTAAGGCCTCGGATCTCCAAACTCCACACCCGGCCCACTGCCCTCCCCTCCTTCCTCTCTGAAGTTCAGAGTGTAAGCCATATTCTCTTAGCTTCATATCCCTAATTACAGATGTCTCCTGGAGGAACAGTTGTGGTGCTGGCGCTTAGCAGTAAGGAGAGTAAAAACACATGAAATAATAATAACCACCATCATTACTGGGCATTTACTATGAGCCAGGCATGAGAGAATCACATCCCATGTACTTTCTCCTTGGCGTGGGTGCCCCACGGGAACCCCTGGAGTCTACCTTCCGGAATAAATGAGCAGGTCTGACAGGGCAAGGGCTGCCTCTCTCTAATCCTGTACCATGGGGGATGGCACCACACTGGGCAGAAAGTACACAGTATACATTTTCTGGATGAAATAATTGAGCTTCTTTAAGATAAATCATTTTTTCAATGTGACAAAATCACAGCACATTATGAAAATGTTGAGAGACTCTGAAATATCAGAGAAAACACCTAATTATTTTGGAAGCATAGCACTGAAACATTATTTATTATCCTAAGTATATACATATTAGCCGAGTTTGCTGAGAACAGAATTAAGGACAAAAGCTTTCTACAGATGCCTCACCAGCTTTTGTCTTTCTCCTCTCCATTATCTAAGACTTGAACTTAGAGAGAATGAAAGGGATGGAAAGAAAATGGAATTAGCCTAGACCCACGGATTTGACTCTCATTCATTTCTTTTGACTGCTAATGAAAGGTCAGGAGATATTCCCCTGGCCAAAGATGGCTCAGAAACCAACACTGGTGTGTTGATCATTTGCCCAGCGAGAAGAGAGAACATTAAGTTATGTGCCAAACATTATGCTGCTTTAGACAAATTTATAAGTTCTGCTTTCTTGAGTGTATCAGTAATTCCACTCCAATTACACATGTCTGGCTTGACTGGATAATTCACAATCAGCATACAAAAAAGATACTAACAGCCCTGGAAGTCTAACAGGAAGTCATCTCTCTATCAGCTAGAAACACAAAGAGAATTAGTGCTGGGATTGAACTGCTTCTCTAAACTAAAAGAGAAATTCAGGTTCTGTTAAAAGTGAAGTTTCCATTAGACATGATCAGATGATAGAAACACAACCAACATAGGTCTCATTTATGGGCTTTCTCAAAAAATCTTTGTAGTTAGAATGTCCCCCTCCCACTCGTTTCCACAGTAAGCAGGTTGTTTAATAAGCACATATCTTTTAATAATAAGGATACCTTTGAAACCATGGGGTCCTGGTAATCTGCCAACTCTAAGATTGGAAGTAACAAACTATATATTGATAGGTCAGATAATTACATAAAATCACTAAACTACTTAACACTGTGTATGTACACATATATGTATATATGTATGTGTAATGTTGGAACAATCTAGCTTACAGAAAAGTTATACATACTATAAGAACATGCCCTCCATCTCTGAACCATCTGAAAGTGGTTCAAAGGCAAGGAATCAGGTGTACTATCACCCCCAAATACTTTAAAATGTGTGTTTTCTACAAACCAGGACATTTTCTTATTTAATCAAAATACAAGGAATTAGAACCAAGATATCAACATGAACACCTTACTACCATCCACAAACCCTACTCAAATGTTGCCAATTGTTCCAATGTAAGCTGACTGTCCTACAGCTTACATTTTGCCAATAAAGTACTTAGGAAAAAAGGGATCTAGTTCAGAATCAGGCATTATATTTAGTTGTCATGTCTCCTTAGTATGAAACACATACTCGGTCTTTATCTTCGAGTATCATGCGTGGCCTTGACACTCTAAAGAATACAGACCACTTATTTGGTTTCTCTGATGTTCCACGGTGATCAGATGCAAGTCATGCATCTTTGGCAGGAACATCACGGAAGAGCTGCTGTATTGTTCCCTTAGCCTCCTCTGAAATGATGTATAATTCACTATCGATGCTCACTTTGATCACTTCATCAGGATAGTGTCTCCCAGGCTTCTTCACTGTAAAGTAACTTTTTCCTCTTTATAATTAATAGGTATTTTGTGAGAAGATACTTTAAACTATGTAATTTTCAGCCCTCACAACCCCAAGTTATTCATTTATTTATTTGTATCAGTATAAACTCATGGACTCTCATTTTATTCAAAGGGTTATAATCCACTACTAGCACTATTTATTTTGATGATGAAATTGTTCCCAATTCGGCTAGTGGGAATTGGGTTAAGTGGGCTTCCGTGTCCTGTGGACGTGTCCCCATTGTTCTTTGAGCATTTCCTGATTTCTAGCACAACACATTCCAGGCTTGTCTTGTGCTGTTTTCTGTGGCTCTGAACTCAGCCATTTATCTAAGCAAGCCCACACTTACATCATTATTTCTTTTCTATACATTTATTTCTGTTACTATGGAAAACCATGTGTGGCAGTCATGAAAATGTGCCTCTCGGATCTCTGACTGCAGGAAGCATAATTGACTGACAGTCACAGCTGCTGTGCTCGGAAATCCATCACTGCTTCAGCCAGGGCCGAGCTCCCCCCCCTCCCCAGCTGCTCCGAGCAGTGACTGAGCACGGCAGAGACACCATGGCCGGCCTAGCGCAGTCTTGGGACTCCTCTGATGGGCCCCTGGCTCGAGGACACATCTGCTTTGCAGAAACTTACAACTGACTGTCCTACAGCTTACATTTTTCCAATTCAACATTCCTTCCTCTCCCCCTCCCCCCCGGGCTAAGGTCCCACTGTGGTCTGATGACTTCCCAGCCTGGGCCTGGTCTAGAGCCCTGAGAAATTTCGCCTATTAATCTCTCGCATATCTAGTCCCAATTTGCCATAGACTTCTCAGAAAACCTGAACCATGAGTTCACACAGTTATCTACAATCCTAAACCAACATTACAGGGTTCATTTTAGTTTTCTTCCCTCCCATATTAATACCTCCCTTCTCTGACTGTGGGAAACCTGGCTTGCATTAGCCTTAATTTTTTACTCATAAGAAAAAGCTCCTCTGTATATACAACACTTACTCATAATTCTGTGACTTCCATGATTTGGTGCCTAACAATAGAGCTAATTTAAAGGGAATACACCACTCAACAAAAAAGGACCTGGGTTAAATGGATAAGTATTTCAAAAGAACGGGTATAAGGAATGATACCATAACACACGCGCGCACACACACCCCTTCATTCTTCATGGGAACAAAGATAACATAATTCTCAATGGCTCTGGCTCATAGATCTCTATCTAGCTATTTGAGCTTAACATATTCCACTTAAAAACCATCTACATCTTATCAGTCACTGAGGTGTCCGTGGAGATTATAAAAGCAGAATATTTTCCTTAAGGCAAACAGACATGTGGGCACATACTGAGAATAAAGCAAGCCCATAAAGAAATGCCTCTACAATGTATAGTATTTCAGTCAAGGTTAAAGCAAAGGGTTGAAAGATAATTAACAGCTCAATTCATTTGTAACAGTAACATCATCTACAGCAGAGACACATATCTCATGTGCACATGCATGCACAAAAATACACTCCCCATACAATTTCTTTACAATAATTTCAAGGCCTTGGCCCTGGCTGAGTGGCTCAGAGGATAGAGTGTTCTCTCAAAATGCAGAGATGGCGGGTTTGATCCTCGGTCAGGGCACATATAAGAATCAACCAATGAACGCACAACTAAAGGGAACTAATAGAACAGTGAATTGTTGCTTCTCTCTCCCCCTATCGATCTCACTAATGAAAAAAAGAAAAAATAATGTCAAGGCCTTGTGGTCAAATTTTATAAACTGTGCACGAAATGCATCGCATGGCTATTTACTGAGAGAACATAGATCCAACAAGACACTGGGCACGAGTCTGGGCCTCTGTCATTTGTGACCCTTAAAGACTTCTGTCTTGTGCTGGAAACCACCTCCATTTCCTTTTCACAATGGCTGCACCTTCACCACAAAGACAGGCTTCCTCACAAGTTCTAGGATGAAGATCCCCAGCTGACAGGGTTCCAACATTGATTTCTAACCTAACAGACTGCTTGGCTCACTTCTCAGCTCCACAGGGACGCTCCGCTGTGGGGCTGAGCAACACGGAAGCTTCATGATGCTGACATCTTTCTGTGCAACCAAGTTAGAGACAAGCGAGGAGGAGGAGGAGGTCACCAAAGGCTTCGATAAGGAAGCAGAAAGCAGGAAGACTGACAAACTCTTTTCTTCAGAGTATTAGGTCCAGGCCCTGGTCGGGTAGCTCAGTTGCTTAGTCATCCTGACATGCCAAGGTTGCAGGTTCAATTCCCAATCAGGGCACATACAAGAATCAACCAATGAATGCATAAATAAGTGCAACAACAAATCAATGTCTCTCTCAAATCAATCAATCAATCAATCAATAAAAATAAATTAAAAATACCATTAAAAAAAGAGTATCAGGTCCACTTTTACTCATATAATATGTAAAATGTGGGCTTTCCACAAAGTGGGGACAATGATAAATGGCTAATGGCCCAAAGCCTCCATTCTCTATAGGTTCATATGAGGAGATCTACTATCCACACGCAGGCGTCCCCAAACTATGGCCTGCGGGCCGCATGTGGCCCCCTGAGGCCATTTATCCAGCCCCCCGCCGCACTCTCGGAAGGGGCACCTCTTTCATTGGTGGTCAGTGAGAGGAGCACTGTATGTGGCGGCCCTCCAACGGTCTGAGGGACAGTGAACTGGCCCCCTGTGTAAAAAGTCTGGGGACCTCTGATCCACAGGAACCAGACAAGTTCAGGCTTGAGCTAGACTTGGTTTTTATAGGCTGACCTAATGAGCCTGTAAACTCTAGATGACAGGGAGAGTGAAACTCTAGATGACAGGGATCTGCAAACAACTGACAATAAACAAATCTCTTCTATTAAGTTAGTGCTTTTCAACCTGGCCCCAAACTAGGAGAAAAGTCCTACAGAGCAGCAGGTAGCTTCCAAAAGCTTGCACGATGACACCTCCACACGGTCACAACTGACCTCTCCCACCCAGTGTCTTTCATGTTCTAGTCTCCCGTGACGTGAATTCCCACAAATCTAAAACTATAATTTCCCCCATTTTTTCTTAAAATACATCCAGGAGGTGCTTCCCACATAACCGAGCAGCATATGTAGGCTTGTTTTAGAAGCATCAATAATTAGAAACATCTGAGGTGGCACAACATCCTTTATAGATTTACCAAATCTCTCTCCTACTGTCTTCCCTGTTTTTTTTTCAGTTCTCCCTTGAACCAATGTAAAATTCTAAAAATATCTAAAATCTTT
The DNA here is from genome assembly GCF_036850995.1 of Saccopteryx leptura. NCBI lineage: Eukaryota > Metazoa > Chordata > Mammalia > Chiroptera > Emballonuridae > Saccopteryx > Saccopteryx leptura. Next base: position 305,327,258 of record NC_089504.1, on the reverse strand, counting down.
TTTTTTTTCTTTTTATCTTTTTACTCTTATCTCCACCTTTGTCTATTTAACAAGTCTTGTCTTCAGGATCACCACCAGCAGCCCCACCAGAGGTCCTGTGCAGTGGCTAGGACCTTTCCCAGAATGCATGACAGACTGAAAACGAAGAGGATTCAAATGCCTTGATGTCACTACCCAGTCTTTGGAAACTAGGATAAAATGAGAGGAAAACCGCAATGATTATCAAGGGTTGTATTAAGGCACACGGAGTCTTAGGGCAGGCTCTAAGAGCCAAAGGTAACTGTTTTTGACAGTTACCTGACAGCTATGGTTAGACACAGCATGACCCACAGAGCAACCTGACTCCAGAAAGCCAGACACAAGACTAGGCAAGTGTGGAATGGGACTTATTGGAACAGCCTTCGAAGCAGGTCACGTGAAAAAGCACTCTTCAGACGTAACTGTCCAGTAAGTTTTACTTCATGTTTAACGAGCACTCAGAATATGTACAAGGTTCTAAACACAACTGCTCTTCTCATGAGAGCATTTTCTAGAGAATGGAGATAAGATATGAAAATCAAGAAACAAAGAAGGAAAGAAAAAAGGAAGGAAGGAAGAAAAAGGGAAGAAAGTAGAAAGAAAAGAGATGGAAAGAAGAAAAAAAAGAAAGAGTTATTTCATGAAAAAAGTACTGCTTGCAGGAGATAAATCCTTGAACCCTATGGCACAGACTCATCCAAACCTCATTATAAAGAACAGGACTACTCCTGAGCACAGAGAAAGGCCTCTCCAGCCCAAGGCCATGCCCCACTGAGAACCAACAGTCCTCTTCAGTTTGGGAGGAAAAGAAATAAAACCAACAATACCTAGGGACCAGGGTTTTAAAAGTGAGTGATGAAGACATGTTAGTTACCGTATTTTTCACTCCATAAGATGCATCTGACCATAAGACACACCTAGGGTTTTAAGGAGGAAAATAAGAAAAAAAAATATTCTGAATCAAATGGTGTGTTAAAATATTTAATAAAATACTGTATTTTTCGTCCCATAAGATGCACGGGCATTTTCCCCTTCACTTTTTTTGGGGGAACAAAAGTGCATCTTATGGAGTAAAAATACGGTACTTCATACTCAACTAGCCCCAAATAGCAAATTCTCTACTCCAAGGTAGCTCTGGGCCATATCCCACTCATTACCTTATTTCTGCTCATGCCTCTCCAAGGGCACACCTACCACCTCTGATCTCCTGAAAGAAAAACTAGTGGACAGAAAAATAAAATAGAAATATAGAGTAATCCCCCCTTATCTGCAGGGGACATCTTCCAAGACCCCCATAGATCGCAGAAACCAGGGAGAGGACTGAACTCTGTATGCACTTTCTCTTCCCATACACACATTCCTATGATAAAGTTTTACTGCTAAATTAGACACAGGAAGTGGTTAACAACAATAAAATAGGACAATTATAACAATATACTGTAATAAGAGTTATCGGAATGTGGTCATTTGTTTCAGGGGACCCCTTGCTGAAGTTCTTCCTGTAGTCTCAATTCTTCTGGGCGCACACCGCTACCAATCCAAACACGTTTTCTGATGATGTCTTCTACCCACACACTTAATGCTTTTTCCATCTTAACTAAGCACATAACGCATCGTGGCAGTTAACGTTTGCAGTCGGAGGTGCAACAGCAAAACTAGCACTAATATATTTTTCCTTCTTTACCCTTTTAGTGATAGAAGATGTGTTCTTAGGGTTGATCTTATCAACCTCAACCTCAGTACTTGATCTTTCCCCCTTTCTTATTAAGTGGACAACTTTCACCTTTTCACTTAAAGAAACCACTGCATGGCTTGTCTTTGGCACATCTGAATTGCCATCTTTGCTACTCTTGTATTTTGGGGCCATTACTAAGTAAAATAAGGGTTACTTGAACACTATCACTGTGATACCATGACAGTTGGTCCGATAACCCAGAGTGCTAAGTGACTAACGGGCAGGTAGCAGAAACAGTACAAAGATGCCAGAAAAAGGGGTGACTCACATCCCAGAAGGAAGGGAGAGCAATAGTGCGAGATTTCATCATGCTACTCACAACAGCGCACAATTTAAAACTTACGAATTATTAATATTTTTGGACCATTGTTGACTGTGGGTAATTGAAACCATGGAAAGCTAAATCGCAAATAAGGGGGAACTACTCTGCAAGGAAGACGTAGAATTAAACGCCTAACTCACTGCCTAACTCTACTAATGGAGAGAGTAATGTTGAAAATATGGGTCAGAGCGACTTAGAAAAGCAGGGGGAAGAACTGTAACACCAAATAACTTTATCAAATAGTTATGCTCACTAAACAGACAATTCTGTTCTGCCGCCAGGATTTCTGCAATACTGTAATCTTATTGTCACTTCTTATATACTTTTGTTTATTCAGCAGTATCATGGATATGGCTTTATAAGTCAAGGAAAACTGTGGTATTGTACTCAATTATGCCAGCTCCTCTCTAAGAAGCACTTACACTTCCAAGTAAGCAAAATATTTGAAGAGGTTAGAACAATAATGAACCTTGGCTATATGTATGAGGGGCACATTAAATATCAGTGGCAATAAAATAATGTCACCTTCAAATATCTAATATTTCCCCCATCTCCAATCCTCAAGTTCAGACAGAAGGAAAACAGTGAAAACAAATATCTGTTTCACAGACAAACTGCATGGACTTATCTGAATCTCCCTTATACATCAGGGCAGAAGAGGGAGTATGGACCCAAAGTGACACTCCCTCTATTAGTCACACATCTTTCCCAGAAGGAGACAAATAGATTCTTCAAAAATAATTAAGAAAATCAAATACTGGATCTAGAATGAATAAAGGAAACTGTCTAACCAATATGCACTTCTAGTCCAGCCAAATTGGTCTATTCATTGCTAAATATGCCACACAGTTACAGTTCCAACTATTTGCAGGACATGTGAATTTTTATGATTCATCATCACGTAAAACTCAGCATTTCAAAAATAAAACTCCCTTCTCTAGAATAAGCTTTTCTAAGCCTATCAAATCAGCTCATTCTCCTAAACTCCCAGTCACCCAGGCCTGATTTCTCTCATTTCCATTTAAAATTAGTTGCCAAAACTTTAAATTTAATCTCCAATGTCCCCCCCCCCCATGAATGTTTTTTATTCTATTCTTTCTCGACCCCAGTTGTGGCTCCTACTACCTCTCACCTGGACTACTTACTGCAGCTTCCCTTACCTGGTTTTCTTGTGATGTTGAGCAATTTCAAACACCGCCAGTTTAACCCGCATAAAGCACAGGTCATACTAGTATTCCCCCTTCTCAAACCCACCATGATCACACAAACCTTGTTAGACATATCTCAAGTTATCCTATATGTAATGAAGACAATGGAGGGAAAGGAGGGGAAAGGAAGGGGAGGGGAAGGGGAAAGAAGGGGAGGAAAGGATTAGGGTTAGGAGAAGAAAAAGGATTTGGGGGAAGAGAAGGAAGAAAAACATTTTTGAGCACTTTTCTAAATGCTTTATGTTTATTAAACTACTTAATGGTCACAAAATCCTAATGAGGCAGGAATTGTTATCATCCTGATTTTATAGATGAGAAACTTGAGGCACAGAAAGGTTACAAACTAGTAAGTGACAGAGCTGTAACCAACAAGAAAGGCTATGTGCAGAGACTTGACATTTCAGTAATGAAAAGGATCTTGCTAATAATCCTATCCATCCCCTAAGCTGTAAATATCTAATGACAGAACCATTTCTCTGTTTTTCACTCAAAAGATAATTTTAGATTTAATGAAGATCTACTGGGTGTCTACTATAGGACTCGCACTTCAACACACATTAACCTAATCCTTCTAGAATGGTAAGTATATGGTAATTCTATACACTCACAAAAAAGAGTAAACAGTTTCAGATTTGCCATAAGTAGCCACAATTAGAAGCCAGATTTTTCCAATTCTAAATCTATTTTTCTTATGACTAAGTGCCACAAATTACAGGATACCAGACTATAAAAAGCATTCTACAACCGAGCCCTTATATGTCTCTCTAACCCTATTCCATTAAACGCCTTTCAGTCTTTCTGTGTTAGTCCAACCAGCCAGTTAGCTACCACCAAGTCTTGTCTTCCCTCCAGCTCTGTGCCTTTGGCTGCGCCACTCATTTGTCACTTACCTACCTCTTACTGCCACGTGTCATTACCTCCTTTGTGTTCACATCATGTCTTCCCAACTAGATCACATTCCCTACTCCTCAGAAAGAAACCAACACTTAGTAGGCACTCAATAAATATTTATTGGCTAGCTGATTGATTCCACTCTCTGAGTTCCCAGGGGGTTCTGTGGGATGTTGGAGGAAAACAAAGTAATAACAGACTGAATCACAGAATCTCTGAGCAGAAAGAGTCCACAGAGATAAAATAATCCAAAACCTTCCATACAAAAATAATCACAGAAACCCTGGAAATTTTTCCACAAGTTGTCTGAAGAAATAGAGAGTTACACCATCACAATGGCACCTCAAATCCTCTGACTCTCATACTGCTTCCCTTTATTATGCTGCTGTCCTTTTAAGAGTCTATAAAATAGAAATAAATATATTCTGCACATGAATTATCTAAGATGCCAGTAATACATTAAACATTTATCAGCTCATTAAAAATAGTCTATCTATATCATTATAAATTTGATCACTCTAATACTAATAATGCTAGCTAAAAAATATATTAAACATTTAATTATAATGATTTGCTTGCCTTCTGAGGATTAAGAGGACTTTTTTCTGGGGGAGGGGGAGAAATGATTTGAAAACCTCTGATGTTTTTTTTCTCTCGATATTCTAACACAAGGTAGACATATTCATTACAGACATAGCATGTTTTCTTCATCCCTCATTTCCAATTCTCTTATTTCCTTTGAGAAATCAACATTTTATGAAAGAGTGTGTGAAAAGCATGGATACAGGTGTAGAGTGAAAATATCTCAGACATCTCTCCCTCAGTGCGAGTGGAGGGAATGAACTGAATCTGTACAGCCAGTGGGGGGCTCCTTCCCTTCCATCACTCCAACCCCTCAATCAAGTCACTGACCCAGGAGAGGTCCAGCAACAAAAGGTAACTGTAGTCATTCCACACTTTTGTACATCATATGGTCTTTCCATGTGCTTGAAAGCCAAATATTCACATTAATCAGTGGATGTAAGTAAGAGACAACTGCCATCCCCTTCGTAACAGGGTCACCTCCCACTGTCAGAGACCTTGCCTTCTCCACATGGAGAGGGACTTGCTCACACGGTCACCGCGCCCCTGTTCCCGGCAGCCTGCACACAGACACACTGACAGAGGTTCTGCCAATTAAATGCCCCTGCCCTGGGAGTAAAGCACAGGAGAGGAGGCGTTCAGGATATACCTGCAGTGGTGTCCTGCTCTGAGGCAGGGCCCGGGCAGACAACAGGGTCCTCAGGCCAGGCCTAAGTAAAGACAATTCCTCTGCTCCCCGCTGCCAGCCCTGTGCAACTGCCTGGTCCCTGTCTCCTTCCCAAGACTGATACCCCGCCCTTAGGCAGTCTCTCAGCTCCCCCCATCTCCTTCTTCAGCACTGCCAGGCATGTTGCTGACCAAAACACCTGCAGATTTAACTGACTCTTGCATATGAGGTTGCATCCTTAAAAGAGTTTATTTTTAAGTCCCTAAGCATTGATTGCGTAGACCACAGTGGATAAAGCATTGACCTGGAATGCTGAGGTTGCCGGTTCAAAACCCTGGGCTTGCCTGGTCAAGGCACATATGAGAAGCAACTACTACAAGTTGATGCTTCCCGCTCCCCCAACCCCCGCTTTTCTCTGTCTCTGTCTCTCTCTCCTCTTTCTAAAAATCAATAAAATCTTTAAAAAAATGAATAAACAAAATAAGTGTGAAGTAGATCCATTGTTTGTAAAAGAGATTTTCCTAGTTATTTCATTTGAGTTTTTAAACAGAAATGATGCCCCAATTATATTCATTTTCTTAATGGAAAAACAAAAACAAAAACTACTGCTTACCAGTTACTACAATTTCATATCTTTAGGTACCAAAAAATATAGAATTGTAGTATAGTTTATTTTGTTTATTGTTTGCTTTCCAAAATGCACATTAAGGGAGAAAGAAACCAGTCACAGTACAGCAGAGTTTTTTGTTTAGGGGTGTTTTTTTTAAAAGAAAGACGTAATATAAGACATTATCTCAAACCAACACTTTAATAGGGGAAAAAAAATCTAAATTATAAAAAATGAGTAAGAGTCAAAACAATACAGTAAAACAGATGAATATAATAAAACAAGAATGTCAAGAATAAATGTTGATCAATTCTCCATCCAACAAAAGAAAGAAGTTACACATAACATTTATATTTATTCTTCAATAGTGAAAGCCAGTTAATGTTCCCCACTTCCTCTAGCTCTTTGTGGCCGTAGAGAGCAATTATGAGCTCATTTCATACAGAGCTCATGGCACAGAGCAGTCATTCAGGGCCGAGGACCAGGCTCTTACCCCAACTCTCTGGTTGTTTCAACTCTTGTAAAGGCACTAGCCTACGTGAGTTTCTGAATCTGTAAATGAGGGGATAGATCTCTACCTCACATGTATTCTAATCTAATTTTTAAAATGAACTCGCATATTCAACATGTCTTCATCTTTCTATCCACATCTTTATACAGCACTTGATGATAATATTTGAGGCCATCGAGACTATCTACCATTGCAGTAGGTATTAAATACACCTGAGGGTGTATACACGTGTCTTCTTATAGTGTGTGGAGCACTGTGGGAGCAGGTGCATTTCTGCCAATCTTTCCACCAAGGATCACAAGGGCCCTGCCACTCTGTACTCACATACACACAACGGTAGGGAGGGCTGGGGGCCCAGGCTACTTGACAAATTTATAAGAAGATATTCATTCTCTTCAACTCTTTAATGCCCATTTCTTTAAGATATGCTCTGGACTATAAAAAAGAGGATGGAGGGATGAGCACACAAAAGATATATAAAATATTTCCTACCAGGGAAACTACCGACATGCAAACTTTTTGATTCTTCGCTGGCTGACTCCTTCTCCTTTAGCCAAATACTTTGTTCAAGAACAAGAACAAGAGACTGACTTATCTCATTAGTAGAAATGTATTTGAAGAAATGATTAAGAGTAGAGTTGACATTTACCAGGAATTCATTACATTTCTTGTACCTCTGTGGTTCACTAGATTATGTAAACTAAGAAGCTGACTTCTCTATGTATCTTATCTCTGAAAATAGTGAAAAATCAGACTCACTTTCACATTTGCTTAGTTTGCCAAATACTATTTTGGCCCATCAAGCTCAGAGCTCATTCTTAAGAAATATGAATAGCAGCAATATGTCAATAAAACAATTATGAGATGTTTCTTGAGTACTTCTTATGAGACTACAGACGATTACTACATCATAAGTATTAACGAAACAGATGAACTTCACTACAGACAGAAAAAAATCAGAAAGACTTCTATTATTATAATCACAGAGTTTAGAGCCAAAAAGATCTTACTTTTGTACTCCTATTCCCTCATTTTACAAACAGCTAATCTGAGATTCAGAGACATGAAAAAGTAGTTTGTGACTGACCTGGACTAGAACGCAGATCCCAAGTTATAAAACAGGCATCCTGCCACCATGACAACCTGCCTCCGGCTTCCACATACAGACTGGGAAACTAATGACACACGTGACACTACAGACAGAGCTCAAGGGCATTATGCTAAATGAAAAAGTCAACCTCAAAGGATCACACACTGTACGGTTCCCTTTATATTATGTTCTTGAAATTACAAAATTATAGAGACAGAAAACAAATTAGTGGTTGTTAAGGATGATGGGAGGGTGAAAAGCACAAGGGAGAGCTTTATGATAATTGAATCATTTTCTGTCTTTGTTGTGGTGGTAGTTACATGAACCCACACGTGTGATAAAATGGCACAGACCTACACACACACTATACCACTGCCAAATTCCTGGACTGGATTCTGCACTATAATTATATAAGATATAATCACTGGGGGGTTACTGGAAGAAGGGTATACAAGGTGAACCTACCTATACTACCCTTGTAACTTCTGTGAATTTATAATTACTTAAAAATAAAGTTTTTAGGTCAATAGAATTTGAACTTACTAACAAGAAAGAAGAAAAACTCCAAAGACTCTAAACTCCATTCTCAATCAAATAATCAGAACAGTTCAAAGCCAGAATAATCCTTTAAAAATTAAAGTCAACAGCTGTTCCCATCATTCCTCTGCTCAAACTTTGCAGTGACTGTCTCACTCGCTCTATAGCTCATAGCTCTATACTTGTCCTAGCTCACGAGAACCTCTACAGTCCGCTGGCCCCGCCTGACCTGCTGACCTGTCGCTCACCACCCCCACATGTGCTCCCTCAGCTCCTGTCACACTGGCACCACCAGACCTTTGTCACCGGCATTCCCTTTGTCTTTGTACCGCGAGCTCCTTCACCTTTTATCACTGAAGTCACCTTTTATCACTGACTACCCTACTGAAAACCTGCCTCCTCCCAACCCTGGAATATCTCCTCTGCCCTTCCTTAATTTCCTTTATTGTGCTTTGGCCATCTACACATTTCTACAGATTTTCTTTGTTTCTTTATCTGCTTGCCACTACTACAATGTAAGCGTCATCACCCCCCCCCCCAAACCCACAAAAACAAAAACCAGAATTCTCTCTATAGTATTAAAACATTTTATCTCCGGTGCCAAAATCAGTACCTGACACATCACGTAGTCAACAAATAACCTGAACAGACGACAAAACAAAAACCAATGTAGAAAGGTAAAATAAACATGTTATGTTCATGTGGACTACGGAAAGGGTGTAATTTGGGGATTATACATAGATGAAGTTGAGTTTCATTTAGATGAGCAATCATGAGACCTTGGTTTCAATTCTGGCTTTAATTGAGTGAAATGTAAGATAAGACACATTTGCCTTTTCTGTCCTGTTTTGCTGTTTATCGTCTCAAATGGACTAACATGAAGAACCTCTGGGGTCCCTAAAGTTCTAAGTGATTGCAAACAGGGCATGTCCAGTCTAACAGCCAAGTCCAGTTATAAACCCATAGAAAGACAGGAGAGGTGTTTCAGCATTTGTTAGTTCAAAGCCCCTCTACATGGCAAAAACTGCATTATGCACTGGGAATTAAATGAAGAGAGATTTGTGACCCAGTGTCGTAAGTGCTGCGAACCTTACAAATAAGCAAGCACAAGGTGCTGAGACAGCACATACCCAGATGTCCAATGAGGGTCCTGGTTTGGCGGGGTACCTGAGGTACAGCTTCCCGAAGACAGAAAGTGCCGAAGGATGAGTGGGAGCTAGCTGGGGGGAAATGCATGTTCCAGGCAGAGAGAGCAGACTGACTTTAAGAATAGTGAGATTAAGGTGCTTTGTTACAGAAATGATGGATGAGAGCCAGGGATTGTTAAATATAAACATGAAAAGGTAGGCAAGAGCCAGACCATGGTTTGTCCTAATCCTAAAGGCTATTGGGATGATTAATGAAGAGTTTTAAGCAGGAGACTAACAATCAGATTTGTGTTTCAGAAACTAAATTATAGCAATAGTGTGAAAAATGAATCGGAAGAGAATTAGAAGGCTGGTAAGACTGACAGCATAAACCAGGCAGCGAGAAGAGAAAGGTTGGAATGGACGGGAGAATTACTGTGGCAGCAGTTAGACAGACATGAGCAGAGCAGGGATGACAGGCAAGGTACAGAGGGTCACCAGGACGGAAAGCCCTGGTGCCTAGCAACGGGAAAACTGGGAAAACAAGGACCTCGCCCCCAGCATATCACTGGCGATGTGTTTAGACCCTCTGACTTTTCATATCACTGGTCGTATGGTTCGGATTTTCCGCTGACCTCCCCTCCCCTGGCATGCTGCTAGTCCTGTGGGTTAGACTCCCTTAGAAGGGGAACAAACAAGGGGGCCTAGAGAATAGCTCTTAAGCATTAAACCCCCAGGACAATAAGGCGCTGACCAGCATCAAATATGTACATCTAGGCTTCAGTTGTGTTTCAACTCCGGGTCCAGAAAAGCAGCAAAACCAGACAATCAACATCATGTTGACATCAGGACCAGCTGCCCTGGTGCCAACCAATCAATCAGTGGAGACCACAGGGATGTACTTGAAAAGCTGATGAAGATTCTACTGAAATCCTCCCAAGACCTCCAGCTCTCAAGACTAAGGACCCAGCAGCTCTCTCTCTCTTTCTCCAGCAAGCCTATACCTCTCCCCTCCCCGCACCGTGCGTTTTCCTTGCCCCTCTCTCCTAAGCTCCAAGGGCCCTTCTTCTGCCTCTGTAACCTGCTTCCTGAGCCTACACAGCCTCGCTGGCTAACTTCTTCTACCTCTGTGACCTTTCTAAATAAAACTTTTGCTTATATTTGAGTCTTGGCTCTGAAGCATTCTTAGAACTCAAGCGCCAATGCTGCTGAACCGAGGTCCAATTGCTGGTGACATGAGGTGCCATCTTCACTGCCAGCATCACCAGCAGACAATACGGGATGCAGAGTGAGAGAGGAGGAGAGAAAGACGACACTTCCACTTGTGGAATCAAAGACTAAGGAAACGGTGGCAGTGTCAATCATTCGATTGAAGGAATAGCTTTTAAAGGGGAAACCATGAGCTCAGTTTTCACCATGTTGAGTTTTGGTATCTAAGGAGTGATGGACAGTCAGGAGCTGGGTATATTGGTGGGGAATCTGGTAGAAAGAACTGGGCTAGAGACATGGATCTGGGAATGAGCAGCATCTACATAAAAACTGAAGCAAAGGGATGAATGGGTCCCCCACGGAAACTGAGCAGAGGCAAGAGGTGCAGGACAGAGCCCAGGAAGCACAAATATTTAAGAAGCACTCAAGAAGCTGAATGAGAAGAAACCAGCAGAGTTGCAAAAGGAACTCCAGAGGAGAAGAAAATGTCCAAAAAGACGGCTAAGTTTTAAATACTGCTGACAGATCAAGTCCATTCACAGACTGAAAAGTGCCCGAGGGAAGCAGTGGTCTTCTAGGTAAGTTCAGTTTCAATGGCGTGGAAGGCTCGAAACCAGATGGGAAATGAATGAATAGCACATGGAGACAATTAAAAGTTCTTTTAACTCTTTTAATTAACTTCTCTATGAAGAAAAGGCAAGAAGAAAGAATGTACAAGAGAGAGAACTGAGGGATCACTTTTAAAAGTTAGTTAAAAGGGGATAAACGATGGCACCAAGTCTCCAGGAGACGAAAAGAAGGCGAAGTTCAGCATCTGAGTAAGAAAAAGTCATTTGGAACAAAAGGAACCGAAATCTTGCACAGAGATGAGCGGGCAGGAGATAAACAAGCAGAAGGGAGACATATTTGGGGCTGAGGACAAGTTAAAGGCGTTTCCTGGGAAGCCCATATTTTCTCCATCAAGCAGGGGAGGGGACTGTCTGCTGAGAGTAAGGAGAGAGAGGATAGAATAGGAAACTTGATTGAAGATGGTTGTGAAAAGCTCAAATAGCTGTTATGGTGGTGAAATAACAGCATGAAAACAGCATTATGGAAAACTAATCCAGCAGCATTATGCAGGGAGAAACAGAATTGGGGAAACCTGCAGTCACAAAAGGCACATCTAGAAGGCTACTGAATTAATTTGGATCTGAACTGTTGAGTGCATAGAGCACAGCAACGGCAAAAGTAATAGGAAAGAATACATTAGGGAATTCTTTAACAGACAACTAACCCACCACACCTTCCCAACTAAACTGCTTTCCACCAAGACCCCAAGGGTCACCAAGGTAGGATCAAACATCCTTGATCATTCCAGCTCCTGGTGGGAACTAAAGCTACAGATGGCTTACCCCCGACTTTATAGGCTTTCTGATCCAAAATGCTTGTATTACTTTTTAAACGACATTATGGACTCTTTAAAACTCGTGGCCATGCCTATTTAAAGCACATTTTAAAGTACACTTTGTATAAGCAGTGATCAATTCTGACACCTGTCCAGTCAACCGGGACAATTCTTCAAAGTGACCCTGGTCTACATTCTTGGCTTCTCTCTAAGCTTACTATGTCACAGAGAGATTTGACAAAGAATAGAATCAGTTGAGAGAAGACTGTAATTTAGTGTGCACTATAGAAGTTGGGCCCAGCCCATTGTCTGGGGTGCTTTTTAATAAGCTGCACAGTGACTCAGGCACAACTTGAGTCTGAAAACCATTTTTTAAATCGGCATTTGTGTTCAACATGTTGGCTTTGAAATGGGAGCAGGACACACAAATGGAAACGGAAAGCAGGTGTGTGGTAAATTGAGAGTAGGGATAAGCAAAGGGAAATAAAAAGTTGATAATCATCAGCATACAGAGAATGGGTGAAGCTATGAATTCACAAAATGCCAAAGAAAAATCATTTACAGAGAAAAATGTAGGAGGATCAAGATTGACCCTTAGAGAATGTAAAGTCAAAGAACTTAATTACATCTTTTATTATTTTCTAAAGAATATTATATCAAAGGCAAGGAAGAGCACATTCACTTTCCACTTCTTCATTCTAGCTGTGAAGTTTACTTGTAAAGACTGACACACAACCATATTTTTTCTATCTGTGTGGCATCTTCTCTGAAGAATAAACACAGCAATGCTTTTAGCCACATCTACCTAACTTAAATCTAATTTTCCTATTCCTAAATTAACTAAACGAAGAGAAACCACCTCAAGTTCTTCATAGCTAAGAGTAAAGAGGTCCAATCATTTAGAAAAGGCCATGGCCAAGAATATGGAAACTACAGAGAAATTCAAGGAGCCCAGCATATGTGTGGCTGTCCTCAGAGGGACACACTAATGTAAGCACCAGAGTGTTTGTCTCTCAGTGGAATTCCTGCCTGACTGCTGATCTGGGTGCAAGCTAATTTCCCCCTTGGCGAATAGTACTGTTGAGATGCAGAACTCACCACCATCTGTTACCTAGAATTAGCATAATGACAAATTATCTAATCCCTTCCATTTAACAGATACAAATGGCACGCTTATCCACCAATTTAGCCATATTCTCATTCGTGTGGTCTATCCCCACCCCATAAAAACTGGTCTTCCCACTCTGCTGGTGATGGATCTGTTTGGGAATTTACCCCCAATCTCGTGGAATAGTCCAGGTGTTTTATCATAAGAAGCTTTCCTGACTCATTTTATCCAGGAGCGGGAATGCAGCTGTTATTCCAGATGCATCTGAAAAGGGGCATGCTGAACACAAAGAAAAAGTGTCTCTAAGAGACGAGCAAGCACAGTGCAGGTCAGTGCTTTCTCCAACTAGATGGCAGTGAGCACCTCAACAGGGTAAGGCAGAGAGAAGGTATGTCAGCGTTGCTCTGCGAAGAGCGTCAACAGGGAGAAAAGGAAAAGAAACCAGAAAATTCAATGGGTAGCAAGTAATAGAACTAACAGAAAAGACTGCTGTTTTCCAGTTCTAGATAGCAAGACATAGGTAGTGTTAAACAAAAAATGAGAGTCAGACACCTAAAAAAAAAACAAACATGCTCACAGGATCAAATAACCAGAAGAGCACAATCAATACGAGGATGGATGGCTGCCCGCGGCAGCTCATGAATGAAGTGAATTGTCCTATCACCAGGGACCAGTATAGAGACAGTTCAATTCGAAGGAAGTAAAAAGCCATCGGAGTAGGACATTGTATACACTGTATTGAAAACAATGTCCAATCCAAAGTCAGCCATGTCCTCATAAACTGAGCTTTTGGTAGGGATCAAGAGAAAGCATTCTAAGAAAATGTATTTCCACATAAAATGATACCAGGTTTCTGGGTGTGGGGGGTATTTCCTGTTCATCTTGAATAACCATTTAAGTATACGTATATAAAATCATCAAATATTTATCTGACTTATTAATGTGTAAGTATTGTTTAAACCACTATGTCTCAGAAGTCTTTTTCTCAAGCTACACGCTGTACAGTGTACTCAATGAGAATGCACTTTGTCATTAGTCATCTTCTGAGATAGTTTTCTCTTGTCTCCATCTCAAAGCTTTTAGACATACCGGTAGCTCTTTTTGAAATCTATGTACAATGCTGCCATCAGAAATTCTTTCCTTAAATCACAAGGATCCATTTCCATAACATGCGAATGCTTGGTTTCATCACTTGTTCTGTAAGTATTTGTTCGTGTCTCCACAGCGGAAGTCCCGTAAGCCACAGTCTGTGAACTCAGTGCCTGTCTTTGTAATTAAAAGTTTTATTGGAACACAGCCACACCCAACTGTCTGCACATTATCTATGGATGCGTTAGCACTGCAAAGGCAGAGCCCAGCGTTGGCAACACAGACCAGATGGCTTTCCAAGCAGAACTGTTTATACCTGGGTCCTTTACAGAAAATGTTTGCAGCTCTCACCTTAGAGCACTGCTTTGTGTGTGTGTGTGTGTGCGTGCGTGCGCGCGCGCGTGTATTTTTCTGAAGTTGGAAACGAGGAGGCAGTCAGACAGACTCCCGCATGCGCCCAACTGAGATCCACCCGGCACGTCCACCAGGGGGTGATGCTCTGCCCATCTGGGGCGATGCTCTGTTGCAACCAGAGCCATTCTAGTACCTGAGGCAGAGGCCACAGAGCCATCCCCAGCGCCTGGGCCAACTTTGCTCCAATGGAGCCTTGGCTGCAGGAGGGGAAGAGAGAGAGACAGAGAGGAAAGAGAGGGGGAGGCGTGGAGAAGCAGATGGGTGCTTCTCCTGTGTGCCCTGGCTGGGAATCGAACCCGGGACTCCTGCACGCCAGGCCGACGCTCTACCACTGAGCCAACCGGCCAGGGCCTAGAGCACTGCTTTTATAAATAAGCTTTAGAAGGTCACTTCCTATGACACCTAGCACTTGTAGTCTGGGAGTAGGGGCACATTCACCAGAATAATTGCTACATTTGTGAAAAAAATTTTGGCTGCTTTTTAATGATTCTGCCATGTGACTGTCATATTGCATTGATGAGGTTGAGTTGGGCTAATTAATGTGTTCAAAATAAGTGAGGAAGCACTTATAATAGAAGAGCCTCTACAAAGTCTCAAAGTAGGAGAGTCTCTTTCTCCTGAGTAGTAATTTTTTTGAGAAGACAAGGTGAGGATATTACCACTCTGGCCACAAGACTTCAGTAAATAAGCTAAGAACATTCACGTTGGTCCCAGTAAGAATAAGGAGAGCCACTGACACAACCATCGCAGCTTTCAATGGTTGCTGGAGGCACAGAGATTGGCATGGAATACTGCACAGTGCACGTCACCCCAGGACAATGTTGTAGGGACAACAGGACCACACTCTGATTCCGCACGGCACACAGTAAGCGATGTATGCGTTGGTGATCATTCTTGTTGATTTCCCTAATCCTTAACATTCTTGAACTAAGCCACCTTGTTTACAAATGAGGGGTTAGACTAGCTCATCTCGAACATCTCTCCCTACTATACAATTCCATGACTTCATTAGAAGGCAAAAATGTTTGAAGTACAGGCATTATGGTACATGTTCTCAACGAAAGCCTCTTTTAGGAAATATCTGAAAAGGTTAAGCTTGACTTTGCAAGCCCAGAGAGCTGTCCAGTGGACGGAGCTGTCGGTGCTCATTACCAGGCTGCGGGAAGAGGTCACCCTGCGCTGATAGAGACGTCGTGTCACCTCCTTGGCAGTGCCTGGCCGGGGAGGCACCTCCGCCCGCAGCACTCAATCACACGCACGGTGCACAGGCAAGATTCATGGCTCCGGCACCCGTCCGTTGTGATCCAATATGCATGAAATCAAAGTTTTCATCATTTCCAATGGTCAAAGGCCAGTGAGTGTTAAATCCCAGAATACCAGGATTAATGAAGGAGTCATTAAAAACCCAGCATTAAATCACTTCTGTAGCCAATGTTGAGAATGATGTCTGTAATACATTACAAGGCTGATTAGAAAGAAACAAGTTCCAATTTAGAAATGAATTACCTGACTTTTAAAAAAACTGGTTAGATTGGTTATCAGCAATTCTGTTATTACAGGGGAAAAAAGGTGGGAAACATAAATTAAGTCATGAATGGGAAATTATCTAAAATCACAGGAACACAATTCAGGCAGGGGTGAGTAACTTCCTAAAGACAGAATAAGAGAGAATGGAGCCCTGACAACACTATCAGATTTCACTTGGTTATCTGTTTTGTTTTTTAAAGTGTGTGTGTGTGTGTCTCTATGGTGTGGAGCTGGTAACACTTTATGCCCAGGAAACAAGTTTAATCTAGGAAAGTTTTAGAAGATTCACAGTCTAATTAAAGTCCCACTATCCCTGCCAGACTCTGGCAAAGTGAACGCATTCCTCAGCTTCTGTTTTTTGGAGATGCCATATTAAAGTAGTACAGTGTCTGAAAAAGACTACTCGGCAATTAAAATGGAAGGTAAACTGTGGAGAAGCCCTAATAAGGGGGAGGAGGAAATGTGTGTGCTAACGCTAATGAACTATCTTCTAATTCACAACGAGAATGTCATGTCTTCCTGCTGAACATACTGTCAATGGGGAAAACAAGAGCCCTCAACACAGGCTCTGAAGATAAGCTGAAAACACAGAACCAGCACAAGAACACCAAGCTCTAACCTGCTGATATACTGTTGTTTCTGAATGGGAGAAACGCAGCCCCAGGTTCTCTGCTTACTTACTTTATAAGGTTCTGTCCTAGGTCAGGGCACTAGTTAGAAAAACAAACGCCACCAAGTCGTTGCTCAGGCAGACAGAATCCCTTACAGACAATGATTCTCAACCACATCCTCTGAACATGCACAGCTCCTTAATGCAGCACAAGGTGCAGGACACAGTTCCAGTTCAAACGGTCCAAACCAAAATAGATATGCTTTCTGTTCTCCCTTTTCCGCCAACCTACCGTAAGAGCAAGATTGACATCTCTCCCTGAAAACGAGTTCAAAGAGCAGGCGCTATAACTCAAATTCTTATGTGACATAATCAGGGATGGTATTCAAAATATTTAACATATGGCACTGGCTAGAGCTTGTTATATTTGTGTCTGCTAGCTGAATATGAGCCTTGATTATAAATAGAAAAATGTGCAAAGAAAAAGAAAAGAAAAAGAAACCAACCAGGGTCATAAACGGTGTTATATCAAAAAGGGCATCAGCATAAAACAGCAAATCACTTGGGGATATTAGTTTGGATTAAAGGCCAAATCATTAGACCTCAGCCATCAAAATACACATTATTAATTTCACATGCATCAGTCTGCACCAGTGGTTGGCAAACCGGAGCTCGCGAACCACAGGCGGCTCTTTGGCCCCTTGAGCGTGGTTCTTCCACAAAATACCACGTGCGGGCACTACCTCGATAAGGAATGCACCTACCTTATAGTTTAAGTTTAAAAAATTTGGCTCTCAAAAGAAATTTCAGTCGCTGTACTGTTGATATTTGGCTCTGTTGACTAATGAGTTTGCCGACCACTGGTCTAGACCAAAACACAATCAACTCTAAGAAGGTTTCTTAGATATTTAAATATTGCCTTGAATCTTTAATACACACACCCACAACTGAAACTGACTTTGTCTAACAAATGGGTAAACTGTATTTGCATTTCTTTGGTTCTCAAAAGTATTTAAAAGATAGTTTTG
Organism: Saccopteryx leptura; assembly: GCF_036850995.1. Taxonomy (NCBI): domain Eukaryota; kingdom Metazoa; phylum Chordata; class Mammalia; order Chiroptera; family Emballonuridae; genus Saccopteryx; species Saccopteryx leptura. The sequence continues at coordinate 305,309,594 of NC_089504.1, read as the reverse complement.
TTTAGTTACTAACAACCCCAACAACAAAAGACATTAAATGTTTTTAGTGCCTAAGAGTTCCTTTTAAAGAAGGAATTTTAGAACAACAATAGCCTAACAGTTACCAACCAAACAAAACCTATGGACTTGATAATCGCAGAGAGAGGTAAAAGAAATATTAGGAATCTAAATTCAAAGCTTTCTCCAGGGCCGCTGTATATTGTTCCCTTAAGTACACAACATAACTCAAAGGCATGCCAGTTGCTATCGGCAATGGGGCCACTGAGTCAACGGGTAGTGATCACAACAGTTTGGCCAAAATCTGATGTTGCAAATCTACAGAGGTGGATTAAGGTCCATAGAGGCCCCGGGCACAGAAGAAATTATTGGGCCCCTTGTCAGAAAAAAGTGTCAAGTTCGGGTTTTGCAGGGCCCTTCAGAAGTCAGGGTCCAAGGCGCACGCTCAGTGCGCCCGCCATTAAATCCACCTCTGTCTATCGGAGTGAAGCTAAGGTTTGTAATCAGGAGTCTGAGAAGGGAAAGCAAACCCACGGCCAGACTGTAAAGCCAATGGGAAACTTCTGGCTTCACCGCTGCTTCTTCCAGCCCTCAACACACACTGGTTAGATGTTTCCTCTGATAAGAACATGAGAGCAGGCTGAAAGAAATGTTGGAATCCTGGGAGATACATTATGGAAACATAATATTGGCAGTAACGTTTATATCCCTTTCTCCTTCAGAAAGGCCAGATAAGGGCCTTAGGAAAGGAGGGTGAATGCTTGTCAGGTGAAAGTCATTCCTTAGCCCTACCTTGTTCTGCAATTCTGTGCTGGTATGGGAGAAATTACTGGAGGTCAAAGGTCAAAGACTGTGCTTAGGAACCAAATATGATCCAAGAAAATATATATTTGTAAAGTTGTTTTTATTCCTCCTATTACCCGTATCTATACTAGTCAGAGAACAGAGGAGAATACTAGTTTTGGAACTTCCTGTTTTCTCTAGACTTCCGCTTTCATAGTACTCATATTGGCTGGACATTAGAATCACCATTCAAAACACCAATGCCAAGTCAATAAAACCAGAATCTCTAGGGGTGAAGATCAGTATTTTTAAAACAACAAAGACTCATAACTACATTTTAAATATGCGGCACCATTACCGTATTTCCCCATGTATAAGACACACTTTCTTTTTTAATTTGTGGGTCTAAAAACTGGGTGTGTCTTTTACAGTGGTTGTAGATTTTTTTTTACTTGCATTTTCCACTTTTTCATGCTTGTTTTTGCACTCTCTGTTGAAGACAGTGATTCATCATCAGACACAGATGAGGACAAGCTAACGGATGGGAATTTTGACAGTGATGAGAAGTTGTATGAATTTTATGATGAATAAAACTTGAGTTTAATAACTTTATGTATTTTTTTTTATTTCCGGCCCCAAAATTAAGGTGCGTTTTATACATGGTGCATTTTATACAAAGGGAATACGGTATATTTTTAAGTGCCCCAGGTGGATTTATTACGTAGTTTTGTGGAAAACTGCCCACACAGAAGAGTTCAACTAATAAATTCTTCTTTTCCAGAATTTAAGGGCTCAAGAATGACCTAATGCTACTTGAAGCCCCCAGAATCACAGATGTGTCAAAGAACCTGGCATTTACCCAAAGACCAAGAACCTGGGAACTGTGGGTAGGGAATAAACCAAACTTTGGAACTGGTTCAGGATCAGCAAATTCATACCTATTGGTTCTATTTAGGTCGCAGGGAGACAAGAAATCAATAGCAGGAGCAACCAGAGAGAAGAGACCTGAGCTTTGTCTTTTCAGAACAGAACTGCGAGTTCCACGCTGCATTTTCTAGGCAGCTGTGATGACAAGAACCCCCTCCAAACTGTAGGCATCCCCTGGGGACAAAGAGTTCTCCACCTCTCAGGGGAGTAAGGGAGAAATAAGCAAACTCATAGCCATTATGACAAAACCAGGCCTACGTATCCAGTTTATTATTAGCCTGACATTAAACACCACTTAAAAACAAAACAAAACTCTCCACCCACACAAACACACACTCTGAGACAGAAAATTATATAAAGGCATCTGGAATGATCGGCTCTGACAGTGAAAGCAGAACCAGACAAATCAGAGAGGTCTGGCCAAGACCAAAATGGGGGTGGGACAGCTCCAGACGGCCATTTTCACAGGTTTATTAGTTCCTGCAGATGCTCTGTTTAGAGGAAGAAGTTCAAAATAATACTCGAAATTCTGGAGGGCTGTCATTTGACTCTATGAAATTCCAAGCTGTTATTAACCGGAAGAATAGCTCCGTGTGCTTTTACCAAGTCCAATCATTCTAGATAAGTTAGAAGAAAATTGTTTTGGCATAGGTTGCTTCTTAGGGTAGAAGCACAGGGTAAGATTTTTCACATGGATCAGAAAGGAAAAGGGGCCCAGTAAGAAGAATTCCACTATCTGTCCTGTTTTAGTCTATGGGCCATGACCACCAGCTGGCTACCATAGGAACGTAGCAAGTCATGTGTATGTTCCCCGGAATCCATTAGCAACTGGACCATGCCCAACATCAGTGTGGCCGAGGTCTAGAATGTGGCAGCTGCTTTAGAATTTCACTTCATAAACAAAGGTCAGAACCTCTGCAGGTGAAAACTCTAGAAATGAGCCCCCCACTTATAAAACTAAGTTAAAACAGGTCTGGTTTCTGGTGGTCAACATTTTTTCTTAGAAATGAGAAGCCATAGTAGAATTCACTCAGTGATTCTTGGCTTGAATATAAGCAACAAACGAGCCAGCAAAAACGGCCTACGGTTTTGATGTCTCTTATTCTTCCCTTCCATTTGTGTCCATCCCTACTCAATGGCCAGATCTCTCCATTACCACAGGCTATGTAAGGTGACAAAAAGAAACAGTTGCAAAGGGACAGTTTTGAGAAAGTGGTGACAAGAATAAATGCTCTGCATAGTTGCTTCCGTGTTTAAAAAAGAAAAAAAAAGGTGACTTTGCAATCAATGTCAAGACAATATTTTTTGAAAGGAGGAGGGACAGTGTAGGAGCTGCAGTGTAATTGCCCTTGCTACTGAACTGATATATGGTGGTGTATAAATCACAATTCTAACACAATAGAAGCTCACATTCAGGCAACAGTCTGCTGATTCACTGCTGATGTGTAAGCAGATGTATCGGAAAGCCGTAAGGCTCCATGTAAAACCCACCATGGAAAGCTGAAGGTGGTCTCAAGTTTCCTTTACATTTTATGAAGTTCATGCTTTTAAACATCTCTGCATTCTTCCAGACATACTGACCTCCAAGATCCAAATATTCTCTAAATCCCTCTTAAGTTCCACTTGTTCTACTGCTAGCACAAAAATTCCCAGAGGCATCACAGCAGAAAAGGCTGTTGTCTAAGGCCTACAGAATAATGACTTTCTAGAAACTCTCAGGCCGGAGAGAGAGGAGCACTTCTGAAACACTCAGCAGTCCTCTGCTTCCTCACCTCTTCAGTCAGACAGACAGACAGACAGACAGGCAGAGATCACTAGCTCCAGCAAGGGCATCTATAAAGGTACTTGCTACACATCTTGTGGTTGGGAAGATACTATTCAATACACTGCTGCTTTTTCTTTTTTTTGGATTTTAAATTCATTTTTAGAGAAAGAGTAGACAGAAAGAGAGAGAGAGAGGAAAGGGGGAGGAGCAGGAAGCATCAATTCCCATATGTGCCTTGACCAGGCAAACCCAGGGTTTTGAACCAGCAACCTCAGCATTCCAGGTTGATGCTTTATCCACTGCGCCATCGCAGGTCAGGCTCAATATATTGCTTTTATTGAGGGATAAATTGTGTGTCCCTTCAATAGGAAATGTGTGCTGAGCTTCCTGAAACATTAAAAATTATCTACGGAAATCTATTAGTTCTACCTTTATGCAAGTACTTATCAATCATCACTCTGTTAACGCAGTATATGTTCAATATTTAGTGGAAGAATGGATGTAATTTAGCTATCACGACAATTTAAAAAGTGAGAAAAGAGATAAATCCAAACCAAAGTGCCTGCAATGGAACAATAAAAATGAGCTACTACCGCAAAAGCTAAGCCATAATCCAAGGGGGCATTTCTGTTTTGTTTTTTCAATTAACCTTTGGGCATTTCCTATATTTTATTTAAGCTAATACTTAGAACATTCTGTGAGGTGGCAGTCTTGTCAGTGGGTGAACTTGGCCAGGGGTGGTGAGCAGAGAAAGAAGAGACTGGAATATAAAAATATTCAATAGAAATTCTTACAAAAGGAAAAGCGTTTGAGCACAAAGCAGCAGCTGGAGATGTTGGCAAGAGGACAAAGAGAAAGGACAGGGGGGACCACTGGGCCTGAAATTAGCTCAAGGTGACCTGTTCGGGGCAAAGGCTTAGGGCCAATCTAAGTACCTGACTGATATATCTCAGTAACGCTGCAAAACATTGAAGCTGCATTAGCATATTTTATCTTCACAACAGCCCTATGAGGAGTGAGATTATTTCTTGCACAAGAAAATACTGAGGCCCAAGATTACTCAACTACTTAGGAGTAGAGCTGAGGTTTAACCTCAGGTCTGCTCACCTCCAAAGCCTACTTACAATAAAATAAAAATCCACAAAATTTTAAATTCCAACAACTTGCCTTAGACTTCATCTCAACACTATGCCAAGTAGTCCAAGTTTCCCATTCCTAATTTTTTTTTATTATTATTACTTTTAATGGGGAGACATTGATAAATCAGGGTACATATGTTCAGAGAAAACATCTCCAGGTCATTTTGACATTTGATTATGTTGTATATCCATCTACCAAAGTCAAATTGTCTTCTGTCACCTTCTATCTGGTTTTCTTTGCCGATTCCTCAATTCTTAAAAAAAAAAAAAAAAACTATTCAAAAGGAATACGCCCTAAATAACGGCTATTATGGTATATTAGCATTAATAAACAACGGATAATTCTACCCTAAACTTTTGAAAGTGCTACTACAATTTTTATTATTTTTTAAAAATTCACTCAGGATGAACTGGAGCAAACCCATTAAGGAGCATCATGCATGGAAATAGAAAACCATAGAAATTCCAATCCTATTCCCTCTGCCACTTTGTACTGTGCTGGCCACAGGTACCGTAAAGAGAAAGGGGCTGAGAAATGGCAGACAAAAGATAGAGAATTTTTGCTTATTGGTAACAATGTCAAATGTCCCATCGCCTTTTCACATCAATTGCACTATCCAAAGGATTAAAGAAAAAATGCTCGAGGGAGGTCAGAATGGCAGACTGAGAACTTAAGCCCACATGACATTCTTTACAAGGGCTGACTGAAATGACAGAAAAGACAGATGTGGCAAGAATAAAGCCTTAATGGTGTTAAAACAGAAGAAACCATGTTAACGACAGATCAGAAACTTTGCACAAATCCTGAAAGACAGAAAGCAAGTGGTATGAAATCGGTGGAAAACTGGGGACCTCAAGGACCTTTACTGACAAACACAAAGCACCAAAGTGAGCAGGCTTTGGGGACATCATCTGAGCAATAGATCAGGAACCCCATTTAAAAGAGCTGGACTAGCCAGCCTCTCCCCGGTCCCGATGATGCAAACTGGGATGCTAAGAAAAGAGGGTTTTGACACTTGTCAAAAACCCAGGAAATACTCTCCCAGCAAGTACAGACATTTCTTCAATGACATACATCTTATGTGCGTTCCTGAATAGCTAACATTCCAAAACCCACCAAAAACCCCTAAACAAACAGGGCTTAGAAGAAGAGCAGGGTCAGGAGTAGGCCACTTAAATCCTAAGAAGCTTTCTAGCCACAGCACCAGGGTCACAGCTAAATCTCTACTGGCAAAGTAGCCTTGAACCCTGGGGGCTCCCATGCTCCCTCCTCCTTCCAGAGGTAGTAGCTGCTTTGTTTCCAATAGAGACCATTGTAATGAAAACATAAAGTCTGATCAAGGACGTAGCCTTTCCTCGTTAATCCACTGTTACTGATGGAGGAGTGTCTTCAGAGCTTTTCCAACAGTACTTGCAGGTTGCTACTCAGCTTAACACAGCAGAAAACTATAAAGCACAAAGGTTCCTGAAGCCACTAAAGTAGTCAGGACTTCAAGCACAGAAAGTTACTGCTATAGGGTCTCAACTAAAATTTTCCGATTTTTCTTTAAGTCTTTCTATATATATGCTAAAGCTCCCCCTTTAATTCTCTTATTGTTTCAATCCTTTAGTGTATTTGGGAACGCCACTTCTAAAACAACATGACTTCAACTTTATACCAATGAGAGTCCCAAATTACCAATGTCATATAATTATATGAGATACTAAAAATAAACACGTGTTATATAGTAGGACAGAGGGTAGGTGATGCATCTGGGGAAGGACCTTAGATGGAGTTTGTGGCCTGAAAGAAAAGCAGAGGCAAGTTTCAGATAGAACTAGCCAAGCACATCACAGACGTCACCCCCGCCCCGATCTCCGAGACAACACTGACGCTCTCTGCCAGCTGAGGAAAACCCCCTTTGCTTTGACAATTTCAGTCAGATCGAAAATTTGCCTGATTCATCTATGTTTCAGGTCCATACATTTTAAAGCACCAAGGACAGAAGGCTGCCTTTGACACTTCCTGCTGCCCTTTCCCGACAGAGATATTGTAGGGAAGCAGACTACACAACTGTGGAGGAACAACTATCCCAGCTCCATTTTGGTCCTTCCTTCCTAACTACAGATCAAGGTCCACAACATACTTGAGAACTTATGGTATTTCCCCATGTATAAGGCGCACCTTAATTTTGGGACACAAAATTAAAAAAAAAAAAAAAAAAACAAGCGCAAAAAAGCAGGAAACGCAAGTAAAAAAATCTACAATGAGCACAAAAAAGTGGGAAATGCAAGTAAAACAATCTACAACCACTGTATAAGATACACCCAGTTTTTAGACACCAAATTTTTCGAAAAAGGGTGTGTGTCTTATACATGGGGAAATATGGTATGATAAGCAACAAAATAAACAAGGAACAATTGGTAAGGGGGGAACAGGTAATTCAATAGGAGAGGGTGTTTTTTAAATTTTATTTTTTAAATAATATTCTCAGAGATAGCAGAGAAAATATTATATTCAGGATGCTATTAAAATAGAACACTTAAAGAACAAAGAGTGTAAACAGAACTGCTGAAATTCTTTTAAAATAGGCTAGAGCAAGAGAATAGCCTCTCTGTAAATTTCATAAGGGCACAAATCATTTCAGTTTTAGAACTACCAATGTATTTCTGATGCCTAGCACAGTGCGCAGTACATACCAGACAATCTAAATATGCTTCATAAATGAGCTAATGTAAGTAAATGAATGAGTGAGCTGGAAGGAGCTGGGAATGCATGAAAATGAGTCAATGTGCGTGGCTGACTGACTAAGTGAGCAGGAAAATAATGTTGAAGACATCTCCTTGAATGCAGAAGAAAAATGCAAAGGAAAGCTTTGAAAAAAATGGAAGAAAAGTTAGAGATAGGAAGCATATGATAAAATATAGCAATAAAATTTCCAGAGTCAGAGACAAGAGAGGGAGAAAGAAAACTATTCAAGAAGTAACAACAACTTGCCCTGGCCAGTTGGATCAGTGGTAGAGCATCAGCCCAGTGTGGGATATCCTGGGTTTGATTCCTGGACAGGGCACAAAGGAGAAGTGACCATCTGTTTCTCGACCCCCTCCCCTTCTCTCTGTCTTCCTCTCCCGCAGCCATGGCTCGACTAGTTTGAAAACATCGGCTGCAGGCACTGAGGATGGCTCCATGGAGCCTCTGCCTCAGGTGCTAAAAATAGCTTGGTTGTGAGCATGGCCCTAGATGAGCAGAGCATCGGCTCCAGACGGGGGTTGCCAGGTGGATCCTGGTCGGGGTGTATGCTAGAGTCTATCTCTCTATCTCCTCTCCTCTCACTTTGAAAAAGAAGAAGTAACAACAACAACAATCTCCTTGAGTTGAAGACATGGATGTTCAAGTTTAAAAAGCCAGTTGAGTATGCAGGGAGAAATATATTTTAATAAAATTTCAGGAAACCAAAAATAAACAGAAAATTTCGAGAGCCAGAAAAGCTTTCAGAGTCAAACTTTTACCAACCAACACATAAAAAAAAAATCAAGATTCTTCAGTAAATGAAAGTCAATAGCACTAAAAGAATGATTGAGATCCAGGTGGCAGGTGCACATGAAGACGTACAAAAAGGAAAGTGATGGACATACAGAGGGACACACATAGAGAATTAACTTCACGTTTCTTTGGGGGGTTAACAACATAAGATTCTTTTTAGAGGTCTAATCACACTACCATACTTCTTGGCCCAAAAGCACCTCTTACACAATTATAACTACTATGGAGGGGGGATGTTTTAAAATTTTTAGGATCAACTTACAAGGAAAGCTTAGACGGCAATTATAGTGATGGAGGAGAAATGCAACAAATGTTTTAAATCTTGATAATATAAAAAAATACACCTTTTTAAAGGAGGCAGAGTGTAAGGATTCTAATTTCCTTATCTTTTGTTATAAAGTTCATCAGAAACAGAGTACCATATTTTTCGCTCCATAAAATGCACTTATTTCCTCCCAAAAGTGGAGGGGAAAATGCCTGCGCGTCTTATGGAGCAAATGTTCATATTTTTAAGCTGCTGTGGGTTCCCGGACAACTACTGTATAAGAGTATTTGAACATTAAAGTCTCTTCTATTTGTTAATAACAGTGCTAATGGTTATTAATACTGCTGTTCACACTGTTAAAATATTATTGTGGTATATTTTATTAAATATTTTAACACACCATTTGGTTCTGAATATTTTTTCTCTTATTTTCCTTCTTAAAACCCTAGTTGCGTCTTATGGTCAGGTGCGTCTTATGGAGCAAAAAATACGGTAACTAAATATTATCAAGTTCACTACTGGTAAAAGTAAAACAATACAACAAAATTAGGGTATAAAAGGGTGTAAATGATAGTGCAAATACTCAAAAATATTCATCTTTAATAAAAATAAATATAAACCAAAAACTAAAAATTTAACTAAAAACTTAAAAATCAGTAGCGTTAATTTATAAAGTTATAGGGATAACCATCCAAAAAAAGTGAAAAGCAGACACTGTTAGGAAGTTAGCATCTATGTCTTTGTCCGGGGATCAGGAGAGGGCGTAGTCTCTTGGTTCCTGGGAGAACGAGGGACAGGGTGGGAACCACAGTGAACTGTCAGGATTCGTAGAGCTCCATCACCCCAAGAGCTATCATGTGAGGAGAAAAAGGACAGATGGGCTCCAATGGGTAGTCAACTAAGCATTTCATCTTGTCCACTGAGAGGTTAGGTTACTGACTAGTAAGAAAAAGATAAAATAAAAATACAACAAGGATTATCTTTCATTTCTATTTTAACCTGTTTTTGAGTGGTAAAGTCTCTAAACGTTCCTGGGAAAACCTGAAGAGGAAAAACCTTTGTAGGCACTGTTTAAATAGAGTCACATAAACACAGTCCTGTGGACAGCAAAGGCAGTGAATACCCACAGGACTCCGAGGCCTCACCAACCAGAGCCCAGGAATGCTGAGACCGGCAGCCATGAAAGCCCTACCACTCAGAACTGTTTTTGTTCACTGCTATATTCCCAGTGCCTGGCACACAGTAGGTGACCAACAAATATCTGTTGAATGAATCAACAGATAAATAAACCTACTGTTATAGCAGACAGCTGTAGAAGCAGCAATCTGTCCCTTACCTGGGCCCAGCACCTCACTAAGCTACTCCAAGGGCCCATGGAAATCGAACAGGGCCTCTGAGATTATTTTGAACACACTTATCTGTAAACATTCCAGAATGCTGCTCCCTTACGCTGAGCTCCCATTATTTAGAGAAAAGCCTCACTTTCCCCCAGGCTCTCCATGTTATACTTTGGGAAGCTGATGAAAGGGAGCTTCCCAAGGATCAGCGCAGAAAACAGGAAGCCATCCACTGCCTGACACTCTACTCAATTGATATTGGAAAAAAAGAGAATCAAGACGAGGGAAAGAAACAGCGCACATGTCGCCCAGCAGAGGATTCTATTGATTTGTATGATCCAAGGGTTCCATTATGAAAAACTTAATTGAACTTCCATACAGCATGATGATAAGACAATAATCTGAAAGCAAGAGGTCTTTAAAGAAATAAGACTTGGCTGCATGGTTAGACAGCCACACAAATATCTGAATAAAAGAGAGCTCTGTCTCACACTAAACTGTGTTTCCCTGACTCCCACACCAAACCCTGAGCAAAGGCCAAGTTCCTTCTTAGAGCACTTTATGGGACCAGTCTCTTAAAACGATCACTGTGTAACCTGCTAGCAGGAGATAGGTGGAGCAGTTATTCAACCACTTCCTTCCACGGTATTCTCAACTGTGTCAGAGGCTTCCAATGGCCTCAAAATGGTGGACAGGTACACTTCTCCTATTCAGCACAGCGGAAGTAGCACAATGACAGAAATCAAGCAGTCTATGACTTCCTGAAAACAATCTAAGGTGCTCTTTTTAGAGGTGGGAGCTAGTTAGGTGTTTATGTTTTAAGGGGCAGGGGGACCTTATCCTGGTGTCTCCTTTTTCCTTCATAGCAGGAAAAGGTTGGGGCAGGGAACCCCACTAAGTTTGATGAGGTCTGACCTTAAGTTATATTTTAGATGCCCGTTTATAAATGTGAACAAATTTTAACACCTTTCTTTGAAAATGTGATCTGCAGAAAGACATAAGCAAACCATTATTAGATTATATAGATGTGCCAAATAGAAGCTCAATGTTATTGGGAAGTCCAGCACAAGTAAAGGTCACCCCAGAAAAATCTCACTCTTCAGGAAGATTCTGACAATAACGAAAGAATGAGATTTTAATCACGGAAGCTAATTACACAGAAGACTAAATCACAAGAAGAGTTATTTAAGTGTCTTAAATACAATAAAAAGTAATTAACAGGAAGTGCCATCTTGACAGCTTCATGTCACCAGGCGGGCCTAAAAGGATCAGCTAATTCCCAACCAGGGAGTCAGAGAATGAGAAAGAATTCAAAGTTTGATCTTTTTATTTTTTAATTTAAATTGTTTTGATTAGCAGATAACAACTTTTGCCAACTCCACAGTGAAGTTAATCAAAAAATGTAATCTGCTAGAGGAACGATGAACTCGTTTTCACTGATTCTGCAGAGGGCAAGAGATGGGACTTGACGACTACCACACCAAAGACCCCCAGAAAGCCTGTGACTTGACTCCCATACATCTCGAGGAAAAACAGAAGGATTAAACAGAACCCTATTGGAGATATAGGTAATTCCCACACTCGGGCATGTGAAATACACTTAAAAATCTGCTTTGAAATAACCCTGTAAGAGCCTCCATCTCTTCTGCCTCTTCCTTCTCATTCCCTGGAGTCAGCTGCTTGAGGGAAGCTCTTCCTGAGTCAGAGAATCCCAGCTAATTTCTAAAACAACAGGAGAGTCACTAGGTGCTATGAAGGCAGGTATGTAGGTGGATGAGACCCAGATAATGACAGATATAATTTACATGGGATGGCTTAATTCTATGGTGTTTCTATAAACTTAGACAAAAGCCCATCTTCGAAAGAGGTAATGCATTACTACAAAAGCTCTCCTGACTAACCTTCCCTTAGTTGACCTGGACTTTCTATGACTCACTAAACCTACTGGCTAATGCCAGTGAGAGTGACTGAGAGACACTGTGACACACCTGTGTACTTCAGTTCCAATCTGTTGTGCCATTTGTTTCTGTCTCCAGATTCCTGCTTGTTATTTTAATTCATTAAATGTTACATTACTAATTGAAATATGAATACAAAAAGAATGTATGAAAACAGTTGAATACTGTAAAAAGCTTTAATTAAAAAAAAATGACTTTAAAATGGTTACAAAGTAAACATGAGCAGGACAACTGTAACAGATGAGGGGGTGTAAATCACAAACATCCAGGGGCCATAAATGAGTGTTCCTAAATCCTCATGCCACAGAAGTTATGCAACTCACTAGAATAACATACAGTGATCCATGCTGCCTATACATCACAGATTGACAAATGCATATGTATTTCTGGGTTCAAAATGAAATTAAAATATTTGAAATAAAAAAATTATATCCCTTTCTCCAGCCAATGTTTCTGAATAACTAACCATTAACGTCAGTTGGAATGCTTTTAGGATACCTTAATTCTGAATATAAACTGAGTAGTTTGACATTTTTATTAATATTAATACCTCAACTTTTCTACAATATTATTTAGAATTGTTTAAGTATAGGAAATTCAGGGGAAAAGTATATAAAAACAAATCAAGGCAAAGGGAAAATAAAGACAAGTTATGAGTAAGACTAGACTAGAGGGTGCATGCTGCCAGGTACACTGTCTAGATGTGCACTATGCTTGGCACTGAGCTTCCAATGATCAAACAAAAGAAAAAAAATATCAGAAACAAGTGTTTCAATATTGATCAGACAAAAATAAACCTGTAACTTAACAAACCTCTAAGTATTCCCTGTTATGCTTCATAAAGCGACACTTTGTAATACAGTAAACAAATCATTCACAAATTTATTGAACTCCTACCACATGCTGAATACTGACACTACAACAAGGAATAAGAGATGAAAATCATTATCTTCAAGGAGCTTAATGTCTAGCGAGGGCAGGTCTCAACAATATCACTGAATCTTGTATTTCTCCTAATTGCAGCTGAGCGGCTTACTCCAAAGTCTAGTAGAGACAATCTAAGAGGGCTATGCTTCTCAGGTACTCTGCCAGGGTGGTAATTTGGAAAATCATTAAAAAAAAAAAAATCATTTCTTACAATCTAACTACAAGAACCTGGAGGCAGAATGTCAAGGTCACCATCCCTGGCAGGAAGCTGAAGTACAGATCCATGATGTTGTCAATTAAGACCAATCACTGTGTTGTTAACTGACCAAACTGATATAAAGGTTGGCATCTTCTTACCAAGAATCTAACCAAACAGAGTCACCTGACCTCTGCAGAAAGACAGACTGGTCTGAAGGGGTAATCTGGACCAAAGCCAAGATCAATGCAGTTGAAACCTCAAGGTCTCAGGGCATGGGTGTGGCTTCCATACCCATTCTGGAAAAAATTTTAAACCAGTTGCATCAAATTATCTTTTAAAAATCCCTTATAGGCCCTGGCCGGTTGGCTCAGCGGTAGAGCGTCAGCCTGGCGTGCGGGGGACCTGGGTTCGATTCCCGGCCAGGGCACACAGGAGAAGCGCCCATTTGCTTCTCCACCCCCCCCCCTCCTTCCTCTCTGTCTCTCTCTTCCCCTCCCACAGCCAAGGCTCCATTGGAGCAAAGATGGCCTGGGCGCTGGGGATGGCTCCTTGGCCTCTGCCCCAGGCGCTAGAGTGGCTCTGGTCGCGGCAGAGCGACGCCCCGGAGGGGCAGAGCATCACCCCCTGGTGGGCAGAGCGTCGTCCCTGGTGGGCATGCCGGGTGGATCCCGGTCGGGCGCATGCGGGAGTCTGTTGGACTGTCTCTCCCCGTTTCCAGCTTCAGAAAAATACAGAAAAAAAAAATCCCTTATAGACACTCCCAGGAAAAGAGAAGAAGGGGAGGGGGCAACAATAACAAACAAACAGAATATTCCCTGAATATCTGGTTTTAAACAGTGTAAATAAAGACGTGCACATTTCCAGTAGTGAGGCTGTTTTTACCCGTAATTAGATAGGAGGAGCAGTTATCTACGGGGAGGATTCCTTGTTTGTGACAGAAGAAATTTTAAGGTAGGGAATAACTTTCCGGCTCTCTCGAGCAGGGAAGCGTGCATCGGGCTCCTGAATGGTGATGAACTGGTAATGAACACTGCATGCTATACAGACAGAAGAATGACCAAAGTATTTCCTATGTTCTCCCACTTCAAAATGATCTGATTTGTCAAGAGGCTGCTTCTAACAAAACATGATGATTGTGATGGTGTTTATGTAATGACATCAAAAGTCTATATTAAGTTCCTCTCAGCAAAAACGAAGTCTCCGATTATTCTAGGAGTTGTAGCAATGGCTAAAAATACTGGTTTCCAAATGTGGCAATACGCATGTCTGAAAAGGTTCCTGTTTGGTAGGAGAGCTTCTGGCAGGTAAATTAGCTACAGGACTCTCTCTCTCTCCTGTCAGAGGCCTGCTGGAGCTTGGAGGTGTTTCTCCTAACAGGCTTCATTGTACTTTCAATAAGACAATCCCTGTTTTGATGAGAAACCTATTCTTTTCTCCCCTTCCATCGTGCCCCCTACCCCCTTAAAAGAAAAGAAAAATACCAGTTTGGGAACAAACAGAACTTAAGATTGTTAAATAGAGAACAAAATAATTACCGTGCTGGTAGATTTTATGCAGAGTAAGAATTGCTCCTGGAGGCTGACTGATTGTTCTAATATTTATTGTAGAAGCATGGCCCAGCAGGTTTCCCCTTCCCCCCTCAGATCCCTCCCTGGGAAGACTGCTCATCAATCAAGCTCTCAAGGGACTCTGGAATATAACCAGGAGACAGCCTGCACAGTACAAGAGGAAGACCCTGTCATCTACTGATTACAGACATCTACACAGAGAAGTCCAATTAACCTCTCTTCTTCTTCTCTCTCTCTTTTTTTTTTTTTTTTTGGGGGGGGGGTCTATAATTGAACTTCCTAAACTAATATGCAGAGAATCTTTCTAACTACTTTTAGATAGTACCTAGGGCCTAACTGACACTCGATAAATGGCATTATTAATAGTAATAATGTGTGCTACATAGTGCCAAGTACACAGAGCCCAATAAATCTTAAGTAACAACAATAATGAAGTATATGATTAGCTCGTGAGCTATTATAAAGTCCTTTGCAAACATAAAGTGCTGCACAGGCACATAACAATCATAAATCACTCTGTTAAGAGCAACAGAAAGCAAATCAGGATGGAAGGAAGAGACATGAACAAGAAGAGAACTCTCAGTCGGCTCAGCACTCACATTCCTCCAATGGTGACAGTGGCGCACGTACGCTCTGAAAAGGCAGGCACCGTCTCTGTGGCCGGGCTGGCTGGTCTAATGTAGTCCACAGTCACACTGACCTGAAAATGAAAACCAAGGGTGTTAAGGTTAGGAGTTTGCAACCTAGCTCACTAGTAGCCACTCGTGCCCACACAATTGTGAAATCTCATCTCATTCAGTTTCATTTTCTAGATCTAAGATTTTGAAAAACAACCACTGAAAGGTGAGCCACACACTGGTTGGAAATATCTGCACAAAAGCCATATCTGATTGAGGACTATTACCCAATATACCAAGAACTCTTAAATCTTAACAATAAGAAAATAAAAACCCCAATTTTAATTCATTGATTTCAGCGAGATAGGAAGGGAGAGAGAGAGGCAGAAACATCAAACTGTTCCCATATGTGCCTTGACCAGGGATTGAACCAGCAACCTCTGCACTTCAGAATGACGCTCTAACAACTGAGCGAACAACCCAATTTCAAAATGGGCAAGACCTGGACATCTCACTGAAAAAGACTTAAGACATGGCTAATAAGCATAGCCATATGATGTGAAGATGCTCCACATCATATGTTGTTGGGGAAATGCAAATTCAAACAATGGCGAGCTACCATTACCCACCTATCAGAACAGCCAAATTCCAGAACACTGACAAACTCTGGCAAGGATGTGGACAGGAACTCACAGTCATTGTTAGTGGGCATGCAAAATAGTACAGACACTTGGAGACATAGTTTGGCGGTTTCGTACAAAACTAAACATACTTTTACCATACATTTGAACAGCTGAGAACTTATGTCCACAAAAAAACCTGCACATAGATGTTTATAGTAGCTTTATATATAATTGTCAAAACTTAGAAGCAACCAACATGTCCTTTAGTAGTTGGATGGATAAATAAGCTGTGGTTCATGAAGTCAAAGAAATGTTATTCAGCGCTAAAAAGAAATGAGCTATCAAACCGTGAAAAGACATGAAGGAAATACATATTACTAAGAGAAAGAAGCCAATCAAAAAGCTGCACACTATATCTAACTATGGCAGTCTGGAAAAGGCAGAACTATGGCGAATGTAAAAAGAGCAGTTGTTGCCAACTGCGAGGAGGACGAGGCAGGAATGGGTAGGCGCAGGAGAGGGTTTTTCCAGCAGTGACACTACTCTGTGACACTATAATGATGGCTACATGTCATTACCCATTTGCTCAAACCCACACAAAGCATACATCCGAGAATGAAACCTAGTGTAAACTACAAACTTTGGATGATGAATCAACACAAGTTCACCAATTATAACAAATGTACCGCTCTGGTGGGGGGTTGTGACAGTGGCAGGCAGAGAGGAAAGGGGACAGAAAACTGGACTTTCTGCTCAATTTTGCAATGAACCTAAAGCTGCTCTAAAAATATATAGTTTAAAAGAAAAAGGTGACTGATACCAAAAGAGAGACAAATGGCTGAACATTTAAGGCACTACAGAAATCGTATTTGACAGGGCAGAGGTTCGCAGCGTCCCTGCGGGACTCCTACATATTATGGTAAAACAGTTCTTTAACCTTCAGACTTCTCTGAAATCAGTTTAAAAAAATATGAAGGGCCTCTACAGAAAAACTGCACGTAATTTCAGTCTGCCATGAATTCTCAAGGACCAAGTTAAGAACTATCAAGAAGAACAAACAAGGTGACAATCACAAAGATGCCTGGAAGGGGTGCACAGAATATGAATCGAAACAACAACGCCAAGTACTCCCAAACAAAGCTGGAGTCGGGAAATTCTGAAGACAACAGAAAAGAATAAACCAGAAGAACCTTTATGTTTTTGAGTTAAGAAAGTTATGTAGACAAACAGGTTAGGAAGTTACGATCCTAAAATAAAAAAGCTGCTTAATCCCAGTACAGTATATACTAAATATATAGAATAGAGACATTACTGAACAATGCTTTCTCTTTATGAAACTGTACATGTTTATGTGTCAAAAGAAATAAGTATGTGATATCCCTTAGCAAGCGCACAGGGTCTGTTTTATAATTATGGTATATGACTGACTGGCTTGGGTCATGGCTAAGGTTTCATATCTGTACGGAAGAGACGCATCGGGTCAAGCAGCCTGAGGCCAGCCCCACAGCCTGAAAGTCTAGAATCCCACTTTCTGTTTGTTAAGTTTTATTTACTGATTAATTTTAGAGAGAAAGAAAGAGATAGAAAGAAACAAGGAAGGAGAGAGCAGGAGAGAGATAAGAGAGATGGAGAGAAAGAGAGAGAGAGAGAGAGAGAGAGGAAGAGAGAGAGAGAGAGAAAGGAAGAGAGGGAGAAACATCGACTTGTTGTTTCACCTATTTATACATTCATTGGTTGATTCTTGTATGTGCCCTGACTGGAAATTGAACCCACAACTTTGGTGTATCAGTATGACACTCTACCCAACTGAACCTGGCCAGGACCAGAATCCCATTTTCTAAACACGTCTTTAGTACACACAATCAGCTTAAAGACAGCCTACAGCACAAGTATCAAGTTCAGCCACACTGCTGGTGAGCACCATTAAAATCCTTTCGAACTGTCTGCTCTTCAAAAACTCATTTAAAATGAATATGGAAATTTTGAAAAGGACAGCTGCCTCAAAACTCCAACTGTCAGATTACTCACTTGAACACTCCATCTAATCACATTTGAAAAGCAACAAGGAGCCATGCCGGAGAGAAAGCCGATGAAGAGCTAAAGGTAAAAAGGACTGTCACATACAACAACATGGAAAAGAAGACAATATAAAGATGCCTCCTAGAGTTAGGTTTCTGCAATGAAATTACTGCTCAGTCTTACCAACTTCTCAAAAGCTAAGGAGATGGTATTTGTGAGGAACATGATCAGCCGGGGGGGGGGGGGGGGGGGTTGAACAACTTGCACTCCCGACAAAGAGGTTTCAGTTTTCCTGGGTGTAGATAGCCAGTTTGCACAGGCCAAGACAGGGCAAGGAACGGGAGGTCTTCACACAGAGAGGCATGGCTGATTAAATGCTGCAGATGGGAAGGTCTCCCTGTGCTGTCTGTGTTGACACACCTGACCCTCCCCTGGCAAGGGTCTACAACAAACCTACGGAAGCTGGAAGAGGACCAGGGGTGCCCTTGGATATCTGCTGCAGTCACGGCAAAATCACAGGAAATCAGCATTGCACACAAGCTACACCTCAAGGGTGCACACCATAGAATGCAGTAAAGTAACTCAGGGTCATGTTCAAAGGAGGCATGGTCACTGTGTATATATGGTCCAATCTGGGAAATTTGGAGGGAAGTCAAAAAATATTTGGAGATGAGGAAAGAGGTCCAAAATATCTCTTCACTCAATCCATCTAACAAGGTCAAGCTTTCAATTCTGTTACCATGGGGAAGAAATCCATCCTTGCTTACAAATACACTAAGTGAATCTCAAGGTTACTTATTGCACACCTACTAATGCCAAGCCTCCTCCTCGGCAGACAGGAGCGGACAGCAGCTCTTCAGTGCCAAACACACCGCACAGAGTCACATTAGCTCTACTCAGGAGTGCCAATTCATCAAGAAGCCCACGTTAGTGGTGGTGGCATGTGGTGGTGATGGTGGGGGGAATGATAACAAACAAAAATGAACACCAAGCATCTCCCTTTCTAATCTAGAAGGGCAACATACTATCCCTGCACATGTCTCTCAGGGAGATGAATGGGAAGAGGGGAAAAAAGTCTTTAATCTTCAAACCAAAAGAACCAAAAGCTGTATTTACTTGCTAATTAATTTTTTCCTATATCTAGAGAAAGAGAACTGAAAATAAGTAGTAGGAGATTAAGGAGCTCATTGGGGAGGCATCGTTATTAAAGAAAATCTCAAATACAAATGAGGCCCTGTGAATAGCCCACAGCCAAGACACATACCTGTAGGCAACAATGACAAATCAGGAATTAAAGTCAACATGTAATTAGCATTTACATCTCTCTCCCATGGATTCTGAGATCTGTTCCCCTACCTTGGAGTTTTTCATCTTTAGATACTCATAACTGACTTGTCAATCACTTGAAAAACAAACACAGTTTAAGCAGTTTCAATTAAAACAACTGCAAATATTAGCAACGTCTTCATCTGAATGAATGATAATCTGAATTCCTGGGCTGTGGAATGACCTGAGTTACAGAGAAGTAATAGGTTAATGCAGACATGGTCCTCATTTTTCAAGCAAAGATACTCCTGGAACGTTTGGTGTACAAGTACATGTTTCACATGCACAGGACTCAAATGCAGGGCCCAGTCCCTCTTCACAGCAATGACAAGGAGCAACGGGCTCTTGCTTGGTCCCACCTGTCATTCTCTTATAAATAAATCCTATCACATCTTTGTACACATTCTTCTTCATCTGTAAAATGAGCACATTAGACTAGAACTTTAGAGCACCATTGAACTCTAGATAATTTAGCTAAAAATGGTGTACTAGATAGTGTTTTTTGGATCTCTGTAATAATGAGACAGGCTGAGACTCTCTTAGGATGGATGGAAATGCTCTTCAGTTATATTTTTTGAGCCTCTTCTAGATTAAAGTCTCTCTTCAGGCACTCCCCAAACCAATGCACCTATGTCAGTCAATGCCAGCCTGCGGCAGAACGTGAGAACAAAGAGATCCACTCTGTGCCTACCTGAAGAACCCAGCCCCATATAAACCCAACACAGTGGCAGTCTGGGTGCCATGATCTCGGGCAGTGCACTCCCTTAGTGCATCAAGCTCCCTCCCTTTCTCATCTCCCTCCACCCTGTTTTCAGTAAACCTTCTTTTGAATGTTTCACTTTCTTGCTTGATTTCTGTCCTGTGGGGCACAAGAACCCCTGCCTGGTGACAATTCCTACATTTACTACAATAAACTGGAACACATAGGTTGTAAACTCTAGGAGAGGGAAGAGCATGTCTCTTACTCGCTGAAATTGCTGTCACAGGGCCTGTAAGTAGAAGCGTATATAGGAAATACTTGTTTCATGAATGGACATATGGATCAGGAACACTTATGACAACATTCTGAAGGACACTTTTGAAATGAGGGGGTTAGGCATTTTGAAGCCTGTTTTATCAAGCTGCAGACCATTCTGTTTTATATAACAAAGACATATTAATTGAAAGCACTAGGAAGGAGGAAAGTATTTTGAAATTGGGATAAAGCTTTAATCAAAGCCATCCCTATAAAGATTAAGCAAGCAAAATATAATTTCCCACATTATTTGTTTTTCAATGAGGTTCTCAAAGAAAAGAAAGGGTAGCAGGTGATCTAATTCATCTTTGGTCTATTAGATTGTAGAGTTTTCCTTAAAAGCAATTTCAAGGACCCTTCAGAGGAACTAAGATGAGAATTCAGGATTCAATTTATATAATATATCAATCTCTTATAAAGACTGGAAGCAGTTTAGTACCAAAAAAAAATGGCTTTGGGCCACACATAAGGAACCCTGAGGATCTATGAATATTCTTCATACAACTAATCACTTGAAAAGTGTCAAATCACCAAAGAACTTTGACTTTACGACACTAATGATAATGAAATGACAAAATCTGAACTCCCTATGCATAAAAAATAAGGCAGGAAAAAAACAATTGCATACCCACAGCATTTCCAGGCCACAGCCTGAGTTTAAACACCCTGCCTCTCAAAATATGCTCTTATCTGACCCGTCACTCTCAAGACAGAATTTCCAACTATGGAAAGCCTCCGTGCACCCCAGATACTGAAAGACAACATCACTTAGGCAAGAGCAACGAATGTAGCCAGGAGACAAAAGTAAGTAGAATGAGACTTCACACAGCTTAGTGAGAGCATGAACTCTGGAGCTGCTAAACAGCAAGGTCTGCTCCCCAGCAAGTCTGCGTACGGGCTGTGTGAACTTGGGTAGGTTATTTAACTTCTCTGTGCTTCGGTTCAACAATGGTAACTCTGCCTATTTCACCGTTATAAGAAGACATACATTAATATTCATGATACACGAGGCATTTAGAGCAGGGCCTGACTCATATATATATATATATATATATATATATATATATATAGAGAGAGAGAGAGAGAGAGAGAGAGAGAGAGAGAGAGAAAGTTAGCTCTAAGAGTCAGTTATTTTTAGATAAACATATACTGATTTCCTTAAAGGAGAGCCTAGCACAAAATAAGTGCTAAATAAGTATCCACGAGATAAATAAATAAAGATGCCTAGACATATATGCATAAATACGATGAATGTTGACTTAAATCATTAGACTACTGAAATCATAAGGCAGACTCAATTAACTACACTTTTCCTTAAGGAGTCGCAGTAAACAAGAATATATGCCTCATACATATTCATTCCAACTTAGAGATAAACAGGGTTTATTTTAAAGAATGATATACTACTTAGTGTTTATTTAGACATTTTCCAGATTAACTTTGCAGGTACCAGTTACTGGAGGTTTTATTTACTGGATATAATTAAAGCAGAGTGTAGGGAATCATCTCAGTTAATAGGTTAACTAAAGATATTTTTGGAAAACACTCTTTGCCTTACAAAATTAGACAATGAACAAAGAGAGACCAAGTTTCCATTTGCTTTGAACATAATAGGACCTTCCATAATACTCCTCAATATTTATGTATTCTCAATTTTTTTCCTAGATAAAAGCACCGTATGTAATTATTCTAAAATCATGAGTTATCTAATTTTAAAAAATTTTAAAACACCCTTAGCCTGACCAGGCGGTGGCACAGTAGATAGAGCGTCGGACTGGGATGCGGAAGGACCCAGGTTCAAGACCCCAAGGTTGCCAGCTTGAGCGCAGGCTCATCTGGCTTGAGCAAAAAGCTCGCCAACTTGAACCCAAGGTCGCTGGCTCGAGCAAGGGGTTACTCAGTCTGCTAAAGGCCCACGGTCAAGGCACATATGAGAAAGCAATCAATGAACAACTAAGGTGTCACAACGAGAAACTGATGATTGATGCTTCTCATCTCTCTCCATTCTTGTCTGTCCGTCCCTATCTATCCCTCTCTCTGACTCTCTCTCTGTCCCTGTAAAAAAAAAATTTTTTTTTTTAAACACATTTCAATCACTCATTTATCCACGCAGAGGATGAGCTTCAAAACAAACTGCTCAGGAGGCTCAGGGAGGCTTCTGCATGTGCTCTCTGGCCTCCCAGCTAAGCAGCAAGCTCTGGGGAAGGGAGGCTGGAGGCTCAGCACAGGAGGATGCTGGCGTACCTCTTCCTGGGCAGCGTGGTGTGGTGGAACCATGAGAGTCACAAGTGAGAGCGATGTAAGAAATGACATACTGCCATTTACGACAACATGGATGGACCTTGAGAACATTATACTGAGTGAAATAAGTAAATCAGAAAAGGCTAAGATCTGTATGATTTACCACATAGGTGAGATATAAAACTGAGACTCATGGACACAGGTAAAAGTGAAGTGGTTACCAGAGGGAAGGAGATGTGGGGGAGGGGAAGGGAGTAAAAAGAGACAAATATATGGTGACAGAAAATAATTTGACTTTGGGTGATGGATATACAACATAATCAAAAGTTCAAATGCTATATAGAAACGTTTACCTGAAACCTATGTACCCTGTTAAATTTAACTTTCTTTTTCTTTTTTATTAAGTGAGAGGCAGGGAGGCAGAGACAGACTCCAGTATGCACCCCTACCAGGATCCAGCAAGCAAGACCCCTATAGGGCAACAATCCTCTGCCTGACTGGGTGGCACCTCCATTGCTTGGCAACAGAGCTATTTTAGCACCTGAGGTTGAGGCCATGGAGCTATTCTCAGCGGCAGAGGCCAACTTTGCTTGAACTATTTGAACCATGGCTGTGTGTGGGGGTGGGGGAGGGGATAGAGAAGCAGATGGTCACTTCTCCTGTGTGCCCTGACCGAGAATAAAAACTGAGACTTTCACACGCCAAGCTGATGCCCTACTGCTGAGCCTACCAGCCAGGGCCAAATTTAATTGTCTAAATAAAATTTTAAAAATAGAAATAAAAAACAAGTGAGAGCAATGTATGCCATTTTTCACGTTCTAACAGCACATTTAAAAAGGAAAAATAAATAGATGAAATTATTTTTTTAAATATTTCTAATTTAGCTCAAAATATCTAAAACACTATCATAATATCCACATAAAAACAATATAAAGGAAGCACTGAAATTACCCTCTCTCTTTCTGGAAGTCGGAGTGTACTACGCAGGTACAGCACCCCTCCATCTGGACCGGCCACACTGGAAGCGCTCGAGCCAGCACTCTGGGCTGTGCATGTCTAGGCTAGCTGTTCTGAGACTCATTACTTTATCATATGAGCCTAGTTTTTGTGGTTCTAACTTACTCTATTTTCTCCTGGGAAGTTTTGTTACCTTCTATTTTGTGAATCTTTATGAAAACCACAGTATCAAAAACCAGATATAAAATGTTTATCCTTCATTTTATTTTAAAAATCTATTACCTGACTAAACTAGAAAGATAAGCCAATTAGTTATTCAGTTTCAAAAAAGAATTTTGGGAGAGAGAATAAATTTGTATAAAGGGAAAAAAAATCCTCTAATTTATAATTACTATTGTAAAGTATATTCTGTTTAATAGTTTGATCAAGATACTTTTCAAGAACTTCTATCAATTCAATGGCTATATTTTATTTATTCTTGATCTGCTGACACAACTCCAGAATTCTTTGCCACAGTGTCTGAAATTTATTCTAATGGATGGATGGTGACTAGAAATTCAGGTTAAAGAAATACGGTTTTATAGTTATAAATAATGCTTCTGCTGAATACTGATATTATTAGAAAGAAAACAAGCAAGTAGTAGATGTAAACTATTTATTTTTATAACCACAATCCAAAACTGAAATTTATATGCTCCATTAGCATATCTTTGAGCTCCAATATCTCTAGTGACAAGAGTATTCAACTACACTGCAAAGATAAACCAGTGCTCCCTTCCGACCTGTCCAATCCAGCCTGACGTATTCTGTAAAATCCCCCTCAAATCACTGTAATTAGTTGCTAAGGCGGGCTGGGCTGTTCGTTCCCATGCATTCATGTTGCTTTCTCCCATCTACGATCACCCTTCCAAACGCCCCCAGAGTCAGAGCTATTTTAAGCACATTTCATTTCCATCAATGGAATGTTAATCTATACTGCTCACAAACCTCTACAAGCACAGAGTCAAGGAAATTTATTTGATGTATTTCTGGCAAAATGAACCCTTTACCCCCACCAACTCCCCTGCTGAATGGGCAGGTGCGTTCTTCTGTTTTGAGGGGAAAGATAAAACACAGCTGAACACGGGGCCCCTAGAGACACTACGGCTCTATCTGACATCAGGCGTTCACCGAAATGGACATCACTGCTCCACAATAAACATCCAGTTCAGTAAATATTTAATTAGAAGCAGACACAGCCATGAGATCCACAAATATATGTGAAACCATTTCATATAAGGGGCTATTAGAGACTGGCAAAGATTTCTAGAAGTAGTGATAACAGCCTGACAACCACCATTTCACTGAGATGGACTAAACACACACTGCACCGTCTACTGCATGAGACAAGTAACAGGCACACATAAAGCATTATGGAAATAGTTTGACAATTGAAAATATTCCAAGTAAATCTGAAGGGGAGCACAGAAAAAACAGAGGACACTATTTAAAAATAACCTCACAGCTGCTAGCTTTTTCATTAATCCTCTTGATTTTTAAATCCTTACAAACCTACAAATATATCTAAAAAGTGTAATCTGGTTGTGCTAATGCTCTGACCATGATCTTCCTCATTACCGTATTATGGAATATCTCATCCCAATGCCTAATTTTAATACAGCACTGCATGTCCCTAGAAAAGAATGCTAGCAGTCCCAGAAGAACCACTAAAAACTGTCTCGTGTCCCTTGCATGTCTCTTCTTACTCCTCATGAGAGCTACCATCTCCTACTGCCTTTCTCTAGAGGACGGAACTTGAACGTGGGTCTTTTTTCTTTTATACCAGTGTCAATCACAGTCATCTGTGTCCAGAATTTCCAAGGTCAGCATCAGTCAGGGGAAATTAAATCACTTGGTCCAGAACTCTCCCTGGAGGAGTTCCAGCCACACAAGCAGCACAAACACACAGAGAGACTTATGACTTTGTGTAAAATACATACAATATCACCCAGTCTTTAAAACAACAGTAACAGAACTAAGGGATATGAAAAAAGGAATGTGCTTAATGACATCTAAGAAGAATTACTAGGGGGTGATATTAAGACATGGGTAAAAACAATGGTTACGTTATATTTTCTCTGCAAATATATGCCAGTCTGTGAAGGAAATGTCCCCACTCACCAAAAGACCAAACTGAGACACCACAGGCAATAACAGTGAGGGCTAACGTATTTACCTTGCCAGGAGTGTCAATAAATTCTACTGCTCTGGGGGCTAGGTCCTGGCTGGCTGAGCACGGTCAGTATAGAAAAGCCATTCTTCATCCAGTACAGCTCAGAACACACCCATTGCTGAGAGTGCCCGTGAACTGACACTTAGAAACCACTATATGGAAACATGTATATCTAGGTAAGTTAAGGAAAAGCCACACTTAGAATGGTGAATTGGACTAAAAGAAGGGTGCTGTGACCTCAAAGGAGAAATACGAAGAAAAATATAATAATTCGTAAGGAATGCCTGCCAATGACACAAAGAAAAATAGCTCAAGGATCCAGCTCTTATTCTATTACATGAAATATTTTCGGGTTTTTTGCTAAGATTCCAAGATAGTCAGGCGTTAACATCACAGGCCTTTCCTACTTCACACAGCCCAGCCTCTTTCCGAATTTCGCACAGAAGATAGAGGTCTACTAAACGAAACGCAGCCCCTTGATCAAGGCTCAGCGTGCACAGCAGTACCACCTAAAGTCAACGTCTGAAACGGCACAGACACTGATCAAAGACCAGACCGAATTGCACCTGTGTCCACCTCCAAATGTAGGTCTCCTGACTTGTAGCCACTGTTTTAAAAACAGTATATATGCATACAGCCGACTCCCCACGCCACAGATAAACTACATATTCGGAAACTAGGTGATCAGAATGGAACAATAAAGGTAGGTTAAATGCAGTGTTTCCATCCTAAATAGCTCAAATTCAAGAAGCTAGCTAGCCCCTGATAGCTGTAGAGACAAAGAGGCCTTCTCCCAGACACACATTTCTCTACTGTCCACTGCTTATCAGGAACAAGAAGGAAAGTTATTGCTCAGGTTCTTTAAAAAAATAAAAATAGAATTACCATAAGGTCCAGCAATTCTACTTTCAGGTATATTCAAGCCAAATGAATTGAAGCAGGGTCTCAGAGATATTTGCACCCCACATTCATAGCAGCATTCTTCACAATAACCAAAAGGTAGAAGCAACCCAAAAGCCCATCGATAGATGAATGGATAAACAAAATGCAGTATATACAGAAAATGGAATATTATTCAGCCATAAAAAGGAAATTTTGACAGGTGCTATGACTGGGATAGACCTAGAAAACATTAAGCGAAATGCAATATGCAGTCACAAAACAGTGCTACTGAATGATTCCACTGAAAGGAGGGATCTAGGAGTCAAACTCAAAGAAACCAAGTAGATGGGTGGTTGCTAGGGGCGAGAGGGAGGAGGGAATGAAGTATGCTATTTAATGGACACAGAATTTTTGTTTCGCAAGATAAAAATGTTCTGGAGATTGGCTGCACGACAACATGAATATATTTAACACTACTGAGCTGTACGTACATTTTACGTTGGCTAAGATGGTAACTTTTATGCAATGTGCATTTTATCACAATTAAATGTGGTGTGTCTGCTTGGCAATTCCACCCACACGTTCCATAGGACAGTAACTGAGCAGCATGAACCAGGCAGCGGCCAGACCACTCTTACCTCAAACCCAGTTAACTGCAAAATCTTTAGGATAGTCAAGAGAATACTTCTAGCACATTCCCAGAAAAACAGATAGTTACCCAAAGGCAATAATTAATTAGGATACATGTCCACTAACACATTAGAAAAGGAAGCAAAGTCTAAGGTAGGACAAATTATCTCGTCTTTCTCAGAATATAAAATATCTGTTGTCTATTTTCTTGCTTTCTAAACTGAAGAGTCAACTTAAACAACATATGTAGGTACTACAAGTCTCACTAAATGGACCTGCTTCACCATTTCTCAGAGGCCGTCACGGAGTAAGATAGAGTAGTCTATAGCTCACTGACTTCCTATAAAATTGTCAAATAATTTTAGATGTCTTGTGCTCTGACACATCCCTCAGTGAAGAACAGACCTCCCTTGGAGATCTGTCAGAGCAGATCTACACTTTTGGGGAATGTTCATTGCAGCCTGCCATAATTTTCCCACCTCTAGTCCAGTCTTTTAGTTGAACTTAACCAGTTATCCATGCTTTTGTGTAATGAACCTTCTTCCATTTTCATGTGTTTCTCTATGTGGTGTGTTTCACTGCTGGCAGGAACCAAAGTTGGTACATCATTGTAGGTCAAACTGGCAACTGTATTAACATTTACTATGTGGATGTCCTCTGACCCAGCAGTTCCACATCTAAGAATTTGGTCTATAGAAACAAAGATATATGTACAAGCACTCTGACCTTTGTATTCACGGTAGTTTAACATAAATGCATAATTACAAATTGTGATCTAACTTCCACACTAGCACATGAGTTCCAAGTTGGCAGTGATCGTGGCTACTTGTTTTCCACTAGTGCATTACCAGCACTTCTCAAATATACTGCAGCTGTCCAAAACAAGGGAGAGCTGTCCGTTCTGTTATGGAAGCATGTGGTAATAAAAGAAGCAAATGCTCAGTGGTACATATAATCCTATTTGGTGGAACAAGATTCAGGGACACATACAGAAACAGAATCTGGAGGAATATACCTAACACTGTTAGAAGGGCTCTCCTCCAAAGGCACAATTATCGGGTACTTTGAATTTTTCACCATCACCATAAATTTCTGAAAGCAAAATATTTTAACTACATTTGGAAGAGGGGAAAATTTTTTTTTTAAATAAGCAAACCGTCAGTTGGAATAAAATATATAAAGCTAGCAGGTACCTCTATTACACACACACACACACACTGGCCTGCTCACAACCAGAAACTTCAGTGTTACTATTTCATCACATTATTCCCCAGGCTGAGGCCAGGATGGTCATTTGGTAAAGTCTGCCAACCAGTAAGAATTAAGCAGGGCAGGCTAAACACCGTAAGAAGGACACAATCGAGAGGGTTTCCGGGTGCCCAGTGGTGTACTATTTTCAAGGCAGGTGGGCATCACTATCTGCAAATGAACTGCCACTCTCACTGTGAGCTGATAATGATGCTGCCATCACCACCTGCCTGCCATATGTTTTCTCTACTTGTCACGTAACAAGGAAGTGCATTTTGGCATGCTGATCACTGACAAGTGTGATGACTGGGTGATGTCTGTTATACCTTAATGCAGCCCTACACAGAGCTGAGGAATAATGGATGAAGAGTACGAAATAATATTTCGTTAACTGACCCTTCACAAAACCCCAACATTTTGCATCAAACTAGCCTGCCATTCTTTCTCTGGCTCTAAAGCCAGGAGCTACTACTAATGCTTGACGGGCTATACCCCATCTCCCAATTCATGCCCTGAGACCCTGTCTCCCATCACTAAGTGAACAAAGAGCACACACACTTCCCACTATAGCAAAGTCAATCCATTCTGTCGCCCTACAACATCAGGGTACAGTCAATAAAAACTGATGTCAACCCATGGAGATGCCTCTTTTAGTCTAATGTAATGTAATGTATGCCAAAAATGATACAGACAGAAGCTATGGGAAGATTCTTCCCAAAAATATGGCTTTACTCTCCTGCTGGTTGCATTGCTTCCAAGTTTCCTTGCATACACTTGCTCAAAGTGAACTGAACTGTAACTCAGCATGGAAAGAATTTTTATTCTGGTGTTGCTGAAGGAAAGTTTCTATTTCTTTTAGCACAAGATAATATCTCAAAAATAGAAAAGCTGGTTTACTTACAACGTGTTGAGCTATAAACTTGTTAAGCTGTTCATCAAAAGATCATTCTAAGAAGACAGTCATATTACACTAGAAAATCAGCATCTGAAGTTTCTAACTAGAGACAAGAGTTTATTGTAATCACTGGCCAAGAACTTCATGAAAATTACCAAGAGGAGAGACTTTCAAATCATCTCAAAAGAATGGTCTAAAGCCCAATCACTTAAAGAGTACATTCCAGTACAACCAGAAGGTACAGAAAAATCAAACTTACAGTATAAAAAAAAAGAGCAGGCTGGCCCTGGCTGGTTGGCTCAGTGGTAGAGCGTCGGCCTGGCGTGCAAGGGGTCCCGGGTTTGATTCCCGGCCAGGGCACACAGGAGAGGCGCCCATCTGCTTCTCCACCCCTCCCCCTCTCCTTCCTCTCTGTCTCTCTCTTCCCCTCCTGCAGCGAGGCTCCATTGGAGCAAAGATGGCCCGGGCGCTGGGGATGGCTCCTTGGCCTCTGCCCCAGGCTCTAGAGTGGCTCTGGTCTCAACAGAGCGACGCCCCAGAGGGGCAGAGCCTCGCCCCCTGGATGGCGTGCCGGGTGGATCCCGGTCGGGCGCATGCAGGAGTCTGTCTGTCTCTCCCCATTTCCAGCTTCGGGGGAAAAAAAAAAAAAGAGCAGGCAAAAGTGTCACATACATATTTTATATACACACAGAGAACAGTGATTTAGGTTTGTTCCTCAGCCACAGCACATACAGAAACAGATAAATGTTCCTGTCACTCTCTCTCTGAAATTAACAAATAAAAAGCATTAAAAAAAAATAACCAGGTGTCACCAACCTGATGACTCAACTTAAAAAAAATAAAATAAAAAGAATGAAGTTTTAGGTTAATTGTGTGCTGAAATAGAAAGAATGAATCCATAAAATATCGTCTCTCTATTTTCCCTATAAAAGATAAGCTGAGATACATAGGCATGTTTAAATTGTGACATACTTATAAACTAGCACCTATAAGAAATGGCTATAAATTGAAATGCTGTACCCTGTCTAATAAAGTGAGTATTCTGTTAGTGACAGCTGATAAATTCCTATGCGGAAATGTCACAATAAACATAAGAATACAGTGATTAAATCAATAAAGTATTCAATAAGTATAGGGTTCATTAATCTAGAAAAACATCCTATAGTTGTTAAAAAATTATAGGCATAGTATAGACTCTCTGATCAGGAACAAATAGAACAGAGAGGGATTAACTGGTATTGATCTAATAAAATCACCTCCCAAAACCTGGCTTGAATTTTCAATAATTCCACAAAATATCAATAAGTGGATGATACAACGCTGGTGGCTGAAGGTGCTTATCACAGACTGAGAAGCAGCGAAACTCCAACCCCTGTATCGACTCCGGGTCTTTCCAAAACTACCCAACTTATAGCTGTACCTCCTGTCTAAATACAAGCAAATCAAAAGTAAAAACACAAAGGGACTAATTTCTTGCTATGTTGTCTTTACATCAGAGAACAACAGACAGTTTTAAACAGTAAGCATTAAGAACTAGGCTAAATAAAATTTAAGAGAAAAAGGAATACAAATAAAGTTTAAATTAGGAAATTAAAATCTCAGGAAACATAAAAGGTTGACTTTTTAAAATGAGATAAAATGTGCCTGACCTGTGGTGGTGCAGTGAAAAAAGCACTGACCGGGAACACTGAGATTGCCAGTTCAAATCCCAGAGCTTGCACGGTCAAGGCACAAATGGGAGTTCATGCTTCCTGCTCCCCCCCCTTCTCTCTCTACCCTCTCTAAAATGAATAAAGACTTAAAAAAAATTTTTTAATGAGATAAAATTCACTATAATTCTTTAATGACCAAGTCCTGTCTATAAAGGTATTCAACATCATGTAATACACATAAAAGCTTTTTTGTCCTTAACACCTCTAAACTTTAGACCAGTGGTAGTCAATCTGGTCCCTACCGCCCACTAATGGGCGTTCCAGCTTTCATGGTGGGCGGTAGCAGAGCAACCAAAGTATAAATGAAAAGATAGATTTAACCATAGTAAGTTGTTTTATAAAGATTTATTCTGCCAAACTTAGCGAAAATCTGACATAAAGTACTTGGTAAGTAATTATTATTATATGCTTTAACTTGCTGTAACTCTGCTTTATAAATTTTATAAAGTAAAGTTACTTCCTTACTTTATAAATCACCATTACTGTGGAACCGGCGGGCGGTTAGAAAATTTTACCTCTAACAGAGATACAAAAGTGGGCGGTAGGTATAAAAAGATTGACTACCCCTGCTTTAGACCCTCCTCGACCTAGAAGTCTGATTTTGCATGCACAGTGAATCCAGTTGATTCTATTATATACTCTATGCCTGTTTACTAAAACATAAACTAAAACCACACTTCCATAGTTCAAAAAAATTAAGATGAACACATATTGGTAAAATAAACCATCATATAATCAAGGAATAAAATGACACAGTCATTGAAATGATCATATTATTGTAAAAGTTCATTTAACAATGTGAGAAATTATTTAGGTTATAATGTCAACTGAAATACTGAGGACATATAGATTGATTCAAGTATAAACTTATATAAGTAAAAGAGAATATCCCAAAATACTAACAATGATTTAAATTAATTTCATTTCTCCTTTATACTTTC
Organism: Saccopteryx leptura; assembly: GCF_036850995.1. Classification (NCBI taxonomy): domain Eukaryota; kingdom Metazoa; phylum Chordata; class Mammalia; order Chiroptera; family Emballonuridae; genus Saccopteryx; species Saccopteryx leptura. The sequence goes on along the minus strand of NC_089504.1, from coordinate 305,277,888 downwards.
CAAACTTACTATAACAAACATATACATTGCTATTAGGAAGAAAATAAACAGGCTTATGAAGTTTCAAGTAACATGAAGAGAAATCAAAGAAGTAGCCTTGAACATTTATACTTGTTCTATATCCAATGACCACTGAGAGAAATAGATTTAATTACATCAGGGAACTTAGGTGTTTATAAAAACAATAAAATCTAACTACTTTCCTAAAAATGAGGTTTTCTATAACTGCCTTGCTAGGAAGAATTCAAAGAACTGGCAGATAATTTTTCTAAGACAAGAGAAGACAAGTATTGAGCATGTATATAAAATCAGCCCTTCTGTTTTAATCAAAATTTTGGTTAATATGCACTTAGTTGTAAAAAAAAAAAAGACACTATTTAGAACCAGTGGGAGTTTAAAGGCAACAAATAATAGCATTATAACATTAACATTATATCTGCATAACCAGTTTGCCTACATTTATTAATAAAGCAGCATTTCTCCTCATTTTGTTTTCAATATACCTCATATTTAGTATCAGGGTAAATCCTTAAGTGCTTAAGTGTTGACTATGATATGAGTAACCAAGATCATCAGTCTATAATACAAATCATAACAAATCTCTCACCTGAAGTACTTAAACCAAATATGCCGCCGATAGGATTAGAAATAAACCTACTTCATAGCATTACTTCAAATTTAATGAAAGTCTGAATTCATTAAAGTCAATTTAGCAGTTAAGCTTTTAAAGGTAAATGTATCATAGGCAAATAAATAATGTTTTGAAATCATGAATTAATTGATGGATCATTCATTTGGGAAGTTGAAGAAAAGCAGTGTATCCAACTTTCATTATTTAGTTCCAAAGATCAAACAGCGATGGTTGGGTTGGTTGGTAAATTCAGGAGATGGAGACCCTTCAATTTTGAACTTCGAGTTTGAAGTTTTACGAGGCTGGGGGAACGTGTGTACACACACACACACACACACACACACACACACACACACACACACACACACACAAGACTACTGGATGGGACATATTTTCCCCTTTATTTAGCTTCTTTTGGGCAACAGTAAATTAAGTTCTCGTGAGATTTCCTGCCGGTTCCCATGGGAACTGTATAAGGCTGTGAAAAATGTATCAAGAATCTCAGAAAAGAAGAAAACAGGATATAAGAGTTCTCTCCAAACTCTCCTTTCCCCAGGGCCACTTCCCGATTCGGGCTGATCCGAGTCGGGACCACTGAGCACTGGAGGTCAGTGCTCAGAAAGGCTTTCTTAGGAAGGTCAAGCAGCAGATTCATTTGTAAGTTTGGGTTTGAAGGCAACAAGGAAGGAAAATAAAATGCTGGTCACCTTATCCCTCTTAAGACTTCACTCTACATTCCCCCCCTCTCCCCCCTTGGTCCCTTTCACTTCCCTTTCTCTCCCACTCAACCTCATCTCAGGACAACACAGAACTAGCTTTTGTCATATTACACACTGTTCCCTGTTCTTCATTTTCCTAAGCCTGACCCAGTAGTTTGCAATCATTGACAGCCCTCAGGTTGTGCCAAGCATTGTACTAAATGCTTAACATATATTAACTCATATAATGCCCATGGCAGCCTACCCCAGAGATCCAAACTCCTGTCTATATGGTTCCAACGCCCACATGCTAAACCACTATGAAGAGCCAACAATAGGACATTGATTAAATATTCACTTGATATTAAATGATAGAAGTACTTCGTGTAGAAGTCTATTTAATGACACAGGGAAACCATCGTATTGAAGGTTACAAAACAGCAAGTACCATATAATTACCAGCTAAGTTGAAAATTATGCAAATGTCCAAATGCATAAAAAGAAGACTGGAATAATATACACTCAAGTATTAACAGAGGTCCTCCCTGAGAGGTAGTTGTTGTTGTTTTTTTGTTTGTTTTAATGTCCCCTTTTTTACCCAAAAAATACTTTTTAGAATAAACAAACGTTGCTTTTGTGACTGATAAAATGGGCAGTAAATGTTAAAACAAAACAGCAAAAACAAAATACAGTTCATAAACAAGAATAGAATGGGCAGTATCATCAATATTAGCAGAATTCATGACTATATTTTCAAGTAGGATAATTATGGCTACAGAGAAAACTAGGTTAAAATTTTGTAGGAAAATTGTGAGCTTTCCCTCAATTACACAGATCAACACTTGTCCCTTTAGTATTTTAAAGCACATAAAAAAGAAATACAAACACAAAGATACTACTTCTGGTTATATATGTGCAAAAATAACTGTATTTATGATGCAAACAATTGTATAAAAAGGGAGAAGAATATTCCCCCACCCACAAACACATCTGCCTATCCAGTCCTAAAATATTTCTGGGAAGATTCATAAGAAATGGTAACACTGGCTGTTTCTGACGAGGCAAACAGAGTCAGTGAGGGAGCAGGGTAGATGGGAGCTCTTCAGTTGTATTCCCTTTCTTACCATTTCAGGGGTTTTTCTCCTTTTTTTAAGAGGGGGTGGAGAAGAGATGCGAAGCATCAACTTATAGTTGCTTCGCTTTAGTTGTTTATTGACTGCCTTGACCGGAGGCTCAAGCCAAGCCAGCAACCCTGGGCTTCAAGCCAGCGACTGTAGGCTCAAGCCAGCGACCCTGGGATCATGTCTACAATTCTGCACTCAAGCCAGCAACCTCAGGGTTTAGAACCCAGGCTCTCAGTGTCCCGGGCTGACACTCAATCCACTGTGCTACCACCAATCAGCCTTACCATTTCAGTTTTAAAGTGAATGTATTACCTACTCAAAATCATTAAAATAAAAAGTGAACACCACACCAAAAGAAACAAAAAGAAAAATATCTAGAAGATTAAAAAGATAGGTTAACTAATTTAAATATCTGCCTATTTTACACAATAGTTTGTCAAAAATATTGTTTCCTTGTTGGCTTTCATGCCAAATGACTTCAAAATGTCTGTTTCAGCCAATGAAACAATAAAAAGCATTTAGTTTCTTGATTTGATTTTGAAAATCTTTAGGAGAAAAGGAAAAAGGACCACTGCTTTATCCATATATGTGCTTTCTAAAAATGAAGTCTACATCTATTTTTAAAGAAGAACATGTTATGTTATATAAAACAACATAAAAGTGTTTTAAATTATGTCATTCTGGCTGTTTAAAAACTAAATTTAAAAAATCCATAAGGAAAAGTATCTTGCAAAGAGCAATCTCTGTAAGGAAACGAAGGAACAAGGACCCAAAGGCATCAACCGTGCACTGCTTCATTAACCTGGACCCACAGGGTTGGAGGACAGGGGTGATGACGTGGAGTCCACGTCACAATCAAATCCGAATGTGAATTCCAGGAAGCTTGGCTGTGCAAGGAAAACATATGTCCCACGACTTTGAAGCAGGTCATGCAGTTATCCAAATAATTACTCTTTTCTTAGCAGACGCAGTGTCTAAGCACCCCACAAGGAACTTGTGCTCGGGGCAGCATCAAGCTGACTTGTCACCGGAGCGCCTCCCAAGGACTCTCATACCCTATTCCATCAACAAAAACCTTCAGGGAAGGGAGATCCAGACTAAAGGAGGTAACCGGTGATTCCTTCCTCACCCATGTTTCCTCTTTTCCAAAACCAGCAGGAAGTGACAGGTAAAGTAGGTGACAAGTTTAAAATGTACCACAAAGTTATCCAGCCTGGAAAATTGTGTGCTCATCCAGGAGGACCCATGCCTGGGGGAAAACTGAAAACATCAAGCAAACGAGAGAAGCTAACGCTCTGTCAACTTTGGTTCTGAACCAAGCTGCATGCTCCTGGAAGGAAAAAGAGAAACGAGAAAAAAATGACATTTTGCAAATCACTTTCTTCCTTGTAAAGCCAGAAAGGTCCCAGGGATCTGCTGCCACGGCCAAGTTAGAGAGCATGGCAGATGGGGCGCGTGTGCAGGCAAACGAGAGCTCCACAGCTTTGAATTTTGAAGTTGCTCACGTTGAAGGTCTAAGCACCTCTGAGGAGGGGATGGAAAGTGGAAAGCAGAGGGATGGGAAGGGAAAGAAATAATACAGTAAGAGGAGGGAGGAAAACAAGGAAGTTAAAGACAGAAAGAAGGGGGGGGGGGTATTGCTTCCGTAAAGAAGAGATATAGAGACATCAATACCATGTTCACTCTCTGAATGGTGAGACAAACATAATAAACGCACCTAGATTTAGTGATCTTATTACCATATTCCTGCTGAGGGCTATGATTAACGACCACCAAACCAGAAATGCTGAAGAGCAGCAATGCGACTCATCTTTGCCTTTCATCCTCAAACACTCCCTTTTCACGTGCTGGAGTTCAAACGTCTGCCACTTTTCCTCTGCGCGGCGGGCGGCCCCACTAACCATGGAGAAACTGGTGGGAAATGGGAAATGGCGCCGGGCCAGCGTCATGGAGTCAATCATGCTGATGGATTTGGTTTCTAAGCCATCATTTCAACACTTAGTGAACTGATGGATGATGGAGGGAAGGGAACACCAGCCCTCAAATGGAAGAAAATCATTTGGAGATGCAAACAGGTCCTAGAATAGGGTGAAAAGAGGTCCTGGCCTCAATAGCCAACAGGCTGTAACCCCAACTGTAACAATTTAAACATTTCAGATAAAAAGATATGTCAGGAACGCGAGAAGTGGGAAAGAATGAGTTCAACCTCCTAGCTTTCTCTTGTGGTGGGGGGAGGCTGGTGGGTAAAGATAAAGAGAGCCATTCCAGAGGGGTAGGATTTATATTACAGATCCCTCAACAAACAGGCCACTGACATGTGGTGCTCACAGGAAGTATAAAGACTCACCCAGTGGTCAAAGGACTTGGTATGCAATTGTCACACAACACACGCACCCCTCAAACTTTGCTATTTTGTCTACCACAAATATTCACATTCATTGATATTTAAAAGAAAAATCTTCGGCACAAATGGCAAAAATCTTCACTACACAGGTTAAGAATAGATCTTTGGCAACTGCCGGTCCATTCTCCTCTTACAGATAAAGAAACTGAGAACTAATATGCAAGGGGGCATCCAAGGTCATGGAACTGGATGAAAACAAGGACTAGGTGCACTTCTGGTCAGAGCTCCATGGTCCTGCACTTCCAGCCTCTCCTGGGAAGTGGGGCCCATGTCACACTGGAACCGACTACCTCTGTATGGTGGCCCTCCCCAGACTCACTATTAGGAGAATGACGCATTGATCAGTAAACACTGTTCCACCAGAGTCTGATCAGAGATACCAGGATGACTAATTGAGTGGATTCTTTAGGAAGATCATCTTTTAAAAGATAGAAAATACGTTCCTTTGTATTTTATAAATTAAGGAAATAAGGAGCACTGAAACAAATAAATTCATCCCAAGTGTGAAAATCTGGACACGCACAGTCTTCAGCTGCACGTCTTCCTGCCTCTGAGGTTACAGAGCAGACCGGTCCTCTTCACTGCAATGTGGGCTGACAAACCGTGGATGGGGCTGTAGGTCTGTGTTTGCGGTGCTGGTTTCTATAGCTATTCTGAAGAATAAGTCATCTGTTCCATCCCTTCTTCCCTGCCCAAAAGTTATTCCTAAGGCAGCGTCTACTTCAAGTCCCTCCCTGTACCAGCACAACAAAAATACTTCCACTACTTCACAAACACACAGATGTGTCTTGAACGCACAGACCACCCACTCAGGATTCCATTTCCCACCTCTTAGGCTCCAACTGGAAAAGCAAAGAAGCTTCCCAGCTCCCCTGCTGCACATGGGACCATTTCACTGAAAGAGGCTCACCTGATTTCTAGTCAGTGCCCAGGTCACGTCAGTGCTTTTCTTTCTTGCTTCATTCTTTACATTCCCTTCCCTACCCTTCCCTTCTCGTTTTCTTTTTCTTTTTTAAATAAAGCAGGGTCAGAGGTTCACAGGTGGCAGAAACCAAGCCTCATGGGGCAAGTCACAGGCTTAAATGGCCTCTCCTTTCTCAGAACTCCACCATGCATCAAAGTCCAGCCTGACAGGCTCTGAGGAGCTGGACTCAGCAGCAACCTGTCAGGCTTTTTGTTTGGGGTTTTTTTTTTTTTTGTATTTTTCTGAAGTTGGAAACGGGGAGGCAGTCAGACAGACTCCCGCATGTGCCCGACCGGGATCCACCTGGCACGCCCACCAGGGGGCAATGCTCCGCCCATCTGGGGCATCGCTCTGTTGCAACCAGAGCCATTCTAGTGCCTGAGGCAGAGGCCACAGAGCCATCCTCAGCACCCGGGCAAACTTTGCTCCAATGGGGCCTCGGCTGTGGGAGGGGAAGAGAGAGACAGAGAGGAAGGAGAGGGGGAGGGGTGGAGAAGCAGATGGACGCTTCTCCTGTGTGCCCTGGCCGGGAATCGAACCTGGGATTCCTGCACACCAGGCCGATGCTCTACCATTGAGCCAACCGGCCAAGGCTGTCAGGCTTTTAAAAGGTACCCTTACGCCGTAGAAATGGCAGCAAAGTGGAACAAGTCACTGGTGTATTTCCTCCCAATTCATTTGGATTGCTACTGGAGAACAGGGGCATTATGGACCCCAAGTCCGGGGGCAATGGGAGCGGCAGGGAGCAGTCAGCATCCATCACGCTTCTGTCACTTATGGAGTTTTAAAGGAACAATGAAGGATTCGAGAGAAAATATATTAACTCACTGCCTACTAGTTAAGGAAATCCCCCGCCAAATCATTTTTAAAAAGAACAAAATACAAATGCTGCACATTCTTGATTATGAAGAAAAGACACAGAAATATCCCCAAAGCAGACCTCTAGCACTAAGGAGCGATGCTCAGGCCGCTGCACAAGGACGTCAGCGAGCCCGATGAGACAGACTACATGGGCACCCAGCATGCTGCCACCAGTCAAGTGGGGCGACAATAACCATGATTCACCAACAGAAATGTAAAAGAAAAGCGTACTGATCCTATTTTTTTAAATGTTTTTAAATTTATTTATTCATTATAGAGAGGAGAGAGGAGAGAGGAGAGAGGGGGGGGGGGAGTGGGGAGGCGCAGGAAGCATCAACTCCCATGTGTGCCTTGACCAGGCAAGCAAAGGGTTTCGAACCGACAACCTCAGCATTCCAGGTTGACACTTTATCCACTGTGCCACCACAGGTCAGGCCCTGTACTGATCCTATTTTTAAAGTCTGCTTTGTGTTTTATTCAGACTACTATGCCCAAAGTCCTGACGAAGTGGGGGCTCAAAGTCTACACCAGCATGAGGAAACTGAAGAAGGCAGGTGAGAAGAAAACCATCGTCCCGCTTACAGTCACAGGGTGTCCTTTCTGCATTCTTGCTCTATGGCCAGACACCCCAGGCTAATAAGACCTTCTGCATACAGAACAAATGCCCCCTATGTAAAGATGTACTAATGATCCTAACCTGACTGTGGACATCAGGAACTGTGAGCTGAAGAAAAGGTGAGGCAGACTCTTTGCCCTTTAAGGGTGGAGGGGAAAGTCAGACTTGGGACACTGCTACCATAGAAATGGGCACAAAAGTACAGTGGGAGATCAGAGAGCAGCAGACTCTGTATGGGAAGATTCTTACAGAAAACAAGAGTGAAGGCAAGAAGCTGTGGAGGGCCTGGCATGTCTGTGGAATGGTGAGAAATTCCCTGTGATGTAGCGTGGAGGTAGAGTAGGAAGTAAGACTGGAAATGGAAGTAAGATCCTTAAGTGATAAAACGATTTTTTTATCTACAATGGCTTTTCCTTTACTTTCATGTCCATTAAAGAGTTGGATGCTTTTCTGCATGCATCCGTACAAATTATTAACTCACGTCCACAGTTTGAGATGATCATGACTGTGCATACAAAAAGCAATTCTGACAGCAATTTGAAAGATGGCACAGACTAGAAGGAGCGGGACAACTACTTAAGATAGAGTTATAACAATTCAGATGAGCGATAAAGAGCACACAGACTAAAATACTACGAAAGGAAGATCTGGAAATAATGGTGACAGAATTAGGTGAACCTGGGATGGGGAGATTGCTAATTCTGAAGTCCAAGGCAATGGGTGGTTGATGACGTTTTATAAAATCAACAAAGGTAGCCAAAGGCAGTTTGTGTGTGGGGAAGAAAAGCCTATGAAAGTGCACTACATTCTGAACAGAGTAGATGTGAGTTATCTACTGGAATCTGGGTATCCAGTAGTTAGCACCTGGAAACAGACCTGTAGGCAGAGAAAGAAGTTAGAAGTAAAAATGTTCGTAAGAGTTAGCAGTATGTGCAGTTGAGGAAGCCATCCATTGAGTGCATGAGGTCACACAGTAGGTGAGACTTCCCCTTGTCTCTAAAATATAACTATGATCAGTACAATCACATTAATTATTAATCCCAAACTGCCAAGAGACACATTTCTTTTATCTCACCAGTTATTCAAATCTATTCTTACTTGACTTCACACATTTTGATGTAATCTTACCCCAGTTAGCCTGTAAGCAAATTGTGAGATGATATTTTATTCATATTTCACCTCCAAAAAGATATCCAACAACCATATGCACCTTTTCTAAAATAATAGTTCCATGAGGATAGGTATTAGTTATTAACAGGCACTATTTCCAATGCTTAGAATAAGGTAGGGCACAGAGTGATTGCACCAAAAATAACTGCTAAATATTTAAAATAAATTGATTTCACTAGGCTTCCCCCTCTGGCTTTCTTAATATATCAGGTGATGCTGTGGCATGATCACAGCAGTGGAGCCTGAGTCCTCAAGGAGAATGAAACTACTCAACCTTTGCCATTAAAAGAGGACTACCTGCTCATCAGCTCAGCCCAGTCCTGTCCAAACACTTTTTAAAGCCAGAAGAGGAAAGAATGCAAAGCTACAGAAAAAATACCTTGTCCAAGCCTCAGCCCGGAGACAAAACCCGAAATTGCTCTAGTTACGAAGAAGAAAGTTCGTGCAGAGCTGCAGAGAGCATGCACTCCAAGCAGGCAGAGTGTTAGGACTGCTGCTCTGGTCACAGGCTAGTGCTACTTATTCCTAATCTTCTGTTATGCCCTGGGATGGGAGGAACATGTTCACCAGAAGCTACTGCCAGGAACAATTCCTCCTGGGGTGTGCCATATTTCAAAATGCTGCTCATTATGGAAGAAGAAGCGATGGAGGCCCTCTGACCATGGCAGTCTTTTGAAGCGGACGTCAGCACCCATCCTTCAAGGTACCAACCCAGAAACAGGCAGTCCTGCCAAGAGTCCAGTGGCCAGGCAGATGAAGATGCCCACTCACTTTCCTGTTGCTGTACTACTTTCTCAGGTTGGCCATAATGAAGAACCACAAACTATTTGGCTTAAGACAACAGAACTGTACTCTCAAGTTTGAAATCAAGGTGTGGACAGAGCCACACTCCCTTAGAAGGCTCCAGGAAAGAATCTACCCTCACCTCTTCCAGCTTCCGGCACTCGCTGGGGTTGCACTTTAAAACCCCCTCCAACTTCACATGCCCTCTTCCACTTGTTTACGTATCCTAGCCTCTCCTTCTGAAGGCACCAGTCTTTGGGGTTAGATCCTAAGACAGTATTTTCTCATTTTAATTAATTATATCTGTGAAGACCCTATTTCCAAATAAAGCCATATTCTGAGGTTCCAAAAGGACCCAAATTCTGAGGAAACACTATCTATGCAGCCCCACTGTACACCATCATGAAAACACCAGCAAAGACTGTCCGACCCGCAATCCTCACGGGATAGAATTGCAGCATTTCAGGAATACCTGAAAATCTGCCAGAGGAATGAGAACCAGCAAAGTGAAAGCAAGAAGGCAACTCTAGGTTCGAATGCAGACTTGATCCAAATCAGAACAAAAAGCTTCATTGAGGTTTTAAACACATTAAAACAAAGAGATTTTATTTTTTGAGCTTATAACTGCATGACCCCAGTTATAAAGATGTGGCTCTAAACACCAGTTCCGTCACTCAGCAGTAGGGCTGACGGAGCCTCCACCTTCGACCCTGCAGATACTCAGTGAGACTGCCTTCCTGCACAGACATAAATTATTTAGTCCTCAGAAAAGAAATACTCAAGCAACCAGAGGGACTAGTCTAATGCTAAACAGAAAAACAGAGGTGGCATGGGACACCCTAAACAGCTGGTGCTTAAAAATTACTCTTCTGAATAATGTGATTTTCTTATTAGAAAAGTTACATGTATTATCCCTGTCTACACCCTTATTAGAAGACAAAACTAGTGGAGGAAAAAACGTAAGAAGCAAAGCTTCCTTTGCAACTGACCACATCTGTACCAGCCTCGTTTACCTTCTTCCCCAACATAAAACATTCCATACACTATTACTGAGCCCAAGCAGCAAAGAATCTGTTCTCTGTAAACCAAGAGGTACAGGAAGTTGGAAGATCTGTAATTCAGCACATTTTACAGGATTTTTGCCATGTGTGGCTGATATTTAAAGTGGGGGAATCTGTCCTCACCCTACCCCCCCCATCCCAGCTGAGCTGATTCAGTACAACCCCCCCCCCCCCAGACAAAACCCCAGTTCGCAAAGAGGATGCATGGAAAGTCCTGGCCCAAGAGCGAAACCCCAGGTCCCGGGCTGAAAAGATCAGGAGTGGGGGCTTATGGCAAGTTCTCCACCAAGCACGTAATATTGATATATATAAGAACCTTCACCAGAAAACCACAAGCAACTTGGGAGTTCAGGGAAGAAAGTTGTTAATAAGCAAAGTAATCTAAGAGTATTACCAAGACATGAGAATATCAAGGATGATGGTAATAAATCATCTCCCACAGGTGGGCATACAGAAGAAATTTCCAGGAATGCAGTTGAATGCTCTAGTTTCTTCAATTAACTTAGAGAAACTCACTAAAGGGGATATTGCAATAGACATCATACAAATACCACACTTCAACCAACAAGAGCTGTGTGCTCAGATCAACACTCTGTGGTCCCTAAGGCACAGAGGTACTTTTCACAATCTGCAGATTAAAAAAACAAAAACTCATCACCGAGAGCATTTAGGTGGCAGCAGGTAGAAAGCTATCTTGCTGAGAACAACAGAGTTTACAGAAACTTGCAATTCTACACTAATTTTTGTTAATTATTCACCAGACAAGGGAGCCGCTGAGTCAAGCATCATTCCCAAACCCAGAGTGTAAGGGTATCTAAAATGACCCTCGGTCCCCAAGCATACTGACACATTCCCATCGTGTGTAAGTGGGAGAGAGAAGTCTTACTACAAAGAGGCATGGTCAGAAATCACAAGTCCTTCAAAACATCTCATGATTTGGCGAACACCTTCAGTCATTTGTTCAAAAATCTTTACAGCCACTTTGATGGTAACAGCTGGCACCAGGAAGGCAAGGACAAGCAATCTCATATAAACCTGTCAATTTAAATCACAATGCATTCCCCACCTCGGGGTCTGTTTTGATCATTAATGTAAAGGACTTTTCCATAGCATGAGTGAATCAAATTAATATGAAGTGGAAAATGTGGTGATGACAAAGGAAATGTGTATAAACCCAAACTAAAATGCACCAGAGTAAAATTAAGAACAAGAATCCCCGACTGCCAGCTGCGCACTTAACACAGCTGATGAAGTAACACACAGCAGAAGAAAGGACTGACAAGTGTTTTTAAGGAAAAGGACAGCCTTGCTAAATGGTTAGAGCGTGCAGGAGCCCTCCTCAAGAAAGCGCCATGCCCTTGATGAGCTCTCAGGAGAGGAGTGAGAAACTGCTCCTGGGAAGGGACCCACTCCAGGGACCTTCACGGGGCTGTCCTGCACAGGGGAAGGAGTATTGAGATTGCTCCTCACTCTCTCCCTGGCTCTGGGCCCAGGTGAAAAAGCAGCCTGGCCTACCCCTTCTCCCAGGAGACTCACCTAGGCCACGGGACTGAAGAGAAGGGGAAGTCAAGCTTCCACACTGGCTTAGCAGTGTTACCTATGACCTCACATTGTTTGTGTAAGTAGAAGAACATGTGATCTGCCACTGCGTTCTCTGAAGAACAATCTGATGAAATGTCATGTCACTTCACAGGGACATCTCAAAGACTAATGAGATAATGTCTAGTGGGCTGAAAGCATTCGCAAGGCTGATCTATGTGCCATCACCACCTGCTGATATCTGTAGACCAGGACAATGTGGCTGAAGACAAAGGGCTTCTTGCATCATGGAGCTGTGTGTCTTAACACAAGCACTGACATAGTCCCAAAAAGAACCGTGACCCTGGCTATCTGCGCATGAGTCAGCAAGTACAAAGGTGAGCAGGCCTTTCTAGGTGGCCTCTAATTCAGCACAGTGATTAAAGCATAGATGGGTAATATCATTTCTGAGAGCTTCAGTTTCTTTACCTGTAAAAACAGGAATGATACAGACCTCTTGCAGGGTGGTGGTGGAAAGTCAGAGTTTACCATAAAGAAACTCAATAAATGACAGCCTGACCTGACCCCATTAAGCTAGAATAAGCATTATATAAATTTCCTTAAGAAATCTGTGTAGTTCACAGTACAAACTGGAATGGCCTGAAAATCATAAAAGGTATGCACCAAATGACAAACGAGCCACATCTTCTCGAGTTGACTTAGACCTTCAGGATATCTTGTCCCAAGGAAACAAGACTATTAACAGTAGCTGGACTGCCAACCGGATTCATAAAAGCACGTTAACCCCAGATGGAGACAGCATCGTTTACATATAAGATCAGCCGTTTCCAGACTGACTTGGGAGTCCTGAAATGAAGAGACAGTCTCACCATACCTCTTGCACATAAGGCTAACCTTTGGCAAATCAAGTGGGCCTTACTTTTACCTCCCTTACCTGGCTCCACAGCCTTCAGCCCACTGTTTTCCTTGTTCCCTAAAGTTAATTCATTTAGTAGAAACTTATTGAGAACCTACTCTGTACCATAAGTTGTATGCACTGGGCCCTAATCTGCCCAATATATGATAATAAATCTAACGAGCAGTAAATATTAACACATAAGCTCTCGACTACATTAAGATGTGAAAAATCATGTACAGATGAACCTATTGGAAGTGGGGTTGTTCAGGGAGAACTTCTCCCATAAAGTCACACTGACGTTGGATCTGAAGTAGAAGCATAAGATAAATAGGAGAGAGAAAATGAGGACAAAGAGGACATCCCAAACAAAAGAAACTGCAGGTGCAAAAGCCCCAAGGTGAGAGGGAGCATGATGCATCTCAGGAACCTAATGAGGCAGACAGGCGGCCAAGAGGTAGGGGAGAAACAGGGGAATGGCTGCACATGGGTAACAGGGCTGGAACCAGATTACGCTGGGCCTGGTTCGCACAGGAAGCCACGGAAGCCGAGTCTTAGGCAAAGGCGGAGCACAGTGTAACTGACATTTGCAAAGTTCCGTCTAGCTGCAGGTGCAGAAGGGATTGGGACTAGCGTGGGAAGAATGCTGTGGGAAAAGCAGTCAAGACTATAGAAGTACAGGTGAGAGGAGGTTAGTCAAGGCAGCAGCAATGCAATGAAAAGAAGAGGTGACATGCACGCACCCCCAGCAAGAAGGAGCTGAGGAGAAACTGGAATAGAGGGAGGGAAGGAAGAGAGAGGTCAAAGATGGCTCTGACAGCAACAGACAGCGATGAAACCCCCAGCACTTGGAGGAGACCAGGTCTGTTGACAGGACATCATGAGTTCAGTGTTGAACCTGCTACGTTTACTGTAAGTGAGGCGCACAGGGAGATTGCTCCCATCTATTCAATCCCCAAAGAGCTCAATACCCCTAACATACAGACCTCAGGAAAGACAGCTTTCAAAAAGAGAACAATCTAAAGCAATATGGCTTTGAAATAACTTCCTCAGTTATTTGTAGCCCTCTAACTTCCCAAATGTCTGCATTTATCAAGAAAAATGCCGCAATTTTAAGTGCCTAAAAAGAGTCAGCCTAGATCACAGAACAATTCCTATGAAACTATACAATGTCATCTGTTTACAAATAAGCCTCATTCCCAAATTTTGCTTATTCAATGGAAACAGTGGAAAAAACATTGAAGTAGAAGATATATATTCTGGGGCAGAGGCTGCTGGAGACAGGAGAGCCTGTCCTTTAAAGGACAGATGCTCGATGCCCGCTGGCTCCATACAACCCACCCCTCCCACCATTTCTGACCCTTCAGTTGTCTAAACAAGTTCCAACTCTGAACGCAGTGGTTCCTGAAGTGGTAACTGCAATTATGTCATTGTAAATGCTATCTTACATGGGTTAGAGATACTGAGATTATACTTTAGAGCAGTGGTCCCCAACCTTTTTTGGGCCACGGATCAGTTTAATGTCAGAAAATATTTTCACAGACCAGCCTTTAAGGTGGGACGAATAAATGCACAAAATAAAATTATGCGACCGGCGTAAAAACTGTGGTATTTTTAAATATAATTGTCGAACTTACGAGACAAGCGTCAAGAGTGAGTCTTAGACAGATGTAACAGAGGGAATCTGGTCATTTTTAAAAAATAAAACATCATTCAGACTTAAATATAAATAAAACGGAAATAATGTAAGTTATTTATTCTTTCTCTGCAGACCGGTACCAAATGGCCCATGGACCGGTACCAGTCCGCGGCCCAGGGGTTGGGGGCCACTGCTTTAGAGATTCTATGAGATAGCAGGGAAAATTCCCAATGAACTTGCCAGTTATTATTATGTTATTCCACTGAGAAAAAAAATGACAGGCACACAAAATTGCTTTCCATGGGCTGGCTTGTCTAAGTATTAAGGAAAAATATGTACACACAGGAACTGTCTCTGCTACAGGAAGACAATGACAGCCCTGGGTCTTTTAGGAGGTATCGATCTCCTCATTTTTACACACCTGGGATATCATTCTGGAAAACTAAAAGACATGTTGAAATCACCATGGATTCCATTTGTCCACTCTACTGGGGCCTTGAAGAGCTCAGAAGAAATGCACAAGGCAGGGAAGACCATGCATATTCCTTAGTCAAGATTTTTGTGAAAGCACAGATGGCAGATGGTAAACAGGGGATGGGGAGGGCGTTCCACCAGGCAGTAGAGCAATTTCTACAGTTTCTGAAACACTTCCAGCATCCACTCGTATCCTCCCTCTCCCTCAACCAGAGAAAACATTCTCTCTCTCTCTCTCTCTCTCTCTTTCTCCAGCAGCAAAAAACTCATTTTGCAGAACTCGGAACCCTGGTGCCACACCTAACCAGGTACCCCCAAATCTGTAAAATGGGTTGATGAGAGTCAAATCAGTTACATCCTGACTTACATTTCTTGACCCCAGAGCCAGAAAAAATAAAATCATAACCGAAAAAGTAAAGCTACGCTGGGTTCTATACAAAAGAGCAAGCAGCATTCTTCAAACCAAACAATACATCTTACTGACGTCTAGAAAGACCAGCATCATCCTAGATTCTCCAAAGAACCCCACGAGAGGTGAGGCGAGTAATATTCCCAAATCACAAGTATAAAACCAAGATTAAGGAAGGTGCAGAGTTACTTTAATCAGGGCATTTAGCCAGAATTAAATCTTGGAAGGGAATCAAAGTGAATTTCCATAACTGATATGGGGGTCATTGCACCTAACAAAGCATCTTAGCAGTTTACCTTCAATCTTACATCTCTGCATTCTAGAAACTGCTCAGAATTATCGTACTATAGACTGGGATGCTCAAATAACAGTCTGGATGGAGAAGATGGTTTTACCTCCATTATCTTGCTTAAGCTGTGACAGGCTGCCCTAATCAGCTTCCGTGCACACAGGCACACGGGCACACACACATGCTCCCTCTCGGTGCCTCTTAATCACCATGTGCCATGCTGAACAGCTGCAGCAGTCTGAAGGGAATTGGCAGAAACGTATGGTGATGTGCTAGCCACCCCCGGGGCAGCGACTGCCCTGCCTGCTCCCAGACTCAAGAGCACATGGGTGTTCGCTGTCGCAACCGATGGCCCCAGAAGACAGGCAAGTGGTTTCAGGTGGTGAGTCAGGAAAAGCAGTTCACATCAGGAATGTTCCAGCCCAGCAGAGCTGAGCTGCATCCTACTCTCTACGCAAGCATGCAGTATTCATCATTTATACAATGTCACCATGGGGGACAAATCTTGGGCTCAGCACAAATAGAATCCAATCAGCTCTGATGCAGAGGAACCAGTAAATGAGGCTTCTCCCACCAAGAAGGAACCTAATTGCTTAAAAATTGCCACCGTATCTGACACTTGAGGTCAGTCCTTTTATCCTAAGAGAGAGAACTTTACAAAGGCCTGGCGTACGGTGTTTGAGAGCCGGGCCCTGGGCCACCTCGTAGGACCGTTCAGCAGCCGCTGCAATCACTGTGAGCTGTGTTCCCAGGCATGAAAGGGAATGAGGGGACTGCGACCTTCCCAGAACCCAGGTGGACGCCGTCACACACGCCACACAACAGGCTGCTTGTCAGTCAAATGCGCTCTGCCTCTCCTTTCAGTATGGTTTTGGATGCATTTCAGTAAAATCCACACATGTAAAGGAATTCCTTATTTGTCTCTGTGCTGCTGTTTATGAGCCAGGAAATGAGTGATATGATATCAACTTGGTGAAATAGAGACGTTGGACATTCGATCAGATAACAGGAGACCTAGAAATTGAAAGAGGCTGTAAGCCATCATTTGCACCGCACTTCATGAATGAATGCAGCGTGCTGTCAAGGTTTATACGATGACAAATGAGCTTGTTCTCTGCAGGAACCTGAGGAGATTTCATACTTATTTTAAGGAATCCAGTTTGCTTTCTTTACCTCAAAATTAGCGATTTCACATCATGCCCAACTTTAAAATCTTTTGCTATAAGTTATCATTCTATGGTAATGATAGACTATGGTATATAATAAAATTGGGGATATTTATACTTATTATACACTATTTTGGCACTAGTTCAAAAGTCAGAACCTGTCACATCACCAAAAGTTTAAAAAATCTCCATTTAGGCAAAGACTGTTAATATGGCTTCCATGTGTTAAGGCTGGGCACGTAGCTAAATGTCCTGACCATTCTGAAGATGAAATAAAAACTGGCCCAAACATGACTTTGTCTGCAAAAACCACCACTGAACCAAAGTAAGGAGAGGATGATCACAGAGCCTTCCCAAACAGAGTCCCCTCAATTACCAAAGGAACAATCTCATTCATTTCCTTTGTTTATCCAGGACACAAAGATACTGAGGGTGGGAAGATCAGGAAATTAGGAGGGACTCAGAATTTCATGACCAGCTTCCCAGAATGGCAAGTTTTGTTTGGAGCTTATTGTGCTTTAAGTACATAAGGAAATGCACTCTTAGGGCCTCTGAGCCGCTGCACTAGACCAGTCAGTCAGTGTGCCACCCAAAGGCTCCACAGAACACCACGCACGCACTACCTCCCCACAAAGGCTTGCTGCTAGCCCAGAAGAGCCCCTCTTCTCCTGGTCAGCCAACCTGCCTCCCGGAAGTGGGAGGAGGCAGAAGAGAGTGCTAACCTGCCTCCACCAGCAAATCCCACAGCACGGACTTCTAACGCAGGTGCCTGGAGAAAACGAGTGAGCCAAGTGATGGAGCTCAGGGCAATAAGCAATTACTGAAACTGGAATTAAGCCTGGACCATGAAAGGAATGTGTCGTGAGACTTTTGGCAATTATACTGTGGTCAGGGCCCCAATTTTAAACCACTCCCAAGGGGTACCACTTCCTGATACCTAGGCATGCCTCTCTACATATCAAAGTAATCCTGCCTGACTTGGTGGAGAAGTGTCACCTGCTGGTCTCTGAGATGCCATCACAAAGGCCCAGCTTAAAATAATCCCCACCAGTTTGTCATTACTGACCTTTTTCCCAATAAGCTTCTTTCGAAGAAATTCCCGGGCTTCAAACATGTAGGGGATGTCATACAGGGGACGTAGTTTCTTGTTTTTATCCTAAAAGAAAAAAAAATTAGCACATCAGAAATAAAGGGAAAACAAAAGAACACAAAACACAAATGCACACAGCCAATAGCATAGATACTAGAATGCAGTG
This sequence comes from Saccopteryx leptura, assembly GCF_036850995.1. Taxonomy (NCBI): domain Eukaryota; kingdom Metazoa; phylum Chordata; class Mammalia; order Chiroptera; family Emballonuridae; genus Saccopteryx; species Saccopteryx leptura. The sequence continues at coordinate 305,259,909 of NC_089504.1, read as the reverse complement.
GGATATGCTCCCTACCTCTTACTATCACAAATATTAAATAAGAGCTAGGTACACAGTAAATGATTAATATTTGGTTGAAATGCTTTACGTAATGAATAAGATTACATTCTTTCTGTGACAGGCTCAAAAGAAAGCAATGAAATGTTTATAATGACTGAAACTGGAAACAACCTAAATGTTTAATCAACAGGGAAAGACCTACCCTAAACTGTATTGATACAGAAGCTCAATAAGGATTAGGGCCCTTCAAATATTTATAGATATTCTATAAATCTAGTCCTACTATTCTGTAAGCCTTTATTAAGCACCTACCAACTATTAGTCCCATTACATTACACTCTCTGTGTTATAATCATGAATTCAAAATTCTTGTAACTTAACAGAGTATTAGAAGAAAGCCTACAGATAGGAAATAGCAACACAAAGCAGTTTTGAATAAATGTTAAATTGTATGATATAAACTAGGGACTAACTGCTATAAGAATCCAGGTAAGTGGAAAGAAGTAAACAGGAAAGGTTTCATTGACAAGATAGTACTTCATGTGAGTTTGTAGAACAGGAAAAACTAGGAAGAATATTAGTTAAACATTTTTTAAAAAAACCAGAACAAACAAGAGGCAGGAATAAAAAGTATTTCAACATAAACACATAAATATAAACACACACTATTCCTTCATCATCTCAGGGGCCTCAGACTTCTCCAAAAATACGTTATTGCTCTAAGCACTGTGACTCTGAGAATGTGAAAGAGGGTTTAGACCAGTGGTAGTCAACCTGATCCCTACCGCCCACTAGGGGGCATTCCAGATTTCATGGCGGGTGGTAGCGGAGCAACCAAAGTATAAATAAAAAGATAAATTTAACTATAGTAAGTTTATAAAGATTTATTCTGCCAAACTTAGCGAAAATCTGACATAGCCTGGCCAGGCGGTGGCACAGTGGATAGAGCGTCGGACTGGGATGCAGAGGATCCAGGTTCAAGATCCCGAGGTCACCAGCTTGAGCGCGGGCTCATCTGGTTTGAGCAAAAGCTCACCAGCTTCAACCCAAGGTCGCTGGCTCAAGCAAGGGGTTACTCAGTCTGCTGAAGACCCACGGTCAAGGCACATATGAGAAAGTAATCAATGAACAACTAAGGTGTTGCCACGCGCAACGAAAAACTAATGATTGATGCTTCTCATCTCTTCGTTCCTGTCTGTCTGTCCCTGTCTATCCCTCTCTCTGACTCTCTCTCTCTGTCTCTGTAAAAAAATAAAATAAAGTAAAATAAATAAATAAAAAACATTAAAAAAAAGAAAATCTGACATAAAGTACTTGGTAAGTAATTATTATTACATGCTTTAACTTGCTGTAACTCTGCTTTATAAATTTTATAAAGTAAAGTTACTTCCCTACTTTATAAATCACCATTACTGTGGAACCAGTGGACAGTTAGGAAATTTTACTACTAACAGAGATACAAAAGTGGGCAGTAGGTATAAAAAGGTTGACTACCCCTGGTTTAGACGAAGGCGACGGAACAGGAAATGGATAGGAACTTGTAAGAGATAAGAGAACCACTTCTAAGAAATGAAATAACGGGAACTGACTACAGAATGGATAGAGGAGATAAAAAAGGAAGACTCCAATATTCTAAATCATGATGACAGGCATTTGAAATCAAGAGAAGTTTGCCTTTAACTGGGAGTGAGGGGGTTGCCCTGATGGGCTCAGTTGGTGAGAGCATTGTCCTATTATGCAGAGTTGCCGGTTTGATCCCCGGTCAGGGCACATACAGGAACAGAAAGATGTTTCTGTCTTCCTCTCTCTAAAATCAATCAATAAATTTTAAAAAATGAAATAGATGGGAGTGAGGGAGGATGAGAGCATGTGTACAAGAAATAGGAAGAGGCTGGCTAGCTCAACTGGTGTAATCACTGTAATGTCTCTCCTGCTAGCTCCTAAGTTCCATGAACAGAGATTCTACCCGTCTCTGCAGATCTCTGAGACTTCAAAAGACCTCACAGTACATACTCAACAAATAGTGGAACAGATTTGTCAATCTCCATGGTCCAGATAATATTTGAAAAAAACCTCATAGAGAAAGGAGAAAATCAAGGACTACTCCTAACTAGAAGCCAGCTGCTGCTTCCCCAATGCTGAACAGCTAGTCCACTTAGCCTTACCTTTGCTATCTACTCCCCATCTAACAAAACAAGAGGTTCTCTGCATAATACTTTCTATATACAAAAAGCATCCAAATTATTTGTTTTCTTAAATAAATGTTTCCTCCTAGACACTAACTAAGCCTATGGGTCCAGAACATATCATATTTAAACACTTCAGTTCATCAATACCACCAAACCTCTTATCAGAACGTAGATAATTCTTTGTGTTTCAGATTCATATTCATCATCATCCAAATGACTTCTACTTCTGGTTAAAATAAATAAATAAATAAATAAATAGTCCAGCATCCTTCTAATACCTATCTAGGAAGTTGAGGCACCTTCAGAAATGAAGGTGAGTCTCTATTCCTTCTCCCAGGTCATGTGTGGGAACTCATACTCTACAAAGAAACAAATGAATGGCCAACCACTGATCAAGGCCCTTGGGTACTATGACTGCTGTCTAATAAGTAAGCTATGGCCCTAAACATGAAAATCTTTACTAATATAACACTGAGGTTTTCTTATAGAAAATAACAAGGACAAGGGAACAGATGAGAGTTACCTGGCCAGAGGGAGTAATGTGTAACACAAGGGCAGATGTACAGGATTACGGGTATTTTCATAAACGTCCAGAGAGCCAAATGAAAATACTGGGTCACTACTGAGGAGCTAAGTGTAATAGATAAGCCGTAAAAGAGAGTTTATGATGACACTCAATGATACAGTAAGAAAGTTTTCTAGACAGAAGATGTTGTGTGCCAGTAATGAACAGGATTTTTAATAAACACAAAATCAATGGTTATCAGAATCAGCCCTCAGAAATAAAGAAGTGCCAGTGTATTCATATTCACCAAGCAACAGAGGACACTATTTTACAGAGTTGCTGCGTGATTACACTAGCCTAACTGAACACTTTAAAAAATGAATTGAACAAAATATCGACATTTACCTTACAAAGCCTTATGATTTGCCACAGAATCTGTGTACCTGAACCTTCCCCTTCTTATTCTGAAACACCAGCAGCACGATCTGACTGAAACTCCAAAAGAATAAACGAAAGCTAAATGCAGCTCCATCAAGCATTCAAATGCAGATTGTGGGACAAGGTACATTTAAATGTGTAAAAATGGCTAAACAAGAATCCTTTCCTTAAGTCACTCAACAGGACTGGGCCAAGCCAAATTACCCTCAAAAGAGTGCAAGAAAACAAATCGTACAGCAACAAACATCCCAGTACAACACAGGGCAACATCAGAACCCGATTATATGTCTCTCATGAAGCTAGGAACGAACAGCACAGCCAAAAACAAGATATCACCGGTGAAAACAGAATGACTGCGTTACTCTAACCCTTCAGAGCTAGCAGCTATTGACATCTGCAAACATCTTACAAGAGAGATATTGGAAGTCCCTAAGAAACAATAAAATAAAAGCAATTCCTCCAAATTACCAGGTACATAAAAGCCTTTGAAATCTCTAAGAGGCAACTGAAGTATAGAATGTATTCAGAGAAAACAGGACTTAGCTAAATCTTGCTGCTAAAAAGGACTGTCTAGTTTAGATTCTAATTTACATGAGAATATTTTTTAAAAAATAAAAACAGAAAAGAATGCTTGCTTTGTATAGTGGGTGAACAATACCCAAACCAATATGTGCTGTAATCATTGTACATCCTGAGAAATGACATTGTATGCAGGCCCTGCAATGACTCACATTAGTGATAACTTCAGTCTTCCGTAGCTCTCAGTGTTTGGAAGGGAGGCCCAGTACCCACATCTCAGCATCTAAAGACAGACTTGGCATTTTTATAGGAAGATTATTTTTGACTAGTTGCCAAAATGAGGTCTCCAGTCAATGCTCGTTTGGAAGGAATGGAAGGGATTTCCAATCAAGGCCTTATTTTCAATTCCCACTCAGGCCTAATTTGACCGAGCCCATGCAGTAGCCAAAAAACTGTATCCAAATATTCTAATGACCATGGGATAGGGCAAGGATTCTTAAGCAAGGCCGCATACATAAACTACTATGAAAAAAATAAATTGACAAATGTGACTCCATTAAAATATTTTTAAAAGTCTTTACTGAAAAATATATCATGAATAAAATGACAGGCTAAAGTATAGACTCTTAGTAGCTGATAAGTAAAATGGACAAAATATTGGCAGAGCATAATGAGAGGGAACAGGGGGGCAGGGACACAGTCATAATTGCCTCGGTGAGGCCTACCCTGATCACATCACATTTTAGCAAAGACTCAAAGGAGGTATGAGATGTAATTATCTGGAGAAAGGCAGTGAGAACAACCAATACAAAGGCTTTGAGCTAGGGGCATGCCTGGTGAATTCAAGGACCAGCAAAGACACCAATGTGACTACAGCCGAGAATACAGGGGCACAGCTGAAGGAGACAAAGACACAGGTCTGACTTAACATTGAGAAGAATTACTATACGTACTTTGGCCACCATGTTGAGAACTGACACAGCAAAGAAAAGGTAAAGGAAAGGGGACCAATTACGAGATTATAACAATAACCTGGGAAGGGAATGATGGTAGATTACATTAAAGAGGCAGCAATGAGGAAAATACGGTCTCAGAATCTAGATATATTTACAAAGAAGATAAACAGAACGTGAAGTGTAGAAGAAAGGGAAGAGTAAAGGATAAGTCCAAGTGTTTTCTTCTGAGCAAATGGGAAAACGGGTGGGGTCATCAAACAAGATGGGGAAGAGCACAGGCAGAGCAGACAAAAGGAAGTGTACTAGGAGCAGGAGCACAGTAACGGGCATGCTGAACTTCAAGTGGAGAGATTAGCAGGCAGCTGGACATGTAAGTGTGGAATTTGGAAGACAGGTCTGAACTGGTGATAAGATATTTGGGTGTTGCTGGCATATAGGTGTTATTTAAAAACCTAAGAGATTAAAAAGGACCAAGAACTTGAAGCATGATAATTTTAAGAGGTAAAGAATAAGAGAAGAAATCCCAAGAGGAAACTGAGAGGGAGCAAGAGGGAGCCAAATAGCATGAAATGAGGGCAGAATATTATGCCCTCCAAGCCGAGAAAAGAAAGCGAACTCAGGAGGAGGGAATAACCAACTGTGTCAAATGCAGCAAGGCGAGTGAGATGAGGACCACAACGTGCATGTAGGATTAAGCTTAGTGTGGGTCACTAGTAACTTGACAAGAGTAATTCTGATGGAGCAGCAAGGGCAAAAGCCTGGCTGAACCAGAACTGGGAACAGGAAGAGGAGGACTGAAGAAAGCGAGTACATACAATGCTTTTGAAAATTGTCACAATGAGTACGAAGAGATTATGTGGCAACTGGCAAAGGAAACAGGGTGAAGAGGAGGTGCTTTTGTTTTTTATTTTTGACGGGAGCAATACAGGCAATAAAGAGTCCAGTAAAGAGCAAATAAGGGATAAAGTAGGGCAGAGGAGAGAAATGCTAAAGAAATGTCCTTTAGCCTGACCAGGCAGTAGTGCAGTGGATAGAGCATTGGACTGGGATGCAGAGGACCCAGGTTCGAGACCCCAAGGTCACCAGCTTGAGCACGGGCTCATCTGGTTTGAGCAAGGCTCACCAGCTTGGACCCAAGGTCGCTGGCTCGAGCAAGGGGTTACTCGGTCTGCTGTAGCCCCCCGGTCAAGGCACATATGAGAAAGCAATCAATGAACAACTAAGGAGACGCAACGAAGAATTGATGTTCCTCATCTCTCTCCCTTTCTGTCTGTCTGTCCCTCTCTCTAACTCTACGTCTCTGCCACCAAAAAAAAAAAAAAAAAAAAAAAGAGAGAGAGAGAGAAATGTCCTTTAATGGACCTGACATGAGCATACCAATCATTTATTTATATTGAGGCGTGTGTGATGCAGATACTGTTAAGGTGGGTAGATATAGTGAGTCGCTGAAGTTCTCCTCTGATTATACTTCAATTTACTCAGTAAAGAAAGGAGGAACTAGAAAAGAAGAAAAACAATCCAAAAGAATTGGTGAAAGGTATGAACAGGCATTTCACAGAAATCCAACTGGACACTGTGTATGAAAAAAAGGTGTAACTTCATTAATAATCAGGGAAATGTATATCCATTATATTGGCAAAATTCTCAAAGGTGGGAATGTAGGAAAATGGGAAGTGCTCTTAACCACTGATGGGGTTAGAAAACGATTCAAAACTGTGGCATCTTGACCTGGAGCTACTTGGTACCATTTGTGAAAGTTTAAGACCTATAGCTGTATAAATAGGAAATTCTACTGACAGATTTATACACTTGAAAAGTTTCGCATGTGCAAGACAAGTCTAACAGCATTCATGTAAACACTGTTTATGGTACAGTCACAGAGTAGCAGACCGCAGGGCAGCAAAGCTGAATTAGACCAACAAATCTGAAATACAGTATCGAGAAGAAAAACAAGTTGTAGCATGTTATAGTAAAATTCCATTTAAAAACAGATGCAAGCAACATTATTCACAGAGCCACATAAGCAGCAAAGGATAACAATGTTGGAATATCCAGTAGAATGAAAGGTAATGTTACCGATCTACAATGCTGGAATATAGAATTAAAGGCAGTGAGAGAAAGGGTATGCGAGAAAGGAATGGGGTTGAGGGTGAGTACACAGGGCTTTCAACTCTATCTGTTTTATCTCTTTGAAAGAAGAGCATCTGAAGCAAATGTGGTATAATATCAAAGCTGAAGAGACAGTGTTTGTTATATTATTGTATAACACTGAATTTTTTAAGCCAAAAATGTTTAGGGATAGAAAACCCCAAACTTTGAACAGCTTTTTAAATTTTAAAATACTTGTATTCTTCCCTGCGGTAGAATAACTGGTTATTGTTTTCCTCATAAAAGGTGCATTAAATTCCTGGTGCATGCACGCCCCCTTCCTGAACCCTCTTCTTCCTCGCCAGCCACATTACCTTTGCCTTTCTCCCTCCTGAGCTCCAAGGGCCCTTCTTTTGCTTTTGTGACTTGTTTCCTGAGCCCACGCAGCCCAGCTGGCTCACTTCTGCTACCTCTGTAACTTTCTAAATAAACTTTCTCTTATAATTTGGAAAAAAAAAGCATTAAATCCCTTTTTTTCCTCTGAAAAAAAATTTAAAAAAGGATATTCTTTCATTGATATATACTTCCAAGAAGCAGAAAGGAATAATTTATCTATAAAATTATCTAGAAATTTATCTACAAAAGTTCTCTCAAATCACCAGGGTCAAAAACAAATTTAATTTTTGTTTTTAAAGAAGACTCGAACTATAATGTATTAAAGTAGCCAGGCGGAATTGTACTCTAAGAAGATCTTAAAAACTCACTATTGAATCAAAATAAGAATAGAGGCGATCAGATTAAAAGAGAAAACTTCAAATAATATGTAATGGGCCAGTCCCAGTTGCCCTACCACACATGCTATTTTAATAAACAAAGGCTGTGATTTCCATTTGAATTATAGACTTAAAAATAGAAACATTACCACATGGCTTGAGCATATTTACAATCAAGGACTTTTCAATTCCTTTGGCAGGCAGGAGACAGAATCCACAGAAGTAGCCACTATTTTATGATCCTTACTTAATATACACAGTAGAACATTTTTACAAAAGATAGGTGGACAACTAAAAAGCTATAGTCAGCAGCTGGGAAAAGGTTCAAAACTGTAACTGCCTTGGCCAAATGGAAGATGTCTTGCACCACTATCCCTAAACGACCATGCAGAAGATTCATATATCCAAATATTTCCCCGAGAATTATTTTCCAATTAGCTCTATTTCATTCTCCCAACTAACTAAAAAAAAAAAAAAAAATCTTAAAAGTCAACAGGACAACGCCTGACCAGGTGGTGGCACAGTGGATCGAGTGTCGAACTGGGGTGCAGAGGACCCAGGTTTGAAACCTCAAGGTCGTCTGCTTGAGCGCGGGCTCATCCGGCTTGAGCATGGACACACCAGCTTGAGCGCGGGGGTCATTGGCTTAAGTGTGGGATCACAGACATGGCCCCAAGGTCCCTGGCTTGAGCTCAGGGTCACTGGCTTGAGCAAGAGGGTCACTCACTCTGCTGTACCCCGCCACCCTGATCAAGGCGCATATGAGAAAGCAATCAATGAACAACCAAGGAGACTAAGGAGCTGCAACAAAGAATTCATGCTTCTCATTTCTCTCCCTGCTTGCCTGTCTGTCCCTACCTGTCCCTCTCTCTGTCTCTCTGTGTGTCTCTGTCACCAAATATAAATAAATAAATAAAGAAAGAAATAAATAAATAAATAAATAAAGTCGATAGAACAGCAAATCTCAGAGGGAAGGGGGGAGGGAGTTAGGGGGAGGGAGGCAAAGGGGTTGTAAATAGGGACATAGGGGTGGTGGGTGAGGATGTTATACTCAGTGGGACACTTGAATCCATGTTAACACAATAATCTAAAATAAATTTTTTTTTAAAAAACCAATAGAACCTATTAAAGAGACATGGTCTGGATAAACCACAAATTCACAACAATGCAATACAGTTCCTAAATATCTCCAGAAAGCAAAGACGGAGTGTAAAAAAAAAAAACAAGACAGAAACTGAAATCAAATTGAAAAATTAAATTAAAAAAGCACTGAAATGTTATAAAACTTCACCAGCGTGAGAACGGAAGGGGGCTGGACTTCCTGCCTCATGATTATGCAAGGTACCGGACCCCTGAAGTGTGATTCATTGCTTTTATAAGACCCTCAAATTTCTAGATTTTTCTGACAACCCTACAGTATTTGACCTTGCTGATCCCATGTTTAAGGATCTAATAACACTGGAATTTAAGGTATAATAATAATTGCTATTGTTAATGGTAGGGTCCAACCTGCAGGAGTTTTTAAAAACCGCAGAAGCGGGATGGCCATTCTGATCTCCTACAATGTCCCCTAAAACAGGTCATACTCTAAGCCTCGTGTGAAAGATGTCCTCCCTATACCTACGGGAAAGGACCATCCTTACTTCCAAAGAGGAAGGGACACTGTGAAGAATTCGAACCGACAGGCCTTGCTAAGTCTTGCTTAGTCTTCTCCAGTTTCCTGCACTTCCCTCATCCTCTCTGACCTACTTATTTCTTATTTCTACAGGACTGCCTGCTCTTGGCCAGACCTAGCATAAAATCCTCAAGTCTGTTTCTTCCAGTCTCCATTTCTTATGGAGGCTCCTGTCACATAAAATTTACATGAACTACATGTGTATGCTTTTGTCCTGGTAATTTTTGTCAGTTTAGTTTCCAGACCCAGACAGGGACCCTATGAGGGTAGGAAAACTCCCCCCCCCCCCAATAACAATCCTCCCAAAGTTGGCTTACGGCAGACAGTGATCCCACATGTATGGCTGTTAAGGATTATGATTCCCATTTTACAGCAAGAAAAGTGAGGCTGAAAGGTTAAGTGACGGGCCTCCTGTCCTGTAACAAGTGAAGGTAGAGCTGGGATTGGATCTGAGCTATCCCAGAGGCCAAGGCTGCTTTGGGAGCCAGACGCTGTCCTCTCCTCTTCCTGCCCGAAGGCAATCGGAACCTGTCAGGCCTTGTCAGGTCTCAGTGTGTCTGAGAATCACCCGGGAGCTTGTAAACATGCAGACTGCCAGGCTCACACCAGATCTTCTGATTCAGGAGAGATCCAGTGTGATTTCCACCGTTCTGCATTTTTAATAAGTAGCCACACTTTGAGAAATGCTACTGAGCCCCATTTCAGCACGTGGTCCCACTTAAAGCAATGGGAATAAAGAAAAGGGGGTTCAAAGGGTTAAAAAGAAAGAGGAATGGGGGGGGGGGAGTAAAGAGGGACAAATATGCAACGACAGAAAATGATGAGACCGGGTGATGGGCACATACAAAATCAACAGTTCAAATGCTATAGAGATGTTTACCTGAAACCTACATACTCTTATGGATCAATGTCACCCCATTAAATTTAAAACTTTAAAAAAATGGGGAATAAAAGTCAGAAAGCAACAAAGAGGAGCTTGATTAATATAAAAATAGTTAAGTAAAAACAAAGTAAGCAACAACTGGGGAATTCAGGTTTATCTTTGCGTATATAGATAGCTTCAGGTAATTAAAAATACCCTTTCAACTTCTATACAAAAGAAGAACTGGAAACATTCTAATAAGAGTAGCAAAACAAGAGTTCCAAACATTCCTCAAGTTCAACCACAAGAAGACAATGTGGAATCTGAATTTCAAGGGAGAAAACCAACCATGCCCAGGAACAGCAGAAGTATACTCTCTGCCACCACAGCGCCCAGTGCTCTGGATCCACGATGTCCAACCTTTTTCATCTCATGGCATATATGAACTAATTACTAAAAATATGTGGCACATAGAAAAATACATATTTTGCTGATCTGACAAGAAAAAAATAGGTATAATTTCAAGTCATTCACACTAGACAGCCATTCTTGTGTTGGCTGCTGTCATTTTTTTTTATTTGACAATCTAAGGGAAAAGAGGTCAGTGCCCCAACTAGTCAGGTACTGCATGTTTAAAATCCTTCAGACACAAGGTTGAAAATCAGTGCTCCAGACCTAGACTAGCCTTCAGGAAAGAAGTGGCGAGTCCAAGATCAGTCCCAGGTACAATGTCTCCTGACAGCCGGCCCGGAGGAGAGGGGTTTCACAGTGTCCAAAGAGGGAAAGGAGCGGAGCTGGTTTAGGCAGCCTCATGTCCTTGAAGGGACTTGCCTGTCATCTGCAGTGCACAGCATATGATTACATTCCACAGCCCAAAACTAAAGTTCCATTTTCAAGACCATCATGTCAGGGGGCAGGGGGGCACGGGAGACTCTGACTCTGGGATTGTGCTTCTACTCAATTACATTAGCCAACCAAGAGCATTTCCAGGAGTACTGGCTAATGTTGCTCTGATGCAGTAAGAATGGGGAAGAATCTCTGTCTCTCTCTTCCCCTCCCACAGCCAAGGCTCCATTGGAGCAAAGATGGCCCGGGCACTGGGGATGGCTCCTTGGCCTCTGCCCCAGGCACTAGAGTGGCTCTGGTCGTGGCAGAGCGACGCCCCCGGAGGGGCAGAGCATGGCCCCCTGGTGGGCAGAGCGTTGCCCCTGGTGGGCGTGCCGGGTGGATCCCGGTGGGGCGCATGCGGGAGTCTGTCTGACTGTCTCTCCCCGTTTCCAGCTTCAGAAAAATACAAAAAAAAAAAAAAAAAAAAAAAAAGAATGGGGAAGAAGGCAGCCAAGTATCATGTTTCCCCCAAAGACCCTGTTAAGATTTAAAAGATTTAAAGACAAAATACTGTAAAAGTTCGAAGGACTCCAAAACCATTATCCAAGTAGCAAACCATATGGGGTCCCTTCACTTGGCTACCAACAGTTCTGCAGGCAAAGTACAAAGAGTAAAATAAACAGCACAACTACTCAGACCTCCAGGCCAAAGAAAGAGGAGGCTCACCAACATACCCCTGAGCACTGCTGCTGACCAACAGACCAGAAACCCGGGCTCTGAACGATAATCCTGGCCGCGGCGGCTGCTGCTGCTGCTGCTGCTGCTGCTGCTCTCAGTTTCCTCCCAATAATCAGCAACTTTAGAATTACCTGGCATTAACATAATTTATATGCAAAATACCTACTGACTTCACACAGGATGTACTAACAAATAGCCCTCCTTTTGCACAGTTGTGGTGTATGTGATTTCAGTTATCACAACTTAGTATCAATCAACTAACAAACAGTTAAAATTCCACTCTACCTAAGATTTCCCTCTTGTTGTCTAGTTTGCTAACATCATTGTCATGAATGAATACTGAATTCTAAGCAAACATATTTTTTGACATCTTTGAGATTATTTGCTTTTTATCTTTATTCTGTTGAGGATGTAAATTTCATGTTATTGATACTTAAATGTCAAACCAGGTTTGTTTTCCTAGAATAATTTCATAGTGACATATTAAAAAGAAGAACTACCTGGCATTATATAAGACTTTGCTGAGAAGAGCAGGCAAAATTATTTCAAACCACTGTAAAAATAAGAAAAGGACTAAATATACTGGTAACAAATTAAGGTAACTCTAACTTCACATCCAAGTAACATTTAAGATAACATAAATGCCATGGGAAAACCAACTACACTTTGAGTGTTACCAAGACGCAAAGCTACATATTTGAGTTAAGTTTTACAATATCTAACATGGATGTTAACAAGAGCTAAAATGTCAAGAGACAGAAGACATAAGCCAAAGTTACAGCACTAATCACTTTCTGCCTTGTATTACCGTAATTTAATTACTTTATATAGCTCTTATCTTTCCTACAAGACCACAAGAGGGAAGATCTGAGAGAAAAAAGATCTTTATAATACCTAGAAAGCACCTAGCATAGGCCATATTCCTAGAAAATACAACCACACTGAAAGAATAAAACAAAAAATACAAAAAGGCCTATCTAAAATATTTTTTAAACTCAAGACACTTTTGATTGTGATTTATTTTAATGGAACTGGTTGGTAAATACAAAAGTGAATCAAAACAAAGGTGGGGGGTGGAATATGACTGTAGGTCACACCATTGTTAGCAAATTCATCTAATGAACGCCACTTATATAGCACTAGCTGACTGTACTTTTTTTTGTGTGTGTGTGAGAGAGAGAGAGAGACAGAGAGAGGAACAGACAGGCTGGACGGGAGAGAGATGAGAAGCATCAGTTCTTTGTTGCGGCACCTTAGTTTCTCAGTGATTGCTTTCTCATATGAGCCTTGACTGGGGGGGGGGGGGGCTACAGTAGAGTGAGTGACCCCTTGCTCAAACCAGATGAGCCCACGCTCAAACTGGAGACCTTGGGGTTTCGAATCTGCCTCCTCTGCATCCCAGTCCGACACTGCGTCACCACCTGGTCAGGCTTGACTGTACTATTTCTAATGTGTCGATCTTCCAGCTGCTATTGCCAGATACGATTCTATACTATACAAACATGTGTATATTACTGAAAATGATTAAATGGTTCTAAACTAGGTTATCTCACTGTACAACTGTAAAATACAGGCTATTTGTAAGCAGTGATGCTAAAGTAGTACACTCTTGGTAGTTTCACTGTATTGTGTTAGGAAAAACCCAAATTTACAAAATCCAAATAGTGTGTTCTCTTCTGACCTGGCTAAGACTTTAAAACAATCTTCTAGTCTTTCTACTGTTCTGTCTACAAGTGTGACATAATAAATCCCACTACAATCTTTGAAAAAATACACCCTCGATCTCTTATTAGCTAACAGTCATCAGATATCCTTACGGAGCACGTATAATACCATTCAGAGTTTAAGTAATGCTGAACTGATCATGCTCTAAAAATATCAAGTGTGACAGTTCAACACTGAAATAAATGATAGTAAGCTACAATAAAAAGGCGAACAATTTCCTAATATGCGACCAGAGGTACCAGCATCCCCCAAACCACTTCAGAATTTGAGATGAAACCAAGCCTGAGCAAGGGCACTTGCTGGGGTGGTATTTTCTGTGGTTAAGAAGTTCAGATGGGAGCACAGAAGAAAAGACAGTGAAGGACCACAGAGCCTGCCCTTCATTCTGGGAAGACAAATCTGCAACAACACGAACAGGTGTGAGGTTCTGCTGACCGGTGCACTCCTCCCACGCTGTTCAAATGAGGAAATGAAGCAGAGAGGAAATAAAAAAATAATTAGCGTCTCTCTAGTAGGGCCTCTTTCTACTGAGCTAATAGTTCTGAAGATCGATTGCAAGCATGAATCGATGTGAACATGGGAAACACCTTCCTTGGACAGGACACAGAAAAATCGACACATAAGAAACAGAGTTTAAATGTAGAAGGGGAAACGATAGAGCAGGGAGAGCTTTCAAGGGCAGGGCCGGCCTGGCGGTCTGCGAGGAAGCAGAAACCAGGAACCAGTGGGGACCAGGACATCACAACCAGCTCTGCCCTGGTACCGCACTCCTTTCCTTTTCACTGGAAGCTCGTAATTAACCAGTTGGCCCCAGATCATGTTTTCTAGTAATGGAGAAATCTTCTCCCACATTTCGTACCCTTCATCCCCAGGCTAAAAATGGAGAGCCAGTGCCCTCAGAAGAGGCGAGCCCGTTACTTAAAGCACAGGCTTGGAGCCAGATGAAACCCATCCAGCAGGGTGATGTGCCATGAGCCCTCCCACAGTTCTAGGAGAGGAGGAAAGAACGAGAGGAAGAGACAATAAATCTCTTACAATAGGAAACCAATTTTCTCCATACCACACAGCAGGATCGGGTGAGCCCATTCAGAGGATAATATCATTTTGTTAGAGAAATGCTTCTTTGTGAATGCCTTCCCTTCTTTACCATATTAAAAAAATAATTATTATTAAAGTTTCTTCCTGGAACAACACAGAAGGGAAAATGATGCTGGATATGACACCATTATTTAGCTGGTGCCAGTGGAACTTTCAATCGAGCCAGATTTCCAGTCAAATTTGTGCAATAAATTGTGGTGCATTTCCAAAAATGAGACTGAATTATGTAAGTGCACGGCAGAAAGGTCTCCCTCTAGACACCAAGCTTCTGCCTTGCCAGTTGCATCACTCCAAGGTCTAAATCAGGCTGCCAGGCCCAGTGTCACATATTTTATCCACCAAATTTAAAGTACTCTCAGCCTGTGTTTAAATATTCAGTAAAACTAGGCCCGTACCTTTTCAGGACAGGTTTCATTCTAATCCTACAGAACCAAGATGACTCCCTTTAATCGTATAGCCTCCTTTGTCATCAATCAGAAAACTGCAACATTTATCACCCACTTCTACCTTGGAGAAATAGGAGCAAATGAAGACACCAACACAATGAACAGCACAGACATTCCGCTACCACACCCAGCTGGTAAGGCAATTTCATTATATGTACATGATATGCTCTGTCCAACTGCAGAAAGGGACCTGGACAGGGCTGAAGCCTGGGGCTGCTCTTGGGAACGAGCCTGTCCCTTTACCCCACCTGAAATAAACACACTCAAAATGTATTAGGAGCTGTTCTGTTCCAGGTGTTTGCACCCAGTGAACAAGTAGGCAAGTAACCAGACCCCCAGAAGAGTCAGGTGAGAGTGGGGACAGGCAGGCACGAGTAGGGAACTTCTCACTCTGCAACAGTGGTTGTCATCCATAGCTGTTTGTTCCGAAGACAACAACAGGAGACTTGAGACATATGCCTTCATCTGTGAGTGCAGTTTCAGCTTCTGCATAATGTTATGTCACTCTAAGTCTCCCTGTTCTTCTGGCCATGAAAGAAGCTTTAATCGTGTCTACTTAACAACGTTTTTATGTCAATCACATCACCATCCCATGGTGACAACTGCACACTTACCTTTCCTATTGATGGCCTCTAAGTCCCTAAGACAAAGAGTTGGCTCCATTCTAAATTCCTTATAAAGCAAAATAACATCACTACCATTTGAGTGCCTACTATGTGCCTGGCATATTATTTCTAATCCCCACAATAAACAATAAAGCTGAAATGATTAGCTTTACTCAACTGGGAAGTCAGGTGCCCAAAGAAATAAACATTCCCAAGATAACACATGTCAGAGCAAAAAAATCCCAGAAAAGATCTGTCTGGCCCTGGAGCCCATGCTCCTCTCTATCATTTGGCTTTGTACTATTAACGAAGCAAGAAGTGACAGCCTGCCCACTGGCCTTTCACTCATATCTGGTTCCACACTCAGTCGCCTACACACCTGAAAAGGTCAATTAATTTCAACACGTAGTGCATGTCCACCAAAGCCACCCGCTCCTGGGAAGCTTGTCGAGACGAAGTCAGTTGGACCCGGCATTGGTGCCAGTTATAAAGCTATTGTCGCTCAGTTTCAAACCTCACCCTTTTAAAATTCCAGTTTGTGATGCTGCGGTGGGAAGACTGCCAACCGTGTTTCTGCTTCACCAGCTGGTTCCTGTTAGGCCCTGCCAGTAGGATGAGAGAGGGAGGATGGACAGGAAGGAGAGAGACACTCCTTACTCCTGTCAGCTTCTCTGGAGCAATGCCGCTCTGCCCCTAGCAATGGCAGTGCATTCCAGTAGCAGAACTGATTCCAGCTTGCTGGAAGAGTTTTCCCCACACTCCCAGGAAATATCTCATCATACCTGCTCAGTTTCACCAGAACAAAACTCCTGACAGCCCCTCCTGTAAGGTCTGGGTCCCAGCTCTATAAAGCGACTACTATTCCAAGTCCTGGCTGGGTAGGGCGTTGTCCCAATACACCAAGGTTGTGGGTTTGATCCCCGGTCAGGGCACATACAAGAATCAACCAATGAATGTATAAATAAGTGGAACAACAAAAAGTTCAGTCTCTCTCTCCTCCCCTTTCTCTCTCTAAAATCAATAATTTTTTTTAAAAAGTTACTCCTCCAACTCAAAGATACATACACATCAGCTCAAAGGTTTGAGTCCCACTCCCAATGGGTCTACACTAAACAGATGACATTCAAGCTAATACGTGTCTAATCTATGAAGTCTATAATACATACAGCGAAACAATAAGAGAAATGAACTTTAAGTTCTTTTCTACCTGACACATGGTTGACCTCTCTTATGAGGAGTGAACCATATAGAGGTCAACCATAAAGAAGCTATATTCATGGTTTCTGCAGTTGGGGTCGTGGTAAGGATGGAAAAGTAAAACCTAAAATGTGTATACGTGGTTACTACACTGCATAAAGAAGGATGTAAATAAAGAGCATTTTATCTTTTTAAATCCCACGGTACTTATTTAATCTTCAAAACACTTCAACAGGCCCTGGCCGGTTGGCTCAGTGGTAGAGCGTCGGCCTGGCGGGCAGGAGTCCTGGGTTCGATTCCCGGCCAGGGCACACAGGAGAAGCACCCATCTGCTTCTCCACCCTCCCCCTCTCCTTCCTCTCTGTCTCTCTCTTCCCCTCCTGCAGCCGAGGCTCCATTGGAGCAAAATTGGCCTGGGCGCTGAGGATGGCTCCATGGCCTCTGCCTCAGGCACTAGAATGGCTCTGGTCGCAAACAGAGTGATGACCCAGATGGGCGGAGCATTGCCCCCAGGTGGGCATGCCGGGTGGATCCCGGTCGGGCGCATGTGGGAGTCTGTCTGACTGCCTCCCCGTTTCCAACTTCAGAAAAATACAAAACAAACAAACAAACACACACACAAAAAAAAAACCCACTTCAACAGAGTAAGCAAATATTCTATTTTCACAGATGACGGTAAAGAGGTGTGGTGTAATTTAGGCCACACCAGCAGAAAATGGCAGGAGCACAAGTTGAACTATAATTTAACCGATTCCAAACCCATGGCCACTGGATTCTATTACAAGGCACACAAATCTTCCATGATGCCCTCTAACAGCGCAGCACAGAAGACTCATTTCCCTTCTTCCAAGCACTAAGCTCCTTGACCTATAGGAGTGCAGTTCCCATGCGAGAAGAAACCAAACTCAGCTGACCTGAGCGTTTCCTACAAAGCGGCCCCTCGGGAGATGTGCACAAGGTGACCTTCTCACCCAGAAGCCCAGCACCGCCTCACCACTAGACGAGAATGCTGGACGGCTCCTAGAAAATGTTGCTGAATGCAAGAAAACTACACAGGGTCACCACTAATGAGAAGCTAGGACATTTTGCCTCTTAGCTAACAGAATGTTCATCTAATAAATCTTACAGATTTGAACATGACCCAAGACCAGGAGGTTACAGGGGGAAAAAAAAAAACAAAAAAAAAATTCAGAACCACCAACTTAAAAATCCACATTAGTGCCTCCATAATTTCAAAAAATAAGTACAGTCTATACAATTCTTTTTATCAGTCCTAATTTAAAAAAAATTTTAAAAGCTGTAAGTAAAAATAAAACAAACAAAAAACCCCATCTAATATTTCCTTCTGATCAGTTTAATTATAACATATGGTCTCTTACACTACTAAGGAAATTCATCTTTTACCTTGATTTAGTTTTATTGATCTAATTTTAATCAAGGACAAGTATACAGCAAAGGATGAAGGGTTAGCAAACCAAAGGAAAAGGAGAAACAAGAAAAAAACATTTTGGCTAAGCAAACGATCAGCTTCATAGCCACATAACAAGGCACTTGCAAAAGCCAATACACATGCTTATTTTTTAGCTCAGCCAACTGTACTTCTTTCAAGGCAGAAATTGTCTTTTGCAGGATGAGGTGCCACCCAGCACCTCTAAACAGCACATGCTTAGGTTAGGATTAAGTATGAAAACAATACCACTCACTATGTAGGATATTTGCTACAATAGCAAGAACTGGAAAATCCCCTTAATTTAGCTGTAAAATAATTTTTTTCAGTTACTTGTCTCACACTAGTTATGAACTAGGGTTTAATCAGACAAGGGATGGGCTCAAGTTTATACATGTATAATTTATAAATTTTTAAAAAGCTCTTGCAATTGATTTGCGTGTAACTAAGGGGTATGTTTAAGTTTCGTAACTGAATTAATACACTGACGATTGAAAGAACTATAAATCTACCTGTAACAGTGAGTCACCACGGACTGTTCCTTGGCAGCAATGCACTAGCTGGCCCACAGAACCCAGCAGAGAGCTGGGGGGAGAGAAGAAGGGATAAGCTGCTGGGGAGGAGACGGCAGGCGTGGCCTGAGCTAGTGACAGGTCTTCTGCGTTAAACTACATTTAAAAAAACACTATCATGTGCCAGTTGCCAGAGAAGACTGTACCTGTTCTCAAGGCAAGGAGAAGCTTGACATACAGACCACAGAATTTTGGGACTGGGAAATCTGCACAGGTGCTGTAAGAAGAGCAGAGAGATGAAGTGCCTAAGATCTTGAAAAGGTCAAATATTCCTCACGAGGAGATATTTTAGCCAAATCTGGCTTGAAGGATGACCAATTGCTACAAAGATGTGCAAAAGTGCGGCCCATTTGGGGAAGAAGAAGTAAGTAGCTGAAACTCTAAGGGGAAGGAAAAGAGAACAGAGGTAGGGGAACAAGGACATCAATGATCCAGTTTTGAGAAGGCATGACAAGAGTCAACACATTCAAAGCAGTCACAGTAAGGACTGAAATGTGCCTAGTAGAAGTGGCAATAACTTCAGCAAGAGCCATTGGGAACAGATATTAGTGGGCTGACGAGTTGGTAAAATGTAGGTGGCTGGTATACACTAACCTTCCAAGAAACCATGTTAGGCAAAAGAAGTATTAAGGAAAGGTGCTGGACCTGACCAGGTGGTGGCGCAGTGGATAGAGTGTTGGACTGGGATGCCAAGGACCCAGGTTCGAGACCCTGAGGTTGCCAGCTTGAGCGCGGGCTCATCTGGTTTGAACAAAGCTCACCAGCTTGAGCTCAAGGTTGCTGGCTCGAGAAAGGAGTCACTCAGTCTGCTGTAGCCCCACTGTCAAGGCACATATGAGAAATCAATCAATGAACAACTAAGGAGCCGCAACAAAGAACTGATGTTTCTCGTCTCTCTTCCTTCCTGTCTGTCCCTATCTGTCCCTCTCTCTGACTCTGTCTCTGTCACACAAAAAAAGAAGAAAAGGAAAGGTGCTGGATTTTGTTCTAAAAGCAAATAAGTTAAAAATCATCATTAAACAGTTTAATAAATTAAAGGTTGGGTAATAGGCAGAAGGTTGACATAATTTTTGGCATATCAATATAGATTTTATTATGAATAATTCATAAATATTCTACTTCCTGACCTGCTAATTACAAACTGTATGTATGATCTGAGAAATGTGTGTTTATCTCCAACAGGAACTTAAACTTATTCATCTCTGTAGCCCCCAGCATTAGTATTGAATCTGACATATGGTGCACGCTCAATTAATGTTTGTTGAATAAAATTACTTAATCTCTCTGGGCTTCCATTTCTTCCTCAGTTAACAAAAAAAAAAAAAGTGATAATCTAAATGATGTTCCTTCTAGCTCTAAATGCCCATCAGTCTGTAAATGTTACATAAAATGGGTCAATTCCCTATGATTCCTTGAAAATGTGCCATGTTGTAACATTCACATTCCAGCAAGGGCATTGGGAACATCAAAGCGGCACCCATTTCTTCTAATAATGAGACTATGTGGTGTTCTTGAGATCATTCTTTGAGGTGGAAATATCTTCATTAAATCAGGTCACAGAAGGAAACAGAAGATAGCTCTTCGGAGAAAATGTTTTGATGAGTGTAATTCTTCTGCCCGCCCTTCCCCCAACATAATTGTCAGTCTGCACAGATATGTCACTACTTGGAAATCTTAAAAATGTAAAAGGAACCTTTAAAGTTCATTTTTAAAAATTCAAAGGCAATAAATCTGCAATTGTGTAAATGTCTTGTGTCTTTTAGGCCTAAGCTGTTTAAGTTTTAATCCAAATTGGGAGCTAGGGAGTCAGGAAAGGAAGAACAAAGAGAAAAGAAACAAAGCCAAATTTCAAAAGTAGACATTAAAACATCAACAGTAACCAATAGTTTCTCAAAGCACTCAAATGAATAAATAATTTTCATCAAGAAAGTCACATACCCTTTAAAATCAAAAGACAACTGATCAATATTACTATAAAAAAAAACAACTAGAAATGGCAGACAGAACTAGATTCCAATGAGGCACTGATATGAAACTGTGCCCTGCCACACCTTCCACCACCATCACCATCACCTCCTTCTCCATCACCACCACCATCAACACCACCATCACCTCCTCCTCCTCCTCCTCCTCCTCCTCCTCCTCCTCCTCCTCCACCACCACCACCACCATCACCATCACCTCCTCCTCCTCCTCCTCCTCCTCCACCACCACCACCATCACCATCACCACCTCCTCCACCACCATCACCTCCTCCTCCTCCTCCTCCACCACCACCACCATCACCATCACCACCATCACCTTCACCTCCTCCTCCACCACCACCACCATTACCATCACCACCTCCTCCACCACCATCACCTCCTCCTCCACCACCATCACCACCACCACCACCACCATCACCTTAACCTCCTCCTCCACCACCACCACCACCATCACCACCACCATCACCACCACCACCACCACCACCACCACCATCACCTTAACCTCCTCCTCCACCACCACCACCACCATCACCACCACCATCACCACCACCACCACCACCATCACCTTAACCTCCTCCTCCACCACCACCACCACCATCACCACCACCACCACCACCATCACCTTAACCTCCTCCTCCACCACCACCACCATCACCACCACCACCACCACCACCATCACCTTAACCTCCTCCTCCACCACCACCACCATCACCACCACCACCACCACCACCACCATCACCTTAACCTCCTCCTCCACCACCACCACCACCATCACCACCACCACCACCACCATCACCATCACCTCCTCCTCCACCACCACCACCACCATCACCTTAACCTCCTCCTCCACCACCACCACCACCATCACCTTAACCTCCTCCTCCACCACCACCACCACCATCACCACCACCATTACCTCCACCATCACTTCCTCCACTATCACCACCACCATCACCTCTACCATCATCTCCACCACCACCACCACCACCACCACCATCACCATCACCTCCTCCTCCATCACCACCACCATCACCACCACCATTACCTCCACCATCACTTCCTCCACTATCACCACCACCATCACCTCTACCATCATCTCTACCACCACCACCATTACCATCACCACCAACACCATCAGCACCACCACCCTATAATCCTAGTAGCTCAACTGGCCCCTTAAATCTTTCCAGCCTTTCTAGACCTTCTACTTAACCTACAAAATCAAAATTGAAATATAATAGGTCCCCATCATATGCATTTTGAACAGATGGAACATTATAATTTAATCTATCTTAATCTGCAGGGTGTATTTAAATTACAGGTTTTAGCAGTCAACTTTTTTTTTGCCTGAGATCATTTTCAAAGAACACACTTAATTCCCAAATGATGATGTGTTCAGAGTTGGTAAATTATATCACTTTGTCCTATCTCTTTTTCTTTCTTTTTTTGTGACAGAGACAGAGAGAGTCAGAGAGAGGGACAGATAGGGACAAACAGACAGGAAGGGAGAGAGATGAGAAGCATCAATTCTTTGTTGCGGCTCCTTAGTTGTTCATTGATTGCTTTCTCATATGTGCCTTGACTGGGGGGCTACAGTAGACCGAGTAACCCCTTGCTCAAGTCAGCGACCTTGGGCTCAAGCTAGTGAGCCTTGCTCAAACCAGATGAGTCCGCGCTCAAGCCGGTGACCTCAGGGTTTCGAACCTGGGTCCTCGGCATCCCAGTCCGACGTTCTATCCACTGCGCCACCGCCTGGTCAGGCTGTCCTATCTACAGTGTGTCCATAAAGTCATGGTGCACTTCTGACTGGTCACAGAAAAGCAATAAAAGATGACAGAAATGTGAAATCTGCACCATATAAAAGGAAAACCCTCCCAGTTTCTGTAGGATGATGTGGCAGCATGTGCGCATGCGCAGATGATGACATAACACCGTGTATACAGTGGAGCAGCCCACGGCCATGCCAGTCGAAATGTGGATGGTACAGAGGAAAGTTCAGCGTGTTCTGTGGCTCGCTAAACTCGAATCCGTGACCAAAGTGCAATGTGAATATCAGCGTGTTTATAATGAAACGCCACCACACAGGAATAACATTACTCAGTGGGATAAGCAGTTGAAGAAAACCAGCAGTTTGGTGGAGAAACCCCGTTCTGGTAGGCCATCAGTCAGTGACGAGTCTGTAAAGGCTATACGGGATAGCTACTTAAGGAGCCCTAAAAAATCTGTGCGTGAGCCCACATCAAACTGCACTGAATAGGTATGAAACTGGGAGAGTTTTCCTTTTTTTTCTTTTTTTGGTGCAGATTTCACATTTCTATCGTCTTTTGTTGCTTTCCTGTGACCCGTCAAAAGTGCACCATGATTTTACGGACACACTGTATTTTCAATACTGGTCCACAAACAGTTAATCCAAACTGAAATCAAGTAATACTGTTTAAAATTTATTACAGAAAAAGAAATTATGATTGTGTGATAAAAGATTTTTCTGTCTACTGTCCAGAGGACATAGGGATGAAGAAAAAAAAGGATGGCTTTGCTTCCTTCACCCCACTTTTCCAACAGCCATATACGGTGTTCAATGACAACACATTATCCCTCCCCGTCCCACACTGAGGCTGTAACTTAAGAATTATGAGTGGCAGGGGTAGAGGAGTAAGCAGAAAGTGTTCCAGTGAGCAGATGGATGCATGACAATGATGGGAAGCTTACACTGTGTACCAGAGGTGCGCCCTTAGAGTTACGGTGGAGAAATAAAAGCAAATATGCAAATTTGGACCTATCATAAAGGGGCTTCTTATTCAGACAACCCATACGGTTATGTACATAACATCATATCCACTGAATCATTCCAAAATTCCTTATAGTTTAACTCAGATGCTCACACTTTTCTAAGAAAAAAATAAACAGGCGACTAAGAACCCACAGCAAAGGATGAAAGTAAAACCAAAAACAGATCAAAGGAAAAGCAGAAAGAGACCCATAGTCCTTGTATTGAGCAGAGGGCTGTTACCCAAACCCAGGTCTCCTAGGTTTCACTCTTGTGCAAGCTCCAGTACTAGAGACCAGCAGGATATCCAGTGAACAAAGGGGTGGACAGAGAAATTGTTCCAAATGACATTTTAAGTGAGTCATGCTCAGTAACCCAGGCAATTACATTTACTTATCTAACTGAACAATGTATTTTGTTCAAGGAGCCATTAAGAAGACATCACGTATTCCTAAAATTCAGTGATCAATTTAAAATAAAATTCAACAGCAAATGATAGGGCTCTGAAACAGACACCCTTTATAGCTGGAGATTTACCAAATTTAGCCTCAAAACCTTAAGTTGGAATGTAGCGAATCTTAGGCCTT
This sequence comes from Saccopteryx leptura, assembly GCF_036850995.1. NCBI lineage: Eukaryota > Metazoa > Chordata > Mammalia > Chiroptera > Emballonuridae > Saccopteryx > Saccopteryx leptura. Next base: position 305,235,909 of record NC_089504.1, on the reverse strand, counting down.
GAAGTATAATCAAAAAAGAAAACAGAGAAGAAAAAACAAATGATGTCAACAAATCACACAAACGGCTGTGCTCCGGGCACCAGGCAGCGTCCTGAAAATGTCCCTCGCATTTTTTTTAGACATCTTTCCTAACACAAGTAGATATGAAGGTAGAAACCAAAATTGTTTTATTTTCTTCTGCACATGCTTAGAAAGCAAAAGGCATAGAAAGGTCCCAGGACTAAATAAATATGCTGTGTTGCTTGGGCTATTAAGGCAGCCAGAATTTCTACAATCTTGATACAACTTAAATTCAATGATCTGTGCCAAGAGTCAGGTAATAGAAAATTTTAAGTATCCAATACATACTGTCCTTAAACACTATCCTGTCAGCCACCATTAAATACCATTTTGCTAGCCTGTAAAATTGATATTTCATATCTAGGGAGTGCACAATAGATAACTCTGTGAAAGAATTCAAGGCATTGGACACACATCTGAGGTTTTGCAAATAAACATTAAAAATCAATTCAACAGCAAGAATGCTAACTAAATTTCATGAGTATCAAACATCTAGCAATACAGTCACCCAGAAAGATATTGAATTATTAAATTACTTTTAGGCCAAAAGGCTTGGATTGCTCAAATTCTGCAGTAGCCACCACGGATGGTCTTTCTTAAAGAATGTCATCTCACCTCTAATAAACTTGTAGAAAAAATTTTTCTTCCCTCTTTGGATAGCATGCATCAGAATTCAAAAGATGAATCGATATCATTTCTGTGTTAAGTAATAGGGAATCACTCACAAACTCAACTAGTCATTAAACAATCTTGAAGGAGGGCTGCAGGTGTCACCCTTTTTCTCTGCGGTGTGCATATTCTAATTAATTCCTACTTGGACTAACCCTTCCCCCTGTCCACTGGTCAATTAAAATACCGTCCCTTACATCGGCACCTCTTCATGATTATCAAGTCTGTTCAGCTCTGCCCACTCTCACACTGTTCCTGCCTTTCTCTAAAATCCCTTCTCCCAATAGTCCATGGTTCCGGAACACTCCCAGCCTCTCTGCCACTTTCACGACAACATAAAGAGTTCAAACACCCAAGTCTGTGAACCAGGACAGTCTGTGGTGAGGCTGTCCCCAGTTTTCACAAAATTAAAAAAAAAAAAGAACAATGTGCAAGCCCAGGCTTGAGTAAATTTACTGTCAAGTTTTCCAGACTGAAGGGCTATCCATTATTCTTCAATTGTATTATCTATATCCATCCCCTATGGCACCACACAATGGTTATATCAGAAACATGTGTGTGTGTGTATGTGTAAGAGATAGATAGATGACAGATAGATAGATAGATAGATAGATAGATAGATAGATAGATAGATGATAGATATTCTTTAACTTTTGGGGAATTAGTTGTTCATTCTCTTAGGAAATAATAATGTCAGAAGTAGGAGAGGCACTTTTCTCAAGTTTTTAAACTTAAAAGATAAGTTAGCTTCCCGGGGGAGAACAGTTGGAAAGAATGGAGAGCTCAAACCGCAACGGACAGGGAGCCAGCCAGGGCCCAGCGCTCTTCTCTGGGCGGGAGGTTCACCTGTGGAATATAGAACAAAGGACGCTTTGAGGAAGGGAGTGGCGTGATCAGAATCTGACAAGGACAACATGAGCAGCAGTGTGAAACAACAGACCAGAGAGAGTGATATTTGAAACAGGGAGTCAAAATCTCGTGCAATAAATGAGCCAAAAGATGAAGCTTTCGAGAGAGAAAGAGAGAGAGCGAGAGAGGGTGTGTGCATGTGCGCATGCACAGGTGGGAGGTGAGGGGGATTTGGAGATGATTTTCCAAAGCTTAGATCAGTTAATACATATAAAACACTTGAGTCACCATATGACCCATGCTTTGTGTTTTCTCTATACTAAGAAATACCCAGGCTAAATCAGCTGCATTATGCCATAACATACCTAAGAACTCAACATTTCCTGCCAGTACAACAACAACCTCAAAATAAATCATACATGAGCCCACCTTAATGAACAGTAATTATCTAAAACCAAACCACAGTATTTTGTAACATAACTAACGTCACAACCAAACCAGAGAAAACATAAGAAGTCTTCAAGGCAGAGCATAAGGAAGTTTTGGGTATAGCAGGTGCTATCACAATAAATACTTGATGACTGAAATTTCTCTCGTGAAATGTCACCTGAAGGAAAAGGGTTAACGAGAAGTGCAGGCTAACATCCACGTACAGATGGTCCCTCACTTACAATGAATGGATGCACTTAAATTTTTCAACTTTACAATGGTGAGAAAGCCATAGGCATTCAGTAAAAACTGTATTTTGAATTTTTATCTTTTCCCAGGCTAATGATATATACGAGTACTCTCGTGATGCTGGGCATCATGAAATAGGCTTTGTGTTGGATGATTTGCCCAACTACAGGCTAATGTAACTGTTCTGAGCACATTCAAGGTAAAATAGATATACTATGATGTTCAGCAGAGTAAGTTGATTAAACGTATTTTCATATTAAGAGTATTTAAGACTTACGATGGGTTTATCGGGACACAACCCACTCCTGAGTTGAGGAGTATCGTAGAGCTGATACAAGAGCCCCCAGGAACATGAAGCTTTGCTTGGCCTAACATTATTCCCTTTAGTTTTTGGCAGCTTTAATTATCATGTTAAGAGCACCCAATCTCTTTAATAATAAGTACAAACATATAAAAGCTAAAAATGGAAGGCAATCCATTCCCTATGACACCACACAACTGTTCTATCACAAAGCTATCGTTAGTCTGTTAACACGAGTATTCATCAGGGCAAAACGAGAATCGCAGCATTCTGCTAATCACTATCTGCTGACCAAGTATGTTGTCAATCACTGGGGAGAGGAAGACTGTTCCTTTGGGCAAAAACTGTTCATATCTAATAAGGCTTCAAAAACCTAAAAAGGCTGAAGTGGTTGGGATAACGATATTAAAGAGGTTAGGTAACAGCTGTCAGACCTCACTTCTGTAATAGTAGGCACATCTGGTTCAATGTCTGCTAGGAACAGTAACCACAGCTCTACACAGTCAAATAAAAAGGGGTGTCATGCTGAAAAGTGACTCATGCACGCCTCAGAAGGGGAAGTGTAACTACCCTTGAAAGGAAATCGAGCCAGAATTTATTTCCTGCACCAATTTTCTGTGAGCACGTGCTTCCCCACCCTCCCGCAATATCTTCAATGAATTAGAGGAAATCATTGGCCATGTACACTATACCACCCCACTATGTCTCTTGGCTATTTAGCAAAATAGGAAAAGCTAAAGTCAAGACGAGGCATTTTCACAGCAAATAAATGTATAGTGCTGAAAAACTCAGTCCAGGCCACTGAACAAGGTTGCTGGCACTGCTCAGAAGTGGGATAACCCCACCCCCCGCCCCACCCGCTACACAGAATGATCAGCTGCCCCAGTCTGTACACCCGCAATCACACACAGAAATTTACAGACTTGCCTGACCAGACAATGGCGCAGTGGATAGAGCGTCGGACTGGGATGCGGAGGACCCAGGTTCAAGACCCCAAGATCGTCAGCTTGAGCGCAGGCTCATCTGGTTTGAACAAAGATCACCAGCTTAGACCCAAGGTCTCTGGCTTGAGCAAGGGGTTACTCGGTCTGCTGTAGGCCCTCAGTCAAGGCACATATGAGAAAGCAATCAATGAACAACTAAGGTGTCACAATGAAAAACTAATGATTGATGCTTCTCATCTCTCTTCGTTCCTGTCTGTCTGTGCCTATCTATCCCTCTCTCTGACTCTCTCTCTATAGAAAGAAAGAAAGAAAGAGAGAGAGAGAGAGAGAGAGAGAGAGAGAGAGAGAGAGAGAGAGAAAGAAAGAAAGAAAGAAAGAAAGAAAGAAAGAAAGAAAGAAAGAAAGAAAGAAAGAAAGAAAGAAAGAAAGAAAGAAAGAAAGTAAGTTAGTTAGTTTACAGACCGGTGTGCAAAGGAGCACTGTTCCAACTGAGGATTCCGTTACACTTTCTAGCTTCTACACAACCTGAAAGAACTAACAGACTGATTGAATTATGACTCTCTTGCCAAATTAAAAATGATTACTCTGTACAGTAGCCAATTAAGTTCTATTTTCAGCAAACCAACAACCCATATCTGCCCCCAAAGGACTGTAACCTACAACAGAATGAGGTTTAAATAGAAAAATAAGCTCTCTGAGTAGTTTTAAATGACAACCTCAAAGGAACTGCACATCTCATCTGAAGACCAATAATATCTCCTCAGAGTCTCTGGCAAGAGTGCAGGTCAATGTCAGAATGTGGGACCCCAGGACTGGTTTTCAAACTCATACACATGTATCACAGAAACCATTATCTGATAAAGCTCTTCCCAAATTAACTCCCCTTTTTACCCCTGGAAAACAATCAGACCGCAATGGTAATCACCCTCAACAACGACAAAGGAGGTCAGTGTGTTTGAATTAATCTTCCTGGCTTAAAAGAGGCAATTATGAAACAACAGGAAATATGATAGGTGAATAAGAAACTGGACTAAGAATAGTTAATAGGGGATCCTGCCAGGCAGGATATTCAACTATTCTCTGCCTCCTTTATAAGCGATTTGAGACGCAGACTCACGCAGGATGATGTGGCTTGATCACACGGTACCTGAAAGGAGGTGGCCACCACTTACACAAGACAACCAAGTAAAAGTTTCGTCTTAAATTGGAAAAAAAATCTGGACTAGGTTTCACAAATAACTCCCTAATGTCAGTATCTTGCGTTTCCTTTATGAAATGATTATTGTGAATCATCCAGGTAATCATTCTCATGTATCTGATGAGATTACAAATCTGAACATGCTTTAGAATAGTTTCTTTATTACAGGAATGACATTTCACTATGATTGCTTTTACGTTAATTATTAATAAGAGAATGAAAAGCTCTATCAAATACTATATATAAGCATCTGGCTAATTTGCTCTAAGGCTAGCCAAAACTCATTCCTGGGATAAAAAGTGGGACTTACGATTGCAGACCCTGATTTCTATTCCAAATGAAAGATCAATAGAGCAAAAATAATTCCTTAAATGCTGCTATTATCTCTGTCCCGGCACTGTGGCACAGCTAGAATGAGTTACAACTATAAAGGAAATTCAGTGTGTTAGGCAATAAACTAGTTTCCATTTTTCTTGATGAATTCTGTAGTTCAATTACATCAATTAATATAATGAAGAAGAAAAAAGGCAGGGTTACTGTCACATGGCGTAGGCAAACTACAAGACCAGCTACTTCACTTGTAATGAATATATGGGGGAAAAAATCCGGTGCAATCAGTCTCATTATTTTCATAAATTATTAACCATATAATCACAAGGACTGAGGGTTGGATGGGAAATTAAAAGTCTACGTCTAGCCTCCTATGTACCATCAATTCACCTCCACAACATTCCCACCATATGGTTATTCAGCTCATGCATAAATGCCTCCAATGAAGGAAACTATAACTTCCTGAGGTAGCCCACTCTCTCACTGAACACCATTCTCAGAAAGTTCTGTTCTCATAATTAAGTTGAAATATGCTTCCCTATAAGGTTCTAGTGTCACTCTTTGATGTCCAACAGAACAAACCTAGTAAACTTTCTCGCTGACTAGGAAATACTAGTTTCTCTGGATTGTAGCCTAAAGCAGAGGTAATAAAACTTGGACACTCCATAGCTAGGTAGGAATCTAAATGTTGCAGTCACAAAGAACTCACTGTTTACCACAGGGCGGCCTGGACAACTAAATCCCAGTGCACTCTGAAAGCCAGTCTTCATGAACTAGACTACCTGTTGCTCTGACATTCTAAAATGACCAAACTGAATAAAGAGGAATCTAAAACTAAGTATTTCTTCTTGTTGTTGTCTAAACTGCCAGTTAAGGCACTGAAACAATTCTAGCAAAAGAGATAAGAAAGACTAATGGTGTCATTGTAATTAGTGAATTAAACTCTAAACCATACAGAGAATACTGGAACAGGCTTTCCTTATGTCAAGAAGAAAAATTACTAAGAAAGCCATCTTTAAAGAGGCAGGTGATTCTTAGTACAAATTTGAGCTGTCAAAGAAAACAAATACAACAAAGCTGAAATTACTTCCACTGGGATTCATATTGTTGACTTGAGCAAGTTAGTCTCACTGGGTCTCAAGTCATTTTTTTTTAATTCATGAGAGGAGGGGAGGCATAGACAGATTCCAATATGTGCCCCGACCAAGATCCACCTGGAAAGCCCACTAGGGGGCTATGCTCTGCCCATCTGGGGCATTGCTCCTTTGCTCAGCAACCAAGCTCTTCTTAGCACCTGAGGCGGAGGCCATGGAGCCATCTTCGGCACCCAGGGTCAACTCACTCCAATCATGCCATGGCTGCAGGAGGGAAAGAGAGAGAGAGAGAGAGAGAGAGAGAGGCGTGATTGGGGGAGGGGTGGAGAAGCAGATGGGCACTTCTCCTGTGTGCCCTGACCAGGAATCAAACCTGGGATATCCACAGGCTGGGCCAACATTCTACCGCCAGGCCAACATTCTACCACTGAGCCAACTGGCCAAGGCCCTGAGTGATATTTTTAACAAGAGTTTGGACCCATACACTTTAGAAGACTAAAAATTCTGCTACCCCATTATCATAACTTGTGAAAACAATTCTGACTCAGGTCCTTCTCGACTGCCTCCTTCGAAGGATATGATCCTACTCATTATAAGATGAAACAGACTTCTTATTATTTCACAACTTGGCTAGATTTCACCTGCAGAAGCTATGACACTTAAATCAGTGAGATCTGAAATTATAAAATATATGAGAAAGCCAAACTACCACTACATGATTCAAATCCCCACTACAGGGATTTTCAGTGTGTCTATTATGTGCTATTCAGCTGGCTCTGACTCCTGGTGACTATGAATGAGTGATGTCCACAATGTCCTTCCTCAACAGCCCTGCTCCGCTCCTGTGGACTCATGCTTATGGCTTCTTTTAGGGAGTCAGTCCATCTTGTATTTGGTCTCTTTCTTTTCCTGCTGCGTTCTATTTTCCCAGCATTACTGTATTGTCTTTTCCAAAGACCCCTGCCTTCTCATGATATGCCTGAAGTAGGGCAGCTTCAGTTTTGTTGTTTTGCCTCCAGCAATGTTTCTGGCTTCATTTGGTCTAGAACCCACTTGCTCATCTTTCTGAAGGTCCAGGCTATCCGTAGAGCTCTCCTCCAAGATCATACTTCAAGTGAATCCATTTTTTTCCTATCAACCTTATTTACTGTCCAACTTTTGCATCCATACATAGTAACTGGGAGCATGAGGCTGTGGATGGTCTTAGCCTTGGTCTCTAATGACACACCTTTGCTCATGATGATTTTTCCAAATTCTTCCATTGCTGCCTTTCCGAGTCTCAGCATTCCCTTGATTTCTTGGCTGCAGTCTCCACTTGAATTGATAACTGAACCACAGTAAGCAAAATCTTACCATATAATATCAATGTCTGTGTTGTCTATGTTAAAGTTGTATATTCTATAATCCTGTAATCATAATTCTTGTCTTCTTGGTGTCCATATGCAGCCCTGGTTTGGCACGCTCTTCTTTCGCTTTCATCAGAAGTCATTTCAAATCATAGCTACTTTTTGCCAGTAAGGGGGTCATCTGCATTAAGTTATTGATATTTCTTCCAACATTTTTCAACCCTCCTGCCTCGAGGTTAGCCCGGTTTTTCATATAATATGTTCTGCACACATATTAAACAAATAGGGAGATACCCTTTCCTGACATCTTTGCCTATAGAAAACCACTCTGTTCTAACAGTGGTCTCCTGCCCACAACATAGGTCATCAGGACAATCAAGTGCTGAGGAACGTCCATTTCTTTCAGGACGACCCATAGTTTTTCATGATTCACACAGTCAATGGTTTTACTGTAGTTCATAAAACATGGACTAACCTTCTTCTGAAATTCTTTGGAGAATACACTCCAGCATCCAACAAATGCTTGCAATTAGACTTTGAATGGCTCTTCCATTTCTGAATCTAACATTTTCAAGCAACTAGCAGCAATTCCTGAACTTGCTATTGCTTCAAAGCAAAAAGAAACATGTTATCCACTGAAATAAATTAAGTGTTCACGACCTTCAAGGAATCATGCTGCACATGCTGGGGATATAAACATGACTCAAATATGAAATCTACCTTCAAAGGAGCTAGAAGTCTAGTAACAGAGATGAGACAGATGCCTACAATACAAAATAGAAAATGGTGCTATAACACAGATGGGTGAAGAGTTTTGACAGCTTATAAGGAGAGGCCACTTCTGACACAAGGATTTGAGAAAGCTACACGGAGGTGGCCTTGTCTCCTGAATACTGGAGAGGGGGTAATGCCTGTACACATAGGGACAGAGAATCACCCAGGCAGGAGGCAGATTTTAAAAGGTATCAAGAAATCATGAGCCTGACCAGGCGGTGGCACAGTGGATAGAGCGTCGGACTGGGATGCATAGGACCCAGGTTCGAGACCCCAAGGTTGCTAGCTTGAGCACGGGCTCATCTGGTTTGAGCAAAAAGCCCACCAGCTTGAACCCAAGATCACTGGATCCAGGAAGGGGTTACTCGATCTGCTGAAGGCCTGCGGTCAAGGCACATATGAGAAAGCAATCAATGAACAATTAAGGTGTCGCAACGCGCAATGAAAAACTAATGATTGATGCTTCTCATCTTTCTCCGTTCCTGTCTATCCCTCTTTCTGACTCACTCTCTGTCTCTGTAAAAAATAAATTAAAAAAAAATCATGACACATGTACAGAAAACCACAAGCCAGCTTGTCACAGTCATGCTGTCCTGCTCAGCAGACGCAACACTGTCATCCTCGCAGGTCAAACTTTCAGCAGGCAGGACTGTCACTTAGCACTCTGGTCCCCACCCACCATTAAAAATGTCCCCCAGTGTCATACACAAAAATGTATTTTTTCCTCCCCTCCTCCTTAAGAACCACTGTAAAAGCAAATCACATATACAGAATATTATAGCAAATAAGTCTATACTCTAGAGGCTTAGGCCACATCCTGGGATCTCAGATGTTTGGCCTTCTTCTCTAGTATATGGGAAGTTTAAAAGTAGTAAGTGGCAGAATGAGAGGCACAGTTCAGAAGCTTAACCTAGCAGCCAGACATAGAACTGGATTAGAGGTGGGGGCGCTGAAGAGAAGGGCGCCAGTCAGGAGACTGTTAACCATGGTAGAGGATGACCTAATTAGGACCAGGACTATTCAAAAGGTGTTCTGTTCAATATAACACACTATCCAAACCAATTTAAAAAGATTCCAACAAGCATGCTGTCCCTAGCTTTCATGATTGACTCTAGTGTATTGTCACCATTGTTCATGATGGAGAAAGAACAGATTTCTTTCTGTGCGGCAGCAATCCCCCCCACAGTGCAAAGCTGGGCTAAGAAAATTTTGTATGCAAGTGTGCAGGTGGGTACCCTGCCTTATTACATATGGACTAATAAGGAAGCACATTATTTGTGAAGGCATTAGCATAACAAATCAACCTAAAGTGACACTTAAGAATAGGCCATTCAAAATGAAAGCCAAGATCATTAGTACATATAAGTCAACAGGAAAACCCAGCAGATGTGGAGAATAGTCAGGTGAGAGGAGTGTAAATAGCAAAGGAGGGGGCAGCTCTTTCTGCACTTTCATATTCAGGGATCCAGAGTGAGTCAGAGCTGCTACATAACTCCTGATTGACAATAATAATTATTAAATAACTACATAATATTTGAATGTCTAATATGCATAGACAACATGTGAGACCCACTTAATATTCACAAAGACTAAGATTTCACCAATATCGTTTTACAGATAAGAAAAGCAGAGCTCAAAGATGTGAAATAACTCACCTCAGATTAGTCTATTTACTAAGTCAGAAAAACGTCTGAAACCCAGGTCAGTCTGACTGCCAACTGTTCGCTTTCTATGACACTGAATTAGAAATTACTATGACAATGACAAAGCAAATGATTTGAAGACACACTGCAATGGAACTGGCAAGAGGGTGGACAAACATGAGCAGTTAGGGTTAAAGAACCCGACATGAAGGTTAAAGGCAGAATGTAACATCAAACACAAACTTCTGAGAAAGCCCAACAGAGTTGCTCAACTGAGCAAGAGTGTTATAAGGAAAAGAGGGTACTACATTCAGCAAAATGTTGAGGGGTCCAGATATCGAACATCAAAAACACAGTGTCTTTCTCCTCTCACTCATGAAGTGTATGAAGGCTCATAATGTGCTCTGCTATAGTCAAAAACTTCTCTATGTCATAGCATAAAAATCTCAGAATCAATCAATGTTTTTTGGAAGCTTACAAATATATTTAGCTTTCCCTTTTAACACTTTAAAATACATTCTACTCTGAAATATACTATGGCTGTGTGTTTCTAAAATCAAGAACATAATGTCTAATCTCATCCACTATGGAAGCTAGCCTTTTACTACTGCCCATTCCCAACTTTGTCCCCAAATATGGATTACCTCCTTTTCCAGTTAATCCAATTCGCAGGAAGAACAGTCACCCAGGTTGGTGCTACAGTGCTAAAGAATCACGATTCCATAGAAGCTTCCTCTACAGAATCTTTCCTTAAGTTGAATAACTTTATCAACTCTTCCTGAGAGTCTGTCAACTCCAAGGCGACAGTTTGAATATAATGTAAAGATAATCATCTCACAGAGTAATTTTTTCCTAAATTCAATCCCTTCTGCCATCTGAAGATCTCACTTCCTCTTTCAAGAATCTGTTCCCAATCATTAGAGAAATGAAAATTAAAACCACAATGAGATATCACTTCACACCAGTCAGAATGGTGCTCATCAACAAAACACACAGAATAAGTGCTGGTGAGGGTGTGGAGAAAAGGGAACCCTCCTGCACTGCTGGTGGGAATGCAGACTGGTGCAGCCACTGTGGAAAACAGTATGGAGATTCCTCAAAAAACTAAAAATCGAACTGCCTTTGACCCAGCTATCCCACTTTTAGGAATATACCCCAAGAACACCATAGAACGGCTCCAAAAGGAGAAATGCACCCCCATGTTTATGGCAGCATTGTTCACAATAGCAAAAATCTGGAAACAGCCCAAGTGTCCATCAGTGGACGAGTGGATTATAAAGCTTTGGTATATATATACTATGGAATACTACTACTCAGGCATAAGAAATGACGACATCAGATCATTTACAATAACATGGATGGACCTTGATAACATTATACAGAGTGAAATAAGTAAATCAGAAAAAACTAAGAACTATATGATTCCATACATAGATAGGACATAAAAATGAGACTCAGAGACATGGACAAGAGTGTGATGGTAAGAGGGAGGAGGGAAGAGGAAGGGCACAAAGAAAACCAGATGGAAGGTGACAGAGGACAATTTGACTTTGAGTGAGGGGTATGCAACATAATCAAATGTCAAAATAATCTGGAGAGGTTTTCTCTGGGGGGAAAAAAAAGAATTTGTTCCCAGTCATTATGGGAAAGTAGGCAGCTAGGTAGGTAGATAGGTAGGTAGAAGGTGCAGTGAGGGCCTTGATCGTAAGTTAAAGCTGGAACAACTGTGACTTTCCTTTAATAAGCTGGCTCACTGGATACATTTTAACTTTAGTTATAAAACTCACTATTTACCAATGAAATGAAAAGGGCCCTGGAGGCAACAAATTACTAGGTGAGCATGCAGACAACTATAAAAGATATGTATCACATTTCTGTGGATGACAACAGGAGAGAAATGTGCTTCCCTGAACCCGCAGATCCCAAAGGGTAAAGGCCATCACAACATTCTTAGAAGTAATCTGTCCCCGGGCAGCCATTTCTGCTCTGAGTAGAAGTTAAATGGAACCTCATTTGCATAAGCACTAGCCTGAAAAAGTGAACACTACCCCAATATTCTCATTCTTGTGGCTTGGGCATACATGCCTTAACACCCTGGTTTTAAGAAATACTCAGTTTCATACCACACCCCTACCCTGTACCCGGATGTGTAAGTGGCACAGTAACTGGAATCGTGTGTGTACACAAGCATGCATGCACACACACACACACACACACACGTGTCTCTCCCCTTAATTTCTTCACGACACCCGTATACATAGGCAAAGCCATGTTAGCACACTCTATTTAACACTTATAAGCCTTTGCTATATTATCCCCAAGAAAGGTCTGAAGACGAGATTTATATACTGGCTAATAGAAATATTTTATAAAGATAATTTTATTTTGCCCAGGAAAGCCATACTTACTGCCTTATCTGGCCACCATGATACAAAACTGGCCAACAGACATATGACAAGATGCTGAACATCACTCATCATCAGAAAAGTGCAGAGTAAAATCATAATGAGCTATCACCTCACACCTGTCAGAATGGTTATCATCAATAAATCAGCAAACAACAAGTGTTGACAAGGATGTACAAGAGAACCCTCGTGCACTGTTGGTGGGAAAGCAGACTGGTGCAGCCACTGTGGAAGGCAGTATGGAGTTATTTCAAAAAATTTAAAATGGAACTGCCTTATAACTCCGCTATTCCACTTCTAAAAATTTATCTGAATAAACCAAAAATACTAACTCAAAAGAATATGCAGCCCTGGTCGGTTGGCTCAGTGGTACAGCATCAGCCCAGTGTGTGGAAATCTCAGGTACGATTCCTGGCCAGGGAATGCAGGAGAAACGCCCATCTGTTTCTCCACCCTTCCCCCTCTCCTTTCTCTCTCTTCCCCTTCTGCAGCCAAGGCTCCATTGGAGCAAAGTTGGCCCAGGTGCTGAGGATGGCTCCATGGCCTCCATCTGCCTCAGGCGCTAGAATGGCTCCAGTTGCAAGGAAGCAATGCCCCAGATGGGCAGAGCATTGCCCCTTGGTGAGCATGCCGGGTGGATCCCTGGCAGGCCCTGCAGGAGTCTGTCTCTCTCCCTCCCTGCTTCTCACTTCAGCAAAAAATACAAAAAAAAAAAAAAAAAGAATATGCACCCTTATGTTCACTGCAGGCAATGTTATTTAAAACAGCCAAGATCTGGAAGCAGTCCAAATGCCCATCAGTAGATGAGTAGGTAAAAAAAACTGGTACATTTATACAATGGAATACTCCTTGGCTGTTAAAAAAAAAAAAGGAAATCTTACCTTTTTGTAACAGCATGGATGGACATAAAGAGTAATATGCTAAGTAAAATAAGTCAGAGAAAGACAAGTACTATATGTCACTCCTATGTGGAATCTAATGAACAAAATGAACTAACAAGAAAAACAGAGACAGACTCATAGATAGAGAGCAGGCTGTGGGGGGAGGGGGTTGTTGGGGGGCTGGGTGGAGGAGCCAGTGGAGGCATTGAGCAAAAAAGAATAAAAAAGAGAAAATACTCATGGTCACAGATAACAGTGTGGTGACTGTGGGGGAGAAGGAAGTAAAGGTGGTATGGGGGGCAAATAATGAGGAAGGAGATCTGACCTGGGGTGGGGAACACACAATACAGTGTACAGATGATGTGTCGTGGAATTAAGCTTCTAAAACCTGTATAATTTTGTTAACCAGTGTCATCCCAATAAATTCAACGAAAAGGGAAAAAATTGCCTGACCAGTGGTGGCCAGTAAATAAAGCATAGACCTGGAATGCAGAGGTTGCCAGTCAAAGCCTCGAGGTTGCCAGCTCTAAGCATGGGCTGATTAGCACAGGGTTATGTCTTGAGCAAGGGAATCATGCATTTCCAAAGCTCGCCAGTTTGAGACCAAAGGTCGCTAGTATGAAAAGCCCAAGGACACTGGCTTACCCAAGGGGGCACTGGCTCACCCCAGTCAAGGCACATACAAGAAACAATCAATGTACAAATAAGCCTTTCACCAACTATGAGTTGATGTTTCACATCCTCTTTCCCTTCCTGTGTGTCTCTCTCAAAAGAGGGGAGGGGAGGGGAGGGGAGGGGAGGGGAGGGGAGGGGAGGGGAGGGGAGGGGAGGGGAGGGGAGGGGAGGGGAGGGGAGGGGAGGGGAGGGGAGGGGAGGGGAGGGAAGGGAAGGGAAGGGAAGGGAAGGGAAGGGAAGGGAAGGAAGGAGGGAGGGAGGGAGGGAGGGGGAGAGAGGGGGAGAGAGGGGGAACGAACGAACTAGGGAAGGAGGGAGGGAGGGAGAAAGGAAGGGAGGGAGGGAAGGAAGGAAGAAAAAGAAAGAGAAAAGAAAAAGAAAAAAATTAATCCCTCGGAGTTAATTTAATCTACAGGGCCATTCTTACTCTCTAGAAACAAGAGCTGAGAAACAGTTTGTTTATAGTCATGTGAAAAGGTCACATAAAAGAAATAAGAAACCATGCAACTCATAAGATGCCACTATCTCTGCTCTACATTCACTACTCAAGTAAATTTTACCAGTGCCAACAAGAGAGAATACAATTAGAATAACAACATGCTCACCAAACAGCTGCTTCAGGAGAGCTGTAAGCAGAGAAAGTAGAGAAATGTTCCCTAATTTCACTAGGGTGGTCAGGGTGAAGCACGAAGGGAAACCTTATACATAGGCGAGAGACAATGTGTGGAAATTAGCCCGGTCTCACAGTTTCCAGAAATGCCAGTTCTTTTAAGATTGATTGAAACATTCAAAGCAACATTTTGAAAATCCAAATTAACATGACTTGCCAAAAATGGTGTTCACTTAAAAACGGTGTGGGTTTTGTTTCTTAAAAAAGAAAGCCATTCTTAATCACAAGATGTAAAATGTGAAAAGGAGGGGGGGCATTAGTTTACGTACTAGTTTCCTAGGGCTGCCGTGAAAAATGACCACGAACTGGTGGCTTAAAACCACACAAACTGAAAACCCAAGGCACTGGCTGAAGCTTGCTCCCTCTGGAGGCTCTTAGGAAGAATCCCTCCTGCCTCTTCTAGTTTCTCTCTAGAGGTTGCCAGGAACCCTTGGCAATGCTTGCCTTGCAGCTGCGTCACTCTACTCTCTGCCTCTGTCGTCACATGGCTTCCTTCATCTGTGTGTGCCTGTGTCCTACCCTCTTAGGAGGACACCAGTCATTGGATTTAGGGCCCACTCTAATCTGGTATGACCTCATCTAAAACTTAATTACATCTGCAAAGACCCTATTTCCAAATAATGTCATATTCACAGGTACTCAGTATTAGAACTTTAACATATCTTTTTCTCAGGGGGGGCACTATTCAACCCACAATAGGGAGCAAATATCTAACAAGTAAAATTCTCATCAAGGGGCCAGTAATGATTGAAAGTGGGATTTCAGTTAATGTAGCAAAAAAGATCTTCATTTCTAAATACGTGCGTGTGGCCATTTCACCTTGATTCAAAAACTGCTAAATGGTTAGCAAAAAGCAAAACTTGGTTACCTTTTTTTCTTCTCTAATTTCAAAATTATATTTGCAACAAACATCCCTCATTCTTATTCCATCCATAATTTCCTTCGATTAGTAAAGAAACATTTTTATTCTCAAATATACTGCTGGAATTTTAGGGGCTGAAACATTACTTTTATAACCAGAAAATAAATAAATAAATAAAACTTTTTAAGATTCAGAAGTGAATTTGCTTCTAAGAGGGTATCAATCTTGGTCTTTGAAGCCATCATCATTATAAAGATGCTTTATGATATTATATATTAAGTATAATGTGTCTGTATACACACTCATTTGCTCACACGCAGAACACTACTTGTTAGAATGTACTTACTCTTAGTTCAGGACAAATTGTCTAATGTTTACCAATCACGTAAGCTTGGCATAATTCAGAACATAAAAATTTGATTCCGACACCCTAGATTTTCAAATGCAAATGGTTTCATAGTTAAATAGTGAAATATATATAGTAACTGAGTAATTAGACCTATTATGTCACTAAGGAAGAGAATGAAGACATAAATTGTCTGAGATTCAAATGACCTTTCAGAGATGGACAGATGACTGAGTGTTCATTCTATTATCAAAGCAAATGTAGCAAACAAACGTCTCTGGTTCAAATGATTGGCTTACCAGACAGTGCCCAGAGATGTCTGGTTAGTATATTACTTAGTGATTTAAAAATTGGAAACTACATGTTCCATAATTTCCAGGCAGCATGTACACATCAGCATCAAAGTGGCCCTCTCACATGCCCTTTAATCTGCCAGCAATGGGAAGCACAGACGAGAATCTGGGGCACTGTGTTTGTGATGATTTCTAATAACGAGTAAAATATGGTGAGTGTTTTAGGACTGAATCTAGAGTTGTTGTAAACAGAGACCAGATCTAATATAGTTCATTTCTTCCAATCTGAAAAATTACCATATATAGTTTAAACACGGTGTAATGGTTTTCCACTTAAATATACTACATGTATAACACATATACAAATATATGTAATATATATAAATAAAGAGGCATCTCTAGAACTGAGGGCACAAAGCCCACTATCTACAAGAATGGTTCTCAAGAATAGGAAAATATTCTTAAAGAATGGGTGAGGAGCCCTGGTCAGGTAGCTCAGTTGGTTAGAGTGTCATCCCAATACGCCAAGGTTGTGGGTTCGATCCACATCAGGACACATACAAGAATCAACTAAGAATGCATAAATAAGTGGAGCAACAAGTTGAAGTTTCTCTCTATCTCTAAAAATCAGTTAAAAAATAAATAAAAGAATGGGTGAGGAAATACTAAACCTTTGTTCACATGGGAAAAGACCATTCATCTGAGGTGCTGAAATCTCATCTTGACTGTTGAGAAGAGACACAGCCTCTCAGCCTCCTCCAGGTCTCTGTCTCTAAGATTCAAGGGCACAGCTACCGCTCCTTCTTTATCTTGGTGAAAGTAAACAGCATTAAATCTAAATGAGCTTTCACTGAAATATGTGCTTTACTCCCCTCCTCTAATGTCTCTCTGCATTATTATATTTGAGAAGGCTACGCTTCCCATGCATTTAAAACAGATAGCATCTTTTCCATCATCTACAGTTCTCAAATGTTACTTAAACTCTGAAGTGTTAAATAAATTATCCCAAGTGTATAAATGCACCAATGACAAAGAGTGAATGACACGGTTAGTACAGTATATGGCCAGGCCAGAACCAAAGGAACGGAGGTGCCCCAAACTTACCAAGCAATTTCCCAAGTCATTAGAAACATAGATGACACAAGAGGAGTTAGAACCAATTAATGATGCATAATACAGTCATCATCTTTAATCAAACCTAAGTCACCACATGTTAAGAGGCACTATTTATTAGTTTATACGTCACTACAAATAAAGCTGTCCATTATGACCAAGTTTCATCCTTAAATCAGAGATGTTAAAATGTGGGGCATGAAAAAGGATAAATCTTTTAAGAATTAAAGAAATGTGGTATATTTCCAATAAAGTCAAGAAGACAGAATATATTTTGTAAGTGCAAAGCTTAATTTTCCATCTATCACAGTTGAAAAATCTGATTGCTTTATAGCTATGCCCACCCCTTATTTCATACCATTCATATCAAGGGTAACCACTCTACCTGCAGGTGGACCACAAACAGTTAAGAATATCTCATGCCAATTACAAGGAAGCGCATGAACAGAGAAGGCACCTAACAAGCTTACAGCTCAGGCAAATGTCACCCATCCAAATCACTTACACCAATCTAGGAAAAATACAGAAACTTAAATTTGGTCCTCTGGGAAACCAAGAATGTGTGTAGCCAAGAAATAGCCAGTGGTCCCCAAGCTGATCATTTTCTAAGGGTGAATAATGATCAGAAGGCAACTGGCAGAGACACAGAGCCCCCAGCTCTGTTTGATGTATGATCCTGTGACAACACGATTAGTAAGAACCATTTCTCTCACAACAAAATACTGAGTCCAGACGTCAACCTGGTGCCTGGAAAAGATGTCGTGCAGTGACAGCTGTTGGATGTTACCACGCTGAATGGCTGCATTCTGACAAGACAGACACTTTAACCAAATGAGGTATCAGTGCATTCACAAAGAAAACATTACCAAAGCAACTGGCCACCAAAATTAAAAATTAGCACACTCTCTTGCTTTTTCTATCTGCTTAAGTAATAATAAATAAGGGGCAGTTTTGCAGAAAGATGATAAAAGAACTACTGCGTTTTATGTAATTAAGCAATAAACATATAGAAGCAATTAAGTGTAAAGCATGAAATAGCAATAAGCATTCAGCACAACACCAATTACTCAACACATTCATTTCACCACACTTTTTTAATTGAAAGAATTGGTGACCTAAATAAAGCACTGAATTGAAAATCCACAGAACTTAAATACAATAAGATGTCATGGTTACAAGTACAGTCTTTGGGCCAGGTTCGGACTCGACCCCATGGGCTCTACTTACCAGCTGTTTGGCCTTACATCAGTAACTTAACCTTCCAAGCTTTGGTTTCCTGATATGCAAAGCAAAGATGATGAACCGTTCACCTGCTAGGGCTTTGGCTTTGTGTGTAAGCGGTTACAGAGCGCAGGAAAACTCCTGCCTGGCACAGGGTGACATGCAAAATGGCAAGTGCTCGTTACTGCTGGCTCCAGTTACAACACCATCAGGCTACACACTCCCAACCCTCAGCTTTCCTGCTCTGGATTTCACTGGCATTCTGGTTTCCGTGCCTCTCCTAAAACAGTTTCATTCTACCCTACACTGTCTTTACTTTGTTATCTTGACTCGGCCACTACCACCACCACCAGCCCGTCTACTTTCAGAAATATCTTTGTGCCACCTAACATAATAATGCTAAAAAATATTCAAGTTCTACACAGCTGCTAGAGAAATACCTAGGCGATGAATGAAGTGTGAATGAACATAGTTCTATGGGTTTACGACCTGGTACTCACCACCTGGCATTCTGCACTCCGGCAAGTGGCATGAAGCTAGAAGGCCAGGCAGGGCAAGAGTTTCTAAAGCATTTCCATCTCCCTCCATTCAGAAGGATATCTCTATATAAATGCTTCAACTCAGAGGCAACGCAACGCTAATGTGCTTCAGTGGAATTCTGCCAGCCCGACCCATAAATAACCTTATCAGGAAGAGTCCAAAACTATTTAAATCATTATGGGCTGAGAGTTTAAAAATCAAGAGAGGGTTAAGCAATGCACAGTCTAATACTGTGCTACACAAGGGGACTTTTCCAGTTACTACAGCAGCCTCTATAATAAAAAAAGGAGTGACATTAGATGACACATACTAGAGAATTTCATATAAATACATACATACATATATACCACCAAAAAGCCATTTTAAAAAAATAATCTGCCAACATTATACAAGGAAAAGATGTTTTAAAGAACCCTACTTGAGAACAAGGTAGATAGAATAAGGAGAGCTGCACAAGGACTGTAAATAAACTGGTCAGAATACACCTAACAAAAGAGACACCAGACAGGACTTTCAGAGAAAGAAGTAACCAGAATAAATTGCACATGTTGCTAGAATAATACCAAAACAGCCCTTAGTATTCAGCAGTAACTCAGAAGTCTAGGTACGAAGTCACTCTGTTATGGCACAAAGAATTCAACAGAGCTGAGCAAGGCTGTTTACCCCTACCCTGGGCAAAGAAGGGCATTTGCCTGCTTGACCTGTGGACAGCCAGGCTCCTGGCTAGTCACTCTGAAAAAGCAGAGTTCGGTTGTTCAGCATAGCCAAGTCTTAAAACATCCACCTAATGCTCTCAGTTTCTAGAAACAAACCCAATTCCTCCTTCTTGAGCACTGTTAATTGTGTATCTGCGGCTGACACATTTTAAATGATGGCATCAAGACCTTGGCTAGTCTCTTCATTCTCCTCCTGTGTATATGACTTTAATGGGGTTCACTGCTCCGGGGTCAGATCCTTATAGAGTCCAGAGACGCAATGAAGACAAAGAATTTGCCTCACATAAATATTAAACTTATTGGAATAACACTGTATTCCAGTTTTATTACAAAAAAGGTGAAGTGATTAAGTAAACAAAAAACCTTATAGACACAGATAACAGTGTGGGGATTGTAGGAGGGAAAGGAGGGAGGGTGGAAAGGGGAGCAGATGGTGGTGGAAGGAGACTTGACTTGGGGTGGTGAACACAATATACAGATGATACAGTATAGAATAGTACACCTGAAATCTCCAATATCACCCCAATAAATTCAATAAAAAATTATTAAGGAAAAAAAACTATTTTTTCAAAGAGAAAGATAGGAGATAAGGGTGAGGAGCAGGAAGTTAAACATTGTTAGCTATCCATCCCTGTTCCACTCAGAAAAAAATCATTTTAAACTGTTCCTGGTCCTAGACAATGCATCTGACCATGCTGAAGCACTTATGTTTGTACAAAATGACAATAAAGTGATTTTTCAAGGGTAATTTTCACTATACACATTTTTTATCTCATACTCAGACCTTAGACTCTGGTTCCCAGTAAGATACAATTCAACTGTAATTTGTTATTCTGATATTCAAATAAAAGAGAACTTTCCTGTATTTCACTGGCTATGAGAATACGAATACTATCTATTCAAGTTTGAAACCAGAGAAAAATGGCTCTTCCAACCACAAGAACATGCTCACAAAGACAAGACTCATCTATAAATCTTCAGTTAGTTTTATGCTTCCACTTAAAAATACTCAAATATCAAGAACACCCCTTTGTTCTATAATAGTCCCCCTAATTATTCTATTTGGATGGCTGCACCAACAAGGCCACAATGATAAGAGATTGTACACTGTGCACCAAGAAGTCTTCGGATCAACTCTGGGTACCCCTCCAAAAAGGAAGAAAGGAAGGGAAGGAAGGAGGAGACAGAAGAAAGGGAAGGAAAGATTATGAACCTAAATGACAAAGTAAAAACTAGATGACCCTTCTGAGCCATTGAGCATACCCAAGGCAGTTACTTGCATCTCTAATGCCTTCGTTTTCAAATTAGAGGCACTGCTATATATACCTCAAAAGTTTGTTATAAGGGAAAAGTGATCCGAAACAAACACCTAGGTGCTTTGAGAATGAGCAATGAACAAGGTAGAAAATTAGACAGTGAAAGGACAGACGTTCATTAAAATCAGAGAGAACACAAACATTGATCATAGAGGTGACAGACTGTTAATGAGGTGCTGAAAGATAAGAAGGCAGCCTATCTCTGACACTGTTCTAGCTCATTTCATGGCCCCGGTTATATACTACAGCATATTCACTTCCATCATCTTCCATGTTTTGTTCATTGACGCGACAGATACAGGTGAAGAGACTGAACTCTAGAAACGGCTGTTTATTCCTTAGCATGAGGGAGAAAAGGAAGTGGTTGGTATTAATCTATATGCCACTATCACCCAGAAACTGTGTCCTCTAGTCTCCAGCACTGATCACCAAAGATAGTGAATAGATTATAAGAATCATTATTAGAACCTAAGAGTTATTAGACCCTCATTAGCAGAGTCCAATTACAGAGAGAAAGCCAAGCTATTTTGGCTGAACATTCATTCCAATGGAAAAAATAGAGCCTTCTTAATCACTTTCATTATCAAAACAGACTCCCTGCAGGAGCATTTTAATTGGAAGTCTACCATTTTAAAGACATTTACATTTTATCAAACTATATTGACAGGGGTAACAGAAATAGCTTCTAGTTCCTAGCATCACATCTCCCAAACATGCGATGACATCTATAGTGATCCACTGGGGAGTGGGGGTGGGGGTGGGGGGACATGACACCAGGAAGATCAGGCTAGGAAGCTAGGCCCCTAGCACACAGGTCGGAAATCTCACCAAGCTGCAAACCAGCCTTTCTCCATCTCTGCTATGTTAAAAGGAGGAAAGAAGGGGAACAGCATGATACCTAGTTTCTATCTATAAAATGCCCCAAAGATAAAAGATGTCATTTACTAACAAATGACCAGAAATCAGAAACATTATTGATGTGTGTGAGATGAATAGTTTTGCCTCCCAGATGTTTGGTACACAAGACGTTTGGTACACATGTCTCCCTCTCTCCGTCTCTCATAGACTCTAAACCTGCAGGTTGCCACAGTGTTATTGCCACGAGCCATATTTTGTTATTTATAGAGGCTATAAAAGTACACGGCACTTTACAAACCACAGAACACAGGCACTAGAGCCTGGAGGAACTCAGCCTAAATGAGACATGGACAGAGTGGTGAGGGAAAAGGAAAATATTTAGTTGCACCACATTCTTGGCAAGAATAATTTTGGAAAGCATTAAGAAAGGAACTATTAAGCCATGATTTGTATAAGGAGAATTCATACATATCAGAATCAACCCATCAGTAGTCCAAAGCTTTAACTCTTGAAGGCAAAGAGTGGCATCATCATAGCAATTCCATGGCAATTTCCACCTTTGGCATTAAATGTGAATTTGGTTTTCTAATCATATTATGCCAAGTTCATTCATCAATAGTAAAATGTAAATACTAAAAAACACCCAAATGCTTGGGAAAAGAAAGAGAAATGGATCAGTGATCTTATGCCAGGTTCTAGACTTAACAGGGTGATCACTTTGTAAAGTATAAGGTCTACCGGAAAGTTCTGTTCGTTTCTATCACGTTTCGACACGTAAGCACATATTTATTTGGCGCATATGTGCCTCTCTATTTTTATCACTTAATGTATACACACTGACGTAGCAAATTAACTAAAACAAAGTTGATTCACGTTAGTCTTATGTGTGAAGCGATAGTGTACCCATGGCTACTGATAAAGTTCATTTAAGCCGCTGTAATTTTTACGAATTTCAACAAGGAAGAAATGCTACAGAAGCATGTCTGTCGCATCCACCATATTCCCCGGACTTAGCGCCCTCCGACTATCACTTGTTTTTGTCCTTACAAAATTTTTTGAAGGGCAAAACATTCAAAAATGAAGAAGATATCAAACAAGCACTGGTTCAATTTTTTGCATCAAAAGATAAAACATTTTTCAAAAATGGGATATACAAATTACCCTCACGCTGGCAAGAAATCATTAATAATAATGGCAATTATATTATTTAATAAAGTTTACTGACGGTAAGAAAAATTTGTATTTTGTTTTATTCCAAAAACGGACAGAACTTTCCAGTAGACCTTAAATATACATATTTAAGCACTATGTTGTACACCTGAAACTAAAATAATATTGTTTGTCTACTGTAACTGAAAAAAAAATTTTTTTAATTATTTTTTTAAACTTTATTTATTCATTTTAGAGAGGAGAGAGAGAGAGAGAGAGAGAGAGAGAAGGGAGGAACAGAAAGCATCAACTCCCATATGTGCCTTGACCAGGCAAGCCCAGGGTTTTGAATCTGCGACCTCAGCATTCCAGGTCGAAGCTTTATCCACTGTGCCACCACAGGTCAGGCTGAAAAAAATTTTTGCCCTGGACGGTTGGCTCAGTGGTAGAGCATCAGCCTGGTGTGCAGGAGTCCCGGGTTTGATTCCTGGCCAGGACACAGAGGAGAAGCGCCCATCTGCTTCTCCACCCTTCTCCCTCTCCTTCCTCTCTGTCTCTCTCTTCCCCTCCTGTAGCCAAGGCTCCATTGGAGCAAAGTTGGCCCGGGTGCTGAGGATGGCTCTATGGTCTCTGCCTCAAGCGCTAGAATGGCTCTGGTTGCAACAGAGTGATGCCCCAGATGGGCAGAGCATCGCCCCCTGGTGGGCATGCTGGGTGGATCCCAGTCGGGCGCATGCGGGAGTCTGTCTGACTGCCTCCCCGTTTCCAACTTCAGAAAAATAAAAATAAAAATAAAAAGAAATAAATAAAATTTTAAAAAAAGAAAAAATTTTTTTAAGGATCAAGACCACTTTTTTTAAAAGTGACCTTGTAATGGGTCTGAAAGAACTGCAAACCTAAATTATATTAAGTCAGCCATTATAATACGCTATGGTTACACAATTCTCATCAACCAATTCTATTATCCTCTTAGATAAATAAAAGATTTAAGCTCCTAAAAGGGCTACAAGAATTTCCAAGAGACACAGAACTAAATGCAAGAAATTCTCTCCATTGTGAGAACACACAAAAGGCTGTGTTCCTGGACATTTACAATGGACCTCACCAACACGGCTCAGAAAGTCCTCAACTTTGAATTAAGTTTTAAGCTAGGTCTTTAATTTAGTGCTCTCTGCACTTACCAGAGATTCAACACAATGGACGGACAGATGCTGTTAACACTGAGTTTTATCAGTTATAGAAGTCCTGATGTCACACAGATTTGTAATGTATTACTTTTCCCATTTTTCAGGGAGCTCAAGGGCCTTTTCTCAAATGCACAGTAGATGTCTGGGAAAGACATAAAACAGGTCATCAGAATACCCATCACAAATACTTTCTTGATGGCCTCCATTTTAACATAATGCCATAAAATCAAATAAGCCGGGTTTGTTTCTTCTAAATGCAAATCAAAAATGCTCAGGAGAAATAAGAACTTACCTGTGGAACCCTTGACCTCTCAGCTCATAGAATATACAGGCAACGAACTTTCTTGGTGGTACTTTCCTACAATATAAACTACTAGAGAGTCCAGTGATTTCCCATGTGCTCTTAGATAGCATTTGTAGCCAATGTGAAAAAGAATCACCAAACGGATTCTGATGGGCTTTTCATAAATTTCTCCTGTCTCCCAAAGAGCATGATTCCAATTCACTACAAAAGCAGGCTTTAAGCTCCTCCCATTCATCAATAGTGACATCAGCTCCCTTTTCTCTATTCAAGAGGAAAACCATATGCAATAGTTCTACCCGACTTCTCCTGGAATTTTAGCTTCGACTGCCTGGTTTCTGAACCCTCAGCAATGGGAGCAATTTACCTCAATCGACTTCACCAGTCACTGTTGCAATTTAGCTAAGACATTTCCCAAAGGCCCATTAGAAAAGGTTCCAATTTGAAAAACCCACATCTGATCCTACAGACCAGTCCTTGAAACATCATTTGGTACCAACCTACAAATTATTCTTTTTCTGATCATTCATTTTGACACAGAAATGCAGGAAAATTTTTTTCAAGAAAAAAGAGGGGAGGACAGGATTTTTGAAAATTTGCTTCAATATACAAACATTAAACTACATTGTGATAAAACAGCCTGCTACATGTACATCAAGGTTCTGATTAGTTTAGTTTGGTTTACTTATTCGACTCTAAGAAGAAAACTGAAGATGGAGGCCCAGAACAGAAGAAGCTTTCAGCACCATCTGTAAAGCACATCAGAAACCTAATGAAAATGTGACGTTCCTTCCAGAGTTAAGGACCATGCAAAGCCAAATTGCCCTATTAAAGTACTTAATACACACACACACACAACACACATTGCACATACTCAATGGAGCTAACCAAAAGAAATGTGAAAGTACACATTATATAGGAATGAGCAAAAGGGTGGGAGAGAGCTCTTCCAGCAAAATAAATAAAACATTTTTTAATATCAATAGGTAAAGTCAGTTTAAACCTTCAGAACACTATTGTGAAAGCCCTAATATTCAGATTTGAATTAACTACTAATTTAATTACATTATTTCTTGAAATTAGACTTAATAGGCCTTGCCAATATATTTTAGTAGGTCTCAGTCTGCTTTTCTAGAATACTGGTACTTCTGAAACAGGTACAAAAAGTGTCACTTAATATCATACTCAACAGGGAAAAACCACAAGCGTTGCCTTTAAGATCAAGAACAAGACATGATGTCTACTTTCACCACTCTTACTCAACATAGTACTAGAAGTCCTAGCCTTAGCAATCAGACAAGAAGAAATAAAATGTATCCAAATTGGAAAATAAGAAGTAAAACCGTCATTATTTGCAGATGACATAATACTGTATTGTAAAGAACCCTAAAGAATCCATAAAAAAACTACTAGAATTGATAAGCAATTAGTAAAGTAACAGGATACAAATAAATAGTCACAAATCGATGGCATTTTTGTACAGCAATAATGAACTATGAGAAAGGGAAATTGGCCCTGGCCATTTGACTCAGTGGTAAATCATCAGCCTGGCATACGGATGTCCTGGATTCGATTCCAAATCAGGGTACACCGGAGTCGTGACCATCTCCTTCTCCACCTCTCCCCTTCTTCCTTCTTTCTCTTTCTATCTTCCTCTCCCACAGTCATGGCTCAGATGGAGCAAGTTGATCCTGGGTGCTGAGGATGGCTCTATGACCTCGCCTCAGGCACTAACATAGCTCTGTTGTTGAGCAACAAAACAACAGCCCCAGATGGACAGAGCATCACCCGATAGGGGGCTTTCCGGATGGAGCCCGGTCGCAGCACATATGGGAGTCTGTCTCTCTACCTCTTCGTTTCTTACTTAAGAAAAAAGAAAAAGAAAAGGAAATTAAGAGGACAATCTCATTTACAATTGCATCAAAAATAAAATAAAATACCCAGGAATAAATTTAATCAAGGAGGTAAAAAACCTGTACACAGAAAATTAGAAGATAGAAAGAAAGAAACTGAAGAAGCCACAAATAAATGAAAGAGTATACTGTGCTCATGGATAGGAAGAATTAACACCATTAAAATGTCGATGCTATGGATTAAGTGCAATTTCTATCAAACTACCAATGATGATTTTCACAGAACTAGAACAAATAATCTAAAAATTTCTAAGGAATCATAAAAGACCCCAAATAGCCACAACAATCTTAAAAAGAACAAAGTTGGAGGGAAAAAGTGCCATCACTTTAAAATAATGTTACCAAAAATTAAGTTAGTAAACTGAATAGTCTCAGTTTAAGATTTTGTCCATAAGTTTTTCTTTAATAAAAAAGAGCACTTGCTATAAAATGTCAAATGTTAATAAATCAATGAATCAATATCAAGTTAGTTACTATACTACTATTGATTACTATTAATAGAATGCATATTTTGGTGTACATATACTTCATTTTATATAACTTACATATATTTTCTACCTGAAGAATTATCCTGAATTAAAATGACAGCACTAAATATTTTTATGTGCCAGGAGTTCTAGGACTTCTGCCACCTGAACTGTTTGGGGGACAATGCTATTATTTCTCAATCTTAATGCTGGCTAGAGGAACAAGTTCAGATATCATACACATTAAACAAGGACCTCACAGGATACAGACAATTTTAGATGCAGTATTTCTGTTCTCTGACAACAGACGTAGGCTAAAAATTCCAGGGAGTCTTAACATCCCTAAGTATAAAGAGAGCATATTTGCTCTTCTAGGCTAGTACTTTCACCTAAGTCTCAACTGTAAGAGCACAAAATAAGTGGAGTGTCAGAAGATACTGATTTATAGATGGTGCCTTACCTCCATCAACAGCACCACCCACAATCTACAACCACACATACTTCAGTCAAGATTTCTACAAGGTTCAAGTAGCACATTCAATATGATTCACAATGTCACATAGGAAATATGATTGTTTTACAGCTACAATTCTCAAAGTGTCCGCCAAAGACACCTACTCCTCTCTCTTCCTCCCTTTCCAACTATATATGTATATGTGTGAAGCTAATATTTCTTCAAATTTTCCCACTGAAGTAACATAAAACAGGAAAAATGCAGAAGCCGATATATAAGATTCCAGCTGTCTTCTACTAAGCCACACATCAAACAGGTTTGCAAAAAAAAGGACTGTCGCACAAGTTTTTTGGAAAATAGTTATTTTTCATAAAAATTATTTATATTAACATATAAAAACAGGCTTGTTTTTTAAAAAAATAAATATTGTACAATGTCTGTTTTATTTCTAATACAATAGGTAGCAATAGATATAATTATTCCACATTAACAAAAGTTCTTTGTGTCCTCAATAATTTTTAGTAATATGCAGGAGTCCTCAAACCAAAAATTGTGAGAAGCACTATTTTAGAGAAAGTCAAGAGAGAAACTATAGTTACTGACAGCATAAGAGAGGCCCAATTCAGGAGAGCCCTACTGTGAAGACAGGAGACTCACTAATATTAATATAGACAAATCTGGGGGAAAAAATAAAATGAAAAAATTCACTCTAGTATTTATCCAAACACAATTGTTTAATGCTGCTCTAAAAACAGTTCCCATTCAGTCTAAGCTCCTTTAGGCTCTATGCTAATGTTTTTATATAATTATAATTGTAGTACAAATAGACTCCTCTTTGACATTTTGTTTACTTGACACTGTAACCTAAATAATCTTCTCAGTAGACATATAATCTTTCTAATTTTGGTAGATTCAAAATTGGAAGGCATAGTTATACATAAGTAAAAATTCAAACTGTATATTCAATACTTCTACACTGTACTAAAAGCAATCATTCAATTTTTAAAAATCTTAACGGATCATAGATATTCCGAAATTTACTTAACTGAGCCCTGGTTTCTGGCTATTTAGACTACTTATACTTTTTCTGAGATTGTGCTATGGTGAGTATCTTCGGGTACAAAGCTTGGATCTTCCTTTGAATCCTTTTCTTAAACAGAGCTTAAAGAAAGCGACTACTCAGATAAAGATTATGCACAAATTACAAAGCCACCCACATCTCTCTACTTGGACCCAACCCCAAAGGATATAAGATGCCACTGCAGATCTAATTTCTTTCACAATTATTGTTTGAAAATAAAATAAAGAAAAATTCACAAACGTGTAACAGCTGTGAGTTCAACTTTGAATTTAGTTAAGAGTGCCAGGCCTTCTTCAGATGAGAGCCAGCATCATGTGTCACGCCTAACTTGGGGCTCAGTCATAGTTGTAGACATACAGCCTAAGGCAAAGTCTTCTCTGCTGCTTGACTTAGGTTACTGTTGTGCACTCAACTGTGTCTCCCCAAATTCATATACTGAACCTCAGAATGTGCCTGTATTTGGAAATAAGACCTTATGTAAATGATTAAGCTATAAAATGAGGATAGGAGGGTGGGTCCTCATTGGTAAGTTGTCCTTATAAGAGGAGTTTAGAAAGACTCCATGGTCACACATGTACAGAGAGGGACAAGCATGGAAAGAAGAAGACTACAGTGACCTGCAAACCAAGGAGAGAAGCCTGAGAAGAACCCAAACTCAACACTACCTTGATCTTGGACTTCTAACCCCCAGAACTGTGAGAAAATAAATTTCTGTTGTGTAAGCCATTTAGTCTGTGCTAGTTTGCTAGGGCTGCCATAAATGAAATGCAGTTACAATCTGACACCTGAGGGCATGTTCATGCTCTTCCCGATCTAGTCCAAACTCTTCCATTTATAGATAATGAGGTCAAGCTCTATGAGGTTATAGTTTTCATCTGTGGCCAAAAAACAAGTAAATCAAGGGAGGGAATCTACAACTCTTACACCAAAGCTCTTTCCATCATATTACAAGACTAATTATAAATGAGACTTCTGGATATTTCTGAGCATCAATAGCAAACATATACAACTTAATCTTACATCAATTAATCTCTGGAACACAATTCTTGAGAATGCTCAATAACAACCAGTAGTTTTGCACAACAATGTATCAAGGTACAAACCTTTGAAGACTACTAAACCATTTCAGCTGCTATACAAGAAATGTGCCTTCAAAGAAAAGCTGTAAGGGAAGCATTTAAAAAGACACAAGGGCTTTGAACAAATAAGAAAGATGAAGCTAAATTTAACAGCATTCAAGGAAAAAATGGTGTTAAAAATGATGTGAAATGACCAGTAAGACTGACAAATGGTAGCTTTTAACTGTGGATAAAGAAATTTAATCAAACTACAACTTCCTGGTTATCAAAGCTGATGAGATAGAGAAACAGGATGGATGAGATTGGTGAATATTACAGAACTGTTTAAATAGGACTATGTATTTCTTTTAAATGTCTGTGGCTCTGTAAATCATCTATCCTTGGCACACTGTTTGTTTGTTTGTTTGTTTTTGGTTTAGCTTTCCTCCCTTAGCTGACACTTTCTCAGTTAATCAAGGAGATAAAGTATCCACAAATACACCATATGAGACGGTGGCCACAGCTTTCTCACCTCAAAATTAAAAAATAATCCACAGCACTACAGCTAGTCAATTGACCACCATGGACAGCACCAGGTATTAAGCCCTAGTAGTGCAGTGGTTCTCAAACATTTTGGAGTCGGGGTGCATTTAAAATCCTACAAATAATTGTATGCACACCATATACAAATTTCTGAGAAATATGTTATAATAATTAAGTCAAATATTAAAGAAAAAAATATAAAGTCCAAACGTGCTTTTATAATAAACAAAATAAATACAACAAAATTAAATTTATTCTGACATTAAAAAACATTTTTATGTTACATTTTTTGAGTTATGCTTTTTAGAATTCGTAAAAAAGAGGGGTTAAAAAATAAAAAAACAACAAAAAAGTTATTTTTCTATATAGAGATACATTCTTAGTAAGACTTAGAAAATTCGGCAGGTCCTGGCGCAAATGTGTTGTTTTTTCATTCTTGTCTTTATGAAAAACATGAGCCTGATGTGTCCTAGTAATTTCTTCAATGTTTCGGCATATATTTGAAAGGCAAACTCTCATTTCCTCATCAATACATTGAAGAATTCCTCTCTTTTTACTCTTCATTGTGTTGAGGGTAGAAAATCCAAATTCACATAAATAGGATGTTGAAAATTGTAGTAATATGTTCAAAGCTATTTTAGATATTGCCACATATTCTTCTTTTATAGAAATCCAAAAGTATTCAACAGACAATTCCTATGTTTAATCATCAATCCAAAACCCCCGCCATACATATCATCTTAACTTTACACCAAACAAAGGATAGAAGAAACTTGCCTCCAGTCTTTCCGGGGAAGATGGGGGGTAGTGTAAACAATCCAGCACCCACAGCTTAACAGCCTTTTGCAACCTAATCAGGCAAGTGAGGTGGGGGGTTGGGCAGACTGTCAGCTTACAGCCAATTTCCCATACCTCTGTCCCCCAGAAATCTAAACTCCCAAAACCCTGTTCGTTTTTTGGTCTCCAACAGGCACATATTTCTCTGGAATACCATAGGACGCACCTGGAAATCTTCTAGGGTGCACCAGTGCACCCTGGCGCACACTTTGAGAACCACTGCCCTAGTGTTTGGGGTTTTGCTTTAATAAAGGAATTTACATGTAACCGTTAGGAGCACTTTCCTTCCCAAAACCTTCACATAAAAAAATTTCTTTGGGTTTGGTCAAAAAATAGTTAAAGTAAGGGAAGTTAAATTATAATTAGAGTCAGGCAAAGTATTGACAATTCTATAGCATGCTAATCCTACACTTGGTGGCCAAGTTGGTCATGGTAAGTGGCCTAGAAAACCATATGGAGATTTGATAAAAATGGTGACTTCCAGACGTCCTAGTTAAAGTATATATGAAGAGCAATAAATCACTTGAAATCTTTTTGTACTTTTTAAATTATTATGCAATAGCCTGACCAGGCGGTGGCACAGTGGATAGAGCGTCGGACTGGAGTGCAGAGGACCCTGAGGTGGGCAGCTCGAGCGCGGGCTCATCTGGCTTGAGCAAAAGCTCATCAGCTTGGACCCAAGGTCGCTGGCTTGAGCAAGGGGTTACTCAGTCTGCTGTAGCCCCATGGTCAAGGCGCGTATGAGAAAGCAGTCAATGAACAACTAAGGTGTTGCAACAAAAAACTGATGATTGATGCTTCTCATCTCTCTCCGTTCCAGTCTGTCTGTCCCTATCTATCCCTCTCTCTCTCTCTGTCCCTGTAAAAATAAATAAATTATCATGCTATAAATGGAAATTCCAGATGTACTAATTTGTTTAGAATACAATCTGCAATTATAATGCAGTTTCTAGTTCAAGTCCATGCTGTTACAATACCAGCAATTGGTAAATACCTGGATACATGGTAGGGTCTCAATGCTTGAAGGTATGAAGAAACAACTAAAGAAAGGAGACACTATTAGGCATTTCCTTAACTAGCACTTCAAATAACTAAGATATAGAGATAAGGTAAAAAGAGACTTTTGTAGAAGTCCCTTAATAATGGCAAAAAAAGATAGAATGACAAAACATAGAAAGAGGTGTCTTTAGAGACATTTACAAAGTTACACATTAACCTCTTAACTAATTTTTCTTATTGTCATGTATGTAGATAGCTGACTGTCCTTGGCAAAGCTAAGAAAGTTTAAAATTAACAGTATTAAAGAAAAAAAATACTTATTAGCTATGAGTTGGTGATCAAATTTCTCTAGAAAGTAAAAAAAAAACAAAAAAACATAAGAATGATTATTAAATGTCTCCTCCTATGTATTATCTTATTCCAAAAGAACATAAGAATGATTATTAAATGCCTCCTCCTATGTATTATCTTATTCCATCTCATTTACTACACAGCAACTAAGAAAAGTCATCATTATAATGCCCATTTTACAAATTCAAAACCATTTAAATTTAGTTATCCTCTTAATGTCTCAGAATTAGTGACAAGCTAGTTTCAGACAAAAACTAGCTGTGTCCTCTAAAGTCCATTTCTTACCCATTCGTCACCAGCTCTCAAGTAATAAATAAGCAAGACAGACTAATAAAACCACAGTCAAAAAAGCTCAACTCCACCCACATTTATCTGCTCTCTGACCCAATCAGTGCCATTCCTAGATATTCTGTTTCTCTCAGAAGAAAGAAATGTGCACATCCACCAAAAGGCATGTAGAAGAATGTGCAGAACATCTTTATCATAACAGATAGATTAATAAGAGAATGAATAAACAAATTCTAGTTTATTCATACAATGGAATATCATACACAAAAAAACCCACCACTGATACATGGAAAAGCATGGCTAAACCGCAAAGGCATATGTTGCATGAAAAAAGCCAGACACAGCCTGACCAGGCAGTGGCGCAGTGGATAGAGCCTTGGACTGGGATGCAGAGGACCTAGGTTCGAGACCCCGACCCCGAGGTCGCCAGCTTGAGCGCGGGCTCATCTGGTTTGAGCAAAAGCTCACCAGCTTGGACCCAAGGTGCTGGCTCGAGCAAAGGGTCACTCGGTCTGCTGAAGGCCCGCAGTCAAGGCACGTATGAGAAAGCAATCAATGAACAACTAAGGTGCCGCAACGAAAAACTGATGATTGATGCTTCTCATCTCTCTCCATCCCTGTCTATCCCTCTCTCTGACTCTCTCTCTGTCCCTGTAAAAAAAAAAAAAAAGCCAGACACAAAAGGGTGCCCAGTATATGATCCCATTCAATGAAGCTCAAGAGTGGCATAATTAATCAATGATGAAAGATATCAGAATAGTGATTATCAAGGCATACATACACACACACACACACACACACACACACACACTATCTGGGAATGGATACGTTGTGGGATGCTAAAATATTCTATATGTTTATCTGGATGGTAAATAATGGGCCTATACATACCTAAAAATTCACATGACTAAATATTTAACACCAATAAAAAAAAAGTTTCTTTAAAACAGCTTTCAGAAAGTGGCAAAGATAAGCACAGTAATACCATTTACGTTTAAACCAAGAATAATTGTTATTAAGTATTGAGAATGTAATCTGGAAATTACTTGAAATTTGTACCACTATAAAAATATATTGTTACTTCTGGTAGCAGCTGGCAAGTTTGCCTCTTAAAAGAAGAATAAAGACAAAATGGAAAACATATCAATGACTATTCACTAGTTTATGACTGTTTTTAATTAAACAAAATGCACATACAGAACTTACCTGCAGTCACACACCCCAACCCCAAATCTGTTTTAAAACACCACACAGGTGGTGAAGTATACAGGCTGTTAGGAAAGGGAGAGAGGAAAGGAAGGCTAACAGGCAGCACCATCAACTGCTAGGGTGCAAACAGTGAATGGCCCCAATGACAATACATAGAGCCAGCACTACTAAGGCATGGGCCTCCATCACTTGCTGTTTTAGATTTACTAAGATATTTTGTGGCTTCCTTTTTTTTTTAACGCCAGTGCCCCAAATTTTGACTGTCCGCTGCATTAACTTGGCGCAGGGTATATATAGCCTGCACTGTCTGAATGCCTGAGTGTTGGTGGCTACACAGATGACAAGAGCCTGCGACACTGCCGCATTGCTTACCCAATGTCCTGGAAGAAGCAGCCCGTGGTTACTAACTCTGTGGCTCTGACATAGAACCACTCCTCTGACATTAGCCCCACATCTCTGAATTCTTATGGATTATGAAATCCCCTGGATCTCATGCTGGATCCTTTACTGGGCCACAATCACCTGTCTTGGATCCCAGACTCGGATTACTCAGTCTTAGATCCCAGACTTGGATTACACAGCACTCACAGGAAACTTCTTCCTTCTCTACCTGGGTTAACCTCGTTTCTCTTGGGGGACGAACTCTTCTCATAAACACAGTTAATCAATTCTAGTCAACAACCCAAGATTCAACTATCTCAGATTGTCAAGTTCATCTATAAGAACAAGAGAATTTGAAATATAATAAAATACTGCAGATCAGAGGCCATAAAAATATAATCCATCTCCTCATAGGCCCCAGCACTCCTCCAACGGAAGCCAGAACTCTAGACAGATTTAAGACAAAAGCTTCTTTAGTTGTAATTGGTTTGTAAAAACCAAAAGTTTATCTACTACCCACTGGCATTTATCAGCACTAATACTTCAAAGGCTGATGCAATGGCTCATTTCATTTGAGCTTCATAAATCCCTGAACATTCCTAAGTATTTTTCAATTCAAATCCAGATGAATACAGGACAAATGGAAATACCAGACACTGCTTCTTGAAAAATAATCTATTCTCATTACCAAACCCGGAATATGATGAGTCTTTGTGGGGTAGCACACTCTGGTATTTGTGTGTAATACTCCCACATTCGTACCACACTGCAATCCTATTAGCAGCAGGCTTAAATTAATAAAATTGTTTGTCTTGTCAGCTTGTGTTACACACTGTACAAACTTGTTAGATAATCAGCAGAGGCATGACAATTCATTATCCTACAGGGAGCCAGTCTGAAACCCGCAGCTTCCGCTTCCAGACAGAGCCACCACATCGAATGACAGCACTTGCAGCCGCTCGATGCACACTCTGAAGGGCACAAACACAGCGAGTCAGCATACTTCATACTGCTCACCAGCAGCAAGAGACCGGGTCTGTCTCTCCCAGATACAAGTGCCTATGGCCGCCCCACATCAGCAGGACTGCACTTTGAGAAATCTCTTAAATAAGACAGAACTTTTTTTTTCCTGGTCCTCAGATTGGCGGGGTAAAAAATGACATCAATGAATTATAACATCAGCACCTGCCTCGTATCAAACCAGCAAACGTTATTCCTCTCCAGGAAAGGTGGGGGAAGGGAGGAAAAGGAATGACCCCTTCCTGAACAGCAGAACTTCCTTCTGGTGCGGCTTCAGATGCCTCCACACTACAGCTGTACAGAGGTAGGCATTTTGCTGTCACTTCACTGGCAGTGACAAACAAGATGTTACTCGTCTTGGGCTCCATGCTACCCAGTAGAAGCAATACTGCACGGAATTAAATTAGCATAAATCTACACAGTTATTTCAGGTAAGAGGAAGTAGATGTCAGTTACAAAACATACTTCTTGGCGTCATTTACCCAAAATACAAATTGGCGGCAGATGGAAGACCACATTCCGGTTGTTTTTGTAGGTTAGAGATCACACCTACAACCAGCCCCAGAGCGAAGTACAGTTACACAAATCAGAACAAGTCCTCGGACCCAAGGGGATTTATTCAGGTCTAAAAGAAATTAAGCTTTTGGGAAAAGTGAAAATGTTCATAAAAGTAGGACCCACAACTTAAATACTATTTTCCCTTAAGGTTTTAACACTTATGGTTAATGATCCAACAGACCAGCGAAATTTTTGCAGGTCAAAAGTAGTTTTCAACTTGTCTCCCCAAAGTAAATAAATATGGGTTCCCCATTTGAAGCTGGATAAATCTAGCCATCCATCAAGTCTGTGGTGTTGTGCCAAAATACCATCTGTTTCTCTCTGCTAGAGAACAGTGACCTCCCACCTCACTGTAAGACTTGGCCGAGCGGGTTAGAGCCCGTCCCTATGGAAGGGTCACACATCCCTGTCTGAATCAGCTCTTGGTGCCATGTCTCTCTTTTCCCTCCACTATGCTCTTGGTAAGATCCCAGATCAGGAGTGACCCATCAGCCTGAGTTCCAAAGAGAAGACACGGTGAGACAGAGCCTACAGAAGCAAGAAATAAACTGGTGTTGTGAGAAGCCACTGAGTGTTTGTTTACGTGGGCAAATTAACGCTGCAGGAAATTTGGTCCCAGCATGCATACTGATGCTCCAGTGGAAAGCAACAGAACAGCCAAGGAGAAAGAAGTAGGATAGGATCTTCCAAAGAACAACTGGCTCACTTTAGGAAAGCAAAATTCTTTCACTCTACTTGACCTCCTCAACCCAACACCTATTTTCACTCAAGAAATAATCTATACAATTACAACAGTAAAATCACGTTCTTTTCTGAAACAAAAAAAAATAATATACTATGGTGCAAAACGACACGTGATATTCAGAGTCTAGTATCTGTTTTACCTTTCTCTGCTTTCTATCTTGCTGCTAGATCCAATTCACCTCTAACTGATAATATACTTTGGGCTAAATGTGAATAAAATATGAATAAATAGGTTCTGAGTATTCAAGGGCGTTGTACTGGAACCTAATTTTTAAGACAATATCTATTTGGCTCTTCAGAAGTCAAAACTTTACTTTCTCACTGCGATCTGGATTAGGCAAGGTATGACAAAAGGAGGTGTAACCATTTTGGCGGGAATCAATTTTTACAAAATTGTATTAGCCGTGTAGGGTTCAAGAGATGAGAAAGAAGAAGAGCTGAAGCACATTTCAGTGTCCAAAGATACTCTTCAGAGTCCTAAGAAAGCAGGATCCAACACAAAGCACCGTAATGAACATCATTGGAGAAGGAAAAACCCCAGCCCAGACTGCTTACACCTTCTGGATTTCTGACAAATAATCAGAAGATTTTCAGGAATGAGGTACACTATGCATCTAGGCACCCTAGGGGGTCTTTTTTGTCCTACCTTCAACCTAGCCTAGTTAGACAACCAATGCCATAAGACAATAAGCAAGGATGAGGTCGGGGGCCATAGGTCGGTGGCAAGGAATGTTAGCAAATAAAATAAGTTTAAGAAAAATAAGCATCTCAATTTTCATGCCTAACACGCCTACAAACAACATCTGGCTCCCAGCATCCACAGCCCCAAGGAGCCTGTTGTACACTACGTCTACTCTTCGAGAAATTAAAGTTCAATGTTTTCTATTATCATTACAGCTGTTGGTAAAAATTTCCGCTCAGGTTACCTCCCAAAAGCACAAAGTACTCCAGGAAGAATTTAAAACACATTGTTCTGAACCCAGGCCCTTCTACACCATTGTTCTGAACCCAGGCCCTTCTACACCATTGTTCTGAACCCAGGCCCTTCTACACCATTGTTCTGAACCCAGGCCCTTCTACACCATTGTTCTGAACCCAGGCCCTTCTACACCATTGTTCTGAACCCAGGCCCTTCTACACCACTGTTCTGAACCCAGGCCCTTCTACACCATTGTTCTGAACCCAGGCCCTTCTACACCATTGTTCTGAACCCAGGCTCTTCTACACCAAACTCGGAGCAAAGACGCTTGACAGGAATTCATTATCCAGAAGCAGGCACTAAATGTGGCCCTCCACAGCCCAAGAGGGGGATGCTACCTGTCCCTAAAAAAGCTAGGAGTGAGTTAAGATCACTCAATCAATAGCACATTTGTCTCCAAGCTGCCAAATACACAAACAGGAGTTCAGGAAAACACAAAACCAATAGCACCTGACTGATGCTAAGCCAGCACCTGTGAAGAGGCGCTCCAGAGACAGCAATGGAAGAGGAGGCCAAGTCAAATAGAAGCCCATGGCCAACACCTTATATCAGGGGGTCAGCAAACTGCCACTCACCAGTCAAATCTCACCAGCTGCCCGATTTAGAAACTGTAAGAAAAAGTAGACTGAAAAAGACTCCTTCAATTAATATAGAGATCAGCATGACCACTACAATTCCGCTGTAATACATTCTATCCTAGGATGTTGACAAAGGAGAAGATGAGAAGGGGAGGCTGAAATGCCACATCTAACAACACGGCTGGCTTAGCTGGATGCCAGCCAACACCCAGCCCCACTGATGAGATAGTCACAGAGCAGCAAGCAGAAAGAAAGGGAAGCGGGCAAGTGCCAGCCTCACTCTCACATGCTACTTGTGATTCAGGCAACCACTGAACTCTGGGTAATAGTCCCGTGAGCAGTCAGCAGGGGCAGCGCTGGGCCTCGTCCTCACTAAGAGCTCTGGCTGCAACCCACACATGGTATTTGAACAGCCAATTACCAGTGATCAGGCCAGTGTCCAGAGGGTGCTTGGGAATGCAACAGGGTATCTGTTCATCACAATCCTGGAAAACTGCAAGGATTCTCCTTGTTTTCCAAATCCAGCCCTAGCCAAGGCTTTGCCAGAGCAGAGATACTGCTGTGAGTCACATAGACCGCCACACCATTGTCTTTCTGAGGCTAGTCTCCCTAGAAAGAATGCCCTTCAAGCCTAGGGCAATGAAGTCTATAACCCAATGCTTGGCAAACTCATTAGTCAACAGAGCCAAATATCAACAGTACAATGATTGAAATTTCTTTTGAGAGCCAAATTTTTTAAATCTAAACTATATAGGTAGGTACATTCCTTATTCAGGTAGTGGAAGAGTCACTCAAGGGGCCAAAGAGCCACAGTGGCTCGTGAGCCACAGTTTGCCGACCACTGCAGTATAACCTAAGCTTCCCTCTGCCAAGGTGCCTTGGAAAACCTGCCCCATTCTGTCCGAGCCCTCAAATCATACATAGAAAACCAGGTGAAATACTGGGGTGTACAGAGATTGATGTGGGCAGTGCCCAGGCCACAAGACAAGCTTCCACTCCTTACCTGATATTCTAAACAACAAGCACCACTATACCACCATAGCTTATGGGCTGTTCTACACCAAATGCCGCGTGTACACAGAGTCCGGTCTGAACACTTACAACCCGAGGTTTAGGCAGGCTTTTGCTCCTTTCAACAAGAGAGGGAGACTGACTAGGCGCTGAGAAGAAATGCTGCCACATGAGTAAAATGCCAACACCACTGAAAATGTCCTTGTTTGTTCATGCTAATTCCTTAAATTGGCCTCAGTAAAATCAACAAAGTGCACAGAATGGTCTCATCAGAACCACTGGTAAACCAGAAAACTTCTACCACCAACGCAGACCGAGTGCATATTATCATTACTTATACCTCAGGATGACGGCAAACTTAAATGGAAGGGTAAAAAAGGGTGGAATCCAGAGTACAAATGCATCTTTTCAAAGAAATCTCCGACACTCTACTTCTGACCTCCTGCCGGTCTCTGGTTTAGGGGGTAAGCGGGGGGGGGGGGGGGGGGGGGGGGGGGTAGCGGTGCTGTCTGTTCCTGTCCAGTCTCTGACAGAGTATATATTAATGTGTTAATTATGGGTTTGCTATTCACAACCCCGCTGAGAATGGCATGTAATTAATAAACCATATCTGTACCATAAAACCTATCTAAAACCCCAAACTTCTGAATTCAGGAACATGTGACTAAGGATTTCTGACAAAGCATTGTGGGCCTATATTTCCTTAATCTTCCTCATGATCCCCATCAGCAGTCAGCTCTGAATCTGCCCACTTGTGGGAACCAGCATATGGAATGCTTCCAAATCCTCCAACTCCACCCACAAGACTTCAAAACTTAATCTTTGACCCATCTGCAGCACGTATAACCCTTTATTGGATTTACAATAAACCTCTAAGCAGATGAATTAAAAATTGTTTTGCCCTGGCCGGATAACTCGGTTGGTTAAAGCATCGCCCCAAAGGACAGAGGTTGCTGGTTTGATCCCCAGTCAGGGCACATACAGGAATGGATCGATGTTCCTGTCTCTCCCTCCCTCTTTCCCTCTTCCTCTCACTAAAATCAATAAATAAAAAATTTTTAATTAAAAAAAAAGCGTAAGATGGAGTGCCGCTCCTGAGTTCCAGCCTCTCACTCCTACCTACATCCTGTTTCCACATGGGCCTGTGTTTCCACTGGGCCCACAACAAGGGCGAAGAAATAGGCTAGCTAGTGCAATACTGAGTTGGGCAGTTGATAACCAAACATTTAAGAAGATATAAAAAAGACCAAGATGTTTTGTAATCCAAAGCAATAAAATACACACATAGAGAGAAAGGGGCAAAAAGGGGGAACAATAACTACATTTGGGCCATTATACAAAAATATATTAATTCTACAATTATCAAGATATACTCCCTATTCACCCCTGTTGTCTTACAACATACAGTTTCTTCCTACACTAGGCAAATAAAATACAAAGAAAGGAGAGAAGCCCAAGTAAGTGGCAATACAACAGGGTGACATTGATCATGGAAAGGCACCA
Source organism: Saccopteryx leptura (assembly GCF_036850995.1). NCBI lineage: Eukaryota > Metazoa > Chordata > Mammalia > Chiroptera > Emballonuridae > Saccopteryx > Saccopteryx leptura. The sequence continues at coordinate 305,195,516 of NC_089504.1, read as the reverse complement.
GTCGCCTTTAGCTAAAGCACTGCTGGAAATTATTACAGTGGCATGTCCTAAAAAATTAGCCCTTGTAAGGAAACACCATGCTGTGGGCCTATACAAGCAGAATCATTTCCTCAAACCAGTGATGTCCACTATTGTCAAATATGTCAACCAGGCTCTGATAACTGCTGTCGTTTGGGGGAAAAAATTGTTTTTTAAGGATATTCCAGGATGGACACTGAAGTTTTTGGATTATCTGACTCCATTTTCCCTCCAAGACTGTGGTTAGAGAAACCATGTGTATCCAGAGATGCATTCTCCCAGAACCATCCCTTGATACCCAATGCCAATTCCTTGGAACATCCTGTGAGCCTGGAACAGAAACAATGGATTATGGAAATTGCCCTGTTAGAACAAGTGTTAGTGATCTACATGAGTGAAAAGCAGAAGCAAAAAATTATGTCAAGTCCATGATTCCTGTATGAGACAAGGACAGGAACTGCCATAGGCAAGCCTGCATTGAACAGAGTCCTTTCCATTGCCACATGTGCTATTTATATCCAAAGCTTAGCATACAGGGCTTTTGACAATTCATTTCACGATAGGGCACATCAGCATATCTGTAATTTTCAAAGGAAGAGATGTCTGTCACGTTGAAGAACTCGGCCAATCTGGAAAACTGCCCTGCAAATCATGTTTTCCCTTCCTTTCTATATAAAAACTCCGATTCTGCCACACAAGCTACACCCTACACATACACAGACAATCAAGACACCTTATGTGTACCTAATGCAAAGTCATTCAAAAGAAGTGTTTATTCAATTACTCCAACCTAAGTTTTTTAAAAGTTACTTTAATACCAAAGAAAATATAGAACAAAATGTGCTATCAAAGTACAGGGCACTCTGTCTCCAAATTACATGGACTGTCTACAGTCAATCATTACTCCTAGCCCAGGGTGAGTTAGTCAGTTGCCAGGACCGAAAATTAGCAGCTTTTGTTAACCATTTCTCCAACTGACTGACCATAGGCTCTCAAAGTGGCCAGTCGTTGCAATAGGCTGAGGGTGAAGAGACACCAGACATCAGTGAAGCCACATAAGCCAGGGTATAAGTAGGCGTTGTTTTACTACCAAAGCCAGGCATCAGCTGTCTATCCCAAAACACTATCATACTCAAAGGATGAATGTTCACACGCTGAAAGAAACAATATGAAAAGGGCAGCCACAGAAAGCGATTGGAAACATTTCTCAACAAAACAAGGCACAGAAAATTGGGAAGGACAGTCTTTCACTCCACCAGCAAGACGTCTGTGTCTCCATTCTTACCTTCCATCTCTCATGCCCTCCTCTGATCAGTCTGTGACATTACAAACAGATTTCTCATTTAAGCATTCATTAGGCCCTGCTATTCACTCCCACCTCAAATCAGAATCCCTAGAGTATGAGGCACAACAACCTTTTATTATGGAAATGAGTAAAACCACAGAGCTAAGGCTCAAAAGCTAGTTTAGCAGACAAGAAAGAGCTGACTAGGCTCCATCAAGATGGCGACAGAATAGGCGGAGGCTCCAACTCCCACTTCCCAGAACCTAGGTGGATTATAACTTAATTCTGAGAACATTCACCTTGAACGACTGATTTTGGACTAAACTAAGAGAATTCTATAGCTGAGGACCACCAAAGAAGCCACACTGAGACTGGCAGGAAAGGCAGAGATGCGGAAAGGGCTGCCCCACTCCCGGGAGCAAGCAGCCCGGGGGGGGGGGGGGGCCTCTCGCAACGGGGAGGGTTGCCCAGCGAGTTGTGGGTCCTTAGCCCCAAAACCGGAATCCCATCTTAGAGCCGTGGAGCCTGGAAGGGGCTTACGGACTATATTTGGCTGAGAAAAGAGCCTAGATACTGTTTGAGAGGAGGCAGAACTCTCAGACCCAGGCTCTGTATTAAAGGGACTGCAGAGAGCCTTGTTCACAGTCACTTTTCTGGAGCTACATGAGCAGGGAGCTCTGGGAGGACTGGAGTTACCAGGAGAGAGAGTGGTCTCAGAGGTACAGGGGGAGACACTTTGAGGGATGGACACCCTAAGCCCTGGCTGAGTCACTCCCCAAATCTAAAGTGAACATTTATCCTGGGAACAGCATTACCAACAAAAGGAGGAAATTACCCCGTCCACTGAAGGCTCTCCTGCCCCAGTTAGAACAAAGAGGCGCTTAGAGGCAGGCAGCACGTTAGGGACATAGGTAGTGAGTGCAGAGGTCTAAGCTACACCCCCCACCCACCCACACCATCCACACCCCCAACACCCACACCACCCACACACACCACTCCCATCCCACCCCCGCGCTGCAGAGTGCTCTTGTGCACGGCAAGCCAGAGAAAGCAGGGCACAGCTGGGGAAACTAAGGTGGTCTGAGCAAGCACACGCAGGCCAGCCGGTGAAGGCGAAACCAGGGCGGCAGCTGCAGAGGTCCGGGCTGGCACACAGTCCTGCCTGCAGTGTGGGCCCACCCCTGGCGGCTGCGGAGGCCCAAGCAACAGTGGAGGGAGTCCAAACAGGCATGTGCAGAAGCTAAGACAGCCACTGTAGAAGTCCCTGCCGGCGCAAACCCGCATGGCATGGGCACGCACTCAGCGGCAGCAAAAGCTAGGCGACCTCGAGGGTGGTCCTATTGGGCTCGTGGTCTGGCTGCAGAAGGGGGAGCAGCGGCGGCTGCTGAGGAGGTCTGAGCCTATGCGCAAACACCGCTCCCCCGGCAGCCCAGGAAGCAGTCCAAGCGGGCACATGAGGAGCAGCACAGGCCACGGCGTGGGCTGGCGCCAGCAGCACCTGAACCCAAACGCCACAGGCAGCAACAGCGGGGGCAGCCTGGTTGGTGCACAGACCACAAAAGGGGAGCACAGGGGCCACACCCACTGGACTCCTGTGACTACAGCCTACTGAGTGCTGAAAAAGAAACAAAACAAAATAAAATAAATAAATAAAAAGTCTGGATAGAATGACACCTGAGGTTAAGAGGCAGGCCACATCCAATACTGTACCCAATCACTGAACTACAGTACTGAGCCCAACAAGGAGCCAGCAATAAGAGCCAACAGAAAGCGGATCTCAGGGAAAATTGAACTTATAAAGAAACTTTCCCCAGGCCAAGAGTAGATAAAAACAAGCCTAGGAGTGCAGCTGATTATTTACAATGGCACCTGGGCCCAGCAGAGGCAGCCACAAGATCTGGATCGTCTAAAACTCCAAAAAAGTTGATAAGAATCAGTCATAGGCAGTGACCCCCACTGATCTGCACCAGTCCCCAGACAGGGAGGTCCAGGGCAGACACATTCAGTGGCCAGATATGGAAAGCACCAGTTCAGTATCTAACAACCCTTGTTAGAGTGGAAACTTATGGAAGGGCTCCTCACACCTGACCCAGTTAAGACATAGAAAACGCTGACACAAACAGCAAAAAGAACAGTGATAGCAGATAAGTAGCACACAGCGGATTATATACAACAGCTGATGCCAACCCAAGAAGACCTAGAAATAACACAACTGAAAATTGGAGGCAGACAATACCAACCTTAGATGTAGCTAGCTTCACAAACAACATACCCAAACGAGGACTGTGTACATAGACAAAATGGGAAGATGGAGAAATGAAATTCAAATGAATCAACAAGGGAAATCCCCAGAAAAAGAACTGAGATGGAAATAAACAAACTACCAGATGCAGAGTTTAAAATAATAATTATTAGAATGCTCAAAGATCTTAGAGCAACTATGGATGGACACAATGAGCACCTAAATAGATAACAAGCATCAAAAAGGACACTGAAATAATAAAGAAGAACCAGTGAGAAATGAAAAATACATGATCAGAAATGAAGACTACACTAGAAGGAATTAAAAGCAGGCTGGATGAAGAAGAGGATCGAATCAGCAATTTAGAAGACAAGATAAACAAAAGCACGAAAGCGGAGGAACAGACATAAAAGAGGCTCAAAAAGTCTAAGGAAACTCTGAGAGCTCTGTGACAACATGAAAAGAAACAACATACGCACCATAGGGGTTCCTGAAGAAAAAGAGAAAGAACAAGACATAGAGAGCTGTTTGAAGAAATCATAACTGAAAGCTTTCCCAAAATGACGCAGGAAAAAGTCACACAAGTTCAAGAAGCACAGAGAATTCCATTAGAGTGGAACCTAAACAGATCTACACCAAGACACATCTTAATTAAAATACCAAAGCTAAGAGATAAAGAAAAAATACTAAAAGCTGCAAGAGAAAAACAAGTCAATCACCTACAAAGGAGCCCCCATAACGATGACATTCAACTTCTCAACAGAAACAACTGAGGCCAGAAGGGAATGTCAAGAAGTATTCAAAGTAATGCAGAACAAGAGCCTAAAATCAAGACTTCTCTATCCAGCAAGGCTTTCACTTAAAATTAAAGAAGAGCCTGAGCAGGCGGTGGTGCTTGGATAGAGAATCAGACTGGAATGCCAAGAACCCAGGTTCAAGACCCTGAGGTCGCCAGCTTGAGCACGGGCTCATCGGGTTTGAGCAAAAGCTCACCAGCTTGGACCCAAGGTCGCTGGCTCAAGCAAGGGGTTACTCGGTCTGCTGAAGGCCCGCAGTCAAGGCACATATGAGAAAGCAATCAATGAACAACTAGGGTGTCACAATGCGAAACAAAAAACTAATGATTGATGCTTCTCGTCTCTCCATTCCTGTCTGTCCCTGTCTATCTCTCTCTCTCTAACTCTCTCTCTGTCTCTGCAAATAAATAAATAAATAAAGAAAATTAAAGAAAAAATAAAAAGCTTCCCAGACCAAAAAAAAAAAACCACTAAAAACTCAAAGAATTCATTACAACCAAACCAATGCTGCAAGAAATGTTAAGGGGCCTGTTGAAAACAGAACAAAGGAAGAAAAAAATGTAGTAAAACAGAAATGTAAATTTAAAGAATAAAATGGCAATAAAAACTACATATCAATAATAACCTTAAACGTAAATGGATTAAATTATCCAATCAAAAGACATATGGTAGCTGTGTGGATAAGAAAATAGGGCCTATACATATGCTGTCTACAAGAGACACACCTCAAAACAAAAGATACACATAGACTGAAAGAAAAAAGTTGGAAAAAAATATTTCATGGAAATAGAAATGAAAAAAAAAAAGCTGGGGTAGCAATAATTTATCTGACAAAATAGACTTTAAAACAGAGTATCAGGCCCTGGCCGGTTGGCTCAGTGGTAAAGCGTCGGCCTGGCGAGCGGGGGACCCGGGTTCGATTCCCGGCCAGGGCACATAGGAGAAGCGCCCATTTGCTTCTCCACCCCCACCCCCTCCTTCCTCTCTGTCTCTCTCTTCCCCTCCCGCAGCCAAGGCTCCATTGGAGCAAAGATGGCCCGGGCGCTGGGGATGGCTCCTTGGCCTCTGACCCAGGCGCTAGAGTGGCTCTGGTCGCAGCAGAGCGATGCCCCAGAGGGGCAGAGCATCACCACCTGGTGGGCAGAGCGTCACCCCTGGTGGGCGTGCCGGGTGGATCCCGGTTGGGCGCATGCGGGAGTCTGTCTGACTGTCTCTCCCCATTTCCAGCTTCAGAAAAATACAAAAAAAAAACAAAAAACAGAGTATCATAGGGGTAGAGAAGGTCATTACATAATGATAAAGAGAGCAATCTAACAGGAAGTTATAATAATTATAAATATATATACACCTAATATAGGAGCACCTAAATATATAAAGCAGACTTTGATGTACATAAAGGGTGACATCAACAGCAATACTATAATACTAGGGGATTTCAACATCCCTCTAACATCACTAGATAGATCCTCAAGAAAGAAAATTAAAAAAGAAACAGCAGACTTAAAGGAGACACTAATCAACTGGATTTAATAGATATCTTCAGAACCGTCACCCTAAGATATCTTCACCATAAAGCAGCAGAATATATATTCTTTTCAAGTGTTCATGATACATTCTCTAGGATAGACCACGTTAAGACACAAAATGAGTCTCTATAAATTTAAGAAGATTGAAATCATATCAAGTATCTTCTCTGATCACAATGGCATGAAACTAGAAATCACCTACAACAGAAAACCTGAAAAATATTCAAACACTTGGAAACTAAATAGCATGTTATTAAATAATGAATGGCTTAACAATGAGATCAAAGAAGAAATAAAAAAATTTCTAGAAACAAATGAAAATGAGCATATAACAACTCAAAATTTATGCGACACAACAAAAGCAGTCCTGACAGGGAAGTTCATAGCATTACAGCAGGGATCCCCAAACTACGGCCCGTGGGCCGCATGCGGGCCTCTGAGGCCATTTATCCGGCCCTCACCACACTTCCAGAAGGGGCACCTCTTTCATTGGTGGTCAGTGAGAGGAGCAAACTGACCCATTGAAATATTGGTCAGTTTGTTGATTTAAATTTACTTGTTCTTTATTTTAAATATTGTATTTGTTCCTGTTTTGTTTTTTTACTTTAAAATAAGATATGTGCAGTGTGCATAGGGATTTGTTCATTTTTTTTTTATAGTCCGACCCTCCAAAGGTCTGAGGGACAATGAAATGGCCCCCTATGTAAAAGGTTTGGGGACCCTTGCATTACAGGCATACCTCAAGAAGCTAGAAAATAATCAAATAAATAATTTAACCCTGCATCTAAAAGAACTAGAAAAATAACAGCAAGTAAAGCCCAGAGGAAGTAGAAGGAAGGAAATAAAAAATATCAGAGCGGAAATAAATGACATAGAGGCTAAAAAAACCAATACAGAGGATCAATGAAACCAAGAGCTGGTTCTTTGAAAAGGTAAACAAGATCTATGAACCTTTAACCAGACTCACCAAGAAATAAAAGAGAGACGATTCAAATAAATAAAATTAGAAATGAGAGTGGAGAAATAACTGACATAACAGAAATATAAAGGATTGTAAGAAAATACTATGAAGAACCATATGTCAAAAAATTAGACAACCAAGGTGAAATGGGCAAATTCCTTGAAACATATAACCTTTCAAAAAATCAATCTGGAAGAATAGAAAACCTAAACACTGATTACAACAAATGAGATCAAAACAGTTATCAAAAAGCTACCAACAAACAAAAGCCCTGGGCCAGATGGCTTCACAGGCGAATTCTACCAAATATTCAAAGAAGAACTAACTTCTATCCTTCTCAAGCTATTTCAAAAAATTCAAGAGAAGGGAAGACTTTCAAGCTCCTTTTATGAGGCGAGCATAATTCTGATTCCAAAACCAGGCAAAGATAACACAAAGAAAGAAAATTATAGACCAATATCCTTGATGAATTTAGATGGTAAAATTCTCAACAAAATATTAGAAAACCAGATGCAGCAATACATGAAAAAAATCATACATCATGGTCAAGTAGGGTTTATTCTGGGGAGGCAAGGCTGGTACAACATTCACAAATGAATCAATGTAATTCATCATATAAACAAAAGGAAGGAGAAAAACCACATGATATCAATAGATGCAGAAAAAGCATTTGATAAAATCCAGCATCCATTTATGATCAAAACTCTCAGCAAAGTGGGAATACCAGGGAACATACCTCAACATGATAAATACCATCTATGACAAACCCACAGCCAACATCATACTCAATGGACAAAATTAAAAGCAATCCCTGACATAGTCTTGGAGTGACGTCAGAGAAATGGTGCTGTGAGGAGTACTCCCGATATCTCTCCCTGAAACTTCAACAAATTCAACAACTAGAGACAGAAAAACAATCTCAGGAGCATCTGAAATAGGCATACATCAAAAAAAGGTATGATTGGGCGAAAAGGTGGCTGAATATATAATCCACTCTGAAGGAAATAAGATGGAAAACGGAGTATTCTGCTTTCCTCACTGACCTGAGCAAGGGCTGCTTTCACTTAGAACTGACAGAGTGTGAGGGCTGAGGGCGTGGGAAAAGCTGGGCTAGGGCAGAGACGTTCAAGACGAGGACAGAGTGTGCCCGCAGCTCAGCCTACATGGAGCTAATGCCAGAGGCAGACACTGGCAGACGTAGGCGAGCAGTTGCCTTGTTTTCTCCCAGTATCCCAAGCAGCAAGCGCGGGCAGTGTGTGAGTGGATCCACCTAGCGCTTCAGGCATGGGTGCCCGCATTCCAGGATGGAAGGGCTGGGTAGGAGACTGTTAGTAGGGACCCTCTGTGTGGGCTGTGACCAGAGTTTCGAATAATCCCAGCTTCCCAAACAACAGTGTATGAGAAGTGCACGAAAGCCGGCTTCCCTACACCCGGACCTGTCTGGCGTGGCACCTCTGCCAGCCATACAGGCTAACAAAGCACACTCCTGGAGAAGAGAACTGCGGAGGTGGTGGGGGGAAGGGCATACAGGCAGCTTGCAGACAGCCTCTGGAGAGCAGACCTGCGGAGTGATGATGCAAAATAGACATGCCCGGAAGCTCACAGAAAGACACCTGAAAGGCAATCGGTTCCCAGCACTGCCTGAAAATGCTGGCGGCTCAGGCTGGCAAAGCCTTACCCAGAACCCTGTGCTAAGTGGGGAAAGAGAGGGCATTTGGCAGCTCTTAGAGCTCTTGCTCTCCAGGCAGTGCCTGGGGCAACTTCACAGCTGGGTCCACAGGCTGCTGGTTCAGGAAGGAGAGATTTGGAGAGAGGCTCCAGGAAAATGGACTCTCCCATTGTCAGAGCCTGCAAATGCTAACAAGCCCCACCTACCAATGGGACTGAGGCCTAGTTTATATCATCACCATCGTGACACAAAAGCAAATCTCTGCCTAAGAGTGCCACATGGGCAGAACCTGGGGTACAGTGCCACTAGCCAAAAAGAAAGAGAAGAAAGTAAAAGGAAGAAGGTACCTTCTCAAAACCAGAAAAAATCTATAGTCTTTATAACTTTTTCCATTTTTTTCTTATATTTTTTATCTTTTTTTTTTTTTTTGCCTTCCACCTAGTCATTTTATCCTCTTTCCATTTTATTCTTTTCTTTTCATTTTGAACGTTATTACCCATAGGTGTTACATTTTCCATTCTTTTTTTTCTATGGGTGTTACATTCCAAAAACCTTAATGCATTTTTTTCTCTTTTTTTTCTTCTTTTCTCTTTCACTTTTTCTCTCATTCAAATCTCACCCACAAACAAATTATTTTATTCTAGATTCAAACTTTTTCGTTGAGGCATCTTGTGTGCTTTTTGCTTCACTCTTTCTCCCTTTAGCCTTTCCCCCAACTCCAACTTTCCAGTCTATAGTTTTTGTGCCAATTAATACAATAGAATTTTCAATTTTTCACTATATTTTTTTCTTTTTTTCTTTTCTCTTATACTATTTCTCTCATTTGACCATCATTAACAAACAAATTATTTTATTATTGATCCAAATTTTTTCCTTGCGGCATTTTGTGGGTTCTTGCCTCATTTCTTACCTCTTTGTCACTCTTCCCCAACCCAGCCCCTCCATTCTATGTATTATTGTTCCACTTAGCACAATAAAATTTTCAGTTTTTCACTGCATTTTCTTAAAAATTTTTTATCAATTCTTAGTAGTGTTATTAACAATACCACTCTAAAATGCCATTTAAAAAATGAAATCAAATATCATGGATACAAAAGACAGTCATGTAGCTCAGATAGATGAGTAAAAATTTATAGAAAAAAATTTCAATAGCTTAGAAACTTTTAAGTTAACTGACAGAATTTAAAGTTGAAGTCCTAAAAATACTCAGGAGTATACAAGAAAGCACAGAAGGCAATTTAGGGAGAGCAAAAAACAATTCAATGAACAAAAAGAATACTTCACCAAGGAAATTGAAATTATAAAAACAAATCAAACAAAGACGAAAAACTCAATTCATGAACTGAAAAATGAGGTAACAAAATTAGCCAATAGAAAAGGCCAGATAGAGGAGAGAATTAGTGACACATAAGACAGGCAACTAGAGGTACTACAGAGAGAAGAGTAGAGAGACTCAAGAATTTAAAAAAAATGAGATAGCCCTACAGGAACTGTCTGACTCCATCAGAAAGAGCAACATAATAATGGGTATATCAGAAGGAGAAGAGAGAGAAAATGGAATGGAGAACATGTTTAAACAAATAATAGACGAGAACTTCCCAAGCCTGTGGAAAGAACTAAAAGCCTCAAATTCAAGAAGCAAACAGAATACCGAGTTATCTTAACCCTAACAAACCTACTCTGAGGCACATAATAAAATTGGCACAAACCAATGACAAAGAAAAAATTCTCAAGGCAGCCAGGGAAAAGAATAATACAACATATAAAGGAAGGCCCATTAGATTATCAACAGATTGATTTCTCAGCAGAAACTCTAGAAGCTAGAAGAGAGTGGACCCCAATATTTAAAGTTCTGAAAGAGAGGAACTTTCAGCTAAGAATACTATACTCATCAAAGCTATCCTTCAAATACAAAAGAGAAATAAAAACATTGACAAATACAGAAAAGATGAGGGAATTTATGACCAGAAAACCCACATCAGGAAATACTAAAGGGGGTTTTCCGACCAGACACAAAGAACAAAACAAAACAAAACTACAAGTAAAAGCTCCATCAAGATCGCAATAAAAACAAGATTAATCTGTGACAATGAAACAAAAAACGGGAGAGGACAAAGATTAACAGTAGCACAGGAGGATGGAATGCAGAAGCACTCATGAGGTAATATACTACAATGAACATGATATGTATGCTTTCCATCACTTAATGGTAACCACCCCTGAAAAAACCAACCCAGAAGCACATGGCTTGAAAAATGAAGTAACAGAGAAAAGAAGTATGGATTACAACCAAACAAAAACAAATGCTAGAAAAATGAAAAAGAAGAACCAAACAAGATACAAAACTATCAGAAAGCAATATATAAAATGGCAATAGGAAACCCTCAAATGTCAGTAATTACACTAAATGTAAATGGACTGAACTCACCAATAAAAAGACACAGAGTAGCAGAATGGATTAAAAAAGAAAACCCAACTGTATGCTGCCTACAAGAAACACATCTAAGCTACAAGGATAAAAAAAAAATTCAAAGTGAAAAGTTGGAAAACAATACTCCAAGCAAGTAAAATCCAAAAAAAGCAGGTGTAGCAATACTCATATCTAATAATGCTGACTACAAAACAGCAAAGGTAATCAGAGACAAAAATGGTCATTTCATAATGATAAAAGGAACACTGAATCAAGAAGACATAACACTTCTTAATCTATATGCACCAAACCAAGGAGCACCAAAATATATAAGACAGCTACTTACTAACCTAAAACCAAAAACCGACAAAAATACAATCATACTTAGAGACCTCAATACACCGCTGACGGCTCTACATCATTCATCCAAACAGAAAATCAATAAAGAAATATTGGCCTTAAATGAAACACTAGAACAATTGGATATGATAGTCATCTACAGGACATTTCAACCCAAAGTGCCAGAGTATACATTTTTCTCTAATGTACATGGAACATTCTCAAGAATTGACCATATGGCCTGACCTGGCAGTGGCGCAGTGGATAGAGCGATGGATTGGGATGCCGAGGACCCAGGTTCGAGACCCGGAGGTCGCCAGCTTGAGCGCGGGCTCATATGGTTTGAGCAAAAGCTCACCAGCTTGGACCCAAGGTTGCTGGCTTGAGCAAGGGGTTACTCGGTCTGCTGAAGACCCGCAGTCAAGGCACATATGAGAAAGCAATCAATAAACAAATAAGGTGTCACAATGTGCATCAAAAAAGTAATGATTGATGCTTCTCATCTCTCCGTTCCTTTCTGTCTATCCCTGTCTATCCCTCTCTCTGACTCAAACTTTGTTAAAAAAAAAAAAAGAATTGACCATATGTTGGGCCACAAAAATAACATCAACAAATTCAGAAAGACTGAAATTATACCAAGCATATTTTCTGATCATAAAGCCTTGAAACTAGAATTCAGCTGCAATAAAGAGGTAAACAAACTCACAAAACTGTGTAAACTAAACAACATACTTTTAAAAAATGAGTGGGTCAAAAAAGCTTCGGTACATATATACTATGGAATACTACTCAGCCATAAGAAATGATGACATCGGATCATTTACAACAACATGGATGGATCTTGATAACATTATACTGAGCGAAATAAGTAAATCAGAAAAATCTAAGAACAATATGATTCCATACATAGATGGGACATAAAAATGAGACTCAGAGACATGGACAAGAGTGTGGAGGTTATGGAGTGGGGGGAGGAGAATGAGGAGGTTGGGGGAGGGAAGGGGAACAAAGAAAACCAGTTAGAAGATGACGGAAGACAGTTGACTTTGGGTGATGGGAATACAACATAATCAAATGTCAAAATAACCTAGAAATGTTTTCTCTGAACATATGTACCCTGATTTATCAATGTCACCCCATTAAAATAAATTTTAAAAAAATGAGTGGGTCAAAGAAGAAATAAGCGCAGAGATCAACACATTTATACATGGCAAACAAAAATAACAATACAACATATCAAAATATCTGGGATACAACAAAAGCAGTAATAAGAGGGAAGTTCATATCACTCCAGGCCTATGTGAACAAACAAGAGACAGCCCAAGTAAACCACTTAACTTCGCATCTTAAGGAACTAGAAAAAGAAGAACAAAGACAACCCAAAACCAGCACAAGAAAGGAAATAATAAAAATCAGAGCAGAAATAAATGAAATAGAGAACAGAAAACCTATCAAAAAACTAATAAAACAAGGAGCTGGTTCTTTGAAAAGATCAACAAAATTGACAAACCCTTGGCAAGACTCACCAAGGAAAAAAAGAAAGGACTCATATAAACAAAATCCAAAATGAAACAGGAGAAATCACCACAGATATCACAGATATACAAGAATTATTATAGAATACTATGAAAAACTATATGCCACAAAATTTAACAATATAAAAGAAATGGATAAATTCCTAGAACAATATAATCTTCCTAGACTGAGTCATGAAGAAGCAGAAAGCCTAAACAGACACATAAGCAGGGAGGAAACAGAAACATCTATTAAAAACCTCCCGAAAAATAGAAGTCCAGAGCCAAATGGCTATACTAGTGAATTCTATCAAACATTTAAAGAAGACTTGGTTCCTATCCTACTCGAAGTCTTCCAAAAAACTGAAGAAGCAATACTGCCAAACACATTTTATGAGGCCAACATAACCCTCATACTGAAACCTGGCAAGAACAACACAAGAAAAGAAAACTACAGACCAATATCTCTAATGAATACAGATGCTAAAATACTAAACCAAATAATAGCAAATCAAATACAACAACACATCAAAAAAATAATTCATAATGATCAAGTAGGATTCATCCCAGAATCACAAGGATGGTTCAACATACATAAAATGGTTAATGTAATACACCATATCAACAAAACAAAGAACAAAAACCATATGATCTTATCAATAGATGCAGAAAAGGCATTCGATAAAATACAACATCATTTTATGTTTAAAACACTTAACAAAATGGGTATAGAAGGAAAATATCTCAACATAATAAAGGCCATCTATGATAAACCATCAGCTAACATCATATTAAATGGCATAAAACTAAGGACTTTTCCCCTAAAATCAGGAACAAAACAAGGTTGTCCACTCTCTCCACTCTTATTCAATGTAGTGCTGGAAGTTCTAGCTAGAGCAATAAGACAAGAGAAAGAAATAAAAGGAATTAATATTGGCAGAGAAGAAGTAAAGGTTTCACTTTTTGCAGATGATATGATCCTGTACATCGAAAACCCCAAAGACTCCACAAAAGGACTACCAGAAACAATAAACCAAAACAGTAAGGTCGCAGAATACAAAATGAATATACAAAAGCCCATTGCCTTCCTATATGCCAACAATGAAACATCAGAAAACGAGCTCAAAAAAACAATCCCCTTCATGGTTGCAACAAAAAGAATAAAATACCTAGGAATAAACATAACAAAGATTGTAAAGGACCTATAATGAAAACTACAAAGCACTGTTAAGGGAAGTTGAAAAAGATATAATGAAATGGAAAAATATTCCTTTTCCTTGGATAGGAAGAATAAATATAGTCAAAATGACTATATTACCCAAAGCGATATACAAATTTAATGTAATTCCCATCAAAATTCCAATTTCATTTTTTACAGAAATGGAACAAAAAATCATCAGGTTTATATGGAACTATAAAAAAACCCGAATAGCCAGAGCAATCCTAAAGAAAAAGAACAAATCTGGGGGCATTACAATTCCTGACTTTAAATTATATATATTATAAAGCCACGATAATCAAAACAGCATGGTATTGGCAGAAAAGTAGACACTCAGACCAATGGAACAGAATAGAAAGCCCAGAAATAAAACCACATGTATTCAAATATAATAATTTTTAATAAAGGGGCCAACAACACACAATGGAGAAAAAAAAGCCTCTTAAACAATTGGTGCTGGGAAAACTGGAAAGCTACATGCAAAAGAATGAAACTCAACTACAGTTTGTCCCCTTGTACTAAAATTAATTCAAAATGAAACAAAGACCTAAGTATAAGACCTGAAACAATAAATTACAATACATAGAAGAAAACATAGGTACGAAACTCATGGACCTTGGTTACAAAGAGCACTTTATGAATTTGATTCCAAAGGCAAGGGAAGTGAAGGCAAAGATAAATGAATGGGACTACATCAGACTAAGAAGCTTTTGCAGAGCAAAAGAAACTGACAACAAAGCAGACAGCCAACTAAATAGAAGATGATATTTTTAAACAACAGCATAAATAAGGGCTTAATATCCAAAATAGAAAAGAATTCATAAAACTCAACAACAACCAATCCAATAAAAAAATGGGAAGAGGACTTGAACAGACACTTCTCCCAGGAAGAAATACAAATGGCCAACAGATATATGAAAAGATGCTCATCTTCATTAGCTATTAGAGAAATGCAAATCAAAACTACAATGAGATACCACCTCACTCCTGTTAGATTAGCTATTATCAACAAGACAGGTAATAAATGTTGGAGAGGCTGTGGAGAAAAAGGAACCCTCATCCACTATTGGTGAGAATGTAAAGTAGTAAACCACTATTGAAGAAAGTATGGTGGTTCCTCAAAAAATTAAAAATACAACTACCATAAGACCCAGCAATCCCTCTACTGGGTATATACCCCCATAACTCAAAAACAGTGGTACGTAAAGACACATGCAGCCCCATGTTCATTGCAGCATTGCTCACAGTGGCCAAGACATGGAAACAACCAAAAACCCCTAAAATAGATGACTGGATAAAGAAGATGTGGTACATATATACTATAAAATACTACTCAGCCATAAGAAATGATAACATCGGATCTTTTACAACAACATGGTTGGACCTTGATAACATTATACTGAGTGAAATAAGTAAATCAGAAAAAACTAAGAATTATATGATTCTATTCAACATAGTTCTGGAAGTCCTAGCCACAGCAATCAGACAAGGAGAAATAAAAGGCATCCAAAATGGAAAAGAAGAAATAAAACTATCATTATTTACAGATAATATAATACTGTATATAGAAAACCCTAAAGTTTCAGTCAAAAAACTACTAGACCTGATAAATGAATTCAGCAAGGTGGCAGGATATAAAATTAATACTCAGAAATCAGAGGCATCTTTATACACCAACAATGAACTGTCTGAAAGAGAAATTAAGGAAACAATCCCCTTCACTAATGCAACAAAAAAAATAAAGTACCTAGGAGTAAATTTAATCAAGAATATTAAAGACTTGTACTTGGAAAATTATAAAACATTGATAAAAAAAAATCAAAGAAGATACAAACAAGTGGTAGCATCTACTGTGTTCATGGATAGGAAGAATAAACATCATTAAAATGCCTATATTACCCAAAGCAATTTATAAATTCAATGCAATACCAATTAAAATACCAATGACATGCTTCAAAGAAATAGAACAAATATTCCAAAAATTTATATGGAACCAAAAAAGAACACGAACAGCCTCAGCAATTGTGAAAAAGAAGAATAAAGTGGGTGGTATCGCACTTCCTGATATCAAGTTATACTACAAGGCCATTGTTCTCAAAACAGCCTGGTACTGGCATAAGAACAGGCATATAGATCAATGGAACAGAACAGAGAACCCGAAAATAAACCCACACCTTTATGGACGATTGATATTTGACAAAGGAGGTAAGAGCATACAATGGAGTAAAGACAGTCTTTTTATTTATTTTATTTTATTTTATTTTTTTTATTTATTTATTTTTTTTCTGAAGCTGGAAACGGGGAGAGACAGTCAGACTCCCGCATGCGCCCGACCGGGATCCACCCGGCACGCCCACCAAGGGGTGACACTCCGCCCACCAGGGGGCAACGCTCTGCCCCTCCGGGGCGTTGCTCTTTCGCGACCAGAGCCACTCTAGCACCTGGGGCAGTGGCCAAGGAGCCATCCCCAGCGCCCGGGCCATTTTTGCTCCAATGGAGCCTCGGCTGCGGGAGGGGAAGAGAGAGACAGAGAGGAAGGAGAGGGGGAGGGGTGGAGAAGCAGATGGGCGCTTCTCCTGTGTGCCCTGACCGGGAATCGAACCTGGGACCTCTGCACGCCAGGCCGACGCTCTACCACTGAGCCAACCGGCCAGGGCCAAGACAGTCTTTTTAACAAATGGTTTTGGGAAAATTGGACAGCTACCTGCAAAAAAATGAAACTAGACCACCAACTTAAACCATTCACAAAAATAAACTCAAAATGAATAAAAGACTTAAATGTAAGTCATGAAACCATAAGCATCTTAGAAGAAAACATAGGCAGTAAGCTCTCCGACATCTCCTGCAGCAATATATTTGCTGATATATCCCCTCGGGCAAGTGAAATAAAGGACAGGATAAACAAATGGGACTATATCAAACTAAAAAGCTTTTGCACAGCTAAAGACAATATGAACAGAATAAAACGACAACACAATGGGAGAACATATTCGACAATATGTCTGATAAGGGGTTAATAACCAAAAATCATAAAGAACTTGTAAAACTCAACACCAGAAAGACAAACAATCCAATCAAAAAATGGGCAAAAGAAATGAATCGACACTTTTCCAAAGAAGATATACAGATGGCCAATAGGCAGATGAAAAAATGTTCAACATCACTAATCATTAGAGAAATGCAAATTAAAACCACAATGAGACCTGTGGTGGCGCAGTGGATAAAGCGTCGACCTGGAAATGCTGAGGTCGCCGGTTTGAAGTCCTGGGCTTGCCTGGTCAAGGCACATATGGGAGTTGATGCTTCCAGCTCCTCCCCCCTTCTCTCTCTCTGTCTCTCCCTCTCCTCTCTAAAATGAATAAAAAATAAATAAAATAAAATAAAAATAAAACCACAATGAGATATCACCTCACACCAGTCAGAATGGTGCTCATTAACAAAACAACACAGAATAAGTGATGGCCAGGAAGTGGAGAAAAGGGAACCCTCCTGCACTGCTGGTGGGAATGCAGACTGGTGCAGCCACTGTGGAAAACAGTATGGAGATTCCTCAAAAAATTAAAAATGGAACTGCCTTTTGCTACAGCTATCCCACTTTTAGGAATCTATCCCAAGAACACCATATCACTGATTCAAAAGAAGAAGTGCACTCCCATGTTTATGGCAGCATTGTTCACAATAGTGAAGATCTGGAAACAGCCCAAGTGTCCGTCAGTGGACAAGTGGTTTAAAATCTATGGTACATATACACAATGGAATACTATGGGCCATGAAAAAGAAAGAAATCTTACCTTTTGCAACAACATGGATGGACCTGGAAACTATTATGTTAAGTGAAATAAGCCAGGCAGAGAAAGAAAAATATCATATGACCTCACTCATTTGAGGAATCCAATGAACAATGTGAACTGAGGAACGGAATTGTGACAGAGGAGGGATCAAAGGGACCAGAGGAAAAGAGGACAGAGGGAAAGGGGATGAGAGGATGGGATAAACCTGAAGGGAAGGGGGGAGGGCAGTGGGGGAGGGGGGAAAGGGAGATGTTGAGGGGAATACAGGGCAGGGGGGATGCATTCGGGGCAACACTAGAATCTATGTAAACAATAAATTAAAATCAATAAAAAAAAGAGCTGACTAAAATGTGTAAGGAAACTAAATTAAGACCTCTCTCTGATTTTGTAAGACAGTGATATAGCCAAAACTATTTATTTTAAAGTATTTCTAAAATTACAATACATCACAATGGCAAGGAGAGACTGTGAATGAAGCCAAGATAAAAGGTCTTTCTAAAAATGAACGATCCTCTACCATGACCATTCCCTTCAGGTCCTCCCAACTATTTCCCCACACAAAAAGGTGCACACACAATCACAGCCTCCTTGGCGGGTAGAGTGGAGCATCCAAAATGGCCTCAATGCCATCTCAGTAACTGAGTATAGAGACCAGACAGATAGGGCCTGAAGTCAGGTGCTCTGCTGGGGCTTCAGTCCTCCAGACAGACAGGGGCTGAAGTCAGGTGCTCTGCTGGGGCTTCAGTCCTCCAGACAGACAGGGGCTGAAGTCAGGTGCTCTGCTGGGGCTTCAATCCTCCAGACAGACAGGGGCTGAAGTCAGGGGCTCTGCTGGGGCTTCAGTCCTCCAGACAGACAGGGGCTGAAGTCAGGGGCTCTGCTGGGGCTTCAATCCTCCAGACAGACAGGGGCTGAAGTCAGGGGCTCTGCTGGGGCTTCAGTCCTCCAGACAGACAGGGGCTGAAGTCAGGGGCTCTGCTGGGGCTTCAGTCCTCCAGACAGACAGGGGCTGAAGTCAGGGGCTCTGCTGGGGCTTCAGTCCTCCAGACAGACAGGGGCTGAAGTCAGGGGCTCTGCTAGGGGCCCTTGGGCCTGACACAGCCCTCCAACATTCAGATCCTTATATGGTTTGGGCCACCCAGGCCTATCATTGATTGAATTCTATCAGACTATTATAAGGTTTTGAGTTGGAGGGGTTCTCACAAACTTAGCTATGTCTATGATTAAGCCATTCTACGATCAATTTTATTTTTTTTTAATTTTATTTATTCATTTTTAGAGAGGAGAGAGAGAGGGAGAGAGAGAGAAACAGAGAGAGAGAGAAGGGGGGAGGAGCTGGAAGCATCAACTCCCATATGTGCCTTGACCAGGCAAGCCCAGGGTTTCGAACCGACAACCTCAGCATTTCCAGGTCAACGCTTTATCCACTGCGCCACCACAGGTCAGGCCCCACGATCAATTTTAGGTAAATGTGTCATAGGCCTTGAAAGGACAGAAGGAAATTGCAGCAAACATAAGCTTACAGATAAGGCAAAGTTACCTAATCAGAACTCACTCTGTGCTAAGGTTTCTGCAGACGTCTCCCTGCATCACTATGAGTCACTGGTAGCAATAGGTATTCTACTCAGAGAAAATTCTGGTAACCAAGGTAGCAGAATTCTGAAAATAAGACATAGCAACATCCTTAAACTGCTATCCCCCTCCCTCAAATAAGAACCCTGAATCTCCATAAGACATATTAAGTTCCATATTCTATCCTTTTCCCAAATCATCACAGTTGAGTGAGGACTCTTTATGTAATAAAGTATGAGTGTCCTTCTACTTATCAAGGATGTTTAAAAAATTAACTGTACTCTTTTTAATCAGTTTAAAGTTCTTGGAACTGATCTTCCTAAATATCTTTATGAATATAATAGTTTAACAAGGGAAACGCTGCTCAGCATTACATAACTTGCAAGATACAAATGGGACAACAACACTTAGAGACAAATCAGTTGTACAGGAGGTCACCTTAAAATTTACTCCAAGTGGCCATCTTAGCATTCAGGGGAGTTCTAGGCATGCTTTTATAAAGAGGAGTCTTTACTCCTCTCCAAACTCTCTTCCCACTATTTTAATTTGCATTCTTTAAGAAATCATTTTTCTTTCAGCATCCACTTCTGAATTTATAGAAAGAAGACCAAAATGAAAAATCATCATCTGACCGAGGACTTGACCAAATACATAATCTTCTCGAACACAAGAAATGGAAGAAATGATCACAAGGGATTCCTTTGGGAGAAAACAGGAGATGGCTGAGGGGAAATAGCACCTCATCACTTACATACTCACATAGGAATCCGAATGGTCCAATTCAAAGTGTTTCTTGTGCAGGACAGGCCAAGACTCATAGAAGAGAGTGTCCTGCCAGGCAGTAACATTTATTCATGCTCCTGTGTATGCAATACCTCTAAACCTTGGTATGCACAGATGTACAAGGATAAAAACTGACTTAATTAGCAAATGAGTCTTTTATCATAGAGTACACAACTTTTTAAAAAGATCATAATTTCACCCAGGTAGAAGACAGAGTGCCACCCTAGAGTGCCAAAGTTGCCAATTAAAACCAGGGGTTGCCAGCTCAACTTCTGAGGTCGCCAGTTCAAGCCCTGGTCAGGGCACATATGAGAAGCAATCAATAGCACAACTAGATGGAACAATGAGTTGATGCCACCCCCCCACAAACACACATCATAATTTCACTACACACCAAAAAAGCAAACATAAGTAGAGAATGCTACCACAAAGAACAAAATGAACCAAAAGAACAAGAGTCTAAGTATATTTAGCACACCTTCAATATCTATTAATTATAAACACAGATCTTCCATAAATCAGTGTTAATTGCAAAGGGAATATTCATGATCGCTTTGCTAAATAAACAGATGTTTGACTAAACCTACAACTAATCACCATCATGAAAGGTATATCATAATCTACTATCATTAAAAATCACCACATACAAACTTAATTTACAAGGGGTTTTTATAGCAAGTCTTAAGTCCTTCATTAGAACTTGTATGTATGTGCAATTTACATGTCTGTTGATAAGAAACAGGTGCGAGGCCTGGGAAAAAAAATAGGAACTCAACATCAGGTAAGAATTCCACTACTAAAACCACCATAAATGCCTTGGCCAATTTCAGTAAGAAAGCTACTCAAAATTACAATATGCTCAAGCTGTGAAATAATGCAAGAATAATAAGAATACATGGTTTAAATAAAAAATACCCTCCCTTAAAAAAAATCAATACAGGTATCACTTTCTTCCAAGAGCCAGAAACCATAAGTCATGAACTTCCTCCTGAGGAATGAGACAATCATCTCAAGCTCACAGTCCACACTGGAAACTAAAGACTTCACTCAAACCATTCTCTGTAAAACATGGTTCTAATGCTTTTTACAAAGAACAGCTTCTAGAATGGACAGGTTAAAAGATGACAGCGAGGACAGAGGAGACAAGGGAAGGAAAGAGAGGGTGCTGACCTTTAAGTGTAGAGCCACCAAAAGGCCCCGGGCTGTTTTTGCTAGAAAGTAAAAACATAACCTTCCTCCCTGGCATCAGAGAAGTGAAAGTAAATGCTTGCTGACATTCAGCAAAACGACAGGGCTGCCTGGGGAGTGGCCTCCACAGAACGTCTAGGTACAAAGCAGAGCTTCTAGGGAAAGCAGCGACAGTTCTCCCAATGGAACCACAGAACTAGCGAGCAACACCTTGCAGGTTTTTGACCAACCAACAATTCGGCTATATCCCTCGTATCAAGTTCTCCACCAATCTTTCAGATCTATCTTCTTCCTTTTTCTTTTCCCCAAGAGGAAAATTAAATTTGAATGGGTATGAGGCAGGCTCCCATGACAATGGATTTGATTTAAATGAAGAAAAAAAGAAAGAGAGAGAGAGATAAATCCCTGCAGGAAGAACACAATTTGAGGATGGGGGGATGTAACACGTGTCTTCTCCAAAACCCTGCCCAGTAATACTCTGAATGGCCTGCTCTGGGTTTCTACCCTATGAGAGGCACAAGCAGGAAGACCACCAGAATCCAAGGGTGTAAAGTGCACGTCAGTGTGATTTCTCTTTCTTTTGACTCCCCACAGCACTGAGTTGTACCCGCCCACCCCCACCCCAGCATGCAGCACATGCTGCCTGTTTAACATGTGCTTGAGTGATTCCCACTACCAGACTGAATTTCTGATGGTGGGGGCTTCATCTTGCATGCCTCTGTAGCCCTCTTCATTCTCAACAGTATACACCATTCAAAGTAAGAGCTAAAGAACCCCCTGAAGAACAATATTGCTAGAAAATGACTAGACACTGAATGAAGAGATTCCTATGACCCGTGTTTTCTGGGGCACTTTCATAGGAGAAACAAATACAGGGTGCCTGCCACACTAACCCAGCCACCCCAACACCTTCTGCTCTTTTAAGTATGACAGAAATTAATGTGAATTTCTTATCACAGGTTAAAAAAAAGGGGACTGCAGGAAAAACAAAGATGAGTAGGGTTCAGTGGACCTGAAATAATAACTCTCCTAAGAAGTCCTCCAGAAGTTTCTTGCCTCTTCAAGATTATAAAATGTTGAGTTACTACCCCTAGTGACCCTCAGGGAGAATGACAGTTCCAGAAGCTCAAATCTACAGAAAATGACACTATTTTCACCCTTTGGTGACATCACAATAGAGAATGTAAAATACTCTTTAATTTGATGCAATTTAAACATCAGCCCAAGACACATCTTGGTAGTACATGTCCTCAGGTCTGATTGGCTCTGCCTTGGATCAGTACAGCTTTGATGGCCCCTTTCACACCGACCTTAACATTATAACATCTCTTTCTTCAAAGATTCTTCATGCCCAGTCCACCAAGTAGATCTCTTCATCAAAGATTAGAAAGAAAATCTCTCTGAAATCCCTGCAAAACTTATCCTCCAGGTAAAGAAAAACTAGGGAGTATATTCTTACTGCTCAGATTACCAGAAAGACAATCTCGAAACCTATCCAACCTCACAGGTATAACCTGCAAGTTGAGAACAAGACAGCAGAGCCCAGGAATTTCAAGGTATTAGAGTTAACCCTTTGAGTAGTGAGTTCTTCTCATGCTCACTGACCCCTGGGAGTGAGTTTTTTCCTTCAAAAAATGAAATTAGTTACAGTTACAGTTTTATAAACTTAAAATAATTTTTTTTCTTTTTTTTTTTTTTTTTTTTTTGTATTTTTCTGAAGCTGGAAATGGGGAGAGACAGTCAGACAGACTCCCGCATGCGCCCGACCGGGATCCACCCAGCACGCCCACCAGGGGCGATGCTCTGCCCACCAGGGGGCGATGCTCTGCCCCTCCGGGGCGTTACCCTGTTGCGACCAGAGCCATTCTAGCGCCTGGGGCAGAGGCCAAGGAGCCAACCCCAGTGCCCGGGCCATCTTTGCTCCAATGGAGCATGGGCTGTGGGAGGGGAAGAGAGAGACAGAGAGGAAGGAGAGGGGAAGGGGTGGAGAAGCAGATGGGCACTTCTCCTGTGTGCCCTGGCCGGGAATCGAACCCAGGACTTCTGCACGCCAGGCCAACACTCTACCACTGAGCCAAACAGCCAGGGCCTAAAATCATTTTGTTTGATAACCAATTTATGGAAACAAGAAGAACATATATTTGCCTTTTTTTAAAAATAGAGACAGAGAGAGTCAGAGAGAGGGATAGACGGAGACAGACAGACAGGAACGGAGAAATGAGAAGCATCAATCATTAGTTTTTCGTTGCACATTGCGACACCTTAGTTGTTCATTGATTGCTTTCTCATAAGTGCCTTGACTGCCAGCCTTCAGCAGACCAAGTAACCCCTTGCTCAAGCCATTGACCTTGGGTACAACCTGGTGAGCTTTTGCTCAAACCAGATGATCCCGCGCTCAAGCTGGTGACCTAGTGGTCTCGAACCTGGGTCCTTGGCATCCCATTCCGACACTATCCACCACGCCACTGACTGGTCAGGCACCTTTGCCTTTTATTAATGTTGCCTTACACATGTACATTCCTACTCTGGATGGTCTGGAGGCACGAGGACATACATGAAGGTTCGTACTACTCAAAGGGTTAACAATTAGGAATTACCTGACTCTAGTGACTCTGTGGGGGTTAATTATAAGACTATTAAAGAGATCTCAGTTCCCCCAAAAGAACTCTAAATAAACACAGCGCTATAATTTACTGAAAGCAAAAGTAGACAAATTCACTGTGTACCACTCTAAAGAGAGAATCTTTTATTATTATTATTATTATTATTATTATTATTGACTTTAGAGAGGCAGAGAGGAAGAGAGAGAGAGAGAAAGGGAAGGCCTGACCTGTGGTGGCGCAGTGGATAAAGCGTCGACCTGGAATACTGAGGTCGCCGGTTCAAAACCCTGGGCTTGCCTGGTCAAGGCACATATGGGAGTTGATGCTTCCTGCTCCTCCCCCTGTTCTCTCTTTATCTCTCCCTCTCTCTCTCTCTCTCTCTCCCCTCTCTCTCTAATAAAAATGAATAAATAAAATCTAAAAAAGTAAATAAATTAAAAAAAAAATTTTAGAGAAAGGGAAGCATTCGTTGGTTGTTCCAGTCAGTTGTGCATTCACTGGTTGCTTTCTGTATGGGCCCGGACCTGAGATCAAACCCACAACCTTGGTGTTTTGGGAGAACACTCTAACTAAACTAACTGGCCAGGGCCCAAGAGAACCTTTTAAAATCACCTGCAGAAGAGAATGATTCGGTCTACCTCTCAAGGGCCATAACAGACATACAGTTGATAGCAATGTTAGAAAGAGTTATGAAGAGAGACTAGGACCTGACTGGTCACCAGCCCTGGCCGGGTAGCTCCATGAATAGAGCATCATCCTGGTGTGCCAAGGTGGCAGGTTCAATACCTGGTCAGGGCACAATATGCAACCAATGAGTACTGTACACAACTAAGTGGACCAACTAAATAAAACAACAAGCTGATGCTTCTCTCTCTCCCCCCAACCTTCCCTTCTCTATGAAAAACAATTTTTTTTAATAATAAAAAAACAAGTCACCAAGTAATACCTGAACCCAGGTTTGCAATCATGTTTGAGAATTAGAACACTTACGGCACAACCATGCCTGCACTCCCCTCCCTGGGACTTAGAGTAATCATTCTGGCTGAGTTCTGGGCATTGGTTTTATTATATTTATTTTAAGTTCCATGGGTAATTTTAAGGTAATGCTCTAACATTTAACAACATTAAAAACAAAGAACAGGCAAACAAAAAATAAACAGGTAAAGGACAAAAGGAAAAAAGGCATTTCAAGGGCCATCTTGTTAAAGAGGAAGCCAAAAAATAAGATCACATTCAATATTTAAGAGGTGTGCTAATTTTTATTCCTTGAGAAAGTTAATTATGTGGAGGACAAGTCTGGGATGAAACACCCACCTAGGTATCTGTACGAGTCACAGGCGCTCCTAAGAGAGAATGAAACTTTCCCCAGAGAAGCTTCATAAACCAGGTCACATGGCGGCTTTTAAGGCAACCAGTGGTCCAAATCATAGAACAGAAAAGAAAACTCAGACACTATTACTCTTAATTATTCTCACACCAATTCAAACATGGGGTGTCCCCGTACTACCAAGCAATTCTCCAGTGCCAGCCGGTGTCCTACAATTTAAGTCAATTCTGACACTTCCTAGCTGGAGAAGGCTGAAGCTACCACAGCTCCTCCAAGACTGCCCGTCCCATCAGATGCCAATCCAAAGTCCAGACTGGCACCTGTGCTTCTGATTATATGCCTATAGATTGGAGGTGTCAACAGCTTCCTCCTTGGGTTTGATTAATTGGCTGGAGAGGCTCGCAAAACTCAGAGAAACATTCTACTGACTGGATCACCAATTTATCATAAAAGCGTGTAACTCAGGAACGAACAGGTGAAAGAGACACACGGGGCAGGTTGTGTGGGGAAAGGCATAGAGACCCCCCCCCCCACCCTCTCCAGGTGCAACTCTCTCCCCTACATCCACCTGCTCACCAACACGGAAGCTCTCCACACCCAAGCCTTTGGAGGTTTTATGGAGGCTTCACCGCACAGGCCTGAGTGGTTAAAACATTGGTTCAACCTCCAGCCGTTCTCTCTTCTCCCATCTCTCAACTAAAGTTCCAATCCTCAAATCTACTATTCTGCCCTCCTGGCAACCAGCCCATACTCAGGTGCTTTCCACAGGTCACCTCATTAACATAACAAAAGACAACTCTGTCCTCTTACCAACTAGGAAATTCTAAGCATTTTAGGAACTCTATGCCATTTGAAACAGGAATGAAGAACAAATATATATTTATAATAAATCACAATACCACAACTATGATAATGATTTTCTCACACTACTACCTCCAGAGGAGACAGAATATGTAATAAGAGTGTTCCGGAGGCAAAATATTTAAACTCATCATTTAAGAATTGAGTGGCTATGACATCTTTATTATGGAATAGCTGAAAATTCCCCAAAGTGTAAAAGAATATGATTACTTCAAACAATTCTTCAGGCAAGTTTAACAAGATTTACATCTACAGTATTTTATTTGGGTTAGATGCCATCACTTTTAATTGTGCGATCCCATCCAGGATTGATCCCACCACGGTCACCCTGCTGGTTCTCCACCCTAGCTGCACAGAGAAGCATCTGAGAAGCTTTAAGAGATGGGAGGGGAAAAGGGAAGTTTTGTGGGACCCACACTTATAAATGCTGATTCGGTAGACCTGGGGCACACCTGATTTCTAAGATCTCCCTAGGTGATTGGGATGTGGAGCCAAGGGCTGACCCTCTGCATTAAAAGCACTGGCTCTTAGCATTTCACTCTGTACTGCTGCTCTGCTGATTGAGCTGGCTGCCACAGAGTCAGACCCGGAGCAAGCAATCATCGGTTCTGTTCTGTGACACGCAGATGAGTTACTGTGACTCTTTAGGGGCTATAATTTAGTGGAGTTGAGACACTGATGAGTTCATGGCTTTGTTTCTCATTAATCTTTTATCATGTTCCAAGTTGTGTGTGCTTTTCATTCCATGATTCCAAATCAACACATAAAAAATAAATGTTTGAAAAATACCCAAGCCACTTTCTTTTTGTTCGACTTTTGCATCCAAAGATGCTTGATGAATAAAAGATACCCCCCAATACACACACACACACACACACACACACACGTGTACTGTCCCATTACAAATGCAGCCAGTTACCCTTAGAGCAGGAGAGATACAGAAACCTGTTTTGCCCTCAACCTTAAAAACCTCTGAGATCTGTGCTTGCAGGCAACAATGAGAATTTATGGAAAGTAATCTGCGCACAGACTCACCAAGAGAGGATCTGCCAGCTTGATATGTAAGTGATTTATGCAGACAAACAGGAAGGGGTTGGGGGCATGTGCTTGTGCAAAGTGCATCTCCCCACCTGGAGGCTTTCTTCTGACCAATCTTTTACCACCAGGATTTTAGGACTTGGCCCCCAAGATCAGTTATCTATTTCCAGCACATCTCAGACACCCTTCTCATCAGCAATCGCCTGACTACCCAGACAGGTGCTCAAGCATTTCTGGAGCAACCTGGCCAGCAAATTAACCACGGCTGAAACCTTCAGACCCAGACCAAGGAAGGCTCCCAGGTCAAGAGGTCAAGTCCAATTTGACATGTGGCCTTTTTACTTCTCTGTCTCTTCTGGGGTTGTCTCTGGAACAAGTCTGAGGGTTAGGCTACTGAGTCCTATTCACTGATCTGCTATATACCCTAAAAGGAGTCTCACTGTCTCTTGGTGCGGGCATTTTGAGTGGATTTATTACCACCCACCCAGGAGGAGGGATAGCTAGAGGCTTCATTAAAGCTGTGAAATCACAAATAAGTCCCGAAAGGATGCAGGCCAGGGGAGGGCAGACGATTATTACCGAAGAAATCATCGTGGTGTCGGGGCCTCAGCACCCAGCACTGGGGAGAAGCAAGTTATTAAAAAAGACAATAAAATAAATAAATCAGCCTTCTGGGTTCACATAAATATTTTGCTAATCAGCGGAAGGACAGTAAAGGGAATATAGAAAGAGTGCCTACCATTTAATGGGATTTAGGTAAAATATTATACTTTCCAAAAGCTACTCAAGTGTGGCAGGGACTCTATGAGCTAAAATTACTTTTTCAAATGACCAGTATACTAATTTCTCCTTCAGAAACACAGGGAAGGACCCATACAAATGACCCCGGATCACAAAATGATCACCAGCCCTGAACCCATTCTTCCCTTCCTGAAATTTCAGCACAAACCCACCGCTCTCAGTTTCATCAGAATCAAATCAGAGGGAGCTAATGTACTCCAAGCTACACACCTGTGCACAAATTAAAATATCCCCACTCACACCTCCTGTGGATCAGACCTAACTAACCTTGGAAGCATCCTTCCAAAGCCCTCTGCCCTCTTCCAGCTAGTTCTCCAGAGCTGGGCAGAGCGAAACATGGAGGAAGTTTACCAAGCGGAGGGAGGAAGGTAGGGAAAAAAAGAGGTGACCATCTCTAGAGTCATACCAATCACCTCCTATCATCAGTCAGGAACTGGTGACTGGCTCTTACCCTCCGTCCTCCCTGGATCTCCTGGGCTCCCTGGGCCATGTTAATCTGAAGAGATGATCATCTCTGAAGAAGGGAGATTTAAAAACAAAACAAGACAGTAAATAGATACATCTCACCTCGGGCTGATGGAGTTTTCCCAGACAAGCAGCTGATTCTTAAAGAAAGAGCTTTCAGTGTGGCCAGAGCTGAACTGACAGGGCTCCTGGGGGAAAGGGACATGGGGTGGGGGGTGGAGGGTGGAGGAGGAGGACACTGCCAGCATTAAGTACTGACCCTTCCAGAAAAGACACATGAGGAACGCAAACTTGTCCATGTGAACAATGTTGAAGGTCTGAGAGTGTCTCATAATCATGCCCTACAGATAGATGTTCCTCACAGAAAGAGCCGCAGGAAGTTCCGGGTTGGTTTATAATATACACTGCTCACAAAAATTAGGGGATATTTTACCACTTCATACTCATTTTGAAATATCCACTAATATTTGTGAGCAATATATGTAATATGCTCAGTGCTTACAAGGCAATGAACCAGAGTTTTTAGCCAGTAAAGAACGCAACAGTTCAACTGCTGAGTAGCACAGCAGACAGTTCACAGTACCTGCATTTACAAGTGGCCACCTCTGGTTTGAATGTGTATCCGTGTGATGCTGACTGTAGGTTAGAGAGCCCTCAGGGACTTGAGCCTTAACTCCCTATAAATACCACACCACTTCTTGACATCAAACAAGACTATGCTAGGGTAACACATACAGAGAGACAGAACAGCTGTGGAGAACCTGCATTTGTCTCATTTCCTGCCAACCTTCAGGATAGGGGCATGGTACATTCCTTTAAATTAGCAACAGTGACTCTTATATCTACTGGTCACCAATGCTGTTGAATTTTAGCTATATAACTGCTTTACATACATTTTCTTGGGGGTGATTGTTCTCATCAAAATAAGATGTGATCTAACTGTGCAAATACAAGTGCGTGGCACTGTGGAAGTCACTGACAGAGCAGCACATGGCACGAAACCAATAAATTCTGCCGGCTACACTCACAAAGCTGCCACAGCAGCCTTTGTGTTCCCATTAAAGTGTCTCACCACATCCCAGCCAGGGCAACAGAAAAGAGCAGTGGCCCCCAGGAGGGAGAAGATTTACCATCTCCCCTACCCTTTATTTCAGAAGCAGCAAGTTCAGTTGCTGGGGGAGGAAGCCATCCTGGCAACAAAACACAAAGGGCCTGGACCACAGCCTGCTTCTAAATAACACAAACAGATAAGGAATTAGGTGATTAGAGAGAGCCGGCCAGCAGTGGAAATACCAGCCCCTCCGGGAACGCGTGTCCGCCCTGAGCACTCCTGACTACTCCTGCGCATGGCCCAGTGAACTTTCCATACTTCTTCCTACTTCTGGGCAAATTTGCTCTTTTGAAAATGAAGGTCTAACAATTGTAAAAATAGGAAATAATTTATACATACAAAAATTGGTGGAAACTTGTTAAATGAAGGACGGTACGTCCACATTCTTAATAACTGCACAGCCGTTAAAAATCATGTTTTATAAAATTATTTAAAGGCCAAGGGAAATGCTCAGTTACAAAATATGAGCACAGAGAACTCCGGATGGTGGGGTTTAAGTAATTTATATTTTCTTAAGTTTTCCAAAATTTATATAATGAATGTTTCATTTTTAATAAGGAAAAAACATCTAGGGTAGATACTGCAGGTAAATATGAAACCAGAAGTCTAAGCCATCTATCTAATGGAGCTAATGTATGAAAATGAATGAAAATTAAAGTGATAATGAAGTGCTCCATGCAGATGCTCATGAGGCTTGGAGACCTGCACAAAAATGACTAGTACTGAGGCTCTTTATTAAAAAGAGAGAATTTCGTACACCTGAACCTAATATAATATTGTATGCCAACTATAATTAAATAAAAATTTTAAAAAGAAAGGGATGAAAAATACTGTGTATTCACAGGGCTGGTCTGATTCTTCCAAACCAACCCTGGTTATTCCCGGAAAAGCTTGATACAGGAGACAAGACTAGTTAGGATAAACAGGTCACCTACTATTCTGATGTTAAGCAATCACTAGTAACAGAATTTAAAATCCCTCTTGATATAAATTGTGGTACTTCCAAAATGGTGCAGGAAGTATTTTAATTTGTAAAAATACACTGAAAGAAGCAAGCTTGTGTTACCATAATGAAGACAACCAGTGGCAGCTTCTAGTCGCAGCTAGAAATCCTGAAGAACAGGAGCTTGGAGAAGTCCACCCAGCAGGGTGTGAGAGAGAGCCAACAATCTGCTCAGTTAATGTGACAGTCCATGTGGCACATCGAGAGACGAGTCAAACAGATCTCAGCTACGATCGTGGTTCCTCCCAGAGCAGAGGAGCCCTGAGCACATGCCTCCGTTTCTTCACCTAGTAACCATGGGAGGGTGTGGGTAGGCACATGCCCAGGACCTCACCAGCCTGGGCCACACAGGCACCCCAGGGCACTCAGCCCCCCCCCCCCCAGTCTCTAGCAACTTCCCTTACTCCGATTTCGTAAACAAATGCCAACTTCCGCCATAAGAAAGAGAACGCCTTGCCCCTCAGAACATTCTGATCTATTTGGCAGCTGGACTCACCTCATAAAATTAATAAATCCACAACTGACTTTTAAACCTCTTTGTGTATTTGTATAAATCAGTTAAGCAGTCAGACAGACTACATTTCTCAATGCTGAGCCCTCAAGAGAAGCTGACCTGAGCAGAAGACTTTCTATAAGGCAGGGGTCCCCAAACTACGGCCCGCAGGCCGCATGCGGCCCCTTGAGGCCATTTATCTAGCCCCCGCCCCACTTCCGGAAGGGGAACCTCTTTCATTGGTGGTCAGTGAGAGGAGCATAGTTCCCATTGAAATACTGGTCAGTTTGTTGATTTAAATTTACTTGTTCTTTATTTTAAGTATTGTATTTGTTCCCGTTTTGTTTTTCTACTTTAAAATAAGATATGTGCAATGTGCATAGGGATTTGTTCATAGTTTTTCTTTTTGGTTTTTTTATTATTATTTTTATTTATTTATTTTAGGGGGAGGAGAGAGAGAGAGAGAGAGAGAGAGAGAGAGAGAGAGAGAGAGAGAGAAGGGGGGGAGGAGCAAGAAGCTTCAACTCCCATATGTGCCTTGACCGGGCAAGGCCAGGGTTTTGAACCGGCAACCTCAGCATTCCAGGTTGACGCTTTATCCACTGCGCCACCACAGGACAGGCCATAATTTTTTTTATAGTCCGGCCTTCCAACGGTCTGAGGGAAGTGAACTGGCTCCCTGTGTAAAAAGTTTGGGGACTCCTGCTATAAGGCCTTAGAAAACAGACAAGCTTTCCTCACCATCAGTCCTTACACAGAGTTGTCACCCCACATTAAACCTACAGTGTACTTTCGTGTGCCTGTCACGATCCAGGAGTTGCTTTAGGATTTTTGCTGTGCTGCCTCCCAAACTGTGAGCAGGCTCCTGGCTCCCCTGCATGTAAGGCTCCTATATTTTCCAACCCTCCGAGGGCTGCTTGGCTCGCACATTCTGCACCCCACACCTTTTCCCCAATTTACCAAGGTAAGTAACTATAATGACACACACATGCAAACCCAGATCTAAGAAGGCAACAAACACTTTATAAACCTTTTCACTTTAAAAAATGTTTTTATTGGCCCTGGCCGGTTGGCTCAGTGGTAGAGCGTCAGCCTGGCATGCAGGAGTCCCGGGTTCGATTCCCGGCCAGGGCACACAGGAGAAGTGCCCATCTACTTCTCCACCCGTCCCCCTCTCCTTCCTCTCTGTCTCTCTCTTCCCCTCCCGCAGCCAAGGCTCCACTGGAGCAAAGTTGGCCCGGGCGCTGAGGATGGCTCTATGGCCTCTGCCTCAGGCACTAGAATGGCTCTGGTTGCAACAGAGCAGAGCCCCAGATGGGCAGAGCATCGCCCCCTGGTGGGCATGCCGGGTGGATCCCGGTCGGGCGCATGTGGGAGTCTGTATGACTGCCTCCCCGTTTCTAGCTTCAGAAAAATGCAAAGAAAAAAACATGTTTTTATTGATTGATTTGAGACAAAGAAGGGAAGGAAGGAAAAAGAGTAACAAACAAGGATTTGTTGTTCCATTTATTTATGCATTCACTGGCTGATTCTTATATGTACCTTGGCAGGGGATCGAACCTACAACCTTGGTATACCAGGACAATGCTCTAACCAACTGAGCTACCTGGCCAAGGCCCTTTGCAGTTTTTACTATAAAGTGAAATTCATCCTGAAACTGTTCACAGGCCCCACCTAAACTAAACATTGGCTCAAATAGAATTTTATAAACCCAAGAAATTCCACTGTTCTATTAGAGACCTTGTTCTCCAAAGCAGAGACATTTCTTCAGGCAGAACTCTTGTATCTCCTTTCAGTGGAGTCCTCAGGAGATGTTTTAAGCTAAGAAGGGATATGTCTGGTTAGCAGTTGGTTCTGAGACCTGGAGGGGAGAAAAGCTCTTATAGGAAACAGCAGAGACATTACCGTGTGTGTCTGGCTGAAAGAAAGAGTATTGTCAAAGACCGAAATCCTAGCCACCCAGGCATAGGAAAGCCCCACTTTCCCCTGCCAGGAGCAACGAGCTAGAATAGTAGTTCTCAAGCTACAGCGTTAAAGAAACACCTTGCAATTGTGAGCAATGAACAGTCCAGGCTCTAAGAGGAAATTCTACCGCAAGTAACTTTTAAGCTATATAGTAAAAAAAACCTGACCTAGCTCTTCTCTAGGGGAAGAGCTCCCACCTGGTTTTCACTGTGAGACCAACATGGCATAGACCTTCTCTTTGAGCTAGAGATCAGAGGGAGGCAGGAAGAAGGGAAACCATGAAGAGAAAGGCAGTGGTGGACCCAATATACACTGCGGGTCCACTGTTCGAACAAAAAGATACGGCACCCACAGAGAGCCACTTAATTTTTGTCCTCAGAGCAAAGTCTTCTGTGCAAACCAGAAGGCTGGAGGTCATTTGTAGTAAATGAGAAGCAATAATGTTGGCAGCCATGTTTGCAGTGAATCTAAGTTAACAATCAAATGATTTGTCCTTGTAGAACTTCCCATCAGGGAAAACCACAGAACTGTATGAACTGCATTTTCCTAGCAGGGAAAAGGACAGAGTAGAAGGGAGAGGCCCCAAGGTCAAGTAGCATTCCTACTTCCAAGCATCCCAAGTGACTCCAGGTCACTTCAGCATCACCACAGTGCTATAAGGTACACAAGGATAAGGATGGGGAAGTCAAAAGATGCTTCCCTTGGACTTTATGTCCTCAAGTTTCCTGCTATATTAAGCTGTTACCTCTACTATCACAAAGGGCTTTACAACTCTGAATTAGCCACTGAGGTAGGTTACAACTGGACAGAAGAGACAATGAGTGTCAGTGTAGACTCCAAGTAAAGAGAGAAAAAGAAAAATAAACCTATCTTCTTACTACTCACTCCCAACTCATCCTGACCACCAGCAAAGACAGTAATAATAAGGACCATGCTAGAAAGAGAGACAAAAGAGGGAAAGGTGTTAAGATATCAATGAAAGAGGGAACAAGAAAGAAACTGAAAAAAGTATCCTGAAGCTGCAATTGTCCCACAGGTACCACAGAAGTGAATCTTACAGTCTGTAAAGAATTGGAATTTTGAAACCTTCTACAACTAATTAGAGACACCGAGATTAAAGCCCAGCCTCACAAATGACAAAGACTCTCTCCTTGACCAAACTTGACTCAGGCTCCTCTGAACTCTCTCTTCAACCAGCTCCTGATCTTTGGGTGCCACGTTCATCTCTGCACTTATCCAGTCTGAGCAAGACTCCTGTGATGTGAGCTGAGCCCAAATTCTCCTACCCTCAACATCTCATCATCCTGGATACCATACTGGCTTCCCCACCCTCTACCATCCCCAACCCCTAACCACTCCTTGATTATAAATTCCCACTTTTTCTTATTGCATTTGGAGTTGAATCCAATCTTTCCTCCCCACTGCAAAACCCCACTGCAGTGCTCATAAACCTCTTACAATGGTCCTGAATCAAGACTACTGTACTCAGCCCTGGCCGGTTGGCTCAGCGGTAGAGCGTCGGCCTAGCGTGCGGAGGACCCGGGTTCGATTCCCGGCCAGGGCACATAGGAGAAGCGCCCATTTGCTTCTCCACCCCTCCGCCGCGCTTTCCTCTCTGTCTCTCTCTTCCCCTCCCGCAGCCAAGGCTCCATTGGAGCAAAGATGGCCCGGGCGCTGGGCATGGCTCTGTGGCCTCTGCCTCAGGCGCTAGAGTGGCTCTGGTCGCAATATGGTGACGCCCAGGATGGGCAGAGCATCGCCCCCTGGGGGGCAGAGCACCGCCCCATGGTGGGCGTGCCGGGTGGATCCCGGTCGGGCGCATGCGGGAGTCTGTCTGACTGTCTCTCCCTGTTTCCAGCTTCAGAAAAATGAAAAGAAAAAAAAAAAAAAGACTACTGTACTCTAACAAGTGTCATGAAGAACTTTTTCTTGAACCCAAACAAGGCAGAAAGAAGAAAACCCTGGCCCCACTCCCTCTGCAAGCACAATGCACAGGCTCCAACACTCATTAAAGACAAGGACTCGACTGTGTTCAGAGGTGCCTCTTCAAATCAGCAACTATCAGTTATAGATTCAGAGGTCTGGCCAATTAAGACATCAATTATTTAAATTCTGGGAGCAGAACAATACTGACTTGGCTTGAATTATGCAAATGTAGTTTTCTAGAAGAGAAAATGGCATTTAATAAGCAGTTTAATGTGGATATCCAAGAAAACTAGAGTAATCAAGTCTGGTTGTCAATGTTGTACGTAGTGAATTCGGGTGAAAGATGCCACTCATGGCGGAAGCGAAAGCTAGACAGCCTGAGGGCAACAGTGAACTTCAGCGATGCTCACCAGTCATATGCAGGCTCATGCAGCACTCCAAGTATAGCACAGAGCATTTAAAAGCACCACTCAAGATGAAGGGGACAGAGAGGGCGGCCACAGGTCCCTCTGCAAGGTCTGTAGTAATGACAGAATGACCAAACTGGGTGAGCCAGCGGCGACCTCACCACATAAAGTTTACAAACTCCTTCTCTGCATCCCGTCAGGGAGGACAATAAGGGAGAATGGGAGAAACCACTGTGGGTTTAGGATGAGGTACTAACAGAAATTCAAATGGAAACTAAAGAAACTAGAGCAGAAATCTATACTATTAACCTTCAGAAACTTCCAGGAATATTTCCAAGTCAAAACACAAAAGTAAACAAAGGAACAGGCACCAGCTTGTATTAGGACTTCTGAGAGCCCTACGGTGAGGAAGATAATGAGCTTGGGGGGAAAGAACCAGATTCAGGCCACCCATCTCCAAAGCCACCAGGGCCAGCCAGGCACAAAAGCAAGGAGCGAGCACGGACCCATTGAGCACATTCGATTATACTCCTACACAGACAAAAGAAAGATACTTTTAAACACTACCAGTTTCTGCCCTTGGAATTCATTTCTCGCTGGGTGCCAAGGGTGAGCAATGAGAGGCTGTAGGGTTTTATTACACTGAATTTTCTATTTTTCAGATTCCATCAACCACCTCAGGTTCCCTGGGACTAATCTGTATCTTTTAGGATGGAGACACATCCCTCTCCCAGAGCCCCAGTGACTACTCTCTACCTGCTTTATTTCCTCGGTATCTAATAATATCAACGGGCTCAAATGGTGTTACACACTGAAGCAGCTTAACAGTGCCTCGATTGAGAAGCACACGTTTCCGTGAACCCTGATATTACTGAGACCAAGCACCTCCAGAATCACTCTAACTTGGTCTGCAAACAGGAATGTCTAGACCAAGGGTAGTCAACCTTTTTATACCTACTGCCCACTTTTGTATCTCTGTTAGTAGTAAAATTTTCTTTTCTTTTTTTTGTATTTTTCTGAAGCTGGAAACAGGGAGAGACAGTCAGACAGACTCCCACATGCGCCCGACCGGGATCCACCCGGCACGCCCACCAGGGGCGACACTCTGCCCACCAGGGGGCGATGCTCTGCCCCTCAGGGACGTCGCTCTGCCGCGACCAGAGCCACTCTAGCGCCTGGGGCAGAGGCCAAGGAGCCATCCCCAGCGCCCGGGCCATCCTTGCTCCAATGGAGCCTTGGCTGCGGGAGGGGAAGAGAGAGACAGAGAGGAAGGGGAGGAGGTGGAGAAGCAAATGGGCGCTTCTCCTATGTGCCCTGGCCGGGAATCGAACCCGGGTCCCCCGCACGCCAGGCCAACGCTCTACCGCTGAGCCAACCAGCCAGGGCAGTAGTAAAATTTTCTAACCGCCCACCGGTTCCATAGTAATGGTGATTTATAAAGTAGGGAAGTAACTTTACTTTATAAAATTTATAAAGCAAAGTTACAACAAGTTAAAGCATATAATAATAATTACTTACCAAGTACTTTATGTTGGATTTCTGCTAAGTTTGGCAGAATAAATCTTTATAAAACAACTTACTATGGTTAAATCTATCTTTTTATTTATACTTTGGTTGCTCTGCTACCGCCCACCATGAAAGCTGGAACGCCCACTAGTGGGCGGTAGGGACCAGGTTGACCACCACTGGTCTAGACTGAAAGACCATTCCCTCCTCTGAGAGCAGGGTTGGGAGGGAATGCGGGAAGGAGGAGTGGAGCCATAAAGCCTGAAAAGCGAGGAGGCGGGCACCATAGAGCCCTCTTTGCAGACGAGGCAGACCTTGGTTCAAATGGCTGGGTGGCACCCTGCGTGTTTTCCCGAGGAAAATGCTGAGCTTTTGGTTTAATACACACTGAAAGGAATAGCTAAGGGCAGGATAACTTCTTCCCCTACATAAGAAATAGCAAACAGATAATATAAGCTGCTTTGAGTGATGTCAAGTCTCCCTCCTCTCAAAGTAGAAACTAGCCTAATGATCCTGGCCTTCCCAATGGCCAAAACCAACAAATGGAGCTGTCTGCCAATCCTCCTATTCAGAACACGCCAGGGCGCTCGCTCCTAGCAGCTGCAGTGAGAGGTGAGGAGGCCCAGTGAGAAGGGGTGGACAGGCCAGTCTGCAGCACCCCATAGGACCAGCCTCCTGCCAGGGCCTGGGGAGCAGGCGGGCTGGTGAGGGCACGTGGCACGCAGCGCTCCGGCAGCCCTCCCATCCACCTACGGCTCCTGCACACCGTGCTTCTAAAATGAGCCGCTCCAGCTGGATAAGCGGATGCTAAAGGCAGCTCCGTATGAGCAAGAATGCGGCTTCTCCTTGTTCCTGGCCACCTGACAAAAGGCAACAGGCACACAAAGAAGTCCAGTCTGCCTCCCAGCCTCCCTAGTAAGAGGGAACTGCCATAGGAGTGGCAGAGTGGTAGACTCGGAAAGCCAGGTGTCTTATTCTGCCCATCCCCCTCCCCAGACAATAAACGAGTAAAGCCCATGAATGACAATGGAATGAAACATTATACTATGAATATGTGAATATCAATTGTGTGATGGGGAGTAAGCTAGCAACCGATTTGAAGATATAGAAAATCTACTTGACCCAGAAAATCAAACTTAGTAGGGAAGGGGGAGTGAAAGAGGCATTCTAAGGAAGCAACTAGAAACCAGACATCCATTACGTGGGTTATCCAGAATCAGCAGGGCAGCAGAAGCAATCAAACCCTGGGGACCAGGGTCAACACACAAAGATGCACAAATCCACCTAACAGCAATATAGCGTTCTTAGCCTCACAACGGGCCCAATATAGTGAAACAAGGATGAAAGAGACTGTGGCAACTGGCTCCCAGCAGAGATGAAAAGATAAGGAACAAAAACCTCCAGAATGCCTTCACAGCTCAACTGAAAAGAACCTCCCAGGAAACAGCATGCCTGCTCCAGAGTGGCCACCAACCAACACAGCCCTGGAGCAGGCTAAGGCACCTGCAGCCAGAAAACACACTGATAACATTCTAGATGGTGAGATTAAGGCCTAGGAAATGCAAACAGCCTATAAACTGGCTGAAGGTTTTCAAAAGAAGTCTGAAATGAAAAGTGACATAAAAAATATGCCATGCAACAGGCCTGTCACTTGCTAGAAAAAAAAGCAAGCATCTGTCCTTCAGCTTCCCCTTCTAGCTTCAGTTCTGAAAAGCTTTTTCCAAAACAGTGACATAAACTGATGTTTCATCTATAATCTATCATCCAGTCTAAAGTCTACCCTGTGACTACAACACACACCATCAAGATTAGAGATTTATCTTCTAAACTGATCAACACCTTACTAATAAAAATAATTTCCCAGATCCATAGTGCTAGGTATGAGACATGAGAAACTTAAATGTTTGGATCTTGAACTAAACAAAATCTTCCCAGGACACAGCTAATTAGCCCACCAAGAAATGAAACCCACAGCCCTGGCCCTCGGAAACACCAGGCACTAGACGACTACATTAGCCTTGCCTTGAATATAAATGCTATGCAAAAAAAGGGTAATTTATCTCAACACAGTGTAGGTAGCTCTGCAATCAGTATCTCATAAATAAAGAGAGAAAGATGAAGGGAAAGCATTCTAATTGATTTTAAAATTAGTTTCAAGCAAAGAAATAATCTGACAAACAACAAGGTCGACAATGGTAAAAAACTAAATATATATATATAGCCCTCAGGGAAAACGTGCACCTAAAAACTTCAATGAATCAAGACACCTGAACTGCTATGAAAGAAGAATATTTAGGAAACGCTGAACAAAAGAGTAGAGGTGTTAAAAGAATGTCAATTGGGGACTGATCTGCAAAAGCACTTACAATCCTGAAATTGTCCCCTCTAGTAGACTGTGCTACCAGACCCAGCCTGCACTGTGCTAATGAAATACCATTAGGAGGAAATCCACCACCCAGAGAGGCAGGGCTAGTTATAGTTAACCCAATGGCAACAACCAGACAGAATAGGAGGGAGAATAGAAAGTGTCTACAGAAAACTAAGCCACGTGTGAACTGGCCATCAGAACAAGGCATCCAATTAGGAACAGGAAAAATGCAAAGTGCAAAGCCTGGCTCATGGTGGAATGGCCATCAGAAGCAGTCAAGGAGATTAGCATTCAAGTGGGAGGTGGTAAAAATCCCACTCAACAGTAAAAAATGGATGGGCCTTAGCCTTGGCAGATATTTTGACTTAAACATTTATTAGATGCCTACTGTATTCACAGCGGTCTGCAAGATCCTGAAAAAGGCTATGAAGCTGAGAAAAGCATGCCACTCGGCTCGCAGAGTTCAGGCTTCAAAGCCGAAAGCAGGCCCAGACATAAACAAATAGTACAGGCAGATACAGAGAAGGGAAATACTACGTGTATGGAAAGCTCGGGCCTAAAGAGGCCTCGAGAATCAGCACAAGGAAGAGGGTTACCTGAGCACAGAACTATGGTAAATGGTCACAGGACGGTAAATATGATGGTGCTGTCATGCTGGAAGCCAGAGAATTACTGCGGCTCATGGGATTGAAAAAAGGCAAGAAAAGAATATGAACACACCAGCACCAGGAAGAGTTAAATAAATTAAAAATGTAGAACTGTGTGATGGCAATGATTAAATGAAGAAAGGAGAGAGAAAAAGAAGCGACTGCAAGAGTAAGTGCACATGGTCCAGGGAAGGACTGACACCTGAAAGTCGAGAGAAGATGCTAAAGTCCCACAAAATTATTTGAAGGAAACAGGCAAGGAGATCACGGGAAAGGACGTGCATTAACTAATGGAAACAAAAGAAAACAATTTGTAAGAGGAAGAAGAAAGCAAATCAAAGGGAAATCGAATAGGTTCTTGCTGTCTTCTCCAAGTCCTAACTCACCTGTAGACTCCATGAGATGTCCATTTTCAGCACCATCTACCCAAATACCCAATGTCTTTCCCCTCACCATTCTGCCCCACACCTGCCACGTGACCTCCCCAGCCAGACGCAGGCTGCACCTAGGTATGAATCTTTTTACAAATGATAGGATATATATACATTCTGGAATCTTACAAAGATGGGTGAAGACCCAGCCCATAGTCTCCTAATAATTTTTTTCAGTCCTCTAACAAAGGTTTCAAGTGTTCTTCTCAAAACGCCCAGATCAAACAAAACCGAACCACACAGAACGCCTCTGCGGCGCTCAGGCACGTTCTCTGTCTTTTGATCATGCCGCTGCAGTCCCTAAAACTCCCCATTGGAATCCAGTGCGTGCTATATCCATTTCAAAGAGCTTTTGCTTCTCTCCGAGGTCCTTAATGCCAAACTGGAGTCCCTCTCTAATTTGCTGTTTGCCTTATACTCCCGTCACAAGTGCGAGATCACAGCCCGTGGGTTTACTGCCTCACCCGCTTCACTGAGGGACTGAGCCCCACAGCTTTCTGCGGGCGTGCCTCTAAGTGGCAGCATCATTTGCTTTAGGGTCCAGAGGGACCAGTCATCTTGCTTTCAGAAATCTAAACTGGAGGGAATAGGTTGAGAACCGCTTTTAATTGTGTCTAAAAGGGCCCTGAGGCCCTGTGTAAGCAATGGAGTTATTAGCACCTGAAACTGCCCAGCCTCTGACAAAAAGCCCTGAAGAATCCCAGGCCATCACTCATAATCTCCTACTTGCAGCTCATCTGCCATCAGCTGCCAGTGTAGAAGACCCAGGGGGCCGGGCTTGGGAAACACTCCACCCCTTCCCACCAAAAAAGGCAGCAGCACGGGCACTGGGAGATTAGGCAGACTGCAGCTTTAGCAAAACTGAGCCTTTTAGTGCCCAGATCCAAATAGTTAGAAGCCCTTCTGTGAAACCATTTATGTAATAAATAAGTTCACAGGGGGTAGGGGGGAGCTCACAGACAGGGTGATGGAAATTAATAAAAGGTAAAGGCACAGGACCAGGGGATGAGAGAGGCAAAGCTTCCCCTCCAGGTTTCCAAACTTCCCAGAGGCCCAAGCTGAAGGGGTGGGGTCCAGGGTGGGGGGTAGAAAGAGAAGGGGGGGGGGGGAGAGAGAGAGAGAAGCTAAGGAAAGAAGTTTGAGGGAAAAGGCCCTAAAACTGAAAGCAAACTTTCTACACTTAACATCTGGGGTTAGGTTAAATTAGGTGCCTGTTTTCAAGATAAATTTCAGTTCATCTCTGCCCTCTACAATAGCACTGCATGAGCAGACTTCAGGAGGGAACGAGTTAGCACCTTCATTGGAGGTCAGAGGGATGAATTTCATTGTCATTAACACTGCAAGTGGGACACAAAGCCCACCGCAGCCCTGGGCAATACAGCACTGGGCTTTTCAGTTACACATCAAAGCCTTCGCGCTCTAGGAGGTCCTGAGATTGCACAATGGGTTATCTCCTTTCAGGCAGTAGCTCAGACCCACAGGCTTCCTCCAAGACTTGTTTCTTTGTGGCAAACAACTGGATAAAACCAACTCTACAGTCTGCCCTCCCTATCCATGGATTCAACCAACTGCAGATCAAAAATATTGGGGGAAAGAAAAATGT
The DNA here is from genome assembly GCF_036850995.1 of Saccopteryx leptura. Lineage (NCBI taxonomy): Eukaryota > Metazoa > Chordata > Mammalia > Chiroptera > Emballonuridae > Saccopteryx > Saccopteryx leptura. The sequence goes on along the minus strand of NC_089504.1, from coordinate 305,153,647 downwards.
TACGTTTTCCTTGACATGCACTAAGTGGTCAGGCCTACAATGGTTACATTTATATTGAGCATGCACTGACTTTTGTTGTCATTAAACAATATAGCTCAACAACTACTTACAGAGCATTTACATTGGGTTAGGTATTACAAGTAATCTAGAAATATTTCAAGTACATGGGAAACTGCTTAGGTTATATGCAAATACTACACAGCATTTTATATAAGGAAAGCAAGCATCCCCAAATTGCGGTACCCACAGCGGGCCCTGGAACCAATCCTGCAGGTACCTAGCGAAGACTGTACTGCAGGAACCCTTAACATCAGCATCCAAAAGGGCTCTCAGCCTGAAGGAGTTAATTTCTGCAGGGTCAACCCTGGATCCGCACGGAATAATCCCAAAGCACTGCCACAGAAACGGAAACGGAATCAGCAGCTTCAGCCACCCAGTTGTAATCTTTCAGAGGGAACTATTACCGCTGCTTTTAAGTCCCCTGTCACTCTTTGAAGCAATATATCAAGTTCTAACCAAAATCTGCAGCAGTTCCGGGGTGTTATTGGAAAGCAGCTGCCTAGGATGAAAACAATTCCTTTGATGGTGCTGTTTTGTCCAGAGCCCTTCCTCTGGCGCGATTAGAAAGTTACCAAAGGGGGGGGGGGGGTATAGTTAGCCATGGGTACAACCTTCTTGCCTCTATGTATAATTTAAGATAAATGAACTAGTCTCTGTACAAAAAAAAAAAGAAGATTCTAACTTACCCTGTTATCCCCATAACATATAGATGTCTCGGCAAATCTATATTAGTCGATGACACATTATATTAGAGGTTTTAAGATATGGAGAAGATTAACATTCAAAGAACTCTCCCCTTCCTTTCTTGAAAAGCAAGCCCCATTGGGTGGTCATCTGGGAGCTCGTCAGAGGCCCAGCCTGCAGCGGGAGTCAGTGCACACCATCTGCCTGCCTTTAAGGAGGCTCACGCACAGGCGTGCCCCCTTTACTACTCCGCCAGTCCCTTAACCTGTGCCTCTCCCACTCGGGGAGAATGGGCCCCAGTACCATACGCTGTCAGGATACCATTTTCTCAATTTTAAAGTCACTGACTTCCAGAATATGTCCAAAAATTAGATGGAAGGCAATCTCCCGAGTGTTTTGTGCAAGGCCTTGCACAATCCATCCATAGTCTCCAAATAACCCTTGGCCACGGTGTTTCTGCCGCTGCTGGACTATATCCCTCAATTTCTAAGCACACCTTGACATTTTCATTAGCGAGTCTACCAGCCCTGTTCTAACTAAGACAGCCACATATTCTTGCGCACACTGGGCCTTGCTCAAGGGTGCCTGGCCAAGGGGACAGGGGCTGAATTGGGAGTTGCAATTCAGACTCCCTTCTGTCTGCCAAACCATGTGTCCTGACAAGAGGCTACCTGGAGGAAGGGGAAACTTTTTCTAATTTGTACAAAGGTGCCATATGGGCTAACAGAACTCTGGCCCCAACCTCTATGTCTTGAGTACTTGACTGGTCTCCCCTGTGTAAGAAGAGTAAGACCACTGGTATACAGTAAAGAACGCTAGAAACCAATGAACTCAAAGAGATGGATGCCTGCTTGCCCAGTTGTTACAGACATAATTAAAGCCACACTGGGGTCTCCGGGTGATTTTTAACCCTACATGCGTATTATAAATCTATATGTACTCCCTTTCAGACACGAACAGAGTTGAACCTGCTACCCACTATGAGTTCTGTGAAATTCTTTAAGTGGAAAGGTAAGAACTAAATGTTCCAGTACAACAAGAGACTGTTAGTGCTATATCCACAAGTTCTCATTCACCACCCCCTTCGCGCCCAGGGCCAGGTCGCCGTCAATAGAGGCTTACCAAAAGTAACACCAGAACTTCTCACTGCAGATTAGTTTTCATCTAATATTATCTCTTTTAAATGCAAATTACTCTCATGTTTTGTAAATGCAAGTCACCAACACAAGCATACTCAAATCCAAATACACCATTCCCGTTTCAAATTCTTCAAAACAAAAAGCATGGCACACATGTCTGACATGTGGCCCCTGTCTAATTCCAAGCCCACATCTCTATTCTCTAACACTGACTATTCCAGTCACGCTAAATGATTTGCAGTTCACTATATACCCATGTATTCTCTCCCACCTCACGGGTATCCAGATGTTCACAGGACAAGCAAGATGCGGCCCTGCCTCTATTCTGAACCACACAGGCATCATACCACTGACACATTGTCCACAATGGCCATCCACCCCCTATTCCAAACACATCCAATGCTCATCAATCAGAAAGTGTCTTCTCCCCTCTTTTTACTTAGCTAACTCCAAATCACCCTTCCTCAAAGAAGCCCTCCTAGACTATGCATTCCCATAAATTCTAAACTTTTTTTTCTTAACATAAATGACATTTGTGTACTTCCCCTCCTGGACTTCCATTCCACGAGGGTCTGGTTTCCTCCCTGACTGCATCCCCAGCACCATGTCTGGTACAATGTGGCCCCCAATGTTTACCAATGATGATGAACCCATTCGTTGCATTTTTTTTTTAATTTTTTCATCCGTATCTCTCAGATGACATAGAGTCTATTTTTTTAAATAATTGAAACATTTTATTTTATTTATTTATTTATTTAGTGACAGAGACAGAGTCAGAGAGAGGGACAGACAGGAAGGGAGAGAGATGAGAAGCATCAATTCTTCATTGCAGCACCTTAGTTGTTCGTTGACTGATTTTTCATATGTGCCTTGACGGCGGGGGGGTGGGGGGGGGTGGGGGGGTTCAGCAGACTGAGTGAGCCAGCAACCTTGCACTCAAGCTGGTGAGCCTTGCTCAAACCAGATGATCCCGCGCTCAAGCTGGCGACCTCGGGGTCTCAAACCTGGGTCCTTCACATCCCAGTCCGACACTCTATCCACTGCGCCACCACCCAGTCAGGCTCATTGCACTTTTTAAAAAATATTTTCCACTGCCTTGAGAGAGAGTGGGAGGGAGGTTTGGAGGGAGAGAAAAGGGGGAAAGGAAGGAAGGAGAGAGAGAAGCATCTATTTGTTCTACTTAGTATTTCCATTTTAGCTGTGCACTCATTGGTGGCTTCCCCTACAAGCCCTATGCCAGGACAACGCTCTATCCACTAAGCAACTCAGCCAAGGCAAGCCTATCATTTGAATTTCTAAACCTGTACTGTCATTACAGTAGCCACAATCCACATGGGGCTGTTGAGCCCTAGCAATATGCTAGAGTAAGCTGAGATGTATTGCGAGTGTAAAATACAGACCAGATTTCAAAGACTTAGTAAAAAACTTGAAAATTAAGTGAAAGATCTCATTTCTTATACTCATTAAATGTTGAAATGTTTTAGATACAGTAAATAAAATGCATTAAAATTAATTTTTTAACATAGCTACTAGACAACTTAAAAAAAAAAAACAGATTGCAGTCGTTGCTTACATCATACAGCTCTCGAAGTGTTGGGCTACAGTGTCCTTTCTCCAGTCTGCTAACATTTCTTCACCTGTGAACCCCCAAGATGTATACTGTGACTCCTAGGAAGACCTCCCTCATCCACCACAACTGGGTTCTTCATCATGCCCTCCACCCGTGTGCTCAAGGTGTGTGAGTGACATTAACTCATTTATGTGACCCCTCATTAAAATCTTCTAAAGCAGGGGTCCCCAAACTTTTTACACAGGGGCCAGTTCACTGTCCCTCAGACCTTTAGAGGGCCACCACATACAGTGCTCCTCTCACTGACCACCAATGAAAGAGGTGCCCTTCCAGAAGTGTGGTGGGGGCCGGATAAATGGCCTCAGGGGGCTGCATGCGGGTCGTAGTTTGGGGTCGCCTGTTAAAGGAATATAATACATGAATAAGGGAAACCATGCCTCATTTCAATCAAAAGCCGTATGTTGTAGACTTAGAGCTAAGCCATACTTAGACCTTTCTTAAAATGGAGTAAGACTCTTAGGAGTGAAGTTAAAAAGAGAGAAAAAGAGAGATAACCTACTTTGGAGTAAAGAACAAGGAGTTCTATAAAGAGGATCCTGCCTAAACTAGAACATACAATCCAACAACTTCTCATCGTCCACTAGGCTAGAGAAAAGCCATCCGCTACACCCTGGGAAGTTCCAAAGGATCCTGGGAAAACTCAAAATCCTCAGCAACAGTTTAGTTCTCATTCCAGAAAACCTGCCACCATCCTACCTAAGCTATAACACTCCTTCCCTACCCCCCAAAAGCTATTTAAAATTCAGCTACATAGTCTAAATTAACATAATACTTCTGGCTGATGGTGCAGGCACAAAAATTAACGCTCAAGAACTTCAAAGTTGTGGTTGCTGTGGGAACCTTAATTCCAACTGCATGGCACAGATGCAGAATTGTGGATGACTCCCAACAATAAAATTGGAGATGTATATTTACTCTGTGCAACAAGGCAAAGCTACAGTAACTGAGAGCAACTTATTTTGGAATTTTGAGGCTTTTGTGCATTTAAATTCTCAACCTGACCATGGTACTGTTTGCTGCATAAACTGCCTCTTCCATGGGGAAAAAAGGGAGAGAGTGAACTGATTGGCCAGACAGGCAGAGAACGCATGCTGTATGTGTTCCCTAGGCATAATCTGATTCGAAAGACAATCACGGTATTTTTATTTTACTCTTATGGGCTGTCTGTAAACTTCATGTAAATGCAAACAGGGCATGAATCTCAACTTGTGAATGTACCAAAAGTCACGTAGACCTGAAAAACATCGGAATAACAAATTTCACGTCTTTAGTAGATGAATTTTAAAAGTATACTGCTCACAAAAATTAGGGGATCAGGGAATGTGCAGATACTCCAGTACTTGTAGTCTTTTTGTATGGTACATTTTCACCAATGAAATAAAAGTTGGTTTTTGCATCTCATTTGTATAACCAGACAACTTTCTTTGACTTGTCGTTTGCTTTTCTGATATTCTTGTTTAATAAAAAAAAATCAAATGCTTCTTTTTTTATCGCTTCATATTCATTTTGAAAGATCCTCTAATTTTTGTGAGCAGTATAGATAACACTAACTTCAGCCACACTGCTTAACTTATGAAAACTGTCCAGACACGTCCCAATGTCACTGACTCTCACCCACTTCTATGACCAGTCAACACAGTCACATACACTAGTCATCAGAGGGCAAAACCAGGAGTTGTAAAGGTGTCTGTAACAACAAGGCAGGAAACAAAAGAATGACCAACCTCAATTCCTACTCCCAGCTCTCATAACTCATAACAATGGAAAGAAAATGACTTCAAAATTTAAGACAAAATTGCCTGCAGACTACCAAGTGTTAGTTTTCATCCTAAGTGTGAGTTCTCACAACTGTTACTCCCAATCAGACACACAGGCCAGGCAAGCACCTACGCTTCCAGAGGAGCTACCAAAGAGCACAAAACGGTGTGACTAGTAATTATACTATAGTTACACTTGCAGAGGAGTAGCTGACCCCAGAGACTACATATAGCAAGACAAATTTCTTCCAAGAGCAAAAACACGTGAACCTATCAAAGCAAAATAACCAGGAGAGTCAGGCCTTACTACCATGCACATGAGATGCAGACCTTCTTCACTCCTCATTCTCAGGGAAAGAAGAGTTCCCTCCTAAAACTCGTCCACCACCTCCCATATCCCAACCTTAACTCCTGGAAAGCCTCCACAGGGGGCATGCCAGCACGGCCCATCCACAATGGAATGGAGCAATGAGTGTGGTTCAGGAGAAACTGAGGCCTGCCCAGGAACAGCTGGGCATCAAATAGTAGGAAATACTCTGGAGATTTCATCCTCGTCCTTTAGCATTCTCAGACACAGGTACCACCTTTAACTAATTCTCTGCGTCCTTCCACGGGCTGTGAGAGACCATCTCCACTGCTCCCCTATTCTCACCTGCATGTTCTCCCCCTCCAACCTCGGTGGCCGGATGCTGGACAGGTGGATAGTCTTGTAGTCACCAGAGTTCAGCTTCACAACTATGGCATCAGCATTCAGCACCTGCATCACCTGTGGGAAAGAAGGCAGAAATGCTTAAACCTGCTTCAGTGGCCCCGTATCACAGCACACATGCTAGAAAACAAAGCCCTTCCCCCTCCACCCCCAGACACGGGGAGAAAAGTGAGACCACTAGCACTGGCATAGATCTATTACCATCCTTTATGAGGCAACAATGTTGTAAAAAACTAGGCTACAACTGCCAGTCCCCAAAGACTTGATTACAATTTCTCAACGATCGAGCAGAGTCTATATCATTCGTAAAGATGGTCAATCTTTTATCTTTGGCCCTGACCAAGAAATGTAGTTAACAAAGCTTACAAGCTGGAAATCTGGTCTCTACATGGTCATTGAAGATTTTCCTAGACACAGGCTCTAAACTAAAATCAATCAATATCTCAACATGAACCTAGGAAAAGAGGCAGGAGCTGGATTAGAAGAAGGGACCAGTAGCAGATGAGAAAGCAAAGTCGGATGCCCGAGAGAGAGCTGGAAAATCAAAAGCAAGTGAAGGGCAAAAAGAGTTGTCATCTCAGCGTGGAAAAGATGTCAATCTCACAGGCAGAAACATTCACTTGCTAAGACAGGACTTCAGCTACTCTGAAAGCCACCTTTTCAGAACATTACTAGGGGCATCTTTGTTTTGGAACACCAAATCAGGGCCGCTGGACCCCACGCTCGGCTGAACGTGATTAACTTCCAGTCTGAGGTAACTTACAGGGACAACTATTCAAAGGGCAAAAGCACAGCCACTTCTCTGTAGAGGTTATCAGGACACTCCACTAATGTGCAGAGAATAAGATTCAATTGAAACCAGGCGAGGACCGTATCAGAGTTACAGCTAAAACCCACAATTCAGCCAGCAGTCTATAATTCACCCAATTATACTCACAGCCTGTTGTTACAAGGCTGTTCTTTTTTTTTTTTGCAAGCAACACTTTGCTACAAGATAGCTATTGATTACAAAACAGTGTCACAATCTACTTCATCTATAAAATCAAAACCACCTCTTCCAGGCTTCAATCAGACCCCATCAAGATCCAACAGAGAACCAGAACAAACTACAGGGCCAGCTGCCACGTGAGAGCAAACACCCCAGTGAAACAAAAGGAGCAAGGCTCCCCGCCCCCCTTCGCTGTGGATAAAAGAGCCCTCGCTCACTATTCCCTGGAAGGCTTGAGGTCTTTGACAATGAATATACCCCATGTACTTGCAGACTCCTCCAATGGCTGTCCTCTACCTCTTTCAAAAGAACCAACTAACCGCACACCAAAAGGAGTGATTTAAGGGACAATTGGAAGAAACAGCAAAAAGCAAAACAAGCAACAAAGTATGCCTACAGGAAACAGCAGGAGGAAGTGCCATCAAACAGAATGGATGAAATAGGAAAGACGGTCGCTGGAATTGAGCTATAACCCACAGATGGCTGGCTGGGGCTGGTGGACGGGGCCATCCCTGGGTTTTACCACTGTGAGTAATGGAGGCGGGTAGAGAAAACACAGCCACTGATGGGGAAAGTAACAGAGGACTGAGGAACAGCTGAGTAGACTGGGCAGGAAGGGGCAATACATAGTTTTTACTTACATTACTGGGGTAACACTGGTTAATAACAATGTATAAATTTCAGGTGTACAACATTATAGCTTGACATCTGTATATATTCAATGTGTGCTCACCACCCCAAGTCTAGTTTCCTTCTGTTACCATACTTTGACCCCCTCCATCCTCCTCCAGCCCCTCCCTAATTTCCCACTATAACCTGTAGCCCTGAAAGCAGCACAAAGCCAGTCTCCACTACCACAGCCAGCCTGCTGGAACCTTGATGACAGGTCTGAGAATCACTAAAAATCAAACCACCAGAACCCAAAACTCACCTGGCCAGAAAAAGTTGGTAAAGCCCACGGGTAATCATGGTCTTTGGCCACACCAGGACCAAGTCAAGATAAGGGCTGATTATGGAGGTCTAGTAGTACCAAGGGGCATAGGACCCTCCAAATCAAAGAGCTCCTCACGCCAGCAAATCACAAGAACATGCCCATGAGTGTGGAACTTAAAAACAATCCACAGATATAACCAAAAATACAGATTCAGTAACCGAATGAAAAAAGTGCATCTTGAAATTTCCACTACCACTAGCCATTAATGCCAAGTAAAAATGCCCATCATAATGAAAACCTCCTCTCGTTCCCTAAAAAGACTCCAGCGGTAACTTGGAGAACTGACCAAAACAGTAAAAGATGATTTCCTTACCCTTTAAAATCCCTCACTTGGGTGAGAGAAAACAAATTATAAAATGGATGACAGAACATTCTAAGGACGAGGTATCCATGATACATGTTATGCTGCTCTCCTACCTTTAAACCAAGAAAGCTGTGCCAAGCAAAACAGCTAAGTAAAGCAAATCAATACTGTTCCTCCCTCAAAGTACAGGGCCACTGCCCAAAGGACAACAGGGCAACTGTCAGGCATCTCGGATGAACACACATTTCCTAAATTTCAATGATAAACAGAGCTACGCATTGCTCTCACACCAAAACTAACTCTTATTAAATTGCCAATAGCCAAAAACATTGAGAAATTTCTATAATCAAGATATGAGAAGTCTCTAGACATGAGAAGTCTCCACTTACTAGTCATGCTCTGAGAGAAATAAAACTAGGGCAAGTACCATACTGTTCACACCTTCACTCCCTGATTATACAACGTGAAGATCTAAGCATACCCCTGTGACAAGTTACTGGTGTTCGTCACCCCCTGTAATCGTTAGCAGTAGCAGTGGCAGCAGCGAATGGATTCTTGGAGCTGTAAATTTCAGGCCTCGGCAGCAGACTCTCTGCTCGGCATCTCCCTGATTAGAAACCTCCTCTTCAAGACCTGCACGCTGATGCCGCCAGCTAAATGAGGTTTGGCTTCTGGTGAAGGGGTGTGTGGTGAGTATGTGGTGAGTGCATGTGTGTGTGTCCGTGTGTGTGTATTTAAGGGGGATTTATGACTTTTCATTCCTCTCTAAATTGTGTCATTACTGTCCAGAGAACAAGCAGCTCCAGAGCTGAGGCATGGAAAAGGCAATAAAATAGTGGTTACAGTCACGTGCCGTGCAGTAAGTGAAATGCAGAGTGGATTACTACCCAGAGCCTGCTCATCAGCACCGTTATGCACCGCATTTGTAACAGTGGGTATTTCTTCGGGTGCTTTTCATCAGGTAAGTCTAAGTATACCCACATCACTCACACACAAGCTACTACCCTACTCAACCTACCCACATACAACCACCAGCCCAGGAGATAACCTAAGGCACAGGAGCAGACAGCTACACTGAAAAAAAGTCACCAGCTGGACTCAAAATACATGCCCTAAATCCAAATCCTTCCCCATTTCCTGAAACCCAACCATAAAAGGAGAAATGAGTGGTTTAATAATGACGAGTGTAGGCTAAGGGCTGCCACAAGTCAGGAGAAGTGCACAGTGCTGGCAGGGGCGAGGGACATCCATCCCTATCTCTGGTCTCCAGCCACACGCCCTGCCTGTGGAGCCGGTGATCACTGGGTGGTGAAGGGCTGCTGCTGATCAACTCCTTCAAAGCCGCAATGCATATAAAACAATCGAGAAGAGCCTACAGCATCCTCCTGTGCTACAGAGACACTCAGACTAGCTCTCCAGACACAAGAAGCTGGCTAAATTATCAGCCCCAGATAGGAATAAAAGGACCAGCAGCCCAAAAGGGGTTTTCTACAGTTAGCAGCAGAGAGTGCTCTAGAAGGGGCCACTGGGAAGGGGACACCAAATATCCTTTCCACTCTCTGAAATCATGACATGCAGCTGCTTCTCCTGCTCCCTAGGGCTGTATGCTATGTCTCTTCTCCCAGAGCTAGTCCTGGGAGTGCTACAGAAGCAACACCAAAAGTGGGTGAAATCAGGATACCCCACAACTATTACAGCAATGGCCTGCAGTCACGACAGTCTCTTCCCCATCCCCCAGGAGAGCCCAGCTGCTACCCTGTGTCCTCAACAAAGTGCAAAGCGCAACAATTTCCTGATGAAAATACCTCTAAGCACCTGAATATGATCAAACAAACTGGGCACTATGGCAAGTACTTCAAAGGAAACCAGACATCAGACAAATTCCCATCGAATGGCATCCTACAAAATACCAGACCAGGACTCCTCGAAACTGTCAACGTCATCAAAAGCAAAGAGTCTGAGAAACTGCCGTATCCAGGAGGAGCCCGATAAGCCGCAAGCACCACATGTCACATGCTATCGTGATGAGATTCCGGAACACAAAACAGATGTGGAGAAAAACGAAAGTGATCTGACTAAAGCACAGACTCCAGCTGATAATAACCCGTCGATACTGGTATGCTGCTTCCGTCGATGTGCCACACTCACGTCAGATAATGGCGGGAAAGACTAGGCAGGGGAGGCAATGCGGGGACTCTGTCTGTCTGCCGCCTTCTTTTTTTGTAAATCTAAAACTGTTCTAAAAAATAATGTCCCAATTTTGAAAGCCAGGTATTTTTCACAAATCTTTGGTACTTCATTTTCTTATCAGCAATCAGTTTGCTAACTGAAGCTAGAAACCAAGTCTTGATCTCTTTTTGATATGAGGCCAGTCTCCCAACCAGACTGACTTCATCTGAAAGCCGTGTGACAAACAAGTCACGGGAGTGGGCTAGTATTTTTTTTGTTCTCTCCACATCACCAAACGGGAATATAATGAAAAAGTCCAGATAATGCCAAAAGTATTAAGAGGTATCCTTGCTTAGGAACCATCTTAGAGAGACATGATAATGAACCTGAGCTATGACGGGCTGTGCAGTGACAATAATCAGGACCCAACCAAGTAGGTCCAAGAACCTCCTGCATCCACGCATAGCTTGTCACCTCACCTCTAAACAGGACATGGCACCAATACTGGACAGCTACAACTTCAGGCAGCCTTTCCAACAGAGCCCTTGAGGGTAAGCTCCTTGGGAGCAGAAACCACTTCCCTGTCTTTTGAATCACCTCAAAGTATCCCTTTCAGCGCTCTGTAGTTTTAAGCACTTAATTGGTACAAAAAAACCCAGGTAGAGGCCTCTAACCAGGCAGGACAGTGAGCACTGAGCACACTCCACCTCCTGAGGACACGCTGCCACTCCTCACCCCCACCCCCGCCGTGTTATTCAGGTCTGTGAAATCTGCAAGGCCTAAGCATCCAGCAGCAGGGACAGGGATGCCAAGCCACGTGCTCAGGGGACCATATGGCTACAAACAGCACAGATCAGCTAAAACGCCACAGGGAAGGTAGGCAGGAAGGACAGGCACAAAGTCTCAAGCAGGCTCAGCTAGATAATCACTGTGAAGTGAACACGCTCCTCTGCTAACCAGGGGAGACAAGAAGGGCCTTCTCCTGCATTTCCTCGCTGAAGAAGGGACCCTGCTTAAGCAGAGACGGGAGCCAGACTTTCAGTAGGCCACACGCTTCAAGATACTTTGTTGAGTTTCAAATTTCTTACAACTGAGAGTCCTGGACAACAGTCTGATCTATGGTGTAGCCTCAGTTGCAGAAATCACCTACCAGAAGCATTCAGTTCAAGAGTTCCTAGGTCGCCTTTCACAGGCTTTCCAGGCTACTTAGCTGTTCCCTCCACAATGAATTCCTAAGAGACAGGGTGTCTGCTGAAGAGAGAGAACCACTATTTGTTCAGGCCTTGTCGTCATCTACAAGCAGAATTCTTCAGCAAGAACTTACAGGACTGTCAGACTATGTTCATGAAGGTCCCAGGCATCTTAGATACTTTTTACATTTCCTTGACATTAACAGGCATTTTAAATCAGGTAAAATGACTACAAAACTGCAGTTGGGTTCTAGGTTATGAAAAGAAATGCAGATCAGTTTTTCCTTTTACGTTTACTGCTGATATCCTGTGTTCTACAATAGGGGTTGGCAAACTATGGTCCAAGGGCCATCCAGCTCACTGCCTACTGTTGTAAATAAAGTTTTATTGAAACACCCCCATGCATATTCATTCACATATTGTCTATAGCTGTTTTCTTGCTACAGTGGCACTGTTGAGTAGTCACAACAGAAACCATATGGCTCATAAAACCTAAAATATTATCATATGGCCCTTTAAGAAAAAGTTGGTCAACCTCTGTTCTATAACATATTAGAAAAAGCACATACATAGGGATATACACTGGTTAACATTTCTGGAGAGCTATTTGGCAAATACACTCCAAAACATTCCTAAGGAAATAAGTGTCCTTTACACAGAGATTTATCCCATTTTCTAAATATTGGAAGAATTATAAACTATATGAATGTCAACCTATTGGAGACTGGTTAAATAAATTATGACGCGGCCCTACAATGGAGCAGAGCATTATAACAAACTAAAGCAAGCTCAAACATTTACTTTGGTTCCCTCCCTAAATAACTCTAAACAAAAATAAAGGGATTTATTGTATTGCCATAGGCTCAAAAGGACAAAGATTAATAGGAGGAAAGAACACAGCAACAAAACTTTGGAAGCTGGAAAGCAGATGTATGGGTGGTAACAGTCTCTGCAGACTCACAAGCGCTAAATCCTGAGCTAGTGGTGAGTAAACACAAGAGTCACTCTGATTTATACTACAGAATTCCCCCAGTCATCACAACTAGGACTGGCTTAAAATTTATGTAAGAAGCACCTGGGCTTCAAGATGAACACCCACACCTAAGTCCACTGCTTCTAACGCAGTGCTCAATACTTCAATCTTAAATAAGAGAAACAACCAAGGATCACCAGCTAGCTGAGGAAAAACTTAAAAAGAGCAATACAAAAATTTTATTCACAGATAGGAATACCAAGAGTTAAAAATGGCTGCATCAAGAAAGAGGAAAAACTAATCAGTTCATTCTTTAATAAGCCCATAGAGTTCTTTAAACTTATATTACAGATAAAACTTATATACAGAAGATTACAGATCAGTACTACTCAGAAGTAGCCACAGGAGCACAGACCAGAACATAAATCAACTACACTGAGAACCCTGCTGGAGTTTTTTCTGTGGCGAGCTTTCCTTGAAGAAAGGAGCAATGCCTTGATTTACATTCTGGCCCGGCTCTTTATGTCACATCAAGGCACTCGGAGAAAAATGAATATAGATGAAGGGTCAACAAACTTTTTTGTTAAGAGCAAGAGAGCAAATATTTTAGGCTATGCAAGCCATATGGTCTCTCATAACTCCTCACCTCTGCCACTATCTCACGAACACAACTACAGACATATGTAAGGAACAGATGTGGCTACATCCAGTTTACTCATAACACTGAAATCTGATTTCAGCTAAATTTTATGTGCCACAAAACATTTATTTTTTAATGTAAAATCCATTCTTAGCTTGCAGACCATACAAAGTAAGTGGTGGGCCAAACTTGGCCCTTGGACCACAGTTTGCCAACCCCTGTGACACAAAGTATGATAAACTTTGCTTAAAATAAAATAATATGAACAACTATATGCCAACAAATTGGACAATCTGGGTGAAATGGATAAATTTCTAGAAACATACAATCTTCCAAAACTGAATCAGGAAAACTCAGAAAACCTGCATAGACCAATTATAACTAATGAAATCAAAGCAATAATCAAAAACCTCCCAGTAAACAGAAGTCCTGGACCAAATGGCTTCAGAGGTAAACTTCATCTAACAGTCAAATTAGAAATAACACTTATCCTTCTCAAACTCTTTCAAAACATTCAAGAGGAGAGAAGACTTGCAAAGCTCTTTTTATAAGGCAGCATTATCCTAATTTCAAAGTCAGATAAAGACATTACAAAAAAAAGAGAGAGAAAGAAAATCATACTCCTGATGAACATAAATGCTAAAATTTCCAACAAAATATTAGCAAATCAAATCTAGGAACATGCTAAAGAGATCACACACCATGATCAAGTGGGATTTATTCCAGTGATGCAAGGTTGGTTCAATAGTCACAAATCAATAAATGTGATATATCATATAAACAAAAGGAAGGATAAAAATCACATGATCGTATCAATAGATGCAGAAGAAGTATATTTGATAAAACCCAGTACCCATTTATGTTAAAAACTCTCAGCGAAGTGGAAATAGAGGAAACATACCTCAATGTAATAAAGACTATATATGACAAACCCACAGCCAACATCAAACTCAATGGGCAAAAACCACAAGCGTTTCCCTTAAAAGATCAGGAACAAGACAGGTGTGTCCACTTTTACCACTCTTATTCAACACAGTACTGGAAGTCCTAGCCACAGCAATCAGACAAGAAAAAAGAAATAAAAGGCATCTAAACTGGAAAGGAAGATGTAAAACTGTCATTATTCACAGATGACACTATCTTGTACATAGAAAACACTAAAGATTACGCCAAAAACCTAGTAGATCTAATAAATAAATTCGGCAAAGTAGCAGGATACAAAATTAATATTCAAAATGGGTGACATTTTTATACACCAATAATGATCAGAAAGAAAACAATCCCATTTACTATTGTACCAACAATAACAAAAAAGGTATCAAGGAATAAGTTTAACCAAAGAGGAAGAAGACATACTAAAAAAATTATAGGACATTGAAGAAAGGCACTAAAGAAGATATAAATAAGTGGAAGCATATACCTTGTTCACGTATAGGAACAATAAACATCATTAAGACGTTCATACTACCCAATGCAATCTATAGATTCAATGCAATTCCTATTAAAATGCCAATGGCATATTTCAGTTCTATAACAAATATTATAAAAATTTATACAGAACCAAAAAGGACCCTGAATAAACTCAGCTATCTTAAGAAAGAACAAAATTGGAGGTATCACAATATCTGATATCTACAAGGCCATTGTAATCAAAATAGCCTAGTACTGGCAGAAGAACAAGCACACAGATCAATGGAACAGAACAGAGAATCCAGAAGTAAACCCACAACTTTGTGGTCAATTAATATTTGACAAAGGAGGTAAGAGAATAAAATGGAGTAAAGACAATCTCTTCAATAAATAGTGTTGGGAAAATTAGACAGGTACATGCAAAAAAAAAAAAAAAAATGAACCTAGACCAGCTTATACCATACACAGGAATAAACTCATAATGGGTAAGACTTAAATTTAAGTCACAAAACTATAAAAATCCTTAAAAAAAAAAACCACAGCCCTGGCCGGTTGGCTCAGCGGTAGAGCGTCGGCCTAGCGTGCGGAGGACCCGGGTTCGATTCCCGGCCAGGGCACATAGGAGAAGCGCCCATTTGCTTCTCCACCCCTCCGCCACGCTTTCCTCTCTGTCTCTCTCTTCCCCTCCCGCAGCCAAGGCTCCATTGGAGCAAAGATGGCCCGGGCGCTGGGCATGGCTCTGTGGCCTCTGCCTCAGGCGCTAGAGTGGCTCTGGTCGCAATATGGTGACGCCCAGGATGGGCAGAGCATCGCCCCCTGGGGGGCAGAGCACCGCCCCTGGTGGGTGTGCCGGGTGGATCCCAGTCGGGCGCATGCGGGAGTCTGTCTGACTGTCTCTCCCTGTTTCCAGCTTCAGAAAAATGAAAAAAAAAAAAAAAAAAAACCACAGGCAGTAAAATCTCAGACATTTCTTGATTCTTGTAGCAATAGTTTTGCTGATATATCTCCTAGGGCAAGGGAAACAAAGGAAAAAAAATAAACAAATGAGACTACATCAAACTAAAAAGCTTTTGCACAGCAAAAATAAAAAACAAAAAAACCCAACAAAATAAAAAGAAAACCCACTGAATAAGGGAACATATTTGCCAATGACACATCTCATAAGGGGTTAATTTCCAAAAAATATAAAGAATTTAACTCAACACCAGGAAGACAAACAATCTAATTAAAAATGGGCAAAGGACCAGAATAGACACTTCTGTAAAAAGGACACACAGACAGCCAACAGACATATGAAAAAATGCTCAAGTCATTAATCATCAGAGAGAAATAAATGAAACCACAATGAGATATTACCTCACACCTGCCAGAATGGCTATCATCAATAAATCAACACACAGCCTGACCAGGCAGTGGAGCAGTGGATAGAGCGTCGAACTGGAATGCAGAGGACCCAGGTTCGAGACCCCAAGGTTGCCAGCTTGAGTGCAGGCTCATCTGGTTTGAGCAAAAGCTCACCAGCTTGGACCCAAGGTCGCTGGCTCGAGCAAGGAGTTACTCGGTCTGCTGAAGGCCCGTAGTCAAGGCACATATGAGAAAGCAATCAATGAACAACTAAGGTGTTGCAACGAAAAACTGATGATTGATGCTTCTCATCTCTCTCCGTTCCTGTCTGTCTGTCCCTATCTATCCCTCTCACTGACTCTCCCTCTGTTCCTGTAAAAATAAATAAATAAACAAACAAATAAACAAACAAACAAATGCTGGTAAGGATGTGAAGAAAATGACTGAACAATATTGGTGAGAATGAAGACTGGTGCAACCACTATGGAAAACAGTGTGGAGCTTTCTCAAAAAATTAAAAATGTAATTGTCTTTTGACCCAGCAATCCCACTTCTGGGAATATATCCTAAGAACCCCAAAACACTAATTCAAAAGACTATACGCACTCCTATATTTACTGCGGTGTCATTTACAATACTCAAGATCTGGAAATAGCTCAAGTGCCCATCAATAGGTTACAAGACTCAAGATCTGGAAATAGCTCAAGTGCTCATCAGTAGGCCCCCCCCCTTTTTTTTTTGCATGTACTTGTCTAATTTTCCCAACACTGTTTATTGATGCAGTACATTTACACAATGGAATACTACATGGCCGTAAAAAAGAAAGAGCTCTTATCTTGTGCACCAGCATAGACAGACATAAAGGTTATTACGCTAAGTGAAATAAGCCAGTCAGAGAAAGACCAATACCACATGACCTCACTTATATATAGACTCTTAATTAACACAATACACTGGCGAACAAAATATAAATAAAGTCATGAACACATGGAACAGACTGAGACAACTGTCAGAGAGGAGGGAGGACTGGAAAAAAGGTGAAGGGATTAAGCCAAAAACACATGTAAGTAATACACACACACAGACAACAGTGTGGTGATAGGCAGAGGGAACAGAGACTGGGGGGTGGGGGGTGGCGGTGGGCAGAGGAGTGGGGGAAAATGGGGACAGAAAGAGACTTTGCATGAGGGAATGGGCACACGGTGCACTGTACAGATGATGTTTTGCTGAGTTGTACACTTGAAACCTGTATGGTTTTGCGAACCAATGTCACCCCAATAAATTCAATTAAAAAAATAAAAAAAATAAAAAACTGAATCATAGTAGTTTATCTAATATAAGTGTTTTTTCTTCTCTTTTTTATGCATTTCTGTTTTTAAAACAATGCTGAAGAATTTCAAAAAAAAAAGTTTTAAAATCGTTTATTTACCCTCATATACATTTTTCTCTCTATTCTCTAAGCAGGCCTATATCCCAATGACCTAAATATATGTTTAAGATATTACAGGAGAATGATTACTCCTCCTAATCCTTATTCAAATAGTTATTAAAAGCAACATCCTCTATCCTGAAATTGTAATGAATGAAACCTGATTGTAATGATAAAAAAGCAATACCATGTTTTAAAACTAAACATAAAAGACCAAAAACAAAGAACAGATTCTGGGATCCTGGATTTAGAAATGGAGGAAGTGTTCCTACACCAGCTCTCCCTTTTCTAGTTACCAATAAACTCCTATTGAAGATCAATGCAAAGCTACTGACTCAGTCATCTAATATTTTCAATTTCTTCTGCAGCGTCTTAGTTCCCCACCCAGCAAAGGCCCAAAAGCCTCAAAATCTTCTAGGTTTCTCTACTACTAAGGAGGGGCGGGTAGGCACAGCACAGGGTCATTTGGCTCTCCCAAGCCTCATCTACATGACGTGACTAATATCACAGGGCCCCAAAGTGATGACGGTGAAAATGGAAGGCCTGCCTCCCCTGGTGAGTGAATGAGCATCCTTTCATCATGTAGCTACAGTCTGTGAACAGAACAGGTTACAGGAAACATAAACACAACCAGTAAGTTCCAATCAGACAGAACAGCCACCACGTCCAGGTTCCCAAGCCAGCAGTGCCCTCACAGAAGGAAAGCAGGATCCGCTGTAGTCTGTGTCAGAATGGGAATATGCACAGGGAGTATCCAACCAGGACGACTCCCGCTGACGTCCACTAAAAGGCGCAGTTACAGTTAACTTGACCACTGCTTGGAGACCACATACTAGAAGATGAAAAGGGGCCATTTGACCACTCTGTGACCTATTGCCTTGGGCATCATAAAAAAGAAAGTGAAGAAATTCAGCCAATTCCTCAGAGACTTTGTTAAAATTTTACCATTCTAAGAGAAATCGTTCTAAGATTTCTTTCAAGCTGACAGTGCCACCTAGTGGCTGCCTATCTTAAACTGTTAGGCGAGGATATGAATATTTAACTACTTTAGTCCATAAAGACAAAGCTTCCAGCATTTCTTGCCAAAAGTAAAGACAGGTTGGAAAACATGGCAGCACTTGGGGAAAGTGAGGACAGCAGGCTTACCCCTCAAGATACCCAACTCTAAGAAAAAAACTCATTTATAGCACCCCTGCTAAAAACCAAACACTATATTAAGTAGCTCTAGTTCCCATCAAAGAAATCCATCCCAGGACACCACAGTGGAGAGCTTACAGAAAAAAAGCATCTCATAAGAAGAAATTCAAAACAACAGGAGTCCCACAACAGAAAAAGAGAAACCTGAGGTCGTATACACGTGGGCAGAGGAAATCTAAGAGTATGCCGTGGGCTAAGCAGACAAAAAGGACCCCTGCAATGTGAGTAATGTTTCAAACAGCGATGTCCACAACTTTAACCCATGAACTTCTAATGAAGTTATGCAAATTTACAAAAAGAAATGTAAAGTTTTTACAGTGTCTAAGCCGTACAATAAACACACGCAGGTAGGTGCCATGATGCACGTACCTCTACACACCCCTGCCTTGCCTTGAAATAAAAGTGCTTCAGTTCTTGATCGACTGTTCAGATTTTTGTGTTATCAGTAACCTGACAACAATCCCTATGCATCTCAAGATGCTAAGAATGACTCACCTTGGCAACAAACTGCTTGTCCTTTTGGTCCAAGTTAGCAGTGGGAGCCACATAGTCTCTCCATATTCTCAGCCTGCGTTCCTTGGCAAACCTGAAACAAAGCAAGGATGCAAATCACATTAGGTTGGCAAAGGGAACCCACCATCCCCATGAGAGCTAACAGTACAGAATCCAACCCAACCTCACAGACAAGGCACCCAGGAGAAAGGCTACCAGTCAAGCCAGAACAAAGGGTGACAACAGCTGCAAGAAAAAGGTCTAAGCAACTGTAACTACCCAAGATGCATAGATAAACCCTAAATCTATGGCTAGTAGATTCGGTCTAAATATGCAATTTTATGGGTATGGACAGTTCAAGTCCACCTTGATCATTAGCTCTCTGGCTTACGCAATCCTCCTGGGTGACTACTACATGCGAGGCACTGGAATGACAAACACAGAGCAGGTACTCTTTTAAATGGGGCGAATACACATACTAAACAAACAAATACACACGGTGGGGCAAAAGTAGGTTTATAGTTGGTCCTATGGAAAATAACACAACAATTAATAAATAACAGTAGAATAATAAACTGTCTTTTGTGTTCTTACAACTGTAAATCTACTTTTGCCCCACCCTGTATTTTTTTTAAAAACACAGGTCTGCTCAACTTCCACTTCAATGATGAAAAGGTTATCAGCTACCCAAATCCTATGTAAAAAACAAGAACAAAATTGTCACTGCAGTGTAGCTAAAAAGTAAGAAAAATGGACAGAACCATAATAGAAGCTCACTAACAAAAGTTTAAAAACCATATGGGCAGAAATTTTTCAAAGTCCTCAGCCCAGTAGATAGTCTTTGTGTCAGACTAAGAGAGGTAAAGGGAATACTGCAAAGCTGTAAAGAATAAATCAATGAGCTGCTGTCTCAAGTATTTACAAATAAATGGATACATGTGCAGGGAAGAGGAACTATTATTTCTGAAAACAGTACTGAAACCGTTTTTTTTAAGAAACACTGAAATAGAAGACAAAGCAGCATGTAGTAGCTGTAAAATACACAAAGTACGTCAACATATTTACCACCAACACACCTAAGTCAAGTGCAGCCCGCACAACAGCAAACGAGTATGATTGGTGTTCCTTGGTCTAACCCTCCTTTATAATGATGAGCACTCTCTGAGAAACCCATAAACTCTCCTGTCGATGTTGTAAAACATGTAGACACCACTGTCGTTACACTCTCTTCAGAGAGAGGCAGGGACTTAAAGAATGCAATAAAAATTATCAACTGAAATAATAATTTAGAATAATGGACTGACAGGATTTTCTAAACAAAAAATAAACTGAACAACACAGAAAAGACAAATATTTGAATGCTGAACTTGATGAAAGTATTACATCTTTTCAATTTAATTATGGAATATAAAGACGAATACAACTTTTATACAATAATTGTGTTTTTCCTAATCAGACTGTCTACCTTTGTCAGAAATCCTCTATCAAATGCCCCAGATTAAAATCCACTTTTATAAAAAGTTGCAAGTACTCCTGCTCACAGGTGTATAAGGATGCAAAAGACTTAGAAGAAAGGAAGAAAATTATAGCCATTCAATTCATGTTCTTGCATATCTCTTAGCTGTGCCTCAGAGGCAAAAACGTAATGTTAGCGACACCAGTATAATTTTACGATTATGAAATGAGACGTACAACCAGCCTCTAGAGTGGAACATCATCGTCAGCGGTCAGTAGTCTGCTTAATGTACCCTAGGAGGTGGTGGCTGTGACTTCCAGAACTAATCATCTCTATTCATTTACTCTTGTTACCTGCTTCGTTTTCTTCCATGAGGTTCAACTACACCTGGAAACACTTGGCCCTGACACTTAAAATCACCACCAATCTTTGAAATATCCACTATCGTTTTTCTGAAAATAAGTTATTTCTATATCTGAATCTAGCTAAACATATGTCGACAACACCTCACAGTTGCATTAGTATTTAACAGTTAAAACATATTTTTAAATAAATGAGGGCATTAGGCCTCACAACAGTACTGAATGGGCCCACAGACTATCTTTCTATCAATATCCTTGCCTCCAGCCTGCTTGTTTGGGAGTAGGTGGTAAGCGATTTCACTGTCCTCAAATGAACCTCAAATTTATTTCATCCCAAATGCTTGAAACCTGGAATTTGAGAAGCTTTAGAAAAAAAAAAAAAAAAAGTGACCTGAAAACATTTAAAAAGCACATTAGGTGAAGAATAATGTCTGAGTAAAAATCTAGGTCCTTACTACACAGCATTGGTTTCGACTAAACTTGAAGACTTACAAGTCCTCTATGAGATCCCAGCCTCTCTTGGAATTTCCCTAGCCCTTTGCTGAAATAAAACAGACACAGATGTAGTAGATGGCTGGCTGAGGGATCACTAAATTTCTTTCCTTAAAGATCCTTAACAAGATCATTGGCTGGGAAGGTTCCCTGGCAGACCTTACCTCTCAGCTGCCCTCAGCTTTTCTGCACCCCGGGTGTACACTGCGATTGACCAGTCCACACAGCGTGCAAAACCTTCCTTCAGAAGCAGCTCTGTGATGTTGCCATTCTGAAAAACAAGGCACATGAGAAAACAGGCAAGGATAACAGTCTATGACAGAAGAATCATTTCTCTAGACCTCTGACACAATTAACAAAGTCACAATCTAGTCTGCAGTTCATTTAAAAAAAAACAAAAGTCATTTCTCTCTTTAAGAAACCAAAGAAACCAGCCCTAAGACAGACACTCCTCTCAACAACCTTGGGTTCATATCCTCACAACACCCAGCCCAGTAACTCTCGCGTAATAGGAATAGGATAAATGTTAGTGGCATTGAATGGAATTGACATTTCAATAGCTCTTCTTGTAGGCAGAGGAGGATGTTAATCTTTAGTAAAGATTACACCTTATTATTTCTTCCTTCCCTAAGATCAGCACTTACTCCCCTTTTCATAAAGGGAGAGCTGAAGAAGGTGCTGAATAAGGAAATAACTTAAGCTGCATTTGGCCCAATGAATTACAATTCACATTCTGCTATGACACAGAGCCATCTGGCCCGGCACGGGCAGGCAGCTAGCACTCCAGAAGAAACAGACATGACCTTGGCATATTCCAAACCACCCAGCCTCACAACTGCCGAGGTGGAAGAATTCTCCAGCCAAAGAACAAGTAACAGTAGTTACTCTGTGTTGGGTATAGGTTACAATAATGAAAGGCCCTAAACTCAGGTGTTAAAAAAACAAGGTTATTTCCTATCTAAGAATAACCCACCTATCAAAGGATACAATAAGGTACAACTCATCAAGAGCCAGCACACAAAGAACCTATTTCTTGCTCAAAAGCAGAGTTAGGAGGAAAATAGGTAAAGCCTGGCACAGACAAAATAATTTTTCCATAGAAAGATTTCCTCATCAGAGTTCTACCAACACTCCAAACGGGTAACTTCTAGCCCTATACAAACTCGCCTCTCCTATTCTGCAGATTGCACTGCCCCTTCTAACCATAGGGTAACCTCCCACCTTGCCTGTGCACAATCTCCAGGACCAACACTTGAGGAAAAAAGGGATCGAGTTCTTCTTCCCCTTAGACACC
This sequence comes from Saccopteryx leptura, assembly GCF_036850995.1. Lineage (NCBI taxonomy): Eukaryota > Metazoa > Chordata > Mammalia > Chiroptera > Emballonuridae > Saccopteryx > Saccopteryx leptura. The sequence continues at coordinate 305,130,934 of NC_089504.1, read as the reverse complement.
CTGTAACATTTGAGATTAATTTTCTAAAAGTGAGAAGTCGCAAAGATTTGTCCAGTTCTACCAGATAAGTGACATCTCCCTTGAAAACACCTCAAAAACCAGTAAGAGATAATATGCCAAGATATTTAATGGCTCAAAATTAAGTACACTACAGCTCACCAAACCAAACCGCGATGGACCCCACCACCACGCAGCCCGGTCTGCATGGCACACTCACCGGATGAAGGATGGTGCCCAGAATGTTCTGGTTGTGGCAGCTCTCCAGGATGATCTGAACATCTCTCTGAAGCAGTCGGGACTCGGTGAAAAATTTGGCTTCTGCAGCAAAAGGCTCTGGTGTTTCACTGCCATCAGCTTCCCGTCGAAAAGTCGGGCACTGCAGCAAAGGAAGGGAGTGAGTAACACAACCTACACGTGGGTGCTCGACACTCGCCCCGTGCTAAACCACCCGAAAAGCACAAGCCAGAAAGGCTACGCTGGGGAAGGTCTCAGGGCAGGTCTTCTAATACTTTTTAAAACATCCTGGTAAAAAGTAACTGGAAATAGCGTCATCTCAGACTTAGTGCGAAGGCAAATAAAACTAATGTTATCAAGCGGAAAATAACTTTAATTACAGTTGAAAATGACTCCTTGCCCCCCAAATATTCACCAGTGTCTAGCATTAAATTCTCGGTGTTATTTTTTTTTAATCAAAATGTGTACTTTACATTAAGACCAGCCAAACTCAGCAAACTTCAGAGCCTCCCATCTCCCACTACTGGGTTTCAACAATTTCTCCATACAGCCTACTCCAAAAAGACCGTGGATACTTAAAAGTTAAAAAATCTTATTTGATCTAACTAGAATTATCCCACTGCAACGCTTAAAGTATTCTAGCCAATGCTAATGGCCCATACTAAGAAGAAACAGTAAGTCCAAAGACCCCAAGTAAAAAAATCTACCTATGACAGAATACTTAAGCAAACCCCAAATCCACCCCATAGCCCAGTGTATGGTCTGACCTTGATCCCCGACAGCATGACAGTAACCAGGTAGTAATCAGGAAGGAGCAGGGCCCTGACCACACTGCCATCCCGCACGTGCTCGATGATAGCTGTGTGACAGAAGAAACAGCTAAGTCATTAGCAAAACACATGCCGGGGATACACAACACCCAACCAAAACTGCCTGAACACAGGCCCTCTGACAGGACTCTCGGGAGAGCCTCCCTCTGAGAAATGATCAAGTGCCAGCAGATCACAAACATTCACACAATAGACCTGCCCACAACAACCCCCAGGGGAGTGCAGATCAGAGTGACTTCTGTGTCCTCTGACCCCTCTGGGACCTCATGGCTCACAACTAAGTTTGTGGGGGTTTTTTGTTTGTTTGTTTGTTTTATTTTTCTGAAGCTGGAAACGGGGAGAGACAGTCAGACAGACTCCCGCATGTGCCCGACCGGGATCCACCCGGCATGCCCACCAGGGGCGACGCTCTGCCCACCAGGGGGCGATGCTCTGCCCCTCCGGGGCATCGCTCTGCCGCGACCAGAGCCACTCTAGTGCCTGGGGCAGAGGCCAAGGAGCTATCCCCAGCACCCGGGCCATCTCTGCTCCAATGGAGCCTTGGCTGCAAAAGGGGGGGGTTGGAGAAGCAAATGGGCGCTTCTCCTATGTGGCCTGGCCGGGAATCGAACCCGGGTCCCCCGCACGCCAGGCCGACGCTCTACCGCTGAGCCAACCGGCCAGGGCCTCACAACTAAGTTTTGTTTTCATTAAGGTTAGTTACTCACCTCAGTACCAGGTGCCTAGCAAAAATAACAATTCAGAATTGGCAATGTTATCATACTCAATCGCTGTTAACAAGTAAACAGCACCAGAACTATATTATGTTCGTGTGTGCGTGTTTAGATATAATTTCTACCTCAGTATCAAGGGTGGTATGTGAGTAGCCATCCTTCAGAAAATAGGAAGCTCCCTAATGTGCAAAAATACCAGCAATTTACTACCCTGTACCAGGCAAAGGACTAAGGTCTGCAGAATACATCTGATGTGACCCATAGGAACTGGATCAAGTTTCCTTCCAAAATACCACACTGTTGTTTTACCCTTAATAACTTCTCTTGGATACAAAATAAGTAATTAGGTTTTATAAACCTCAAGAAGCTTTGTGAGCAAACAGAGAGAAATCACCCCAAGTCGCATCTGTCTTTGCCCTCCAGCCTCACCGTTGACAGGCTTCTGGTGGTGTGAGTCCACAAAGTGCCGTGGGTTCTCAATGGTGTACTTGAGGTCCCGGATAGTATGGGAGCTGTTCCCCTCGCTCCACATCCCTTTCTTAGCGGCCTTTGCTTGCTCCTCACACTCCAAAAGCCGGTTCTGCTCAGGACTGGGGCATAAAAAATAAACACGCCTGGTTAGTGAGCTCAACAGGAAGACCAGGCTCTTCTCTGACTCCGTTTCTTCAGCATCTTCTCCGCCTGAAAAGACCAAAGCATTTATTCAAGAGCAACAGCTTCAGACCCAAGCCTATAACCAGAAAACCAGCATGAGTGCAACTTCAGGATTTCAGATTTGTTGCCTCAAACAGATTCAATTGTAAGCGCATTTAATGAGAAGATCCAAGAACACACATCTCAGTACTGCCACCATCAGTGATGACAAGACAAGCTGGTGGCTCAGAGGGAAGCCGCTCCAGGGGCACAGCTCTATTTAACTGTCCCAGACTCGGGAACTGAAATCCAGGAAGAGCGCAGTAGGGCGCTCTGCAGGGAAACTGACTAAGAACACGCTTCCTCCCTGCTGTCCACGAAACAGGGCTGGGGAATGCAGAGCAAATACGGTTATGGCAGAAAATGTCACCCTAAAACTACTTACACATTCAGTCTGGCCAGCTAAGCAAAAGCAGTTTGAAAATGGAAGATTCCTCCTTCAGCAGGCAGGCAAGCACACTCCGTGCAAGAGCAGCCAGAATGTCAGCAGATAAACAAACAAACAAAACCAGATGGCGCTGCTCTTCTCTCACACGTTTCTGAGCAAAGGCAGGGAGCTGCGTGGCCTCCCCACGTCTCAGTGCCTGGCCCATGGACGGCTGCAGGCATGAATGGAAGTTCCCACCTGGGTCAGCAGGGATATCTCAGCAGGAAGCCCGGCCCTACAATTTCTCAAACCAGAAGTCTTCAGTACCTTACCCCCACCAAAAAAAAAAAGAAAAAAAGGCCATTACATCCTCAGGATCCAAAATTACAGCCAGAACTCAAATGAAAATTTGTAGCTTATGAGGAAGAAGCAAACATAGAAACTCAGGAAAGGAAGCTTTAAGTCAAGACAACTTGAGAGAAAAAAAAAAAGATTTATACACCAGGGGAGATTTCTTTGTTGAGATGATAAAACATCACTATGGGCTTTTGAAAAATGCCTCATTCTGGTTGCAAATTGGATTCTTAAAAAAAAAAAACAATGCAACAGTCATCATGCCAGCAATTGTCCTTAAGATACAACTACGGCATGCTTCCAAAACACCACCTAAGACTAATGTCTTAATTCAACAAATTCCCAGCAAATGATTCTGTGAAGTCAGAAAGAACCACAGAAGGTCATGATGAATGAGTGGCCCCAAGAAGGCAGGAAGATGCCCGCCTCCATCATTAGTACAGTCCATGCAAATACTTATCCCAACCCTTTTCTAAAGTGACAACAGTCACATAATAGAGCAAGGACTTAATGATGTAAACAGCATCTTTAGCCTCCAAATTACTGATGTAGCTTATCACTTTTCAGAGACTAAAGTGTTAATTAAAGCCAGCTGCAATCCATCCTACTGAGAGCCAACACTGGTGAACTTGAACATGATACATCTGCTATAAAGTCTACATATACACCACTCATTTCTAGTAAGTTCACACTGCCATTAGCTAAACCAATACATTTTTACCTACTACTTATTAAGTACCTACAGCTCCATAAACCAAAACAGACTTCAAAGGCTATGGAGAGAGAGAAAATTTCCCTGATTTTACAACAGAAGCATTGAGCCTTTATCAATTTAACTAGATTCTAAGCAGGAGATTCTGCTTTGAATTCTATTTACTCTCTCCACTTTATTTTCCACTGCATTTACTCCTCGCACATGGTATGTTATATACCTATTTGTTTACTGGTTTGTCTGTCTCCCCATTAAAATGTTAGCAGAAGCTAAGTATGTTTATTCACGGCTGTAGTCTCAGTGTCCAGCCTGGCACATGGAAAGCACTCAATAACCATTTGGGACATATGCATAAATGCTCTAGAACTGAATACCTATGACTTAAGACATAGCCTATTGACTCTTCTGATAAGAATAGAGCAGCTTGTCTCAAAGTCTGTTTTTTTAAGGAGTTACACATATCAAATGTCACTGAGGAATGGTGAGTAATCTACTGGCTCAGAATAATCCAATCAGGGCAGGAAAATGTCCTAGAAGCCAGAGCACAGAGGATACCGACACAATGGCAGGGGCAGCAATGGAAACGCAGCGCAGCCGACATAGCGTGGACTACCCAGCCTCCCTGCGCAACCCCAGCCCTCGCAATGCAGCAGAAGCAGCCAGAGGATCAGAAGAGTAATGCAGGCTTACTTATTAGCTCTCATGCCTTCTCTCCGGGTGGCCAAGCCCTCTGCAACCAGAGACTCTGCAATGTTTTCCCCATTGGTATCTGAGGAGAAAAAAAGAGTTAAACACAAGATTCAAATCTGCCTCCAACAACAACAGAGCTCAAGCAGAGCACGCTTTCACCCTGTCTCTTCCGGAAAAATGACGTTGCCAGAGAATCGGACCAAGCGGCAGTGTAGTGCTGAGTCTTCCAGGAAACCTTTTCTCCCAAAATATCTAAATTCTACAACCCAAAAGTCTATAACTCATTTTCTCAAGACTTTGTTTCAACTGTCTTGTGTATCTCCCGAGCCACAGGCAGTCTCCTAAGCTACCAGAGACTGACTGGACAGCGAGGTAACACCAGCCTGGGGTGCAGGCAGAGCAAACCTCCGGAGCAGAGGACGGCGGGACACACGCTCTGCTGCTCGGTACCACAGACAAGGTCTCTCCGCCTCAATTCACTCCTCTATATAGTGAGGCGAGCACCTGCCTAGATGGGTTCTTGTGCGAATTAAACAATAATGTCTGTAAGCAGCCGAGCACATAGGAATTAAAAACATATTCCATACAATTAGACAAGTCCATACAATTTGTTTAGGGTTGTCTATTAATTACATTTTATGCCAGGAAGTCCAATTCCTCACAAAATGTCCTATTCTTTGCTCCAACAGGATCCCAAGCCAAGCTACACAGTTTGACAAAGACTCTCCTGCTCTAACAAACTCAGGGAAAGGGGTCTAGCTTTCTAATTTCACACAGCAGCCTTCAGAGCAGACAAGTAAAAGGAAGTTAAACATAAAACCCAACTTGATTAGGTTTTACCCGGGTACTTGGAACATTAATTGTATTTCCATGCTACTGAAAAAGCTTTTAGGCTCCATGTATTCTCTTAAATCTCTGCTTGTCAGCCAAAACGATAAAGGAAGACATCTATGAGGGAATCACCACATAAAAATGTTTAATATGGCAGAGAACAGGCTCCTAGATAAACGGAACAGCAGTCTAGCCGAGTGGTAATGTGAGCGCAGAATACAATTCTGTAAGATTTATATTCGGTACACAACACAATGACTTGTGCAAGCAAACACAAGTATACACACCATCCCAATCCCATCCTACATGCCTTACCATTAGCATGCCCCAATTTCTGCACAAACTGTAAGCCTCTTTTCTTCCCAAGATAAGTTAGGATGAAGGATATTTATACAAAGGATGCTCAGGTTCTGAGGCTGAGCAAGGATCACAAGAGCCTTTCCACTGAGGTTACTGCTAAGGCCAGACACACACAGCCATCTGACATTAGTAAATATTACATTGGTTCTTTCAAAACAACAGGAACACAAAGAATGAAAAGTCAAAAGGAAGGATTCAACAAATAAAGGGAAAGTTGAGCAGTAAGGGGCCAAGACATCAGGGGGTGAAAAGAACGAAGCCCAGGTACACACAAAGTAAGTGGCCATAAAACCAGCCAATCAACAGCACACCCAGTGGACACTTTCTGAGCACAGAGCACTGTGATAATGGCTGTCAGCAGGCCCACTTCTAAAAATGTAGTTCTGACTGCTCCTTCAAAGGGAGAAGAATGCATTTCTCTGGGCCAGCCTTCCAAAGGAGCCAACAGTGGTGAACAGAATACTGAAACAGGGAACATGTAGGGTATGCATCTGGTTTTCTGGCTTATTACTTACCAAGTTATGAATCTGATCAAGTCACAATGGGAATGGCACCAAGAGCAGGTACGTGACTATTTTCTCCAAAAGTCAAAAGACTAATCATCTCTTTTTTTAGTAAGTTCTAGGTTAACCACAATTTCTCAAAATTCTACCCTTCTCCCCCACCATAAAAGGAATAGTCACAAACTAATATATGCACACTAATTAACGACCTAAGCCACTGCTTCCTTTCATTAGAATGGCACTGAAAGTTGGTTAACCCTTTGAGTAGTGAGTTTTTTTCATGCTTGCTGACCCCTACAAGTGAGTTTTTTCAAAAAATGGAATTAATTCCAGTTACAGTTTTATTAACTTAAAATCATGTTTGTTTGATAACCAATTTATGCAAATAAGAACATACATTTGCCTTTTTTTTTTATGTTGCCTTACACATTTTTAAAATAAAAATTTTTGTACAATTATACTCTGGATGGTCAGGAGGCATAAGAACGTACATGAACGTTCATACTACTCAAAGGGTTAAAGTATCTGAATGAAAATATTAAACCTTAAGTCATTTATTTAAGACTTTAAAACTCAAAGATGCAGGTCATTCTCAATCATTCTTTCAGTACATATTTACTGATCAAATTCTATGTGCCAGGTTGTATTCTAAACATTAGCATGTTAACTAAATTCTATCTAGTTTGTAATCTGGGTCAGTTAAAAAATAAACTGACCTAAGTAACTCAGTTGGCTGGAGTGTCATCCCAATATGCCAAGGTTGCGAGTTCAGTCCCCAGTCAGGGCACATACAAGAGTCAACCAATGAGTGCATGAATGAATGGAAAAGCAAGTCAGTTTCCTCCTCGCTCCTCTCAAATCAATAAGTAAATTTTTAAGGATTAAAAATAAAATTTAAAAAACACTAAAGATTACTTAAGTGTCAGATTCTCTTAACAGAAACAATTTGAGCATTTAACTGAGAACCAGCATTATTTAAATAAACTCTTAAACATTGGCTCTTTATATTATAGATATATCTTTTTCCACAGTGAGGTCTCTTTCAGGCTAACAGAAGATTTTACCAGCTATTATCGAATTGCAATTATGTTAGGTAATGAAATCCTTGAACAATTCCATTTTGAAGATAATGCAATTCTATTTGTATTACATTCTTTGTAACCAGTAACCATCCAATAATAACGCTTCAGTGTTCTGTTTCCTACTACATTACTAGAATTAAGTATAAAAGGAAAATTTGTCTATTTCTCTTCAAGATTCCATATATAACTACAATTTCTGATCCAATCAAAAAGCAGATAGCTCAGTGTTTCTCTACTGAGTAAATTCAACAAGACACCTCCAACGCCATGACCAACTTACTTACCTAAGACCTCTACAATTAAAATCAGAATCTTAAAACGATGTTAGCTTTGTCATTCTACCTTGCCTGCTGACTTCTAGCACTGACTACCCCAAGTCAAATAGACAATCTAACTACTCAGCTGAAAGATTGTTTTATCAAAATAATCACAGGAAATTTAAAAATATCTACTACTAAAATAATTCCAGATGAACACAACTGTTTTGCGCTTTACAGAGGGCATTCTACCAAGTCTTTCAATGTCCGACGTTTGTTCAAACTCTATTCCACTATCTTTCTGTACTCTATTCCACTATCTTTCTGTCCCTCTACCTAATCCAAAAGACCAGAATCCCTAATATCCCATGACTCACCTGGCCTAGCTAAACTGAACTGGTATATGTGTGCACCTAAACAAATGTATTTATTGAATATATACATACCCTGTGCCAGAGTTGGGTGCTTTACATATATCATGTCTTTAAACTCTTTCAATAAAATAAATGGGCTTGGAAAAGTTAAGGATTAGGTACAAGTCTAAGAGAGGAGGGCCAGGATTCTCACCCAGTATACAACTCCAAAACCTGTGCTCTTCCCATTCAGTTGCAAAATATGTGGCTTACAAAAACCAACAGCCCTAAACAAATCTTCCTTTCCTAAAGGGAGTCCCCGTGAGCAGAAGAAAAACCACAAGATAGATAAAGGGAATAGAAGATGCAATTGGAAATCTATAGGAATTCAATTAGCACTGTGACCTAGAAGCACACAGCCATTAGGTTCCACAGGCTGAGGGCCTAAATACAGGGAAAAATGCAATGTTGTACAAAACACACCTAATGCAAGCCAGGAAGCAGGCACGGGAGTGAACAAGAACCGGGAACATCAGGGAACTCCTCTGCCCCTCTGTGGCGTGAACTCGCACGTCCAACTACATCAACAGCCAGTTGTCCCTCACATCGGCCTTCCCCCAGATGAAAACTAATCCGAGGACCGTTAGATTCAGAGAGAAGAGAAATGAGTCCTTTCCTCCTTGCTACTCACCTTTTCCAAGGTAGATCATGCCGTACTCTCGTCCCTGGGGAATCTTGTTTTCTATCGTGAAACATACTTCCTTCCCAATCAGCTTCTTTCGTAGAAACTCTCGAGCAGGAAATGCCCAGGGCTGAGAGACAAAACAAATGTGTCACATGAGAACTGCCCAGTTCCCCACCACAATCCGCATTCCGGCTCATTTCTTCAATACCCTGGCCCTGCGCTGGGAGAATACAAAAATGAAATGCACACAACACGGACCGCACACCCAGGGAGCTCGTGAAGGGGAGTCTAACAGCTGGTTAACTGGCACCAGCCCTAAAATCAGGCCTCCAGGTCTGCCAGAGGCTGGCAGTAGTACTTTTCCCCCATCACTGTCTATTCAGAGCTATCGCTTACTTTGTGAATAATAATTGCCATTAATTTTATAGCACTTACCACGTGCCGGCCACTACTCCAAATGCTTTATATTTATAAACCCACTCAAGGGTGGGAAGTCCAGGCTCCAGTCACCCAACCAAAGGGAAGTTATAAATAACAACTACGACCTCCATTTGTTCATCTCTCCACAGTTTATGAAGCACTTTCACTGAGTATTAAACTAGCCTGAGACCAGTTCAAGGCACTGTCGAAGTAGGGATAAGGTTCCAGTGCTATGACTGTGTCAGAGTGTGTCCCTAAAGGCCTTGCTTATGTCACTTCCTCCACCAGAACAGCCAACAGAGTTGAGAATGGCAAGAACTAGTCTCCCCAAAATGTCTCCTCATCTTCTACTGCTCTATTCTGAAGCTATAGGTCCCAGAATCTTGGGGAAGACACAGTGATAGGTCCTGGTCACCCTGTGTATTGTGACAATGACACAAGAAGTTACCCATTAAAGGCACTGACACAATGAGTGAGTTATACATCTACACAATGGGAAGTAGAGTGAGTCTGCGTGTGATCATAATACTGTGCAAAGGAATGGGTCTGGCCCATCCGCAACCCATCACTTCGAAGACAGTACAGACAAAAGGGAGCCCTGTCACAGTCAGCAGCCACAGGCACTTGGACTGAAAGTCTGGACCCAGCTCGCTGCCCCAAGTTCCCTTAGAACAGAAATGAGGAAGGAGGGTGTAAACATTCAAGGAGTATATGATCAGCAGGAGCTCATGTACAGAAAGGGTGCAAAGTACACAAGAGAAGAGTGGTATACAACAGGCAAACCTTGTCTACTGTAATCTTGTGGAGCCACAGAACTCAGGCCCCACACCTAAAGCAACAACAGTCCATGCTTGGCCTGAAAAGAAACCCTCTGCTGACCTTTCAGCCCATGAGTATTCTACAGGGTAATCTACAAGCTTTCCTAGAAAAAAAAAACGTGCAGATGACTTCCCAGAAACCAGAAGCCAAGCAACCAGTTGGGCTAGTAATCACAAAACCAGTCCAGTTCTGTAAATCAACTGTGGATGGTTCTAGAAAGAATTGATCCTGAGTAAATGCTCTTGAAGACACAAAAGCTTACGCTCAGTCATCTAATTCTCTGTCCTCAAAGCACCAAGCAAAAGAGCCAATCATTCAATGGCAATATAGAGCTCACCATATTCCATGTCTCATTTGTATCCCTTTCCCCACTCCTAACGATGAAAACCAATACCTATAACCAAACAGCCTGATGACTGATAAATGGGCCAAATTATCAACCAATCCCAGAAACACACAACTGACTTGAATAACATAAACCCCTACCATTTGTATGAACTTAGTGATCCACTTACTCTAAAAAAATCTTCAACTATGAATTTCATGCTTAGAATCTAGTTGTTTTTTTTTTTCTTTTTTTTTTTTTTTTTTTTTTCCTTTTTTTTTGCATTTTTCTGAAGCTGGAAACGGGGAGAGACAGTCAGACAGACTCCCGCATGCGCCTGACCGGGATCCACCCGGCATGCCCACCAAGGGGCGATGCTCTGCCCACCAGGGGGCGATGCTCTGCCCCTCCGGGGCGTCGCTCTGCCGCAACCAGAGCCACTCTAGCGCCTGGGGCAGAGGCCAAGGAGCCATCCCCAGCTCCCGGGCCATCTTTGCTCCAATGGAGCCTTGGCTGCGGGAGGGGAAGAGAGAGACAGAGAGGAAGGAGGGGGGTGTGGAGAAGCAAATGGGCGCTTCTCCTATGTGCCCTGGCCGGGAATCGAACCCGGGTCCCCCGCACGCCAGGCCAATGCTCTACCACTGAGCCAACCGGCCAGGGCCTAGAATCTAGTTTTGAGGGCCACATTAATATCTAAAATTCAGCAACACACTACCTACCTAAACACTTGGAAAAACTCTGAAAAGACAAACACTCCTAAAAGAGGCCAAGACTGGGGTCCCCAAACTACGGCCCGCATGCAGCCCCCTGAGGCCATTTATCCGGCCCCCACCGCACTTCCGGAAGGGGCACCTCTTTCATTGGTGGTCAGTGAGAGGAGCACACTGACCATCTCATTAGCCAAAAGCAGGCCCATAGTTCCCATTGAAATACTGGTTTATTGATTTTAATTTACTTGTTCTTTATTTTAAATATTGTATTTGTTCCTGTTTTGTTTTTTTACTTTATAATAAGATATGTGCAGTGTGCATAGGGATTTGTTCATAGTTTTTTTTATAGTCCGGCCCTCCAATGGTCTGAGGGACAGTGAACTGGCCCCCTGTGTAAAAAGTTTGGGGACCCCTGATCTAGCTCTTGTGGGGAAACCTCCAATATCTCTACCAACTAGGCAGAAGTACCGAAAGCTTTTAAAGCTTGCTGAAGGAGCACTCTTCTCTAAGGACCTTGCATTTTACAGTTGGTCAGTCACCGGGCTATAGGAAAAAGTCACACTGGAGGTCTTGAAGAGAACATATGCTTGATCCTATAAGAAAAACCATCTAGATTTTATGATCATCCTTTCTTAAACCAGACTTCTCAAGTTGTATTCCACTCAGGGTTGAGCAAATTCATCAACTGGACATGGTATCATACAAAGCAAGGCAACTGGGAGAATGAGGAAAGGGACTGACCACCTCACTCCTCACAGGGCAACAAAGCACTCCGGGAGAGAATCTTTGTAAAAGCCTCCATACAGAGGACAGCCAGCAAAGGCGACCCAACAGAGAAGGCTGTCCCAACAGAGCCTCCCAGAACAACTAACTCTGAGAGACAAGTATAGAGAAATTTGCTCAAAGTATTTATCAAATAAGGTCCAGTAAGGTCTACCAGTAGGAACAATGTGGTCTGTTCAAATGATGTCCCAGAGCTCCACCTAAGTAGTTTTGTCTCTTCTTCTCTTCTAACCATCCCACTGTATCACCTGTATATGTAACTAACCCCTGTGTCCCCAACACCCCAATTCTCAAAAGCTCCACTGAACACAGGACTAAGACATTTATTTCTATATTTTTCAAGAATCAACAGAGCTCCACACATAAGAGGAGCTCAATAAACCTGTGGGAAATAAATCTATAACTCCTACAGTGCCCATCAACGCAGTATCTAGGCAGCCTAGAGTAGCTAGGCAACACTGGGGATTAGCCTGAGAACAGGGCAGGGACGGCTGGGGACATGCTGTGGAGCTTTTATTGCCACGTGACTTAGGAGAGAGCGGAGTTTCTTTGAAAAAAGATATCATGAGGGAAAGCAGAGAAGAATAGTGACTGATACTTGAGAAGTGAAACAAAGGAAAGCAAGTGAGCAACAACATCCTCGACTCTGTTTGAATGTGGGAATATTAGGCAACATGTTCTAAAGCAACGGTAAGCCAGAGACAAAGGTAGCGCCAATTACACAATCCACTGATTCCCTCAAAAGAGACACTCGGGTTCTTTCCTCATCATGCACGTAAATGGGCATTCGCTGCAGACCTGCCACGCATCAGGCACTGACTAGGCATGTGATGAGATCTGGTCCCTCCTCTCAAGGAGCCTACATAAACAATACATACAACGTGGACTGAAAACTGATGAATGCAACGACAGCTCAAAAACACAGTGATGAAAGGCGGTATCAGGAGTGACTTCTCGGAAGGCTGAATCTTAGAGAGAATAGGTGTTCTCCCGCACACGGATGGAGAAGGAGGAGCATAAGCCAAGGCACAAGCAAGACTTAAACTGCTATTAACACTTTCAGCATGGCTGGAACTTAGCATCCCAAAGTAGAGTCAGCAAGAGACCAAGAGTCAAATCACAAATGGGCTTGAATCCCATACTAAAGCATTTAGATTGTCACAAGGGTAATGGGGAATCACTGAAGTGTCCAGGAATAACACTGAGCGAGGGAGTAAACAAAAGTATGTTTCAAAACGATCTGTGAGCATATAGAATTAGAAGGAGAATAAAGGTAAAGAGACTATTATTTCACTATTTCAGGGCTTCCAATCAAGATGGAGGTAGAGGTAAATGCAGTACTCACCTCTTCCCACAACCACATCAAAATTACAACTAAACTACAGAACAACCATCATTCAGAATCGCCTGAGATCTGGCTGAATGGAAGTCCTACAACTAGGGAAGCCACATTGAGACTGATAGGAAGGTGCTGGTCCCACACCCATGTGTGGCAGATAAAAATCAGGAGGAATATCTCGGCTGAAGAGGTCCCCCCTGAGTAGCAAGTGGTCACAGCTCCATACCAGGACCCCAGCCCAGGGTTCCAGGGCCAGGAAGAGACAGTCCCATAAATTCTATAAAATCCAGCAGGAGGCTGAGGGAGATGGAGGGCTACTGACCCCAGGCAGTTTCTCTTAAAGAACCCATGCACAGACTTACTCAGACTCACTCCCTCTGAGCTCTGGTGCTGGGGCAGCAGCTTGAAAGGCACCAGAGACACACAGGGAGGAACTGAATTGTCCGACATCAGAGTGACAGCTGAGGGGGAAGCTCCCAGACAGAAGTGCAGGCAGAGGCCATCATTCCTTTGCTGAGCCCTCCCTGCCACACAGCCTGCAGGTGGGTGTCATATCTGAGACTCCATCAACCTGGCTCACACTGCTTTCCCCGCCTCATCTTTGGTCACTCTGAGACCTCACACTACCCAACTTCCAGGCCCACCCAAGCTGTTTCCAGTGGCTTTTCCATATGAATGGCTTGGCTTGGTTCAATTTGAGAGACTCAAAAAAGCAGAACCTGGCCTCAGCATGCCCCATACCTCTGGCTAGATGGCCAGAGGCCCAGGATTAGCCGCAGCTGGCCTTGGTTTGCAGCTTGGCCTTGCCTGGGCACCTCAAGCACAGCACAAGTAGCAGCCACCTGCACTTCGCTTTGTAGTCCATGCCGGTGCCCTAAGCAGAATACAGGCAGCAGCTGACCTTGGCCTGCACCTCCAGAGGCCCCAGAGCCAGCACACCCAGTGGACAGCTTCAGACCACGTCGAAGCAACACCACCCAACCACCTCCACAAGCCACACATTCAAGGGAGGACGCAGTGCGCAGCACAGGCATGCTGAAGTGAGTCCTGCTCTGTGGGATGGGGCCCTGTACAGCTGATCTTCCGTGGTGGTTGGAGACAGGTGGGTAGTCACAGCTGGTCCTTAACAGCTGATCGGCCTGGGGGTAAATCTCTCCCACTGATGTGCCAACAGCACCAGAAGGATGTACTCAGCCCACATGGGGGGATGCACCTTGAGTGTCCAGCTTGAACGACCAGGGACGCTGTGCCACTGGACCCTACAGGCCACTCTGAGAGACGAAGCAGCTCTACCTGATACAGAGAAATAACACAAGGAGGCTGCCAGAATGAGACAAACAAGCATGTCCCAAATGAAAGAACAGAACAAAATAAAATACAAGAACCAACCAATGAATACATCAATAAGTGGAAAAACAAATTGTTGTTTCTCGTTCTCTCTCTCTCTCCCCTTCCTCTCGAAAAAAAAAATCAATTAAAAAATTAATATGAATAAAATTGCAAAAAATACATACCAATAATTGAATAAAAAAAAAAGCAGAACCGAAACAGACTCGTAGATACAGAGAACATTTTGATGGCTGCCAGATGGGAGGGGACTTAGGAGGATGGATGAAGAGGTGAAGGAGTCAAGAAGTACAAATTGATTGTTAAAGAATAGTCATGGGAATGTAAAAGGGAAAATAGTCAATAATATTCTAAAATCTATGTATGGTGTCAGATGGTGCAAGATTTATCAGGATAATCAGTAAGTTCTGTAATGTCTAATCAGCGGTGTACATCTGAAGCTAATAAAATAATGTATGTCAACTCCAATTGAAAAATAAAAATGATTTTAAAATGAAAAATATTCTAGGCATACAATCAGAGTTGCACAAAGAACAACAGGAGTAGTAATGAAGTCTCAAGGTTAGAGAAGAAGTTTTAAGGAGGCAGAGTCTTTAGGTCTTGATAAAGGCCTAGATGTTGGGGGATAGTAATGGTTGAAACAAGAGCAAGGGCAATCAAGTTTCTGGCCTGCTTTTAATTTTTAATTTATTGATTTTAGAGAGAGAGAGAGAGAGAGAGAGAGAGGGAGAGAAGGAGGGAGGGGAGAAACATCGATTTGTTGTTCTACTTATTTATGCATTTACTGCTTGATTTTTGTATGTGGCTAGATTAGGGATCAAACCTGCAACGTTGGTGTATCAGGACAATCCTCTAACCCAGGGATCTGGAACCTTTTTGGCTGAGAGAGCCATGAACGCCACATATTTTGTTTGTTTGTTTTACAGAGAGTCAGAGAGAGGGATAGACAGGAACGGAGAGATGAGAAGCATCAATCATCAGTTTCTCATTGCGCATTGCGACACCTTAGTTGTTCATTGATTGCCCTCCCATATGTGCCTTGACCGCAGGCCTTCAGCAGACTGAGTAACCCCTTGCTCAAGCCAGCGACCTTGGGTCCAAGCTGGTGAGCTTTTGCTCAAACCAGATGAGCCTGCACTCAAGCTGGCGATCTCGGGGTCTCAAACCTGGGTCCTCGGCATCCCAGTCCGACGCCACTGCGCCACTGCCTGGTCGGGTGAACGCCACATATTTTAAACTGTAATTTCGTAAGAGCCATACATCGACCCATGTACATTACACATTATCCAATAAAAATTTGGTGTTGTCTCGGAGGATGGTTGTGATTGGCTCCAGCCACCCGCAACCATGAATATGAGCAGTAAGAAATGAATGGATTGTAATACATGAGAATGTTTTATATTTTTAACATTTTTTTTTATTAAAGATTTGTCTGCGAGCCAGATGCAGCCATCAAAAGAGCCACATCTGGCTCGCGAGCCACAGGTTCCCGACCCCTGCTCTAACCAACTGAGCTACCTGGCCAGGGCTCAGATTTCTGATTTGAGTCACTGCTAACATGAGCCAGAGCAGCTTCCAGGGCATGGTGTGTGTGGGAGTGTGGGGCGGGGGCACCAGATCACAGTAGGACGAGGAGAAACTGGATTATTAGGATGGAGAAATGGTGATGTAGCTGAGAAAGGGTGAAATCTAAAGCTATCAAATACTTCAAGTCACAGAGGACTCTGAAGAGTTACTAGGAGAAACTCAGTGACGATGAATTGCTCTGGAAGAAACAAACAGCACCAGACTGTATAAATATGTAATACTATAACAGAGCTGGGATCAGATTATGTGGAGCCAGGATCAGATTATGTGGTTCTCTTCCACCTCGGCTAGTTCTGCTAAGACTTGATTATACTGTTACATAGGATACAGTTCAGATAATTTAGAACAAGCTCCAACTGGCCTTGCATTTCTCTGCCCTAGATTCTTATGCACAAAACAGGAAATTAAAACCCCTTTCCTACAGGCTACACAGCTTCTTCCTTCTGCGGAAATGAACTTGATCAGCTCCAGCCACCCAGGGTCAACATTCTCTTCTCTCAGAAGCAGTCAGGCTGTTATACAACATACAAATGAAAGGGAAGAACTATTCAAAGTGTTGGTCAAGAAAAGCACTTAGCACCCCAAATTCGAAAAGTACTGAGAGGGATTTAATCTTCAGTGCTTGGTCTAACAGTACCAGGAGTGTTTGTAACAGTGGAAATTAACAAGTAACACTAGTGATTACCACAACTAATCACTAAGTACTTTATAAAGCATGTGCTAAGCACTTCACTATTACATATTATTACCAATACTTGTGCTCATTAAAAGGAACAATGGAAAAGATCTGATCTATTTAGTTGCCATCCCAAGAATCTCAGTGATTGCTGTTGAAAGCAAAATTTGGAGTGACTTTCCCTATTTTCTCTAACATTGTTTCATTACCTTCTTAATTCAAACAAAATGCCCTCTATTATAGGTGAAAAATAACTATAATGTTATTATTTAGGGAAAATAAATGTTTTCCCTAAATAAAAGGTCCCCATGAGCTGCTTTTTCTTCTTCACTTCTATGTCAGGAAATAGCAGAGGAAAGCTGAAGTACCAACTTGCCCAACATCATTAAGTTGGGGCAAAGGACAAATAATTAGAATCTAGGGCCCTGGACAGTTGGCTCAGTGGTAGAGCATCGGCCAGCGTGTGGAAGTCCTGGGTTTGATTTCTGATCAGGACACAGAGGAGAAGTGACCATCTGCTTCTCCACCCTTCCCCCTTCTCTTCCCCCTTCTCTCTCTCATTCTCTCTCTTCCTCTCCTATAGCCATGGCTCAAATGGTTTGAGCAAGTTGCCCCAAGTGCTGAGGATGGCACCATGGCCTCACCTCAGGTGCTAAAATAGCTCAGTTGCTGAGCAACAGAGCAGCAGTCCCAGATGGGCAGAGTATCACCCAGTTGGGGTCTTGCCAGGTAAATCCTGGTCGGAACACATGCAAGAGTCTGTCTCTCTGCCTCCCCACATCTCAATTAAAAAAAAAAAAAAGAATTCAGAAATTTCATTTTTGATAGCCAAAGCACAATTAAAGAAGAGACAGGGGCTACTCTTTCAAAATATAGGAACCAAGAAAGAACACTAACGCATGCCAAATTAGGACTCATAACAGCTCCTGGAGAGGCAAGACCTGAAGGAGCCCACGGCAGACCACAAGCATGGCTCGGTGGGTAGGCATGGGTAGGGGGGGAGGACGACAGGGGTAAGGAGGGGACAGTGGAGCAAAAAGCTCAGGAGTCTCTCAAATCACTATAACACAATGGCTCTTGGCTAGTACTGAGCCACAAGTTGTCCTGAAAAACTGATAAAAGCTCCCTTCCTTTAAAACGCATGTTTACACAAAATTTTGCAAACAACTTTATGGAGTTCCAGTGCCTCTAGGGGTATATGGATCTCCGGTTAACAATCTGTAATAAAGCACAGGCTTCAGAGTGTGCGACTATTCAAAAAAACAAAAGGAGACACAAAGCACTAGTAACATCAGTAGTCCTTGGGAAGAAGAAATCGACTTTTCACTGACACTGTTCTGAATTGTGAATGTGAATGGAGAACTCAAACATAAATTAATAAAAGAGCTCTGCCAAAACCAATGCCAACCGCCAATGGCAAAGACTATCTACGAAACGTTCTAACCTTTTCCAAGAAATGGAGGAGGGACACCCCCGACAAACCGGAAGAGGTGCTAAGCGTAAGGGAAAAGGCATGAGAGACAGCCAAGACTGGGATTACTGCCAAGGGCACTGAACGTACATAAGCCCATGAAAGACACTGTGGCTCTGTTCAAGGTCTTCAGTCCTGTGACAGAAAAACACTCCAAAGACACAGAAAAGAGAGTGGACCAATCTTGCATCAGTCAAGAAGATGGCTTCCACCTGGGCCCACAGCCTCAGGGAGGCCTTGGGAAGAACTTACCTCGTCTGGCGTATCTTTTGCATCCGGTTGGGTGGCAGCTGCCCGGCGGGCGAGGTTTCCAGCTCGAATGTTGCTAAGGTTGATCTGTCTCTCAGGAGGGGGCCCACCACGAGGCTGCCCTCGGACAATGATGGCACATCCAGACAGGACCTGCGTGTAGGGAGGGAAGAAGAACCAATCAGTGGACTGCAGGGAATAGCACAGTTATATAGACTGTTCAGGTCTGCAGCCCAGCGTGGAGAACAGTACTTGGCACCTTGGAGGCACTCTAATATATGCTGAGTAAACTAATGAGATTATTTTTAATTTTATAAGAGAAATGCCTACATAAAAACTTGGACTCTGAAATAATTTGACCCAGAAATACAAGTAGGAATTAAACAAAGGACAGAGAAGTAATGAAATAGACTGACTGGGGTGAAGGAGGTACGTAAAACAAGGAAGGAGGTTAATAACCTTTGTGATTTCATCCCCTGCAGGCACCACCTGTGTTCTTTCCAATCATTAGCAAGTTGCCTGCAAACAGGACACACGTGAGCAGTGTGCGTTCTCACGGCAGCGATGGTGGTGCCCAGCTGTGTCAGAGCTTGGAGGGGCTGACAGCTGTGGGCAGTGCCAAAGGTGAGAGCTTGCTTAGCACTTAGCACATCTGTCCCAGGAAGCAGAGAGAGTGAGGAAACAAGGGTCGTTCTCGCCACATCCAAAAGGGCCCAGACTGCGCTCCACCCATGCCTGGGCCCACCCTGACAGCACAGGCCCAGATGTGAGCAATGCTATTCCCACTGATGGGCCCCTCCTGGACATTAAGTCTCTGCCAGGGCCTAAATATTTCCGTGCTAGCTAGTGTAATTTTCAACTCCAGGATATCTACCGTATTTCCCCATGTATAAGACGCACCTTAATTTTGGGTCCCGAAATTTGAAAAAAATGTATAACATAAAGTTACTGAACTCAAGTTTTATTTGTCATAAAATTCATACAACTCCTCGGCCCTGGCCAGTTGGCTCAGTGGTAGAGCATCAGCCTGGCATGCAGAAGTCCCGGGTTCGATTCCCGGCCAGGGCACACAGGAGAAGCGCCCATCTGCTTCTCTACCCCTCCCCCTCTCCTTCCTCTCTGTCTCTCTCTTCCCCTCCCGCAGCTGAGGCTCCATTGGAGCAAGGATGGCCCGGGCGCTGGGGATGGCTCCTTGGCCTCTGCCCCAGGCGCTAGAGTGGCTCTGGTCGCAACAGAGCAACGCCCCGGAGGGGCAGAGCATCACTCCCTGGTGGGCAGAGCATCGCCCCTGGTGGGCGTGCCGGGTGGATCCCGGTCGGGCGCATGCAGGACGGGCGCAGGCGGGAGTCTGTCTGTCTCTCCCGTTTCCAGCTTCAGAAAAAATACAACAACAAAAAAGTCATACAACTCCTCATCCACGCAAAAATGCAGGAAATGCAAGTAAAAAAAAATATACAACCACTGTATAAGATGCACCCAGTTTTTAGACCGCATATTTTTCGAAAAAGGGTGCATCTTATACATGGGGAAACACTGTATTTAGTTTTATTTTTATTTTATCTTTATATACAGGTTGGGCAAAAGCAGACTTACAGTCAGTCATTCATATGGAAAAAGACATGCGGGTTATGTTTATATAATACAAGAATAAACTGTGTTTTGACTACTCACAACTGTAAACCTACTTGTTTATACAATATTCTCATTATAACTTCCTCTGCTTTTATAAACATGGTTCCACTCGTTCTGTTAACATGTTTATAACAGCTAGTTTCAAGTCTTTTTCTGATACATCTGACATTTTATCAATCCTCAAAAATAAATTATTAGGCAGGTACTGTCTCCATGCACACATTCCATCCCAGGGTGGAAGCAGGCAAGAAAGGACCTAAGAGCAGGGGCACCCGGAGGAAGAAGCCCCGGCACAGCACCCGGAGGAAGAAGCCCCGGCACAGCACCCGGAGGAGAAGCCCCGGCACAGCACCCGGAGGAGAAGCCCCGGCACAGCACCCGGAGGAAGAAGCCCCGGCACAGCACCCGGAGGAAGCAGCCCCGGCACAGCACCCGGAGGAAGCAGCCCCGGCACAGCACCCGGAGGAAGCGGGTTGGCAACAGCACAGCCGGAGCCGGGCTCACAGCCAGGCTCTGGGAGAAATACAAACGTGGCCTGGGAAACCCATGTTCTAGATCAGTGGTCCCCAACCCCCGGGCCGCGGACCGGTACCACTCTGTGGGCCATTTGGTACCGGTCCGCAGAGAAAGAATAAATAACTTACAGTATTTCTGTTTTATTTATATTTAAGTCTGAACGATGTTTTATTTTTTAAAAATGACCAGATTCCCTCTGTTACATCCGTCTAAGACTCACTCTTTTTCTTTTCTTTTTTAAGACTTTATTCAATTTTCAGAGAGGAGAGAGAGGGAAAGAGAGAGAGAGAGAGAAGGGGGAGGAGCAGAAAGCATCAACTCCCATATGTGCCTTGACCAGGCAAGCCTGGGGTTTCGAACCAGCGACCTCAGTGTTCCAAATCTACACTTTATCCCACTGCGCCACCACAGGTCTTGACGCTTGTCTTGGTCACGTGATACATTTATCCGTCCCACCCTAAAGACCGGTCCGTGAAAATATTTTCTGACATTAAACCAGTCCGTGGCCCAAAAAGGTTGGGGACCACTGTTCTAGATGATCGGAGCAGAGGAACCTAAGACGCCCCTTACAGTTCCCAAGCACACAGGCCCTTTCATCTCTCTAATCAAAGATCAGGCAGAGAACCCCTTGCAACTGTGAGAAGAGCTCTTAAGCTCACTGGGGTTTAACTGAAATATTTGCAGCGGAAAAGGACAACTTCAAGAAAAGGCATAAAGGAAAAAATGACAAACATTACCCAAGCTATTCGTCTGCGCTCAGAGGGCATGATTCAATGAACAGGGGGGCCGAGCACTGGCTTCCCTAGATCTAAAAGATGCTCATTTCCAAGCTTCAAAACAAGAAAAGCTGCTAAAACGGTCATGGATAGGAGACTGGAAAGTTGGAGAGTTCTGCAAACAGAGCTCTGTCAGCAGTAGACAAGACCATGGAGTTCTCTGTAAAGGAACAGTCCTTAGAAAGAAGTTGAATCAGAGGAAGAAAGGAAGCAAAGGAGTATGTAGGGAAGCCTCTCCTATACACATCTGCTTAGCTGACAGTTCTTCATTTCTCCCCCTTAGCTAACAAATGCTTTAAGTCGTAAAATGTAAATATAAATACAGACGTGCATTGAGGCATAAATGTACATGTTAAAGGATAAGATAAACAAATAACTGAGTAACTACCATCCAAGTTAAGAACTAGAACACAAGAACCTTGGGCTCCTCCATGACCCTTTCTGCCATAGCCCCTTCCTTCTCCCAGCCATTACCCAGAGAATTGTGACAATCCCTCACTTGCTTCTCTGTACACTTTTGCCATCTAAGTACACATCTGAGCAATACGGTTTCAATGTACCTAATATTTCTGAATACTCTATAAATTGAGTCTACCGGCATGTAACCCATCAATAACTTGCTTCTTTTGCTCGCTGGTTTTGTTCTTTCAGTGAAACACATCCGTGGTGGTGTGCAACACTAATTCACTAATTTCATAGCTGGTCAGTACTTATTCCATTGTATGACTATACCACAATTCATTTAGGCATTCTACATTTTTACAGAAATTCAGTCCAACAAACAAATACACATATTCCAACTTTTTAAAAGCTAGCATTCTATTCAATGTCTAAGAATCCCCAATACCTTCGGCACAAAGACCTTGGCCCCTGGCTACACCATGACACACATAATTACAGACTGTCTCCTTTCCAATAACAAGTCATGCTATTCATTTTTATCTGTTCCGATCAAGTGTGACCAGCAATTAAACTCTGTAGCTTCCAACCCAACAGCCTTGCTACAGCAGACCCATGCATGCCCAGGACGCCAACCAAGGGCACTGACATTCTAAAAGACAGGCTCTATAACAAAGCAAAGCCAGAGAACAGGTATTCCAGTGTGGAGGATGTTTCATGGTCCTGGAATGAAAAGGACCACAGGAAGAGGAAAAAAAAACCCTTGGATCACATTCATTCTTAGTTAATTCTTCACAAGCAGCAGGAACAAGAACAGCACACTGTAGAATACCTGCATGGGAAATCATTCCTGCAAAAATTCCAAAGAGGGTTGAGGAGAGCCTACCAACAAACAGCAGAAAAAACCACAGCACCTGTCTCCCATACCCACTCCTCAGTTTCACTCAAGTTTTCACCAAAAAAAATAACAAAGCAATCCCAAGAGAGCCAAGACCTCTTGGTAAGCCCAGTCAGAACTGCTAAGGCCCATTTACAAGAAAACTCACCTTGTGTAATCAAGGTAAATTCTGGTAAGTGAGCACTGGCCCAGGCTAGGAAACAATCCTTATTTCTCAAATCTGACAACGGTCAGTAAGAAAGCTCAAGAACAGAGTGACTGATGACAAGAACCCGCTCTTTGCCCTTAAACATCAGAAAGGTATTACTTCTAATGCCTCCACCTACTACACTATGTCTCCAGGAAACAATGGGTCTGTAACTATTTCCCTGGCCTCATTATAGCCTTTCGCAAACAACTTGTGCAGAGAAATTTTGCACATCCTCCCCTCTCCCAGAATCCTGTTCTAAAAACTGCTAGCAAAACTTTAAATTATTGCACCAAACAATGCCATTCAGACAAGAGTCAATGTTTGGATTAATACTGGAGAGAGGTGACTTTTACTTTATAGGCTGTTCTATACCATCTGTACTATTGTATATATAAAATCAAGTAGCAGTCACCAATTCAACTTCCTAAGCAACAAGAATAGATACTCGTGTGGCAGACACTGCTGTTCCCATTCCCCCAGGCGAGAAGATGGCACATGCACATCTTTCCTCTGAAACCCGTTCTTTGGCCATAGCCTTGGCAGAGGCAGGGAAAAACAGCCTGCAGACCATTATGGAAGGAAGAGATACCTGTCTTAGGAAAGAATTAATTTCTTTCCTAGTATTTTTAAGAACCAAAGTAGCATCAGGAAGTCTAGTTTTTTTTTTAACTGTCTCCACTTCATCTTCCAAGTGCTGTTAAACTCCACCTGTTTCACTTGTCAAGAGTCTTCAAATTCTTCCTCAATAAAAATATTTTAATGACCTCTTACCTAAGGTTCCCCACCAAATAAAGCCAGAGAGAAGTAGATTCTAGGGGAAAAAATACTTAAAATGTCTTGAGGTAAAATATGAAAAAAAACAAGGGTCTACAGAGCAAACTCAGTTTTTGTTTCATATAGCATCGAAACAAGTCATCTTTCCTCTGTGGAAGACCTCACACCTAAATTGATTGTTTTTACAGTTTTATTCTTTGATTTATCACTTATTCATTCGATGGAAATTTATTGTGTTCCTACTATGTGCCAAGCACTGTTCCAGGCTAGTGACACACTTCAGTGAAATAAAACAAACAAATATGTCTGTTCCTGGACAGCTGATATTCTAGTGGGAAGAGACAAACAATAAACATAAGTAAAATATAGCCTTTGTTTATCGGAATTTTAATTTCAGACGAATATTAAGATTGAGAGGAAACTGTTATGGGTAATTGTTCTGCCAAAGCTGTACAGATTCATGTTGCAAACTTTTATGGATGCGGTAATTATCTTTAATTGCTAATTTATAGGGCATAGAAAGCGAGTCATATGGTAACTGCTTTATCCAATTACATTAATAAAATGACATATTATAGAAAAACGATCTTAGCCCTACCTGATACAGCAGGAGGTTTGTGAAAATAGCTGTCACAATGAGTTAGTCTGACTGAGGTTATGGATTAGACATTTCTCAGCTCTGCCAATAAAGGCTGCGGGGGAACACGGCGTGAGTCAGAGGACCTGGCTGCAGAGCATGAGTCTTACGGTGACAAAGGCTGAATAAGCCAGCTGAAAGGAAAATGGGGACTCAAACTGTTCAAACCCACTTATAGGTTTACTGGGAGATTTGCCTACGGTGCAGTAGCCACTAAAATGTTGCCCAGCAACAGGACAACCACATTAGATCTTCACTCGATTGTGATAAACGATTTGGTGCATTTAACTCTTAAACCTCCATCGTGACCACAAACACCAGGACACAAAATAATTCTGAAGCAAAAACCTAGCCACATTACACTTTGGGCAAGTGATGAGTACGTAAATAAAATGCGGTTTATCCGTAAAATGGTATTATTCAGAAATTAAAAAGAAATGAAGTACTGACTGATGCTACACATGGACATTTGCAAAAACTTAACATTTTTGCTAAGTGCACAATGCCAAATGAAATGTCCAGAATAGGCAAATCTATAGAGACAGAAAGTAGACTAGTGGTTCCCCAAGGCTGAAGGATGGTAACTGTTCATGGATATAGGCTTTTTCTTTTGCATATTGATGAAAATGTTCTGGAATTATAGACTGTGGTGCTAGTTGTGTGATTACAATAAAAAGAACAGAACCTTTATACCTTAAGGGGGTGAATATTATGGTATGTAATTTATTTCTATTAAAAAAATTACAGTTCTGGCCCTGGCCAGTTGGCTCAGCGGTAGAGCGTCGGCCTAGCGTGCGAAGGACCCGGGTTCGATTCCCGGCCAGGGCATACAGGAGAAGCGCCCATTTGCTTCTCCACCCCTCCGCCGCGCCTTCCTCTCTGTCTCTCTCTTCCCCTCCCACAGCCAAGGCTCCATTGGAGCAAAGATGGCCCGGGCACTGGGGATGGCTCTGTGGCCTCTGCCTCAGGCGCTAGAGTGGCTCTGGTCGCAACATGGCGACGCCCAGGATGGGCAGAGCATCGCCCCCTGGTGGGCAGAGCGTTGCCCCATGGTGGGTGTGCCGGGTGGATCCCGGTCGGGCGCATGCGGGAGTCTGACTGTCTCTCCCTGTTTCCAGCTTCAGAAAAATGCAAAAAGAAAAAAAAAAATTACGGTTCAATATAGAAGTACAAAAGCATGAGGACATAAAAATATATATCAACCCTATAGAGGATTTCCATATCCTGCAGGAAGATTATAGATACTAAGCTAAACAACACTAACAAAAAAATTTTTGTGAAGGCAGCTGACTCAGAACCCAAAGTCAGGCATGGTGATTCAGCACAGAATAGGGGCCACTGGAAACTTTCAAGTCCTCTAGAAATGACAAGCTAGAAGTCACAAGAAGGAAGCAGAACTTCAGTGACATCTACAAAGCTCTTTTTTGTGTGTGTCACAGAGACAGAGAGAGGGACAGACAGACAGGAAGGGAGGGAGATGAGAAGCATATTCATTGCAGCTCCTTAGTTGTTCATTGATTGCTTTCTCATATGTGCTTTAACTGGGGAGCTACAGCAGACTAAGTCACCCCTTGCTCAAGCCAGCGACCTTGGGCTCAAGCTGGTGAGCTTTGCTCAAACCAGATGAGCTCATGCTCAAGCTGGCAACCTCGTGGTTTCAAACCTGGGTCCTCTGAGTCCCAGTCCAATGCTCTATCCACTGTGTCACTACCTGGTCAGGCTACAAAGCTCCTAAAAGGTAAAAATGACAGAAACTGATACAAGTTTTCTTTTTTTTTTTTTTACAGAGACAGAGAGAGTCAGAGAGAGGGACAGAAAGGGACAGACAGGAATGGAGAGAGATGAGAAGCATCAATCATCAGTTTTTCATTGCAACACCTTAGTTGTTCATTGATTGCTTTCTCATATGTGCCTTGACAGTGGGCCTTCAGCAGACTTAGTGACCCCTTGCTCAAGCCAGTGACCTTGGGTCCAAGCTGGTGAGCTTTTGCTCAAACCAGATGAGCCCGCGCTCAAGCTGGCGACCTCGGGGTCTCAAACCTGGGTCCTCCGCATCCCAGTCCAACACTCCATCCACTGCACCACCGCCAGATCAGACGATACAAGTTTTCTGAGAACAATACAGCGAATACAATGAAACCCTTCCCCGTGTGGCACAGAAAGGAGAACCAGGAAAGTCACTGGGCTGATGGTGGCATCTGGAAGCCTGCAACTGCCATGACCCAGAGGCTGCAGGTGCAGGGGCTGTCAGAGTGACAAAGAAACCAGCCAGGGAGGGACTCTTCTGGACAAGGCATTTTCTCCACCTAAAAATATATCACGGGACAGGGAAGGAGCTATTGTGCATAGAGTAGTAAAGGTTTTATTGCATACACTTTAAGAAAAATTCTAAAGAAATGGAATTAAAGTGAGAGTAGCTAAAATGAAACTAAAGAAAATTTCGGAAAGTATACCAGGAAAAAGCTTCCTATTCAGAACCGTTGCTTCCACAGGACTATCATCTCTTGAAAATTAAAAAGTCATTTAGACAAAGAGCAAGCAACTCCAAAAGGACATACGCCGTGTGGTCTGGGAGGTCTTTCCCAGGATACTTGCCAACAGGGCCAGCTTCTTTCTTTCTCTGGCAACAGCAAGAAGCAAACCGAAATTAGAGAGCCCGGCAGTCAAACACAACGAATGGAAAGCCCACGGCCTCACAGCTTGCCATTCTACTTGCTCTGGATGAACTAGCACATTCAGCAGAGACAAGCCTAAGTGGCTGCTCCCAGGCCAGCCCTGCCACAAACTGGACCTCAGTTTGGAAACAGGAGTTTAAATCTCAGGGGGAAGATAAAGATCATGTACAGAAAGAGGGCAGCCATAGAGAGTATCTAATCTGAGCCCTTTGATTTTGCAGATGAAAAATCAGGCAAGCTGGACCAGGCAGTTGGACTGGGACTCGGAGGACCCAGGCAGATAGAGCATTGGACTGGGACTCGGAGGACCCAGGTTCGAGACCCCGAGGTCGCCAGCTTGAGCACAGGTTCATCTGGTTTGAGCACAGCTCACCAGCTTGAGCCCAAGGTTGCTGGCTTGAGCAAGAGGTTACTTGGTCTGCTGAAGCCCCACGGTCAAGGCACATATGAGAAAGCAATCATTAACAACTAAAGTGCCACAACAAAGAACTGATGCTTCTCATCTCTCTCCCTTCCTGTTTGTCTCTATCTATCCCTCTCTCTGACCCTCTGTCTCTGTCGAAAGAAAGAAAGAAAGAAAGAAAGAAAGAAAGAAAGAAAGAAAGAGAAAGAAAGAACGAACAAGCAAGACAGGCAATGTGACTTGCTTAAAGTATTGATGGCAGAGCACAGACTAGCCCTGAAACACCCGCAATTGTGACGTCCACTATGCCACATGTGGAAACAAGCATTTGTTTGTGTCTGTTAAAACAGTCTATGAGATTACCTATTGATCAATGCTTTTCCCCCAATTAAAATCTCCATTTATATGTGCCAGCAAAGCAGGTGTCGGAGACTAAATCACTAAGCATATAAAGCTTCCATGAGCTGGCTGCCCCAAACCAAGCCAACATTTATTAAACACTACCGTATGCAAGGCATAATGATTCACTTGTTTGGGGCTGTTGCCAAAAATAAAAATGCCCCTTGCTATTCAAGGCTATAGCACAAGAGAAGTTCCTTCTTCTGTTAAGGAAACTCAAGAAGAAGGTCTTCCTGATGACAAGCAGACTTTTCCTCCTCCTTTAGGGGCAAATAGAGGTCAAGCAGGGGTTGCCAAGGCGGGGGAGGGGGGGCCTGAGATTACACTGTAGGGGCTACTCAGCTGGCTCTGTGTGTACAGTCCCCCTCTCCCCAACTCCACTAGTCTGAGGAAGAAGTGCAGCCACAATTCCTGATTCAGGGATGGGGACAGAGCGGCTACTCCTACCTACAATGGCTGTAGCTGCTGTCATCTCTTACTTCTCTTTCTCACAGCACTGCCATCTGTGTGGCCCTGAGCAAAATGTACAAAATATCAGATCGTAACCCAATGACAAGAAGAGGGTAGGAGGCCTGTGTATCAGACACAGCTAAATGAAGGTGTACCAGAGACCACGAAATATCTTAGAGAAATGAAGATTATAGTGCTCACTATTCCTCAGGTTTGCTTCTGAAAAGTCACGTGCATTTTTTTGTTTAGAAATTACAGCAATATAAAAACTAAGTTATTAAACATAATACTCAATGCTATTCAAAGTGAATCATCTCTAAAGAATATCTAATGTATTTACTTTGGTTGATATGCAGGGCTGACTGTGGAACTTGGGGAAGTAATTCAAATTCTATGCTATCCATGAAAAGCATTACATTTCTAGTTTTTCAAATTTGTTTGGAAACTTCCTATTTGAAATGTTGACAGTCAATTTTAGATGTCAAAATAAAGAAGTATAAATCACAAGTCTACCATAAATATTTCAGTCCTTTATTGCTCAGTTAAGGTGCCATCCTAAGATCCTCATTGTTAAGATCCTAGCGAGACTGCCATGAAGCAGTAATTGCCAGACAAAGAGTCGTTCCTTCACCCCTTCCCAGCTACATGCTGGGCCCCAGCGCACCCTCGCCTCCATCAGAACGCAGACTTGGACACCTCTAAACTTAAGGAGAGGGCAACTGGGCCATGATCTGGAATTGGCTGTGATATCTTCACTGCAGGTACTGCCCAGGAGAGACTGCTTCCCCATTTTTAAAACACCCATAATATTCTACTTGCCCTATGTCAGGGGTCGGGAACCTATGGCTCACAAGCCAGATGTGGCTCTTTTGATGGCTGCATCTGGCTCGCAGATAAGTCTTTAATAAAAAAAATAATAATGTTAAAAATATAAAACATCTTCATGTATTACAGTCCATTCATTTCCTACCGCTCATGTTCATGGTTGCGGGTGGCTGGAGCCAATCACAGCTGTCCTCTGGGACAACACCAAATTTTATTGGATAATGAGTAATGTACATGGGTCGTTGTATGGCTCTCACGGAATTACATTTTAAAATATGTGGCATTTATGATTCTCTCAGCCAAAAAAGTTCCCGACCCCTGCCCTATGTGAATGAACCACACCATCCAGCTATGTGGTTCCCTTAACCTTCGGGGGGGGGGGGGGGGGCACACACAACTCTGCAGCAAATAACAAAATAAACGAACTGTAACATACACAGCATAGAAATTTCAAGTGAAAGTTTACTGGCAGCTCAGACACGTGGGGCATCCTTACAATTAGCCTATCAAAAATACATTTTCTCAGTTTCTATTCCTCAGGTCATCTGAGCCTCAAGCTTATTCTTCCTTCTACACTGGCTTTTCAGCTTCTCCTGTTGATAATCAAAAACACACATCTTGTTCTGAACCGAAAATAAGAAATATTTTCATTCAGAGCACCCATACAGGACCCTTAAGAATTCACTGGACCAAGCAGTCTGGCTAGCAGCCCCACACTGCCTTGCTATGAGGAAAGTTCTAGAGCTAGGATCTCAGTGACTAACACAGGCGCGGGCCGGGTTAAAGGAGAGCTGGGCCTGTGCCCCAGAGAGCAGCAGGAGGCCTCAGGAGAGTCTAAAGCACTCACTGGAGAGGAGTTTAACAAGATAGCTTGGCTTTTAATAGAGGCAGCCTCCTGGCCTCTGGGCTGCGAAAGGGCTCACCTGCCAAGAGTAATAACACCAGCAATTACCGCACAGCCTAGTCATCTCAGCGGGATTCCGGGACCCAGGGCCGCGGGTCTCCTCTCCCCTGCGCACCCAGGGAAGGAAGGAAAGGGAGGCACAGCACGCGCCACTTTAGGTGAAGACCTGCGAGAGTCCTATTAGGTAAGCAGATAAATTATACTTGGCATAATGATTCACTGTTTGGGGTTGTTGCCAAAAATAAAAATCCCCTTGGTATTCAAAGCTATAATACAATGAAATTCCCCTCCTGGAACAGAATTCATAAGGTTTAAAAGCTCACTTAACATCATGTATTCCAGAGACTAGAAACAAAAACTCAGAAGCCCGATTCCTTGTTCCTTTCTCTGCTCCAAACTTCTAGCACCCCTTAGTCACTCCAGGCAAGTGGCCTGCACCTTCCACACTGAATCCAGATTGCTCACAGCGGCTTTTAAGAACAGCCGAGCATTCTCACCTGTACTTAGCCACGTCTCCTGCCTTTCATCTCATCCATTTTAGCCCTTTGCCCCTATCAGGTGGTGTCATTTCATCATCTCTCCAGAAAAGATTTTTAAAACAAAAACAGATTTGACAATTGTTATCTGATTTTTCCAAGAAAACCATCAGTATTTAAATTCACAACTCCCCCTTTCCACCATAAAACAAAGCGACCTGCCTCAAGTGAACAGCTTTACCCAGAATCAAGTGTGCAAGCTGGGGTCTCCAGCCAGGCTGCCTTCTCTCCACAAAGGGCCTTCTTAGCCACAAGGCCCTCCTCCCCCAGGCCATCCTACAGGCTAGGCTTACAGCACCTCCCACCTTCTGTTTCTATTGTGAACTGTGCCCCCCACACTCTTTTTCCCAGACTTACCTGCTCTTTTTTTTTTTTTTTTCCTGAAGTGAGAAGCAGGGGGAGGCAGACAGACAAGACATCCGCATGCGCCTGACCGGGATCCACTCGGCATTCCCACCAGAGGGCGATACTCAGCCCATCTGGGGAGTTGCAACGCTGCATTCAGAGCCATTCTAGCACCTGAGGCAGAGGCCCTGGAGCCTTCCTCAGCACCCGGGCCAACTTTGCTCCAGTGGAGCCTTGGCTGCGAGAGGGGAAGAGAGATAGAGAAAAAGGAGAGGGGGAGGGGTGGAGAAGCAGGTGGGTGCTTCTCCTATGTGCCCTGGCCAGGAATCAAACTCGGGACTTCCACATGCCGGGCCGACACTCTACCACTGAGCCTACCGGCCAGGGCCTTACCTGCTCTTACCTTACTAAATCCACCAAATGCCAACGTAAGAATACAAAGATGTATAGAACAGGCAGCTCAGTTGGTTAGAGCATCATTCCAATATGTCAAATCCAGACACTGTGACAGTGAAAAAGGGGTGTCACTGATAATTACGTGAGACAACAGGTGCAAACAGAACAGCCTTAGGCAGACTGGGATCTAAGTCATCCTGTCCTTACAAAGGTGCCAAGGCCAGGTAAGGGACTGTGGCCAGTCCTTGCAAAGAACCAATGCATCCTGGTTCTACACACTGTTCCTCCCTGTGGGTTTGGGGAATTGGCAAAGGACCAGATAACCCCAAAGAAATCTGGGTTACCCAGGTCCCCTTGGGGCAAAGAAAACAGAAAATGTTTTACTATTTATAATGAAAAAACTGCTCTAAATATATCAACTTCAAGTTCTGCTAAGTGTTTGGGAAGGTGATGCATGGGGGAAGGTAGTGATAAGCGTTTTGGAGGAGGGAGATGGAATGAGGGCTGGACCTAATGGACCAAAGGCTAGAGGGTTGCTGGGGTGCGGGCAGGAGCCAAAGGAAGCCAGACTTCGCCTGCTATACTTTGCTGTACTTTTGCCTAACTAGCTACACCTGTGCCAGCGAGTACCCACTAGTACTCACACAACTGTACTTATCCACACACGACTTGAACTTGTTTAATCCTTCCTAAACACAGTACAATGGATGATACCGCTGAGGCTCAGAAGAGGTCCGCATGTGCCAGAGGTTCCCAGCCTCCTCGGTTCCAGACTAGAAATGTTTCCCCCACCCCTCAAAACTAGGGGCTGAGATGTTATCCACATTTTATCTTGCCAGGGACATTAAACAAAATAAATACCATTACAATGTTTATAAAATAAAGGACATTTTAGCTCCCCCCACACCAAATAGTAAAAATATAATCTCAAAAGGAAAGCTAGCCCTTTAATTGTGCAACCTGAAACTCACACCTGCCAGGTGCCCTAATGCCTCTTATTTTGCCTCAGCCTGTTCCATTTTCCTTAGGAGTGCTGGACTCAAGATGGCAGAAAATGGTCACTGAACACAGCACACGCTGGACTGTTTTACATGAGCCTCTCACTTACTCAGCAATAATTTCATCAGTGAGTATAGCTATTGTGTCCATTTACAGGCAAATCTGGAACATGAAGGGGTAAAACTACTTGTCCAAGGTTATATGACTAGTCATCAGTGAAGCTAATGATCTGAACCACAGCCGCCCCAGAAAATCAAGTCAGTTCTGCCTCAAAACACTAGTTACATGTTTCCCACAGTGTGGTGGGCTGTACTGAAAAAAAAAACAAAAAACCCCTCTTTAAGTGGGATGTGAACCCTGTATGTACCAGCATTTAATATTCACACATCCATAAGAACTGTCCCCTTTCCAGTTCTCTTTCAACACTGCTTAGTGAATAGAAGTTTCAGTGTGGTGGCAGGAAGCATTGTTGTTTTTTTTAGCACCTCTCTACCATTTGGTTAACTTCCTTCAGAGTACTCAGCAAAACACAGTACCTAGCTAAAATGCAGTAACCTTATCTTGTTTTCATTGTGGGTATTTTTAAGGTAATTTATGGTTATGGCAAATTAACACTGGTTTTCCACTTTCAATAATGAAATTAAGTTTCCTTGTAAAATAACATTTCAATCTGAAAAACAGCTAATGAGCCAAAAGATTTTCAAACTAAACCAAAGTAGAGGTAGCATTCAGATAGACTAAAACCATGGGAAAGGCACACACACATCTGAAGCCCTGGAAATTTTAAACTATACTTCTCACAAAAATTAGGGAATATTTTATTGCTTCATATTCATTTCGAAATATCCCCTAATTTTTGTGAGCAATATAATTGCAGGGTTGGGATCAGCACTTAACTGAAAGGCTGAAAACACAACCCCCGTGGCTCAGTCTTTCCAAACAACTCGAAAAGGGAGTTTGCCCATGCAGGATGCAGTCATGCTTACCAACACCTACCTCCGCAACTTCTCATCCCAGAAGACCAAGGAAAGAGGACGAGTTCTGTGCCAGCCTCCAGGAAAAAAGTCAAGCCTCTCAGGTGACCTTGGCCTTGCACCTCCTGTCCTGCAGCTGGGCAGCTGCACACCTCCTTAGTCATGGAACTCTCTAGAAACCAAAGAGCTTCCTAGACCTTTATGTACTAAGCTGAAAACAGCTGGCAGTCTTCAAGCAATTAAAAAGGGATTATTTAAGGATACCCAGGTGCTGGACCCTGCCCTCCAATGAAGAAACAAAGTGGTGTTCAAGGATTCTCAGGCTGGGGAAACAAGGCTACCAAGAATGAAATGAGCCCTGGCCGGTTGGCTCAGTGGTAGAGCATCGGACTGGCGTGCAGGAGTCCTGGGTTCGATTCCCAGCCAGGGCACACAGGAGAAGCACCCACCTGCTTCTCCATCCCTCCCCCTCTCTTTCCTCTCTCTTTCTTCCCCTCCCACAGCCGAGGCTCCATTGGAGCAAAGTTGGCCCGGGCACTGAGGATGGCTCCATGGCCTCTGCCTCAGGCGCTAGAATGGCTCTGGTTGCGGCAGAGCGATGCCCCAGATGGGCATGCCGGGTAGATCCTGGTCGGGCGCATGCGGGAGTCTGTCTGACTGCCTCCCCATTTCCAACTTCAGAAAAATACAGAAAAAAAAAAAAAGAGTGAAATGAGTAATGAGATTTTGCCCTATTACTTTATCTAAGATGATACTTGTGAAACAAACAAGTGTAAGTAACTACCAAAAACATGAAGTGATTATTAAAAGGTACCAGCAACTGCACATTTAGTACTCTATCTCATGCAAATACCAACATAAGAATACAAAGATGTATAAAACAGGTAGTTAGAGCATCATTCCAATATGCCAAGGTTGCAGGTTCAATCCCCAGTCAGGGCACATACAAGAGTCAACCAATGAATGCATAAATAAGTGGAACAACAAATCAATGTTTCTCCCTGTCTATCTCTCTCCCTTCCCCCCTCTCAAAAATCAATAAATAAAAATTAAAAATAAAAGAATGTTCAGTCAGTGTAGCAGTGTTTAGAATCATCAACAACCAAAAACCCATACATCAACAGGAAAAACTGCATAAGTACATGAAAAATGTGTTCTATATCTCAACCTTAAATAATGAGGTAGACCTATAATTATGACACAGTCATGACAATTTTAAAAAAAGAAAAAAAAAGAAAATTGCAGGACACACATAGTATGACCCCATTTCCATTAAAAAAAAAAAAACAAGAGAAGGATGTATATATCTTCATGAAGAAGGTTTAGAAGCACATTTACTTAGAGAAATGAGTGAATGATAGAAAAATGAAGGGTAAGGGGGGCAAAGGAAGAGCAATTTTTATATTTAACTTTATCTATTTCATACTGTTTAAAGTCTTAGGAGCAATAAGTAAAAAATTTAAATATCAGTGACTATTAAATTACTAATACAGGATGGCCGCCATCACTGGAGCATTTTGAAGGAGTTCTGGGTGAACCAGAAAGTTGCTGGTCAAAATGAGGGAAGGGAAAAAAAAAAAAATGAGGGAAGGCCACCACAACAACTGCAAATGTTAGACAAGCTAGTAAGGAAAAAAAGTAGACTAAAACAATCAAGGAGGTAGTTTTAGCTTTTACTGTTGTTAAAGAGCGAGGCTCATAAACAAGAAACAGGCTAGGTACAGTTAAACCAAAAGGCCCCAGTGTGTGGGACTAAAGATTACAAGAGCAGAAAGTGAGGAGCACAGAATCTTCCCGTTTGCAGATAACATAAAGACTTCCATAGCGATGTGCCAAGTTATCGGTGCCAAACTATCAGAAGGTCTTGGGAATCTATGCAAATAGAAAGAAAAGTGGCAGATGAGAGTTAAAATGAGCACATGGCCTAAATGCGGCATGTAAAACAACTTCTCAGCTGTCAGTCATGACCCAGGAATGGAATCGCCCAATCTCTGTAAAAGGACCCCAAGGACATCAGCCCAGTATTGAGCTACAGATTAAAAGCAATACAAACTGTCCTGGGAGCCATCAAGACAAGTATCAAAAAGAGAAAGAGAGACAAACTACTGTCCTTCCCTCATATAAAATTCTGGTCTACCCACCCCAACATACACTTTTTATCATCTGTGTCCTGCCCCTTTAACTGCACACCATACAGTAATTAAGAAAGATCAGGGCCCTGGCCGGTTGGCTCAGCGGTAGAGCGTCGGCCTAGCGTGCGGAGGACCCAGGTTCGATTCCCGGCCAGGGCACACAGGAGAAGCGCCCATCTGCTTCTCCACCCCTCCGCCACGCCTTCCTCTCTGTCTCTCTCTACCCCTCCCGCAGCCAAGGCTCCATTGGAGCAAAGATGGCCCGGGCGCTGGGGATGGCTCTGTGGCCTCTGCCTCAGGCGCTAGAGTGGCTCTGGTCGCAACATGGCGACGCCCAGGATGGGCAGAGCATCGCCCCCTGGTGGGCAGAGCGTCACCCCATGGTGGGCGTGCCGGGTGGATCCCGGTCGGGCGCATGCGGGAGTCTGTCTGACTGTCTCTCCCTGTTTCCAGCTTCAGAAAAATGAAAAAAAATGAAAAAAAAAATAAAAAAGAAAGAAAGATCAGCTGGTCTCACATGCCAGCTCTGGATCAATCCCAAACCAACCCTTTCAGAACCACCTAGAATTTTTTCAAAATACAGATTCCCAGGCCACACTTGCAGAGACTACTTCAGTGCCTCTGAAACGCCTTCTGGGTAGTCCTAAAATATGAACTGTTTAGGAAATCACTGAGTTCCTTCCCTCTCTCTAAATCTACTCCTAGAAAGGATTTAAGAAAGCTTATAATAAAAAATAAGCTCAAAAGAAACCATGTGAAGAACTACCAAAAATAGATTAAGACAGTTTCTATAGTTGCACATTAAGTGGAAGTGGGAAAGATGTGCGAAAGGCCTTAAGAATGCTCTGAAGCGTGAAACGCAGAGCTCAGAACTCGGCCATACCCCACACTCCCGCCAGCGTCCCCCAGGCAAGAGCAGGGCCAGAATATACTCTCTCTGTGACATACAGGGTCCTAGAGTGCCCTTCTCATCCCCTTCTCAGACCAAGCCCCAGTGCACCAGGAGGGCAGGGCGTTCGGAAGGAGAGCTGAGACTGGCACCATGTTCCCCAGGTCTCGAAGAAACCACTCCCACGACTCTATCCTAAACCACTACGGAAGCCAGGACCCTACCTGGCTCTTCTTCCCACCCTCCACCCACTCCACCAGCCCATTCACTTACGTCATCCACCCTAGAAAACCATATTTGAACCCAATTCACCTCCTCCAAAAAACAAAACAAAACCCAAAAACCCAAGCAATAGAAACAGAAAACATGTTTCCTGCAGGATAAGCTGCAACTCAAAGTGAAGGCCACCCTAAGGTATGAGTCTTTGGGCTTTCATTCATCATGCCTAAGACATGTAATATAGGCTTTCTTACTCAATCACAGCCTTCCGGGACTGAAAGGAGGTTAGAGACCATAAATCCACATGCCTCATTTAAGAGGGAAGTCTGACAGGTAATCTTACCCACATCACCCAGATGGAGCACAGCAGCATCTAGACTAGAACTTGTCTCCCTTGACTCCGAGGCCAGGGATCTCTCTTCTCTGCCAGGTTGTCTCCCAGGGACCATGTTAATAAATTAGATTTGTTAACCTTAAGCATAGATTCCCCAAATCTCCTCAATTCCTATTACTCAGGAATTTGGTGTCACAAGATCAACCCAAGCAGGTTACTTTCACTTAAAGCGCCTCAAAATGTGTTAGGAATAAGGAGAGAGAAGAGATGAAGCCTTAAGTCACTCATCACACGCATATAAATGAAGAAAATGTGCCAAGTTTATACAGACTGAACATCTCAGAAATGACATCTGAAAATGTCATCTAAATTTCTATTAGGTTTATTTTTCTGTAACTTCTCAGTGAAAAAAAAAAGCCAACTGGGTTGAAAAATAAAATTTTTTTAAATGCCAAAAGAAACCACTGTTCTTTTTTTCCCTCAACATTAGAGCTAAGTGAGAAAAACATAACATTAATTTATCATATTGTGTCTCATTGAAAATAAGTGAAATCCTACAACACTCCATCTGCATCAAATGTTCACAACCTGTGATTCTGCATTAGTGTCTGCTGTGAAAACAAAAAGCATATGTCAGTCTCCCGAGAGAAGGAGTAAGAATAAGAGGAAAAGCTACACAAGCCCAGGAAGAACCGAATCCCTTCACTTCATTCCTCATCCCTGATATGGCGAAGAAGTCCCTACAGTTTTTGGCTACGCTGTTCCTTGGAGGCGTAAAATAAAATCCAAGATGAGACCCCAGAGGATAACTACTGCAACCCTGCTAGAACTACACCTGCAAGGTGAATGCCAGCCCATAGTAAGAAGTGAGTGCACAACCTTCTTATCTGGATTCAAAAATCTGGCCAATTTTTTCTTTTGAATCTACCAATGGAAACTAAAATTTTCATTCATTTCCCAAATTTCACTCTCTGAATAAACTGGGGCACAGACTCACCAAGTCATTCGCCCACTTCTTACCAAGTAGTGATCACCACCCGGCCTCAGGAGTCCCCACTCATTAATTAAGAGTCACACTGCACATGACCTAATGGCGTTCCTGACCATTAGTGCGGCCTCTGAAGCAGTTACTTGTGAAAGCTTGACTAAAGCTTGCTAGGTTAAGAGTTGCCAGAGGCCAAAGTAAATTACATGCAGCGATAATGCTAACAGAAGTATGCACCCTGACAAGTTCTAGATGCTGCTTAACTCTCACGGAGCCTGCTCTTGGCATTGGTCTTCCCAGCCAGGTCCCCGCCACTGGAAGACAGGTACAGGTTTCCCCACTATCCACAAGTAGAGCAGACCAGAATGGAGTAAAACAAAGAAGCAATTACCATTAATTGATATGAAAAGAAATTGTGAGCATTCCCAGATCCAAAATTCAACACATACAATGGCTTTATTTCATTCACCACAGTTGACATGCTTAATTCCACCCATTTTCATGCTAACTGGAACACCATTAGGAGTTTTCTCAGGCTTTTCTGATACTTTAGGATATATCTTGCTAAAAGAAGCACAAAATAAATAAGATGAAATGCAGATGTTCACAGACACAGTTCAAAGCTATGGAACCGGGACTCTGAGAGGCTGAGTGTGGTTTTCAGGGCAGGGACCTGGCGCTGCCACCTGCGCTGCTCAGGGCACGCACAGACTGCCTTTCTGAGGGCTCCCTACACAACAAACACTGACTGCTACTCTCACTTTTCACCGTTTTT
Organism: Saccopteryx leptura; assembly: GCF_036850995.1. Lineage (NCBI taxonomy): Eukaryota > Metazoa > Chordata > Mammalia > Chiroptera > Emballonuridae > Saccopteryx > Saccopteryx leptura. The sequence goes on along the minus strand of NC_089504.1, from coordinate 305,092,482 downwards.
GTTAAAGCGAAAATCCTCTTTGGATGGCTTTCAGTTAGCGAAAACAGATACAAGTGTAGGTCTTTCGTAAAAGCTAAGTGGCATAATACAAACATCCATAAAATGAGGGATACCTGGAGTGACTTTGAGAATATATAGGACTGGCTGATAGGAAGTCAAAAAACTGTTGCCATGATCCTGTAAGAAACAGGACCATGAACAAGAGCAGGTATGTGTTTACCAGTCTCTTGTTTACAGTTATTCAGTGGATTTAATGTCAGCTAGTAATCTTACCAGGGTACCAGAATAAAGACCACCTCCACTGACTCCAGGGCCTTTGCTGAATCTGTTATTCAGTTTACCACTAACACTCTGTGGTTGGTTCTCTGATGTCCATCTGATTTCACTACAAATGCTGAGAAGACCTTGCAAAACACCCCACCTAAATGAGCCACCCCTTCCTTGACTCCCAACCACTCTGCACCGTTCGCCTACTTGAAATCACTACCTATATTACCATGTTTATTTCTTATTTCCTTGTTTACTGTCTGTCTCCTCCATAAACCATAAGGAAAAAATTCTCATCTACTTTTTTCCCGCTGTTTCTCCAATACCCAGACAGAGCTTGACACAGCAGATGATCAAAAAATGTGTTCAAGAAAGAAAGGAAATATGATTGCTCATCAATCTATATAATTAGTACATTGCAGGAGCCACTGTTAGCATGACTACAGCCAGATAGATGTTTTTCCTTTTCACACAAAAAATGACAGCAAGCCTTAAAGATACAGTAAAAACTTAGTTATAGCCTTGATTGAAAGTTACCATGTTTACCTGCTGGGAAGTGGGCAGTTTTAAGACTGCGGGAAAAGTCTTCCATCATATTCTACCTACTTCTTTGCAAATGGCTCTATAAAGTATCGTTTTTCAGCTACTATGTCCCTTCAAGTAGAATAAGGGTACTTTCAGTAGCTTAGGGGAGGTTCTTCTTTTTTTTTTCTTTCATAGCCCGCATGAGATAAGTGCTCCTAGGAAGGAGTAAGTCAACACACTACTACTACTTTGTCCACACTACGCTCTGGAAATACGTATACTTCTTAGTTCAGAAACCTAAGAAACACTTAGCTAAAATTATTGAAATTATAGGCAGGATTTCCTACAAGTTGTAGGAAATTTCCTACTGGAGAAATTTCCACTAAGCTACTCACCAGGAAGTCTACATCCTGCTTTACAGCAACCTGGCAGCACAATTCAAAGGAGAAAATTGTGGTGACTCCTTCCTCCTTTAGGTGACTCTGCCATAGGCCCCTAGTGAGAAGCATGGTTCTTAGGATAAAACCAAAGACTGCCAGAGGGATTCCTTTCCCCTCTGGGGCCAGTTCAACGGAGCGGGGTAAAATGGGAACGGGGATCTGGCACTGCCCTCCTCCCTTTAGCCTTCCACACCACAAGCAAGAGAAGATATGATGCTTCCATGGCTATTTCTGAGAAGCACAGGAGATTCAAGAATTGTAAGAATTGTGGCGGAATCATTCTGCTGTTGCAAAAGCAGCCCGTGGGCTCCAGACTGAAAAGATGTGCAAACATACCAAGTACAGAAGGAAAGACATAATGAAAAGACATAGAAAAGGGACATCCTAAAACCAGAAGTAACTCAAGTCAGTAAAATCAGAGACAATAGCCATTTTATACATCGATGCTCAATGGGGTGACTAACTTTTATAATAAGTACCCCAAGACTTCTCCCAACTTATCTACTTAGCATTTGCTGACAATATTCTGTTGCAGCTAAATACTGTCTAGCAAATCATTCAAAGAAACCAAGAGTTCGAATCCTTCAGGGTTTTGAGAAAGTAGTATCTGATTTGACAGAGACTCTTACATTTTCAGCTTATATTTTGTCAGCCCACACACAGGCCAGTCTCATCCCAGCTCAGAAAACAGAAATCCAGTTTCAGTTTTTCCACCACCCGTACTGCCTCTTCAGTAACAGTGGCTCCAAAATGCCCGTGTGAACTTACTGCCCACTTCCTCCTTCAATACATTCCAGAACCAACTCTGTCCCTTGGTTTCCACTCAAACAAACACAGACTTGACCAAGACCGTCATGTCATGTTAAAAAACTACTCAAATGTAAATTTGTTTGACAACTTGATTCCCAAGTTCTTTCTTCTTTAACCTTAAAAAAGTAACACAGGACTTACTAGGAGTGCAAGGCCGAGAGCAGAGAAACTTGCACCTTCCACAGCCCTAAAAACTGTTCTTTTGACAAAATAAAACAGGAAGAATTACTCTTCTTCACTGCAGCAAACCTCAGGCCAGATTTTTTCAGACCTTCAGCTCTGCCTGAATCCAGACAAATCCAGAAAACTCACCCAGGAAAGCATGCTTCTGGTTAGTCAGTGCTCCAGTTTCAGACCTCTCCCAAAAGGCAGAAAAGCAGTGATTACTATTTTCCTATTCATCAAATTACTCCTCTTTCCTCTGTCTCCCTTTGGAGAGTTCTTACAAAGCAGTTCCTAGTACCGCTGGACCCGATTACTCTCCAGGAAAACACAACTTTGCTCAGCAAAAGAGCTTCACACAGAGCAATTTGCCAGTGGTCTATTTTTCATTCCAGACAAGGCTTCTAAGCCTGGCACAAACCGCCTGTCGCTCTGCAGTTCACCCAGCTTCCCTCCCCTAATCTCTGTCTGGAACTCACCCACCCACCTCATGCAGTTTGGTCACAAAACAGCAATATAGACTACTCAGTCATTGCACTTTAAAAGCCTCCTCTCAGACTCAAACGTGTCTTCCACACCACACTATGCACAGAACGCACTCACCACAATAGCAGCTCCCGGATAAGACAAGAAGTAACATCTAATCTTTTTCCCCAGCTCAATTACAGTCAGCTTCACTTTCCTGCAATTTTGTGGCCATGCATCTCTGGCCCCACCCTTATAAACGCATGCCCTGGAGTCAGAAACATCATAGCACCATGCTGAAGAACCTCTGCTCTGGCAGACAGGCCTGAGTTCGAATTCAACTCTGCTTTTTATTAAAAATAAAAGTGCCTGCCCTTGGGCAAACTATTCTCTCTAAACCTCGGATGTAGCACATAATCCTATCTACTTGTTAGGTAGTACCTATGAGATAATGTAAACGCAATATCCGGCACTAGAAATGACCCTAATAAACAAGTGATTCTTGAGCTTCAATATCCGTGGGGCAGGCATGGGGACCTCATAGACTCCAGATACCCTGGAAGCCTCCAGCATTGGCAAAGCAAAAATACATACAGCCTTATTCCAATCCCATCCCATAAAGGAGAGGGCCCTTAATAAAGGAAAAAACTCAAGAGATTTCACTCAGTGCTGTTAATCCCACCCAACAATGCTCTGCTTCTACGGTAAAAGGAAAGATCAGTACAAATGAAAAAGGTAATAAAAGAGGAGCCCCTTCACCATAATTTCAACAAGGGAAAATACTGTGGACTTTGGGAAGTCACTTTCCATTCAGTTTCTGGGAAAGTCATTTTCCATTCAGTTTCTGATAAATTCTGACTCTCCATTTAGAAACAAATAAAGGGGAGAAAGCAATATTGAAAACCCTATGGATCTCACCTGGTGGCAGAATACTACCTAAGAAATTAATACATGAGAAAAGGGGGAAAGAAAAATCTTGAAATCTAATTTACACACACACACACACACACACTCAAACACACACATACAAGCTGAAGAACATTTTAATCCCATGAAAGACAATGAGCCTAGAAAACAGAATGTTTTTTAAACTTTCTAAAACAGTGAAAGACTGTAGAGCTTTGGGGAAACATGTCATAAAGGATATCTGCAGTTTCAAATGGAAAGGTCAGAATTTAACTTGAAACAAAAATATAAAAGTTTACAGTCATCCCAACCAGAAAATCTTGTAACAACCAGGACATACCAAATTCCAAGATTTGGGAGGGTTGGGAGAATAGAGTGGACAAGAGATAAAAGGAATCTATGCTAAAATTATCATGGAGCTAAGGGTAAATATTTTTAATGAACTTCACAGGGTTTTGAATTCAAAATTCAAGAATGTTGAAAAATCAGGCAGAATCAACAGTATTAGAGCCGTAGGCTGGGAATCAGAACACTTGGGCTCTGGTCCTGGCTTCAAACCAAACCACCATGTGACATTAGGTAAGTCACTGGGTGGGAGAATAATGATGGCTAAGATTCCTTCCAGCCTAACATTTTAAGGGTCAAAAGAAGGGAAAGCACAAAATATCAGGAGCTCTCAGGACTACAGACTGGACACAAGAGGTGGAGACGAAAAGAAGGGGAATGAGGGCCAGAGAGCAAGGAAACTTGGAGTAACTTAGAGTCGGTGGAAACAGAAAAGCTTCAAGATGGCCAAGTACTTTTCAAGTTCCAGGGAAGAGCGGATGTCAGGATCGCGAAAAACTGCAAACTGCTCAGCAAATATCAAAATGAACAGAAGAACAGGGGGAATAGGAAGACAGACATCAGCAATGATATCCGTTAAGCAATTAATATTCGATCTATCCCGGTAAACAGCCAGGAAATCTGAGTGCCGCGACCACGGAAATCACTGTCACCCCTGATGCCAGGGTGTCCGGGAGGCAAAATACGAAGGGGAGTCCGTGTCGGGTTCCTTCTAGAGAGGGGATTCCAGAATGGATGAAAAGTGAAGGATGACAGAAAAAGGGGGACCTGGAGACTATGCAGCCTGGTGGGAGGGGTAGAGGAGCCGGCGCCAGACTCCCGCTCCGAGACTAGCGGTGGGGTCGGTATCTGGGCCCCCGTTCTCACCATCTTGACAATGCCCCGTTGCACGGTGGGGACCACAGGTCCCCCGGAGGAGCCGCCGCTCTGCGCGGAGGAGGCCATGTGTAGAGATGGCAAGACAGAGAGTAAGGCGGTGGGCCGGCTTGAAGGTGTTAGTATGGGTATCGGTGTTGGTGAGAGGCCGCCGCGGCGAGGAGTGGGCGGGCGATGAGCTGCGGACCACGGATCCGACGGACGCGCCGGGCGCTCGCAGAAGCAGCAGCGGGTCTAGGAACGAAAAAGGAGACGCGATCTTCACCGTGGCCACACGTTCTACTCGCCGCGCAAGCGTGCCAGAGCGCCACCGCCCTTCAGCCAATTAGCACCCAGAATTTGCCGGACCTCAAGCCAATAGGCACCCTGCTCTGGAGGCCCCGCCCCTTAGTGCCAAACCTGGAGCCAAACTCCAGGAAGCGCTGAAAGAGCTGATTTGCGGTGACTGACTAATTATGGGGCGGGACTTCCGGGGCAGTCTAGTAGGTAGTGTCGGGAGGTGTAGTGAGAAGGAAAGGACACGTCAGCATCTGGCCGCGGGGCGCGGGGGGCCATGGGAGCCCCGGGGGTAGGGCCAGCCTCGCCCACCAGCCTGGCCCCGCCCACTACGCCCCGCCCCGCGGGCGGTCAGGGAGCCCACGTGGACCGCGGCGTTCCTGGAGGGTGCACCCGGAACCCGGAGCCAAAGAGGCTAAGTCCTGGAGGGCTGTCAGTTCTGGCTGCATGGCGACTCCCGACATTTTACCTAAGCTGAAAGTATGGGGAGAACTTGGAAAAGAGGAAGCATTGTGAAACCTTCTGCCGGCGTCGGCCTAGGCGCGGAACGCAGCCGTGCTTTTTTCCTGTGGCCTGGAGTGTATCTCGCTCGCATTTGTGTCGCCCTTGTCTAGCACTTGTAAGGCGCTCGATTCATGTTTATTGATGGAAAGAGGTGACGTGTCCTTTACACGAAGGAGAAGGACCCTTGCTCTTCGGGTTCTTTCCGGCTGCGCAGGTGAAGTCAGGAAAAGCCTCGCTACCTGCTCTCCCTGAACCGGGAAGAGACAGTCCCCTGACCTAGTGCGTTGAGCCTTACAAATCTTTGACCCCCATTCCCATCCCTTACCCTGGCCCTAGACTCTTCAATAAAGAGATTGAGGGGGTGAGGGTAGGCAGGACATACAAATCTCTAAGGAGAGGGGATTACGCAAGGGCAGCGTACTAGGAAGCGGGATCATCCGCGATCATCCAAGATTGCCTATCACCCACTGTTCTTTAAGTAGAATTCAAAGTGCCTGAACTTCTATCCTCCTTTTATCTGTTCCCTTCTGGGAATTTATTTTTACTCAGCCTCTGATCTCCAATTCCGATGGGTTAGGTTGTTTGTGTGTTTGTTTTTTAAGGCTTTTTTTAAAAGCAGTTTTAGGTTCACATCAATATTGAGGGGAAGGTACAGAGATTTCTCTTATACCTTCTGCTCATACATACACAAGCATAGCCTTCCCCATTATCAACATCCCACACCAAAGAGGTACATTTGTCAACAGTTAATGAACTTACATCAGCAGATGATGGTTTACATTAGGTCTCACTCTCAGCGTTGTATGTTCTCTGGGTTCATTCAAATGTATAATGACATGTATCCATCATGATGGTATCATACAGAGTATTTTCACTGCCCTAAAAATCACTGGTCCTGTTTAAAATCTGTTTTCCTCTTAACTTCAACTCCACTGTCTCCCACACTTTCAAATAGTCGTAAGGCGTTCTACTTCAGAGAGATAATAAAAGCCGTCAAGAACGCCTTCCATTTCCCACCACCAGGCTAAAAACATCTTTCTCATTCCTCTCTTCTTCTCTCTTGTTACAAAGAAAAAACTTCCTTCTACCACTTAAGCTAAACTCCCCACACTCTGGATCCACCCCTCCACCTTCTCAAGGACTTTTGTAAGAGTAATTCCATCTCCTGTTTTTATAGCCTCTCAGTTTATCCTGGATTCTTCTCATTACCATTTAAATATCAAATTTCTTGCATAGTGAAAAGAAATTAAGTAAATCTTTATTCTGCATTGGTCTTCAGACAGCTCTCCTCCCTTCGCAGACAAATCCTCTTGGTGAAATTCTTTGTTGCCTCCACATCCTTAACCTTGCTTTCAATCCTCAGCCCAGGGCACTCTGACTATTGTTTTTAATTTGCTGAAACTGTTCTCTCCAAAATCACTAATGACTACCTTGTGACTCCATGGACACTCTTCACACTTCACTTTGTGGAGCTCTCCATAGCATTTAAGACCACTTGCTCTTTGAAGAGTCCTGTTCCTTCCCACACTCCTTATGTTCCTCCCATATCTCTAGCAGCTCCTCATCGCCATTGTGACTCTTCTTTTGCCTGCCCCTTAATATTGATGTTCCTCTGGGCTCTTCTCAAAGAGTCTTCTTTTCTAATTTGTAATTCTTTCGAGACATCTTATGCATTCCCATGGCTACATGCTAATGATTCCTGAATATATAGAGACTGTTAAAATATCTCTCGAGTTCTAGACATATGTACGAAGTAATAGATATCTGCCTGTGGCTGTCACCTTAGAAACTCAAGTTCAACATGACTCACAAGGAACTTCTCTTTCTTCCCAAACATGCTCTTCCCTGAGCCCAAATGACACCCAAAGCTACCCAGTAGCAAGCCAAAACTCTGGTGATCCGCAGTAACTCCTCCCCCTCCTCCTCCTAAATTCTTAGTAAATCTCTGAAATCTGTTAGATCTACAGCAACACAGCCAAGTACACAGGCCCTGGAACTGGACTGCCTGAGTTCACATCTCAACCCCCTGTATCCTTGAGCAGGTTGTATAGTATCTCTGTTCCATGGATTTTCATCTGTAAAATAAAGATAATAGGACCTACCTCCAAGGGTCATTCTGGTATTGAGGATTAAATGAATCAGGATATTTTAAACACAGAATAGTGCCTAGATCTATGTGTTAAATTTGTTATGATTAGCCTGACCAGGTGGTAGCGCAGTGGAGAGAGCGTCGGACTGGGATGCGGAAGGACCCAGGTTCGAGACCCCGAGGTCGCTAGCTTGAGCACGGGCTCATCTGGCTTGAGCAAAGAGATCACCAGCTTGGACCCAAGGTCGCTGGCTCCAGCAGGGGGTTACTCGGTCTACTGAAGGCCCGCGGTCAAGGCACATGTGAGAAAGCAATCAATGAACAACTAAGAAGTCGCAACGCGCAACGAGAAACTGATGATTGATGCTTCTCATCTCTCTCCATTCCTGTCTGTCTGTCCCTGTCTATCTCTGCCTCTGTAAAAAAAAAAAAAAAAAAAAAAAAAATTTGTTATGATTATTAAATATCTCCAGTTGCTTGGATCTGTCATATTTTCACCTGGATTGTTGCACTGGCCTATAATAGAGTTCCCTGACACCAGTCTTCCTTACCTATACCCCTTCCATTCTTTCTACTGCAGCCAAAGTGATATTTTTAAATTGCAGATCTGATCATGCCTCTCTACTCCGTGAATGTCTCCTGTGATTTCTCAACACCAGCTCTTTTCTCGCAGCTCTACCTTGTACAGTCTGCACTGGCCAAATGAACTTGGTCTTCCAAGGTGTTGTAAATTGGTTTGATAGGATCTCAAATCCACTTGTTTGTGACTTAAGTAATTTACAACAAAGACAAAAAAAAAGTTGTTTTTAGAAGTAAAGTTGTTTTGATGTTAGAATGAACTAAGTCATGCCAGGATGTCAGCAGTGACAGCAGTAATAAACCATTCAGAGCCCCCATGAAAAAGATCAGCCAGCCTAACAAAACTGGAGTCTTTGTTCCCTAGCAATGTGCTCTAGCAACGGGACTTTTCCTTTTGCTCTGGCAGCTAGAAATCAGCTCTGAGTTGGTTGCTTTCTCTCCTTGTGTAAAAGAGACAACCTCTGTTAAAATTTGGACTTTAGGCCCTGGCCAGTTGGCTCAGTGGTAGAGCGTCGGCCTGGCGTGCAGGAGTCCCGGGTTCAATTCCCGGCCAGGGCACACAGGAGAAGCGCCCATCTGCTTCTCTACCCCTCCCTCTCTCCTTCCTCTCTGTCTCTCTCTTCCCCTCCTGGCTCCATTGGAGCAAAGTTGGCCCGGGCACTGGGGATGGCTCTGTGGCCTCTGCCTCAGGCGCTGGAATGGCTCTGGTTGCAACAGAGCAACACCCCAGATGGGCAGAGCATCGCCCCCTGGTGGGCATGCCGGGTGGATCCCGGTCGGGCGCATGCAGGAGTCTGTCTGACTGCCTCCCCTTTTCCAACTTCAGAAAAACACACACACACACACACACACAAATTGGACTTTATTCTTTCACCTCCCCTTGCCTGGAAAAATGGTGCGATTAATCTGTCATTTGTTTGGAGTGGGTTATTTCATTATTTGACTTACTGAAAGATATTATCTTATATAGGCTATTGGCTTACAAAATTATTTCCCACAGTGAATATGTGCTAAATAAATTGCTAGTAAAGACAAAAATCAGTCTCCAAGTATAACTTTTGTTGCCTTCCCATCCCCACTCGCTTCACCTGACAACTACTTCCTAATCCTTCAACTTCTCACTTAGAAATCAGAACGCCTCCCCTAGTTCATTTTACTTATAAGGAACTAGAGACTCATGTAGAATGTTTATTGAAGGTCACACAGCTACTAAGTTGTAGAACAGGGATTTGACACCAGTTCAAGTGACTCTAATGTTCATGATCACTGTACCTTTACAGGAGGAAATAGATTATGATTATTCTTAGAAGTAGATTCTGGTCAGCTCTGTGCCTGGGCAGCATCAAACCAGAGGGGGTGACTGAGTGCTAAGCAGGTGTAGAGGTGAGAAAGCCTCACCTTCTCTCAAGAAAGCAGATACAGGAACATTTGCTAGTTTGGATGCATGGTGGAGAATACGTTTCTAGTTTCGCTCAATGGAAACCCCACCTACTGTGAGATTTCTGTAGGTGGGCCTGTCAGAGGACAGAGATCAGGCACTTTATATCAAGGGTGCTCTGAACATATTTTATTTTTTACGGGAATTGTGTTTGTGAATTTATGTATTCTGGCAAGCTTTTGAAAGTGTATTTAATTTTATAATGTTTACCAATGATTTATTTACAAGCTACTTAAATAAATGAAGCTGCTTGAGAGAGAGAGATAGACTTTAAAATTCTTAAAAGATGATTGCTTTGGCATGATGGAGAACATAGACACACACACAATCAAGAAATGGACAAGTTTCATTTAACAAAGACCCTATTTCCTGTATTCCTTCCAGGAAATATATCTCTGGCAGTATCTATGATCAAAGTATATTGAACACAAAGCATATACACTTAACAGACTTTGAGCTAAATGCTTTTACCTGAATTACATAACTTAATCCTTAGAACAGTACTTTACAGGGAGGAAAGAGCCCATGATCCTTATACAGTAGTAGATACAATCTCTTTCTATAAAGGAGGACATTAATGCCAAGACAAGATAAGCAACCAACTCTAGGTCAATAGCTAATAAGGGATGAAGTCAAGATCTCAACACAGAACTTTCTGACCATAGTCCATTCTTAACTATTTGACTACTCTGCTTCTAAGGTGTCCAAATGTGATCCCTTATTTTAGACCTGCTCTAGTAGAATCCAGAGGTTTGACAAAGAAAGCATTTTTAACTCTTCAGTAAGTTTCCTTTGGGGAAAAGGAGAAAATTCAACACTAGAGTGACTTCATTTCTATTCTCATGGGCCTACCCCTAACTCCAACCCATCCTCCATACTATTAACCTGGTGTTCTTTCTAAAGTGCAAATCTCTGGCTCTGGCTGGTTCGTTCAATAACATCATCCCAAAACACCCAGGTTGTGGGTTCGATCCCCCGTCAGGGCACATATGGGAAGCACAACTAAGTGGAACAACAAATGAATATTTCTCCCCCCCCCCCCCCGCCCCCGCACCATCTTTCTAAAATCAATGAATAAAAATAAAATGCAAATCTCCGTCGCATAGACTCTCTCCTTAATATTGCACTGGCCCCCCTTTCTGCTTCAGGACAGCATAGAATACGATACGTTCTAATCTGGTTTATATGCACTTTTCTTCCTCTCCTTGTTTCTTTTTCTTCCTGCTCCTTTGTGAAGTTTGTTAAGGACTGAACTGTATTTCCTGAAATTCAGTGTTGAAGCCCACACCCCTATATTTGGAAACAGGGCCATAAGGGAGGTATTTAAGGTTAAATGAGGTCATTAAAGTGGAGCCCTAATCTGATAGGATGGTGTCCTTAGAAGAATTGGAAGAGGGACCAGATATCTATCTGCAGATCTACTGCTCTGCACTTTAGCCCCCACCTTTGCAGGTACACAGAGGAAAGGCCATGTGAGGACACAGAAAAAGGGTGGTGTCTACAAGCCAGAAAGAGAAACTTCACTGAACACCAACCCTGGCACCTTGATCTTAGACTTCTAGCCTCCATAAATTCCTGTTTTTTAGACCACCCAGTCTGCAGTATCCTGTTATGGGAGTTTGAGCTGACTGATACAGAGTTTCACCATATATTTATAAAAGAAAAGGCTCACAAAGCCCAATTGTCTATATCAGAACTGCCTGCAGTGATGGAAGTGTTCTAAGTATGCTTTAACATAGGAGCCACCAATCACATGTGGCTAATGAGCACTTGAAATGCGCCTAGGGCAATGAAGGAACTGAATGTTTAATAGTTAAGTATTAATTAGTTTAAATTTAGTTTAAATAACCACAAGAGGCTAGTGACCAATGTATTACACAGCACTGGTGTAGGTGATTAAACTTGAATCTTGCTATCATATCTGATTCTATAATCTCATTTATAATTTTTTTTATTTATTCATTTTAGAGAGGAGAGAGAGAGGGAGGGAGAGAGAGAGAGGAGAGAGAGACAGGGGGAGGAGCAGGAAGCATCAACTCCCATATGTGCCTTGACCAGGCAAGCCCAGGGTTTCAAACTGGCGACCTCAGCATTTCCAGATCAATGCTTTATCCACTGCGCCACCACAGGTCAGGCCTATAATCTCTATGTAGATTTTAAAATTGTTATTTCTATATGCTTCATGTAGTCCAAACTTGATTAAAATGCATGATAGCATAAGGCATCATTTTTCAACAATCTTAAGAAACAAACAAAAAAAATTATAATATTAAAAGTGGAGGCCCTGGAAGGGGGTAGCTCAGCTGGTTAGAGCATCATCCTCATACGCCAAGATTGTGGGCTCAATCCCAGGCAGAAAACATATAAGAATCAACCAATGAAGGCATAAATAAGTAGAACAACAAATCAATGTTTCTCTCTTTCTCTCTCTGTTACTTTACTCTTTCTATAAAATCAAAAGTAGAACTTGAATTCTGTTCTAAAGAAATAAAAGAAAAACAATTTATCTTGTGCCTATAACTTAAATATTATTTTTTCTTTTTTTAATTTAGAAATTAAATTTAATGGGGTGACATTGATCAATAAGAGTACATAGGTTTCAGGTAAACATCTCTATAGCACTTGAACTGTTGATTGTGATTGTGTTGTGTGCCCATCACCTAAAGTCAAATCATTTTCCATCACCATATATCTGTAACTTAGACATTATTTCTCAAACTTCACAGCAGAACAAAATTCCTATCAACCTAGGAAAGATAATATGCTCTTTCCAATTTGCCCTGTCTATATAGTAAGTCCATCTAAAGGATTTATATACAACCACATGATTTGGGTAATGGTTACAAAACTTTTAGTTAATAGATCAACTTTGTACCCTTTGCTGTTGTCATTTAATAGCAAGACCAACCTTCATTTCATTTTCCTGAACACCATGAATCAATGCCTCTGGCCTCTCAGTAGCAATAGATAATTAAATATTGATTTGCTCCTGCTACAGCCATTGGTTTTAACTGCTATCAAGTTTTGTCACCGTGGACCCTGCCTGTCATACTCAAATCTCTAAGAAAAAAGGCATAAGGAAATCTCAAGCCAGTGGTACCCACCTTTGTTACAAGGTAGCATGTTGTTCTGACTCTTTGTCTCCTCTCTGCAAACTGAGATGATCAAGCTAGGGTGGAACCTGAGGCTTCCTTTCCCTCTATCCCAGAATCCTTAAGTCAGTGGCCAGCAAACTCGGAATGTCTCAGCAAGTACTAGCAACCTAGATTAACCATGGGATAAACATATATTTTTCTTTCACACACCAAAAGTTTGGAGATACTTGTTTAGAGGCTCAGCCATCCCAGGACTGACATCTCTTCAATTCTTTTGGTTTTTCCTTGAGGCTGTACAATAGTTGCTTTAGCTCTAGACATCTGAAGAAGAAGAAAAAGAAGAAGAAGGTAGAGGAGGAAGAAGAACAGGAGGAGGAGGAAGAGAAGGAGGAGGAGAAAGAGTAAAAGGAGGAGGAGGAGAAAGAAGAGGCAAAAGACCAGTATAAGAAATTTCTGCCCATTTTGATCATAAAAGAAAAAAGCCTTCCTAGAATTCCTGAGCACTGGGCCTCTTCTTTGCTTCTGGTCCGGTTCTGCCCTTCCTAGAACTCTGGCCGATTTCTACACTTGATCTTAGCCAAAAGGCCGAGAAGCGATTCTGGCCGATTTCTAAGTCCCATTCTTTCTCCCAAAGAAGAATCCTGTGCCCTCATCCTCTCCAGGGAAAAGAAGCCAAGAGCAGTGAGCCTATGTTTCATCTCTGCTGCCTCCGGCCTAGGGCCACCATTACAATCTCCACAGAATGGAAGTAGCACAAGCTTCCTCCATGTCTCATGTCTCCACCTTCTCCTACCTGTGAAAAGGACTCCTGCCCACTGGAGGACTGAGCCCGTAGTTATATTGCCCTGTGCTACTCGCTGTCGCTCCAGCAGCTCTAGCCACACTAGAAAATTTACCTAAATATACCTAGGGCTTCCTGTCCCTGAGTTTTTGCTCTTCCGATTCCCTCCACCTGAAATGACCTTGAATGCAGTGCAGGTACAGCTTTTTCCAGATGATCTTCTGGTATACCTGCAATCAGAAAGGATCCCTTGTATCCTCAAGCCCTTTGGTTTATACCAGGGGTCCCCAAACTACAGCCCGCAGGCCGCATATGGCCCCCTGAGGCCATTTATCTGGCCCCCACAGCACTTCCGGAAGGGGCCTCCTCTTTCATTGGTGGTCAGTGAGCAGAGTACTGTATGTGGTGGCAGCGCAGCAAAGCGCGGCGTTGCTCACGTACAGAACTACTTCCGTTTTTGTTTTTTTACTTTAAAATAAGATATGTGCAGTGTGCATAGAGATTTGTTCATAGTTTTCTTTATAGTCCAGTCCTCCAACGGTCTGAGGGACAGTAAACTGGCCCTCTGTGTAAAAAGTTTGGGGACCCCTGGTTATAGCTTTCTAATGGTATGCGCTACATTCACCCTGGATCATAGTTATTTCTGTAACAATTGAAATGGCCTGTGAACTTTTTGTGAACAAGCTCCTAGGAGTCTTGTTAATTTTTGTGTTCCCTACAGGCCTGATACTGCCTTGTAAAGAACAAGTGCTGAAGAAGTATATTTGGAATTAAATTGAAGTATTCAGTCTGTTTGAATGACTGAAATGACTTATTTAAGTTCTCTTTATTCCCATATCTTTGAGTTTCCTAGAAACTGAAACTGAGAATGTTGGTGGTGTCTAGGGCGGAAGTTGGGGATTTTAGTGGGGATTATTACCATTGGACAGATCCAGACATAGGATAGTTGTCTGGAAAATGAATTATATTTAACTCCTACCAACAACTGTCTGTGCCTTCACCTCTTCTTGAATCCTGGAAACCACACATACCTTAATTTTAGTTTGCCCTTTGTATTAGATAGGGTAGGTCAGCTTCAGAAACAATTATTTAGTGCCTTAAAATACAGAGGAGTATTCCTGTCTTTTTTTTTTTTTTTTTTTTTTAATTATTATTATTTTTTTTCATTTTTCATTTTTCTGAAGCTGGAAACAGGGAGAGACAGTCAGACAGACTCCCGCATGCGCCCGACCGGGATCCACCCGGCACGCCCACCAGGGGCGACGCTCTGCCCACCAGGGGGCGATGCTCTGCCCAACCTGGGTGTCGCCATGTTGCGACCAGAGCCACTCCAGCGCCTGAGGCAGAGGCCACAGAGCCATCCCCAGCGCCCGGGCCATCTTTGCTCCAATGGAGCCTTGGCTGCGGGAGGGGAAGAGAGAGACAGAGAGGAAAGCGCGGCGGAGAGGTGGAGAAGCAAATGGGTGCTTCTCCTGTGTGCCCTGGCCGGGAATCGAACCCGGGTCCTCCGCACACTAGGCCGACGCTCTACCGCTGAGCCAACCGGCCAGGGCGTATTCCTGTCTTATATAACAGGCTAGGATGTGGCTCTCCACAAGTAAAGCTGGTGGCAGCTCTTGCATCCCTTAACAGAGATTCTAATGGAGCGGGCCTCTATCAAAACCAAGAGCTAAGGAAGAGAGATCATGTAATGATGCAGAAACATCTTGAGAAAGAGAAGAAATAAATTGAGATGGTCACATTAGACATTCTCAATCTTCTACATGCCTTAAGGAAGCAGTAACCCCACAATCAAAGATGAGGCACTTTCTAAGGTGGGCAGGGGCCTGGAATAGCCAGGAGCTAAGGTCAAACTAAGGCTAGGACTCTACAATGGGTTGGCATGTTTCCAGCCAGGACAGCCAGGGTTATTATCAGAGCTGAGGGATCAGAGCAATAGAGAGGAAACAAAGCAAGAGGTCAGGTTCCAAGTAAGCAGCAAGCTGGGAAATGTAGAGGCAAGGTGAGGAGTGGAGGACTGGCCTGTGTATGGATGGGAATGCCAGCATTAAAAATCAAACCCAGGCAGACAGGACATTGGCTGGGAGGGAAAGGGCAGGGGGTGGAGCCAAGAGGCCAGGGTTCAGATGGCAGCTCGAAGGGGCACACTGTTCTCTCAGACTTCAGAATCATCATGCATTTTTTTTTCAGGAGCCCTTTCCTGGATCTCTTGCAGCTTAATTCACCCAAAGAAGAGTTAGTTCAAGTGGAAGAACACCTTATTTCAGCTACATCACAAAGAGGCAGTTTGATGCATCCGTGTGTTCAGTTCATTCAGATAATGAAATATATCAGCCAGGTATGCCAGCTTTGTACATCACTCATCACTTGCAAGCAGCTTTGAGTAATCAGACCTCTCGTTTGTCAGAAATACTTTAAGTTCCTCTCGCAACTCATACACACGGGTCAGCACTTTGCCGCGCAACAGCCACCGGACCTCTGCCGCGGACCAGTGCGGCTCCAAATAACGGTGCGGAATTGAGGAAACACACTTGTCAGAACAAAACCGATGGGACCGGAGGACTCCTCAAACTGCCCGGCAGCATCTGAGTGCCTCATAGCCCCAGTTCGCTTTATTATATAGACTTATGCAAATCAAGGACCCTGATACAAAGTTGCACATCAAAGGCTAAGACAGGAACTCTCCCAAGGCAAAAACAGGATACATTAGTGAAATTTACAAACATCTGAAACAAACAAAGAGTCAGAGGAAGGGCATGTATACTGCTTCCTGCAACCCAAGGAAGGAAGTGGAGTGGGTGCAAATACTCAGCATCAAAACCAAATATGGAGATAGAGGGGGTAGAACTTAGCCCCCTGCTAAGCCTCGAATCTATAATGGCTTTTTGCCATTAACGGTCCACAACAGACCTCTGTGTGGAGCAATAAGATTTTATGTTCCGCTCCCATTTCTTTACACAAAGACGCAAATAAGCGACATCTCAAAGGTCGTGTCTTCACAAAGTTCACTATGCTCACAACATCATCCAACACAGGAGCTAGATCTGCTGGTAAGGTCTTTGCAACGAGGGTCTCACGGTGCAAAAAACAGTGCATAACAATAACATCTGGGTTTCTTTCTTTGACCCTACTTACGAAGCCTTTGATGCGCCCGACCCTGGCTGCGGCTCCATCAGCACAGACACCTGTGCAGTTTTCCCATGTAAGCCTGCTTTTATCAAGATATTCCGACGTGACCTGAAATATTTCCTCTCCTGTTGATTTTTCTGGCAGTGCCTTGCAAAATAGGAAGTTTTCTCTAATGGCTAATGGCTTCTCCATCCACAAAACGCACATTGGCCAAGAGCTGACAATGTCCACTAATATCCGTCGACTCATCAAGTTGCAAGGCAAATTTCTTACTGATGTGCACCTTTTCCAAAACAACAGTTTCAATGTCCGCAGACATGTCATCAATACGTCTGGCAATTGTGTTATCTGAGAGAGGCACTTTAGCTATCTCTTTGGCCGTGGTAGGGCCAACCATCTCATTTACAATGGCTTTACAAGCTGGCAATATTAATGTTTCTGCCACAGTGTGGGATTTTTTTGATTTAGCTACAAGTTCAGCAACAAGGTAGCTAGCTTTGAGGGCTCTCTCGTTTACCTTTGTGGTTTTTCTCAAAAAAGTTGCCCGTTTCTCATTGTACGTAAGTGGACTGTAGTTTGGGGACCCATGTTTAATTTCCCCACGGCACACCTGACCATGTCTCACGGCACACTAGTGTGCCGTGGCACACTGGTTGAAAAACACTGCTCTACACTGCAACTGAAACAGGCTAAACCACGGTAGAGTTGTGTGAGGTTCACATGCTTTTGTTAAAGAAAAGCTCTTTCTCAATTTAGGGCCTTTGGGCTGTTTTCCTCTGCCTGCAGCTCTGTCCCTGCAACAAGAAACAAAATAGACAACAAGGAGCAAAGATGGCCACAGAAACAGCTCTCAATACGCATGTTCTTTTTACAAGTGACCTCAGTATTCCCCCTCCATTAAGAAGTGGAATTTATGGGTAGAATATGCAGGCTCACGTGCCCTCTCTCTCCCCCTCTCTCTCTCTCACCAGGAAGAAAATGGGTGAGAGAGAGGCATACTACCCTTGCCTTTGCCTTTCCTAGGCTCCAAGGGCCCTTCTTTTGCTGCTGTAATTTGTTCCCTGAGCCCACGCAGACCAGCTGGCTCACTTCTACTACCTCTATAATTTACTAAATAAAGTCTCTCTTATAACTTGTTATTTTTTGTTTGTTTGTGTTAATCCTAATCCGGAGGGACCCGAAACATTGAAGACATGAACGAAGTCCATCGATTACACATCAAAACTTTATTGTCTAGCTTGGCCAAGCGGCGGCAACTCCATCTGAGGGAGAGCGCGCTGGCCCTTTGTTTTACCTAGTTTTTATAGTTTTGTAAGTGGGAAGTATAGAAGCAAAAATTGTAATTAGGAGCCCTTTACCACTATTGGTTATAGTCATATGTCCTTTAACATGATAGGACCATGTTCAATTTGCAAGCCATACATCATTTTGGAGAAAACAAAATTTACAAATCAACACAATGGTAGAAAGATGTCTCTTTACATATTAAAAGGCATTACTATATTTTCTAGTGTTTATCTGCCATCTCTCTGTCTAGAGTCACGCATGTTAACCACACGCATTTACATAGGAGAGGTAGTTTCTGTGGGGACAAATGCCCACAAATGGTTCGTTGCTATAAGAAAAGGTTTATTTTGGCTTTTCTCTTCCTGTACCTAGCTAGCCATTCACCCCTTTCCCCACAGGCGTGGTGGAATGTCTGGGGATCCATGTTTTCCTCCCCTTGCATTTACAATACAATGCCAAGGGTCATCCTGGTCATGCCAATCACACAGTACAGAGACTATCTCTCACAATTTCTCTGCACACCTTAACCCAAATTAAGAAAATGTTCTTCAAGCCTCCCAAAATATTAATATTAATTCTGTAGCTTTTGGTACTTTACAACCTGTGGGTGAAGTGGCATAGTGGCTCCTCAGTTTGTTTTTTCTTTTATAATTAAAAAAAAGAAAAGAAAAAGAGGTGGAACCTATGTTCCCACCCCTCGAATCTGGGTGGGCCTTGGCTCTGCCTCGGCCAACAGAGTATAGCAAAGTGATTTCTTAAGTCACTTCATTAATACACCTTATATTTCCACCTTGTCCTTCTGGGATGCTTGCACTTGGAACCCAGCCACCATGCTGGGAGAAAGCCTGAGCTACTCCACAGAGGGCCTGCTTTCAGGTGTTTTGGCCAACAACCCTGACTGAGTTCCTGGCCAGTAGCCAGCATGGACAACTAAATGTATGCATGAGAAAGCCTTTTGATGATCCCAGTCAGTCCCTCATTATTGAGCCACAGTCTTTGAGTCTTCCATAGAAGACACCAGACATTTTGGAGCTGAGACAAGCAATTTCCTTTGGGCCCTTTCTGAACTCCTGACCCACGGAATCCATAAGCATAACAAAATGGTGATCGTTTTATGCCTCTAAGTCAGGGGTGGTTTAATACATAGCAATAATGTCTGGAACTGGATTGTAGCCAGTTTTTAGCTGTTATAAATAAATATTCATGTATATCTTTATCTTTGGGAAAATGATAAGGGTCAGAATTTACGAATATTTTTAACTGTGGCAGCTAATGCCAAAATTTTTCCAAAGTGGGTGCCCCGATTTAGACTCTCTCTAGCATTACCTGAGATTTCTAGTTGTCCCAGACAGTCACCAATATTTAATATTGTCAGCCTTTTTCAATTCCAGCCATTTAGGTAGATATGCAGTAGTATCTCGTTATTGTCTTAATTTACATTCCCCTGATTTTTAATGAAGTCGAGCACTTAAAAATACGTGTATCTGGCATTTGGTCATAAAGATATTCTCCTATATTATCTCCTACAACCTTTATTATTTTGCCTTTCACATTAATAGGAACAATTCCGGGAAGTACTGTGACATCAGTTTGTTTATCTTCCCTCAAATCGTACTTCAGGATTATACCCACATGTTCTCCTAATCCAAAACGATTAGGAAGGGAAAAAGTATTAGGAGAGTGAGAGAGGATCTAATCCTGAAATATTCACTTGCTCCCAAAGCTTAGAAGTTCTTAATTGTTAAACAAGTGATAAAAAAAATTGTAAGTCTTAGAAGATTAAAAATCTTTGCTCTGTAAGCAGCCTAATCCACGTAAATCATTTGGGACTCAAATTCTACAGACGAGGTTACCCACTCCCCTGGTCCTCCCCAACTCAGGCCTCCTCTCCTTTCTCCTTGTGAAAGCCAAACACGCATAACTTTCCCACACCCATCGGCCTTTGTAGCCAGGACAAGGTTACAGCTTAAACGCACTAACATCCTTGTGTTTGACCCTAAATCTGAGAATCCAGAGTTCAGAAGAGACATTTTTCTTCATCACCTTACCAGTTAGAGGGGGAAATGGTGCCTTGGAGCATGTGTGGCTGCCAAGTCTTTCCAAGTCTTCATCTCTGATGCTCCTGTTACCCTGACACTGGCTCTCCCCTGCTAATTATAAAGCTCAGGCTCTAAGGGAGATATAATGAAGGGGAACCTGGGATACCAACATTTAAATATCAACGCAGAGCAGTGAGCGGACTGCAGGGGGAGCCCGCGTGCAGATCCCGCAGGGCAACCCTGCTCTGCCAAGTTTCCAAGTGACTCACTCAATCCACTTTGTGGAGGTCAAACAACTACCTAGCTTTCTTTCCAAACATCATTTGGCTGAAACAGTTAAATTATACATTACATTACGAGACATATAAAGAAAACTAAGAGAATGAACTCAAAGGACCAGGAGAAGGAAGTGAAATGGGCAAAGCAAATGGAGACAGGGCTGCCGTGAACGGTCCCAACGCTGAGAAGTAGGAGGAGAGAATCGGGGAGTAAACAGCGGTACCCACTAAACATTAGTGTTGCGCTGTCTTCCAGACACAAAATGAGAAATGTCGAGTGGTCCAGGGAAGGCTAAAAGCATTGATTTCAAGTAGTGGAGACTTAAGAGAGGAAGAGCTGTTTGATGAAGAACCGAGAAGTGGACCTGAGGATGTGTAAGAAGGGATTAAACGAGCTGAGGATTGGTGATGGAGGGGATGCCAGCTGGGCTTATAATGAAAGTGGGACAATGGACCATTCAAGGTCTGGTTATTGTGTTCGATGGTGCCAAGCCAGAGGCAGTAATGAGACTCTTGTTTTTATGGGCTAAGCAGGTGCTGCTTTGGGGGCCCATGTGGGTGCAAGAAAGACAAATAGCTCTGGAGTCCTGGAACGGAGGTAAGTAAGATCCTTATCCTTAGGAAGGGTTTACTCTCCCTTGCCTCTGGGTCTTGCGGAGCAGTGGAAAGTTACCCAAGCTGGAGAACTGAGCTATCCAGTGTATGACCTGCTGCAGACTTATTTTCAGTGATGGCTAGATTAAATTAATACAGTCCCCTCTCACTCTAACTTTGTCCAGACCAAGACTCCACAACCAAGCAGAGAGCTCTGTTCATCAGTGATTTATACACCTTATCCCCTTTCTTTTAAAAATTGCAAAGTTTTGGTATATTTCAAAGGCAGCACAAAGATAGCCACTCAGCTATCTCTCAGGTAAGGTAACTCTAGGTCAGAGAAGGAATTTTATGTAATAGGCTTAGTGAGCCCAGAGACCAAGAGGGTCAGCTGAAGGAGCAGAGGACAGGAAAGACAGGAATGCAGAGTTAGGGCATGGGAGTCTCCTAGACTGGACCTACTGAACTCAGTCCATAAGTAATATTGAAACCAATTGGCATATAATAGTAGTAGTAATAATAGCAGCAACAACAATATAATACTTATATAGAATGTTCTTTACATGTACTAACTTTATATAATACAACAAGCCTATCATGCAAATACTATTGTCGCCCCGTTTTATTCATTGGGAAAGTTGAAACACAAGAAGTTTTAAAATGTTAACCTTTTTTTAAAAAGTAAGCTCTAGGAAGGCTGGGGTTTGTCTTTTATATTTGCTGCTGTTATCCCAGTATCTGGCACATAGTAGGTGTTCAATAATGATTTGTTAGCTAAATAGCTAAATGGCCTAAGATTGTACAGATGGCTTTGGTGGCTCTAAAGGTCCCGCTGTTAATTATTGAGTCATGCTGTTCCATGCTGTGACAAAGGGTGAGCTTCCTGTGTCTCTCAGGCTGAGTTACATCTGCTGGGTAAACCTGCCCTCCCCCTCAAAGCAGGCTATCTGAGGGAACACATCCTAACTCACTTTATGAGAGCAACACTGCCCTAATACCAAAAGAGATAAAGACTTACAAAAGAGGAAAACAGAACCAATATGTCTCATAAACATAGATGAAAAAAATCCTCAATAAAATATGAGCAAATTGAATCCAACAGTATATAAAAAGAATTATATACCATGACCAAGTGGATTTATTCCAGGTATGCAAAGTGGGCTCAATATGTAAAAACCAATCATTGTGACCCAGCACATCAAAACACTAAGAAAGAAAAAAGCATATCAATTGATGTGAAGAAAGCATTTCACAAAATCCAATCCCCAGTCATGATAAAAACTCTCAGCGAACTAGGAATAGAGGTAAACTTCCTCAGTTTAATAAAGAGCATCTATAAAACCTACAGCTTGTTGGCCTGACCTGTGGTGGCGCAGTGGATAAAGCGTCGACTTGGGAATGCTGAGGTCGCCGGTTCAAAACCCTGGGCTTGCCTGGTCAAGGCACATATGGGAGTTGATGCTTCCAGCTCCTCCCCCCTGTCTCTCTCTCCTCTCTCTTTCTCCCTCTCTCTCTCCTCTCTAAAATGAATGAATAAAATTAAAAAAACAAAACAAAACCTACAGCTTGTGCCTGACCTGTGGTGGTGCAGTGGATAAAGTGTCGACCTGGAAATGCTGAGGTTGCCGGTTCAAAACCCTGGGCTTGCCTGGTCAAGGCACATATGGGAGTTGATGCTTCCTGCTCCTCCCTCCTCCTTCTCTCTCTCTCTCTCTCACTCTCTCTCCTCTCTAAAAATTAATAAAAAAAAGAAGAAAATCTTTAAAAAAAAAAACACCTACAGCTTGCATTCATCAATTGCTTCAAATAAAGGATATTGAAAATGGGGGAGGCTATGCATTTAAAGATGCATACAGTGTAGGGGTAGGGGCCCTATGAGAAATCTCCATACTTTCCCCGTAACATTGCCATGAACCTAGAATTGCTCTAAAAGAATAAAGTCTATGAGTGTGGTGATATCTTTTTAGATACAACACTTCAGACATGATTCATAAAGAAATAACTGATGAACTGGACTTCATTACAGTTAAAAACTTCTGCTCTTCAGAAGATAATATCAAGAGAATGAGGAGACAAGTCACAGACTGGGAAAAAATATTAGCAAAAGACTCATCTGATAAAGGACTATTATCCAAAACATACAAAGGGCTCTTAAATCTCAACAGTAAGAAAATAAACAACCTGATTTTAAAATGGGACCAGAGCCCTTAATAGACACCTCACTAAAGAAGATATACAGTGGTAGAGCGTCGGCCTGGCTTGCAGAGGTCCCGGGTTCGATTCCCTGCCAGGGCACACAGGAGATGCGCCCATCTGCCTCTCCACCCCTCCCCCTCTCCTTCCTCTCTGTCTCTCTCTTCCCCTCCCGTAGCCAAGGCTTCATTGGAGCAAAGATGGCCCAGGCGCTGGGGATGGCTCCTTGGCCTCTGCCCCAGGCGCTAGAGTGGCTCTGGTCGGGGCAGAGCATTGCCCCCTGGTGGGCAGAGCGTTGCCCCCTGGTGGGCGTGCCAGGTGGATCCCGGTCGGGCGCATGCGGGAGTCTGTCTGACTGTCTCTCCCGTTTCCAGCTTCAGAAAAATACAAAAAAAAAAAAAAAGAAGAAGATATACAAATGGCAAATAAGCCTATGACATGATGCTCCACATTATATGTCATGGGGGAGATGTAAATTAAAATAACAGTGAGATACCACCACACACTTATTAAAATGGCTAAAATCTCAAACACTGACAAGAATGTGGAGCAATAGGAACTCTCATACATCACTCTCAGGAAGGCCAAATGGTACAGTCACTTTGAAAGACAGTTTGGGCCCTGGCCGGTGGTTTGGTGGATAGAGTGTCAGCCTGTTGTATTGACCTCCTGAGTTCCATTCCCAGTCAGGGCACACAGAGCAATGACCATCTGCTTCCTTCCCCCTCCCTCTTCCCCTCCTTCCCCTTTTTTCCTCCCACAATCAGTGACTCAATTGGTTCGAGCGTGGCCCAAGGCACTGAGGATAGCTCAGTTGGTCCAAGTGCATCAGCCTCAGGTACTAAAAATAGGACAAGGCCTGGCCAGTTGGCTCAGTGGTAGAGCGTCGGCCTGGCGTGCAAGAGTCCTGGGTTCAATTCCTGGCCAGGGCACACAGGAGAAGCTCCCATCTGCTTCTCCAACCCTCCCCCTCTCCTTTCTCTCTGTCTCTCTCTTTTCCTCCTGCAGCCAGGGCTCCATTGGAGTAAAGTTGGCCCGGGCGCTGAGGATGGCTCTGTGGCCTCTGCCTCAGGCGCTAGAATGGCTCTGGTTGCAACAGAGCAACGCCCCAGATGGGCAGAGCATCACCCCCTGGTGGGCGTGCCAGGTGGATCCCGGTCGGGCGCATGCGGGAGTCTGTCTGACTGCCTCCCCATTTCCAACTTCAGAAAAATACAAAAAAAAAAATTTATATATATATATATATATATATATATATATATATGTCAGTTGATTTGAGCCCTAGACAGTGTTGTCTGGCAGGGGCACATGTGGGAGTCTGTCTCACTATCTCCCCTCCTCTCACCTAAAAAAAAAAAAAAAAAAAAGGCAGTTGGGCAGTTTCTCATGCAATTAAACATATGCTATGTGACCCAGCATAGATCTTGCTTCCTGTTATTGACCCAAAGAGGTTAAAACGTTATGACCACAAAAAAATCCTGCACATGGATATTTATAGCAGCTTTAGTCATAATTACCAAAACTGGAAGCAACTAAGACTTCCTTCAGTAGATAAATGGATAAACTCTGGAACATCTGGACCATGGAATAGTATTCAGCACTAAAGAATAAAAGAGTTATCAAGCCATGAGAAGATGTGGAGGAACCTTAGATGCTTATTACTAAGTAAAAAAAGCCAGTGTTAGGAAGCTATATATACTGGAAAGGCAACGCTATAGTGGTGGTAAAGATCACTGGTCCAGGTGTATGGGGGAGAGAGAAAGGTTGAATAGGTAGGTGAAGCACAGAGGATTTCTTAGGTGCTGAAACTCTTCTGTATGATACCGTATCTGTAGATACATAACATTATGCATTTTTCAAAACCTATCGAACTTTACAGTACAAGAAATGAATCTTTATGTATGTAAATTTTTTTTTTTTTGTATTTTTCTGAAGTTGGAAATGGGGAGGCACTCAGACTCCCGCATGCGCCCGACCGGGATCCACCTGGCATGCCCACCAGGGGGCGATGCTCTGCCCATCTGGGGTGTTGCTCTGCTGCAACCAGAGCCATTCTAGCACCTGAGGCAGAGGCCACGGAGCCATCCTCAGTGCCCAGGCCAACTTTGCTCCAATGGAGCCTTGGCTGCAGGAGGGGAAGAGAGAGACAGAGAGGAAGGAGAGGGGGAGGGGTGGAGAAGCAGATGGGCGCTTCTCCTGTGTGCCCTGGCTGGGAATCGAACCCGGGACTCCCGCACGCCAGGCCGACACTCTACCACTGAGCCAACCAGCCAGGGCTGTATGTAAATTTTTTAAATGATGAAGAGGTCAGGGTACCCTAAGATAAAATGCAGGTTGTGACAAAACAACTAACTGTATTGCAAATGGATGAAACAACGTTATTGAAGAGAGCGGGAAGAAAGGTGCTGATTTGAGGAACTTTGGAAATGAGTGGAGTCTGTAAGGCTAAACGTAAAATAAGTTGCTCATAAGTATTGTGCAGAGTTTATAAACAAGCAAGGAGGAAAACTAGAATGATCCATGTAGTAATGGATTAGAGTTGGAGACATCAGAACAAACTCATTTTAGTTTAATATTGATAAAAATGGCTACATATAGAACTATTTCTAGACATGCTTATATACATACATATATACATCTATTAGTACACATACATGTATTTCTTTGCTCTGTCAGCTGAGAGAACCTAGAAGTATCAACACCCCAGTAACAACCACACCCAGTGCCCAAATTATTGTTTCTCATACCATTCTCCAACAAAAGGTACCGGGGCTCCTTGGAGAGATGACTAATTCTATGATGGGCAGGAAATACACAGTGTGGGCCTGGAACATGTTGTAGTGCCAGGAACTAAGGAAGTGCTCACACACACACACAAATCCAAAACCAAACCCCACAATAATGGGGGTATGCCACAGGGACACAAGAGTCAACTGAAAGAGCTCCCAATGGCCAATGCTGGAACAATTTAAACATAAAAAGAAGCAAAGTAACATATGGGATTATAATCCAAACAATAAGCTAAGTATTCACAAATCTATATATATATACTACCCTAACTAAATTATTGGATAAAGAAATGGAGGAAAAGAGAGAAATTTCCTGGGCAGAAGAAATCCAGGCGATTTCTGTAGATACTCTGCCCTCGGGCAGGTGAAGCACAGCTCCCACTCCTTGTGAGTTATGAGTAAGGACTTCTTTCAAAAAAGTCTTGTAAGGGAAGGAGGGGGAAAGAGTAACTTCAGCCGAGAAATCCAACAGAAACTACTTCAGTGGTGATCAGGTCAACATCCACGCTGATGGGTCAGGTTGACACTATGCACTCTTCATATGCTGTGATGAAATGGCACCTTACACCATACCTGTATCCTTTTCTGGGTCTTCTTCCCCCAAACCTGAAAGCCCAGTCTAATCATGAGACAACACCGGTTGAGGGACATTCTACAGAATACCTGAATCCTCAAAATTTTCAAAGTTATCACAAAACAAGACAAGTCTGAGGAATTGTCACAGCCAAGAGGAGCCTAAGAAGACATAATAACTAAAGGTAGTGTGGGTTCCTGAATAGGATCCTGAAACACAAAGAGGACAAAGAAGACATTAGGGGGGAAACCGAGGAAATATGAAAAGGTGTGGACTTTAGTTAATAGGAACATATGAATATTGGCTTATTAACTGTAACAAATGTACGATACTAATGAAATGTGTTAGTAATAGGGAACCCTGGCGCAGGGTGTGTGGGAACTCTGTACTATCGTTGAAATTTCTCTGTAAATCTAAGACTGTCCTAAAAAATAAAGGTCATTACAATCAAGTGTATTTTAAAAATGGACTGCTATATGCTCCCCAGATCCTCCACCCCATGCAAAGTGGGGTTTGGGTGGGAGAAGCTTTGGGGAGCACAGAGCTGGCAGTCCCCAGGGAACAAATTGAACTTTAGGTTTTCTGTTACTGGTTGGGTCTGAAAACACCAGCTAGGACCATCGCCTGGCCATCCTCACAGTGGCAGGCCTGGTACAGATGCAAGAAGGCACTCTCCCAGGTGGCTGACAGAGCATTCATTCTCACAGCCCTGGTCAGCTGGGCTCCAGGGCACGCAGTGCCGGTCCTGGCGGCTCCGCGCTGGGCTCTGCTCAGCCCGCCCCTCCCATCCCCACGGGTCTCTTCTCCTGGCCTCCTTGGGCCCACGGCTCTAACCCGCTGCACTTCGCAGCTCTGCTGGGGTTGTCCATTCGCGTGCAGACTTAGCCCACCCGCAAAGAGAAACGTTTAAGGCAGGGCTGAGCTCAGCGGTTAGGGGCTCAAAGGGAAAAAGAAGGGAAAGGCGGAGCTTTTTCTGTGCTCCCAGTTCACAGCCGCAGGTGGGAGGATGTCCCCTTGACTCCTTCCCTGGTGCGTTCAGAGGGAGGGAGCTGGGTAGCCAGCGGTCTGGAGGCTGAGCAGAAAAGCGCAGCGAGTTGCAGGTGTTAGAGCAGCGTCGGGGCTGGGAGAGTGGGACGACTGACTTGGATAAAGCTTTGGGGGTGGGGATTTGCAACGTCAATGCCAAGTTTAGAAATATCCAGGGACCTTGGAGATTCCCCATGGTTTTGTAGCAAGGAAACGACTACGACATTAAACGGGGAGGCATAGGCTGCTGGAGTGGCTCTGGAGACGCGGCGGAGCGTTGTGCGCTCTAGAAAGCAGAGGGCCGGCATGAGACTGGGCTCTCTGCAGAGAGGGAGGATGGGAGCCAGAGCGCACAGCCTGCTGTGAGGCACCACAGGGAGGGGTAGAGAGAGCCTGAGATTCGGGTCACCTCTCCCAGTGAGTCCCCAAAGTCCACGGTGAGCTCTCAGACCAAAGCCGGCAAGGTCCCTGTGCCGGCTGCGCCCTACCCTCTCCAGCTTTACGCATGGGTTTGTCTCGCCTTCTGGACCTGTGAGGAGGGCCAGGGAACTCCAGCTGCCTCTCCTGAGGATAGGTCTTTCCCTAAAGCCACCGGGTTTTATACTAGAGGCCCCCTGAGGGCAGAAGAAGCCAGCTGTCAGGGCTCTCCATCAAGGCGAAGGACAGGCTGGGATGGCCACGGCTGCCCCAGAGAGGGGCACACAGGCTGGCTGGCGGGTGGCAAGACCTCTGAGTTAATGTATAATTGCGAGCAGATGGCGGGGGCTGGCGGCAGCCTGGGGCCTGGGCCCCGCTAATGAGGGACAATTAGCCCCAAACCTGGTGGGGGCAGTTGAGAGAATCAGACAGTGAGGGCAGATATTTGCTCCTCAAACAGTCTGGCGCACTGGGCAGAGGGCTGAGTGGCTGAGCTTTGGGGCTAGCTGGGCCCCCCTGCCAGGGCCCTTCCTATCGTTTCCCTCCCCACATCACCCCTGGGTTGAAAGCCTCTGTTTGTTCAGACCCAAGAGTGCGTTGTAAAGGCGGGGGGAGAGGGTAGTTTATGGGGGAAATCGCTGCCATCACCATCTGCCAGGGCTTGCCCTTTCTCCCCCTGTCACCCCTCTCTCCACCCTCATGCAGCTGTCTATGGGAATAGCCGGTCAGGACAGGGAGCCTGGCACCCCCAGATGCAGGGGCAGATGGAGGGAGATAGATGAGGGAGGAAGGGAAGACTGAGAGCAGGCTAGGACAGGGAGCCTGGCACCCCCAGATGCAGGGGCAGATGGAGGGAGATAGATGAGGGAGGAAGGGAAGACTGAGAGCAGGCTGCCACATGCTTCTCTGGTACTCCCTCTCATCCAGCATGGCTGAGTGGAGGGACCAGCCGTCCCAGCTGCCCTGGTACTGAACGGGCTTCACAGGCAGTGGGGCACGTGCTGTCCTGCCCATGGTGCTGAAACCACGGCTGTGGTCTCCCCCACGCCCCAGGGCTCTGGCCCAGCCTGAGGAGGCTGGGGGAGGCTGGAAGGGAAGGGGAGTACATGTAGGGTAAGGCAGAAAACCCACTTGTGTGATACCTTTGGCCTTGGATGAGTTCTTTATATATTTTGGATATTACACTAACCCCTTGTCAGAGCTGTTGTTTGCAAGTATCTTCTCCCATTCTGTCGGCTGCCTCTTTGTTTTGTTGGTGGTTGGCCTTGCTTTGATCTCACCGCTAGGATCAAGCTGAATGTACACCTACCCTTACTCCCCCCCAAAAAAACCAGTCTTTTTTGCCTCACACCTTACCTCCTTTTCACCTGACTTCTGGGAGGTTTCCACAGAATCCAGGCTATGGCATAGACCCAAATGGCTTTCCATGTTGGCCCTTTCACAAGTGATCTGCCCAAGGTTTGTTGTGGTGGCAAGAAAACTTCCAGGTACTGGAGACTGTGTTTCACTACCAGCCTCCCACTCAACAAGAACCACCAGCTACTGGGTGCCTCCACCCCAGCAATGATCCAGATAACCTATGGTGTTCTCTTTGGGAACAAGAGGGTCATTCGTAAGTTAGAGTCTAAAAGCACCAAATCTCTAGTGGAATGGAGCCTGGTTACATCTAGAAATGGAAGAATGAAAACCAAGTTGCTTACCACCTCACAGAAACCCCTCTCCCCTGCATCCATCCTAACCACCTCGGAGGCGCATCCCCAACACGACCACTGTGCTGGTGTTCTGAAGCCCAGGGTCTCCCTAGTTCCGGGCAAGAACTCACCCATGATGTCACCCCAGTCAAGGAGCCGATTGGAGACTTGGTGAGGACCTTCTGTAGAGAAAACAAAGCTATGTGACACACTCTCCTTCATGCACCCTTATTCTCTCAAAGATTTAGGAACCAACTTGGCCAGTGTTTAGGTATCGGCCTCTGTACCCATTTATCTGTTACACTAATTAATATACACAAGGACCCAGGAGTTGACCCCAAAACCCAGGTATGTGCATTCTAACTGGGAAGATGTGTATGTGGTTCTGGAAATAACTTTGGGGTTCTGTGCATTCAAAGCCTTAGAAACAAAGTCTGAAATTCCCCACCTTTCATATGCCCCACTTACTGCAGGAGCACTGGCCACTGAGTGGGGGCACCCAGCATCTGGGGACCTGCATGAGAATGGCTCTGTGCCTGCTTCAGGGTGGCAGGTGGGCACAAAGGGGGTTCTGAGGACTTCCCATGGCAGGACACAATGGGCCACTGGCTGTGGTATGCCCTGCCTCAGGGCCAGTGTCAGCCAGCCCCATGCACACCTCCCTCCTCCTCTCTGCTCTGCTCATGGCCTGTGACATCACTGGCTGCTCCCAGAAGGCTGCCCTCTGCTCCTGAGCACGGGCTTTCTGCACCTCTGGACCCCTGGCAGGACTGACGTGGGAGCAGAGTGGAGGCTGTTACCAGGACCAGTCCACACCAGCCCCAGAGCCTGCAGGGTTTCGGGAGCCCGCTTAGAAGACTGGGACCCTCCCATCTCATTGCCTCCACACAGGTAGCTCACCTGCAGGCTCATTGTCTGCTCTGCCTCCCATGCTGTCTCCATGTCTTTGTGTGGCCAAGTCAATTTCCCTTCTCCTCTGTCTCTACAGCTCCCGCCCTCCTGCCCTGTAGCCCCCTACCCTGCTTTTTCATCTGTGAGCACCAGCTCTTTTATCAGCTGAGGTAAAATGAATGGTGGGAGGTATGGTGTAGCTACTGAGAATGGAGTTTCTGGGAGTGGGAGCATGATGACTTCAGCTTTGGAGATGATTTAGGTTTGGATGTTGAACCTGAGTCCCCACAGCTCCTCTGAGCTCTGGTCACTTAGCAGGGACACAGATCTCTCAAGGATTCAGGGTTTGGCTGGTACCCTGAGCTTCTACACCCCCATCCTGGAAGAGCTATTCACACAGTCAGCTTAGCTCGCCTCTCGCCATTGCTTGGGCAGTGATCACATAAACATGAAGCAGGAATGGGGGCAGAGAAGGGATCTGGAAATTTCTGCTTCTGGTGAGGAGCTGGCTTCTAAATCTCCTGAATTTAACTCCCTGGCTGGCCCCTGATTTGTGGGAAGCCCAGTTTTCTTCTGGAAAAAACTTTGCCTTCCTTCCTGACTTTCTGAAACAGTGAGAGTTTGAAGGGGATTGTGTCCCTGCCCAGGGAGGAGTGAGTAAAAGCCATTTTAGCTCCTGAATTTGAGACATAGCTCTGACTTTTATACTCTCTGTGAGTTCATTGTTCCACCTGGGCTAGTCTCCTCTCCCGGTTGCACTTGTAATCTCATGGAGGGCAAACACCTTGCTCCCTTTCTTGCTACTCCCTTCTTCCTGAACAACCGGCAATATGCTCAGAATCAATACTTTATTCAGCAAATAACTGCAGACGAGTTAACTGACCCAAGAGAACGTGGCTATTACAGGAAAGTTCTAAGCCTAAGCTAATTCTCCACAGTGACCGCCAACCCTGCCAGCATTCTGGGCGTGAAAGGTGGTGGTCAACTCCAGTAATCTGCTGATGAAAGCAAGAAAGACACGGTGGCCCATGACCTGGGCTCCTTGTTTGTGCTCACAATGGCTCCCATGGTGGCCAGCAAACAGCTCTCTCCTGCTTCTCACTCCTTCCCTTCTACATGCATTTGATAAATGTTGGCTGAGTGAATGAGTGTCTGATCCCAGAGAGTTGTTCTCTGAGAGTGGAGCTTCACTATGAGATCGACAACTCCCCCCGAGGTAACAGGGACCAACAATCACAGCAATTTAGAACCTGCCAAGACCTGAGTCTTCCAAAAGAAGCCGGGACTTCAGGCTAGTTTATCTTCATTTCTAATGTGTGAGACCAGAACCTCAGTGCCTGGGGGTAGAGTTGATCCCCAAGTTTCTCCAGAACTTCCTGGAGAGTATAAAAAAAAAAAAGAGAAAAAGACCCTTCCCTAAAGCGCTCTGAAGGAAGTTTTCTGGCTGGTGCTCCAGGGAACCTAACCTCAGGAGCTGCCCAAAAGTGTAGGCAGAGCCTTGAACCTGGTCTCCAGCCTCAGCTCTTTGGCAACTGGGATCTTTGGTCACTGATGTCCTCCCCTGGCTCGGTAGGATATCCTAAATTTGGTTTGAGCCGGTTGAGTCTGAGCTTAGGAGGCAGGGATCCTGGTCCAAGTGCATCACCCAGGGCTGAGAAGGCTGTTGAGGGGTCAGAGATGACAGGTGTCCATCTGGAAAAAAGAAAGCCTGGACATTTGGAGGCATCATCCCTTTCACTTCCCTGACCTCTTGCCATGGATATGTGAGGAATGAGAGCCCTCTCGCCCTCCCAGGCCCATAGCAGGGCATCCAGAGAGTTAGTCCTCTGCCAGATCTGCCATGTTCTACTTCATCACAGAAGGGTTTAAGTAAAAACAGTTTGAATTTTCTTAGTTAACCTACTGGCCTGAAGACATTCTAAGCACGAGACTTCACCCACTTATTCACCTGACTAATGCAGGTCCAGCCCCAAGACCGAGGGAGGAGATCCCAGAAGGAAGCCCTTTTCCCAGTCTCCCAGTTCCTGCCCCCTGTGACAGAGTCAGTCTGGAGCATGCCGCAGGAAGGTAAAGTGCCTGGGGACAGAGTGGCGTAGGGAGGGAGGGGATGTCCCAGGGCCCTGCTTCCGTCCACAGGGTTTTTTTGTTGTTGTTTTTGTTGTTTTAAAGATTTTATTTATTGATTTTACAGAGAGATGAGAGGGTGGGTGTGGAGCAAGAAGTATCAACTTCTAGTTGCTTCACTTTAGTTGTTCGTCGCTTGCCTATTGTATGTGCCTTGACCAGGCAAGCCTAGGGTTTCGAACCAGTGACATTCCAGGTTGATGCTTTAGTCACTGCACCAGCACAGGCCAGATCCATCCACATGGTTTCATCTGCCCTTGGCCAGCATCCTGGGGAAGCTTTGTTCACCCTCCTGGACCCCATTTCCCTTAGATCACAGGGGTCAATGATTTGCTCATACAGAAAAGTCTCACCCATGAGCCAGCTCCCGAAGAAAATGGCATGTTTGGGGGGCCCTAGGAGCAGAGGGGAACAGTCCCCTGGAGGGAGAACTTTCTCTATGGTGGGAAGCGAGGCTGGAGGGTCCTTCATGCCCCAGGTGGGCCGGGGGTAGGGGAGACACGGCGTGTGGACGCTTCCTGGTTGTGCACAGGGGTCAGCAGTGTGAATCAGCTCGGGGGGTTCTTCGTGAACGGCCGACCGCTGCCCCTGGACACTCGACAGCAGATAGTGCGGCTGGCCACCAGCGGCATACGGCCCTGCGACATCTCACGGAGCCTTAAGGTAGGATGCTGGGACGAGAAGCAGGGAGAAGGGGCCCCTCTTAAGCCAAGTCGGGGCTGTTACAGACTCTGAGGGCTTTTGGGACTTGAGTACTTCCTTGAAGATCCTTGTGGGGTCTGGGATGGGGAACTCCAGGCCCCCAGAGATGACGCTGGACTCTCACGCTGGACTCTCAGCTCTGAGGCTTGGTCCATAGGCCTCACTCAGCCTTGTAGCCTCTTCTGTCCCTGGTACACTCACCCTCTGACAGTTATGCCTTACCTGTCCCTGCTTCTCATGTGACCCAGGTATCTAATGGCTGTGTGAGCAAGATCCTAGGGCGTTACTACCGCACAGGTGTCTTGGAGCCCAAGGGGATCGGGGGAAGCAAGCCACGGCTGGCCACACCCCCTGTGGTGGCTCGAATTGCCCAGCTGAAGGGTGAGTGCCCAGCCCTCTTTGCCTGGGAAATCCGGCGCCAGCTCTGTGCTGAAGGGCTCTGCACCCAGGACAAGACCCCCAGTGTAAGTGTCCCCTCTCCCCACAGGGTGCTGGAAGACAGGTTGTTTCGGGAGAAGGTCCCTTCTTACTCAGCAGTGAGGCTGTCCCAGGCTGGGGGGCAGGGATCCTGGGTTCTCTCTTGGAAAGTGGTGGTGGTGAGATGGGTGAGAAGGAGAGAGCATGGGGCAGCCGCAGGGCTGGCTGTAAGACTGTGTGAGGGGGACAGAAGGAGAGGAAGGGTGCTGGGAAATGGCCGTAGGATGCGCCCCTGGGTCTGTGTGCCACCTCCTCACTCAACACCCTGACACCCCCAGGTCTCTTCCATCAACCGGGTCTTGCGGGCGCTACAGGAGGGCCAGCGGCTGCCCTGGGCACAGCTCAGATCTCCAGGTGGGTCTTCGAGTTGCCCCCAGGATCAGAGCCAAACCAAAGCACTCTCTGTTCTTTACAGGTTATTCTCTCTTGGCAAAAGAAAATTGAGGCTCAGAGGAGGGAAATGACTTTCCCAACGTCACCATCTAGTGGTTGGCAGGTCCCAGAACAGAACCCATATTCCCTAGCTGCAGATTCACAGGCTGTCCTGAGGAACAGGCAGGACTGGGCCTTCTAGCCCTCCTCCTGCCTTGTGCACAGTTTCTCAGAGCACCTTTCATGACCTGTGGGGTCAGCAAACCCGGGCCAACCTGGCTGCTGTTTGCCCCAAAACACGGAGCATGCACCCTACCGTGGTGCTAAGCATGCCTCCCGCCCCAGTACTGCAATGACCTCCAGCTAACTGTGAACGCCCGGCCAGTGCAGCTCTGCTTTCCTACGCATGCCTGTCCCCCTTCAATAGCCCTAGGGCCTCGGGGACCCCATCTGACCAGAGGAATCACCGTCACAAACGACCACAAGCCATTGTCCCCCCTTTCAGCTGCTTTGGCTCCAGTTGCTTGCACTCCTCACAGTGCCTCTGAGTCTCCTCGGGGTCCCCATCCAGGGACTGGACACCGGAATCGGACTATCTTCTCCCCAGACCAAGCTGAGGCTCTAGAGAAAGGTGCCGGGGCCGGGGCGGTCAATGGTCAGAGGCTGCTCAATGTGACATATGGAGGCAATGGCCTTGAGGCCTGTGGGCACAGGTTGAGAGGTGGAGTTTGTGGTGGTCCTTAGGGACGAGGGTAGATCAGGGTTGTGCAGGAGGGGCGTGGGGCCTGAGGGGGTGACCCATGCCTTGCCCCTCTCCCCATGCCCTGCTGTGAGCCTCGATCTCTGCAGAGTTCCAGCGTGGGCAGTACCCCGATTCAGCGGCCCGTGGAAAGCTGGCTGCTTCTACCTCCTTGCCCGAGGACACGGTGAGGGTGAGTGAGCTCTGCCACACTGCGTGCACAAACCCACAGACAGAGTCTGCACCAGCATGGCTCTGGGCTCTGGTGAGAGGCAGAGGGGGCAGGAAGGTGGACACAGATCGGTTTGGAGCAGAATTTGGAGAGAAGATCCTCCTGTTTCCTTTTGCTGATTGCCCTCCTGTCCTCCCCACTCCAAGCCTTTGCATCGAGAAAGGGAGCAGAGAGCAAAAGCCAGAGTAGGAAGGGAAGATGTCAGCTCTCAGGAAGGGTCTGGGTTCTGAGTCCAGGCCAGGGACAGATGGTGAGCGCAGTAGGTGCCAGGCAGTGGAGAGCACAGCCAGCTACTTTGTTTCTGCCCCTCCTCAGGTCTGGTTTTCCAACCGCAGAGCCAAGTGGCGCCGACAAGAGAAGCTCAAGTGGGAAATGCAGCTTCCAGGTAGTTTCTCTGTGCCTCCATCCATTCATCCTTCCACTCATCCAGTCACCTATCTACCCTATCTTTCCATCCATCCATCCATCCATCCATCCATCCATCCATCCATCCATTCATCCTTCCACTCATCCAGTCACCTATCTACCCTATCTTTCCATCCATCCATCCATCCATCCATCCATCCATCCATCCATTCATCCTTCCACTCATCCAGTCACCTAAATACCCCATCTTTCCATCCATCCATCCATCCATCCATCCATCCATCCATCCATCCATCCATCCATTCATCCTTCCACTCATCCAGTCACCTATCTACCCCATCTTTCCATCCATCCATCCATCCATCCATCCATCCATCCATCCACCCACCCACCCATCCATCCATCCATTTACCCAGTCGCATATCTATCCATCTTTCCATCCATCCATCCATCCATCCATCCATCCATCCATCCATCCATCCACCTATCCATCCATCCATTTACCCAGTCGCATATCTATCCACCTTTCCATCCATCCATCCATCCATCCATCCATCCATCCATCCATCCATCCATCCACCCATCCATCCATCTATCCATCCATCCATTCATCCTTCCACTCATCCAGTCACCTATCTACCCCATCTTTCCATCCATCCATCCATCCATCCATCCATCCATCCATCCATCCATCCATTTACCCAGTCGTATATCTATCCATCTTTCCATCCATCCATCCATCCATCCATCCATCCATCCATCCATCCATCCATCCATTCATCCTTCCACTCATCCAGTCACCTATCTATCCCATCTTTCCATCCATCCATCCATCCATCCATCCATCCATCCATCCATCCATCCATCCATCCATCTATCCATCCATCCATTCATCCTTCCACTCATCCAGTCACCTATCTACCCCATCTTTCCATCCATCCATCCATCCATCCATCCATCCATCCATCCATCCATCCATCCACTTATGTGCCAGGGCCTGTGTTAGGTGCTGGGCACATATAGTCCCTGCTTTTCAGGGTTGCACTGTCCTCAGTTTACCATCCTGAAATTTCATCCTTCCCTAGTCTCCCAAGTTTCTACTAATTTTAGGTCGTAGCATTCATTTTCTCTCATTCTTGCCAGAAGTTGCTGCCTTTCCTGGCAACTTCCTCTCTCTCCCTTCCCCAGACCCTGGTTTCTCCCTCTGAGTGGCTCCACCCTTACATTGTAGGTGCTTCTGAGGGTCTGACTGTACCGAGTGCTTCCCCAGGGACCATCTCTGCACAGGTATCCAGGAAAGAGAAAGGCTCATCGCTCCTCCCATTCCCAGTGGAGGGAATGATAGAGATGTACTTACATTCATGGATGGATCAGAGAGATGATAGATGATTCCCACTAAAGGGAATGGGAGACTCTAGATTTCATGACTCTCCGGGGTCCCCACAGTGCACACTTTCAGAAAGTGTTATCCTCTTAGTCTCCCATGTGAACGGTGCCCTCTGGAGTTGTGTAGTATACAGTCTGGGGGCGAGGCGGTGCCCTGGGGTCCTGGTGCAACTAAAGAGAAGGCATCACAGCAACTGAGGGTGTTCTCTTGCTTTTTTCTAGCTGTCCCCTGGCAGCTTGACCACAGTGGCACTGTCTGCCCCAGAATCTTTGGGTCCCTCCTGCTATCAGCTGTGCTGGGGGACAGCACCAGACAGGCGTCTGAGTGACACCCTACCCCAGACCTGTCTCAAGCCCTGCTGGGGTAAGAACCGGGCCAGGTCTCACTCCTGCAGGGTGTGAGGAGGGCTAGCTGACTCCAGAGGAGCACACAGATCTCTGGTCAAGGTCATCATAAGAAAGTTGATACAGGTTTTCTCCTTCCTTGCCTGGCCCACAAAGCTGGGGGGACTAGTATCCCGAAGTCTATTGTACTGCTGGCAGCCTTAGCAGGAAAAGGGGGTGGGATCGGGATTTGACTGTTTCTACCCAGGGTAGAGAACCAATGTCTGCACTTCCTCCCAGCAGTTACTTGGAGGGGTTGGGTGGCAGCAACAAGCCCAAGCTCACCCTCTCTGTCCCTGCAGGCCACCTGCCCCCCACAGCTGAGCCTCCTGGATTCAGTGCTGCTCTGCCACCTTTGCCCTTTCTTCCTCTGCCCCCGCCACCAGTCTTGGTGCCCCTCAGTCCTGGGTCTGGTTTGGCTCCCCACCTCTGCAAGGCCTGCGATGAGGGGGCGGAGCCAGAACGGAAAGGCCATGGTGCGGAGGGCCTAATGCGGGCCTGCTCCTGCCCACCATTGCTCCTTCCCCCTACCTGCATCTCTACTTCCTCTGTGCACCCCGCCAGGGCCTGCCCTGCCACCCCTCCTTCGTGCACCTGATTTGAGGGGTTGGAGAAGCCATGCTCGCCCACTTCTCACAGTAGCCTTAGAAAGCCTCCACTTGGCAGTAATAAAAACATTTTTAAAATTAGCAGTAGTTCTTGTTGTCCTCCATGTTTTCTCCATGAGCACTCACACTGCCACCCTTCTATTTAACAATTATAACAGTTCGCCTTACCTATCTATCATCTATCTGTCATCTCTCTGATCCATCTATGAGTGTTAGTATGTATCTATCATCTACCTGTCATCTCTCTGATCCATCTATGAGTGTAAGTATGTATCTATCATCTGTCTGTCATCTCTCTAATCCATCTATGAGTGAAAGTATGTATCTATCATCTGTCTATCATCTCTCTGATCTCTCTATGAATGTAAGTATGTATCATCTAGCTAGCTAATGCTTTATGTGTTTATATAACTATGTATACATGTGTGTATAAATGTATATATCTAGCTATCTATCTATCATGTATGTATATATGTATGTATGTATGTTATATGTATGTATGTATGTATCTCTCTTGGTATTTGAGTGCTCATATACCCGCACACATGCACACACACACAAACATATAGTACATCATAGCACATTACCCCCAAGTCCTCCAACATGCATATCCAAAATATAAAAAAAAACCCCACAATTTTCTTATATAACCACAATACCATTACCACAACTGAGAAAATTTTCAATTATGCCTTAGACATTACTTCTTTAATTGCATGTGTATTTTTTGGGTTAGCAGTGAAAAATAGAAATGCCATTTGCATATTCCGCTCATCTTTTGATACATGCTCCTGGGGCATGTTTGCTTGCTACTTTTTTGGCAATCTGTTCACTTTTGTTCCCTGCAGAGGAATCTCTAGGCTTCTCCTAGGAAGCCTTGGGGCATAGGGAAAAAGAAGAATATGGGAGAAAGGGGCTGAAGAAAGGGGTAGTTGGGATGGGGGATGGGCTCATCCTTCCAATTCTTCCCATTTTGAAGGGCAGGGATGGAAAGCCATGCAGAGGGGAGGAGAGGGGGGTGAATTTGTTTACTCCAGGTGCTGGCCCAGAAGTTGTCCTTCAAGAGGTCTCTTTATAATCAAACACTCTAGAACTATGCTGTCTAATAAGTAGCCACATGTGGTTATTAAAATATAATTAAAATTAAATATGATGAATAATTCAGCTGCTCACTCACACTAGCAACATATCAAATGCCCAATAGTCACACGTGGCCCAAGGCTTCTTACTGTATTGGGCGGTAAACATTTCCACCAGTCCAGGAAGTTCTATGGGGCAGCAGAGCTTTAGAATGAAATTTCAAGGATAACAGAGCACACTCTGCCCCTGCCCTGGCTCAGTACTCTCAGACTGGAGGCCTGCTGAACAGACTGTGCAGGGAAATGGGCAAGGCTCTGTGGGGTGGCAATCTACGTAGCACCATCTGAGAATAAACTATTCGCTTCAGCGACAGGACTGTCATCGGCAATGGAAGAAGTTGTCAGCTGAGACCCCATGGCTGGGCATATTTAAGTGGAGAACAGACGGCCCCTTGTGGGAAACAGGGCATAAGAGAGAAAGTATGTGTATGTGTCCCTTGCACATGCATGCCTGCTCATTTGAATGTGGCTGTATATTTATGGAATGCTGAGAGATATTGCATTCAATGATCTAGAGCAGTAATCCCCAACCCCCAGGCCGAGGACTGGTACCGGTCCGAGGGCCATTTGGTAACGGTTTGCAGAGAAAGAATAAATAACTTACATTATTTTCATTTTGTTTATAGATATTTAAGTCTGAACAATGTTTTATTTTTTAAAAATGACCAGATTCCTTCTGTTACATCTGTCTAAGACTCACTCTTGACTCTTGTCTCGGTCACGTGATACACTTATCCGTCCCACCCTAAAGGCCAGTCCGTGAACATATTTTCTGACATTAAACTGGCCCAAAAAAGGTTGGGGACCACTGATCTCCTATCTCTCTGGAGAATGTGTCCCACTCTGTATCTGTGGCCTGTTCTTAATGTCCTCGAGGAAGGGAGGTGCCCTGGCCTATAGTGTCCTCAGCCTTCACTTACTGGATACAATTTTTACAAAATTCTTTCATATCTCTTGAGGAGAGACATTCTTACAAAACCCCGAGGTCATTTTCTTCCATCTGGTTTCAGCTGCTCTTCTAAATGGGCTGAAAACTCAGGCACTTCTTACAGAACAATGCAATTTTCTCAAAGTGGGAGTCGGGCACCACTGTTGGTCTTTGAGAACATTTTAGGAGGCATGTGGATGCTGCTTTAAATAATATTGAGTCAGAAATGAGAAAATGAGTCCCTTCCTAACTCCCTTTCAATTCTAATTGCGTCAAAAGTGTTCATTTCGGGCCTAGTTTTTAGCACCTCTGTAAGAGTTGTTAATCTTTTTTTTCTTTCTTTCTCTTTTTGAACAGAGGGAAAGGGAGTCTCAGGCTCTGAGCCTTGGGCAGGGAAGGGAAGAACCTAACTAGGACCGATAACACCACCTTGTTTTCTTGTATGTATTTCTATGGTCACTTTCTATTTAGGGCAAGCGATTCCGGTCTTCTGTTTTATGATCGTGTTTAAAATATTTCTTTCTAAATAAATGTACTTAAGGGTCTATGTCAATAAAAACATTAATAGGGCAGATGGAAAGTAGATAAACATCAAAGTTATGAAGACAGCGCAAGAATAGCAGTCACTTTGGAAACTTGGTTTTGATGGAAAGAGTAGTGGACATTAGAATAGTCTAAGTGAAAAATTGAGCCAGAGACCCCAGCCATGGGACCTTGGGCAAATCCCTGCAAGAAGTGGACAGTGATGGAGGAAGTACCTGTTGTGCTCAACTGACTGGGCTAAATTTAATGATAAGGTGGGATGACTGATTGGAAAACTTTGGGGTAATGGGGTGGGGGAGGGAATGGGCTTTATAGGCATAAGGTATTATTCCCATTACCCCATGCCCATAGGATTAAGAATTCTTCATTCTTTCTAAACCAAAGGACATTTAGTCAGATGTGGATTCTGTGTCCTTCAGGGCAAGGCTGCTTCCTCATGGCATCACTGGGAAAGGTCTGGTGGTTCTGAGGGGGATGAGATCAACCTTCCATTGATCTTCTGATTGCCATTGGGTCTCCCCTCTTCTGGCTAGAACTTAGAGTGGCCTGCAGCCTCAGTCCCAATCTCCCCCTTCCTCCAGACGCCTACTCTGTACTGAGTAAGATGCACACTAAGGTTTGGGGGGTGGCCTTTTATGATGTATTATTGTTCAAAACAGATGTTCTGGTAACTGGGTAGGAAAAGTTGTGTAACTGATATTCTTCTCATGGACCTTGACTCTGGGGTTCCTGTTCTGTTCAGTACAGTAGTTTTTCTTGGAGGGACTGGATTTCGGTAGGTGGCATCCCACTGACCTGGGGAGGGAGGAGGAAATAGAAACCTTCAGTCAGTTACTTGCTGGTTTTCAGCTTTTAGGAAAAAACCTGTAAGATCCTGTGGGAAGAGAAGAATAAAGTGAATTGCCCCGTTCTTGATGAGGGCTCCCATGAACATGTAAGTTTCATTTATAGAAAGAGGCGGGAGAAACTATTTTTTAAAATCAAATGAATGATGCTGAAATACCGTTAGAGTTCTTAGGGAGAGTGCTGTCAACAGGTAAAATGTACTGAGAGTATATGAGGTGTCAGGCTGTTTACTAAGCATTTTACAGTTATTATCACGTGTGACATAGCAATCCTATGAGATAAATGCTAGCTTTTCATTTCACCCTGAGAAACAGACTTTAAGAGGTTCATTTGCCCAAGGTCAAACAGGTTTAACTGACAAACATCTAATTACAACACAGTTCTGAATCTAGAAGTGAGCTGTTCTTAACATTTACAATACATGGTCTACTAGAATGTCAGGCCTGGATGGAGCCTGAGAAATTTAGCTCAATCCAAACCCTCCATGGAATAGATTAGAAAACAGGTCCAGTGGGATTTCATTGTATTTCTCCCAGTGTGGCCATAGTAAAAGGTTTGTGTAGAAAACTGTTAGAAAATGTAGGAAAGGAGTGAACAGTTATTGGGGAGGTGTATACGGAGGTTCACATTGTCAACTAAACTTCACACCACCCTATGCAGTGAGCATTATTCCTTTTCGACAGATGAGGAAACCAAGGTCTGAAAGTGTTACAGCATTTTCCCCAAAGACCAAGCCTTACTAGCTCTTGGTTCCAGGTCGTCGAGACATCAAAACCAAAGCTCTTTCTACAACATCTTCATCACTTTTCAAACCAGGGAAGGGAGATGGGTTGTGAAGGGGCAGGTCTGAGCCTGCCCTCAGGCGCTGTGAACAGGGCCTGATGGCGCAGGGGCAGCACCGTAGGAAAGGGAACGTGATATGGAGGGCCAGGAGGTGGGGAGGGGCCCGGGGTCAGTGTTGCTGTTGGGGAGCCCTTTGGGAGAAAAGCCTGGAGCAATTAAGAAATTCTAGAGCAGGGGGTCCCCAAACTTTTTACACAGAGGGCCAGTTCACTGTCCCTCAGACTGTTGGAGGGCCAGACTATAAAAAAAATATGAACAAATCCCTGTGCACATTGCACATATCTTATTTTAAAGTAAAAAAACAAAACAGGAACAAATACAATATTTAAAATAAAGAACGAGTAAATTAAATTAAATCAACAAACTGACCAGCATTTCAATGGGAACTATGCTCCTCTCACTGACCACCAATGAAAGAGGTGCCCCTTCTGGAAGTGCGGTGGGGGCTGGATAAATGGCCTCAGGGGGCCGCATGCGGCCCGCGGGCCCGTAGTTTGGGGACCACTGTTCTAGAGCTAGCTCTAGAGGGGCGTTGCTAAGGAAGTAGCCAAGAAATTCCAGGGGCTTTGGTGAAGAGAACAAAGGGAGGGAGGAGAGATGGCGCTCTCTTGATCCTGAGCTCCTGGGATGATGGCAAAGCCCTCGCTGGTCATGGAGGGGGCAGGAATAATTACCCTCGGAGGGAAGGATGAGGCGGCTGATTTTGAGGGGATGGCTGGATGAAGTCAACTGTCAATCAGGAAGTTAGAAATGGATGAGGTTAGAGTTCAGGAGAAGAGTCAAGATGGAGATAAAGATCTGGGAGCCATCAGCACTCCAGAGATCCAGGGAGAAGGATAGAGAAAGTGCATGGGGTAGAAAACATATCTTCTGTCCCTGTTTTGGAAAAAATGGGCAAAATTCTATATCATAATAAAGTCAGATACACAAGCACCTCATTCTGTCCCCTGCATTCTTGCTTGCAAGTACTGTTATGTGGGGCGTAATAGCAAGAAACCTAGATCTGATTTCTCCTCTCTCAGCACATCTGGGATTAGAAGCCCTTAGAGGAAAGGCACGTATTTGGAATACAGGTCTGGAGTGATCAACCTGTGGGACAGAAGTCAGCCCATGCGCATTTTAGTCTAAATCTCACGTGCCGCTCCCTGCCCCCTCTCCCACTGCCACCGGCCTCTTCCCTTCTCCTCTTGCCCCTCAGCTTCTGCTCCCCAAGCCAGGTCCTTACCCACTATATTTCAGCTAAAATTCCCAGATACACTCTTTGGTAATGTCCTCGCTGTCTGCCAGCAGAGTGCCGCTTCGGTCGGACCGCATGTAGAAGCCATTGGGTGCCAGCACCGTGAGCAAGTTGCTCCCCTGAAGCTCGATACAGAAGTTGAGAGCAAACTTTCCCCAAGGACGAAAGGTGCCAAAGGAGGTGATCGACCAGAAGGATCCACCCTGTGCTGGGGAGGGAAGAGCTCAGGTCAGTGGGCCACTCAGGAGGGGAGTCCTCCAGACATGCCACCCTTCCTGGCTGCTTACCCCACCTGCGCCTGCATCAGTATCTCTCTCTATGGAAATGTGGGAGGACGGGCTTCTGTTCTGTTAGTCTACTCTGGAAGACTTGAAGTGTGAAAACTAACAGATACTCCATTTTTCCTTTAATGATGAACAGGCCCTGAATGGCAAGCCCTTACGACTGAGTTGGGGCAAAGGGAAGATGAGGATGAGGAGCTACTCACCCTGGAAGTGGTAGATGCCCTGGCGACAGGGCAGCAGGTGAATGCAGTTGGGCTGGTCCATGTTGCAGCGCATGAGGTCGTGTTCTGGTGAGGTGCCCACATACCCATACCGACCTCGCAATGCAAGGAAGGGGCGGTTGGCTAACCGAATCCCAAATTCCTCATTTGGACCTGAAGGAAATAGGAAGGCATTATCTGGGTGGGTTGCCTCTAGATGCTTTCTCAGACGGAAGCAGG
Organism: Saccopteryx leptura; assembly: GCF_036850995.1. Lineage (NCBI taxonomy): Eukaryota > Metazoa > Chordata > Mammalia > Chiroptera > Emballonuridae > Saccopteryx > Saccopteryx leptura. The sequence continues at coordinate 305,048,366 of NC_089504.1, read as the reverse complement.
AAGGGAGGACGCTGATGGGTCTTGTCAATATTTTAACACTCAGTGAATACCTACTATGTACCAGGGCTTCTGCTGGGTGGGTGGTTGTGAAATCACTTCCTTTGAGATGTATGAATCTATTTAATCCTTATAATACTTCTGTGAGACAGGCAGATTGGGTATCACCTCCATTGATAATGGAAACAAGGAAACAGGCTCAAAGAGGCAGTTTGCCCAAATGATGACAAAAATTCAGTGACCAGCAAGGATACAGACCCACATCTTTCTGAGCCCAATTCCAGCGCCTGTCCTAATATATCCCAGCTCCCTTGAAAGCATCTCTGACTTGGAATAAGCTGGCAGGAGGGCTGCTTAGCTCACCTGGAATGGTGGCATTGGCCAGCAGCAGGCTGTTGGGCGTGACGCCCAAGAAGCGTCCATTGGGAGACTGCAAGATGATCCTGCCACAGTTCCAGTGCATACGGAAGAGGGTGTTCGACTCCAGCGGGTGCCCATCAGCCACCACCATCCTATGGCACCTCTGGAGATAACAATGGGGACAGAAAAGGGAAGCAAGGAATGAAAACAGCTTTCTTATCATCATCTTTATTCCTAGACCCTCTTTCTTACATGCTGCCAACTAGCCTTTTTCATTCTCCCTGGGTATGCTTTGTGCTTTCAGATCCATTTCAGAAAACATGCTGTGACTTCGGCTCTCTCGTTCCCCAGTCTGTGTGGTATCCCAGAGCCCAGTGTCTAAAAGGGTCCTGGCTATCCGTGTGGAGAGAAATATACCTTGGTCCGGACTCCAAAACCATTTCAGAATGGATCATAGACCTAAACTATCAAACATCTAAAAGAGAACAAAGGAGAAATTCTTTGCAACTTTGGGGTAGGCAATAATTTCTTTCTTAAGCTTGATTAATAATAAACATTAACATTTTCCCCGTTAAATGAGGAAGGGGGGAACAGGAGACAGAAAGAGGAGCATCAACTCATTGTTCTGCTTAGTTAATCCATTTAGTTGTGCCCTCAATTGATTGCTTCTCGTATGTGCCCTGACAGGGGATTGAACCTGTGACCTTGATGTGCTGGAACGATGCTTTATCCACTGAACCACCTGGCTAGGGCTAGGCAATAATTTCTTGGGACAAAAAAAAGCACTAATCACTTATAAAATTGAAAAATTGAACTTCATTAAATTTAAGACTTGCTGCTCAAAAGACACTATTAAACAAATGAAAATGCAAGTCACAGACTGGGAGAAACCATCTACAATAGATACATTTGGTAAAGGACTTGACTTTAGACCAGTGTTTCCCAACCTTTTTTGTGCCATACCCCACCTTAACCTTTCTAACATTTTTATGTCCCCCCCCTATGTAACATACATAATTTTTAACATTAAAAAATTGATTTGTTCACTTAATAAACATAAATGATAGGTTCTAGGAAGAAATCACTATGAAATTGTTAACAAAACACAGTAAGTAAAATTTCAAAACATATAATGAAAAACAGAAATTTAAATTCCAAATAATTTTAATACAGATTTTTCTATATTAATTTATTATTTTAATTTAGTGTGATCCTTGCGCTTGATGCTTGCTGCACAGAGATTTTATATTAGGTTCCAATTTGGTTAGCTTTAGTCTCAAGTCTCCACGTTGTGTTATATCCAGCCGATTTCTTTTTTTTACCAGTAAATCATTTACAGCACTAAATCCACATTCAGCTAAAAATGAAGATGGAAACGGTTGAATTTGGGTATTTGATTTCTGTTTCCTCACAAAGCCATGCCATTGCTCCTTTGATATTAAATAAAGCTTTAACTGACTCATCATTTTGCAATTCTGCGAGTTCTTCTTGATACTGCATATTTGATATATCAGACAAATCCACTAACATTGGCTGCATCATCCATGTTGGGAAATCAATTTGTTTTAAATCAGAAAATCTTTCTTTTAAATCAGCCGATAGAATATTCAAATGATTGATAACAACAAGTAAAGCGGTATCAGTTACTTCACATTTTTGGAGTCAATGAAACTGTTTAAAGTTTTTGTTGTTAATATGTTTCTGACATAACTCAATATTGGTAATAAAACCAAATATCTTTGCTTTTGCATCGACAAGAGTTTTATTTGTTCCTTAAAGTTGCTTATTTAATATATTTAGTTTTTCAAAGATATCGGCTAAATAACTCACAAATGCTTTACCATCTATTGTTAACAGATACTTCATTTCAGGTTTGTCGCTTAAAAAATCACTAAGAGTATCAAACAGTTCCATAAATCTTTTCAAACAGTTTCCTTTAGATAGCCATCTTACTTCAGTATGAAGTAAAAGTCTCACATGGTCTTCATTTTGTTCTTCACAAAATAGCTTGAAAAGACGCTCACATTTGGCACTAGCTTTAATAGCATTAACACACTTTATTACTGTATGTAATACTTCATTCAGAACAGGCGAGATGTTTTTAGCTACCAAGTTTTCCCTATGAATAACACAATGCACAAGAATCATTTCTGGATTCGCATCTTTCATCAATTTTAAGCAGCCGTTTTTCTTGCCCATCATATTGGGAGCACCATCTGCAGCACAAGATGTTATATTTTTCATTGGTATATCATTGACATCTAAGTAGTTTTTTAGCTTATTATATATATCTTTGGAGGTAGTGGTGCTTTCTAATCTTTTACAAAACAACATTTCTTCAGCAAAATGTCCTTTATCAATATATCTTGCGTAAGTTATCAATACTGCCTCACTGTCTCTCAAAGTTGATTCATCCATTTGCAAGGAGAATTTTCTTGTTTTCAGCTTTTCAATAAGTTGTTTTTCAATATCCTCACTCATTTTGTCTATTCTTCTGCTAACAGTATTGTTACTGAGTGGCATAGCTTTTACATCTTTGTCATCTTTTTCAAGAACCGTTTTAAGAAATGCTGATATTAAAATATGTGTTAAAATATATTCAATGTGACATAGAGTAAACGTATACTAAAAATTCATATTTATTTAAATGTATATAATACATTTACTACACTACCACCGCAAATCAAAAGGTATCTATATTTTTCCACTTGACAAAATTTTCTGGAAAGTTATGCTTCTAAAATTAAAATTGTTGTGCATGCACTATTATAGCCCCAATAATATTTATAAAATATTATTGCTTTCTAGCCCCGATGCAAGAAGTACTTAATAAAGAGTTTAATATTGATAAAAATAAAATCAAATACTTACCAATTATATCTATACAATATATATATATGTATATTTATTAAATCAATGAGCTTTTACAACAGTTTTGACTGACACTTATTTCAAATTAACACCAACTGAATGATGTGAAACACTACAGAAGTTGCGATGGGCCAATTAGGTGAGAATAGCTGTGTTGTTTAGCGAGTTTTTAAAGCGTCCGGGGTTCCCCGCGGCAGACGGCACGCTCCGCGGTGAACCCAGGATGAAGTTTACTACGATGCCAATCACCCAGTTGATATTTTGGTCTCGTCAAACGAAATTATACTTAATAATTATTTACCGCAATTATTTAAGAATTGCATTTTTTGTTAAATTTGGCACCGATATCTAGCATTGCATTTAAATGGCCCGGGGTGAAAGAGTTAAAGTAGTATGGACTCCATTTTCAAATTGCCCCCCTTAACTATCGAATTGCCCCCCTGTGGGGCGTGGGCCCCACGTTGGGAAACACTGCTTTAGACTATATAGAAAACTCTTTTAATTTAATAAGTCAAACAACCCAATAACAAATGGGCAAAGAATTTGAATAGACACCTCACCAAGTATATATACAAATGCTCAATAAACACATGCAAAGATGCTCAATACGTTACCAATGGCAAGGGAAATGCAAATTATAACCACAATAAAATGTCGTTACATACCCGTTAGTGTAGCTAACATGAAAAAGGAAATACCAAGTATTGACGAGAATGTGGAACAGTTAGAATTCTCATATGTGACTGCTGAGAATGTAGAATGGCACAGTCACTTTAGAAATCTATTTGACATTTTCTTAAAGAGTTAAATACTCATTTATCAGTAATGCAATTCTAGGTATTAGACCAAAATAATGGAAAAACTAGGCCCTTAAAAAGACTCATGAATGGATGTTTATAGCAACTTTATTCATAGTAGCCCAAACTGCAAGCAACTCAAGTAATTAACAAGTGAGTAGATAAAAAATTGTTTGTGTTTGAGTATTATTATGAAATACTGCTGAGCAATAAAAAGGAATCAACTATTGATACACATAATATTGTGGATGAATTCAAGTCTATTTTGCTGAGTGTAAGAATGCCCATACCGTAATACTGTATAATTTCATTTACATGCAGTTCTGGAGTAGGGAAATCTAAATGTAACCCACAGTGGCAGAATACATGTCAGCAGTGATGGGAAGGGCAAGGGTGGAGGGAACGGACAGGAAAGGGGCAAGAGGGAATTTCTGCGGTGGTGGAAATAGTCTCTAACTTGTTAAATGGTGTGGCATGGTTACATAAGTGTATACATTTGTCAAAAAGTATTAAAATGCATACTTAAAATGGGAATATTTTATTATATGTAAGTTATACCTCAGTAAAGTTGATTTAAATAAAAATGGACCCCATTGGATGAAAATAGGCCCACTGAGTGAAAATGAATGTATATTGACAAAGGGCTTCTATGGTTCACCTCACCTTCTGGTCATCTGTCTAAAAGAAGGAGAAACTGTGTTTAGAGAGGCAGAACTCATGGTTTAAGGGTTGTCTTGCATAGAAAGCCAAGGTCTTACCTGGGCTAGGTAACAACCATTGGTTGAACGAAGCTGCAAACCGTGACTCACATTGTCACTTTCAAACTGGAACAGCGACATTGGGGTTAGGTGCTCAGAGGCAGCAAACACCTCGACATCTGCGGAGAAAGAACATGCCATAATAAGCTGGAGGCTGGTTTCATACGGAGTCTCAGCCCCTCCTCTGTGCTTTACGGCTGGGGTTCCCTCTGCTTTCTCTCCTTGGCCTTTATCTTCTGTTGGATCATGGTAGCCCAGAGAAGACTCAATCTACTTTCTTTTCTTTTTTTAAATAAATTATTCTTTAAGTATATGTTTTTAATTTTTCCATTGATTTGAGAAAGAGAGAGGGAGAAAGGAGAGAGAGAGAGAGAGAGAGAGAGAGGTATCAACTTGTGGTTCCACTTAGTTATTCTATTTAACTGTGAACTCACTGGTTGCTGCTCATATGTGCCCTGACTGAGGATTGAACCTGTGATCTTGGCATCTATCCACTGAGCAACTTGGCCAGGGTGACCCAGACTACTTTCTCCTAAAGCCCATACCCCTGCTTTATTGCCCTTCTTCATGACACAGAGATGCTCTTGGACCTCTATCTAGATCAGCGGTTCTCAACCTGTGGGTCGCGACCCCAGCGGGGTCGCCTAAAGCCATCGGAAAATACATAATGCATATCAGGTATTTACATTCTGAATCATAACTGAAGCAAAATTACAGTTATGAAGTAGCCACCAAAATTATTTTTTGGTTTGGGGTCACCGAAACATGAGGAACTAACTGTATTGCGGGTTCACGGCATTAGAAAGGTTGAGAACCACTGCTCTAGATCTTCCTATGAGCAGGTTCAAAAATCCTCACTGACCCCAAACACATTTTCCTCTTTCCAGTAACTGACCTTCCCTCTTTCCATAGCCATGTTGGATCCAGCACTTGCCATAGACAACAGAGAGGAACTTGCGCGTCTTCGTCCTGAGGCTGACCCAGGTAGGGCAACGCTGCAGAATGAACCACTCCTCACCCCTGTGAGGACTGGAGCCCAGACCCAGGAGCAGGCGTGAGCCCTGTGCATACAACATGCCCCCTTCTCCATCACTCAGTGCCACGAGCCCTCCAGGTCGCACTTGCATGTGAAAAGCTGTCTGTGTTGAAGCATGGGAGACCAGCCGGTCTGAGTGGGACAAGAAGCAGTGTGTAGAGGTCTCCAGGTGGTGGCATCCATCTTGGAAGTGCAACAGGAATCCACATTCCCCCAGGTAAGGAACTGGTGCGTCCACCCAGACACGACCCACAGTGGGGTCAGCCCTGGCATAGCAGTGGTGGAGGGGGCTGTAGAGGATCACGTGGACATGCAGGGCTGGCCGGGGGGTCCACATGTGGTAAGCTGAGAGGACTCGGGAGCTGCAGAAGACATTCTGGCCATCAGACTCCAGATAACGACCACTGATAATACACTGAAGGGTCCACTTGCCATTGCGGTGGAAACGGAGCAGAAAGCATCCATGGTGGCTAGACCGTGGCCGGTTGTAGCACAGACTGCCATTTGCCTCGCACAGAAGGTAGAGGCCCTGCAAGCTCCTGAGTCGTACCACGGCCTGTGTGTCATGTTCATTGCTGACCAAGATCTCCCAGGTCTGGGGGCATTGGGAGGGAGAAGAGAAAAATCAGTTCTGCCCAGTGACTAGACCAAGGAGTCCCACAACCATCACCTCTGGCATCATACCAGCATCTTCATTGAGACCAACCAACTTTCCCTCCACATTGGCCTCCTAGCTGTTGGCTCCTCCACTCTTTCATCCAACAGTAATCAAAAGATCCCAGGACACCTCCAGTACTGGAGCCACAAGGTTCTCAGGATCCCAAGAGAAGTTCTTGATGTCCCCCCCTCCTCCAGCTGAAGTGAGGTAAACATCCCTCTTTTCTTTGACCACTTTCTTCAATACCTGATTTTTTAAAGAAGTGTTTTGGTTTAAGTCTTATTTCTCTCTTCCTCACTATTGCCCTTAGAAATCACACTCAGCCAACACTTTCATTCCCAAAAGCCACCTCCCCAACATGGCAGAAGAAAAGACCTCTTATAGGCAGGGCCAGACTCAGGGATAATAAGGTTGGGAGCACTGACAGTTGAGATGCAACTGTTGGCTTTAGTTGTGATCAACCCTATTATGTGAGAGGGCCTCACTGCTGCCTCCCTCTGTAGTACCATCCCAGAGGGTCTACATCCCTCTTTAGAATGACTACCAGCTCTCCTATGGCTTCTAGAGTACCACATTACTAAACTACAATCAGAAAAGAAACATAGGCTTTGCAGTAACTCCACTGGGTTAGCTTTCGGATGTCCACAACTCTGCCTTCCAGCCCGGGCTCTCCACCTCTGGTCTTTGTGATGACACAACCCCTCCCTGCTGGAATGGAGGGTAGGGGACAGCCAAAGCGAGACAATGTAGCAAGGCCAGGGCTGAGGCTTCCCCTCCTGGGACAGGCTCAGAGAGGCGGAGATGAAGCAATGGAGACCTGTGGGCAAGAGCCTGGGGCAGAGGCTGGGAAAGTGATTGGGTTGAGTGTACTCTCCCCGCTTCCACCCTCCTTGCCCCACCTGAGAGCTTAGTCACTGGGAAGAATGGTCCCAGTACAGGTTTACTGTTACCTGTCTCCGGCCCAAACCCTGTGCAGTAGCAGTGACAGTACTCTTATATGGATCATAAGTAAGGTAGAATCCTGCCCAGCTGATGAGCCCAACTCTTAAGTCCTCTGGCTTGGGTCGTCTTTGTGTCCACTCCATCTCACCCACGGGGCTGGCACCACAGGAGATGACTCTCTTTAGCCCAACCTTCCCCCCAGTGGTGAGGTTCCAAAGGCCATAGGGCCTGGAATCAGGCCCAAAGTACCCACCGGAAGACGTTGCTAGAGGGAACTTTCCAGGCAGAGGCTGACTAGGGCCCAGTACCTCTGTGACCCGGGAGCATTGTGACTGTGACAGCTGCCTCTCATGCCTCTCATCCCACCATAGTGGGGAAAGGTCAGCGGCTCAGCATTAATTTATGACCTTGAGGAAGTGGGTCCAGGCTTCTGGCATTAGCCTCGCCACACCACCTGCAGCATCAAGGTGGGCGGAGCTAAGACTGAGAATCAGAATTTTAGCTTGTGCGGGAGACCACTTGTGACTTCAGGCAAGTCCCTCCCTTCTTTATGTCTATGTCTCCCTTCAATCACAGGATAGAAACCAACCCCTTTCTTTCCAGGAAGTGGGTTCTAACTGGCTCCCTTGGGGCTCAGGTGATTTTGGAGTTCACAATACCCAAGAAAAATCTATTAACTTTTATGGCCCTTGGGAGGATGAGGCCAAAATGTCTCAGAAAGTCCTTTTTAGGGGAGGACACTCAAGGTAGATAACCAGCAAGGATCAAATGCTATTCATCAGGAAAGGCTGGATAGGAGCAGGGGAAGATGGCCTAGGAGGGGAAGAGTCCAGAGCACCTGACACAAGCTCCAGTTGCACTGCGGCAGCGCAGACAGTGTTGCTTCCGAGAATACTAGCCCGGTCCCCCAAGAGTCTCTGCTGGCCATTAGCCTCCGGGACTCACTTCCTATGGTAAGCTCACGGTGAAAACCAGGTCACAATCTGGAGGAACTGACATGAAGGAAGGAAGAATGGCAAAAAAGAAATAATGGTGGTGGCTGACCTGTGGTAGCACAGTGGGTAAAGCATTTACCTGGAATGCTGAGGTTGCTGGTTCAAAACCCTGGGATTGCCCAGTCAAGGCACATATGAGAAGCAACTACTATGAGTCGATGCTTCCCGCTCCTTCCCTCTCTCTTCCTCTCTCTAAAATCAATAAAAAATCTTAAAAAAAAAAAAAGAATGGTGGTAATGGTGTGTTTTATTTAAGCTTTGCTGGGATGCAAAGGAAAACGGGCAGAGTGAACCTCACTTGGAGAAGAGGACACAGCCCTGGTTCCTATTCCCCACTGGTGGGGGGTGTCTTCCCAGGTAGAAAGTGTCCCAGTGGTGCACAGTGAGGAGCTGTAATCCCTACCAAGTTTTAGAAAATAAGGCTAACAGACCACAGTCAGCTGGGTGACTTCATAGATGCATATTCTTGGGCCTTAGACCAGTCCTGATAAATCCCTTTTTCTCATGTGTACCCGATGACCTTTATTTTTAACGAATGTTCCCTCCCTCTCAATTTTAATGTGCACAGTAATCATTAGGAACCAGAACTAGCTAGCAGAGAGCTTGGATATGGGAGTTATGTGGTTTACAAAAGTAGGGAGGTAGATCTTGTTAGCCACAGCAAGGGCCCCTTGGAATTGGGGAATAGGATTTTCTCCACAGGAACCCCTACAGTACTTCTGGCCTTAAGAATAAAGAGGGAGAATGCCCTGGCTGGTGGTGCAGTGGATAGAGTGTCATCTGGGAGCACAAAGATTGTTGATTCCATCCCGAGGTCACCGGCTTGATCCTCGGGTTGCTAGTTTGAGCCCTGGTCAGGGTACATACGAAAAGTGATCAATGGGTGCACATTCATTCCTCTCTCACAAATCAATGGCGGGGACGGGAGGAAAATAAGAAGTTGAGCTAGATAGCCCTGGCCGGTTGGCTCAGCGGTAGAGCGTCGGCCTAGCGTGCGGAGGACCCGGGTTCGATTCCCGGCCAGGGCACATAGGAGAAGCGCCCATTTGCTTCTCCACCCCTCCGCCGCGCCTTCCTCTCTGTCTCTCTCTTCCCCTCCCGCAGCCAAGGCTCCATTGGAGCAAAGATGGCCCGGGCGCTGGGGATGGCTCTGTGGCCTCTGCCCCAGGCGCTAGAGTGGCTCTGGTCGCAACATGGCGACGCCCAGGAGGGTCGCAACATGGCGACACCCAGGATGGGCAGAGCGCCGCCCCATGGTGGGCGTGCCGGGTGGATCCCGGTCGGGCGCATGCGGGAGTCTGTCTGACTGTCTCTCCCTGTTTCCAGCTTCAGAAAAATGCAAAAAAAAAAAAAAAAAAGTTGAGCTAGATGAAGGCAACAATGTGTGTGTGTGTGTGTGTGTGTCCTTGGGGAGAGGGGGTTGGCCCTGCAGCCTTAGCTGCTCTGAGTGTCCCCCATATTGTCTCTCTGCATCCAATGACCCAGCCCCCACTTCTATGCTATAGACAACACTATGTACAAACCACAGCAAATTTATTACTCAATATCCAGTGCCATATCATAGCACCACCCAGAGCCCGGAGTTCTCACCTTCCCTCCCCATCTGGTCCCAAGGGTATACCCAAAATGGAAAAAACCAAAGTAAAAGCAGGTCCCTGCTCCTCCTCTGGAAGAAGTATCCTTGGCCCTGGAAGCCCCTTCCACAGGTCCCAGTAGGCAGGAGAGTGGACCCCACTGTGCCCAGAGAGCAAGGCTCCAGGCTCCAACAACAGAGAGAACATGCAGGCAGGAGGGGCAGGAGCAGAGGCCTGTGTCTGTGGGAGAAGGAGCAGGAGGGCAGGGCACTGCCTGAGGAGTCCGGGAGTCTGGCCATCCCCGGGATGCACGTGGGAGGTTCCGGGCGGCAGGGGCCGGCCCCTGGTTGGTTAGCGCTTTGACAGCTCGTGGGACAGCCAGTCCAGCCCATCGTACAGGCCTGTACCTTGGGTGGCACAGGTGGCCTGAACGTACCACTGTGGGGAGAAGGAAAGAATGAGGTTAGTGGCAGGGAACAAAAGGGGGATGCTTTTACTTCCTGCCCAGCCTGTGGCTCCCCTGGGAGAGGCAGGACCCTCACCGTGCGACTGCGTAAGTGCTGCAGGCCCAGCTTGTCGGTCAGCTCGCTCACGGGCATGGCGTTGGGCATGTCCTGCTTGTTGGCAAATACCAGCAGCACCGCATCCCGCAGCTCATCTTCCTGCAGCTGAGAGAGGCCAAGGGGCTGGATTCTGGGGTCCTTTGGGGCCCCTCTTCCCTGCTGTGTAAGGGAGGTCCCCTTTCTGCCCTCTAGCATATTTGTAGCAAAATATAATACTGTGTAACCTACTGCTGAACACAAGACAGAGTTATAAATCACTGGAGGTCATTTTGGCCTTAAGTCCAGAGCAAGCCTTTTCTTAATTTGTGTGATCACCCTAGTCAAAATGACAAAACTGGCCCTGGCCGGTTGGCTCAGTGGTAGAGCGTTGACCTGGCGTGCAGGAGTCCCGGGTTCGATTCCTGGCCAGGGCACACAGGAGAAGCGCCCATCTGCTTCTCCACCCCTCCCCCTCTCCTTCCTCTCTGTCTCTCTCTTCCCCTCCTGCAGCCAAGGCTCCATTGGAGCAAAGTTTGCCCGGGCGCTGAGGATGGCTCTGTGGCCTCTGACTCAGGCGCTAGAATGGCTCTGGATGCGACAGCCCACATGGGCGGAGCATCACCCCCTGGTGGGCATGCTGGGTGGATCCCGGTCGGGCACATGCGGGAGTCTGTCTGACTGCCTCCCCATTTCCAACTTCAAAGAAATACAAAGAAAAAAAAAAAAAAGGAAATTAAAAAAAAAAAATGACAAAACTTCCAAATGGAAAAACAAGAACATAAGATAATGTTTCGCTCCACCACATAGTCCCCTCTTCCTACCCACTTCTCAGACTCAGATGTGCAGACATGAAAATTCATGTTCTAAACTTGTTACCTGGCCCAAATTCAAAACAAGGTAACAGTCCCCTTGTGTCTGTGCTCACAGAGAAACACACATTCAAGGCCTGTGAGGCATTTCCTGACTTTCACACCAGGATAGAGATCTCTGTCTCCAAAGCCAGGGCTCAGTTCCCGGGGCCTTGGGAGCTCACCATTTTCTGGAGTTCATCAGCAGATTCCTGGACCCGCTCTCGGTCATTGCTGTCCACCACGAAGATGAGGCCCTGGACAGGAAGGCAGAAAGCAAGGCAGAGCAATCACTTCTGCCTGAGACATACTCTAGTCTGGCTCCTTCTCTTTAATTGTGTCTAAAAACTTCCACTAGTGCTCTGCAGACATCCTGGCACAAATTCAACTGGAGACACCCTGCAAAGGATAGAGCTTCTGCCCTTAGGCAAGCCGTCTAGCTAAAAGACATGAATGGGAACAAGGAAGGACATGTGATAAGAGCTAAATCAGGCAGACTGGACCCTGGACCCTGGACCCAGAACCCTGCTTCTCAGCACACACCTAAGGTGGCTGAGGCTCAGGAAACTAAGGTCAATTCTGAAGGATGAGGACAGGCTAGCTTATAAAAAGGGAGTTGAAGGGGGTAAGGCTTTTCCCTGGTTTGAGGGCCTAGGATAGGCCAACATCTCAGTCTTCCTAACCCTAACACTGCCTCCTGGGGGGGGGGGGGGGTTGGGGAGGCACCACCACCACACCTGTGTGTTCTGGAAGTAGTGCCTCCACAGAGGCCGAATCTTGTCCTGGCCTCCCACGTCCCAGACTGTGAAACAGATGTTCTTGTATTCCACTGTTTCCACATTGAAACCTGCAGATAATTAAAAAATATACATGAAAATAAAAAGTACTGAAAGGAAGGAACTCACTAAAACTACATGAATTCAACAGGGACACAAAACCAGAAGGCAAACGATCAAGGCCCAAGGGACCAGAAGCCCGAGAGCCGGCAGTCCACAGACGGGGCGGGGCTAGGTCACATCTAGCCCTCCTCAGCACCAGCCAGCACTTAGAGATACTGTGACCCACTTCTCAGGTAGCGGTATCTGGTGTCAGCTCCCAGCACGGGGATGCAGAATGAGGAGCAGCAGACCCTGAGGAGGTCAGCCGCCGCGCTCCCGCTCCTCCCAAGCTTGCCTCCAGACTCACCTATGGTGGGAATGGTGGTGACAATCTCCCCCAACTTCAGTTTGTACAGGATTGTGGTCTTGCCAGCCGCATCCAAACCAACTGCAAAGGAGAAGGGCACAGGGATAGAGATGGGAGCGAGGGAGCCCTCTAGAGACCAGGGAAGGGGAGAGACCAGGACAGCTGATGGTGGACGGGGGCGGAGAGCCCGAGCGCCTTCAGGTGCGCGCTGTTGTCTACCTTCCGGGCCTGAGGGCAGTCCGGGCGGTGAGCGCCAACTCCTGAACCCCAAAGCGGGAGAGGACTGGGGGTGTAAGGTCACAGGAGGAGGGCCGCACTCCTTTTTTTAAAAGTCGTCTCCAAGGGCGGAATCCTCCCTTCTTACCAGCCTGGCTGGGCGGAGGGAGCTTCATCTCACCCAGGCCCGCAGCCCCGGGTCCCAGGCCCTCGGGGCGGTGTGCAGACCGCGGCCCGCCCAAGAGCAGTAACCCCGAGGTTTTAGGAGCTGGATGATTCAGGGTCAGAGATCGGGTGAGCTGGGCTGGAGGGACGCGGGGGCGGGCGCTCCCGTCCGGGCCGCGCGCTTGATATGCCTCACCCATGAGGATCCGCATCTGCTTCTTCCCGAAGATCCGCGAAAAGAGCGCGGACACGGTGAGGCCCATGGCGGGGCCCGGGGGAGGGGGCACGGGCACGGACACCGGGTGCAGGCTGGAACCTGCCGGTCGCGGGGGATGGGGCTCAGCAGCAGCAGGAGGAGGTGCCGCCACCGCCTCCGCGCGTCCCGGGCCCGCCCTACGTCACGTAGGCCCCGCCCCGCCCGGGCCCGCCCCCAGCCCCGCCCGGCGGCTCCGGCTCCGGGAGAAACAAGCTGAACCGGTGGGTTTCAAAGAGGAAAAGGGTTGGGGTTTCCGCATTGCTAGGGCGATTGTCACATCTGTAGCTGCTGGACCGGCAGCCTGAGCGGGGCCGAGGAGAGTCTTCAACGCTCCATAGCGGCCCGCACCCGCATTATCAGTGGCGGGCCGCTGGGCTTTGGTTTGTTGGCGGTCAGCCCACTCTGGGCTCCTGTTTAGCTCTTGGTAGCTGGCAACAACGACTGTGTGCACCACCCTCTCAAGGGTGCGGAAGCTCCGTCTTAGTCCTCAGCTCCAAGTGAGGGGCTCCGAGCGTAGTAGGTAGTTCAGGGACCGTAGAATCGCGAGAGGAGTCGGGGAAGAAGATGCTCGAGTTCTCTGTCTTGCATGGTTCCCTAAAACGCCTGCTTCATAGATCCCAGCTCTGGACAGCGCTGTTGTAGACCCTACTGCATACTGGAGAACTCGGCTCGCCTTGATGGGCTTTGAAGGTAAATGCCTTCAGTCTGGACCAAGGCAGCCCTTTCTGAAGCTCCTTCCTCCCTTTGCCACAGAACTAGGGCCTGGATTATTAATACACACCTATCTAGGATGTTGTGAGGATCTTGCCTCCTTAGACTCAAAGAGCTTCTCCAGTGATTTCCCCACTCATCTCAGCATCTGAAGGGAAGTGGCAAGATAAGAATTAATTTAAATACCTTTTGTTGCAGAAACGGGGGTCAATGCCAGTCTTATGTTCAACAAATGCTAGCTAGGTTGAACTAGATTGATAGGTTGTTCAGTGGAGCAAGGGCAGGCATTTTGCCTGTTCTGGATCCCAGTAGGCTTCTAGTAGACTTATGGATCGGATGTGGTGAGGTGAGCTGGGAATCAGAGAACCAGAGAACCTTCATTCATTTATTCGAGAAATATTGAATGCCCACTATGGGCCACAGTTCCAGGCCTCAGTTCTGCCTTTTTTTATTTTTTCCAGGGCTTGCCTTCAACAGTCCTCACAACCTGTCATTTTATTATCTACAAATAGAGACTAATATTTGTCCTATCTCATTAGGTTATTGTGAAGATTAAAATGATGAGATAATGTATCTGAATGTTTTGCATAATGCAGCTGGATGTTACCCGGTCCTCTGAGAATCTGCATCTAAATAGACTTCCAGGGCCTGCCCATCCTGACCTGCAAACCCTGTAAAGAGAACAGACTTTGGGCATCAGGTACAAGGGTATGTCCTTACTCTTCAGTCAGAGACCTGCATTCCTAAGAAGGCTTTTACAAGGCCAAAGAGTACATGTAAAAGAGTCTCAGTATAATAACACAACTAGTGGTGAATGAGTCTGGTCAGTTCTACATCTTTATCCTTTATATTAACCTCTTCCTTTTCATCCCTGTTGTACTGCTCTATTTCAGTACCATCTCTTCCCATGACCAAATTACAGGTCCCCTGCCCCATGGTATTGCCACCCAGTCGTACAAGTCTTGACGATGCCACTCTTGCAATTAAAATTTAGTGTCTTTTGATTACCCAGGACTAATCTAAATGCCTTAATTTGGGTTCCCACCTACGATGCCAGTCGCATCTGTTGCCACCTCCTTCACATCTCAAAGTATTTTCCCTGAGGGTCTTCTTTGCCTCCCCTAGATAGGCCTGTCTCCTAACTTCCATTTCACTTTAAATATACTTAAACATACGGGTATGATGGCAGGTCTTGTATTTGCATGCCTGGTTCCTCACTAGATGTGAGGTCATTGAGGGGAGGACCTTGCCTCTTCATTGTAATCATCTGGTACAGCATTTGGTATGTTGAGAGTGGTACTGATCTGCATAGGATTTCTAAAGTTACTGGGTGACCTTGGGGCATGTTACTTAACCTCTCTGTGCTTCATGTTTCCATATCTGTAAAATAGTGCTAATAATACCCACTAAGCAAAATTATTGTAAAGACGACAAAGAAAAACTCTTGTGAAGCTCCTAGAATATAGCTGACACTTTGGGACAGAGGTATTGGCTTTAGGGTGCCCCCTACAAACACTTGTTGAATCAACTCAGCAGACTCAGAAAGGGTGCTAATAATTATTGTACTGTATGCCTACCAGGTGCCAGATACTGTCCTAGAAAGGGCTGCCGTTTTCGTGGTCGAAGCGAGAGTCTTAGTCTTAGTTATTGCTCTTTTGGGACAACGGCCCTGAGCCCTTAAAGAGAGGGGATGCGTCGCTCACCCGAATGTTTGGTAAGGACTCAGTGCGACGTCGCCCTGTCTCGCTGATCGTAGCATGAGGGCAAGCTACGAAACCAACATCACTCGCGCATCCTCAACTTGTGCTTGCTCTGCCCTACCGGAGAGGGGGCGACTAGCAGCCAGCTAGATTCTCAACTGGGGGCCGCCCCGCGGGGGCTGGCAGCCCCACCCACTCCGTGCCCACTGCGGGCGGAGCCTGGGCGCCCTGCTGCCGTCACTTCCAGCGGACCCGGAAGCGCCCCGCGAGGGCGGCCGTAGTTAGGAAGTCGTGATGGGGCTGTGCACAGCCTGAACCCCGGGCCGAGCGTGGGCCGAAGGCCGGCCGGGACTGCGGGCGAGGCCTGGAAGTGTGCTCTTCGGGTGCTGGCGTCGCCCCGCCTCCAGTGTAGGGCCCGCCCCCGCCTTCCGGGCCTGGGACCGCGGGGCGCTCTGCCTGACTGCCCTGCCGCCCCGCGTCGGTCTCGGGCAGCTGCGAGGAGCTGGTGTGCGGCTTCGGGACAGGAACGTCCGCCAGCGTCTTCGCCGACCCTCTACCAGGCTGCCCGAACGCTGACGTGGGACAGACGGTTCTGAATCCTCATGGAGAAGTTTGGGATGAATTTTGGGGGCGGCCCGAGCAAGAAGGACCTGCTGGAGACCATTGAGACCCAGAAGAAGGAGCTCACCCAGTACCAGGTGCGTCTCAAGGATGTGGTCCGCGCCTATAAGAGCCTCCTGAAAGAGAAAGAGGCTCTAGAGGCCAGCATCAAGGTGCTGTCCGTATCCCACGAAGCGGATGTGGGCCTCGCAGGTGGCCAGCCTCCAGGCCTCACCTGTCCTGACTCCGTGGATGACCGATGCTCCACACACAGCGAGGATAGCTCTGGGACCGCCACCAGCTTGGACACCACGGCCAGTCTCACTAGCACCAAGGGTGAGTTTGGGGCAGAAGATGACAGACCGGCCCGTGGACCACCCCCTCCAAGGTCCGAAGAGGCCAGTGGGTCGGAGAGTGGTGTTAGCAGTAGCAGCGGGGACGGAGCCCCTGCAGGTGGCAAGGTGGACAAACGGTTGCACCAGCTGAAGACTCAGTTGGCTACTTTGACCAGCTCTTTGGCCACAGTCACCCAGGAGAAGTCCCGCATGGAAGCTTCTTACCTGGCTGACAAGAAGAAGATGAAACAGGACTTAGAGGATGCCAATAAAAAGGCAGAGGAGGAGAGGGACCGTCTGGAGGGAGAATTGAAGGAGCTGCAGGAGCAGATAGCAGAAACCAAAGCCCGACTTATCACACAACAGCACGATCGGGCCCAAGAGCAGAGTGATCATGCCTTGATGCTGCGTGAGCTCCAGAAACTGCTGCAGGAGGAGAGAACCCAGCGCCAAGACTTGGAGCTTCGGTTAGAAGAGACCCAAGAAGCCCTGGCTGGGCAGGCATTTGCCACTGGTCAGGTGGAAGGGTTTGAACTGCAGACTAAACAGCTGACCCGTGAGGTGGAGGAGCTCAAAAGTGAGCTGCAAGCTCTTCGAGATGAGAAGAATCGGCCAGACCCCCGGCTGCAGGAGATTCAGAAAGAGGCCGCCTGCCTTAAGAGCCATTTCCAGGCTCAGTTGCAGCAGGAAATGAGGAAGGTAATTATCTTCATCTCCTTCAAACAATCATTTAGCCTGAAATGGGAAATATTGAGGTATTTTTATTGTTTTTCTCCTTTGATAGTTAGATCTAAGTGGCTGCTCTTTTAGTTTTTGATGCTGTTCAGAAGGTTTTATTTGTGAGTCCTACGAATTCTTGTTTGGTGGGTTGATAGTATCCATAGAGCATGCTTCCAACAGAATGTGGAGTTTCTCGATGTGGGCTGGGTTGGAGCCAGACAGCTCTGAGCTTCTGGGTGTTGGCATCTTACCAGCTTAGTGAAGCAGTAACGTGGCAGCTGTGCAAAGGAAGGTAGCGTGTTTGCCTGTAGGTATATGCCTATGTGTGGGTAGCAGTATATGCCTATTGGTAGAGTGACTGAAGTGGGCAACGGGAATGTTCTCCGAAGAAATAACCTCTTGTAATGGCCTTCAGTTGAGATTTCCTTTTTCTTTGAAGGTCTGCTATTATGCAGTGCCTCTGTTCAGTGTGGAGAGAAAGTCAACTCAGTTTTGTTTTGTTTTTTTTGTTTTTTTGTATTTTTCTGAAGTTGGAAACGGGGAGGCAGACAGACTCCTGCATGCACCCAACCGGGATCCAGCTGGCATGCCCACCAGGGGGCGATGCTCTGCCCATCTAAGGCATTGCTCTGTTGCGACCAGAGCCATTCTAGCGCCAAAGGCAGAGGTCATGGAGCCATCCTCAGCGCCCGGGCCAATTTTTTGCTCCAGTGGAGCCTTGGCTGCAGGAGGGGGAGAGAGAGACAGAGAGGAAGGAGAGGGGGAGGGGTGGAGAAGCAGATGGGCGCTTCTCCTGTGTGCCCTGGCTGGGAATCAAACCCGGGACTCCTGCACACCAGGCCGACACTCTACCACTGAGCCAACCGGCCAGGACCTCAACTCAGTTTTGAACTTCCAGGAATATTGGTAGAGGAAAAGGATGTCATCTGATTTCTTAATGGATTTGGGAAGTACATGATAAACAAGGATAGCATACTTGGTGTGTGAGTTCAGTGCATGATAGGAGAAAGTGGCAGATACACGAAGGTTTTTAATATTGTTTGATATCACGTGGTACTGGGAGCAGGACCCAAGCAGATTACAGGAACTTTTGTTAGCTCCCAAATCAACAGAAAAATCCCCCGTTCCCATTCCTGCCAGGTCAGCCCCCATCCTTTTGCTCCCGTCTCTTGCATTCTCGAAGTTTGCCACTGGGCTTTGTGGCATCTCTGGATGCATTTCTATGTGTTCTCTTGTTTTACAGACAGCCCTTGCTGAGGATCAGTTACGCCAGCAGTCTCAGCTGGAAGAGCAGAGGGTGGCCGCCCTGGAGAACCAAATATCCGAGGTGTCGGAACTGCTGGGCACCTATGAGAAAGCCAAGCAGAAGGACCAGCTGGCCATTCAGAAGCTGAAGGAGCGCATTCTGCAGCTGGACCTGGAGAACAAGACGCTGGCCCTTGCTGTCTCCAGCCGGTCCCCTCTAGACAGCCATGCAGAGGAGTCTAGTCTGGATGTCAATGTCCTGAAGGACAAGATGGAGAAGCTGAAGAGGCTACTGCAGGTGGCAGCTAGGAAAAGTCAGGTGACCTTGGATGTAGAGAAACTCTGCGACCTGGAGATAATGCCCAGCTCCGAGGCCGCCGATGGGGAGAAGGCTACTGCGCTCTACTACCAACAGGAGCTGAAACAGCTGAAGGAGGAGTTCGAGAGGTACAAGATGAGGGCCCAGGTCGTGCTCAAGAGCAAGAACACCAAAGACGGCAACCTGGCCCAGGAGCTGGAGGAAGCTCAGGAGCAGCTTGTTGAGCTGAAGGAGAAGTACATCTCCCTGCGGCTGTCCTGTGATGAGCTCGAGCGCCAGCACCGGCAGGAGGCCGAGGACTGGAAGCAGGAGCTGGCCCGGCTGCAGCAGCACCACCGGCAGGAGCTGGAGCGGAGCCAGCTGGACTTCAGGGACCGCATGCTGAAACTGGAGGAGGAGCTGCACAAGCAGCGGGACCGGGCCCTGGCCGTGCTGGCCGAGAAGGACTTGGAGCTGGAGCAGCTGCGGTCCATGGCCTTGTCTTCTGTGCTGCCGGGGCGCAGAAGCCCTGTGGTTGGCGGGGGTCCTGGGGACCTGGCTGACGCTGTTCCCCCAGATAACCTGACCCATGCACTTCAGGTTGCTGCAGCCAACGAGCCCACTTTCTTCTTGTATGCTGAGCAGTTAGCTCGCAAGGAGGTGGAGATCACCTTGCTGCGGAAGCAGAAGCACAGACTGGAGGCTGAGGTGCATCAGCTGCAGGAGCGGCTGCTGGAGGAAGGGGAGCGGCACCGGGAGGAGGTCGGAGCCCTGCAGAACCACATTGAGAAGAACATCAGGGACCAGAGCAGGGAGGGAGCCAACCTGGAGTACCTCAAAAACATCATCTACCGCTTCCTGACCTTGCCCGACAGCCTGGGCCGCCAGCAGACGCTCACAGCCATCCTGACTATCTTGCATTTCAGTCCAGAAGAGAAACAAGTGATAATGCGGCTCCCACCCAGTGGTAGCTGGTGGCCTTCTGGCAAGAGATGATGTTCTTTTCATTAACTCCTGAAATTCCTGTGCCTCAAAGGTGGGAAGGGGCAGGCCCTGGTTTCTACTGCCTCTTCTCTTATTTTTTTCCTCAATGTGTTGAACTGGGAGAAGTCTTCAAAGTGGGGTGGGCTTTTCTGCCAAATGCCATTGTTGCCACTTTATCCTTGGGCCCCGAGAGATACTGGAAGTGTTGGGGCAGCATCTTCTGTTGGTGTGTGTGCGAGGGGGAGAGACGGGAGAGGTTAGGATTGAGAAGTGCAGAAGTTGGGGAAGTGGTGAGAGTATTTGAAAATAAGACTTTTTTTTTTGTTTTAATATCTTGCTCCTAGAGCAGAGGTAGGAGTAAATGTGGCTCCAAAGGGAGTGCAGTTAATTTCTAAACAGGCACAAGGACCAGCTGGTCCTCTTTTCTCCATCATCGCAATCTGAGTCTGGTCCACTGCTGCCCCAATTATCTGGGGACATACAACCAGGCTGTAGAGGGACCAGGAAGTTTGAAATAGTGACAGATTGTCTGCTAGCCCAAAGGGCCACGGAATAGTGAGTTCATCCTGGAACTGGGAAGCTTGATCTGGTTAGAGCTGGATATGACCTAATCTATCTGGACAAAACACACCACTTTTTTTTTTTTCATTTTTCTGAAGCTGGAAACAGGGAGAGACAGTCAGACAGACTCCCGCATTCGCCCGACCGGGATCCAGGATGGGCAGAGCCGGGATCCACCCGGCTCTGCCCATCCTGGGCGTCGCCATGTTGCGACCAGAGCCACTCTAGCGCCTGAGGCAGAGGCCACAGAGCCATCCCCAGCGCCCGGGCCATCTTTGCTCCAATGGAGCCTTGGCTGCGGGAGGGGAAGAGAGAGACAGAGAGGAAAGCGCGGCGGAGGGGTGGAGAAGCAAATGGGCGCTTCTCCTGTGTGCCCTGGCCGGGAATCGAACCCGGGTCCTCCGCACGCTAGGCCGACGCTCTACCGCTGAGCCAACCGGCCACACCACTTTTGACCCCCTGAGAGAAGGTCGTTGAGCACCAGTTTGATTTTAGGGATTTCCCGAGTGACCAGTTTTTGGCCTGGATACGGTTATAATAGACCTTTCACACTTGTCCCTTCCTTAACCAACCTGCCCAGCATTGGCCTGAGATTTTGAGGGAATGACTGCTATCTCTTCTTCAATGTTGAACTTCCATTAAGAAAAAAAATCCTAGCTTCTCACAGAGAGGAGGCCTGTTGGGAAGCTCTGATTCTGCCTGGATGCAAGAAATTAGCTCAGAGCTTTATAGGCAAGAGGAAAGTTTGCTGAGACCCTAACAGGAGAGTTGTAGTTCAACTGAGTCTGGGCCGGGTACTGGCTGCTATGTGGGTAGCATTCTGGCTAAATCCCTACATTTAAACAAGCAGGGTGTTCACAGGTTATTGTCACCAGGGCATTTTGCCCACTTCCTTAGGGAGGTGACAGCATTTCAGTCCATGATCCTTATCTTCCCACACGTATTACTATAACTTTTCCTTCTGTGGGGTTTCTTACATTTGGTGTTGCATAAGTAGATTCATTCTGCGCTAAAGGAAAGGAGGCTTAATTTTTAGGCATTCTGGAAAGGAGGGACTCAGAAAAGCCTGTTTCAAATAGTGTCAATTCCTTGCCCCCCTTGCTCTTGCTGGTTATGGAAATCTTCGGACCGGAAAGACCAATGCTTTGCCATGCACTGGACTAATCGTATCTTCCTGTTATTTCATCAGGGAGCAGTTTTGTGAGGGTTTGAGGTGCAGAAGACTTTGATTAAATGTTCTGATTGGGAAGCTGGGTAACCTGGACTATCTACATACTACAAACAGTACACGGACTTCATGGGACAGAAGTGATGTATTTAAGTGTTAATAACACAAACCTTGAACCATCAAACCTGAACAGCTTGACCTGTCTGCTTCCTTTATGGTGTATATTTATCTGGATTCAAATAGCGTGTGAGTGTTAATGGTAAATGAAAATGAAAGAATATTTCATTATATTAATCCATGTGCTTGAATCCAGGGATGAATACCACAATGCTTTACCCGCCTCAACTACAACACTAATATTTTTAGCTTGGAATTACATGTGTATGTGTTTGAGTGTATGCAGCTACACTGGGAAAAGATGTCTCGTGTGTTTAGTATTGCTCTTGGAACTTCCATAGTTACCACTCTAAACTTTAGAAGTAATCTCTATAAGAATGCTTTGTTATGCTTCAAATCAGGATTCGTGTGTCCTGGAAGAGTTTCTCAGGATATCATGCTAAACTACATCATCATTATCATCTCTCTTTTTTTTTTTCAGAGAGAGAAACAGACGGGGACAGACAGGAAGGGAGAGATGAGAAGCATTAACTCCTAGTTGCGGCACCTTAGTTGTTCATTGATGCTTTCTCATTCGTGCCTTGACCGGGGTGGGGGAGCCCTCCAGCTGAGCCAGTGAGCCCTTGCTCAAGCCAGCAACCTGGGGCTCAAGCCAGCGGCCCTGGGGTCATGTCTATGAGCCTCCACTCACGCTGGTGACCTCGGGGTTTCTAACTGGGATCCTTGGTGTTCCAGGCTGACTCCACCACTGCCTGGTCAGGCTCATCACCATCTCTTAATTTTCTTACCCAGTCCCCTTAAATGTAGGATATCTCATTATTGTTATTTCTGGGTAGTTTTGAACAGAATAGAAAGATCCATAATCACAGTTACTTTTCTGTGACTAGTAATTCCTGTGCTTTTGACTTTTAAGAAGATACCAAACAGGCAAAGAAGAAAGTCAGTTTCTCATTAATAATGTTAAGTATCCATAGAGATAGGACTGTGACTGCTTCCAAGTGAAGCGAAAAGACTCGGTCCCTTCCTACTCTGAAGGACACACAAGTTCCTGTCTCCCCACCCCTTTCTCCCAAATAAGCTTTTCAGTTTTTTGACTGGCATGCCTGTGCTAGACACTCTTAGAAAAGAAAGAGAGAGAAAGAAAGAATTGAGATCAGACACCTTCATAGAAAAATAAACTTCCCTTGGGCTCTGGTCCTCGAATATCAGCAGTGCAAATATCAGAGTTGTGTAAATAAGGTAACAAGACTGATCCTTACTTGTTTAACTGTTGCCACCTAAATCAGGAGAATTGCTGAGAAGAGATGGAGGGAGAAAATGGCAGGAAGGCAAGTGACAACTCTAAGGGCTTTCTGCCTGCCCCGTCCTGTTGGAGACCTCTGCTCCTGGGGAATAAATGTCCCTATATCAGGCCCTTGATGTTGTAAGTCCCTACTATTTCCCCGACCCTACTTGCCCTCAGAAGTTGCTACTACAGGGTTGTTGTACTAACTCGTGGAGCATGACAGCACCATGTTATGCTGTAATTTGACCCATTGTATCATTTACTCCTCACAGGTGTCACTGTCCCCCATTTTACAGATGAGGAAGCAGGGACGGGGACATTAAATTTGCCCAAGATCATTTAACTAATAGATGTCTGAACCAGGTTTGATTAGCCCCAAAGGCTGCTTAATCTGAATGTGCTCCTGTCTTCTCAGGACTTGAAGGTCAGGGCCTGTCTCTATAAATGACTTCTGGGGATGGAGAGACTGATGTCTAGGCTGAGCTGGACTAGTTCAAATGGAAAGTAAATCTCCAGCTCTAAACTGCAGTCAAAGCTGCTATACTATAAAGCGGAGCAGGCAACACTGATTCTTCGTAAGAGCCCTAGAGCTGCTCTGTCCCCCAAGTTCTAGATGACTGCTAATTTTAGACCCTGGATCATTCTAACTGAAGGAGGGTGGGTAACAGTTATTGCTGTGGTGTGTTCCAACTATAACCTTGAATATAGCTGGGGAAACAGCGTTGGAAATTGGAAATAGAACCCGAATGCATGGGTTACTTCTCTCAATCTTCAACTACCTTGACTCCTTCCCTTTCACTCTTCCCCTGCCTCTACCAAGAAGCCTGGTTACTGATTTTTGGAGCAAGAAACTAGATTCAGACATTGTGGCTTGAAATCTTCTATCAGCTGTATGATCTTGATGAATTACTTAACCTTTCTGAACTCAACTTTTATATAATGGGAGATAATATTTATTTCTGAGTTACATCCTCAGACTAAAGAAAATTTAAGTATAAAGAGTCAGCACAGTACCTGAAGCAAAGCAGGTGGTGAACTGTGATTCTTTCTCCCAGGAATGTGAAGTGGAAGAATCAGAAGTTAGACTGAGCTCTTCAGATTTAAGTTCTGCATTTCTTACCCGCAAATGTCGCTGTAAACAAAGGGAAAGTAACGACTGTCTTTTACCCAGTGCCCGCCTTAAGACAGATGGCTTGCATTTTCCCAAGTTATTTTGCTAATGCTCACAACAATTTTGTGAAACACAGCTACTTTGTAGTTGAAGAAATGGGAGGCATGACATGGTGAAGTGCCCAGGGCCCAGTCAGGAATAGCAGAACCAGGATTCAGACACGTTGATCGGAACCTCCTGCTGTCTGTGCTGTCTTTCAGAAGAGAGCAACGGGAATATGGAAAAGCGTGGCTCTGGGAATGTGTGGCTAGGGACTGTGTTTCTGGCCTAGCCTGGGGGAAGAAAGGGTCCTTGTCCACATGGTCCCCTCTCCAGTGGCAACTGACTGCCTTCTGATTTCCCAAAGCTTGATTCTCTCCTAGCTGTGGAGTCCTTTCACACTGAAAATTATGAAATGAATTCTGTTCCAAGTCAGTTTTATGAGTTTGTTTTTCCTGGGGCCCAGATTGCCTGGATAACGTAAGTATCAATGGTTCTGACAAGCCCACAGTCCGGGAAGCCCAGACAAGCGAAGGCCACTGGGAGGCCAATGACCCCCACTTTAGCAACGAGACCATCTCTAGCTTAGTGTGAATTCAACTTGCCATGGAGGGACTAAATCTTTTCTTTCATATCTGAAAGAATGAATCTGAAGCCTGAGATGACTTGATGTGAATATGAGTTTCTCAATGTCAATTGCACATAATCTTTTTTAAACTGAGGCTGGAGTGTCCATTGCCTTTCCCTTAGTTCAACAGCCCAAGTCTCTGCAAATGAAGCCTCAGGCTGGGGACTTTCACAGACCCATGGGGGACACCCTGTACTGTATGCTCCGCTGTGGTACCTGCCCACCTTGATGCCTTCGTCGGCCGAGCTGAGAGGAGTCTGGAGGCCATACTTTTTTGTGTGGACTTTGAAAGCCCACATTGCATCCCCTGGTCAGTTTACATTTTCCAAACCTGGGATCCTTAGGTACACTGTTCCTTCTGCCTTCCAAGTCCTTCCTCCATCTCTGCTCAACCTCCTACAGTGTGGTCCTGTCTTTTCAGACTCAGCTGAAATGTCACTTCCTCTGTGCGGATTTTTCTGATACCCAGGGATACTCAGGTATTTCCTATTCAGAGGTCCTTCAGCACTTTTTTCAAACTGACCTTGAGCACAGTGACTTCTTGTACTTTCATTTTAAATGTACTTCTCTGTCTCCTTGACTACCTTATAGATCCCACAAGGTCATGCTCGTGGCTCCATTCATCTTTGCTATCAGGACTTTTTATAACCTGGCACATAATAAGTGCTCTATAAGCAGCGGAATGAATGGACAAGGGATTGAAAATACCGATTTTGTGCAATTCTGTAATAAGATCCACCATCTGCATTCCAATTTGTCAATTAACATCGTTTCCTTTATAGGACCCCTCCCCGCACTATAGGGTCCTGTCTAAGGTCACACATTGCATTTAGTTGTCACATCTTTAGTCTTTTTTTTTAATTTGGACAGTTCACCTTTTCACCGTCCTTTATGACAGTGACATTTTAAAGACGTATAGCCCTACCGCCTTTTTTAAATAGAAGGTTCCTCATTTTGAGTTTGATGTTTCCTCATGATTGAATTCAGGTTATGCATTGCCTGCTGGAATATTATATAAGTGATGTGACCTTCTTGGGATATCACATCTGGAGGTAAATTATATCTGTCTGCCCCTCACTGGTGATATTAATTTTGATACTTGGACAAGGTGTTTGATTTCTTCACTGTTCAGAGTAGGATGGGCCAGAGGGATGCTTTCATGCCAGAGATTCTCAGTGTTAGTCAAATGGTGAGCCTCTTGCTACAAGGCTGCCTGCAGGGTTCACAGGAGGGTGAGGGCAGGACTGGAGAGAAGAGCCAGGGATGAGACTTCAGGCCATTGTCTACAAGCCCAATGGTGGAAACTCTCAGTTAACTTAATAGCTTTGAACTCATAAGTGCTGGATACAATGGCAGAATGCCTACACACATACAGGAAACTTAGAAAAGTGGGCTTTTGTTTCTAGCACCCTGGGACCCAAGTTCTTTTAAAGAGTAAGATGGAAAAAGCTGAGGACAAGTCCTTAAAGAGAGAACAACAAGATGCTGCTTCTGTCATTACCTGTGTCTGGGACCTTCTTTGTGATTTGTTTTTATCTGTCAGAAAAAGAAGCAATGCGTTTACAATTAGCTTCTCAAAGTTATTGTGATGGTCAAATCAAACAATGTATGAAAGTTCTTGGAAAAGTGTAAAGTGCTATAAAAAGTAATTACTATTAATGTCTGACATCATGTGTACTAGCTAACATAATACAGCCCAGTGATAAATTGTATGTTGGTGAGTTGTCACCTAACCTTTGCCCTGGCTTCCCCATCCCACTGTCTTCTTAAAGAAGCAGATTCATACTTTCAAAAAGACAAAGTGGGGAAAGTATTATTAGTATATGTACAGAGGTCCTCAGGTTATGACAGTCTCAACACACAACATTTCAAGTTTATGATGCTCACTTCCATAAAAACCTAAAAAGGTTGAGACGTGAGTGTTTCAGCTGTTATGGATGCCTTGCTATGCTATAGGCAGATTTTAGAAGAAAAGAAGTCATCAACGTTCCAGACTAGGCTGGAACAATTCTGTAAGAAGGTAGAGAGGCCTGCAATAGATCCTGTATGCTCTCTGTTAGCTGTTTCTTGAGATGAAACACCTGTAGTACAGGTAGAATCATCACCAGCGTCTCCTGCATGTTTCTTAGTCAATCCTGATTCACCTGACCCATATCTCCAGCACCTTCTGCAGGTTCTCCTGCCTCTCCAGCTTCCTCCTCCCAGTAGGTCACTCTCTCCCTCCCTGCAATGCCCCTTCCAGTGGGCCAACCAACCATAGGAATAAAGGTAAGGAATTTTTTTAAACACTCATTTTTTCTGTTACTACTGTACAGTGTACAGTACTGTATATTTATGTTCTTTTCCTTTTTCTGTGTCTTAGTTGTGTTTTTATGTTGTAGATTATGATTTTACAAGTGTGTTAGGATAGAAAAGTACCACAGGCTAAGGAGTGTTTTGACTTACACCAAAATTTGAGTTACGTCACTGTCATAGGAATGGAACTGTGTTGTAACCCGAGGACACCCTGTATTGATTTTCTATTGCTGCCATAACAAATTAGTATAACCTTAGTGACTTTAAGGCCACGTAAATTTATCTTTCAGTTTTATAGGTCAGAGGTCTAAGGCCCGGGTCCCAGCAGGACTGTGGTCCCTTCTGGACACTCAAGGGGAAGATCTGCTTCCTTGCCTGTTCCAGCTTCTAGAGCCGCTGCTCCTTTTCTCATGGTCCCCTTCCTCCACCTTCAAAGCCAGTGACGTTCTAGCTCTCTGTCTCTGTTCACTTCTCCCACAGTCACATTTTCCTCTAACTCTCTTCTCCTCTCTTCCTCTCTGAAGGACCTTTGTGATTACATTAGGCCCCACCCACGTAATCCCTGATAATCTGTTTTCAGGTCCCCTAATTAGCAACTGTCATTTCCTTTTGCCATGCAACCTAACAGGTTCTGGAGATTAGGACATGAGCACCTGTAGGGGGTATTATTCTGCTACTACAGTATATATTTTGTAAATATTCTATCTGGAAAGAACTTTGGCAAATGCAGAAAAATGGAAAAATCAAAATTCTTCCTCAATTCTTGGTAATAAAGGTTTATGGCACTACTGGCTCATTCCTGGTGATAGTGTTTTTCATGGGAAAGCAGCAACACCTAGTGTCTCTCCATATAAATTTCAACAGAAAACATCATGTCCTGTAATTAAAAAGGTAGACTAGAAGGAGCTGTAGCTCAGTGAGGGATGGTGTAGAAACGACATTGTAACCACTCACAGAGGGAGAAGGATACTGAGTCTCAATCTGTATGTTCTTTAGGCTTAGTGTGAGCCCCCACATCTGTGCATCCACCTGGAAGCACTGTGAGTAATTCTGTTTGGGGAATGGCACGTTACTTGGCTCTTTGATAGATGCACAAAGATAAGAACATGATCCCCTTCCTCAAATCGCTTCCAGTCTTATTGGGCAGAGGAAAAGCACCTGGCAATTAAGTCCCATGTACCCATTTACAGAACACTAAGGACTTAGTGCCAAGTGTATCAGTTATAATTACACTTAGTTGTGCATACATCAAAACCCAAAAGAACACTGGTTGAAACAACAGAGAAGTTTATTTCTTGCTCAGCTGAGAGAATTAGTGCCCCCATAGATAGGCAGTTCCTCTACAAGTTAAACATAAAGTTACCATATGACCCAGCAATTTGCTTCTAGGTAGCTATATATGAGAGAATTGGAAACATCCTTTCATACAAAAATTTGTACACTGATGTTCACAATAGCATTTTTCGTAATAGCACATTGTGGGAGCAACTCAAATGTCCATCAGCTGATAAATGGATCAACAAAATTATTACATTTGTACAGGGGAATGCTATTTAACCATAAAAATACTGATGCATGCTACAACACGAAAAAATCAGAGAACGTTGTGCTAAATGGAACACACACACACACACACACACAAAAGGCAACATGTTGTATAATTCCATTTATGGGAAATGTTTGGGACAGGTAAATCCATACAGACAGAAAGCAGGTGAATAGTTGCTAGGGGTTAGGGAGTGCGGAGTGCGGAGGTAAGAATGGGAGTGACTGCTCATGGGCACAGGGCTTATTACGGGGTGCTGAAACGTTCCGGAATTAGTGGTGATGGTTGAACAGTTTTGTGACTATACCAAAACCCCTAAAAACCACTGCATTGTACACTTGAAATGAGTGAATTATTTTGTATGTGAATAATAGCTCAATAAAGTTACCTAAAAATGCTCGGAGGATCAAGGAGGCAAAATGGGTGGTGAATAATCCGAGGACATGGAGAAGAGATTGGGACAGTCCCACTTAGTTTTTTGATGCACCAGCCCCCTCTGGGTCAGTTCCATCTCCGGGCCTCACAGTGATCGCCCCTTTCTTTCCCAGATAGTAGGTCTCCCTCCTCTCCCCCATCCCTCCCCCTCCCCTACTATAGTCAGCGGAGTGTTCACTATGTGAAGCTGACCTGGCCCCGGACAAGGAGAGAGGTTTGGTTGTGGGCCCTATGGAGATACAATGGAGAATGTACCACTGATGGAAATAGAGAATGAAATAGAATTCACGCCCCGACTCCTGAGGGTGTCCCCACTTGACAGGCACCTCTGGTTCTAGGGAACAAATGTCTTTGGGAATCCTTGGCCCTGATGGCTCAGGGGAGTGAGCCTGATGCACCCCCGTGGCCCATCACGCAGTTTACCCACCTGTTTGGAGGGTGGACAATCTTGGGGCTGAGTGCGGGAAGGTACCTGTGTTCCTACTCCCCGTGAGGGATGTGAACCAGCAGTGTGTGTCCCTGCTGCCATGGCTGGCCATGCTCTGGGCCCGCAGGCTGTTCACCTTCCCTCTTGTTCCACTGATGGAGACGTTAGTTCCTCCTTAACACACATTCTGATGTCTCCTTGATGGCCATGTGGCTTTATTCTTGATCTGTTTCCTGTTCCTCTTCCAGTGCAGTACAAACAAGGGACTTTTTTTCTTACAGAACAAGAGAGCTCTCCTCATGCCACTGTCAGAATGATTTTACTTGTCCTCATGAGACTTTATCAACAGCGCAGATTGGATCAGGCTCCGTATCTTTCCCTCTGACCCTCCTCCCATGTTCAGGGATTCCTGGGTAGTGCAGAGGTGCGTGGAGGTTGAATCGAAGATGGCAGAGCCGTCGTAAAAGATAGTGGTCCAACTGTCACAGACAGTAATGGAAAGAGACGTGATAACTAAAGGTAAAAAGGTATCCAGGGTGGGGTCCTGGAACAGAAAAAGGACATTAGATAAAAGCTTAGAAAATAGAAATAAAATACAGACTTAAATTAATAATAACGTATCAATATTGGTTCATTAACTGTGACAAATGTGCATCCTAAAGTAAAATGCTCACCAGAGGGAAAACTGGCTTGGGGTGCCGGGGAACTCTCTGGGGTTGTTTTTGAAATTTTTCTATAAGTCTAAAATTAAAACTTTATTAAAGTCCCCAAGATATAGTGTCCTCACCCCATCAGAGCATTCAGCTCAGGCCTGGCCAGACCACTTTTAAAAAAAGTGTCTCCTAATTTGCCTCCTTTGAAGGGTAGTTATCGACCACCACCTGTATCCTCAGGGCAGCCTGGAAAGTTCCAGGTACCTGTCTACAGAAGGGTGAGTGGGTAGGAAGCTGAGGGCACCGGAGCAGAAGTGCACATTCTGGTCCTCAGGTGAGTGAGGCCTTCAGGGACAAGGAGTGATAATGATTGAGCCTGCGTAATTCTGGGTCATGCCCAAAAGGCTGTTAGGGCAGGATCAGTCCTTTGAGGGAGTTGAGGTAATTTTTGCCTCTGGCGCAGAGGCAATAGTCACGATCTGAAAGTGTAGCCAGTCTTTGTGGCAAACTTGAGAGCTTAGTGTGAGGGTCTATACACCATGCAACTGGACCAGTCAGGCCTGGACTTCCGGGCCCCTGTGTGCACAACGGGCCAGCACACTTCTAACGACACACTGCTGCACATAGACAGACAGCCTGGCCACATGAACCACCTCTGGCACTGCTGCCCTCGGGCCATGCTGACCCCTTTGAAGTCTTCTAAGTGGATAGAAACAGTCTTTTCCGGTCTCTGCCTTCCACCCTGCAGCTGGGTTCTGCCCTTGTTGGTAATGACACCTCCTGACATGGCACTTGGTCCTCTCTAGCCGACTGATGGGACAGACCTCCTGTCTGACCCACATCTGGGGTTCTGCACTTTGAGGCCCTCACACTTTCATCATCACCCCTTCCCTGCTCACACGACCTGTCTTGGGTCAGAATCCAGGCCAGCACGCACCTCCATGAGATCGTGAAAACGATCACAGTCAACAATGGTCCAGGGGCCATTTTTTTTAAAATTAAAATGTTTATGCATCCAGACGTGGGCTGGGGAGTTAAGAAGTGGGACAAGAACCCATACAATAACATTTATTTTCAAACAGAGTATAAAGTTTTTAAATCTCAACATCATATTGTCTATAGAAGATAGAAGATATCATATTGCTCATGATATTAAAGTCCCGACGCCAGAGGCTCAGGAACGTACTGATGAAGATGCTTGAACACATAATATGGCTATTTCCCCAGTGTACGAATACCTGGCTTGTTTCTGAGATGTCCAGGAATGAGCCCAGCTCTCAGCTCAGCTCTGGCTCTCATGCCTCAGTTAAGTGGGTTTTGACTCATCATTATTTAGTTACCCATTTTTCCTGAACCGAGTTTTTTTGTTGTTTTATGAAGTTAGAAGGAGGAAGCTCACAACAGTCATCACATTACAGAAGAGATATGACTGAAAAGATCATTCACTCTATCTTACTGTACCCATCCCAGCAGTAATTAAGGGTTGACACAAACAACCCAACTTAAATTATTTAGTCGATGATCCCTAATAACAGCATCAGCCATGTGGTACAGTTTATTCTTCGCAAGAGTAAAAGTGATTAGTTTGCCCTATAACCTAATCATTGCAAAGATGTAATTCCCATAACAACAGTTGTTATTACTGCCTTGTCAAAGAGTATATTAAAGACAGAATTTTGACACATCAAACTGTACTGCAGCACAAAAGCCAAAATAACTGTTTCCTCTACCCGAGGGCTGTCCTTCTGGCAACAGGCATTGTGGATGGAGTTGGGCAGAACCTAATTTTCAGTAAGTTCTTATTTTTTCACTATCTGGATGGATTCTAGGAATAAATGCTGCAGAAACTAATGCTTTCAGGAGAGGAGTGGTTCTAGAAAGATTATTGAGGTTCACACGAGAGATGTGGGGGGACTTAAAAATTTCCATTTATCGGCCTGACCTGTGGTGGCGCAGTGGATAAAGTGTCCACCTGGAAATGCTGAGGTTGCCGGTTCAAAACCCTGGGCTTGCCTGGTCAAGGCACATATGGGAGTTGATGCTTCTTGCTCCTCCCCCTTCTCTCTCTCTCTCTCTCTCCCCTCTCTATAATGAATAAATACAATCTTTAAAAAAATTTCCATTTATCAATGCAAATTAGTACAACCATTATGGAAGAAAGTATGGTGGTTCCTCAAAAAATGAAGAATAGAATTACTATATGACCCAGCAATCCCTCTACTGGGTATCTACCCATAAAACTAAAAAACATTGGTATGCAAAGACACATGCACCCCCATGTTCATTGCACTATTATTCACAGTGGCCAAGACATGGAAACAACCAAAGTGTCTCTCGATAGAAGATTGACTAAAGAAGATGGGGTACATATAAACAATGGACTTCTACTCAGCCATAAGAAATGATGACATAGTGACATTTATGACAACATGGATGGACCTTGAGAACATTATACTGAGTGAAATAAGTGAATCAGAAAAAGCTAATAACTGTATGACTTCACACATAGGTGGGATATAAAACTGAGACTCATGGACCGATAAAAGTGAAGTAGTTACCAGGGAGAAGGGGAGGGGGAAGGGAATAAAGAGGGATAAATATAAGGTGACAGAAAATGATTTGACTTTGGGTCATGGGTATACAATACAATCAACAGTTCAAATGCTATAGAAATGTTTAGCTGAAACATATGTACTCTTATTGATCAATGTCACCATGTTATAGTTTTAAATTTTCTAAATAAAATTTAAAAATTAAAAAAATTTTAATTTATCAAATAATTTAACTTAAGCATTTATCAGGCTACTGGAATGTGTAAAGATGTGGACCAGAGGCTTGTGCAAAGGTAGTGAGACACTGCTTCTGGCCTCAGAGCGTCTTTCTAACTGTGAGTCATTATTCACTGATGTCCAGTTCTCCTGGGCACTTGGTTACCTGCTAGAAGTTAAGTATGATCACATACCTATTTTTTTTTTTTGTATTTTTCTGAAGCTGGAAACGGGGAGAGACAGTCAGACAGACTCTCGCATGCGCCCGGCCGGGATCCACCCAGCACGCCCACCAGGGGCGACACTCTGCCCACCAGGGGGCGATGCTCTGCCCCTCCGGGGCATCGCTCTGTTGCGACCAGAGCCACTCCAGCGCCTGGGGCAGAGGCCAAGGAGCCATCCCCGGAGCCCGGGCCATCTTTGCTCCAATGGAGCCTTGGCTGTGGGAGGGGAAGAGAGAGACAGAGAGGAAGGAGAGGGGGAGGGATGGAGAAGCAGATGGGCACTTCTCCTGTGTGCCCTGGCCGGGAATCGAACCTGGGACTTCTGCATGCCAGGCCGACACTCTACCACTGAGCCAACCGGCCAGGGCCCACATTCCTAATGTTGACCTATGGGAACTCTTGTGTGATTCCCTGACTTCCCCATCTCCCTCCCAGCAAGTGACTAGTGAATTTTCTTTTTAACTGCATCAAATCAAGCCCATCCTGCCTATTATAGAAAGTAAATCAGACTTCCCACCACCCCTGGTGATGGACTATCAGTGAGATGACAGATGCAAAGGCACAGTGACATATAATAAGCCTCAGTGAGTGGTATTTTTCTTCTCCCTTTCCCATTTAAAATCTCATGGAAAATATGAATTCTTATTTATCAAAAGAAAGCTGAATCCATGTGTATTTTTACTATAACAACACCTAGATATTTTTGACACAAGAGATTTCTTCATTTGAGAGTTGGGTAACGGCAGGGTTGATTTTACAGTCATCATATATGATAGAGACTGCTGATTGTCTCCCAATATTTATTCTCCTCTTCTCCCTTAGTAATAGCATCTCACTATTTAGGTGGATACTATTATGCCTTAAACTAAAAGACATCTGCCAAGTTTCCTTGCAGCTATGCAAAGCATGTGACTACTAGACAGTAAGATATTAAAATAAATTATGTGGGGTTTCTGTAAAGGCTCTTTTTCAGAGTACCCCTATTTTTTTCCTTTGCTCCATTCTGCTACCTGGAATGTGGTGGCAGTGGCTGAAATTCAGCAGTCCCTCTTGAACCATGAGGGCAAGCACCCTATTCTAGGGATGGTGGAGAGTGAGTCAGAAGGCACTTGGGTCCTTGGTCACTTAGTGGAGTACTATATAAGTCATGGAGTGTCTATTTCTGGATTTCTTCTAGATGAAAGAAAATTAATTTCTAATTTGTTTAAGCCACTGGCTTCTAATCTTTTATTTTAACTAATTAATTTCATTTATTTTTAATTGGGTAAAAATAACATAAAATGATCGCTTTAACAATTTGAAGTGTATAGTCCAATAGTGTTTCCTGTATTCATACAGACTATTGTTGTTTTAAGTTTTTTGTTTATGTGAATTCAAACCTAATCCTAACTAAAACAGAGAAGCTCTCTTCACTGATCTTCAGTGGTTCTCAAACTTGCATGTGTCCCAGAATCACCCGAGATTTCCAGATTCAACTCCCAGAGTTTCTGGATCACTAGGTTTGGGGCAGGGCCTGAGATGTGCATTGCTAACCAGTCTCCAGGGGCTGCTGATGCTGCCTGTCCAGGGTGCTCATGTTGAGAACCACTGACCTGAGTAAGGACACCACAGTCTTCTGTTTCTACCAGAGAGCTGAAGGTTTCCAGGAATCAGTGGTGTTTGTGGTCAAACTTGTTTACGTGCGTTACACTTGCAATTGTTTTAATAATTATAATGGTGCAAACCACCTGTGTATGTGTCAGCCTGTATTTATGTAATGTAGTTGTGATTGTAATTTAATTCAGTGTTACATAAGGCTATGGAAAAGTAATTGAAAAAAAGAACTGTTATTAGGAAACTAAGCTGAGTGCTTTGGAAGGACTTAACATAAGTACTCACTAAAATAATGCCAACAGGTTCAGTGTGGTGGGAAAACTGTTAAAGATCAGGAAAAAAGTCTGTCAACATTTAGAGGACTCATGCACTCAAGTTGCTTTAAAAGGGTTTTAAAATTATTGTTTTCCTTCACACAAATCAAGTCTATACCTTGAACATGATATGCTATGGCCATAATGTAGTCAATAGAGACAAAATAGAAATTCAGTCAGTGAATTCAGTCTTTACAAACAAACAAACAAACAAAGGAAAACTGGAACAATGATGGAACAAACCTTTGGAAAATTTACAAATGAATGCTTGCTGAAACATTTTTAAGTGACAGTTTAAATGGTAAATTAAAATAATAAAATGTTGGAAGTATTTCTCTGCTTTCTTGTCTTTTCAGTTAACTGATGGCCTGAGCCTGGGTTTCCCAAAATGCAGAGCCTGTGAAAGTGGCTAACATGCTGTTCCTTTAATCAGGAGTGCAGTCTAAGTGGGGTGAAGAAAGGGAACGAGGCCAGGGTAAGGGAGAGCTAATACAAAAATGCCCACTTTAGCCACCTGTACTTGGAATCTAGTGGGACTGATTTCTTGATCTTAGAGAATCATTTTCAGAGCGGCTATATAAATGACCGCTTTACAGGACAGGGTGTCTGGGGTAAGAAGAGAGAAGAATTTACTTGTTTCCCATCTCCCATTGGTTGGAAGTTTGCTCTCAAGGGCTTGAGTCCCTGAGGCTCCCAGTTAGGCGTGCTTGGGTATCAGGGGGTGCTTCTTGGGCATGTGACCCATGCAGTCATGCAGAGCTCAAGCTCAGGAGGGGTCCCAGTTCTGGGTTTACTATACTGTAGTCATTGCCTTGAAATTCCCACTGATTTTATTTCTGAATCTGTGTTCTGTAAGTGAAATCTGAGAGGCAACAAAGCATGTGCTTGAGGGCTGCAGCTTCTATTCACAGGGGGTCTCAAGTGTTCCCTGCTCCCCCTCGGATTGGGGGTCTTCTCAGCAGCCTGCTTCCCCACCCTACAGCTACCCTTTGCCCCCTGGGGACTTGGATTTGGGCAAGGAGGGGACTGGATCAGGAACAGGTGCTGTGTGTACTGAGGTGTGGGGCCCCGGCCACTTGGGAGTCTGTCTGTGTCACAGGGAGCTCAGCACTAAATAGTAGGTAAGGTACATCATCACAGGTCAAGAAAGAGACTGTGGAAGAGAGAAAAAATATTGTTGTCTCTGCTTTGTGACCAAGCAGTTCACATTTTCTTGTGTCCTGGGCCCTGTAAGTTATGCAGCTGGCCCTGATGGGCACTAAGTGGTCTGTGTGCATTGTGTCTTGGTGACAGTAGGGACACCGCAGCAGAGGGTAGTTGTGGGCAGCAGGGCATGGGGCCAGGTTCTACCAAGTGTTCTCTGCCTGTGGTGGGTCAGAGGCCACATGGAAGAGGGTGCTGCAATTCTATGCCTGGCTAACTGGCTAAAGGCCCCGGGGACAGGTGAGACTAAGACGAGCTGGACTGGTACGTGTGAGGTGTGGACATAGTTCTTCCCTTGCACCTCTATGATCAGCCCGACCCTCCCCCATATATGTGGCCCCCGCACCATAATATCTGCCTTCGTTTTTGTGATGTGAAGATGTCTTCATGTCTCTCCTGAGGAAGAAGGTGCAAATTCAATAATTCACAGAGTCACCTTCAAGATCATAGCCATTCATAATTTCTGATAAGTTTTAAGGCAAGGGAGTTAGCAAAATGGACCAGAGTCCCAGATATTATAGCTGTTTCCTTGGTCATAATAGATACTCATCATCTGTATGCTCCACAACTTATTCTAGATTTCTCTTCTCCTTGGCCAATACTTGGTGTGATCTGGGCTTCTTTACTGGTAGAGTGACCTAGACCTCATCCTTGAGGGATCTGAATCCATAGTTGTCTTGACTTGGTCAGGTGCTGGTTGCTCAATGCTAAATGTTGTTATTGCTGGGTATGGAGGCACCAAGAGTTACCCCAGCGAGCACCCTGGATTTTAGACATACTCCTTCCTGGTCCCACTGTGTAGCATCAATCCCATCTTTTTGTGGTAATTAGAAATAAACTCGTGTCTTTGCCTATCAATGTACTGGAAGGAAGAGGTGAAGGAACCTAGTAGGAGTTGAAGCTTCAGGGTTAAAACTCTTACTCTGTTCCGTAGTCGAAGTATTCTCACCCAGGACCAGGACTCCTAACACAGCAGAGCCTAAGGCTGAAGGAATGGGAATTCTGTGAGTGAGTCACTGGGAGTGATGGTGAGAAGGGTTAATCTGACTTCTACTCACTGGTTCCTGGTCGTGGGTGTTCTAGCAACTGGAGAAACAGAACCATGTACTCCTTATTGGTTCAATGCCTATATTATATATTAGAATAAAGTATGATAATTCCAGCACCTAAATGAGTCCTAAAAGGCCATTACACTGTCCATTAGCCTGAATATTTCAGAGTGATGAGGCATAGAAGGTAGTAGAGTCTGGCCATGTGTCCATTATCACACTTCCTCTTCTGTAAAATGAGACTCTTGGACCAAGCCAATCCTTGTGTAATATGATGTCAATAGAATGGGCCTTGTAAATCTTAGATGGTGGTGCTGTTGGAGGCATTGTGCAGAGGAAAATAAAACCTTATCTAAAGCATATGTCAAATCTGAAGAAAACAACTACTTTTCCACTTAGGATGGAGGGAGATATAAGTGTAATTCCTTGAGGAATAGTGCCACGTCAGTATGTCAGGATCAGTCTCTGCTGTTGGCAGGTTGGGCATTCAGCCATGGTCGTAGTTACATTAATCTCAGTGAGGAGTAATTGATGCCATTTAACCCATCCATAGCATATTAATTGATGGAAGCTATTAATATAGCATGCATCTATTGCACAAGCATGTGGAGACCAAGAAAGGAAGACTGGCTCATGTCTGTAAGACAAGTCACCCTGTCTATCTGGTTGGTGAGAGTCTTAGTGGGAGGGGCATTAACATGAGACACAAAGATTTAAACACTTTGTGTCTCTTTCCATAGATCCATCTACACATCTCTTCCTCAGACCTCCTTATTCCTGATATTCTAATCTTGTTCCTTTGAGGACTTGACCGAACAGTTAAGCCATTTCCTTTTGCCACTGCGCAGAAATCTATGTGTCTGTTCTTCAGACAACTCCAGATGGAGTAGATGGCCAAGTATACTGTTCAGAGCTCTGCCTATAGGGAGACTCTCTCTTCACCACTGTCTTTGATGCTCCCTCTTGAGTAATGCAGCTAAAGTCTTTTATTTTTTTTTTAATTTTGTTTTGTTTTATTTTTGCATGGATATATTGTTATCAGCCCATCTGTGAACCAGGCCCGAGTTCTTTCTTTCTCTTTTAACTGGAGTTAAGAAATTGTTTATGAGATGAGGAAGAGGGATTAATGCTGTTGAGGAAGGTGAATGGGAATCTGCACTACCTGTTCATGGAAATCACTCATGCCTTCAGGACTTGCTCGGGCCCAGTCCTGAATATACTACATATTTCCATCATATAGTGGATTGCTGCCCTTGCCTGAACTCGTGATTCAGTAAATCTAATCATATCCAATTTGATGGACAATTCTCTTAGTCATTTGCATTGTCAGTTAGTATTCCAAGGTCAATCAATTTCAATACATTTCTTTTATTTTTTAAGTGAAAGGAGAAAAGATAGACAGACTCCTGCATGCACCCCCAACAGGGATCTACCCAGAAACCCCGTCTGGGGCTGACACTAGGACCAACCGAGCTATCCCCAACACCCAATGCTCAAACCAATCAAGTCACTGGCTGCGGGAGGGAAAGAGAGAGAAAAAGGTGAGAGGGAGGGGAGGAAATGGTTGCTTCTCCTGTGTGTCCTGACTGGGGATCAAACCCAGGACATCTGCATGCCAGGCTGATGCTCTATCCACTGAGCCAACTGCCCAGCGTCAATACGTCTCAGTGGTCCACTGGGAGCTGTTTTTCAAATGGAAAATAGTTCCTGGCCACAGAAGGTGTGACCTCGCTCCTTAACCCTAGTGATTTGTTCCAATTCTCCGATGGAGTCTTTCCTGAGACTCCACACAGGATTCCTACCCATTGCATACTACAGGCATCTGCAGGTCTGCTGAGCGAGCGGCAAGATGGCAGAGCAGCTCACCCTTCTCCCTGGGCTTCCGCCTTCTGAATGCAATCCCAGACAAGTGAGGGGAAGAAGGGGATGAAGCAGGAGAGCAGTAAGAAATATGAGCATGCATTATGCCACTGGATACCAGTTGGACTTAAAAATTACTGATTTTTCAATCTTTTGAGATCATTTTCTGACAGAGTTTGATTGTTGGTTTTGTTTTGTTTTTCAGAGCAGTCCATATGGAGGTGGAAAGGAGAAGAATTTATATGTCACCTTCCATTTTGTTTCATTCAAAGACTCCCTCCACAAGGCATTAGTTCCCACCCCTTTTCTGATTGCACGTTGGAGCTGAGCAGGTCTGCCTTAGCAGGGAGGTTCTCAGGAAATCTGGGGTTCACTGTGAGAAATGTGGGGTGTGGGCACAAAGGTAGGCACTGTTGGATTGTGGCAGCTGCATCTAGAACAAGTGACCCAAATCTCTAGATTCAGCTGAGACCAACAGTGCTGAAGGAGTGCATTAGAATTGTTTGATTTATGAAGCAACTACAAGTGCCAGATGAATTGGCTTGGAGGGCCTCTGCTCCATTTATCCCCGGAATGGAGTGCCTTAATCAGAATTATTAACCGTGACTGTCATTTCCCTTGTCCCAATGACTCACAAATCTTGTCTGCAGACTTGACCTTTCCCCGAAGCTCCAAACTCATGTGTCCTACCTCCTACTTGATCTTCCCACATCGATATTTGGTGGGGAAGTTCAAACTTAATGTTGCTGTAGCAGGATGCTTAATTCCTCCCGCCCCATAGGACTTGCATCTTCCACAGCGAGATGCTTAATTCCAACCTCTAGAAGGTACACTTGTTCCTCTCTTTCCCTTAGTTTAGTATCCTCCCCTTGACTCATCCACATGCACGCCATAACTAACCTTCCACGCCCTACTATGAATCTGCTCACTTTTCTCCACCTTCACTACAAGTTCCCAGTTGAAGCCACCTTTACCTTTGCTTGTATTATGGTAATAACCTCCTAATAGGTCTCCCTTCTACACTTGCTCCGCCTAGAATTCATTCTTCACACACAGCGGGAGTAATATTTTTTAAATGGACAATAGATCATATTACTACTATGCTTTAAACTTTCGGATATGCTCGCTCCTATAATTCACATACAATCCAATGATGTATGTGGATTCCCACTTACCTCTCTGATTTTACCTTACATCATTCACTTCCTCCACCACTGTTTTCTAGCCACACTAGCTTTCTTTCTGCCCCGTTTTGAGGACTTTGCCCCAGCTGTTTCCCCGGCCCAGAATGCTCTTCTCCCTGATCTATGTGCCTG
The DNA here is from genome assembly GCF_036850995.1 of Saccopteryx leptura. Classification (NCBI taxonomy): domain Eukaryota; kingdom Metazoa; phylum Chordata; class Mammalia; order Chiroptera; family Emballonuridae; genus Saccopteryx; species Saccopteryx leptura. The sequence goes on along the minus strand of NC_089504.1, from coordinate 305,007,981 downwards.
GCTAGTTCTCCATCCAGTGTTGGCCACCCTGGGTGTCCCAGCATCACACTGTTTCTCATTTTATATTTGCTCATTTATTTATTTATTTATTTATATTTTTTGGTGACAGAGAGAGGGAGAGGGACAGATAGAGACAGACAGACAGGAAAGGAGAGAGGTGAGAAGCATAAATTCTTTGTTGCAGCACCTTAGTTGTTCATTGCTTTCTCATATGTGCCTTGACTGTGGGGCTACAGCAGACTGAGTGACCCCTTGCTCAAACTAGTAACCTTGGGCTCAAGCTGGCTCAAACCAGATGAGCCCGCACTCAAGCTGGTAACCTCGCGGTTTCAAACCCTGGTCCTCCGCATCACAGTCCAATGCTCTATCCACTGCGCCACTGCCTGGTCAGGCTATATTTGCTCATTTATTGTCTCTCCCTGGCCCCTATTAGAGTGTGAACTCTATCAGAGCAGAGAATTTGTCATTCTTTTTCATTCTTTTATTTACTGCACCTAGCACAATGCTTGGCACAATATTTCTTGACTGAATGCATAGATGCTGATACTTACAATGGAAGTATTTTTAATGAAAACAAGACTTCCTCCTTGCAAATACAAAATGCCTAAGAAGCATTATGTCAAATAATTTTTTTTAAATGGCATCCTGTTTTCCCATTTGATTACAGAATAAAATAGGAACTATCTCTAAATGACTAACAGGTGGGAGCCAATGCCAGATAAGTGAAGTAGGCTTTCCTATAGAGGATTCAGATTTGGGGCCAATGGGTGCAGCTAATGCCAGAAACTTCATGGCTAGTTTCAAACTGACCATGTTGGAGCTAATTCATGTGTGTAGCAGAGAGGTGACCAGAGCCTCTAGGAGGCTCTGAGCAAACCTTTCAAGCCCCATCCAGTGTCAGTGGAGTTAATAGGTTACATAGAAAGCACATAACATAAGAAACTTATTTTTGAACTGTTATAGTACTACTGTCTGCATTCTTTGGAAAAACCACTCTCATCACTCTTTGATGTTACTTCCGGGATGGCCCTTGGAAATCATTTATTGATAGTTTAGTCTTCTTATTTTATAGATGAGAAAAGCAAAGTCTGGAGAGGGAAAGTGAGAAGCCCAAGGTCATTTTATTGGTTAGAGTCAGAGCCAGGACCAAAAATGAAGTATGCTGACAGAGTCAAGACTTTTACAATATACCATGGCACCTGTTCCCTTATTCCCCTTCCCCCGCCCCCAGAAACAAACCAAAAAAACCTCAAAGGATCTGCTTTAAACAATATCCTCAGTGAGTCCTCGGGGGACCACCATGGGCCTCTGAATCCTGACAGTAGTGATGACAATGAAGGAGCTGACCTTCCTCTCTGATTTTGCTTGTAATCTCCTTGTCTCATCATCAAACAAATATTTACCGTTAAGGGGAAGTAATTGTATTTTCATTTAGGGCTCCAGCGAGACCTACATAAAAAAGTCAGAAGAGGCCCTGGCAGGTTGGCTCAGTGGTAGAGCGTCGGCCTGGCGTGCAGAAATCCTGGGTTCGATTCCCGGCCAGGGCACACAGGAGAAGCGCCCATCTGCTTCTCCACCTCTCCCCCTCTCCTTTCTCTCCGACTCTCTCTGTCTCTCTCTTCCCCTCCCGCAGCGGGGCTCTGTTGGAGCAAGGATGGCCCGGGCGCTGGGGATGGCTCCTTGGCCTCTGCCCCAGGCGCTAGAGTGGTTCTGGTCGCAACAGAGTGATGCCCCTGGAGCATCGCCCCCTGGTGGGCAGAGCATCGCCCCCTGATGGGCGTGCCGGTGGATCCAGTCAGGCACATGCGGGAGTCTGTCTGACTGTCTCTCCCGGTTTCCAGCTTCAGAAAAATACAAAAAAAAAAAAAAAAAGTCACAAGAAACATTCCCTTCTCAGTTAAGAGTCTATTGAAATTCCATTAGAAATAAAGACTAGCCTGACCTGTGGTGGCGCAGTGGATAAAGCGTCGACCTGGAAGTGCTGAGGTCGCCGGTTCGAAACCCTGGGCTTGCCTGGTCAAGGCACATATGGGAGTTGATGCTTCCAGCTCCTCCCCCCTGTCTCTCTCTCCTCTCTGTCTCTCTCTGTCTGTCTCTCTCTCCTCTCTAAAATGAATAAATAATAAAAAAAAAAGAAATAAAGACTATGGATATGTTTTCTAACAGTGACATCGTGCGTTTCATAATGAAACAATAGATGCAGTTGTCTTTCCCCTTTCCTTTGCGGGTTTAGATCTGCAGAATTGCAGAAAGTTTATACAGATCTAAAAAAAACAAACAAACCAAAAAAGACCTCAAAACTATTTTTCTTTATACTGTGCTGATTTAGTTAGAAAGTTAGTGCAATCAGGGAAAGACTCCAAATAATTTGTTTAGAAGGCTTGGAGAAAATCTAATGTTTTCCTTCACTCAAAAACAATTCCATTTCATATTCCCTCTCCTGTTTATTTACTTCTTTCCTTGTCTTCCTGACTTCAGGGGTGGGAGGTAGGATAACAATTCCAATTTGCAGAGTTTTCTATCCATATTTGTTTTCTATAGATATTTCTCTGGATGATCATGAGGCTTTTGGTGGTGGGAGGCTGTGAACACCTATGTGCAATTGGAATAACTTAGGAGCCCGGTGCATTTCTAGCCAAGCATGTGCCTAAGAAGTTCAGGACCAGAGTTTTATGGTAAGCGTGCCCTTTCTAAACGTAAAATGTGCTGTGACTAGATCAGTGTGATGTTCTTTTGTTTCCGGGGTGGGTTTGGGGGAATAGCAGACAGCCCAGGACTTGGATTTCAGTTCATCCCCTCCCCTGAGCCAAAGATGGAAACAACCGGCTGAAGTTGTCCCTGGTGCCTCCCTCCTGCAAATGACTTTTATGTTTGTTGCAGCTGCCTGTGTTTTCAGCGTCCTCCCGGCCCGGCTGGGTCCCTGAAGAGGCAGTTGCACACCCTGCCGCACACGTCCTGTAGCCCTACCTTCGTGCAGCCGTTTACCAAGGAGTAAAATGTTCTCAGCGCACAAAAGCCGCCGCTAAAGTGGACAGCTTCGGACAGAGGGAGGGAGCGGCGGCTGCGGCGCCGGATGCACCGTCTCCAGTGGGAACAGACGCTGGAAACTAATGGAGCATCCCTAAGAGACCCAAACTCCAGCTTGGCTCACCCCAGCTTTCTCCCCCACCTCCAGACCCCCAGGTGAGACGAAAACAAACCCACAGAGCCCACGACCAGCAGCCCAGTAGCCTGCCCGTAAGGAGGCAGGCATCCTGTTTACCACCATCGAATCTTAGCATGTTTTATTTTGTGCCAAGAAATGCCGTCCCCACCGTTTTCTTTTCTTTTCCAGCAGTTTATTTTCTCGCAGCATTTCCTCTGGGGATGGGATGGAAAAAAAGTCGGATAGAAATGTTTACCGGGGCCAACTCCTTTGGCTGAATTCAGGGTTTTGAGACTTCAGAAATGCCTCCTGCTAACCAGGTTACCCATGCCGGGCTTCAAACTGCCTCCTAAGAATGGTGGCGGAAAGCCAAGGCTTACCCAAGTGAGGCTGCCATTTGTGGGGGTCCGTTTCCGCATTTATATTTAAATGTATTTCCCCTCGAAGAATTTTTAATTGGAGATTTCGCCTGGAGGTGCTCAGACAAAATCAGAGAAGGCGCCAAATCTCGTTTATTTCTCTTGGTAACCAAGCTTTCTTTCTTTCCCCTGCGGTCCTTGCCCCGAAGCGATCTGTAAAGCGAACCCACTCTGATACAGTTTGAAAAGTGCATTTTGTACTTGGCTCTTTCTTTGATCGAATTAATCTGGGCTTTTTTGTAGTTCTAAATGAGGCCTATGGGCTGACAATGTAGCTGTTTAAAGGGGATTTTAGCAGATAATAGCCAATGCAAATAGTGCCATGAGAATGGCAACTTGCTTTTGCATTTTCCATCACATAATAACAGCAAAGAAAGCTTTTAAAATGAATTGAAATTTTGTGGCATGCCATCTGGGATTATTTGGGGGAAACAGTTCTGAAAAACTGCAGTTGGGTAAAAAGAATGCTGGTCGGGTCGGCTCTTAAGCTGACATATTTCAGATGGCAACCTTATGCTAACTGGTGCAGTGTTGGCTAGCATCTTTTTTTTTCTTTTTTTAATTTTATTATTTTCTTTCTCTCGGATTATCTGCAGAAATTCTCTTTGATTGCTGGTATTTGGGTCTGAAAAACTTTTCTATTGTTGAAGAATTCAATTCAACCCCTTGCAGCTGCTGATCCCCTCATTGTTGCCCTCTTTATGTGTACGCGTCTCAGATGAATGTAGCCAAGCCTTTTAGTGCCTTAATAGGTGTCTACATAAAGGTCATTTATTCGGCTGTACTTGTTTTAACAAAAGTTTATACACAAACAACAACCACAGCTAAAACATTCACATTAATCAATTTCCTCCTGATGCAGAATATAAAAACTGCCTCAGGCCATGGCTCCGGGCGCGAAAAATGTTTTCTGTGCATGATGTTGTAAAGGAGAAACTAGATTAAGCAGTTTCATCAAGGGCAAAGTGTAATTGCTTCAACACAGTTTCTAGCTGAGATTTCCCATTCTGGTGTTTCTGCATCTATGTAGCTGTGTTACGTTAAAGGGCAGAGACAGGTTTAGGATGGAGCGAGGTGAGGTTTTAGCTCTTCCCTTGATGTTCACCCAGGCTTGGGAGCTGTTCTCCGTGAACTTCTGCTGGGTGTCAGCTATTGCCTCTGCAGAAAGCATGTGTAGGTGACAGACAGGTGACGCCAGCATTTGGAGAAAATTGCAAAATGAGGTACAGTCAGGTATCTAGAATTTTCAAATAAATGAACCATTTCTTTGCAGGTATAATTTCCTTGCTATAAAAAGAAAAGACACAGCCATTCCTATCCACCTGCGAACCCTGTAGAAAGCTGCTTTTAGGATGAAGTAAAATATGAAAATGATAGTCCCCATGCAAATGCTGATGAGGATGCTGACATGTTAACTGATCTCCTGGGGGCTGGAGGGAAGCAAGCTAGGGTTTCTAAGGGATCTTGGTGCTGTCTTTTGGTGTTGTAAGGGGATTGCCCAGCACTGTGGACGTCATGTGGGAATAACAAAACTCTGGCCACGTGGGAGAGGGAGCAGGGAGGCCCACACACCCTGTCTCCCTGGGCAGATCCCAATGAACTAGCCTCACCACCCGGTAATTAAGAGACAGGGCCATATTCTTTAATCCATCTCAGGATGATAGTACCTGTTTATGGCCCTCTCTTCACCCAGATTATTCAGGAAGTAAAATAAACCCTCTCTGGTATCTACAGGTTATTCTCCTGGGCTGTGTTGGTTTGCCTGCCTGCTCATTAATCTTTCAAGCTCAAGGCTTACATTTGAGAAGTTAAGGATTCAAGTCCTTAGCTGCTGTGGGTTTCTTTTTTTTAATTTATTAATTGATTTTAGAGAGAGAGGAAGGGGAAGGGGGGCAGAGGCAGAACACCAATCTGTTTCTGTATGTGCCCTGACCAGGGATAGAACCCACAATCCTCATGTATCAGGATGATGCTCCAACCAACTGAGCTCTTTGGCCAAGGCTGCTGTGGCAGTTTTGTGAAGGTCATGAAGCTCTGCAGTTTGGCCTCTGAAGGTCTCTTCCTTTCCTACAGGCCGCAGGCCGAGCCCCTCCAGGTGGGGCCAGCTGATTCTCTCCCATAGCTTCTCAGCCATTTGGGTTGGACAGGTGCCTCTCAAACTTTAAAGAGCATGTGAATGACCTGGGGTCTTGTTAAAGTGCACATTCTGATTCTGCTCTGGGATGGAGCCAGAAAGATCTGCATTTCTAATAAGTTCCCTGGTGATGCTGATGTTGCCAGGGGCTCTAGATTCTAACTTACCTGGAGATAGGTAAGGCTCTCACTGTTCCAGAGCCAAAATATTTATCTGTCAAGTGACCGGAATAAAAATGTGCATTGGTGCCATCAGGGGTTTCTTGGCTTTTTAACTCCTATGTAGCTTTTTTGGAGATTGACAAGGGCTTGGGGACAGTCGAGTTTTAGGAAGAAAGCTTATCTTGGGATGTATTTTGCGCCTGACTTGATTCTTCAGTTACAAGCAGGAGACACAAAGTAAATGACACTTGGTCCCAATTTTTGATCATTTTGGTATTTGTCACTCATTTTTTTAAATTACCAAATCTGTATCGGATGCTCACTGTATGGAGGCACGGTACCGAGTGCCGTGGGCACAGTGGTGACAAAGGGGTCTCATCTCTGTTGTCAAGCAGTTCACCTCCTAGGAGGTCTCAACCCCGGCTGCACATTGGAATCACCTGAAGAAGCTTTGCAACTAGTAGATACCTGGGCCCCTCCCACTGCCCCAGAAAGCCACATTAAGTTGGCCTGCCATGGGATCCAGTTGTCAGCATTTTTGAAACCCTCCTTGGGGTACTCTCTTGTGCAGCCAGGACTGAAGACCCCTGGCCCAAAGGGTTGAACTAGACATTGCTGGGGACAGGGGCTGGGTAAATAATATATTCGCACAGAAAAAGAGGACACGAGGCCCTGGCCGGTTGGCTCAGCGGTAGAGCGTCGGCCTAGCGTGCGGAGGACCCGGGTTCGATTCCCGGCCAGGGTACATAGGAGAAGCGCCCATTTGCTTCTCCACCCCTCCGCCGCACTTTCCTCTCTGTCTCTCTCTTCCCCTCCCGCAGCCGAAGCTCCATTGGAGCAAAGATGGCCCGGGCGCTGGGGATGGCTCTGTGGCCTCTGCCTCAGGCGCTAGAGTGGCTCTGGTCGCAACATGGCGACGCCCAGGATGGGCAGAGCATCGCCCCCTGGTGGGCGTGCCGGGTGGATCCCGGTCGGGCGCATGCGGGAGTCTGTCTGACTGTCTCTCCCTGTTTCCAGCTGAAACAGCTTCAGAAAAAAAAAAAAAAAAAAAAAGAGGACACGACAAAGTCCTCATTGCCCAGGGTCCAAGCATCTGGGAAGTCAAAAGAGTGGAAAAACACACAAGTAGTAAGTAAGCATACTCATATCAAAGACATTCCGTTAAAAAAAAAAAGAAGAAAATATTACTACTTGTAGGATATAGTTGATCTAAGTTCAACGCATTATTCTTCTCTGTCTGTACCTCGGCAGTATAGTGATGACTAGTGCTCATAATAGTGATTCTGAAATATCACTGGATCTTGAAGTGCTTTCTGAATTATGAAATATGTTCTGTAAATGCTGTAATAGGTAGATTCTACTGTATCGCAGTTTTCTGCAAAGTGGTAATTCATGGATGGTCTTCCCACGGCATCTCTTAGTTAATTAATGTTTGCTGGTCCCGAGTATGTTCTAGCCATCCCTGGAGGCTCAGGGGTTGAAAGAGAACTCAGGAGTTCCTCTTTACTTGTTAATAGAAGGGCACATCTGTAGGTCCAGATCATTAGGTTGGGTTATTGGGTCCAAGAATCCGGAAGTGCCAAGCTAAGGAGCTTATTTTACACCGGTAATGCTAAAACTGACTCCTGTATAGTACAGTCCTTTCCGTGCACCTGATTCTAAATGTTTTACATGTGTTACTCACTTAATTCTCCTTACAACCCATGAGATACATACTATTCCTATCCCCATTTTATTGATGAGAAAAGTGAGGCCCAGAGAAGTTAAATTGCTTACGGTCATACAGCTAAACAGAACAAAAGATCAAATGCGGCTCATCCGCCTCTAGAGTTCATTCCCTTTCAAAAAAGTATGCAAATACAAAGGCTTTATGATAGGTCATCTAGTTAAATATTTCCATTTCAATATGCCCCCAGTTTCCTAGAATTTGTTTTGGTTTCCTTTTCTGAATCAGTTTCTCTATTAAGTGTCCATGTCACAAAGCCTGTGGACCCACGTGTAATATTCCAGTTTGACTAGATGGTAAATCACAGTGGGGTGCATTCATTGTGGAGTCTCACACATGGCGAAACAAGATCATGGCAGAGTAATGTTCTTTTCAATGTCTTTGTGCATGTCAGCTGTTTTGATGATGCCTGCATAATGTATCAGTTACTGGCGCTATAGAATAATTTGTTGAATGGTAGTATTTTCATTTATTTAAAGTTATGGTTCAACATAATGTGTCCCTTGCTTGTTAACTCATAACTTCATGAGTCATTATGTCTCATGGGTGCCTTTGAAGATGAAGGACAAGCTTGCTTTAGAAGCCCTAAGAAGTTTTAGAGAAATTATCGGAAGTTTATATATGCTCCCCCTCTCTGCAGATTGGCAAATTTATTGCTGATGGGCTGACCTATGAACAACAGAGTGTTTTTTTATTTTATGGTATGTTCACAGGCTTAGAAGGATTTGAATGGCTCTAGATTTAATCACAAGCTGCTGTTTCTTAACATAGCATGTATTCATTGAAAAAAAAATGAGTCCCTGGCCCGTTAGCTCAGCAGTAGAGCATCGGCCCGGCGTGTGGAAGTCCTGGGTTCGATTCTCAACCAGGGCATACAGGAGAAACACCCATCTGCTTCTCCACCTTTCCCTCTCTCCTTTCTCTCTATCTGTCTCTTCCCCTCCCACAGCCGGGGCTCCATTGGAGCAAAGTTGGCCTGGGTGCTGAGGACGGCTCCATGGCCTCCACCTCAGGCACTAGAATGGCTCTGGCTACAAATGGAGCAACGCCCCAGATGGGCAGAGCATCGCCCCCTGGTGGGCATGCTGAGTGGATCCCTGTCCGGCACATGTGGGAGTCTGTCTGACGGCTCTCCACTTCTAACTTCGGAAAAATAAAAAAATTTTAAAAAAGAAAAAAGAACAAACAATGAAATGAGACCACATTATCTTGCAACTAGGTCTAAGTTGCAAGTTTTTCTTGCAGGGATTAGTTGGTTTTTATTATTACCAACACTCTTATTTATTATTATTTTTGTTTCTTGATTTTCTGGGAAACATTAGTGGCAGTACTGGAGGTATGTCATATGATTTCCCTCTTTCTTCACTCTCAATGTAGACTGCTGGGCTAGTTCAGCAGGGGAACTAATGGTAGGTGATTAACTTTTAGGTAAATTACCGCTTGAATCAAAAGGAAGACATCTTGAGAGCCAGAAGTCAGTCCATCAAAACAGTTGGTGGAGACATCCCTGTAATTTTGTCATTTTGCAAATGATGCCAGTTAGCTTGGCAATCTAAGAAATAGTATCTCAAGCACACCGGCATCAAAATTAGTAGGAAAAAAAACCCCTCAAGCCATCATCTAAGTGTCTTCTTTCTGACTCAGAACATAATGGGTTGTAAGAATATAAGAGAGAACAGCATTTGTGACCATGGCTTACCGTAGACTCACACTTGCACATCCGCTCGTTGTATAACCCTCCAGAGCAATTGTAAGTATGAGAAGAAAGTCATGACCTGGAATCTAGCCAGATTATGGAAAAAAATATTTGTGTGTACAGGATCAAACCTTACTGGACACTCTATTTTATTTGAGAAATTGTATAAGTGGCAGAAGTTGGAACAAAGCATCTGAGTACATATTGTTGTACCGGAAGTGTTGTGCAGAATGACAAAGGGATGTCAACTTGTTCTTATTTTAACCTCTGCGTCAAGTCAGTGTAAGCTATAATTTGTCTTTATTACTATTTTTTTTAATCTATACTATTTCATTGTAATTCTAATAGACATTTCAGGGAATTTTAGAACTGGAAGAGATCTTTGAGCTAAGAATAACTGCAAGGACCAGGCTAAATACTATGTACATCGTTTTATTCTTTGCAATCTGTGAGTTGGGGTTGGGTGTAATTATCCCCACTTTGCAGTGTGGATGAAGGAGGTCTGGCCAGATTAAGTAACACAACCAAAGTCTCCCATCTGGTAGAGTCGGGAGTAACATCACAATAGCACCAACTGCAATGTGTTCTCTTCCTGTCTAGGCTCTAACTCTTTTAGGTCAATACTTTATAAAAGAAAACTGAGGTCAGGAGAAGGTACCATATTTCTTCATGTATAAGATGCACCCATTTTTGAAAAATTTGGATCTAAAAACTGAGTGCGTCTTATACAGTGGTTGTAGATTTTTTTACTTGCACTTCCCACTTTTTCACGCTTGTTGTCTTTTTTTCAAATTTCAGGCCCCAAACTTAAGTTGCATCTTATACATGGGAGCGTCTTACACATGGGGAAATATGGTAATTTACCTGAAGTAACATCAACACGTGGTTGATTTTCTGAATTAATTATATAAAGAATAAAAGGGGAAGGCCAGGGTGAAGCACCTGGAGTTCTGAAATGGAATGCTGTCCCCTCCAGGTCTAGACATCCCCAGTCTGCATTTCTAGGAATTTCTTCTCTAATCAGAGCACAGAGCACTTTTTATCAATAAATACTTATAAGGAAATACAGCTTATTGAGATATAATATACATATTGTAATGTTCATCCTTTTAGAGTACGCAATTCTGTGGTTATAGTATATATATTCAGTTATATGACAATCACCACTATTTCATTTCAGAATATTTGAATCACTCCAAACAGAAACCTCACACCCATTAACAGTCACTCTCCATTCCCACCTTCCCTGGACCCTGACAACCGCTGATTTCTGTCTGTATGGATTTTGTCTATTCTGCACATTTCGTATGAATGGAATCATACAATATGTGACTTTTTGTGTCTGGCTTCCTTCACTTAGCACAATGTTTTCAAGGTTCATCCATGATTGTAGTATGAATCAGTTGCTTTTTATAGCTAAATAATATTCTATTGTATATACCACATTTTGTTTATTCATTCATCAATTAATTTACATGTGGGTTGTTTCTATTTTTTGGTTATCATAAATAATGCTGCTATGAACACTTATTTGTGTACAAGTTTTTGTGTGGATGTATGTTTTCAAATTTTTTTGTTATATAAAAAGAAGTAGTATTGCTAGGTCATACATTAACTCTGGGGTCAACTTTGAGGAACTGCCAAACTGTTTTTCCGAAGTGGCTGGACCATTTTACATTCCTACCAGCAATGTTGAGGGTTCTAATTTTTTCATATCTTGTCAACACTTGTTATTGTCTACCTTTGTGATTGTAACAATCTTAGTGGGTGTAAAGTGGTATCTCATAATGGTTTTGATTTGTATTTCCTTAAGATTAATAACATTGAGCATCTTTTCATGTGCTTATTGGTCATTTGTATATCATCTTTGGTGAAATAGCTATTCAGTTCTTTTGCCTGTTTTTAATTGGGTTGTTAGAAGAGTTCTTTATATATTCTGGATATGAGAACTTTATCAGATATATAATTTTCAGATATTTCTCCCATTGTAAGGGTTGTCTTTTTTACTTTCTTGATGGTGTTCTTTAAATCACATATTTTTAATATTGATGATGTCCAATTTATCTGTTTTTTTTTTCCTTTTGTCACTTGTGGTTTTGGGGTCATATCTAAGAAAACATTTCTTAGCCCAAGGTTATGAAGATTTACTCCTATGTTTTTTTCTAAGAGTTTTGTAGTTTTAGTTCTTACTACTTATACTAAGAACTATAATCTTAGGTCTATGTTCCATTTTTATTTTTTGTATAAAGTATGAGGTAATAAGCATTTTAAAATGCAAACATGAAAGAGTTAATCAAGTTGGAAGATATTACTTTGATTATTAAACTGGTATGTATTAGAACAGCACAGTCAATTACTTAAAATTGTGTTAATCTATTCATTTGATAATGAAGAAATATTAGAATTTTGGCTCCAAATTTATGATTGGCTATAGCCTTGTATTTTTTTAACTTTAATTTTCTTTTTGCTAATAATAGTAAAATGTTATATAATTCTTTAATTCCTATCTGTTAAGCTGTTATACTGGGGAGGGGAAGTAATTTTCTATTAAGGATTGTAACTTGCAGATAAAAAAAAGCAATTCATGAGCCACAGTAGTAAGATGTAACTTTAATTATTATATTAAAGAAATGAATAAGATTAAAAAAAGAATCCATGAATCTGGTTCTTACATTAGGAACAGGCATCTGAAAGAACTATTTAAGCACGTAAGTGTTGAGTATTGAAGTACACAGATGGCAGTTCTATACGTTGGCCCACTGCTGAGGAAGAGAAGACAAGATAAACGGGGTTGGGAAGGAAGGACGAGGGACATGAAGACAGAAGAATGGTCAGGAAAGCCACACTCATGTGGCTGGTATGGCCTGGCAGTCCACATGGGGTGTGGGCAGCAGGGACTGGGGAGCTGTGACAAAGCAGAGAAGACCCGCCAAGACAATGTCACTCGGTTACAAACATGCAAAACTTCCTGTCCTGTTAAAAATACAATGGTAGAAAAGAAGAGGAAAGAAGAGACCAAACATAGGCATTACTCACAGCAATGAAGAGAAAAGCAGGTTTCATGAAGTGTTTGAGGGACTGGGATTATGTCATTGTAAAGGTGGGAAGGACATTTATTTATACAATCAGAAGCTTAACAAAGGATAGCCTGTCTTGCTAAGATCACCCTGGGTAGGATGACATTGAATTAAGAGCCAAATACATCTTCAAAATTGCATCTTTTATCCTGGAAGCCTCCCTCCAGCATCACAGCTAGACTACAGTGCAGAAGATAGAATTTCTGCTAGTGAGATCATGGGCATCGCTGTTGTATATTATTCTGCCTAGTTAATGTATTTCATGCAGCCTTAGCACACCAGGAAGTTATCAGGATCAAATACAAATGACTGCCCTCGTTTTTTCTTTTTCGCTTTCAAGCAGCTCACAGCTATAACACAGGTCAGTAGGCAAAAGATTCGAGGTCTTCAACGTAGCACTCGACCTGTACTATATATTACTATTGCAGACTCTGATCCAAATTGTAAAGTTACTGAGCTACAGCCTCTGAAATTTGATTAAGGAGTTTGAAATGATTTGAGCAAAATTTTGATAAATAGCCACCATTGTGAGATTCTATCAGTGAGCGACAAGTTTTTAATTCAAGCACATTACGTTCTTTTGTATCAAGTCCTTCAATAATATTAATTTTCAAGAACATTAAATTCTGTCTAGTGTACTGAAGCTGGTAATTATAATGCATAAAAATAGCTGAATAACCAGGGTAGTGCCAATTACTCTGTCACTCATGAGTAATCAATTATTTTTGTGCAGCACGATGCATGCGATGCCTGCACATAAAGTGATAATGTACAGCACATAAATGAAAAATAATTTGTCCAGAGCAGGGTGAGGCATGTCTGAGAATTTTAACAAATTGCCTTGAGAACGAGGCTCTGTCTCTTGGAAGAGTGCTAAAGGGAAAGGTTTGAAGAGATTTGGGTCCTGGGCTGGCCTGTGTGTCAGCTTCCATGTGCCTAAGATGGCCCGTGACAATTGGCAGACCACATGTTGGACATCAATGTGTAGACCAGGGGTCCCCAAACTTTTTACACAGGGGGCCAGTTCACTGTCCCTCAGACCATTGGAGGGCCGGACTATAAAAAAAACTATGAACAAATCCCTATGCATACTGCACATATCTTATTTTAAAGTAAAAAAACAAAACCGGAACAAATATAACATTTAAAATAAAGAACAAGTAAATTTAAATCAACAAACTGACCAGTATTTCAATGGGAACTATGCTCCTCTCACTGACCACCAATGAAAGAGGTGCGCCTTCCGGAAGTGCGGTGGGGGCCGGATAAATGGCCTCAGGGGGCCGCATGTGGCCCATGGGCCGTAGTTTGGGGACCCCTGGTGTAGACCGTGTGATGGGTGAGTGTGTGGAATGGGTGGATGAAGGGGCGATTGTGGTGTTTGTATTAGGAATGAGCATCGCACTGCCAGGATTTCCTGAAACTTCCCAGCAGCCACCCTGTGAAATTAGGGGAGTCACCTGTGAGGCTGATCACCCCTGGAGCTTCTTCCTTAGTTATGTTCCGGGGTCCTCATCACACCCTTTGTCTTTTGACAGCCCTCAGCAGTGAACCTTTCAGATGTCTCAAGTATAGCCCCCTTTCTCGGAAATGGATTCTTTCAACACAGGAAGCTCAGAAAGAAGCTGATAAAATGCAGAAACAGCCAGAAGACCACTTTTAAGGTGGTTAAAATTAAATGAGATGTTTATAGAGCATTTACTATGTGCCAGGCACTGGTTTAATAGATAGGGAATTATTATTATTATTAATTGTTATTAATGATAATTATAGATTGAACTTAATTATTTATTTCATACTTTAACAATGTATTTCCCCTTTGTGATAAACAACATAGTCCCAGAGGACGTAATAGAGTCTTTTCTTTGTCAATGCTGGGTTTTATGTGCCCAACAGAAAGGATTTGTTGAGAGTGCAAGCAGAAGTCTTGGACAAGGTGCATAAAACAGCGAGATAACTAAATGTTAGAATAATCATTCCTAGGTGAAGTTAGAGCAAAATCCACAGAAGCTGGGCTATAATGCTATTTTTTTTTTTTTTTTACAGAGACAGAGAGAGTCAGAGAAAGGGATAGACAGGAAAGGAACAGAGATAGATGAGAAGCATCAATCATCAGTTTTTTGTTGTGACACCTTAGTTGTTCACTGATTGCTTTCTCATTTGTGCCTTGACCGTGGGGCTACAGCAGACCGAGTAACCCATTGCTTGAGGCAGCAACCTTGGGTCCAAGCTGGTGAGCTTTTGCTCAAACCAGATGAACCCGTGCTCATGCTGGCGACCTTGGGGTCTTGAACCTGGGCCCTCTGCATCCCGGTCCGACGCTCTATCCACTGCGCCACCACCTGGTCAGGCTATAATGCCATTTGAAAGAGAAGAGGGCTTTGGTTGGAAGAAATGGGAGAGGGTGGGATGTGAGGGTATTGGCAGCATGAGAACTGGAAGGAGGGCTTCAGTCAGTTCTGGGTGAATGTGTGATTGAGTGTGTGCATGCACATGTGTGCGTCTATGCATGTGCATATTGGCATAAAAGATAGGGAGAGGGTCATTAGATAGTCGAAAACCAAGGGAGGAGACTGAGCTAGGGAGTCACTGAAAAGAATGGATCTTAATCATTTTTATTGCATGTTAAACATTGTGCTATGGGTTGGAGATAAACTGAGCAAACAGAGCCGGCCTCTGCCTTCATGGAGTTTATAATCTAGAGGATTCAGGCAAGACTAAAGGCACAGAGATTAGCTGTGAGTCACCCACAATATTCTGGAGGAGAAATGATGCTGGCTGGAAGTACGCAGTGTCAGGGAGCACTTTAGATACTGTAATAGATAAGCCCAGAATTCTCAGTGGCTGGACACAATACAAGTTTGTTTCATGTCATGCCACAGCTCAATATGAATACTCCTGGTAGACAGCCTTCCAAGTGCTCATTCAGAAAGCTAGGCTCCTTCTATCTCATGGCCCCATCATCCTCTAAAACAGCAGTTCTCAACCTGTGGGTCGCAATGGCTTTAGGCGACCCCTGTGTTTTGGTCGTTTGACCCCCGCCGGGGTCGCGACCCACAGGTTGAGAACCACTGCTCTAGAACCTAAGGGTCCATTCCATTCAGCTGGTGGATAAGGAAAGAGTCTTGGGAATGTTCATCTGGTTCATAAACACTAAGTTGCAAAAGTAACATCAACTTATACTACTTTATGGGCAAGAACTAATCATATGCCCTTTCTCCTACCCCAGACGCTAGGGGCTTAGAAAACAGTTTCTTGGGGGAAAAAAAAAAAAAAGGAAAGAAAGAAGGAAAGAAAGAAAGAAAGAAAGAAAGAAAGAAAGAAAAGAAAGAAAAGAAAAAGCTTCGCAGTTACTATTATGTTAAGATCATATGGCTAGATGTTGCTAAGATCATTTTGAAATATACAAGATTTTGTTGTTGAAACTCAATTTTATGACATCATATGAACTTCTTGTTTTCACACTTGCTCAACTTGGAAGCTCTAATGTCTTCAACAGGATATAGTCATTGCTTGAGTTACTGGCAGTTTTCTCCTTGGTAAGCTCCCCAAGGTGATGACTTATTTCCAAAGCTTTGATGTTGACACTTTCCTTCATGTATTTTTGTTTTGTTTGCTAAACAATAAATAGATTAATTTGCTAAGAATTTATTTTTAATTTTAAAATATTCTATTAAAAAAAAAACATGGTTTCTATCTGGACAGCTGTTTTGCTATGACCAGTGCACACTAGAGAAGAGGATCACAAATCTTGGGTGGTCAGATAGTCAGATAGTGGTTTCTATTACAGTTGAGTTAGTGAGACATGAAAAAAAAAACCCACAAAAAACAACTAACCCAGGAGCCGGAATCAACAGGCAAGTTAATTAAGTTTCTGTGATTGATTGGGTATGAGAGCTGAAGGTCAAGTAGGAGTTGTGGATGACTCCCAGGTGTTTGGCTTGGACAGTGAAGTTCATGATTATTTACAGAGATAAGGAGCAGAGGAGAGGGAGGCAGCTTGTAGAAGAGAAAGGAAAAAATAGAAATTTCATTTTGGATATCTCAAGTTTTAGGAAAGTGAAGATGACCAATTATGGATTATGTGGATTCTGTGAGTTTGAAGTTGAGGGGAGAGGTCTAGGCTGGAGAAGGGAAAGTGGAGTTCATCAGTACATGGATGGTAATTGGTGTCATTAAAGAGGATGAGCCTTTGGTTGTCCCTGTCCAGGGGAGAGACACTGGGGTGGGAATTGGGACTCCTGCGGAGGGAATGGACAGGGAATGTTGTGGGGAGAAGAGAGAAGAGCAGACCCAACACCACGTCCAGTGGCAATTAGGGCACTGGGAGGACAGTGTGCATTTGATGGAAATGGGGGAGTTGGAAAGGAGTGACAGGTCAGAAGGGAAGACAATAGCTCAGTTTTTATAACATTAAAGCTATAGATATTGATAGGGTTTAAAATAATAGTATTAAAGAAGGGACTTTGGAGGTAATCCCTCTTATTTTTAAGACATTGAAACCTCAGGAGATATAAGTGAGAGAAGGGAGTTCTTGTTCTTGTTCCTGATCTATGGCATCAAGTGCTTAGATACTGAGTGTTGGGAGAAGGCCCCCAAGAACTGCATAGGGAGGATCTTTATAGGGAAGAGGAAAGAGGAATGTAGGATCACAGAGAACACTGTGGAGGTTAAGGAAGGAGGGTTAAAAAGAGTCAAGAGTCAAGGAGTTAAGGAGGAGAGACTAGTTAGCAAGGTGAATGGCAGGCAGCAAGCATTCATATGGAGGGACATGAGATGTGTCCATAAATGTTTGTGTAAACTTCCTCATAATTAACACATCAAAATTGTATCAGTGAAATGACAGTTCTTATTTATGTAGCTTGTGCTTGGATTCCTGGGGCTATTGTATACGTGGATGTCCGATTGTTGTTTTAGAAAAGAAGTAAGATGTCATAAAGTCTTGTTTCATAAGAGAGTTGAAGGCTAACATGAGAAACCACTGTGAACTTGATTTTGCAATCTATTAGGAATGAAGGACGTAACATACATTTACTGGTCTGGGGCCAGTTAAGAGATTGGGTTTAGAAGGAGCTGCTCCGCAGCTAAGAAGAAAGGAGGGACTTGAGGCAGCTTCAGTATGCTTGTAGCCAACAGATGTCAGTGTTGTGATGCGGTAGAGGGCAGAGTGTCGGAGTCTCCTCTCCTGTCGCACTTGAGGCTCTGACTTAATATATGAGTATTGTCAGTCACCTCTCTCCCTTAAAAAATGCCAGCAAAAGTACATTATAAGGAAAGCTTTTCTTTATACAGAGAGCTGCTTCTCACACCTGGCAGTTTCATCCAATTGTGAGAATGGATAAGACTTAATGTCACTTCAGTGAGTCTCGGCAGCAAACTGCAAAATGACAACACTTGAGTGACATTGTAGCTGATAATGAATGTCTTGGCATGGACGGGAAAAATGGTCTTGGTGAGAAATTCATTGGCTAGATGTTAGTGCAGGACTTTTTTATTTTATTTTATTTTTGATACCGTCACTGGGTCTGAAGAGTGTCATATTTATTCTGTCACCAGGTTCCATTGTATTCTTTGAAAAATTATGCAAAAGCTAGATAGTATGCTCAGTGTTTCTCACTCCATCCCTATGTGTCACAGAGGCTGGGTCCAGGTGTTTTGTGGGGTCCGAGTGACCCTGAGAGACTAAGAGTGGAGGAAACAGCTGATTCCTCTTTGTTCTTTGGAGAGTCTGATATTGTGACTGAAAGCACGTGGTTAGAGGTGGAAAAAGGGTACATATCTCATCGGACTGCTGTTGTAGACCGTGAAGTGGTGGTTTGGACATTACACTTTTAATTGACTGGGAATAAACTTGCAGACTGAACTCTTTTTGTCCTAGTCTAATTTCTTTTTTCTTTGGCGTTGTCACAGTGTAAGCTGTTCCTGATTTCTGTCCTTTTTTTTTTTTTTTGTATTTTTCTGAAGTGAGAAGCAGGGAGGCAGAAAGACTCCTGCATGCGCCCGACTGTGTCCACCCGGCATGCCCACCAGGGGGCGATGCTCTGCCCATCTAAGGCATTGCTCCATTGCAATGGGAGCCATTCTAGCACCTGAGGCAGAGGCCATGGAGCCGTCCTCAGTGCCTGGGCCAACTTTGCTCCAATGGAGCCTTGGCTGCAGGAGGGGAAGAGAGAGACAGAGAAAGAAGAGGGGGAAGGGTGGAGAAGCAGATAGGCGCTTCTCCTGTGTGCCCTGGCTGGGAATTGAACCTGGGACTTTTACACCTGGGCTGACACTCTACCACTGAGCCAACTGGCCAGGGCTGATTTGTGTCCTTTTATAATAAATTGGTGACTTAGTGAGTAAACAGGTTTTCTGAGTTCTGTGAGCCAGTCTAACAAATTAATTGAACCCAAGGAGGGTGTCATGAGAACCTCTGATTTATAGCCCATTGATCAGAAGTACAGTAACAACCTGGACTTTCAACTGCAGTCTGAAGTACAAGGAGGGTGTTGTGGGAACCTCCAGTCTGTAGCCTGTTAGTCAGAAGCAAAGGGAACAACCTGGGCTGGCCACTGGTTGCAATGGGTCTGAAACAGAGGGCAAAGGGGAAGCATTGTGTGAAACTGAACCCTCAGCCTCTGGACTCTGATGCTACCTCTGGGTTGGTAGTGTCAGAATTGAGTTTCATTTTGGGACATTCAGCTGGTGGCCTGAGAATTGCTTGTCGGTGTGGGGAACAGCCCCCCACCCCAACACACAGACACATACCACACAGGCACAGGCACACAGTACAGTTGGATTCAAGAACCTAACAGAGGTGGATTTGCACATAGTAGTGACTTAACCATGATGATTACACCATTGCTTCATGTAGGAAGAGCGTTCAACCTTTGTGTGTAAGGAAACTAATTCTATTAGTGGACAAGGTGGATGCTCATGACACCATAGTGCACTCTGAGATACAGTATTTTACTGGATGTGGCACACTTACTCTGTGTCATTCTCACTGTTAATGGCTGAAGCTAAGGTAGAAACCAGAAATCTGGCTGCGGATGCTGAGGATAGAAATTAAACTTACAATTGCACATATATGGCATCGGGAATATTTCTGGGATAATACTAGAAAGTCCAGAAACTTGCCAGAAGTTGTGGAAGACATGCCCACATTGTGATTATGACTCAGAAAGCCAAACCCAGGAGGCACAAAGTCAGAGGCCAGCTGTGAGTGGCAAAGCTATCAATATTGCTCTATTCCCTTTTGAGCATTAGCCAGCAACAGAGATGGGGATGTTCTGGCGGATGTAGAGTAATCAAGGTCTGCATATCATGAAGCTAAGAGGTAGATTTTGGGGAAAAAAAATAACCTTTTACTGTTGTGTTTTCAAGTGTCATGGCCAGGTTTGGGTCACAGTTAATGGCTGTTACGGCTGCCTAAGCACCGGTCATTAAATTCAACCCACAAACTCTCTGTTCATTTAAACAATGATCAGGATCATTATTTGGGTAGAAATTATTTGGGGCGGACAATTCCATCCCAAGAGAACAGCTTGGGGGTTCCTGAGGGGCACGCCCTGTGTGTGAGAGAGAAACATGAAGGACAAAGGAGAAGATGGGGCTCACAGGGTACTTTGGGTTCAAATATCAAAGAGCCTTGAAATTTATACTAAGAGATCTAGGCTTGGCCAGAGATGGTGGGAAGTCAGGAGTCTTTCCAGCAGGGAAGTGATGTGAACGGATGTTGTTCAGAGAGATAATCTGGCCAGCAGAGTCTGGTTATAAGGCGAGGTTTGAGGCAGGGGCTCCAGGTCCCTGCTGGCTAATAATGTTGAACCTGTTTCCATGTGCTTGTTTGCCACCTGAAAATCTTTCTTATTGAAATTTCTCTTTATTTCTTTTCTCCATTTTCTAATGGATTATTAGTTTTTTTTACTGTTAAATTCAGAGAATTTTTATTATAGGTCCTAGTCTTTTGTTGGATATGTGGTTTGCAAATGTTTTTTTCCCAGTCTGTAGCTTGCTTTTCATCCTCTTCACGTGGTCTTTGGTAAAGCAAAAGTTCTCAATTGAATGAAGTCCTATTTATCAAGTTTTCTTTTCATAAATTATTCTTAAAAGTCTCAGAACTTTTCTGCTATCCTTAGACCCAGAGTGTTTCTCTAATTTTTTTTTATTTTTTAAAAGGATTATAATTTTTATCTTTTACATTTAAACCTACAATCTGTTTTGAATTAATTTGTGTAAAAAGAATAAATGTTTTAAACTTTTTAAATTCATTTTTTTAGAGAAGAGAGAGAGAGAGAAGGGGGGGAGCACAAAGCTTCAACTCCCATATGTACTTTGACCAGGCAAGCCAAAAGTTTGGAACCGGCAACCTCAGTGTTCCAGGCTGACGCTTTATCCACTGAGCCAACACAGGTCAGGCAAGAATAAATGTTTTTAATGAAAAAAAAAAAATTGGGTGCTCTGAGCTGATTTCAGAGTCTTTCGGCTCCTGGAGTCTGTGTTCGTGGTGTCACTAATTTAATAATAACACTGTCAATTGATGACAAAATGGACATCTCCTTTGCAAATAAACTGTAAAGTTTCTGATATTTCAGGGCAGAGCCCTGGCCTTTTATTTCTTTTTAATGTGTACTCAAAAAAAAAAAAAGAAAAGAATACTAGACTTTGTAGTTCCTTTCTGAAGAAAAATAATGAAAAAAAATTCTATAATATCTTGCTCAACTAATTTTGCTATGGGCTTGAGTAATTTTAAAAGATACCTTATTAGAAAAGAGCTCCATGAACTGGTTTAATTTTCTCAGTTCAGTTGTTTCCTGACCTATTCTTCTAGTTTTGAAAGTTCCATGTTACATTGTTAGACTGTGGCTGGAGGGTACAACTGAGGCAAATAGTAGAGTGGATTTTGGAGAGGATTAGGAATAAATTTATAAAAGCTTTTTAGAGGATGGAAGATAGAGAGACAGACTCCCACATGTGCCCCAACTGGGATCCACCTGGCAACCCATCTGAGGCCGATGCTCAAATCAATTTAGCTATTTTTAGCACCTGAGGCTGATGTGCTTGGACCATTGGAGCTATCCACAGCACCTGGGCCAATGCTCGAACCAATTGAGCCACTGGCTTTGAGAGGGGAATAAGAAGTGGGGGAGAAGCAGATGATCACTTCTCATGTGTGCCCTGACTAGGGACAGACCTGGGACATCTGCATGCTGGGCCAATCAATGCTCTATCCACTAAGCCAAGCAGCCAGGGCCTATAAAAGCTTAAAACCAGAATCTTGAAGGACGGGGCAAAAACCTAAGTGTTATCAGTGTTATTGCTGAGTGGTGTTAAGAAAACGAGTATGGGCCTTTCACTGCCCCTACATTATATACTAAAGAAGGAGATGGGAATGTGCATCACACTCTGAAATACTGAGTGTTTGCCATTATCAATTCAGATAAATCCTTGTTCTAGCAATTTTATGTTACAAACTTCATGATGGATTTCATACTCTGCTTATGGAAGGAACAAATTCAATAGAATATAATGTATGTACTCTGAGTTTCGAAAAGTCGGTATGGAAAGTGAAGTGGCTTTTGTAATAAATATAGCAACTGGATTGGTAAAGATAATTATGGAGTAATTCTATCCTTGGCCCTTGAAAATAGGTTCCACTGAAGTCGATGAAATTACATACATGGATCAAAGATAGAATGTTGATTAATTTTCACATGTCAAATTAAATCAGCTCACCAACTAGTTGTTACATGTGCTAGAAGAGTTATTTTAAAATACAGAATCTGATCTTTATATTATTGCAAAAATTATTAGCTTTAAAGAAAATATTTTATACATGTGATTTTGTTGTCAAAAGTATGATAAAATAATATGAATATTATCATGGAATAGTATCTTGAAAATGATGAATGCGTAATTCCAAGGACCTTGTTAATGTAGGTGGTTTCCACAATTGTAGCTTGAAATAAGCCTCCAAAAATCAAGATGGCACAATTATAATTAGTTTTTATTCGTCCAAAGCAAAGAGGGAAGTGAATCTAGACAGAAGCCCTTGATCTTCTTGGGCTAACAGTATAGTCTGCTCTTGGAGATGTATATAGCCTACTTGGGCTCAACTCATATGCCTCTTGTTACTCATTCTCAGCATCAGAGAAATGTGGAAATGTCACATGACATGCAGACTCCTCCCTCATGTGACAGCTTTCTAACATTATCTGACCAGATCACAACTTTTCTCTCTCTATATATATAATTTTATTTTTCTATTTTTTTTTTTAGGTGAGAGAAAAGGAGATAGTGAGGTAGACTCCTGTGTGTGCCCTGACTGGGATCCTCATGGCAACCCTTGTCTTGGGCCAGTGCTTCAGCAATAAGCATTTTTTAGTGCCTGAAGTTGCTTTTCTCCAATGGAGCTATCCTCAGTGCCTAGAGCCACACATGAACTAATTGAGCCACTGGCTATGGGAGAGGAAGAGGGAGAGAAGGAGGAGAGGAACGGGGAAATAAGCAGATGGTCACTTCTCCTGTGTGCCCTGACCAGGAATCAAACCTGGGATGTCCATATGCCAGGCTGATGCTCTATCCACTGAGCCACTGGCCAGGGCCCAGATCATACCTTCTCAAACATTCTACTTAAGTCTTGAAGCTAGAGCTAAAGAATTCCAATGTACAACATCATGAATTCCTGCTTTTGTCTTTTTGGGTCATTTGATCACATTCTCTGATGCTGCCTTGTTCTTTTCTGCTTACAGACAATTCTGTGTTAGGTATACCCTTATTTTATTTTTGTATAATTATGAAAACATTGTTATGAATGAAGTGGGACTGAGTTTCTGCCTGACTATGACAAATATTAAACTTTAGCCTGAAACGGTCCCTCCTGAGCTACTTTCATGGCTTTACTTGGCCACATGGTTGAGGGTTGTGTTTGCCTTCTCCAGTTCCTCCATGCAGAAGCAATAACTCCCTTCTCTGTATTTCCTCAGCCCTCTGCCTGATTCTGTCTTAGAGAATTTCTCACTTGACCTTGATATAGTAATTACTTGTGCATCAGTCATATCTCATAATAGACTGGCAGCCTCTGGAGGGCCCAGGTCATGTCACAACTACTTTTGTTTTTCCCCTTGGCATCTGTTGGAGCCTGGAGCAGAATGGGCACAGGACAGGCTGTGTTAATGCTTTCCACATATTCATTCAAAAGTCTGAGTGAGCCATTCATGGCACTCAGTTGAGCTATGTCTGTGGTAACATTTAATGACAAACTTTTGTTTGTCTGGATTATAGCTTTTAGATCATTGGATATACTGTTGATCAAGTTTTCTGCATTTCTGTTTTTACAAAAAGAAGTGGCTATCTCCACTCTTTGCTCCTTGTTTTTATCTCCTAGGACATCAAACATGCTTATACATGTACTTCTTGGTAATCACTACTTTATGGCTAATCATCTGAGGCCTTACATTTAGAAGAAAATGTAAAAGTCATGCCCTGAATTTGTTTTGTGGAGGGAGCCACTGGAGTATTTTCCTCAAAAAAGAAAACCACAGTCTTAATCCTGCTATTAATATTAAATGATTCTTGGAGTGAACACATTATATAGCGAGCATGCAAAACAACATGGTATTTTTCCAGATGAATTATCTTCCACAAAACAATGCCTCTAGTTTTCATGCAGAAGTATTGTATAAATCCAAAGTACAATTATTATTTTATGTTTTTAATTATTATTAAAAGTGGGTCTATAAAGTCAGGAAGATATATGTTTTCCAAGCAAACAGAAAACAAATTGGGTCTTACTACTCATACCCAGTTGAAAGCTATTAATTTTCTCCCAAGAATAAAAGAGGATTGCAAGTGGGTATTTAAAAAATGCATTAAAATGGCAATGTGCACATCATTTAAAT
The DNA here is from genome assembly GCF_036850995.1 of Saccopteryx leptura. Classification (NCBI taxonomy): domain Eukaryota; kingdom Metazoa; phylum Chordata; class Mammalia; order Chiroptera; family Emballonuridae; genus Saccopteryx; species Saccopteryx leptura. Next base: position 304,983,738 of record NC_089504.1, on the reverse strand, counting down.
GAGCCAAGAGCTGCTAATTATTCTGGCACGTGTTCAGATACTTTTGTACTATTTCTCCTTTAATGTAAACAAGAGAACTCCTCTTAATTGTCACAAATAGCTTTTAATAGAGGTTGTTTTTTTTTCTTCTATTTTTTGCTGTTCTCTTTGTACAGTTTGTATATTTAAGAACTAGTCACAAAGTGTGATTATTTAGAATATATTTTTTAAAAAAAGTGAATGCACTATTACTTATATTTTTTTAGCTCTTATAATCAATTTAAGGAGCTAATTAAGCTATTCATTTACTAGAGCAGAAAATAATTATGCAATGTGTATCTGGAAGAATAAATGGCTTCATGTGCATCCAAATGAGGTAAGAGTGGGCTGAGACATACTCCTGTAACAGGGGACATGGAGCACAATGCATAATGAAGAAGGCAGGCCCTTCGTTATAGTGTTCTTGATCTTATTCTCCAGAAATGACATTGATTTGTGGGTGTGACTACACTATTCTTCACAGCTTAAGGCGTTCAGTGAAAAACTAAGTACTGCAGCCTTATTCTGAAGGCATTTCATCACACATTTACAACATTTAAATGAGCTAATTAAGTTTATTAGAACATGCTTCTGCTTCCTCCAGCAGGGAGGACTCAAGCTAGTTCCTGGATAAAGCCTACTTATTGGTGAGTAACAGGATGTCGGACTGAAATTCATCCCTGAGTTTTGACTGAAACACCAATGCGATAGATACCAAAGAAGGTGGAAATTCTGAGACTGTGACGTTGTAGAGCAGGGGTATGATCGACAAGGGGTCATTGTACATATGGGTATGGGAGAGGAAAGGATTAGCGAGGAGGATATATATATATATATATATTTTAATTTTAATGGGGTGACATTGATAAATCAGGCTACATATGTTCAGAAAAAACATCTCCAGATTATTTTGACATTTGATTATGTTGCATACTCCTCATCCAGAGTCAAATTGTCTTCTGTCACCTTCTATTTGGTTTTCTTTGTGCCCCTTCCCCGTTACCATCACATTCTTGTCCAGCGAGGAGGATATTTTTGAGAAAACTGTGTGATAAATCCCATGCTTCCCCCCACACACACTGGGGAGGTAGACCCTTCTCTGTCTCAGGCCAGCGAGGAGGACATCACTAGGAGAGCTTTAACGTGTGTGGGCTGGAGTATGATTCTCACGTGGGAAGTCTAGAGTGCTGCAGAAGAGCTGACTAACCACTCTTGTGGCAGACTTTGGGGGGAACTGACATTGAGTTTTTCTCTTTCTTTTGTTTGTCAAAGGCTGTTTTATTGTTTCAAAGAGTCTAGAAGTGGGCACTGGGAGAGAGCCGGTGTGGTTTCTTAGAGCCTGCCCTCTGCAAGGGTGGAGATCTCAGAAGACACAGTCTGGTATGTACCACTGGTGTACAAAGACAGGAGTTATGAAAGGCCACTCAGGTTAGAAAGACACCAACCAGGAGCTAGAAGTTGCAAGAGAAAGGTGTCCACTGATAGTGAGCTCTGCAGACCTCATTACCTTTCAGATCACCAGGCCACTGGCTCCAGTGAGAACCTTTGTCCCACTTCTCTTCCTCAGCCCCCTGCTTTAACCCGAGGGCATCACACAGGAACTCTGGAGAAGGAAGAGGAAGGATGAGAAAATTTGGCCTGAAGTAGAAGCAGGCTGGGAGGAGGAGGTTTACTGCTGAGGTCCAGAATTATCACTCATATGGGATTGGGCATCCTAGATTCTGAATCAGGACTGTTTTTTTCATCCAGGTGTGGGGAAACATTATTCCTGCTAAATAAAGCTTAATGGAATGGTGGGAAGCAAAATGTTGTATTTTGATTACATTGTCATATATATGTGCTTCAGTAACATCACAGTTTCAAATGCTATGCTAGGTTTGTAGTAAATGAGGAAAATGTCCAATGATGTAAATAAAAGGGTAGTTTGTTGAGCCCTGGCCGAGTAGCTCAGTTGGTTAGGGTGTTGTTCCCATATGCCAAGGTTGCTAGTTCAATTCCTGGTCAGGGCATGTACAAGAATGAACCAATGAATGCATGGATGAGTGGAACAACACATCTGTGGCTTTTTCCTCTTTTTCTCCCTTCTTCTTTCTCTAAAGTCAACCAATCAATAAAATAAAATAAAATAAAATAAAATAAATAGTTTGTTGAAATTTGAGCAGTAAGCAAATGAGATCAGGAGACTAGCTTTGTGCCCAGTGCAAGGTAAATGATTGGAACCTGAGAGTCCTATGTTAGTTCAGACCCTGCAAGGGGAGTAAGGCATTTCTAGGCGTACTATTCCTTGGTCCCCAGCAGAAGCAAGGGCGAACCTGCTCTGGAGGAAGGCAGCCTCAATTGGCCCCCAGATTCCTATAGATTAACATCTACCAAATATAAACTCACAATCGGAGATCACCAAAGTGACAGAACAGAATACCTCTGTCTCACCATGAGAGAGTCAGCAGAAATGATATAGATGGATAGCCTCAGTGAATTTAGATTTTTGAATTACCAAGTGTAGCGAATCAAATGATTATGTATAAAATATTTAAAGAAATAACCTGGTCTCTCACAGAAATGAGAAAGCAGTGAGTAACTCCTCAAAATAAGCAGAAAGATTTGGAAAGAAAACAAATAGACATTTCAAAATGGAAAAATATTGTTGAAATTTAAAAAATCAATGAGCTGATTGAATATCAAATTAAATAATCAAAAAGGGAATTATTGCTAGATTATTGCTAGATGGACTGAAAGAAATGACCCAGAATGCAGCACGGAAAGACAGGAAATGGAAAATATGGAAGAGAGTTTATCACTAACAAGCCCTCAATAAAGGAACTCTAAACGTTTTGGTCTCAAAACCGCTTTACATTCTTAAAAATTGAGAACCTAAATGAGTTTTTTGTATATATAGGTTGTATCTATTGATATATAACATATTATAAGTTAAAATAGAAATTAAAAATTTTTTTTATTTATTGATTTTAAAAAGAGAGGAAGGGAGGGGGAGGGAGGGGATAGAGAAAGAGAAAGAGACACACACACACACACACACACACGCTAACATAGATCCATTCCTGTGTGTGCCCTCACTGGAGATTGAACCAGCAACCTCTGTGCCTCTGGTCGATGCTCCAACCAACCGAGCCCTCTGGCCAGGGGACAGACGTTAACATTTTTTTATCCATTTATTGAAAAATAATAAACCCATTTAATGGTATCATAGATAACATATTTTAAGAAAAAGGCTTAGTTTTCAAAACAAAAATATTACTGAAAAATTGTTTTGCATTTTTGAAAATCTCTATATTGTCTGGGTAAATAGAAGACAGCCAGATTCTCATATCTGAATTCATTCTATTGCTCTATGTTGCTTTGGTTCAAATAGATGTAGAAAATCTGGCCTCATGCACATATGGAGCCTGAAAAGGGAGAAGTATTGTACTAGGCTTTTTCAGATAATGGTGGGTATTCTTTTTATTATACCCCAATGCAACCACTGGGAATTTCCTAATGGTTAATTGCAATGTGGAATTTGAAAGTGATATCAGTAAACTTTTCATAATCTGTTACATTAAAATTCATTTGCCTATCTTATACCTTAAACGGATTTTTTTACCTCTGTGTGATTTTGTAGCAATACGGACTGGTGATTTGGAAAATGTTGGTTTGTTATTGAGTAATGCAGGTCTTCCAAACATAATGCAAAAATCACACTCATTAACATCACCACTAATCTCGTTAGGAAAGTCCCTGTACTGAGAAGCTGTCAAGTTCATGGCAGAAAAATGTAGGTTTTCTAGAATTCTAATTTTTGCTTGAAACCTGAATTTTATCATTGGCAAGAAAATCTATCAGTTCTTTCCCTTGAAGTAACAGGCTTACTCTGTTCAATTTTGAGAACACGTCGGCCACTTCTCCAAGTCTGAATAGGCACAGTTCATCTGTCAGTCATTCTTTCAAGTAAAGATAGTGTTCCATGAAAAAAACCGGTTACGTCAGCTTGAAACTCAATCACACAAGTGCTTTCCCTTGAGACAACCTTCATGCTTCGGTATTCAGCAGAAGTGCTTTTTGTGCTTCCCATTTGGTTGCAAAGATATGAAAAAGACATTGCTTAAGGTCAAGATTTAATAAAATTAATATGTTTTCTTTCTCCTGCTTCACGAAGCACACTTTTTGGTGAAACTGGTATTTTAGAAAATGTACTGCAAGTGGACCACAGCAAAGAGCACGGAGATTTCTAGCAGAGAGTCTGGTGCCACTGTCTCGATTCGTGGTAAGGCACCAGCCCCTTTACTCACTGTCACTGTGTCAGCTGTTACAGCAGCTGCCCAGTAACACCTGGGGATGATTATGAAAGTTGTTTTCATCCTGTGAACCCCTAACAGGGTCTCAGGAATCCTAGGGGATCACACTTTGAGACTGCTATTCTAAGGGAACGGGTAAAAAAGTCTCCAGAAATAGATTCTAAAATTGAAGGTCTGGTGAGTGAAGGAACTGGTAATCTAACAAATCTTATCAATATAAAGTAACAATGTTTTATTTGTGGGAACTAAAGTATTAGAGTTAAATTAATGCACCACAGTAGCGTATAAATTGGAAGGGATTAAATAGCAGGTAAATTGGGAAGGGTATTCAGAAAGGAGGGTTATGGTAGTGAATGACTTTAGAATTTAACTTAAATATGAAGGAAGCATTTTAAGGCTAGGGAATGCCCAGTTAAACATTATGGATTGAATAGATGCATTTATTTTTACTCCCAACCACAAGTGTGGCAATAAGCGGATGCTTTTAAAAGATATGAACCTATTAGGAAGGTGGACAGCAGGTGGATGAGTGGTGTCTGTCTTAGACAACCCTGTAAAGGGGGAGTTTCAAGTTCTAGAAAGAGTCAGCAGTCACAATCAAAAGTGATTTCGATTCATAAGGACTTCAGATTTTAGAATTCCCAGATGAGGAAGAGAAATAGATTCGATATGAAAATTCTTAAAGAAATAGAATGTGTACTCACATAAAAAGGAAAGCAAACAAGGGTCTATTAACAGGGGTCGGGAACCTATGGCCCGCGAGCCAGATGTGGTTCTTTTGATGGCTGCATCTGGCTCGCAGACAAGTCTTTAATAAAAAAAATAAATAAATAATGTTAAAAAAATATAAAGCATTCTCATGTATTACAATCCATTCATTTCCTACCGCTCATGTTCATGGTTGCGGGTGGCTGGAGCCAATCACAGCTGTCCTCCGGGACAACACCAGATTTTTATTGGATAATGTGTAAGGTACACGGGTCGTTATATGGCTCTCACGGAATTACATTTTAAAATATGTGGCGTTCATGGCTCTCTCAGCCAAAAGGGTTCCCGACCCCTGGTCTATAAGAAATGCACTGGTACCTGGAGAAATAAGTGGCATCTTGGGTGTCCAGATGGAGACAGCTGAGAAGCAACTTAATTATGCTGAGGAATCTTTAAAAGGTCCAGGAGCTGGTGTCATTAGGGACTTCCTGGAATGGGAGCTAAGGTGAGGCTAAGAAGGAGGAGTGGCTGGAAGGTTTCCTACAAAGCAGCTAGCCTCCCAGCTTCCCTTTCCCACCCTGACGATTTCCTATGGGGGAAGGTAATTCACATGACTTCCCGGCTGGGGAGTGCCAGGCACCGTTGTGAGTCTAGCTAAACTTTATATACTGAAGTGTAGGTACTGAATGTGTGCAGGACAGTAGCTGCTACCTAAAATTCAAAGAACAATACTATAAGAATTGAAGGATGGTGTTTAGTGTACAGGAGTCCCCCTCATCTGCTGCCTGAAACCTCAGATAGTACTGAACCCTATATACAATCAACTCTCCATATTCACGGTTTCTTGGTCATGTGTGCTCGGTCTTAGTTATCTGTGTTGTTGAGGGAGGAGATGGCAGATGTCTACGCTGAAGAGGCACAGACATGGAGACACAGAGAATTTTCCAAATGTGTTTCAATAATCAGAATCGACCTCCATCCCCAGGCGCCCTAACAATTTTATAAAAGTTGTTCACACCATACATTATTTTAAACTCCTGCCTTTCTTTCCTCCCACCTACTTCTTAAGTAATTAATAGCTGAATGATGAAAAATTGGGCACTGGTGTGGAGGAGGCAGAGAACCAAGATTCTAGGTAACAGACTGGTCCTAGGTTATGAAATAAAGAATCATTAGGACATCCTTAATGCGTTGTTATGTAACTGTTCAGAAAATGAAGTAAATTTGTAATGCTATGGTTCTACCTTTGATTTAGTGTGAAGTTTCTTTCTTAAACTGTGTGGTCCTAGTAAATTTCAAGGCATGGCAGGCTGGAAATTGGGACGCATTTTATACGCGACCTTTCACGGGTTCTTCACTGGGTGGCGTAGTTTTCTCATCTGACCACACGCTTTTGACAGGGTGGAACTCTGAGATGAAGCGAGAATATAGCAAATGTAGCAATGCTATTAAATGGGCCTTATTATGATTCAAGTTAAGCACTCTAAGGTTTGAATAAATTTCATTCCTAGAAGAGGCTGCTTGTACAGACAATCTTTTATGACACTGTAAGTGTAGGAAATGGGCTCTAGGTGAGGAAAAATTGGGGAAAGGTTAGTCTGGGGCAGGCATCCCCAAACTACGGCCCGCGGGCCACATGAGGCCCCCTGAGGCCATTTATCCGGCCCCCCGCCGCACTTCCGGAAGGGGCACCTCTTTCATTGGTGGTCAGTGAGAGAAGCACTGTATGTGGCGGCCCTCCAACGGTCTGAGGGACAGTGAACTGGCCCTTTGTGTAAAAAGTTTGGGGACCCCTGGTGGGGTGCATGTCCACAGGAAGCATAGAGCTTAAAGCCAAACTTCTGAGAACATAGTGGAGGAAATCTCTGCGTTAGCTATCTAATTCCATGAAATTTAGCATCTTCCCCTAAGACTGGGAAGGGAGGATGCCCCAGGCCCCATGAGATTTCATCAGTTTGCTGCTGTGGACAGGACGTGCAGCTTGAGGTGTTCAGAGCTTGGTCTGAGTTTCCCCACAGGTGTAATCGACAAAGTACCACCAGTCTCCCTATTGCTCCGGAGTTCCTGCCCGGTGAAAGCAGCTTGTGAGATATTTCCTTGTATTTGAGATTTCCACACCTGTGAAGCAGTTGCTTGCTGAGCTGGGGCTAGTTCAGGCTGAGATAATGTTAGGTGCAAAACTTGGGGTAACTGAATATCCTACAGTTAAAGGAAGAAACCTAAAACCATATAGGAATAAGTGGAAAAATTTGAGAGGATGAGCTATACATATACAAATAGATCCTTATGGAAGTGATTGAAGTATTTAATAACTTCCTCCTATGTCCCTTTATGAAGTCCTTCAGTGCTCCTCAACCTCCTTCCCACACCATTAATTTATAAGCTCCGTAAAGTGCATGGTAGAGGTCATAGGGAGTGGTGTTAGTTTATTGCACCTTAGCTGTCTTGAGGAATTCGTCCACTCCTTGTTTTATGCATCAGCTTACATGGATAAATGGTATTTCTATATCTCTTGCCCTAATACAATGTGTCCATAAAGTCATGGTGCACTTTTGACCGGTCAGAGGAAAGCAACAAAAGATGATAGAAATGTGAAATCTGCACCAAATAAAAGGAAAGCTCTCCAGTTTCATACCTATTCAGTGTAGTTTGATGTGGGCTCACGCACAGAGTTTTTAGGGCTCCTTAGGTAGCTATCCCGTATAGCCTCTACAGACTCTCATGGCCTACCAGAACGGGGTTTCTCCACCAAACTGCCGGTTTCCTTCAACTGCTTATCCCACCGAGTAATGTTATTCCTATGTGGTGGCGCTTCGTTATAAACGCGCCAATATTCATGTTGCACTTTGGTCACGGATTCGAATTTAGCAAGCCACAGAACACACTGCACTTTCCACTGTACTGTCCACATCTCGACTGGCATGGCCGTGGGCTGCTCCGCTGTATACACAGTGTTACGTCATCATCTGCGCATGCGCACATGCTGCCACATCATCCTACAGAAACTGGGAGGGTTTTCCTTTTATTTGGTGCAGATTTCACATTTCCATCGTCTTTTGTTGCTTTCCTGTGACCGGTCAAAAGTGCACCATGACTTTACAGACACACTGTATTTTATAGTCTCTGCAGAGCAAGGATTCTGGGTCTCTAAAGGACACTTGGAGGTCTTAACATTTTGTTAAGTAATATAACAGGTGCCATTGCCTTTTTCCATCAAAATAAATGGAATCAGCAGGCTCCCAGTGCTTCAGACTCACCCCATTGTGGTACTTTTAATTGACTCCATGTCTTCCTGATAGTTCCTCATCTAGAACTGTACTGCCTATTATTGTAGCTGCTAGCCATAAGTGGTTAAATTTGTATGGAATAAAATGAATACAATTAAAATGCCAGTTTCCCAGTCTCACTAGCCATATTTCAAGTGTCCAATAGCCATATGTGGCTAGTGGCTACTGCACTGAACAGGGAAGACACAGAACATTTCCACCATTGAATGAAATTCTTTGGTCTTTGCTGGCTCACACATTTTTCATATTTGTCTTGAGCTTTTAATTTTCTCTACCAACTAAGATAGGCAACACGCACAGTATACTCAGACTTTTACAACAACCCTTGACGGTCTTCTCTCTCCATTTCTCGATCCTTACAAATTACTTCCATGAGTCATCCAGAATCTTAGGGTCACACCTGGGCCTTGTCATCACTCAGAATCACTCTGCCTCTGACACAAATCTAAGCACTAGTTTTCAGCTGTTTTGCTCTTTAATACCCACCACACCCCTTCTTCAATTATGCTGAGACCTCCAGTTCCTGGGTCTGCTCATTTGTTCCCATTTGACTCCTCTGTCTTTCTCATCTGGCTGACTGCCCATCTTTATGCATTCTCTTGCCATTATCCTAGGATCGATATTATTGACTATATTTCCTACATATAGTCATCAATTAATATACATATATACATTTCTTAATGTAGAATAAAAATGTTTGCCAGCTACTGCTCTATACTGTCTTGTAATTCCTCGATGTTTTCAATTGCTAGTAGTTCACCCTCAAAATAATTTCCATGTTTCTGGTAGTTAACGTCTCTCTAGAAAAAGGAAGTTTCTTTCTATTCCTAACTCATAAAATGTTTTCTAAAATTTAGAATGGCATTTTTATTTCTGAAAGTCTGCTGTTTTCTGTCCAATGCACTATTTTTTTATATGTATCAAAATGGAGAAAATGTTGACATTTCTTTTTTTTAATAAAATTTCCTAATGTTGAATCTCATCCTTGCATTCATGCAATAAGCCTTATTTGGTCATGATATATTTTTCTTTTAATAAACTGCTGCATTTGACTTACTAATATTTGGTTTAGGATTTTTGCATCTACAGTTTTTTAAATAATATTTTCAACTGTCTTATTTACCATTCACTTTTTGTCCAATATTGAAAAACATGGTTATATTTAATTTGTAAGATGAAGTAAAAAAATTTCCCACTTTTTCTATCCTTGATCTGAAATTGTTTGTCTAAGATAGAAATCACTTTATTTCTTTAAATAGTTTTCTGGAATTCACTTGTAAAACCATCTGGGTCTTTTTGACGCATTTTCAGGAATATATTTTTTAAATTACACTTGTATTTTCTCCAATGGTTATTGATCTTTGTATGTTTTTTATCTTTTGAGTAAAAATTTTAATATTATCTTTTTTTTTGTGACAGAGAGACAGAGAGAGTCAGAGAGAGGGACAGATAGAGACTGGCAGATAGGAAGGGAGAGAGATGAGAAACATCAATTCTTCATTGAGGCACCTTAATTGTTCATTGATTGCTGTCTCATATGTGCCTTGACTGGGGGGAGGGGAGCTACAGCAGACTGAATGACCCCTTGTTCAAGCCAGTGACCTTGGGTTCAAGCTGGTGAGCTGTGCTCAAACCGTCTGAGCCTGTGCTCAAACTAGCAACCTTGGGGTTTTGGACCTGGGTTCTCTGCATCCCAGTCCGATGCTGTATCCACTGTGCCACTGCCTGGTCAGGCTTTAATATTATCATTTATTTATTTATTTATTTATTTATTTATATTTTTCCAAAGTTGGAACGAGGAGACAGACAGACTCCCGCATGTGCCCCACCGGGATCCACCCGGCATGCCCACCAGGGGGCGATGCTCTGCCCATCTGGGGTGTCGCTCTGTTGCAACCAGAGCCATTCTAGCGCCTGAGGCAGAGGCCACAGAGCCATCCTCAGCGCCCGGGCAAACTTTGCTCCAATGGAGCCTTGGCTGCGGGAGGGGAAGCGAGAGACAGAGAGGAAGGAGAGGGGGAGGGGTAGAGAAGCAGATGGGCGCTTCTCTTGTATGCCCTTGCCGGGAATCGAACCTGGGACTCCTGCATGTCAGGCCGACGCTCTACCACTGAGCCAACCGGCCAGGGCCTTTAATATTATCTTTTAAAATATTCATTTAATCTAGGTTTTTAAATTTATTGATAACAAACTTTCATAATTATTTTAAAAATAAGACTCTACCTATAGTTATGTTTCTCTTCTTATCTTAAGAGGTGATTATGTTTTCTCTCTTCCTCCAAACCTCCCTCTTTGAATCAGGTATGATAATAGTTTGTCTAGCTTCTTGGACTTTTCCTTTTTCTTTTCTTTTTAAGTGAGAGGAGGGAAGATTGTGAGGCAGAATCCCACATGCTCCTTTACCAGGATCTACCTGGCAACCCTATTTAGGGCTAATGCTCAAATCAACCCAGCTATTTTTAGCACCTGAGGCTGATGCACTCAGACCAACCAACCTGTCTTCAGCACCTGTGGCCATGCTTGAAACAATCAAGCCACTGGCTGTGTGAGAGGAAGAGGGAGATATTGGGGATAGGGAGTTGAAAAGAGAAGCAGATGGTCACTCACTTCTCCTGTGTGCCCTGACTAGGGACACAGGACATCTGCATGCTGGGCTGATGCTGTATCCACTGAGCCAAAGTCCAGAGCCTTGGACTTTTCAAAGTCAAATCTATGTGATTTTTGTTCCCATTCTGTTAAATTTTCTATTTGTCTTTATTTGCTTTCTTCTACCTTCTTTGGGCTTGCTTGTTCTTGAGTTAATCTCTTGGTGGGAGACTAAGCCTGCCCTCTCTTGTAGCTTGGACACAGACACACAATCTCGGCTGCAATCATATGTATGCTACCCTGGTTTTGAATTGAGAGTTAGTAATGCACAGAAGTGACAGTAGTAGCATTTGCAGCAAGATTGTTCTTGGAACAGTGGTGACAGGAACACTAGGGGTAGTCTCAGCATCCATGGCTATCATAGTCAATGGTATGAGGATGCAGCTGCTGGCACCTGGTGGTGGCATAGCATTGTCCTCTCCAGAATGGTCCAGTTATACTATGGTAGGCATTGTTCTAACTGTACAGCTCTGAGCCTAGTTCTCCAGCCAAGCCTGTGATTCTGCAACTGAACCAGTGTCCTGTTAATAGGTTCATTTTTTGCTCAAGGCTGTCAGAGTTGGTTTCTGTTGCTTCCAACTAAGAATCTTGATTGAATACATCCTTTCATTGTTGTTCGTCTCTAAATAGTCTTTCTAAATAAACAATTTTTCTAAATAACATCAATAGTGTTTCTAAATAACATTTTAATTTCTTCTTTATCCAGGAGTTATTTAGAAGGATGCTTAAAATATTTTCCAGTTGATAAACATAGTGGTTCTTCTGCTGTTAATTCCTTTTATTGTTATAATATGGTCAGTTAATGTGACTTGTAAGATTTCTGATTTTTGGAGTTTATTAACATTTTACCTGTGATCTGATATATGTCCCATCTTGTCACTGATCCAAGAGTATTTTTTCCATTTGGTAGTATAAAACTTCTATTCTGAATGTAGCCTTTCATAGATTTGTCAGTTTTATCTTATATTTTTAAGAGTTGTCAGTCTTCCTGATTGATGAAACTTTTTTAAGGATAAGATACTTTTTTGTTAAATTTACTGTTTTTAATCTTGAGTCCTATTTTGTTTTACATTAATGTTGCTGTATTTCCTACATGTTTTTTTTGTTAGCAATTGTGTACTTTTTGTACCTCTATTTTTAGTTTTACTTCATAATTTTTTTCCTTTCTTCCATTTTCCTTCCTTTTTTTCTTCCTTCCTCCTTCTCTCTCTTCCTCTTTTCCTCTCTCCCTTACTCCCTCCTTGACCCAATGTGTAAATCTCTTTTTTTTTTAAAGGGAGAATTTGACATATTTGTTTTTATTATTATTTATAGATATGGCTGATGATATTCCTGTGACTTCATTTTATACTTATCATTATATCTTGGTGTTTTTTCCTTTTGAGTCTTTTGTTGACTTTATTACATTTTCTTTATTTTTTATTTCTCTTTTCCAAATCATTATCTTTTCAGTTTTTATTCCATATATATTTTTTATCATTAAAAGGATTATTGGCCCTGGTAGAGCTCAGTGGTAGAGCGTTGGCCTGGCATGTGGAAGTCCTGGGTTCAATTCCTGGACAGGACACAGAGGAGAAGTACCTATCTGCTTCTCCACCCTTCCCCCTGTTCTTTTTCTCTATCTCTTTCTTCCCCTCCCACAGCTACGGCTCCATTGGAGCAAAGTTGGCCCAGGCTTTGAGGACGGCTCCATGGCCTCTGCCTCAGGTGATAGAATGGCTCTGGTTGCAATGGAGCAATGCCCCAGATGGGCTGAGCATTGCCCCCTAGTGGGCACACCAAGTGGATCCCAGTCAAGTGCATGTGGGAGTCTGTCTCTCTGCCTTCCTGCTTCTCACTTCAGAAAAAAAAAAAAGAAAAAAAAGAAGGATTATCTATTTCATTGATTGGTTTTGTTTTATTTATTTTTTATTTCATATATTTAAGCATAAAATTTGACTTCAACCTCTGGAGCAGCATTGTCCAATGGAAATTTCTGTGATGATGGAAATGTGCTATATCTCTAACACTGTCTCGTAGAGTAACCACTAGCTACATGTGGCTATTAATTAAGTACAGGAAATGTGGCTAGTGTGACCAAGGAGCTGAAGTTCTAATTTTATTTCATTTCAGTTAACATAAGTTGAAATAGCCACATATAACCAGTGAGAAGCATTGTATTAGTTTGCTAGGGCTGCCATAAAGAATAATACCACAGATTGGGTGGCTTAAATAATAGAAATATATTACCTCACAGTTCTGGAGGTTGGAAGTCCAAGATCAAGGTGTTGGTAGGCATGGTTTCTCCTGAGGCTTTGGTTTCTCTCTGACTTGCAGGTGGCTGTTATCTTGCTGTGTCCTCACTATCTACCCTCTCCTCTCTATGCACTCATCATCCCTGGTGCTACTTTTGTGTCTGTGTGTCCTCTTTTTACAAGGACACCAGCCACATTGGATCAGCACCTTCCTTCCCAGCCTCATTTGAACTTAAGCATCTCTTTATTTACGAATACAATCATATTTTGAGGTACTGAAGGTTAGACCGTCACCATAGGAACTTTGCAAGGACACAATTGGCAGACAAAGAGTTAATCTGTGTTTATTTCTTCCTCTCCAGATATGCTTCTACTCACTGTAGAACACTGATTTCTCTATACTACCATCTGCCATGTGCTAATCCTCTGGAATCTACTTCCAATTTGCTTTCTGCATTAGCAATTATTAGAATTAACTAGAAAGTTTACATATTTCTTTATCATTTCTTCTTGTGCACCATGCATTTCTTTCTCTTTCTCCAACTTCTTGTTGCCACAAGTAGCTCTTTCAGAGAGGGGTTCTAAGTTGAGACATAGGAGTCTAAGTTCAAAATTAATTTCTCTTGATAATTTGTTTATACTTCTGGTGTCCCACTGAGATCCCCTTTATCAGGCCAGGGCACCCATCCCTCCACTACAGGAGCATCAGCTGCTAACAGCTCCCTCCTGCCTACCTGTCTGAAGGCTGGCCCCTCACTCAGTGAAGCCAACTCCTTTAGAAAAGTCCTCATCTCCCTCCCCTGGAGGCAGCCTCCAGCTGATTGCTCATTGCCTCAAGGTGGGAGCAGTGCTATGGGGAATGTTCATTTCCAGGACTCACCATGGATTCAAGCCAAAGCCAGATTCCTGCTGATGCCACCTCTTAGCCTAGTTCCTTCGCCAGCCCTGTTCTGTTTCTCCTATCCTCTCTCCACCTAGAGTACTCCCTTAATCAATCATGTGGACCTAAATCCTTGTCTCAGGCTCTGCTTCTAGGGAACCTGACCCAAGGCACATTGTTTCAGTATTTTCTATTGTCTCATGCCCTCATGCTTGGCGCAGAACTCAATGTCAACTAGACTTTCAGGAAAGTTTACCCAGTGAACGTGTGGAGTTACTCTTCTCGGGCAGTACGCAGACCACGTTGCACTGTTTTTCCAAACCTAACTTCTAATTAGGAAAGTAAAAGTTCTGACTTTAGATTTAAAGCCTTATTCTAGTGGCTTATTTACATGAAACTCTTCTGCTTTTATTTGTTAGTTTCCTTTGATTTTTTTTTTTACTCCTTTTGAATTCAAATAAAAAATTTTTACACCTGAATTATATATAGCCTTACATTGTTTGTGTATGTGTCATGTACCTGAAACGCAATTTTATGGACTTTATTTTTCTCTGTATCATGGACTTTATTTTTCTCTGTCACACTTAGGACCTTGCTAGATACATAAAATTCAATTAATAATTGCATGATATTTGTATGGCAACTTCATATAAAGGGATTATATTTGAATACAAATGTTCTCTTAGAAAATACTACTTTTTTCTCTCTTTATTACTCCTGGTTCACTTAATCCCCTTCTGGAAACTCTATTTCCATAGCTACAGATGATCATAAAAGAAAGGGGGTGGTATGACCTTTACTTTGAACACCCAGAAAGAGAAAGATTAGGAGAAGAAAACTTGTAATTGCAAAATTATAAATAAAATGAATGAAAGAAGCAGAGGGAAGCGGTTAGTACAAAGAAGGATAAATCATTTCTAATGGCATTCATATTACTGTACTTCAAGATGATTAAAACAGCCAGCAGAATCCAGAGGCTCAAACATTAGTAACGTGATAAACTTCAGAAGCTGAAGGCAAGAAAGTATTAGGTCAGTCTAGGGGGTCCTGGTTGACTTCAAAAGCAGTGCCCTCTATTTGATCAGTGAGGGCAGTGGCACAGAACCTAAGCTCTTTAATGACTTGCAATATCATCAAGTCTCCAATAAGCCTGTCTTTGAGAGTTGCCCAAGGTGACTTTCTCTTTAATTTGCAAAAAGTGTTCAATAGCCAAGTAGTGACAAGTTGAATCTGGCCCACAAAGAGGTGAGAAAAATGGTGTGATGCAAAACAAGCTTCTCATAAAACCTAAAGAGAGTTCAGGACAAACTCCAGTAGTTGGAATTCAGTGGGGATTTCTTTAGCTTTGCGTGGCAAGGGATTTTACAATATACTAAGTGGATGTTGCCGTCAACCAGGCTCTCTCCTCATTGAGCATACTCACCTGTTCGTGAAGCAAAGAATCTTTAGTTGGAAAAAGGACTGCTGGCTGGAGAGATGAGACCACATCTAAAGTTCAACACTCAGCCAACCTTGGGGATGCAGAATGTGGTGTCAGGTACCAGCCCCCGGCTCTGTGGGTCTTTTAACTTCATCTTTGAAATAGGGCAGGGGTCCCCAAACTTTTTACACAGGGGGCCAGTTCACTGTCCCTCAGACCGTTGGAGGGCCAGACTATAAAAAAAAACTATGAACAAATCCCTATGCACACTGCACATATCTTATTTTAAAGTAAAAAAACAAAATGGGAACAAATACAATATTTAAAATAAAGAACAAGTAAATTTAAATCAACAAACTGACCAGTATTTCAATGGGAACTATGCTCCTCTCACTGACCACCAATGAAAGAGGTGCCCCTTCCGGAAGTGCGGCGGGGGCCGGATAAATGGCCTCAGGGGGCCGCATGCGGCCCGCGGGCCGTAGTTTGGGGACCCCTGAAATAGGGGATTAAATAAATGGATGGTGATCTCTAAGGATCACCTAGCTCAGCAACTCCACAGTTCTAAATAAAAACAAAAGCTATTATTGTTCTCTATTTTGCCAGTTGGAATTTCTTTACCCTTACTATTTTTTTGTGTCAACTATAGTTCTTTATATATTCTGGGTACTAGACAAAGGGGGTTATACGAGATACAAATGTTTTCTCCTACTCTGGGCTGTCTTTTCACTTTTTAAAAAAATATTATTTTTATTCATTTTAGAGAAGAGAGACAGAGAGAGAGAGAGAGAGAGAGAGAGAAGGGGGGGAGCAGGAAGCATCAACTCCCATATGTGCCTTGACCGGGCAAGCCCAGGGCTTTGAACTGGCAACTTCAGCATTCCAGGTCTATTCTTGTTCCACTGCGCCACCACAGGTCAGGCCATCTTTTCACTTTTTAGTGAGGTCTTTTGATGAACCCAAGTTCTTATTTCAGGTAGTATAATTTATCAATCTTTACTGTTACAGTTTATATATATATTGTGGCAGAGACAGAGAGAGGGACAGATAGGGACAGACAGACAGAAAGGAAGACAGATGAGAAGCATCAGTTCTTTGTTGCGACACCTTAGTTGTTCATTGATTGCTTTCTCATATGTGCCTTGACCGGGGGGCTACAGCAGACTGAGTGACCCCTTGCTCAAGCCAGCAAACTTGGACTCAAGCTGATGATTGACACTTGCTTAAACCAGATGAGCCTGTGCTCAAGCTGGAGTCCTCGGGTTTTCGAACATGGGTCCTCCGCATCCCAGTCCGACGCTCTAGCCACTGCTCCACTGCCTGGTCAGGCTACAGTTTATATTTTTTTATGTCTTGTTTAAGAAATACTTGTTTACTTTGCAGTCATATATACATGTGGTATAGGTACAAGAAAAGCACAATATAATATAATATAATATAATATAATATAATATAATATAATATAATATAATATAATATAGTATAATATGATATAAATTCTCTTTAATTAAATGAAATAGATTGACTTGAACATAGAGCACCCTCTTCCAGTGTCAGTGCCTGTGAAATTATGTATGGGAATAATAGAATGGAATAGGGCAAATGTGTGGCTTATAGGTAAAGAAGATTTGGACCCCTTGCACTAGGCAACAAGTCAATCATTATTCAGAAAGTAGGTGAAAAAAGAGAAATGATTTACTTATTATTAGTAACCTTGTGCATAAATCTTTGCAAATGGATCTGAGTAAATTTTGCAGGATTACTGTCATGAATGAGAAGCAGAGGAATACTTCTAGGATATAATTAAGCATGGGCTAAATGCAAATTGCATAGCTTGAAGTCACCCAAGGGTAGCTTCAATTTAACATGACGATTTTTCAAAATATTATTTTCTTGTGTAAGGACCCCAGAACAGACACAGCCATTTTTTTTTTTTGCAAGCAGTATATCTTTATTTCTGCTCCCCATTAGGTCTTTTGTGTTTTAAAATACCTCGGCTTTCATGGAACAGAACCAGCAGCAGCCTTGTGGCTGGCTGGGGGACGGCTGCTGCTATGTGGTGGGGATTCTGCCAATCTAAATAAGCTCTTCTCCAGAACACAGCCCTTTGTATTTGCACAGCATTTTTTACTTCTTCAAAGCGTGTTTACGTCTTTCACGCTTACATGAAAGTGGAGTAGGAAGCATGAGTTTTTCTATCCACCTTTAGCAGGCGAGAACAATGAGCCACAGAGAGGTTAAGTGATGGGTTGAAGGCAGGGCACCTCCCCACCAGCCCACGCTGCTTTGCCTTCCTGTGTGAAATTATGTGGGCACAGTTCTACTGGTGCAAACAGGAGCCAGGCTACACCTGTGTGATTGCTTGCTCCATTGTGTGGACAGAGAGCTGCGGGGAAATGGATTTGTTCTGAAAAAGCTCGTTTATGAGTTCATGTGTTTCATCTCCTCTGTCATTGGAACCCCGTAGATGAGCCAGGTTTCATAATGACCTCACACCATTGGTTCATTTAAATTACACCAGATGCTTTCTTACTGTCTTATCACGATCTGAAAAATCACATTCAGATGTGAAATTTTTAGTTTTAAGATTGTTTGGCTTCACGCCCAAAACTCAGAAGCCTGGTTAAATTGCCTTTTGTTGTAGCAAAGTAAACACATTTCTAGGGGAGAAGCAGGGACTTATTGAATCATTTGTTTCATCTGGAACTAGACCCATGAATTAGCCCAATGGGTTTGCAAGATGATGTTAGTCAAGACTTTGTGGAAGAAATGAAGGGTAAACCTGTTCACATCTTCTTACTCTTTCGCTAATTTCTGTTTAAACCTCTGAAAAGGTGAGCATTTTCATAATACCGTGCATTTTTCAGAGCCTATAGACACCAAGATTTCCATGTTAAAACTGTAGTCAGTTTTGTAGCACATTTTTATGGTTTTGTCATTTAAATCCATTTCATTCTTTAGTTTTGCATTAAAGAATTAATATATCTATAATACTTTCTATGAGTAAGATCTTTGATTCCAAAATCTGTTTTCACTAATAATTAAAAAAAATCCTTAGATAGTTCTTATTTCTTCCCTCTAGACCAGGTAAATTTGCTTCCCTTTTTCTCCATTATGGTGACCTAACTCAGGACTGCAGACCAGAATCTTCACTTTGTATATAAAGTAGACCTCACTTTTTAATGCTTTCACTAGCTGTATTCAAGTGGTTCCTTTAATAATCCCTGGCCTTAGATTTTGTAGGATGAAAGTAACAAGTGAGGTCACCAGCAGGCCAAGAGGAAGCTGGAAGAACTCTTGTCTTCCATCAAGGGATGCTGGAAGTGCAGCTTAGTGTAGTGCAGGGTGCTGAACATGGGGACAACTTGAAGTTCTAGGCTCTCTTCTGCTGCTTTCTAGCTCTCAGATCTTGAATGAATTTCCTAATATCTCTGAACTTCACATTCCTAACTTATGACATGGGACTAATAGTATCTCCTAGAATTATTCTTTGTATCAGTTATCTGTTGCTAAGTAACACACTATCTCAAAACTTGGTGGCTTAAAACAATTATCTATTTGCTTGTAGTTTGGGCTGGGTTCAGCTGGGAAGTTCTTCTGTTGATCTTTCCCGAGGTCACTCATGGAGCTACTATGGTCAGGAGCTTTAACTGGAGCTGGATGATCCAAGATGGCTTCATCCTCATGTGATAGTCATCAGGGCCTGTCAATGGAGTGCCAGCCCCAGATTCCTTACAGGGAAGTGACAGCAATTCCCAGAAGGCAAGTCCCGTGCTTCCCAAGTCTTTGCTGTAACATTTGCTAAATGTTATTTAGGCCAAAACAAGTCACACGGCCAAGCCCAGGGTCACTGAGGGAGCTTACTGTGCCACAATGTAGAGGTTTCACGTGGGATAATTAGTGTAACAATCTCTGCATTCTGGCAGTTAAATGTGACAATGCATGGGAAATGATTTTTTTAAAAATGTTATACCAGTGTAAGTTTTATGTGGTGTGTGTGTCTGAGTAGTGGAGGTGATGAGAAGATATAAAAATCCTAACAGAGCCTGACCAGGCAGTGGAGTAGTGGATAGAGTGTCAGACTGGAATGCGGAGGGCTCAGGTTCGAGACCTCGAGGTTGCCAGCTTGAGTGCGGGCTCATCTGGTTTGAGCAAAGCTCACCAGCTTGGACCCAAGGTTGCTGGCTCAAGCAAGGGGTTACTCAGTCTGCTGAAGGCCCGCGGTCAAGGCACATATGAGAAAGCAATCAATGAACAACTAAGGTGTTGCAACGAAAAACTGATGATTGATGCTTCTCCTCTCTCTCTGTTCCTGTCTGTCTGTCCATATCTATCCCTCTCTCTGACTCTCTCTATCCCTGTAAACAAACAAACAAACAAACCCTAACAGATATTAAATTCACAACCCTGAAAATAATTACTTAGTGTCATCTCTCATTTCCACTATTAAATTAAAAGTATTTAATTCAGATTAGCATGCTGGAACCTGGGTAATGTTATCAGTATGTGAAGCTTGGAGAAATGGACTCAGTTTTTCTAGGATATATCAAATGTATGGAAAAATTAGTCATTAATCAGAACCAGAAAGTCCATTCTTAAGTGATTTTAACTTGAAAATCAGTAGTGTCGTGGTCATGTTATGAGAACTCTCCACACATCCTGACTGTGAATGGACATTGTGAAGATGAGGATTCATCCGAGACAGACTGGTTGGAACTAGTAATGCACCATCCCTATAGCCAGAGGGGATTAGGGGAAGGACAGGGACCTAAGGAGCCAGAGACCAAAACAAATGCTTACTTCTCTGGACTAGACAAAAGAAATACATGGGGAAAAGGGCAAATAGCAAACAAATTTGGGAGCGTTGTGACTCAGAGAAGAATCAGACAGATGCATAGAGTTTGCATGTTGTGAGTGTCTTTAAAATTGATCCTTAAGGAATCTTGGGATGCAGAGAAAGGATATGGGAGTCCAGCAACCACTAGGTCCAGAGCCAGTGGACCCAGGTATAAAGACAGATCTAATAGTGGGGCTGAAGCTTTTAAACTTCCTGAGTCAGGACCAGCTGAGGAATTGACAAGAAAGTGCAGGCAGCAGGGGCCTAGAGGAAAAGCTTCAGAAGGCTGAGACAAATACCCTGTAGGATAGGTGCTCTCAAATGTCAGTGAGCACAGGAATTTCCTGGTTAAAAGTGCACATCCTGGACTCATCCCAGAGATCATCACTCCACATCTGGCATGGTGCCCAGGAATTTGCATTCATAAAAAAGCTTTCTGCTGATAGTATAACCTGTGCTGTCCAATATGGTACATGTGTAGCTATTTAAATTTAAATTAGTTAAAATTAAATAAAACAAAAAAATTCAATTACTCATCTACTGACTACACTTCTAGTACCCAATAACCACATATAGCTAATGGCTACTATATTGAACAGTGCCAAATTAGAACATTACCATCATTGCAGAAAGTTCTATTGGACTGCACTGGTTAAGCCATCTGCTCCATGTCCCCTGTTCTTTGGACTATATCTGGTTCTGCTAGGCCTTCCTCATTTTGTGCCCCATCTCATGTTTATGGTTATACTTCCTACTTCCTCGTGCACATGATGGTTCAGGACCATGGACAACAGCACACGTGGCTATTCCTCTCAAATAGTCATTTTAGTCCCTCTGTGGTTAAGTCTAGGTGATAAGCCAAGAGTGAGAGGCTAAAATAAGGAATTCAAGCCATTTCAAGCTATATTGACAACTTCTGTTTGTAATCCCATACCTCAATGGTAGTGACTTTGGCTTCTGGCCAAAAAGGCACAGCTCAAGGAGCAGTGGGGAGAAAGCCCTGAGCTGCTATTTAGAATGTACTACTAACATGCACCATACATACTGATGTAATATAATGAGGTTAGGAGACAAGCATAGTAAGAGTCAAGCAGGATGAAATTTGGAACTGTAACTTATTTGTGGTGCAACTATGGGAATGTAACCTAACCTCTCTGAGTCTTAGTTTTCCAATGTGTGAAGTGGTAGTAATAATATTATTGTTGTCAAGTGATAAAACACATGCAGTGCCCCTACTGTAAGGCTTAGCTCATAGTAGGCATTCAATAAATATTAGATTCATTTCCCCACTTGGTAAGTTGAACTGTATACTTTCTAATGTAAATTTTATTTTATTATTATTATTTTTTTAGTGGAGAAAGAGAGAGAGAGAAACAGATAGGGACAGACAGGTAGGAAGGGAGAGAAATGAGAAGCATCAATTCTTTGTTGCAGCACCTTAGTTGTTCATTGATTACTTTCTCATACATGCCTTGACCAGGGGACTACAGCAGACCGAGTAACCCCTTGCTCAAGCCTTTGGGCTCAAGTGAGCAACCATGGGGTCATATCTGTGATTCCATATTCAAGCCAGAGACCCCTTGCTCAAGCTAGTTGAGCCTATGCTCAAACCAGCAACCTTGGGGTTTCGAACCTGGGTTGTCTGCATCCCAGGCCGATGCTCTATCCACTGTGCTACCACCTGGTCAGGTTCTAATGCGACAGTTTTAATTTATAGTACAGTTTTTCTACTTTCTTGGGGCAGTGTCTAAATTTAGGAATAGAAATGACTTTCTATTTGGATCTTCTACTTATTTTTTAAAAACTGGGTTGTCTCTATTATTATTATTGATCTGAAAGAGTTCTTTTCACTCTGCACTTAGGTTTCTCAGCAAATATAGGTATTATGAATATTTTTTCCAAGCCTGTGTCTTACCTTTACGTTTTCCTAACAGTGATTTTTGAAGAACAAAAGTTTTTAATTTTAATGAAGTTCAATTTATCATTATTGTTTTTTCTTTAGAATTTGTGTTTTTATGTCCTGTTAAAAAATATTTGCCTAAGCCAATGTCACTAAGATTTTCTCCTATTATTTTTCTAGAAGCTTTATAATTTTAGTGTTTACATTTAGGTTTATGATCCATTTGGAGCTAATTTTTGTATATAATTTGAGGTAAGTGTTCAGATTAATTTTATTTTTGCATATGGGCATGCAATTTTTACAGCATCATTTTTAGAAAGTCATCATTTTCTTGTTTAATTGTCTTGGCACCTTTGGTTGAAATCAACTGACCGTTTATGTGTGAGTCTGGTTCTGAATTCTTCATTTTCTTTTGATGTCTATCCTTATGTTTATCTTTATTTTCTAGATTGTCATGTCTATCTTTAGTCAATACCACATTAGCTTTACAGTGAAATATATGAATTTCTACAAAAAAATCTTGTTAGCATTTTTATTGAAATTGCATTGAATCTATAAATCAATGTGAGAGTAGTGACAGTAGATTGAGGACTGTCATCACCAACTTGCTGCTGTAATTCTAGTATCTCTTTTAAAATAAAAGACAGGTACATCTGTCTAAATTTCATATCTGTACTCGCTATATCTTGACGAAGTGCTAATGAGCCTCCAGCTTTCCTTAATAAGACAGGGTGGGATCTCTTTTCAGAAGTTTATAAGAGCAACGGCAGAAATTTGTATGTATGCAAGTGTTATTCTTTCATGTATTCTGCAAATATTTATTAAGGACATACTATGTGCCATGTGGTGGGGTTATAGTATTTAACAAAGCAGACAAATACCCCTGCCCTAAAAGAGCCTAACTTCTAGCTTTATGGAGAAACACCACTGTAGGGGATTGATTGAAAGTAGAACTAAAAACGCCCTGGCTGGTTGGCTTAGCAGTAGAATGTTGGCCTGGTCTGTGGAAGTACCGGGTTTGATTCCCGGTCAGGGCACACAGGAGAAGAGCCCATCTGCTTTTCCACCTTTCCTCCTCTCCTTTTTCTTTATCTTTCTCTTCCCCTCCCACAGCTGAGGCTCCATTGGAGCAAAGTTGACCCGAGCACTGAGGATGGCTCCATGGCCTCTGCCTCAGGTGCTGAGGATAGCTCCAGTTGCGGTGGAGCAACACCCCGGATGGGCAGAGCATCGCCCCCTGTTGGGCATGCTGGGTGGATCCTGGTTGGGTGCATGCGGGAGTCTGCCTCCTTGCTTCTCACTTCAGAAAAATACAAAAAAAAGAAAAAAGTAGAACTAAAAAATTATTCTACCTCTTAGCCTAGTACTATCTCTTCTAAGAATTTAGCTGAAGAAAATAATCAGAGATGTTGTAAAAAAATTATTAAAAAATGTTCATTGCAGCATTGATGATAGCAAACTCCAGAACAAAAAAAAAAAAAAACCCTACATACTCATTGATAGGAGAATGATACATACATCTGTAATCATTTTAAATGTAAATTTTAGAAGATGATAAGACCACAGGATAGATAATTTAACATACCAAATCATTTTCTAGTAAGATTAAATCAGGTTATGTCTACCAACAGTGTTTGGGAGTGTTTATCTAACCTTACCTTGTTGCAGTGAGTATTTTGAAAAAAGAGAATGTGGTATAGTCCTAAATGTATGAGAGTGTGTGTGTGTGTGTGTGTGTGTGTTATGTAATTATCCAATAAAGTCAGTTTATATGGCAAAAGTGGTATCTCACTTTAATTTACAATTCTTTGATTACTAGTGATAGGATATTTGTTCATCTGTTTAGGCTCTTTTTGTATTTTTTTGGGGGGGAATTACTTTTCTCTTGAAGGGAATATGGGAAGACCAGGTGGTGGTGCACTGGATAGAGCATTGGACTGGGTTGCAGAGGACCCAGGTTTGAAACCCTGAGGTTGCCGGCTTGAGCGTGGGCTCACCAGCTTGAGCACAGAGTTGCTGGCTTGAGCATGGGATCATAGACATGACCCCATGGTCACTGGCTTGAGCCCAAGGTTGCTGGCTTGAACAAGGTGTCATTTGCTCTGCTGTAGCCCCCTGGTCAAGGCACATATGAAAAAGCAGTCAATGATTAACTTAGGAGCTGCAATGAAGAATTGATGCTTCTCATCTCTCTCCTTTTCTGTCTGTCTGTCCCTATCTTCTGTCCCTCTCTCTGACTCTCACTGTCTCTGTCACACACACACACACACACACACACACACACACACACACACACTAATAAAATAAAGGGAATTTAGGTCAATTCTGTGAGTTTGACTTGCTGAGGACACATCTGGTTAGTGAGTTTAAAATTATTTTTACTGAGAAACCTATTTATTGTGCTACAATGTGTTTTATGACATCTATTTTAAGACTTAAAGTATTTTTAGGTATAGTGGGAAAGTTAGTCACTTAATAGTACTTTAAATTGGGAAAATAGTACACCCAACTAATTTGAGCAGTGAGAATTCATCATTCTTTTTCCATATTTCTTTGCTGTTTAAAAAGCTTATTAGGTAGTGTATAACTTGTTACACTATTGATACTGCATATTGTTTTAGATATTTAAAAATACATGTTTCTTGCATATTTGAGCACTATATATTTCACTGCTCTATTCTTCCTGGTTTCGGAAGCATCTGCTTCTATAACTTTTGACATTAAATTTCCCATTTGAGAAATAAAAAAATAAAACTAATAAGTTAGGGCCAAAAGAAACTTGTTAAAAATGTACACTAAGAAATGGAAGGCATTCACCATCTGTCACTGAATTGATTTTCTAAAATATAATGACAAGATGCAGAGACATTTACATCTCTGTGTTCCAGCACATGCAGAGAGTTGGGAGATAGTATGATGTGTTTGGAAGACAGAAAAGGTGGCTTGCAGGGAGAAGGGGGTTGGTACTAAAGAAAGGGGAAGAAAAACTGAGTGGACAAGGTGGGACCAGATCATAGGAACCACAGGCACCATGCTGAGGAGTTTGAAATACTGAGGAGTAGATAACCAGTGGTAATAAAAGATACAAGTATAGAAAAGTTACATAATGAGTCCCAGCTGGTTGGCTCAGTTGTAGAGCATCCGCCTGGCATGTCAATGTCTCAGGTTCAGGACATACAGGAGAATCGACCATCTGCTTCACCTCATCTTCATCCCCCTTCTCTCTCTCTCTTCCTCTCCCACAGCCAT
Organism: Saccopteryx leptura; assembly: GCF_036850995.1. Taxonomy (NCBI): domain Eukaryota; kingdom Metazoa; phylum Chordata; class Mammalia; order Chiroptera; family Emballonuridae; genus Saccopteryx; species Saccopteryx leptura. The sequence continues at coordinate 304,958,267 of NC_089504.1, read as the reverse complement.
GGCTCAGTTGGTTCTAGTGCATTGGCCTGGGCGCTGAGGATGGAGCTTCCACTTCAGGCGCTAAAAATAGCTTGGTTGCGAACATGGCCCCAGATGGGCAGAGGATCAGGAAGGTTGCCAGGTGGATTCCAGTCTGGGTGCATGTAGAAGTCTGTCTCTTTATCTCTCCTCCTCTCACTTGGAAAAGAAGAAAAAAAGTTACATAATGAGAATAATATAAAAATATTCTATTGGTGGTCTAGAGTCTATTCCAGGGGTAGTCAACCTTTTTATACCTACCGCCTTTTGTATCTCTGTTAGTAGTAAAATTTTCTAACCGCCCACTGATTCCACAGTAATGGTGATTTATAAAGTAGGGAAGTAACTTTACTTTATAAAATTTATAAAGCAGAGTTACAGCAAGTTAAAGCATATAATAATAATTACTTACTGAGTACTTTATGTCGAATTTTCGCTAAGTTTGGCAGAATAAATCTTTATAAAACAACTTACTATAGTTAAATCTATCTTTTTATTTATACTTTGGTTGCTCTGCTACCACCCACCATGAAAGCTGGAATGCCCACTAGTGGGCGATAGGGACCAGGTTGACTACCACTGGTCTATTCAGAGCCAGGCTGTGAAGGAAGGGTCCTTATCCTAGTATTTGAGGCACTGCTTTTCCTCCAGTCCACTTATGTTTGCTCCAATGAGTCTGACCGAAGCACACAGGATGATACCATCAATGCTCACTTAAGCAAAAGGAGACTCAATACTTTTAACAAGAGAATGCTTGGTATAGCCCAAATATTGTAGGCCAGCAAAGACGAGTTCTAGTTTGTGGTGGCTTCAGTGACCTATTGAAGTCTGGGCTTAATCGCTCCAGACTCGCCAGAGCTGCGTGATGCTCATGGACTGGCACCTATTCTCAGTGTAGAACTGGCACCTATTCCCAGTTTAGGACTGGCACCCATTCTCAGTGTTTATCCAGGGAAGGACTCAAAAGAGCCCCTCTCGTGGTGTGGTGAGAAGGACCTGGTACACCCTGACCCTAGTGACTCTGAGATTTTTTTGGATCACTAAAAATTAGCTTCTATAGAACTGGAGGATTTTCACTTAAAATAATAAAAGAATTCAAACATGTGTATAATTGTCCCTTGAAAGACAATCAAGGATGGACCACTGAAGTGTTCTCTTGCTTGTAGTTTAGGCAGCAGGGAAAGAGCTAGGATGAGCTATTCCTTGGCTGCACGATTAGCAGCTTCTCTGTGACTAGGAGGGAGGTAGTCAATATGAAAGACTAGAGGGGGTATAGGTGATCCTGATATTTGTGCTTGGCTGAGCTATCCCTGCAGTATTTCACTGGACTGAGAACCAGGGTCAATTTCCATGGTTTCAGAAGGCCACACTTAAACAAATTGTAATATATGCCCAAGAAGATAAAAACGTGAGTGCACATGAATACTATTCAATCATTCATTCAACAAATATTTATTAAGGTTATATATGCACCAGGTACTGCTTTAGGATTGCAGTATTTAACAAAACAGATAAAAACTACTGCTTTATTAAAAGACTAAATTCTAGGTCTGATATGCATTAAAAGCTTTGTATAGGACCACAATTATATAGGATTAGTTAAAAGGAGAAAAAGAGAGAGGGAAAAAAAGAAACCATTGGGTAAAAACTTCTGTGCTACAGTGGCTATACTGTCACTTCATCAAGAAGTGAAGACATAACCCAAGAAAAGGAAAGAATATTTGCAAGTCGTATTTCTCATATTATATATCTAGAGTAAAGAATATATAAGAATAATAAAAATACAAATACTACAATTAAAGATGGGCAAAGAATTTACATAAACATTGTCTCTAGGATGACATACAAATGCCCAACCATCAAATGAAAAGATGCTCAATGCCGCTAGCCATCAGGGAAATGCCAGTCAAAACCACAAAGAAATATTGTATTTCCCCGTGTATAAGACACACCCTTTTCCAAAAAATTTGGGGTCTAAAAACTGGGTGCATCTTATACAGTGGTTGTAGTTCTTTTACTTGCATTTTTTGCTTTTTTGTGCTTGTTTTTGCGCTCATTATTGAAGAGAGTGATTCGTCATCAGACACAGATGAGGACAAGCTAATGGATGGGAGTTCTGACAGTGATGAGGAGAATCTAATTTTATGAATTTTATGATTAATAAAACTTGAGTTCAATAACTTTATGGAACACATTTTTTTTTCAAATTTCGGGCCCCAAAATTAAGGTGTGTTTTATACATGGGAGCGTCTCATACACAGGGATATACGATAACTACTTCATACCCGTTACGATGTCTATAATCAAAGAGAGAGAATAACATGTGTAGGTGAGGATGTGGAGAAATTGGAAGGAAACCTTATATATTGCTGGTGGGGATTTAAAGTGGTACAGTTAATAGAAGAAATAGTCTGGCAGTTTCTCAAAAGAGAAAATATGGAGTTACCTATATGACCCAGCAATTCTGCTCCTATATACCCAAGAGGATGTACATTCTATATAGAAAGGTATATTCTATATAGCAACCGTACACACAAATGTTTATAGCACCATTATTCATAATGGCCAAAATAGAAACATTCAAATGTCTGTCGACTGATGGAATGAATCAAATGTGGAAAATATAGCTAATGGAACTTTTCCAACAGAATGGAGTGAAGTATTGATCCATGCTACCACGTGGATAACCCTTGAAAACATGATGCTAAGGAAAAGAAGTCAGAAAGAAAAACACATATAATGTATGATTAAATTCCTATAAAATTTCCACAGCAGCAAATCTATAGAGACAGAAAGTATATTAATGGTTGCCTAGGGTGGGAGGTGATGAGGTGCTTTGGGGCGAAGTGCAAATGTCTGTTAATGGGTTCAGGGATTCTTTTGGGGGTGATGAGTGTCCAAAAATGTGGTGGTGTGTGGACAGCCTTGTGATTACACTAAAAGCTATTGAATTATACAATTTACATGGCTGAATTTTATGTGAATTATATCTTTATCAGCTAATATATCTATACATACATACTACACACATATATAGCTGATATATGCATATATCAATATTAGGATCGAAGGGGACTCTATGTGTTATCATGTGTAGAAAGAGTGGCGGGTGAATGTGTAGTCCCAGCTCTGGGTTACAGGTTACAGGTAGGTACAAAAGCAAAAACAGTTCCGGAAAGGCAGTTTTTATCCTGTTTGATTAGTGGGTGTGGCAGCTCCATGTCAGACCTGCTTGGGTTGGTTAGTCGCCAAGACCTAAGATCTGTCTATCTTTTCCCTAAGAAAGACCAGTCTGGGAAGTCTTGAAATGGTCATTTGTGGAAAACACTGATCTCACTTCTATCCCAGAGTAGATGTCTGAGTTCAGTCGTGTGGGACATTTCTTTTCACCTAGTGATAGGGACCCTGGCGATGACCCTGATGAAGACGGGATTAAAGACAGGCTGTGGACAATTGGATGGGAGCAGAGAACAATGCATCCAGCTTTCTTTTGATACAGGCAAATATTTGAAAGAAACATTTGGCCTCTGGTACTGCATATTTAAACATAAATTATGTTTGCTTTCAAAAACCAAACTCAAACATGATAACTTATTATGTGCTTTTCAAGTGAAATAAACTTCAAACTACTTTTCAATTTGCTTCCAAATTCATACACCTAAATTTTTATTTTATTTTTTAAAGACATTAAAGTATTTCAAGAAACTTCCCCAAATATTATGTGGGGGAAATTTTATAAGCACTCAGAGAACAAAAGACTAATGGTAGCAATTCAAAATGGGTTTGATATTCTGAAATATAAAAACCAACATCTATTTGGGATGAAAACATTTTAGTGCAGTTGGTTGCTATGTATATAGACATTCAGTTTATTTTCAGCCGGTATGGAATTAACCCTTACAACATGCCAGCAAGTGTCCCACTCCAAGCTGAGCCTATGGTACAGTTTACCAGCTTCTACTCCTGGTCACCGAGTCTCTTGGCTCTGTACTTTCTGCCTGTAATGTGTCAAAATTCTTGCCTCTTTCTCTGTAGATGATATGTGATTTGATTGGGTTGTGAGCACTTGTGGGGTAGGTTTTGCTTAAATTATTTTGATCAGTATAAAGTCTGTAATCAGTGCAGCTTCCAGCATTTGTCTTTGTGCACTCCTCTACTTTACCACATATTAGACACTCCTGACTGATGCTTGACTCGCGCATGCAGATATGTGGCTTCATTTGTATTAGATACAGCACAAATTCTAGGATTTTTAGAAGCCCCCAGTAACTCTCATGTATAACAAAACTAGACACCGCTGCACTATGTCAATATTTCCGGTCTCTTAGCACAGGATTCTTAGCTTCCCTGACTAAAAGGGAAGCGTTAACCCATGTAAGTCACCTGTGCAAAGAGACTGTGACTATTACATTGAGGAGTAACGTGTAAAGGCAAGTAGTAAGAGAAGTTCCAATGATATCATTTAAACAATTTTTACTACAACTCTTTTAGTTTTATTTAATATTGTTATTCTTAGCTCTGGGCTAAGTGCTTTCTCTTTCTTTTTGGCATTAATATCTCCTACATATTTTTGTAATTTTATCTCTGCACTCTGTCATCTCTTGGCAAGTTTGACATATTTAATTCCTTGCTCTTTTTTTTTTTTTTTTTTTTTTAATGAATGAATCCCTTAAGGTTTCTGCTCCTACGCTTTGCTAGATCTACTGTTCACAGGTTTCTTGTGTCCCCAATTTCAACATTATGTAGGACTAGACGGTCTCAGTTGAGCAAGGAGAAAAGTCAGTCTTGCCTGGATACCTAGTTCAAATCCACACTGACCTGCTTTTCACTTACGTCATTGAAAACTAATCTCTAATTTGTTTCTCATTATCATTCCAAGATCTCTCCCTTTTCCTTCACTGCTGTTCCTCGTGCCATTTGTTTCTTTCCAGACTTCCCTGTTATTGAATAACTATGCAGAAAAGAATTTTCCCAGAGGTATTGAATTAAATTTTTTTAAGACTTAAAAAATGTCCTTGTTTATTAATGAAATGTGTGGGGCAGTTTGATGAATTGGGTTGGCCTGTTTTTGTAGCCTTCTTTATGGCTTTGCCAAAATTCTATTGAGAACATAATTTTTTTTAATTTAGTTTTTTTTTTAGTCTTTATTCATTTTTTTAAAGAGGAGAGAGAGAGAGAAGGGGGGAGGAGCAGGAAGCATCAACTCCCGTATGTGCTTTGACCAGGCAAGCCCAAAGTTTTGAACCAGCAACATCAGCGTTCCAGGTTGATGCTTTATTCACTGTGCCACCACAGGCCACGCTGAAAATATAATTTAATATGCGTCACACTTCCTTTTGGAAACTATTAATAAATGAAACAACGTCAGGACCAAAACAATAGCTCACATCACAATTGCCTTAAATGGACATGTTTTATGGCTTTTTCTTTTTTCACACACAATTGGATTTAATGGCTGCCTTTCTTTTACCCACTTTTTTTGGTTATAATATGTGATAACTAAGAGACATTTTGAAATTTTTTATTTTTTAAATTTATAGGAAAGTCACCTATAATTATGCTGATATAACCACTGTCAATATTTTGGTGTCTTTATTCTTAGTCTTTTTTTCTATACCTATTTTTTTTCAAGTTTTTATATTACAGATTTTAAAACTATAGAAAAATGAAAGACTAACACAAGGAACACTCATATACTTATCAACAAAGTTCAATGGTTATTAGGATTCACAATAAATGATTCATCTTTCTCTGTCTTTTCTATTTCTCTCTCTCTGTAACTGTCTCTTTAGGAGAGTGAACTATGCCTCCTTACTTTCCAAAAACTAACATTATCAAAATTAATAACTTCAAAATATAACTTAAAACTCATTCTCTATTTAAAATGTCCTCAATTGTCCCCCCCCCCATTTTTTTATATTGCTTTTTACAAACCTAGGATACAATCAAGGATGACCATTGAGTTATGTTTCTTTACTCTCTTTTCATGATATTGCCTTTTTTTCCTTTTTAAAAACTGTTTATTGGGGTGACAGTGGTTAATAAAAGTATATAAGTTGCAGGTGTACAGTTCTATAACACATCACCTGTATATTGCATTGTGTGTTCACCACCCAAAATCAAGTCTCCTTCCGCCGTTACATTTTGACTTCCTCTACCCTCTTTTACCTCACCCCCACTTCCTTTTCCCTCTGTTGTCTATGTCTATGAATTTTTATTTTTTTGTTATGAGATTGCCTTTTGAAAAGACTAGTTTTGCAGGATGTCTCACATTTTGGTGGGTGATTGTTTCTTCAAGGTGATTCTTAACTTGTTCTGTTCCATGTGCTTCCCATAAACTGGAAGTTAGACGTAAGGCCTTGGTTAGACTCACACTAACATTTTTAGCAAGACTGTGTCATGGGTGATGCTATGAGTTCATACTGGTTCACGTTAAGGGGCATTTGCTATCAGGTTGTCTCACTGATAGTGATGCTGTTTGCTTCCCTGAGTACAGTGATGTCGCCACATCCCTCCATTCCCCCCATCCCTTGTGATTGGCAAATAATCTGTGGTATGAAATATTGACACCTTCACATATCTAGTCCCTCATCACCTTTTCATCTGATGGTTTCAACATCTACTGAGATTCTTGCCTGAATTAATTATTTCATGTAGGTTTGCAAAATAGTTACTTTCTAATTTTATTCTTTCTACATCTATTAGTTGGAATTATTCTGTAAGGAAGAGCTTCCCTCATAAACTTTGGTTTCTCCTAAAAAGGCAGAGTAAATGCTTAATAATCTCCCTTTATTTATTAATTTTCAGAATGAATAATTGGTAAAAACTTTCAGTTTTTTTAAGGCACAAAGTTGAGGTTATAATGCATGTACAATTTGTATCCTTCTTTTTAGTTAGTATTCTATTATACTAGAGTTAGCATTCTTTTATCAACTGGTCTCTGAATAACATAAAACCCTCTGTAGTTCTAGTAATACTTCCTTTTAACTAAAAATTAAAAAATACTTTAAACTCTATCTTTTGGGGCAACAAAGTGGATATTGTCATTTTTTTTCCAAGGTGTTTTTCACAAAACATACACACGAATCTGGGAAAACATATCAGTGCTTTATAAGCATTAGTCCCATTCACCATCATAACATCTTTAGAAAATGAATATTTTCTTCTCCACAGAGCTGAGTAACTTGAGGGACCATGTCTGCAGTGAATGTGTTGAATCCTTTAGTGTCATAAGAGCTTTCTCATTCTTATATTAGGTACACAGATCTCAGATGCTTTGTTTTTGATGGAATGCTATTTTACATTATTATTCATTGCAGTTAGTACAAAACAATTTCTTAATTCTTGGAAATACAAAAAACTATTTAAAAAGGAGTCTAAAGGGTAAGTAAAGTACCCTGTAAAGATTTTCAATTAACAGAGCAAAAACCGGTGAACTAAGAGAGACTATACTGAATTGCAAACACCTTGCTGTGTTTGTACTTGACCACTAATCACCCAGTTAGTGTGGAACCTATTTCAAATTCACATCCTGGTGGCCTAGAACCACTATGTTACATTCATTCCCTTCTCTAGTTCCCCTAAGATTTAGACTTCCCTACGCACATGTTCCTGTCTGACTTGTCAAACTCCTAGATGTTGTTCTGTGATTGTCTATCATCCATTTCACGAACCCCATCTCTTCTTTACCCTTCTAAGACTTCATTTATCCCCATGAAACTAAGTGACTACGTATATAACTAGCCACACACCTGCATAGCCATCCATCTATTTTTACCCCTATGGCAGAATCCCTCTCTATCCCCAACTGGGGGAAACTGTAAAGTTTGAGCAGATGGTTGACATGCTGGGGTTGTGTTTAGATTCTGTTTCCTCGTAGGATTTTTCTTTTTAACCACCATTCTCCAACTCCGTTCTAGAAACTCTTTCAGTGGGGAAACTCCTTCCAGGCCTGGTTAAAAACTTCCCCAGTCAAACATCTGGAAAATTCAGTAAACTGCATGCAGTATGTAAGTGATGGACGTGTATGTGGCAGACAAAATGTGACAAGGACAAGTCCTAGGCTCAATTCTGAAGACAAATTTTAATTCATTTGAATTATACTCTTTCCATGCCCTTCTTTAGTTATTTTATGCTACCTGGGGCACTTGAGTCAGAACAGAAATCAATGAAAGTAATTATAATAAAATTTCATGATCTCACTGTTACATTATTTATTTGCTAATCCTGTGATGTAGTTAACATTACTTCCATTTTACAACTGGAGAAAGTGGAGTTCAATGGAGTGAAGTGATTCGTAGAACCAGTAAGTGGCAGAAATTGAACTTAATCCAGGAATTTTGATTCTAACTCTGTGCTTCCTTTGCTCAAACCATAATGCAAAGACAATAGCACAATATATAGGAGATGACAAAATGAACATAAAAAAGACCTTATTTAGGATTTCAAAAAGTTAGTCTAGCGACATTACACACAGAGTCATTATTTGAGTAGGAAATTGTAGAGAAATAGAATGCCAATTCTTCTTCTATCTCGGTAGATTGGTACAAGTCAATCCCATAAAAGGCTATGCTTCATTGATTTCAGAAATGACAACTACAGCAATAATAAGAATGGAGGCCCATAACATTCACAGGAAGTACCTAAAGGATAGCTAAATGAAAAACATTTAAAAATGAAAACAATAGATCTATGTTAAGGAAAATAGATCTTTAGAACCAAAGTGGAAAAAATAAAAAAATTTCCATCTCACTTGCTGCAATAAAAAGTGAGAAGCTCAAATATGAGTCCCTTTTCATTACAATATAACTGCCAATCAACCAAAGAGAGTAACAGCCCATGGACTGAGGACCATTAAGCATGACAAGGGGTTTTATATAGTGACTCTATGTATTATAAAAAGAATTTCTTTGTAGATTCCAAAGCATATTCTTTATTTAGAGTAGGAAACATTTGAACATTAAAAAAACTTGTTTTACAATTAAACTAAATCTATTTGCATTTCTTTCCTGGAATAATTTCTATCTAATTCCCATGTAATATAAGCCATTCATCTATGACATGTTAGAAGGGAAGGAAGAAAGAAAAAAATCTCTTCAATCTTGTTTGCTGAAAATGCGTTTTATGTCAATTTATTAAAAAGTCTTTCTTTACCTATCAGTATTGGATCTGGCTACTGTCATTATGAATGATGGATTCCTCTTGGGTTTAATGGTAACTTCTATGCTTATCTAACCTTACCTGAATATTTTTAAAGAAAACATTAATGCAAATATGTAAAGATAAGAATAAAAATTCATCTATAATTCTTCTGCCTGGGGATAACCATTGTTAACATTTTGGTGTATTTCTTATTTTGATCTTAAAATGCTAAATGGACTAAGTTATACTTCAGGAGCATATTGTCATAGGATTGACATTTTAAAAAAGAGAATAGAAAATCAAAACTTGGAAAAAAATGAAAGTGCCAGTTTTTGAATTGGGAGATTGTTTTTTTCTCAGTGCTCACAGACTCTGGGTATTGACTGGTACCCAGGAGGTCTAAGTACAGGGATCACCTCAATAGGTGGTATCGAGTCTTCGACAGAACATGATTTAATGATTGGCTTGAATCATTCTGACAACAGTCCCTTTTAAATATTTTACTTCTTAAAGATTTTGGAGTTCAATATTTAAAGACTTTTGCAAAAATTATAAAATGTTTATTATAGAGCAGTGGTTCTCAAACACATGTATGCATCAAAATTACCTGAAGGGTTTATTAAAATATACATTGCCAAGTTTCCTGTTGCACACTATATCTGCAGTGGCTTGAGCCTCTGCATTGCTAACAAGACTCACTCCAGATGATGCTAGTCCTGCAGGCTTGGGGACCTCACTTTGAGAACCACTGATATAGGGCATTCTTATACGAACACAACTTAGAAGAGGCAATGTTCCCTAACATGGCAAAAATAGTTTCATGCCTACAATTTAGCATCTTCCGTTTGGGATATCTCTCAACACAGTGATGATCTCTAGGTTTTATTTGGGAATTTTTTTTTTTTTTTTTTTTTTTTTACAAGGACAGAGAGAGAGTCAGATAGAGGGATAGATAGAGATAGACAGACAGGAACGGAGAGAGATGAGAAGCATCAATCATCAGTTTTTCGTTGCGACACCGTAGTTGTTCATTGATTGCTTTCTCAAATGTGCCATGACCACGGGCCTTCAGCAGACCGAGTAACCCCCTGCTCGAGCCAGTGACCTTGGGTCCATGCTAGTGAGCTTTTTTTTTTTTTTGCTCAAGTCAGATGAGCCCACGCTCAAGCTGGCTATCCCGGGGTCTCGAACCTGGGTCCTTCCGCATCCCAGTCCGACGCTCTATCTACTGCGCCACCGCCTGGTCAGGCGGTTTTATTTGGGATTTTAAAGTGCAATTTTGTAGTCTGATTTTCATGAGAATGTCAGGAACAGGCGGGAGTATAAACTACAGGACTTCAACCTAAAGGCTCTACAGGCCTGCCTGGCCCATGGTGGCAAAATGGAAAGAATGTCAACCTGGAATACTGAAGTCGCCGGTTCGAAACCCCAGTCTTGTCCAGTCAAGGTACATACGACAAGCAGCTATGAATTGATGTTTCCCACTCCTCCCCCATGCCTTTTTCTCTCTCTAAATAAAATAAAATAAAATAAAGTAAAATAAAATAAAATAAAATCTTTCAAGGCCTAAGAGAGGAAAAGCAATTTCTTCAAAAGAAAACCTCCTCAACCTCAGAGTTTCCTGTTTATTTGACAATAGTTTAGAAGAACATTTAGGATGTGTGCCGGCTTCGAACCTGTATGGATGGTGAAAACCAGTTTCTCATAATCTAAACCTCTGCTGTTTGAGCTCTTCTCTTTAAACCCTAAACCTTGTTGGCATAGGCTCTTCCCCGTCTCTGCCCCCTGGTCACTGTCCAGCTGCACCCACAGCTCTTCCTAGTGCGGCAGCCTCACACATTTCCTAACGTACTCAAACCCTCTGATATTTTATAAAATATTTGCAGAGCATGAGACAGGACTGAGAGTTTCAGGGGGTCTCAGAACATTCCCAGGCAGCCGTGCATGTACATGAACTCTCTACGGCTGTGTATTTAAAAACTGTGTTTATAATAACTGAGGCAGGATACTGGCCTGGGAGTCAGGTGACCTCCATTTCACCTCTAGTTCTGCTGTGACACAGTTAGCTTTAGGCAGAGCTCTTCCTGTGCGTGGTTTAAGGGTTCAGGGCATTGAAATACATTGATTTATTAAAAAATACTTTTTAAGAAAAAAAAGTGTTCAGGACTTTGGTGTCAAGCCGAACTAACTGGCTTTGAACCCCAGTTTCTGGTAATCACTGGCTCTGGGAAGCTGTAACAATGTGGATAATAACTGATACGTGAATCAGGGCTGATGTAAATATCTGAATGGAACTGTTCCACACAGTGGGTGCTCAATACTACTTGTTATTATTACTATACATGAAATGATAGGGTTGGACTGGACAGTTGGGCACTTTCCAGCTCTACAATGCTATAATTTTAAGTAAAATGTGTAGTTGAAAATAATGTATTAGTCTGCGAGGACTGTCATAACAAAATATCACAGACTGGGCAGCTTCAACAACAGATATTTATTTTCTCACGGTTCTGGAGGCCACAAATCCAAGGTCAAGGTGTTGGCAGGACTGGTGCCCCCTGAAGCCTTTCTTTCTCTTTCTCTTGTAAATGGATATTTTCTTGTGTCTTTAGATGGTTTTTCTCTGTGTATGTTTGTACCCGATTTTTTTCTTCTTATAAGGAAACCAATCATTTCAGATTAGGGCCCACCCTAATGACTTCATTTTAACTTAATTCTCTCTTGAAAGATATCGCCCTGGCCGGTTGGCTCAGCGGTAGAGCGTCGGCCTGGCGTGCGGGGGATCCGGGTTCGTTTCCCGGCCAGGGCACATAGGAGAAGCGCCCATTTGCTTCTCCACCCCCCCTCCTTCCTCTCTGTCTCTCTCTTCCCCTCCCGCAGCCAAGGCTCCATTGGAGCAAAGATGGCCCGGGTGTTGGGGATGGCTCCTTGGCCTCTGCCCCAGGCGCTAGAGTGGCTCTGGTTGTGGCAGAGCGACGCCCCGGAGGGGCAGAGCATCGCCCCCTGGTGGGCAGAGCGTAGCCCCTGGTGGGCGTGCCAGGTGGATCCCTGTCGGGCGCATGCAGGAGTCTGTCTGAGTGTCTCTCCCCGTTTCCAGCTTCAGAAAAATACAAAAAAAAAAAAAAAAAGACACTTATCTCTGAATTCAGTCACATTCTCAGGTTTGAGGGGATAACATGTAAATTTTGAGGGGACATAATTCAGCCCATAACAATTGCTAAGCATGTTATTTGGGCCTTTTTATTTCTAGGAGGTTTAATAAAAAATTATGAAAAAAATGTATCCTTAATTTTGTGTTTTCAGTTTCTGTTTTGGTGAGTCATTTCATGGTGAAGCTTTGGCTAGCCAGAAACAAAAATCAAAAGAAACCAAAACTACCATCACCCTCACCACCACCAAAACCCAGAGAAGAACTAGTGGCATCAGTAACGCCAAACACAATGACTCTCAAAGCACCATTGACATTAGAATGTATGTTTAATTGCTAGCAGATTTCCCGAATCTTGTCTTGTTCTTTCAAACTTACTGGCACGACTCCATAGGATCTGGCTTTTTCAACTGTGTTAATATTGGTCGTGACTTTGATTTTGGATCGATGTCTGTCTCCGAATCAATGGCCTCACGTTCTGCAAATGAGTATTGATCATCCACAAATTAAATACAATGTGGCAAGAAGAAATCTCCACATCCCATGATTTCTGCTATGTGGTCATTCATTAACCACAAGTTAATAATACCTTGGTGGGCAGTTTCCTGGCAAAGCTCTGAGATCCATTGGACCTCTTGTTTCTGCCTCATGCTTTAATTCATAACATACTAATGATTGCCTAACCAATAAGTGTACTTATTAAGATGTATTTAAACATAGTCTATTGGCAAACCAATATTTTTTTATTGGAGTTGGAAAGAACACATCAGCTTGCTTTGGCACGGGAACTATTCTATTGAGGAGACACATTTAAATAAGCCCCAAACTTAGTGCTTGGAAAAGACTTAATGCTCAATGAAAGTCAATTTATATTCATTCTATAAAAAGGTCTCAATTCATTGTGGGTACAAATATAAAGGGTCACTACAAAGGGGAACAGGTAACTTCTTTGGAGTGATGGAAATGTTCTATATCTCAAATGTGATGGTGGTTACACAACAGTATGTATTGTCAAAACTCATTGAAATGTACACCTAAAAAGGGAGAGTTGCAGTATATGTAATGTAAACCTGACTTTTAAAAGCAAAAGCCTGCTAAGGGCCCTGGTTGGCAAACTGCGGCTTGTGAGCCACAGGCGGCTCTTTGGCCCCTTGAGTGTGGCTCTTCCACAAAGTACCATGTGCGGGCACTCCTCGATAAGGAGTGTACCTACCTATATAGTTTAAGTTTAAAAAAAATTGGCTCTCAAAAGAAATTCCAATCATTGTACTGTTGATATTTGGCTCTGTTGACTAATGAGTTTGCCGACCATGGTGCTAGCGGATAACAGAGTCACCAATAAAAAGAGCTTGCATGGCAAAGATGGTAAAAAAATAGTTTTACCATCTCAAGTTAAGCTCTGCTTCTGGGTAATGGATTCCTATGAGACATTGCATTGCAATTCCATGACTTTAAAGACATGTAGTTATTAGAATAGTTTCTAGATAATGTTTTAAGACTCATTATTATTTATTTCCAAATATTAAACTTATACTTAGCCCAACCCTCTACCCACACCTCTACCCATACAGGTAAGACCTTTGGTACAGGTAGCGATGGTGGTGGTGGTGGTAGGTGTAGGGCTGGGCCAGTGGTAGTGGTGATGGTGACAGTGGTGGTGGGTAGGATGGTGGTTAGAGGAATGGTGTTTGTTGTTGGTGGTGCTGGTGATGGTGGTAATGGTAGTGGTGGAGGTTGAGAGCTGGTTAGTGGCTCTGCTGGGAGCACTGTGTCCTGCCTTCCTGGAGTGGGGGAGGACACACAGTATACAGTATCTGAGGCACCTCCCCTCACACCTCCTTTCTCATTGCTTTCTCTGTGGTGCTGGGAAGAAAGGAAGCAAATAGGAAAGGCAGAGTCTGCAGTCTCCTTATAGAATGGTTCATAGAGAAGTAGTAGCTACCACTCTGTGCATCATGACTGGTGCTTACACATTTGCATTTTGTAGGAGTAACAGATGCTGATTCTCTCTGAGTGTGTTTGTTGATTCTCTGAAGGATGCTAATAGGGACATCGTCTTCGCACAGTTCCTTGTATGGGATCTCTGGCTTGGGCTCCACTGGTACCCGGGCCACAGCCCTGCTGCAGGTAGCCCACTTCCCTTGGGTCCCACCAACTGTGGGTGATTCTTCAGTGCAGTAACAAACAGAAAGATGGCTCAGACTCCTTCAGCAGTGTCACCTTGAATGTTTCACAGTTTACAAAATAGTTTTACTCAACATGTTGAACTGTAGTAACAGATGGATCCAAACCTGGACCCAGCACAAAGTTTGTTTCTCTCTGACATAACAGCCCTGGGGTCAGGTCACTGGGTGACTCTCCTCCATGGTATCACGCAAGCTCCCTTTATTGGTGACTCTATTATCTCCTAACAGGTTTTTTTTTTTTTTAGGTTTTTGCTTTTTTTAAAAATTTTTTTTAATTTTAATTTTTATTTTTCTGAAGTGAGAAGCAGGGAGGCAGAAAGACAGACTTCCGCATATGCCCAACTGGGATCCACCCAGCATGCCCACTAGGGGGCGATGCTCTACCCATCTGGGGCGTTGCTCTGTTGCAACCGGAACCATTCTAGTGCCTGAGGTGGAACTGTCCTCAGTGCCCAGGCCAACTTTGCTCCACTGGAGCCTTGGCTGCAGGAAGGGAAGAGAGAGATAGCGAGAAAGGAGAGGGGGGGGGGCGGTGGAGAAGCAGATGGGCGCTTCCCCTGTGTGCCCTGGCTGGGAATCAAACCCGGGACATCCACACACCAGGCTGATGCCCTATCATTGAGCCAGCTGGCCAGGGCTGGTTTTTGCTTTTAAAAGTCAGGTTTATTTACATATACTGCAACTCTCCTTTTTTAGGTGTACAGTTCAATGAGTTTTGACAATACATACAGTTGTGTAGCCACCATCACATTTGAGATATAGAACATTTCCATCATTTCAAAGAAGTCCCCTTGTGCCTCTTAGCAGTCAATCTTTTCTTCTCCTACTGATTTCTGTCCCCATGAGTTAGCCTCTTCCAGAATGTCAAATCGATGGAGTCACATAGTAAATAGCCTTTGTGTCTGAATGTTTTCTCCTTAGCATAATCATACTGCGAGTCTTAAACCTTTTGTTTCATAAGTCACATAGGCAGTCTGGTTGAGCCTCTAGACTTCCTTTTTGAATAATGTTTTCAAATGCATAAAATAAAATATTTAGGAGTCCATAATGAAAATTATGTTGAAATATAGATATAAAAGCATTAGAAGAGCTAATTTGTGATATAGTAATATGTGTGGTTTTTATTAATGCATTAAATAATAAGATCTAGCAGTGAGTCTACTAACTACTATAATATCAAAGTAGTGATGAGCAGACATTGCATTTTAAAATATCTGTGACAACTGTAATAAAATATGAAAATATTGGTTATTTTCATTGGTAAAAGGGTCAGTTATTGCTCATA
The DNA here is from genome assembly GCF_036850995.1 of Saccopteryx leptura. NCBI lineage: Eukaryota > Metazoa > Chordata > Mammalia > Chiroptera > Emballonuridae > Saccopteryx > Saccopteryx leptura. The sequence continues at coordinate 304,942,489 of NC_089504.1, read as the reverse complement.
GTATTGTGTTTTGTAGCCTACATCAATAATAAAATGAAATGCAACATCTCAAGTAGAGGTTAGTGAAAATAAAGATTTAAAGATTTTTCTCATCTAAGCCACAGACTTCTTGAATTCTACCCGTAGATCCTTGGGGCTCCAGGTGCCTCAGGTTAGGAATCCTCATTTCTAGGGCTTCATCATCATTTACAACCAGCCTGCAGAAAGCAAAGGGCACAGAGAAGCAGCTGCAGAGGTTTCTCTGCTCCTGGCCTGGGAGGAGCACCTGTCACTTCTCACATTCTGCTGGAGAGAACTCAGTCATATGGCTCCACCTACCTGTAAGAGAGACCAGAAAATTAGTCCCGCTGTGTATCCAAAGATGGAGTGGGTGGAGTTTGGTGGCTAGCTTGTAGTCTCTGCCCCAACTAACCTGGTTTAATATAACCCTTACAGAATACTACCTTATATGATATCATCAGAAACGATAAAAGTATGGCTTTGAAAAGTTTAATGATATCATTTAGTTAGCAATTTAGAAACTCAGGACACAAATTGGGACCTTCTTGTTCCAAATCCTACACTGTTCGCACTACGTCTTGGTGTCCTTCTGATGCCATGTGATTGAAGGAGCAGAACAAAGATCTAGTTGCGTGAAAGTATTGCTGCCTCTTCTATGGAGCCACTGCACTTGGGGTGTAATGCTCTGTGGTTGCTGTCTTGAAACAATCATTTTATTTTTGAAGTTGTGTTTTGTAAATGAGGTCTGATGGGACAATGGAGCATGCGCAGGGGACTTGTAGGCATGGCCCACATGCAGTAAGTACTGCCTGCCGCTCCCCACCTCCCCCAACACCCCCTGGGCAGGCCCTTGGCTGCCTGCTGTCTGCCCCGCCCAGCCTCCTCCTCCTCCCCACTCTCATCCCCTGACCACTGCCAACATCTGCCTGATGCAGCACCCAAGTCTCCTCAGCAGAGGGCGGAAGTCTGCATTCTATTGTCCCCTTCTGCTCCGGTGGCAGCCTGGGTTCAGGTGTCAGGAGGGTCAGAGGCAGCACCATGGCCCATTTGTCAGGTGACACTGAGGAGCCCTCTTGAACATCCCCAGTTGAGGTGCTGAGTCCATATGGGTGTGGAGGTTGCCATCCTTTGGGGGTTGACTGTGCCCTGTAGCCTGGGGCCCAGCATTTTCATTTTGTACTGGACCCTGCCAATCACGTAGCCATCCCTGCCTGAGAATCCCAGTGAAAACCACTGTGCTGAATTATACAACAGAGGCACCTGCCATTATGTCAGAAGTTCTTCTTCTCTTTTATTTATTTATTTATTTATTTATTTATTTATTTATTTATTTATTTAATTTTTTTTCTTCTGAAGCTGGAAACGGGGAGAGGCAGTCAGACAGACTCCCGCATGCGCCCGACCGGGATTCACCCGGCACGCCCACCAGGGGTGACGCTCTGCCCACCAGGGGGCGATGCTCTGCCCCTCCGGGGCGTCGCTCTGCCGAGACCAGAGCCACTCTAGTGCCTGGGGCAGAGGCCAAGGAGCCATCCCCAGCGCCCGGGCCATCTTTGCTCCAATGGAGCCTTGGCTGCGGGAGGGGAAGAGAGAGACAGAGAGGAAGGAGAGGGGGAGGGGTGGAGAAGCAAATGGGCGCTTCTCCTATGTGCCCTGGCCGGGAATCGAACCTGGGTCCCCCGCACGCCAGGCCGACGCGCTACCGCTGAGCCAACCGGCCAAGGCCCTCTTTTATTTATTTTTAACACAGATTTACCTAGAACAGATAAAAAGTTCCTTTTTCTGTCTCCCACAACCACATTACCATGGATAAAATTCATCAGTTTTGCAAATTGTCATCAAAGATGGCATCTTAGAGAGCTTGATGTGGAGGAAACCCAGACCTAGCAGAGTTCTGCAGGTAAACTCATGATAACAAATCCTGAGTGGCAGTGGCAGAATGGGCCAAACAGCAGCTCTGCAGGACCCCAGAGGATCTTTCTGGGAAAGGCATTGGCACACAGCAAGTGTCCAAGGGAGGCTGAAGCAGAGGGTAAGGGAAGGGAGAGAAGAGAATAGACATTTAGTTATACACTCATTGATTGTTTCTATTATGTGCCCTGATGGGGGGTTGAACCCACCACCTCTGGCGCGGTTGGTTAATGCTTTATCCACTGAGTCACCTGGCCAGAACTGAAGATTCTTGAACTCGAGGAAAACAGCAGCAGGAAGCTGAGAGGCGGTACATATCATCATTGTTTTATATGATCTCATCTAGAAGTAGCAATCTCTTGACACTTTGAAGTTTTGCTGATAATTCCACAGAATTTTCTATGCCAGGCTAGTTGTATCTCTATTGCTATTGTCTCTCACAGAAGACACTCAGAGCAGTTTATGGGCACTTAGACTTGTCCGAGACTCCGGGGATCTGTCCTCCTTAAAAATCAACAACAGGCCCTGGCTGGTTGGCTCAGTGGTAGAGTGTTGGCCTGGCGTGCAGGAGTCCTGGGTTCAATTCCAGGCCAGGGCACACAGGAGAAGCGCCCATCTGCTTCTCCACCCCTCCCCCTCTTCTTCCTCTCTGTCTCTCTCTTCCCCTCCGGCAGCCGAGGCTCCACTGGATCAGAGTTGGCCCAGGTGCTGAGGATGGCTCTATGGCCTCTGCCTCAGGTGCTAGAATGGATCTGGTTGCAACAGAGCGATACCCCAGAGGGGCAGAGCATCGCCCCCTGCTGGGCGTGCCTGGTGGATCCCAGTTGGGCACATGCGGGAGTCTGTCTGACTGCCTCCCCGTTTCCCACTTCAGAAAAAAAAAATCAACAACAAAAATAAGTAGGAGGACTTAGAAATTGAAACTGGAAGTTGTGGTTGCCACACCACTATTCAAAACTGCGATTTTACTTCCTTTCCCACTGCTGTAATTTCATAGACAAAGCATGTTGCTGTAAGCAAAACAGTAAATGTTATGGGCTGAATTGTGTCTCCCTGCCCCACCAATTTATATGTTGAAATCCTAACCCCAGGTACTTTAGGATGTGACCTTATCTGGAATTGGGGTTGCTGTGGAGTAAACTGGTTAAGATGAGGTCCCACTGGAGTAGAGTAGATCCCTAATACAATATGACTGCTGTTCTATGTAAAGAGGAAATTCGAGCACAGTCACCCACACAGGGAGAACACATGCCAAAGAACTACTAGACGCTCAGAGAGGGCCTGAAACAGATCCTCCTCTAGTGACTTCAAAGGGTACATGGTCCTACAGACACCTTGATCTTGGACTTCCAGCCTCCAGAACGGAGACAATACATTTCTATTGATGAAGCCACTCAGTATGTGGTATTTGTTTGGCAGCCTTCGTAAACTAATACAGTTAAGCAGAAGGATTGCTGAAGGCATATGATAAGAACTCGCCATATTTCATAGAGAGTCTGCATTTTACTAAGAAATGACTGGTCAAACAAGAGAAAAGAAACAGAAAGCACGTGTTCCTAAGGTATGCTGAGTACACCAGCAATTTCAATCAAGGAATTAGCCAGCAAGTGACCCCCCAAACCCTCATTTTATTTCACTTATGATTCGCAATGAATCACAGAACCTTCTGTCTGAAAAGGACAAAGAAATCCAGTCCATGCAGCCTTCTCTTGCTTTATTTCTAACAGATACATAGTTTTATTAAAGAATATTCCTCATAAAAAAATTCTATGATCCTTCTCAGCAATGTCTTCTCCTTGATCATTTTGACTTAGGTATTCCATCCTATACAATTTATACCCATTTGCTCCCCAAAATAATTAGGGACAGTTGATGACTCTTCCTTTTTCTCCAGTCTAGAATGTCATAGATGTATTTAGGTAGCTGGATCAATAATACAATGTTCATTAAACAGTTCCCATGGACCAATGTGACTCTTTTTAGAAAAATAGATTTGACTTTATTTTTAAAATTAAATTTATTGGGGTACAGGTTACGAGCATACAACTCGATAAAACATTGTTGGCATGCTGCCTTGTGCATCCTTCTTCCCAGAGTTTCTTTCTGTCCCATTTCCTCCACTTTGCCCACCTCCACCTGCCCTCCAGCCCCCTCTCCTCTGCTATCATCACACTGTTGTCTGTGTCTATGTGTTATATACATGTTTTTTGATTAATCCTTTCAGCTTCTTTTATCCAGTCTCTCTTTTCCCTCCCCTCTAACAGCTGTCAGTCTGTTCCATGTATCCAAGCTTCTGTTTCTGTTTTTCTTGTCAGTTTATTTTCTTTATTAGATTCCACATATGAGTGAGATCATATGGCACTTGTCTTTCTGTGACTGGTTTATTTTCCTTAGCATAATAACCTTCAGGTCCATCCATGCTGTCGCAGAGGGTAAGAGTTCCTTCTTTTTTGTGACTGAGTAGTGTTCCATTGTGTAAATGTACCACAGTTTTTTTATCCACTCATCTACTGTTGTGCACTTGGGCTGTTTCCAGACCTTGGCTGTTGTAGATAATACAGCAATGAACTAGGGATGCATATATTCTTTCAAATTAGTGTTTCGAGTTGCTTAGGGTATATTCTCAGAAGTGGGATTGCTAGGTCAAACGGCAGTTTATTTTTAAGTTTTTGAGGAAACTCTATACCACTTTCCACAGTGGCTGCACCAATCTGTTTTCCCACCAACCATGCACAAGGGTTCCCTTTTCTCCACACCTTTGCCAGCACTTGTTTGTTGATTTATTGATGATAGCTATTCTAACAGGTGTGAGGTGATATCTCATTGTGGTTTTAATTTGCATTTCTCTGATGAGTAGTGATGTTGAGAATTTTTCCATATGCCTATTGACCATCTGTATGTCCTCTTTGGAGAAGTGTCTATTCAGATCCTTCGTTCATTTTTAATTAAGTTGTTTATCTTCCTGGTGTTGAGTTGTATAAGTTCTTTAGATATTTTGGAAATTAACCTCTTATCAAATGTATCACTGGTAAATATGTTCGTCCATCCAGTGGATTCCCTTTTCTTTTTGTTGATAGTGTCTTTTGCTGTGCAAACACTTTTTAGTTTTATATAGTCCCATTTGTTTATTTTTTTTCCTTTGCTTCCCTTGCCTGAAGAGATATATTAGCAAAATTATTGGTATGAAAGTGTCTGAGACTTTACTGCCTATGTTTACTTCTGGGATTTTTATGGTTTCGTGACTTACATTTAAGTCTTTGATCTATTTTCAGTTTATGCCTGTGTATGGTGTAAGTTGGTAGTCTAGTTTCATTTTTTTCGTATGTATCTATCCCATTTCTCCAGCATTGTTTATTTAAGAGACTGTATTTACTTCATTGTATGCTCTTGCCTCCTTTGTCAAATATTAATTAACCACAAAGGTGTGGGTTTATTTCTGGGCTCTGTTCTATTGCTCTATATGCCTGTTCTTCTGCCAATTCCAGTCTGTTTTGATTTCAATGGCCTTGTAGTGTAATTTGATACCAGATAGTGTGATACTTCCAATTTTTTTCTACTTCTTAATATTGCTAAACCTATTTGGGATCTTTTTTGGTTTCATAAAAATTATTGGAATAGGCCCTGGCCCGTTGGCTCAGCGGTAGAGCGTCGGCCTGGCGTGCAGGAGTCCCGGGTTCGATTCCCAGCCAGGGCACACAGGAGAGGTGCCCATTTGCTTCTCCACCCCTCCCCCTCTCCTTCTTCTCTGTCTCTCTCTTCCCCTCCCGCAGCGAGGCTCCATTGAAGCAAAGATGGCCCGGGCACTGGGGATGGCTCTGTGGCCTCTGCCTCAGGCGCTAGAATGGCTCTGGACGCAACAGAGCGACGCCCCAGAGGGGCAAAGCATTGCCCCCTGGTTGGCATGCCGGGTGGATCCTGTCGGGCGCATGCGGGAGTCTGTCTGACTGCCTCCCTGTTTCCAGCTTCGGAAAAATGAAAAAAAAAAATTGGAATATTTGTTCTATTTCTGTGAAATATGCCATTAGTATTTTAATAGGAATTGCATTGAAACTGTAGATTGCTTTGGGTAATTAATTATGTTAATTCTTCTAATCCATGAACTTAATATATGCTTCCACTTATTTTGTATCCCCTTCAGTTTCTTTCTTCAGCGTCTTATAATTTTCCAAGTCCAGGTTTTTTATATCCTTGGTTAAGTTTATTCTTATGTACCTTCTTTTTAAATTTTTGTTGTAATAGTAAATGGGATTGTTTTCTTAATTTCTTCCTTATAATAATGCTACTAACTTCTGAATATTAATTTTGTATCCTGCTACTTTGCTGAATTCTATTATTAGATATAGTGGGGTTTTTTGTAGAGTCTTTAAGATTATTTATGTACAATATCGTGCCATTTGTGAATAATGACAGTTTCACTTCCTCCTTTCCAAATGGGTTTCCTTTTATATATTCTTCTTGTCCAACTTCTGTGGCTAGAACTTCCAGTCTATGTTGCATAACAGTGGTGAAAGTGAATATTTTTGTCTTGTTCCTGATCTTTGGGGAATGATTTTAGTTTTTCTCATAGATAATGATGGTGGATGTAAGTTTGTCATATATGGTCTTCATTATGTTGAGGAATGATCCCTCTATTTCCACTTTGCTGAGAATTTTTATTATAAATGGGTGCTGGACTTTATCAAATGTTTTTTCTTGCATCTATTGATATGATTATATAATTTTTATCCTTCATTTTGTTTATGTGATGTATCATGTTTATTGATTTATAAATATTGTACCAACTTAGCATTCCTGGAATAAATTGCACTTGATCATGGTATATGATCTTTTTATTGTATTGCTGGACCCAGTTTGCTAATATTTTGTTGAGGATGTTAGCATCTATATTCATCAGGAATGTTGACCTATAATTTTCTTCTTTTTGTAGTGTCTTTATCTGGTTTTGGAATTAGGATAATGTTTGCCTTATAAAAAGAGCTTGGAAGTCTTCCTTCCTCTTGAAATTTTAGAACAGTTTGAAAAGGATAGATGTTAATTCTTTGAATATTTGGTAAAGTTTGCCTGCGAAGCCATCCAGTCCAGGACTTTTGTTTGCTGGGAGTTTTTTGATTACTTATTTGATTTCATTCGTTGTAATTGGTTTATTCAGGTTTTCTGATTCTTTCTAATTCAGTTTGCAAGAGTGTATGTTTTATGAATCTATCCTTTTGGCCCAGGTTGTCCTATTTGTTGGCATAGAATTGTTTATAGTATTTTCTTACAACCCTTTGTATTTCTGTGGTGTCAGCTGTTCCTTCTCTTCGATTTCTGACATTTCTTTGGGTCATCTCTCTTTTTTTTTGATAGGTCTGGTTAAAAATTCCTAAATCTTGTTTATTTTTTCAAAGAATCAGCTTTGGGTTTTATTGATCATTTGTATATATTTTAGTCTCTATGTCATTTATTTCCACTCTGATCTTTATTATTTCCTTCTTTCAGTTACTCTGTACTTTGTTGTTCTCTTTCTAGTTGTTTTAGGTGTGGGGTTAGATTGTTTATCTGAGATTATTATTTTTGAGGTAGGCCTGGAATGCTATGAACTTCTCTCTCAGGACTGCCTTTGCTGTGTCCCACAGATTTGAGGTTGTTGTGTATTTATTTTCATTTGTTCCCAGGTAGCTTTTGGTTTCTTCCTGATCTCATTGTTAACTCATTCATCATTGAATAACATGCTACTTAGCCTTCATGTGTTTGAGTGTTTTACAGATTTTTTTTATTGTAGTTGATTTGTAGTTTCATACCATTGTGGTCCTATATAGCCCCATCACCAGTGACCCAGACAAGGGAGTCTCATTTGGGGTGGTGCCTACCTAATGCATCAGAGGGAAGATAGATTGACCCATGTTCTGAAGCCACACAATTCAGTGACCGTCTGATAGTCTGCCTATAGTTTCTCTGGAAAAAAAGTGCACCTCAGATCCCTATTGGGTTCAGCCAACTGTCCTTTTTTCTGGACTGGAGCTTGGCAGGGTGCTGTCACCAGTATTTGGAGGACCGTGTCAGTGCACTCCCCCTGCTGGTGCTATAAGAACAGTGGTGCCTGACCCTGAAAGATAGTGCCTGAAGGCGGTGTGGGATGTTGACTCAGGACCAGGATCTCAGTAGGTGACCCTCCAAATCTCTCTCTGGCGTCATGCCACACAGATCTTCTTATGGCTTCTGTATTCCCTGAGTCACCTTCCCTCTACCAGGGCCCTGGGTGAGTGCCCAAGAACAAGCTCCTGTGCTTTGGCCCTTTATGAGGGCACCTGGGATTCTAGCAGACTCCTTCCTTCTTTGCAGCAGATAGTGTCCTCTGCTGATTTTTGCTGCTAGGTGCTATGCAGGCTCCTCTGTGCTCTGGTTTGGGGACCATGGCATGGGCTTGAAACCCCATGCTCCTCAGAGGGCACATGTGCTACTGAGATATCCCTCTGGCTTCTCAGCCCCTGCACCTGGGTGCAGGAACCAGCCCTCCCCGTGTCTCCGCCCTTCTTACCAGTCTCTATGTAGCTTCTTCCATAAAACCTTGGATATAATATCCTGCCCCACTGTCCTTCAATTGGTCATTCAGGTTGATTGCTTTATAATTTAGCTGTAAATCTAGTTTGGTGCTGGGAGGAGGTGTGTGTAGCTTCCACATACTCTGCAGCCATCTTGATCCTTCACCAGTGTGACTCTTGTTGCTATAATACCATGTGTTAATTATAGGAGATGTCTTGATATTGAACTTAATTCAATTTAATCAAATCACATATTGAAACTGAAATAAAATGTGAGGATTTCAATTGAGAAAGCAGAAATGCATATCGCCTCCATATTTTCCTGTTAATGCAGACGCACATTCTAAGATCTGCCTTTGTTAGCTAGAAGCTGCAGAAACCCAGACCACAGCTGAGCAACAATGCTGCTTAAAGCTAATCAATACATATAAATTAGAATATAAAGGAATTAGATTCTTAAAATTATTATTAAGCCACTCCATTATGTTTCATGTCTTTGCAAATTATATGCACAATAGCTGGAGCATGTAGAACCCAAATACAATTATATTACCCCCTGACCCTGCTTAAAACATTTACAGTTAGCAATAATTAAAGTAACACATTTTAATTTGTCCCTTAAGTTATGAGTTTTATCATCTACATTTGGAGTTGAATCTTGAGGCTTACCAGTCTGGGGTTGAAAGGGAAGTTATTTAAGCTTTTAAATCTTGAAACCAGGCTTGGGTTAGAGATGATTATCTAATTCCTTTACTTTATCAAGAACCCAGCCCTACTCGCTTGAGACCATTGCACCTGCCATAGTTTAGAGACGATATCCCTTCCTCCTGTGATAGCCAGGCCATGAAGCTTGGTGTCCTGCAGTGACCTAGAGCCATGGTTCTCAACTATCTCAGAATCAGTGTCCCATGTTCATAGCTAATGGTTTGTAATGCTGCCTTTATTATCGTGAAATGAAAGTCACAGATGATATAGATGATTTTTACATATAATTCCTGAAAATCAATATGATGGCGTAAGCCTACTATAAAGGAGAAATAATGGAAAGGTAATTTATTGTAAAATAAAATTTTCAATGTCTAAATGCCTGGACATGTCTAGACTAGAAGATATAATAAAGGGGTCAGATGCTGGCATCTGGTTATAACAAAAATTTTTGAATTTAAGAGAAGTAAAAGACTCATCTGTACAAGAAATACAGTGGTACCCTGACACACGAATTTAATTCATTTCATGGCTGAGCTTGTGACTCAATGTGCTCGTGTATCAAATCAAATTTCCCCATTTAAATTAATGGGAATGCAATTAATCTGTTCCGGCCCCCCAAAACCACAGATTTTTTGTTTTATATGTTTTTAAATAAGAAAATGTATTTTATAAATAACAAATACATATATATACATAGTAAGAGAGAATGTAAAGAAATAAACTACCGTATTTTTTGTTCCATAAGACTCACCTGACCGTTAGACGCACCTAGGGTTTTTTGTTTGTTTGTTTGTTTGTTTTATACAATTAAATTTAACAGGGTGATATTGGTCAACCTGAGTACATAGATTTAGAGAAAACATCTCCACATCATTTGGACAGTCGATTTTGCTGTATACCCATCACCCAAAGTCAAATCATCTTCTGTCACCCTATATTTTGTTTCTCTTTAAGCCCCTCCCCTTACCCCATCCCCCTCCTTCTCCACCCTTCCCTTACCCTTGGTAACCACCGCACTTTTTATCTATGTCCATGAGTCTCTATTTTGTCTCCTATCTATGTATGGAATCATCCAGTTCTTACTTTTTCTGATTTACTTATTTCACTCTGTATAATGTTATCAAGGTCCATCTATGTTGTTGTAAATGATACTATGTTATCGTTTCTTATAGCTGAGTAGTATTCCATTGTATATATGTACCACATCTTCTTTATCCAGTCCTCTACTGAAGGGCATTTCAGCTGTTTCCATGTCTTGGCCACCGTGAACAATGCTGCAATGAACATGAGGGTACATGTGTCTTTATGTACCCATGTTTTTGAGTTTGGGGGGTATGTACCCAGTAGAGGTTTGCTGAGTCATATGATAGTTCTATTCTTTTTTTCTTTTTTTTTGTATTTTTCTGAAGTTGGAAACGGGGAGGCAGTCAGACAGACTCCCACATGTGCCCAACCGGGATCCACCAGGCATGCCCACCAGGGGGCAATGCTCTGCCCATCTGGGGCGTTGCTCTGCTGCAACCAGAGCCATTCTAGCACCTGAGGCAGAGGCCATAGAGCCATCCTCAGCGCCCAGGCCAACTTTGCTCCAAATGGAGCCTTGGCTGCGGGAGGGGAAGAGAGAGACAGAAAGGAAGGAGAGGGGGAGGGATGGAGAAGCAGATGGGCGCTTCCCTGGCCAGGAATTAAACCCAGGACTCCTGCACGCCAGGCCAATGCTCTACCACTGAGCCAACCGGCCAGGGCCGACAGTTCTATTCTTAACTTTTTGAGGAACCACCATATTTTTTTCCATAATGGTTGTACTAATTTACATATCCACCAATGGTGAATGAGGGTTCCTTTTTCTCCACAGCCTCTCCAGCACTTATTATTACCTACCTTGTTGATAATAGCTAATCTAACAGGTGTGAGGTGGTATCTCATTGTAGTTTTAATTTGCATTTCTCTAATAGCTAATGAAGATGAGCATCTTTTCATATATCTGTTGGCCATTTGTATTTCTTCTTGGGAGAAGTGTCTGTTCATGTCCTCTTCCCATTTTTTTATTGGATTGTTTGTTTGTTGCTGAGTTTTGTGAGTTCTTTATATATTTTTGATATTAGCCCCTTATCTGAGCTGTTGTTTGAAAATATCATCTCCCATTTAGTTGGCTGTCTATTTGTTTTGTTGATAGTTTCTTTTGCTGTGCAGAAGCTTCTTAGTTTGATGTAGTCCCATTCATTTATCTTTGCCTTTTCTTCTCTTGCTTTTGGGGTCAAATTCATAAAATATTCTCTCCAGCCAAGGTCCATGAGTTTAGTACCTATGTTTTTTCTATGTAATTTATTGTTTCAGATCTTATATTTAGGTCTTTGATCCATTTTGAATTAATTTTTGCAAGGAGATAAACTGTAGTCAAGTTTCATTCTTTTGAATGTGGCTTTCCATTTTTCCCAGCACCATTTATTGAAGAGGCTTTCTTTTCTCCATTGTGTGTTTTTGGCTCCTTTATCAAAGATGATTTGACCATATATATATGGTTTAATTTCTGGGCTCTCTATTCTGTTCCATTGGTGTGTGTCTATTTTTCTGCCAGTGCCAGGCTGTTTTGATTATTGTGGCTCTGCAGTATAATTTGAAGTCAGGTATTATAATGCCTCCAGCTTTGTGTTTTTTTTTCCCTCCTTAGGATTACTTTGGTTATTCGAGGTTTTTTATGGTTCCATATAAATCTGATGACTTTTTGCTCCGTTTCTTTAAAAAATGACATTGGAATTTTGATGGGAATTGCATTAAATTTGTATATTGCTTTGGGTAATATGGCCATTTTAACTACATTTATTTTTCCTGTACATGAACTAGGAATATTTTTTCCATTTCATTGTCTTTTTCAATTTTCTTTAATGATATGTTGTAGTTTTCAGTATACAGGTCCTTTACATTCTTTGTTATGTTTATTCCTATGTATTTTATTTTTTTGTTGCTACTGTAAAAGGGATTATTTTTTTGAGTTCTTTTTCTGAGGTTTCATTGTTGGCATATAAGAAAGCAATAGACTTTTGTATATTAATTTTGTATCCTGCAACCTTACTGTATTGGTTTATTGTTTCTAATAGTTTTTCTGTGGAGTCTTTGGGGTTTTCTAGATACAGGATCATGTCATCTACAAAATGTGTTTGAAACCTTTACTTCTTCTTTCCCAATATAATAAATGCCTTTTATTTCTTTCTCTTGTCTGATTGCTCTGGCTAGAACTTCCAGCACTATGTTGAATAGGCATGGAGAGAGTGGGCAGCCTTGTCTTGTTCCTGATTTTGAGGAAATGTTTTCAGTTTTTTATCATTTAGTATGATGTTAGCTGATGGTTTGTTGTAAATGGCCTTTATTATGTTGAAGTATTTTCCTTCTATACCCATTTTGTTGAGTGTTTTAGACATAAAAGGATGTTGTATTTTACTGAATGCCTTTTCTGCCACTATTGATAGAATCATATGGTTTTTGTTCTTTGTTTTGTTGATATGGTGTATTACGTTAATAGTTTTACGTATGTTAAACCATCCTTGGTTTTCTGGGATGAATCCCACTTGATCATGATGAATTACTTTTTTGATATGTTGTTGTATTCGATTTGCTAGTATTTTGTTTAGTATTTTAGCATCTGTATTCATTAGAGATATTGGTTTATAGTTTTCTTTTTTTGTGTTGTCTTTACCAGGTTTTGGTATGAGGGTTATGTTGGCCTCATAAAATGTGTTTGGAAGTATTGCTTCTTCTTCAATTTTTTGGAAGACTTTGAGAAGGATAGGAACCAACTCTTCTTTAAATGTTTGGTAGAATTCACTAGTATATCCATCTGGCCCCAGACTTTTATTTTTGGGGAGGTTTTTGATAATTGTTTCTATTTCCTCCCCACTTCTCGGTCTGTTTAGGCTTTCTACTTCTTTGTGATTCAGTCTAGGAAGATTGTATTGTTCTAGAAGTTTATCCATTTCTTCTAGATTGTTGAATTTGGTGGCATATAATTTTTCATAGTATTCTGCAATAATCCTTTGTATATCTATGATATCTGTGGTAATTTCTTCTCTTTCAGTTTATATTTTGTTTATATGAGTCTTTTCTCTTTTTTTCTTAATGAATCTTGCCAGGGGTTTGTCAATTTTATTGATCTTTTCAAAGAACCAGCTCTTTTTTGTATTAATTTTGTCTATAGTTTTTCTGTTCTCTGTTTCATTTATTTCTGCTCTAATTTTTATTATTTTCTTTCTTCTGCTGGTTTTTGTTTGGCTTTGTTTTTCTAGTTCCTTAAGATGTGATGTTTGTTGTTTACTTGGGCTCTCTCTTGTTTTTTCATATAAGCATGTAATGATATAAACTTCCCTCTTATTACTGCTTTTGCTGCATCCCAGAGATTCTGCTACGTCATGTCATCATTTTCATTTGTCTGTATGTATCTTTTCATCTCTTCTTTTATTTCTTCTTTGACCCATTCGTTTTTTAGAAGTATGTTGTTTACTTTGCACACTTTTGTTGGTGTGTTTACTTCTTTTTTGCAGTTGAATTCTAGTTTCAAAGCCTTATGGTCAGAGAATATGCTTGGTATAATTTAAATCTTTCTGAATTTGTTGGTGTTAGTTTTGTGGCCCAGCACATAGTCTATTCTTGAGAATGTTCCATGTACACTGGAGAAAAATATATACTCTGACATTTTGGGATGAAATGTCTTATAGATGTCTATTATGTTCATTTGTTCTAGTGTTTCATTTAAGGCCAATATTTCTTTATTGATTTTCTGTTTGGATGAACGATCTAAAGCCATCAATGGTGTTATTGAGGTCTCCAGGTATAATTATATATTTTTTGGTTTACACTTTTAGATCAGTTAGTAGTTGTCTTATATATTTTTGTGCTCCTTGGTTTGGTGCATAAATATTAAGTGTGTTATGTCTTCTTAATACAGTGTCTCCTTGATCATTATGAAATGTCCATCATTGTCTCTGGTTACCTTTGTTGTCTTGTAGTCAGCATTGTTAGATATGAGTATAGCTACTCCTGGTTTTCTTTGGATATTATTTGCTTGGAGAATCCTTTTTCAACCTTTCACTTTGAATCTATTTTTATCCTTGTAGCTTAGATGTGGCTCTTGAAGGCAGCATACTGTTGGGTTATGCTTCTTGATGCAATCTGCTACTCCATGCCTCTTTATTGGTGAGTTCAATCCATTTATATTTAGTGCAATTATTGACACTTGAGGATTTCCTATTGCCATTTTATATTCTGCTTTCTGGTAGCTTTGTGTCTTGTTTGTTTTTTTCTGTCATTTGTTTTTGTTTGGTGGTATTCCATACTTCTATCTTCTGCTTCTTTTTTTAAGCTATGTGTTTCAGTAGTGGCATTTTCAGGGGTGGTTATCATTAGGTTATTAAAAGAAAAATTATCATATTTATTAGAGTCCATTATCTCATGAGTGCTTCTGCACTCCATCCTCCTTTGTTACTGCTGATCTTTATCCTCTCCCCTTTTATGTTATTGTTGTCACAGACTATTCTTGTTTTTATTGTGGTTTTGTTAAAATTCTTTACTTGTAATTTTGTCTTGTTTTGTTCTTTGTATCTGGTCAGATAACCTCCTTTAGTACTTCCTGGAGTGGGGGTTTTCTGGTGATAAATTCCCTCAACTTCTGTATATCTGTAAATGTTTTCATTTCCCCTTCATATTTGAAGGATAGTGGTGGATATAGTATTCTCGGTTGGTAGTTCCTCTCTTTCAGTACTTTCAATGTTGGGGTCCACTCTCTTCTGGCTTGTAGAGTTTATGCTGAGAAATATGATGATAAGCTAATGGGCCCTCCTTTATATGTTATATCCTTCTTCTCCCTAGCTGCCTTGAGGATTCTTTCTTTGTCATTGTTTTGTTATCATTTCATTATGATGTGCTTTGGAGTAGGTCTGTTTGGGTTAAGGTAACTCGGTGTTCTGTTTGCTTCTTGGATTCGAGGCTCTAACTTTCCCAAAGGCTTGGGAAGTTCTCATCAATTATTTGTTTCAATATGTTCTCCATTCCCTTTTCCCTCTCTTTTTTTACTAATATACCCATTATTCTTATATTGCTCTTCCTGATGGAGTCAGACAATTCTTGTAGGGCTTTGTCATTTTTTTAAATTCATGAGTCTCTCTCTTCTTCTGCCTGTAGTATCTCTAGTTGCCTACCTTCAATGTCACTAATTCTCTCCTGTCTTGTTCTATTGGCTAAACTAGTTACCTCATTTTTCAGTGCGTGTATTGAGTTTTTCATCTCTGTTTGGTTCCTTTTAATAGTTTCAATTTCCTTGGTGAAGTACTCTTTTTGTTTATTAAGTTGTTTTTTGAGCTCACTAAATTGCCTTTCAGTGTTTTCTTGTATCTTATTGAGTATTTTTAGAGCTTCAACTTTGAATTCTCTGTCATTGACCTCCACGGTTTCCATGTAATTGAGATTTTTTTTTTCCCTGGAGATTTTTCATCATCTATCTGAGCTATGTCTCTGTTTTGTATATCCATATTTGATTTCTTTTTTCTGGATGGCATTTGTGGGTGGTACCCCAATAGGAGATAATTATTCCTTTTTCTGGCAGGGGGTGCTGCACTACAAGATTTGCCTCTGTGAGATTCTTGGATGTTCTGCTAAGGCTTAGCTGTTGCCTTTGTAATGATGCAGGCAGGGTCATCGCATTGGTAGGCGGGGCTTGTTGTTAGGACTTTGCAATTTTATGGCACCGGCAATGGCTGACCAGGAGTCCTCCAGGGTGTTCCCCCACTTCCCAACAGAGCAGGGGATCTAGTATCTGGGTGCCCAGGCCTTTCACAGGAGAGAACAGCCTGGAGACCTAGTGGAGAGGGGTCTGCCACCACTACTTTTCTCACAGTAAGAGGAGCAATGAGGAACCGGTAGTCTGAGGTGACACAATCCAGTCCCTCCTCCAATACCACTCTAAGCACTCCAAGCACAGCCTTGGGCAGGGCAGGTGCTGTGTGCCATAAGCCCATATCCGAGCTTTTGGAGCTGTTGTGGCAGAGATTGCAGATCAGGGGCTTCCTGCCCACACATGCTAAACTCCCTCTGGCAAGCCAGTACCCGAGCTTCAGAGCTGGTGGCGCGCAGATCTCAGATCAACTGCATCTGGCACCACAAGGCTAAATTGTGCTGGTAGGACGGGCAGATCAAGTGCGCCCGGTCCTGTGGGCCAATCTCCACAAGGTATTCTGCTACAGTTCTTGGGAGCATGCCACTGGCTTTGTGTGTGCCCGTGATTGTAATTGCCCAGCCCTGCAATCATGTGTGCAGCAGATGCCAGAAAACAGCCCTGCTCCCTTTTCTTGGTCGTTGCCCCTATCTCAGCTCCTTCTCCCCAGACTCTCCTCTTCTCCTGGCTCCTCCTGGTCTGAGACAAAGCCTGCACCAACAGTGCCTCCCTGCCTCTGGTCCATGAGGAAAGAGAAAGACTCAGTCCTCTGGTATTTTTTCTTCTTCTGTGCTTTGGCCTGCCTTCTTGCTCAATTATACCTTTGTCTATCTGGTGTGTGTATATTTCAGGTTCATCTGGGTTTTATTCTCTGCATATAGTTGTGGAATTTGTTGAAATTTCAAGGGGAGAGAGGAGGAGTATCTTTCATGCCTCCATATCTCTGACGTCACTCTCCTGCACCTTGGGTTTTAAGGAGGAAAATTAGAAAAAAATATTCTGAAACAAATGGTGTGTTAAAATATTTAATAAAATATACCACAATAATTTTCAACAATGTAAACTCAACAGCATTATTAACAACCATTAGCACTGTTATTAACAAATGAAAGAGACTTTAATGTTCAAATACTCTTCTAGTTGTCCAGGAATCCCAGGAACTCATCATACTAGTGTCAGAATTTAAGAAGCTCAGTAGCTAACAATCAGTGGTATCATTTTCCTCACTATTTTCATATATGATACCATCTTCTGTGCCATCTAAGCCATTGGTAATGCCACATTTTTTGAATGACCATACTACGGTTTCATTCTTCACTGACTGCCATGATGTTTTCACCCATTCACAAACTTGAGTGACAGTGGGTCTCTTCATTCGTCCAGTTGGTGTCAGATCATGATTACCAGCAGCCACCCATTTGTTCCACTTTTATCACATAAAGACTTTAAACGGTTTGTTGATGCAAATGTTGAGAGGTTGTGACTGGCTGGTAAGACCCCCAGGAATTACAGCAAGATGAGTCTTCACTTCTTTAAAGTTATTTTTGTGTGTGTGTGTGGTTTTGCTAATATGTGCTGTAAGCTAGTCAAGCACTAATAGGGCCCTCTATGACATTTGGACCAATCTTTTTCGCACCTGTGGCCCTTCCCCTATCTGCCAGCCAGCCAGCCAGCCAGTAAAATGCTATTAGGCTGGCAACAAGTGATGCCAGCACTTCACACAGAGCTCCAGCAGCTGCAACGCAGCCCTCCACTGCTGCAGCATGCCTCTCACATCTGTCCTCGATGATGCCAGATGAATGCCCCCACACAACATCACTCGCCTTCCCTCCTGCACTGTATGCAACTGTGGAAACCGGAACCAGGAGATCACTCAGCAGATGCCAGGGTTCCACATGCTGCCATGGCGGGTATGATTATGCTCCCGCTGGCACTCATTCTACATAGGTTTACGGATGCAGTGCCCCACAGTAGCTAACAAAAATGAACATTCACTCCATAATACGCATGGGCATTTTCCCCTCTACTTTTGAGGGAAAAAAGTGCATCTTATGGAGAGAAAAATACAGTAGTTTATGAAGTGTATTTACCTTCAAGGTCGGGTGAAGATGATGGCGGAGAGGGAGGAGACATTAGCATAACAGTGGCCCTTCCCAAGCAGGAAGATAATTAGCAATTTTACAGACAGCTGCCCAGTGCCATTTTTTAATAATAAAAATGAGCGAACTCAAAAAACACAAAATTTTACAAACTCATTTGCCCAATATTCCACCCCTTTTACTCACTTTCCAATTCACACCACAGGCATTCCTGTGCAAGGTATTAGGTACATCACACAAACAAATTGTAGCAACAACACAAGTCATACAATTTCAACCAGACCTGCTCCCCCCTCCATCAGGGTCTCTCATATTGTCCAAAAGCCACATGTCCACCCAACAAGGGAGCTGGTATCCCCTCTGGTCACAGTCCAAGAGTCAGTTCACGCACTGACATGGGGCCTCAGGCCTCCCCCCTCATTCCTGCCGTCCTGGCAGCTCTTAAGACGCTGCCCCAAGGGGGAGCACATGGCAACGGCGGCCAACATTTCTACCTCTGCTCCAGAGAGCATGCTGCCATCCACCTCTATGTCCCATAATCATAGCAAACCTACCAGGGGCTTAGTTGGTACTCTTTGCTGCTGGGCTTTTACCTTCTGGAGTCTTCAGATGGCAACTTCAGCCCCAGTCTCCTCATCCTTAGAAGAGGAGTTGGAAAGGCCTGCTCTCGCTGACTCAGAGCCACTCCACCAGCATAGCTCCAGCTATGTTCCCGTGGCTGCTGGCTCTCCACAACTTCCAGGGCAAACTGCAACTCATGAACCTTTAATTCCTTTTCAGGAGATTGCTCCATTTTCAGGTGCAACTCCCGAACCTAGTCAACCTCCTTTTCCAGCGCTTGCTCCGGTTCTAGGATCGACATCTCTTTCTCCCATGGCCATTCCAACTCTTTCCACTCCTCAGTTAGCAGGCCTCAGGCAGCCTCTTCCACAGAGCTCCCAGTTTCCTCCGCAGGGCTGTAAAAATCAGCCAGCCCATGGTCCCCAAAAGGACAGCCCTGGAGAACCATAATAACAATCGGTCCTCTACCCCACCCATCAAGGGTGGTAGCAGCTCCATACTGATCTGATCTGAATCCTGCTGCAAACTACGCAAAATGTATGGCCAGTACTTGCTACTGTTGTGGCCGTACACATGCAGGTTCCCATTAGATTTGGGCAGACAGTAAAGATACAGTGGAGCCAAAAAATGGTGGGCCATTCCTTTAATCAAGACTCATACCAGCCAATGAGTAAATACACACAGGGCTCCCAAAGCCACTTATACATTCTCCGGTTCTACAACCAGGAGGATCTTCTCCGATTTTTCCTGGAATCAAAGGCCCCCACAAGTCTCAGTCACCTCTGGTTCCCCATCTGCACACCTTCTCCCTTCTCCTCTCTGTACAAACTGACTTCCCCTTCAGCACCCTGCTATCTTGGCTTCTCTCTCTTTCTCTGCCATCTTGGCTCCTCCTTCAGCACTCTGCATCCTCCCTGCTCTCACTCTGCCATCATGGCTTCTTCTCTTCCTCCTTCTTCTTCTCTCCTTTTAAACTTTTCTGGTGCCAAAACCTCTCCTCAGCCAAAATTAGCATAACAATGGCCCCTCCCAAGCAGGAATACAACCCTCAATTTGCAATCAACTGCTTTGCTCTGAGGTCTAGCACACAGGTGGCTGCCCAGCACAATTTTTAACAATTAAAGTGAGCAAACTCAAAAACACAAATTTTACAAACTTATTTTGCCTAACACTCATGATTCAAATACTCTCGTGACTTAAAGCAAAAAATCACGCGAGTGACTGCTTGTCTGTCAAATTGCTTGTGATTTAAAGTGCTCGTGTGTCAAGGTACCACTGTACAGGAAAATGAAAGAGCACACATACAAGTGAAAATGAAAATAAAAGCTAGAATTAGGATATGTAGTACCAGCTCAGACTTATTTGTATATGATAAGAGAAAGAGAGAAACTACCATAATTGAATTGTGGATTACAGAAGGAGAAGTTACAGACAAGGAAATGAATAAAACGAGTAACTGTGACATTTATACAAATGATTTGGGTCTTATTTGTTAGTATAGTGTAGAATAATACCCTTTATTATGACATCAGACAGGCAGGGATGAGGTATCTATCACACAAAACATATTTCTTGTCTTAAAATCCCAACACATCCCATCTTTGGCATTTAAAAAGATTTTGGATACTGTATCTTTAGATAGACAAAGAGGAAATAGGCAGGTTGAAAAATAATACTGTATCAGAAAAAACTACCAAGAGGGTTGTTTCACAGACATCTGGGAACAGAATCAAATTAAAATTGAAGAACAACAGACCATTACAGATGATATAATTTTAATATGTACAGCACAGATCTAAGTGTTACACAACATTAAAATATATGTTAGAAGTAACGTAAAATATTTTAAAACAACCCTTATTATTATCATTCAATGAGATCCCTGTGTTACTAAGTCTTCAAAGAGCTTCAAATTCCTTTAGGTACATATTTACATATCACAGCAGCAAATGCAGACTGATGTAGAAATACATGTTGCCCCAGCAATTCAGATACCATGAGGACATTGCCACCGATGATGCCTTCTGGATAATAAACAAACCTAGCTAAACTTCCAGACAAAATAAGGTATAAAATGATACGCAATTTACATGGCGGGTGCATTCCTTGAATTCATTGTATATTAAAATCATGTAAAAATACTTTATGATTATGTGTAAAATAGAATTAGATTCTAGACTCAGATATGTATTTTTTTCATCTTGATGAAAGTCTAGTGGAACATTCAAAAGTCAGGCATGCTATTTCTCCAGAGAAGATATACAAGTGGCCAATAAACACGGAATGCAAATCAAACCACAAAGTGATGCTGCTTTACACCAGGTTGGTTATAATAAAAAAGACAGACAATGCTAAGTGTTGGCAAGAATGTGGAAAAACTGGAATCTTCATTCACCGCTGGTAAGATTGTAAAATGGTGCAGGTACTTTGAAAAACAGTCTGTATTCTAACAGGGTGAATTTATAATATCAGTTATATAATACTAATGATATCAATTAAAAATGTTTATACCTATGTATATACACATATTATACACACATAAAACATAATACCATGTTTTGTGTCCTCATTTGAGTGTAGTGATTAAATATGTAATTCTGCTACACACACTGATGCTTTCACTTTGCTTTTAAGATAAAGGACCTTGAAGCATTTCCTACAAGGGTCATTCCAACCTCATCTCACACCGCGTCCCTTGTGCAAAGGCAACACTAGCCCTCCATCTTCTGTAAGATCTTTACACATGCCAGACCCTGTGCCTGGAACCCTCTTTCCACCTCACTCCATTTGTGTAGTAATTTGTCACTTTCTTTAGCAAGCCTTCCCCAATCTCCCCGACAAGGTCAAATTTCTCTATCATACAGTCTTATAGCATATCTCTTATCATTACACTTGTATTATATATATTACATTTGAATTTTAATGGGTGATTTTGGGTTAATATCTATTTTTCAATTAGACTGTCAACTTCTTGAGGGGGTAGTAAGATCAGGTCTAGTTTTGTTTACACCTATATACCTCGAAAAGTATCTTTCACACAGTGCCTGATCTATTACAGAGACCAGTAAATATTTATTGAATGAGTTAGTGAGTGAGTCATTTTCTCTGTAGTCCTAGTTAGGCCACTTCTGAATTTACTTCCTGTTCTGCTCTTTTGTTCATTCATTCAGAAGTACCCATTTGGTGCCTACTATATGGCAGATTGTATATAGGGTTGCCTGTGACTCATGAAATGATGACTGGTTTAATCAACTACAATTATGAAGCAGGAGTTATTTTCCTTATGGAAAAGTCTAACTAGTCCTGCAAGAGTATAGGAATGCATCTCTTCATAACATGGCTGTGCATATGACAACTTGAGGCTTCAAAGATTTTCCCTTTAGAGTTTGCAACATATTATCTTGGACATGTCAGTCAAGTAAATCACATGACTTAATCCTGAAAGTCTTTCTAGCTCCTAACCTAATCCTAATACTGGAGGACTTCCTGCTCAACTGTAAATTTGATTTTGTAGCAAATCAAACTAATGGAAAATATAAAAACTTGACATATCAAAAAAATTTCATTCAAATGTTGATCTAGACTGTACTACCTATCTGAAAACTGCAAAGAATCAGCTAATCAATTTTCATAAATGATTTTTAACTATTCAAGTAATTGTTTTTTATTAATGAATCATGTTTTATGCAGATTAATTAGTTCATAGAAATTAATCATAGCAAAGAACACTTTAATATATATATGTATATTTGTACTAAGTCTGTAATATAAGCACTAATGTATTTTTGGTGGACATATGGTTTCTCAAATTATGTAAATTGAGTCCTTCTAAGTTGATAATCATGATTTTTTTCTGAGGAATATTTAATAGAAGAAATTTTTAAAATTATATTTAATTAGAAAGAAAATTAATGAAAACACATGCATGAAAATAGTAGACTTCATAAAATCTGTAGGGAGACAGCAATAGTACTCGATTATAAACTTCATGAGGATTTTTGGTTCATTATTTTATCTCCTGTATCAACTCTTAGCACTGTTAGTGGTATATAGTACGTGCTCAATAAATATTGTATACTTGTTCCATGAATGAGTTAAAATACTCTCGTTCCATATTTATAGAGGCAAAATTAATGTGCCTGATAGCAATGTTGTTATTAACAGATCAAGTTGTTGGTTTGTGTCTCAGTTTATGAAAGAAACCAGTAAGGAAAGTTCTAAGTTTGAATTAGAAGGAGCAAAAAAGTCTGATTTAAAAAAAAATTTTTATTTATTCATTTTAGAGAGGAGAGAGAAAGGGAGAGGGGGGGGGAAGAGAGAGACAGAGAGAGAAGGTGGGGAGGAGCTGGAAGCATCAACTCCCATATGTGCCTTGACCAGGCAAGCCCAGGGTTTCGAACCGGCAACCTCAGCATTTCCAGGTTGACGCTTTATCCACTGTGCCACCACAGGTCAGGCAAAGTCTGATTTTTTATTGCATGGTTCATAAGAGAAAGGTTTGTTCCAATTAATTGTATTTCGAACTGTGCAAGTTCAGAAGCAGGAATAGTGGTGTAAGTACCAATCATTTTTGCATGATGTCAAGGTTGGAAATAACTTCAAAGTCATGTTTTTCAATTCAGCCTTTCATGTAAAGCTTGAATCTTCTTTACAATACTTCTGCCAAGGATTCAGCTGAAGAGGGAACTTACTACCTCCTGAGGTAACCCATTCCATTTTAGGACAGTTTGGTTAGGAAACTATTTTATTGTATTAAGATTGGCTTTCCTGAGCTTCTCATACCAAGCAAAGTGGGTATATAGAACCCATATACTTCCTCTTCTATCCAATACCCCATATGTATTCGAGGTCTTACCTTGCTAGGTGTAAATTCTCTGCTTTGTACGATCACTCCATAGAGGCCATGATTTCAAGTCTCTTCCCTTTTCCGTTCACTCTCCCAGAAAACATGCCTCTGTTTATATCTCTTTAAAGTGCAGTGCCCAGCCCTGGCTGGATAGCTCGGTTGGTTAGAGCATTGGTCCCCAACCCCCGGGTCGCAGACCAGTACCGGTCTGTGGGCCATTTGGTACCGGTCCACAGAGAAAGAATAAATAACTTACATTATTTCCGTTTTATTTATATTTAAGTCTGAATGATGTTTTATTTTTAAAAAATGACCAGATTCCCTCTGTTACATCCGTCTAAGACTCACTCTTGACGCTTGTCTTGGTCACGTGATACATTTATCCATCCCACCCTAAAGGCCGGTCCGTGAAAATATTTTCTGACATTAAACCGGTCCGTGGCCCAAAAAAGGTTGGGGACCACTGGGTTAGAGCATTGTCCTGATGCACAGAGGTTGCTGGTTCAATCCCCAGTCAGGGCACATACAGGAACATATCGATGTTTCTGTCTCTTCATCCCTTCTTCTCTCTCTAATATCAATAGATGAATTAAAAATATATATTAAAAAAATAAAGTGCAGTGTCCAGACAGAACCCATTATTTTAAGTGTGGCTATGTGCAGCAACTATGCGCCTGCCAAATACCGGATTTGGAGACAGCCAGGAGTGTCTCAGAAGTGTTCTCCTGGGAGCGTTGTGGTAGTTTCTATGAATCAGCAACAACCTTTCTGTCTCTCAAGTATCAGAGTTAGAGCACTTTAGATTGGAAAAAATGATTCTTTCCTAGATCTTAGAAAAAACAACAAAGATAACATGTATGTTCTTTTATTTCCATGCTCAGGAAACATATGAAGACTAATATAAAACTGTTTAATGATTGCTTTGCTAATAAGTGAGATAATGAATGTAAGTGCCTCACCCAGTGTCTGGTTCAGAGTAGTTAGTCAAGAAATCTTAGTTAACATTATGTTTCTTCTTGCCTCCTTTTTATATTTTATCTTGGAATTCCCTCCGTCCCCCTTTTTAACACAAGGGTGATATAAGGATGAACAAATGGACTATAAAATATTTCAGTGTAGACTCTTTTAATTCCCAGAAGACATGAGTTTTTTGTTTTCTTTAAGTAAAATTCTAAAGACAGTTAGATGAGATGTAAATGGCTCTGACGTTTTCCAGATGAAATCTAGTACTTAAGTTGAACAATCTTTAGGCATTCCTTTTATTAATCTGGTTGCATTGTGTATTATTTTCCATTTTCTTCACCTGGCTGCGTTGTGTGTTTAAAATGATCTTCCTAAGACTAGAAATACAAGAATATAAAAGTGAATGGTTTCAATTAGATCCTCTCTTGTCTTATTGTATTATAGTTCTCAGTTTCACAAGTGATTAAGAAATAAGAACTAACTTGATGGGGGAATTTTTGAATATCGTATAGCACTTGTTCCTTTTAAAAAAAAGTTTCTGAGAAATGTAAAGTTCCCATAAATGAAACTTTTGTTTTTCTTGTCTTTTCTTTTTTTAAGTGAGAGGAGGGGAGATAATGAGACAGACTCTCTGTATAGGCCCCTACTGGGACCCACCTGGCAACCCCTGTTGGGGGCCAATGCTCAAAGCAACCAAGCTATTTTTACCACCTGAGGCTGATGCTTGGACCAACAGAGCTATCTTCAGCCCCCAGGGCCAAAGCTGGAACCAATCAGGCCGTGGGCTGTAGGAGGGGAAGAGGGCGACAAGGGGGAGAAGTAAGGGGAGAGAAGCAGACGGTTGCTTTTCTTTATGTGTCCTGACTGGAAATTGAACCCAGGATATCCATACATCAGACCAATGCTCTACCCACTGAGCCAACTGGCCAGGGCCAAAACTACTGTTTCTGACAGTGTCGGCACACTGTTTCTTCTAGCAGTGAGATGATTAGACACATACTGAACTTCAACTCACTTTTTTTACAAAGCCATTTATTTTAGAAAAGGGAGTGACACTTGATGTACGTACTCCCCCCACAAAGCACTAAGAAGAAAATGTCATACTGTGGCATTAAAAAGCAGTGATATTAACTCTAGCATCTAGGTATCTCTGGTTGATTTAGCACCACCTAGCAAAACAGGTCTTGCCCAGAATCTTGACACTCTGGAACCTGTGGGGCTTTCTCTTAACCAAAAACTACTTTGCTGGAGTATCAAAAGTAATTCCCTGATGTGCTTTTCCAAGTTTAACTCTTTCCGTGCTATCCAACAATTAGCGCACTGACATTGCTTTATAAACAGTCTGCTTACTGTTAATATCTGATGAAACACCCAGCAAGATTCCTGACTTGAGATAAAATATATTCTATTTTTATATGCTCTAATTCTAGAGCTTTCGCAGATTCAAGATACTTAACTTTGAAAAAATTAGAAAGTTTGAAGGGAAAAAGTTAATGAATGTCAATTTAAGGTAAAAATGGGATCATTTGTGGAAATTATTTTAGAAATTATTAAAAATCTCAGATAATTATAATAAGGGCAAATACCAGTCATTTCCTAAAAGTGGTCCATTAATATAGTATTGTATTGTAGGTGATGGTCCGGAACATTGTAGTCTATTTGTTCAACTGTGACTAAGAGCTGAGGCACATGGATGGATTTTTAACTTTTGACTTTGTTTTCATAAGGGAAAAGTGTACATTTCTTCTGATACTTGTTCATTAGTGATGAGCTGTCACCTCACTTTTCTAGAAAAGATTTCCAGTTTGGTATTTCAGATAAAAAGGCTAAGGAAGTTAGAGTTATGAAAGAGGTAACTTCTTTCTGTTCCATAGTTTTAAACTGTGATCTTATTCCCAGTCCTGCAAATAAAACTTCTTAACCATTAGGAGGAACAGTTGGGAGAATAAGTGAAAAACTCAGAATGCCCTTTTGATGATATGATGTCAAAAACAAAGCTCTTCAGTGACTACCTGTTCAAACTGGCTCACATAGCACTTACAGCTTATAAGTCATGATGAATTACCCTGCTAATATATAACAATAGATAATCTATTAATAAGCTGTCCTAAAAAATAGGTCTTGGCAATATTATAATATTTACTTGGAATAAAACAGCACATTATTCATTATCAGCTATTATTATCTCTTCTCTAATTTAAGTTGAAAAACTTACGCTACAAACACTACCTCCTTCCGCCCCCTGCTGCTCTTTTGTATAGGACCTTATATGTCCATGATTTCAGTCATATCTCTTGTGCCTGTGTTATGTGGTTATCATGAAATAATGCACTTTAAAAAAAATATGCCACCATTATTATATTGGGAGCTTCTCAATAATTAGACTAGAAATTCTAGGAGGGTAAGAAACTCCCAAATTATTCATGGATGTGTATTCCTATGACCTGGTGCAGAGGCACTAAAGAAATTTTTGTTGACTAAAGGAAAAAGACCTTGTCTTACTCATGTGTGTATTCTTAATTTGGCATTTGGCATGATGTTTGGAATATAAGATATACTCAGTAAATGTTGATTGAATGGATTTTATGATAATAAATTAGCACCTAGGGTAATTATAAACTTTTTCTTAACTTCATATTATACGAGTAAATAAAAAAAACTTTTCAATTACAGAATTGATCATAGTTTCTGAGTATATTGGAACCAATTCACTTAACTTTTTGTCTCTTTTACTTTTGCCTTGATAATTTCTGAAACCTAAGTAGGATTATTAAGATCACTGGTAACAATGCGTCTATAATAAAACCATTGTTATCCCCTCAGAGGTTTCTTATTCATAACAAAAGAAGAAAGGGAACTTTACAGCAGAGAAACTGAATAACCTTTTAAACCAATGATCAAGACTAATATTAAACATATAGGCAGCCCAATAATCATTGCTGCATTATTTACTTATTTATTTTAAATACCTGGTTCTTAGAAGTCAAATTCTTGTATTGGAAAGGAAGTTGGTAATGGGAACAGGGGATGGGACTAAAAGATGATGTGAGTCAAATGTAACCTTCAAGAAAGGAAGTGGAGCCTGACCAGGTGGTGACACAGTGGATAGAGCATCGGACTGGAATGCAGGGGACCCAGGTTCGAGACCCTGAGGTTGCCAGCTTGAGCGCAGGCTCATCTGGTTTGAGCAAAGCTCACCAGCTTGGACCCAAGGTTGCTGGCTTGAGCAAGGGGTTACTCGGTCTGCTGTAGGCCCGCAGTTAAAGCACATATGAGAAAGCAATCAATGAACAACTAAGGTGTCACAACAAAAAACTGATGATTGATGCTTCTCATCTTTCTCCATTCTTGTCTGTCTGTCCCTATCTCTCTCTCTGTCTCTGAAAAAAAAAAAAAAAAAGAAAGGAAGTGGATCCATCATGAAGGCAACAGAGGTAAATAGAGGTAAATGCCCCTGGCTTCCTATTGGGTAGGACTAGTCCCACAAACAGGTTAGGTTAATCAAATGAAAAAAATAATGCAATTAGGGCATGGATTTAATAAATACTTTCTCACTCCCTGAACTGCAGCATTACTTACAATAGCTGCGACAAGGAAGGAACCTATGTGTTCATCAATGGATGAGTGGATAATGCAAGATGTAGAATAAAATATTATTCAGCCGTAAAAAGAAGGAAATCTTGTCATTTGTGACAACACAATGGACCTTGAGGGTATTACACTAAATGAAATACATAAGTTAAACAGAGAAAGACAAATGTCATGTAATCTCACTTATATATGAAATCTGAAACAAAACAAAATAAAACAAAAATCCCCCTAAGCCCCAAATCAAAGAAAACAGAGCTCACAGACACAAAGAACAGATTGGTGTTTGTAAGAGGCAGGAGATGAGAATGGGTGAAATGGTTGAACGAGGTCAGAAGATACAGAGTTCTAGCTATAAAATAAATAAATCCTGGGGATGTAATATATAGCATGTGACTATAGTTAATAATATTGTATTGTATACTTGAAAGTTGTTAAGAGTAGACTTTAAAAGTTCTCATCATGCACACCAAAATTTTGTAACTATGTATGGTGATGGATATTAACTAGATTAATTGAGATCATTTTGCAATATATACATATTGAATCATTATGTTTTATACCTGAAACTAACATACTGTTGTCAGTTATACCTCAATAAAGATGATTAATACTAAACAGATATTACATGTCTCTGGATGTCATACCCTGAGAGAGATATCACATCATTTATGTCACATTCCATTAAAAACATGTGAAACATCAATCTAATCATGAAGAAACTCTAGACAAATCCAAACTGGCTTATTCTATAAAACAACTGGCCTGTATTAATTAAAATGTCATTGCCATGAAAGACAAAGAAAGGCTGAAGAATGGTTCCAGGTTAGACAAAAGTAAAGTGATATGACAACTGAATGCCATATGTAGTTCTGGATTGGGTTTTATATTGGAGCAAAATAATAAAAATCCATAACAGCCTGACTAGGCAGTGGTGCAGTAGATAGAGAGTCAGACTGGGATGCAGAGGACCCAGGTTTGAAACCCCAAGGTTGCTGGCTTGACCACGGGCTCATCTGGCTTGAGCACAGGCTAATCAGTTTGAGTGTGGGGTTGCTGGCTTGAGCCCAAGATTGCAGGCTTGAGCAAGGGGTCACTCACTCTGCTGGAGCCCCCCACCCCCGGTAACGGCACATATGAGAAAGCCGTCAATGAATAGCTAAGATTTTGCCACAATGAAAAGTTGATGCTTCTCATCTCTTTCCCTTCCTGCCTGTCTGTCTCTATCTGTCCCTCTCTCTGTCTCACTAAAAAAAAAAAAAAAAAAAAAGGAAAAAAATCTATAATAAGCATTATCATGATAACTGACAAAATTATAGACTATAGTTTAAATAAAAATATTGTATAGATGTTAACTCTCCTGATTTTGATAACTGTAGTGTTCTTTTGTAAGTATAGTGTCATATCATTGCTTTTAGAAAATACTCATTGAAATAATTAGAGATAAAGAACCATGAGGTATCCAGGGGTCCCCAAACTACGGCCCGCGGGCCACATGGGGCCCCCT
This sequence comes from Saccopteryx leptura, assembly GCF_036850995.1. Lineage (NCBI taxonomy): Eukaryota > Metazoa > Chordata > Mammalia > Chiroptera > Emballonuridae > Saccopteryx > Saccopteryx leptura. Next base: position 304,913,085 of record NC_089504.1, on the reverse strand, counting down.
GAGGCCATTTATCCGGCCCCCGCAGCACTTCTGGAAGGGTACCTCTTTCATTGGTGGTCAGTGAGAAGAGCATAGTTCCCATTGAAATATTGGTCAGTTTGTTGATTTAAATTTACTTGTTCTTTATTTTAAATATTGTATTTGTTCCCGTTTTGTTTTTTTACTTTAAAATAAGATATGTGCAGTGTGCATAGGGATTTGTTCATAGTTTTTTTTATAGTCCGGCCCTCCAACGGTCTGAGGGACAGTGAACTGGCCCCCTGTGTAAAAAGTTTGGGGACCCCTGATGTATGCAATCTACCCTCAGATGGTGCAAAAAATCATATATATATATGAACTCAGAGTGAGAGAGAGAGAGAGAGAACGGACATGAAAGGGTGACAAAATGTAAAAAATTGGTGAATCTGGGTAAAGAATATGGAAATTATTTATATTCTTGAAATCTGTTATTAAATTTGAAATTATTTCTGAACTAAAAGTTAAAGAAAATCAAGCAAAATATGACCCTCATAAAAACCAAAACAAAAAATCATGATGGTTTTACATGATGAATGGGTAGTAGTTTTAAGTGTCCAGTATAGCCTATATTATATAGCATTATTAATTCTATACAAAAGGGGTTCCTTTCAATGTCCTTGTATGGTTGTTCTCTGCATTGGAAATGAGTGTTTTATTAGGCCAAGGGCCCAACAAAACCAAACCACAAGAATTGATTTTCCTTATTAAATGTTTTCTTATTTATTGCAAAGGATGAATGTTGTCAATATTTCTTTCTAGCCCAATTAAAACAAAAATTTATTCATTTAAGTTCATCCAGTAATGTCCTTTTCTTTTTTTTCCATTCCATAACTTTTTATGGTTGCCTATCATGTGCCAAGTAGTGTGCTCGATTATGGCAAAACAAAGAGGAGTAAGTTATGGACTATTTCTTGATGAATTCAAACTAATGGGAGAGTCAGATATTTAATCAGAGTGATGTACTACAGGAGCAGGAAGATGGTGCAATTATTTGTGGAAACTAGTTTCACAGAAGAGACATCTGAAATGGGTCTTGAAAGAAGAGTAAGAGTTTTCCACGTGGAGGAGAAGCCGTGAGGAGTAGCATGTGCAAAGGCACAAAACCTTGAACAGTTTGTCATTTCTAATTTTATGCTAGATTTAGTTCAGAGGCATTAAAGCCTAAGGTAGCTACTTAAAAAATTTTTTCATTGTAAAATATTAGACATGTTCACAAAAGTGCATAAAATATACTATTAGCTTATTGAATTATTACAAAGCAAATAAATATGCAATGATCATTGAGGTCAAGATCTGTAAGATGGACGGTAATCCCAAAGTTGGCACTCCCCATTCAGTACACTTCCCAACCCTCTCCTTCTCTCAAAGGTAACCACTATTCTATTATTTTAAGAGTTGTTATAACAAATGGACAAACCCACATAATCAACATCTCTTTCATCTCTAAAATTTCCTTGTGTGAAGTTGTGGGAGGGTCACATATCATAAGTGTTTATCATTACATCCTGTGTTCTAGGTTCTTCTGGGTGCTTTACTCAGTAACTGATTTCTCACAACACTGAAAGTAGCTGAAGAAACGGGCTCAAGAGTTTCTCACTTGCTTAGAGACACAAAACTCATGAATGATGGAGATAAGACTAACGCCCAGATTCTTTGGACTCCAAAACACATGCTATTTTTACTAATGCTTCTTACATTTTTAAAACTCATTGATTTTAGAGAGAGAGAAACATTGGTTTGTTGTTCCACTTATTTATGCATTCTTGTATGTGCCCTGACTGGGGATTGAACCCACAACCGTGGCACATAAGGATGAGGCTCTAACCAACTGAGCTACCCAGCCACAGCCATTAATGCTACTTAAGAGTTGACTTCTTCATGTAGAAAGTTGATGGTCAACAGGGATTTTAAATTGGGGAGTAGTATTTTTGATTTGTTTGGATTATAATTCTGTTGATGGTGTGGAATAATGGAGTGAGGAGGGAAACCATGGAAGTAGTTATTGCAATGGTGCAGACATGAGGTTCTAGACTAGTAGACTGATGGTGCAGAGAGAGAGAGGAAATTGTATTTCCTTGAATTTTCTAAGGATAATCAGTTATTTATGGTGATAGGTTAGACCGGGATAGGTGAGATGAGAAACTTTGTACACGATAAACTTGCATTACTTTGCACTTTTGAATATGCCATTCTCTGACTCCAAGGCTTCTCTACCTTAATAGTCTGGATAGTAACACTATTGATTAAATTTTGGAAGAGGAAAAATAGGTTTGGTGAGAAATTAAGTCCAGTTTTGGTTCAGCTAATTATGAGATGCCTGAGGAAATTCAGAGGGTCTGTCTCATGTGTAGTTAGAAATTGAGTTTCGAGGCTCCAGGGACCGGTGTAGCCAGAGATAAAATTTTAGGAATAATCAGAGCATATGTAACTTAAGGCATAGGACCTGCATTCAGATAGCCCTGCATTTAAATCTTAGCTCAGACACTAATTATCTGCTTCCCTATTTGTAAAATGGGATAATATATAACCTACAATCTCTGTAAGCATTCACTGCAAAGCTAGAAAGCACTTAGCACGTTGTCTGGGTTCAATAAGTGACAAGAATATTATCATTAGCTGTTATTATCAGGTTACAATACAGATTTACTTACAAATTCCACTATAATAAAAAGCATTTTAAATGGAATTCACTTAAATGCTATCTGAATGCATCTGAATGGAAGATCTGTAAGGAAAGGTTTGGTGCCCACATGGCAGCATGGTGTATGCAATATGTCACTTTGCTTGCAAGACCTAAATGTCCCTTTAGGAATGTCTAAGATTTTCTAGTAGGCAACTTATTTCCATAAAGAAACTCAGGTGCAAATACTCACTACCCTCTTAAAAATAAGCATTTTAAGGAAAAACAGCATACTCTTTTCATATTATGTTGGTTGTTTAATATTAGGTGTTAGGTTCTATATAGTTAATAGATCAACAGTTTAATATTCATCCTTCTAAACCAATTTTTTGATGACCCTTTATAAACTCCCAGCCTTTATTTTGGCCCATAATTTGTACATAATTATGAATTTAATTATTTGTGTAGCATTATAATTATAAGTAGCAAAATGTGGACCAGATTAGAGGAATGATAATTGCTTCTACTTGATGTTAAGTTTTTATGCTGTTTTAGTGGGATCTGTTTAGAACAGATGGGAAAAGCTTAAAGAAAGCAACAAAATACTAAGAAACCCAGTGATAAAAGTTAAGGAATCACTAAAGTTTACACATGGCCACCAGATTGAGCCTAGTCAATTTAAAGAATATCTGACTAGCATTTCCTTGTTTTGATGTTCTTAAAGGCATCAACAAGCAGGAAAAAACCCCTAGCAGCTTTAATTAGCTAGTATCATTCTTGAAATTATATATTGTAATAAACTGTATTCAAAGATCATCACAATTCTTCCTATTCTTATATGCCTATATTCCTTTGAAATGTCACTTTACTACTCTTCCCGTAAAGACAGGGAATCTATTTTCACACTTCTTGAATCTGCGCTGGCTTTTAACTCACTATGACTAATAAAATGTGCTGGAAGAGATGCCATTCATGTAACTCTTCCAGTCCAAATTACTATCTGTAGAACTGAGAGCACATAAAATGGCTTTAAAGCACTAATTTAGGGTGGCTTGTTTTGCAGCAATAATGTATTATGTGTTAGAAATCTCCTACTCTAAACAAAATGAGAGAGTAATTTTAAATTGTAAAAGGGCCTTAAGTTAATCATTGGGATGTACTTCTAGACTATAAGGATCAAAAAGTTTCTCAAAGCTGTACTGAACTAGGGAAGACAGATGATTTTTCTGGGATGATTTGTGCCCAGTGTTTTCAGAGGTAGGGCAATATTCTAGAATCTAGATGATGTTTAAAGTTTCCTTAAACTTTAGAGCCCTGTGAAATTCCAATAAAATTCTTGTGATTGTAGCAACTCCATTTTTACCTTATGAATATTTACATAGCATTTTTTTTAAAGGAAAGTTTGTTTTATTTAATTTATTTTTTTTACTTTTTTTTTGTATTTTTTGTATTTTTCTGAAGTTGGAAAAGGCTAGGCAGTCAGACAGACTCCCGCATGTGCCCCACTGGGATCCACCCGGCATGCCCCCAGGGGGTGATGCTCCGCCCAACTGGGCCTTTGCTCTGTTGCATCCAGAGCCATTCTAGCGCCTGAGGCAGAGGCCATAGAGCCATTCTCAGCGCCCGGGCCATCTTTGCTCCAATGGAGCCTCGTCTGCGGGAGGGGAAGAGAGAGACAGAGAGGAAGGAGAGGAGGAGGGGTGGAGAAGCAGATGGGTGCTTCTCCTGTGTGCCCTGGCTGGGAATCAACTCGCTACTCCTGCACGCCAGGCCGACGCTCTACCACTGAGCCAACCTGCCAGGGTACATAGCATTTTAATACTTTTCACAAGTGACAGGATTTATTGGCTCATCTTTCATACAATGTAATAAAAAAACAGCTATGGTATAGTGTAGCCAACACAATACAGTATAATGGCTAACGACGTGGGCTCCAGAGCCATATTACTTGGGTTCAGATGTGTGCTCAGCTGTGTATCTGCTGTAACCTTGTTGTATTACCTTTGTCTCAGTTTTCCCACTTGTAGAATGGAAGGATAACAAAACCTTATTGAATTGTTGATATGACTGAGTTAATATTTAAGCTTAAAACATAATACTCAACACACATCAAATAGCAGTACTGGTGGTATATTACAGAAGTGAATAGTCTAGATCCTAGACCTGGATCTGTTACTGTGTGTCTTTTGGCAAATCACTTAACCTCACTGGGTTTTGTTTTTCTCATCTATAAAGTAAGATCTACTAGATAATTTTCATGGTTTCTTTTCATCTTTACAATTCTATGATCCAGTGTTCAATATTTGTTTTACCACATGAACATTCCAATCTTGTCTAAATTCTGCTAAGAATGTTGCACACTTCTTTTAGCAAGCAATTTTAGACTCTCTAGTCAGACCACTTTGAAATAAAAAATAACACTGCATTTACTCAGGAAACTAAACATTTTTGCTCCTATGTGGTCAGTAGACATTGATAACTCATATATCTGAAGCAATGCCTTTCCAGGTTTATGGCAAGTTAAAATTGTGCATTAATTTTTAAACTGGTGATAAATACGCTTATTAAACAAAAATAGGAAAAAATACCCCAAAATACATAGTTCACCTTAAATTTTACCAAAGATTTTCAATGTTAAATAAAAACCACCTATGATCCTAGTCATCACGAGACTTTTTTCATATTTTGCTTAAGCATATTGCATACAATTAAATATTATACAAAATGTGATCTTTATTGGCTATATAACAAACATCTTCATATGGATGTCTCATAATTTATTTTACTTTGGTTTATAAATTGCGGCATTTCATTACATTTAGTTTGATGTGTGATGTTTCTTGACAATGGAACAGGAAAAAACCAATCAGTCATATTAGCTGTGTGACTGCTTAGTGTATGTGTAGAATGTACAATATGTGGAATTCTTTTTTAAAATTTTTCCTATCCTTTTCCTGTCACCCCCAAATCAAGCTGTTACTATACGCCAAGAGGTATGCAAATGATCCATTGACTACTTTTACAACAGACTGATCAATTACTGGGCCTCCTACAAACTTTCCTTTGAATGTTTGACAATGGATTTTAGTCACTCGTTTACTCTTGCAAAATGTACACCGAGCCTATCTATCTACTCAACTTTGCCTTTTCAGGACCTTGAAAGTGGCAGCTTAAACTGGAAAGGTTTTCAGTGGATCTCGGGGGCGAGGGATTAAACAAATACATGGGCTTTCTCTCTCTCTCAAGAGACACAGATTTGCTTCTTGAAGCTTTCCATTCTAGGAATTGGGCCGAAGGCGCAGGAGGTGGCTCTCTCGTCCCCAAGAAGCGGCGTGCACATGTGTTTGCTGACTCTGACAGAAGACCACGATCGCCGATCCTCGGGGATTTTCCAAGCGGGATGCGGGCGCCGGAGCGGAGGGAAGAGGGCGTACTGCCCACATGACCCAACTTCACTTTCAGGTTCCTAAGCGAAGCGCTGCGGAAGTCACACCGACCTTCCACCGCTACATTGCTTTCCCCTCAAGCACCTGATAAAGCCCCTAAGGGCTGAGAGGCACCGACGAAAATCATTGGGGGAGGAGGGCAGTTCGATGTTCACCGTTTATAAACGCGCCGACCACCTTTTCGGAATCGGCACCTCTCGTGACTCACGCGTTAGCCAAGCCTCTGCCCACACTTCTTTCCCACCCCTGCGTTTCGGTGCCAAAGAACAGCGACAGCAACAGTTTGGTTGTCCAGCAGCCCGTCTCCCGGGCGCGAAAGACGCGCCAAGGCCTCGCTCCTCTCCATGCGCGCAGCCCGGGGTTTCGGCTCTCCGACGCCTGCGACAGGACGCGCGGACGGACGGCAGCTCCGTCCCCGGCCGCAACGCTGCCCCAGCGCCACCCGCCACGGGTCCCTCCCCCGCGCGGCCGCCGCGCTTCGCCTCCCCACGGGCGGGGGCGCCGGGCCGGGCGCATGCGCGCGGCATTCCCGGGCGCGCCGGCCACACTCCCCCCCCACCCACTCGGTGAGCTTGTCACTTCCTGCCCTCGCCCCATCTCCGTCCGGGGTCAGTCAGTCGCTCCCTGTCGCTGCCGGAGAGTCTCTGCTTCCCCCTTCTTACCCGCTCCGCGGCGGTAGCGCAGGCTCCTCAGGGAGGGGGAGACAGAGAAAGAGCGAGACTGACTTAATAAAGTTTCCTGAAACAACTACCACCAAAGCCGGCCCGCGGTGGGGGGCGACTCCTGCGGCTTCCCGCCCCTCTCCATAGCCGGAGGGACCGTTGCAGGTGGAGCGGTGCCGGGGAGCCGGCTCCGGCGGCAGCCGTTGCCCCTGTGAGGCGCGCCTCAGCTCCTGCCCGGCCCGGCGCCGGCGCCCTCGGCGGTGGCGGCGGCGGCCGCGGGTGGTTCCTACTGTCAACTGTCTGCGCCGCCCGCCGTCAGCCCCGCCGCGCGGAGGGACGCCGGGAGCCGCCGTCGCCGTCGCCGCGGGCCGCGGAGGGACCTGGTGAGCTGTGGCGCTTCCGCGTCGGCGCCGGCGGGGACTCTTTGGGAGCGCGTCGGGCCCGAACCGCGGTTCCCTTCGCGTGGTCCGCGGAGGCCGCGCCAGGTGGGGCCCGCAGCCGCCTCCCCGCCGGGCTGCCCCCGAGAGCGCCCGTCCTGCCTTCCTTCCGCCCGTCCTCGGAGTTCAGTAAGTTGGGCGCACTTGGTGGTGGGGACGGGGCTCCGGCGTGGGGGGGCTCCGGCGGGGAGAGCCCGGCGCACGTGCAGGTGGGAGGCCGTGGGCCGGCCGCGGGGGAGCCGCCCCTCGCCGCCCCGGCCGCCGCGCCCCCCGCCGGGCCGCCCGCGGGCCTCGGCGCCGGCCGTGCCAGCGCACCCCGCGCCTCCATCTCCGCGCGCGCCCGCCGGGCCGGCGAGGCCGCCGCCCGCGCCGCCGGCCAGGCCTCGGTGGCCGCGTTTCCGGGTGGCGCGCCGGACCCGTGCGGGTCGGGCTGGGCAGCTCCGTGCGCGCTTCTCTCTCCAGAGCCCGGGGAAGCCGCGGGTCCGCGGAGGACCGCGCGGGGCGGGCGGAGGGGACATCTGTGGAAAATGTCCCCGCAGGAAGTTCTGGGTGAGTGACTGGTTTGTGCTTTTTTCAACAGCCAAGCCGCAATGAAGAGCTGCTTACAGTGAAAGGAAAGTAGGTCGCGCCCACTGAAAATGCCTTTAAGGGACAAATACTGTCAGACTGACCACCATCATCACGGATGCTGTGAACCAGGTATGCCCCTTTCTTCAGTGACTTTGTCCTCCGTCAGAGCCACTTTGCCTTCTGTTTTCTTCTGGTTTCCTTCCTGCGCAAGAAGTCATTCCCAAGGAAGCAGGCTATAATTTTCCCTAGCGTGAAACTAGTTATGAGGTTAGATGCTCGTGCAAACAAGAGGTCTCCCCTACGTGGTCCCTTAAGAAAGAAAATACAGCAAGTGTCACCTTCAGTCTTTCCCACCAGATCAGTTACCCAGTCCCTTACCTTCTCTTTCGGGGCTGCCTGCAGTGAGTGACTGTACCCCGTGCTCTGGAAATGTTTAAAACGGAAGAGAAAAGAAACATAGTAGAATACTAGCATTTATCTTCATGGAAGTTGTTTCATTTAACCTTGGAACAATGAAGTTTCTTACATGTTTGGTCAGAGAGTAGCCCTTTAAAACCTAAAAATGAGTTTAGTTTTGGCCTAAAAAAAAAAAAGTTTGTTGAACTCAACTTGTTGGAAGAATCAGGTTTTGCCAAGTGCAACCTTTGGAAAAAAATTTTGGGGAGAACATACTGTATTGCAATAATATTTTATTGCAAACAAACAAAAAAACAAAAACAAACCCAAACAACAAAACCTGATTATTTAGATAGGCTATGCAAATATTTTAAAGATATATATTTTATTCAGTGGAACTTTTGTAGTGGAAGGCTGTGAATGCTTTTTATATTTGTGTTTCAATGACCTTTTATTACAGTTTTTTTAAATTTTTATTAATTTTTAATTTATTGTGTTACATGGATTCAAGTGTCCCATTGAATATAACTCCCTCACCCCCCACCCGTGTCCTTTTTTATACCCCCTTTGCCCCCCTCCCCCTATCTCCCTCTCCCCTTTATTACAATTTATTTTGTGGGGTTTTTTTTGAGAATACTTCAAGTCACTTAGGTTGAACTTACTAGCAAAATCATTTTATTCAGGAAGAAGTTTACTGAATCATTTTATTGACAAGATATTATTGAGCACCTGTAAGGTGCTAGGCACTGTCCAGGCAATGGGAATGTAAGTGGTAAAGCAGATAAGGTCATTCATTCCCTTACAGGACTTCTGAGTGGGAAGAGATCCCTTACAGGACTTCTGAGTGGGAAGAGATAGACATTAACCAATAAAACCAAGCTAATGTGTGACTATAGCTTATTTAGTGTATTCTGATCATTAAAGTTTTCCAGATACTTTAATGTCTTTTTAAAGATATTTTCCAGAGTTGAACTTTTAAATATGTATTGGAACTTTTTGATTCTCCCCCTCCCCCAGGATCAAGAAATCAGATAAGTTGATTTATTTTGAAAATTTCAACTTTCTTTTACCCTAACCTTTCCATGCAGTTTATGTTTCAGACTACCAAGTCAAAATAGTTGGTGTTTCTTTGCTTTCTTAGTTATAATTAAACACTTACTAAGCATTTAGGTCAGTGGAAAGCTAGAAGTTTGTTAACTTATAGGGGAGTTAATTGTCATTGTTTTAGAGGAAGGTAGGTGCTGAGTGGGAGGATGTTTCCAGAACTGAGGGGAATATATTATGATAAAAGGTGACTTGATGTTTGAAGAATTCTTTTAATGGGCTCTCTGGAGAGGTCTGTTCTGGTTTGGATTATGAATGGTGGGTAAGTTCCTTGGATGAGAGCATGTGTTTCTGAGGAGGCCTTGACAGGATGGGTCAGTTTGTGGTGGTGTAAGCCTCAGTGTATGTATTTTCTTAGTTTTCTTTTAAGAATTTTTTTTTGCTATGGAAATGTTCAAATATTCAAAAGTAGAGAGAATTTTGTAAGGAACCTTGCACAACTTCCATCAGTGGTTAACACATGGACAGTCTATTTTCATATCTGTCCTCCCCTCCCTGTGATTTCCTTCTATACCATTCAACTGCTCCACTACCCTCTATTATTTGAAAGCATCTTCCAGACATCATCTGTAGAAGGATCTTTTAAGGAACTTGTTTAAGGTAGGAGAGAGCCTTACAAAAGTAGGTATTTTATTCTGAAAGTGTGCTTTTCAAAGGATGTAAAAAAAGATGTTAGGCCCAGGCTGGTTGGCTCAGTGGTAGAGTGTTGACCCGGTGTGTGGATGTCCTGGGTTCGATTCCTGGTCAGGGCACACAGAAGCAACCAGCTGCTTCTCCACCCCTCCTCCTCCCCCTTTTCTCTCTCTCTACCCCTCCCGTAGCCATGGTTTGATTGGTTCCAGTGCATTGGTCCTAGGTGCTGAGGGTGGCTCTGTGGAGCCTCCACCTCAGGTGCTGAAAATAGCTTAGTTGCAAGCATGGCCCGAGATGGGCAGAGCATTGGCACCAGATGGGGGTTGCCAGATGGATACTGGTCGGGGTGCATGTGGAAGTTAACTCCTCTCACTTGAAAAAGAAGAACGAAAAAAAGAAAGATATTAACTTCTCGAGGTCTGGGTTTTTGGTTAGAGTGAGATGGTGAGTGTGTGTGTGTGTGTTCCTAAATGTTCATATAACCTGATCTAGGGAGGAGATGATAAAATATGTAAGAAGAAATTGTATGGAATATTACTATATAAATTTTTTTAGTGCTGAGAGTATGTTTTCAAATGAAGAAAGGCTAGTTTCTTAAATAGTAACTACTACACAGATATGTGTACCTGGAGGATGTGTCCTTGCATAACTAAGCCAATCCTGGGTTTATTTTGAATGATATCTCAGGAGGTACACGTGTTCTGGTGGTAGCAGGGTGTGAAGGTGATGGGGAACAAAATTTAGCTTTAGCTTTTTTTTTTTTTTTTTTCTTCATTTTTCTGAAGCTGGAAACAGGGAGAGACAGTCAGACAGACTCCCGCATGCGCCCGACCGGGATCCACCCGGCACGCCCACCAGGGGGCGACGCTCTGCCCACCAGGGGGCGATGCTCTGCCCCTCCTGGGCGTCGCCATGTTGCGACCAGAGCCACTCTAGCGCCTGAGGCAGAGGCCAAGGAGCCATCCCCAGCGCCCGGGCCATCTTTGCTCCAATGGAGCCTTGGCTGCGGGAGGGGAAGAAAGAGACAGAGAGGAAAGCGCAGCGGAGGGGTGGAGAAGCAAATGGGCGCTTCTCCTGTATGCCCTGGCCGGGAATCGAACCCTGGTCCTCCGCACGCTAGGCCGACGCTCTACCGCTGAGCCAACCGGCCAGGGCTAGCTTTAGCTTTAAAAGCAGGTGTTGTCACATGAAAGTGGAAGTAGATGTATTATAGAAAGTTTTCTGGAGCATGTACCTAAATGAGGAAAGGGAGTGCTAAGGAGAAGTTCCCATTTTTTCCTTTATCCCTCCCTTATTTATTAGTTTTTTTGTTCTTTCTTTTTAGAATTCTTGCCACTTACAGAGTCAGACCTTGAAGCTTTTAGTTCTTTACAATTGCATAATTTCCACTCTTTCTTTTGTAGCTGTTACTATTTTTTGTCAAACAGTTACCAGTTTACAAAGTACAAATACTGGAAAGAGATCCATCTAATCCAAGTAAATGGTATCACCCATCTATTTACAAACTTCTGTTATTGTTTCTCTAGCAGTGGTCACAAACTCATTAGTCAACAGAGCCAAGTATCAACAGTATAACGATTGAAATTTCTTTTGAGAGCCAAAATTTTTAAACTTAAACTATATAGGTAGGTACATTTCTTATCAAGGTAGCGCCCACACGTGGTGGTTTGTGGAAGAGCCACACTCAAGGGACCAAAGAGCTGCATGTGGCTTGTGAGCCACAGTTTGCCCACCAGGGCTAGGGGGTTGAATTCTACTTCTCTTAGGTTTTGGAAAAGATTTTGTATTTTTGTCAGGAAAGCAGTTGATTGGCACGTGATGATAAAGGTGTGGTAGTGATGATGATGGTGACAGCATGGACTCTTATTGAGCTCCTAGTATATTCCAGGCTCTGTGTTAACCAGAGCTATTAGTTAATCTAATCCTCACACAGTCCTATGATTTAGGTACTTTTATTATCACTATTTTAGTTATGAGAAAAGAGAGACCAGAGATTTTAGTCTGCCCTAGTTGTGTCTAGTAAATGGCAGAAAGAGAATTTCTTTTTTTTTTTATTTTTTTATTTTTTTTTATTTTAATTTTATTTATTCATTTTAGAAATGAGAGAGAGATAGAGAGAGAAGGGGGGGAGGAGCAGGAAGCATCAACTCCCATATGTGCCTTGACCAGGCAAGCCCAGGGTTTCGAACCAACGACCTCAGCATTTCCAGGTCGATGCTTTATCCACTGCGCCACCACAGGTCAGGCCAGAAAGAGAATTTCAACACAGTCCAGGTCTGGAATTTTAATAATCACAGTTAGGGCTGATGTCAGATGTTCTCAGAATGAATTGTATTTGTGTATGTTCTGAATTCATTTAAAATACCCCTACGTGTCTCATAAAAATTATGACAGTTTTGCTTAATAAAATGGCTGGGACCTGAGACACATAGTTCCTTCCATTTGTGTACACTGAGCACAAACCTATAAGAGAATCTAAGTCTACATCTGTATACATAGCACAACAGGCTTTAGCCCCCTCAGAAAAACTAAACGCTGTCCACGCCCAGACTCTGAAGCAGTAGCAGTCCACAAAACTGAAGAGCCCTCCTTATCGCCCCACACTGAGCACATGATCCACTGTGAGACGGTAATAGTCAAGTAGAACATTATAATATTTAAAAAAGAGGTAATTAAAGTAGCCGTTTTTCCTCCAATGTAACCTTCTCTATTTGATATCTGATGGAAAATTCAGTTTCCCTTTTTGGTTACCTTGTTTCATTTTACCAAAATATAATTCACTGCATATTTATAAAGCTAATCTGAGAATTTTGGAAAGCAGGGATGATCTAGACCTCTATATATGGAAATAATTTTCATTTATTTATTTATTTATTTATTTATTTATTATTATTATTATTATTATTTTTTTTGTATTTTTCTGAAGTTGGAAACGGGGAGGCAGTCAGACAGACTCCCACATGCGCCCGACCAGTATCCACCCGCCATGCCCATCTGGGGGCGATGCTTTGCCCATCTGGGGCATCGCTCTGTTGCAACCAGAGCCATTCTAGTGCCTGAGGCAGAGGCCACAGAGCCATCCTCAGTGCCCGGGTCAACTTTGCTCCAGTGGAGCCTTGTCTGTGGGAGGGGAAGAGAGAGACAGAGAGGAAGGAGGGGGGAAGGGGTGGAGAAGCAGATGGGCGCTTCTCCTGTGTGCCCTGGCCGGGAATCGAACCCGGGACTTCTGCACGCCAGGCCGACGCTCTACCACTGAGCCAACCGACCAGAGCTAATTTTTATTTTTAAAATGGAAATATTTTTACTTACTATAAAAAAATAAATAGTTTCTCAAATGCACATTTCTAAAGGTCCAGGCTCTGAAGTACTAGTGAAGTGTGAGGCAGAAAGTGAAAATTGCCCCTATAAACCTAACAGAACCTTTGTTAAGTTTTGTTGGTAACCCACCAGACTCTTTGGTGTTTAATACATGTATATTGTCAAATTTATTTCTTTGAGTAGCTATTGAAATACATATTAATATAAGTGTGATCACATTCTATAACTTGTTTTTGTTGTTAATCTGTTGTTGACATCTTTTGTTTTCAGTACATGGAGACCTAGGCTCATGCTTTCTGACAGCTCATGCTTTCAGAAAGTCCACTGTATGGATATTTCATTGTTTATTTAGTCTCCTTTTTTTTGAGACTCCTTTAAGTTGTTTGAAAGTTTTCTCAGTTTAATTATGGTGCTTCAGAGCACTGCAGTGAACTTTCTTGTACATCTATCACTGTGCGCTCTACCACTTCTTTAGGTACTGGTTTTTGAGGTGTGCTTTCACAGTTGTCCGGAGAGCTGTACTAGATTGAGGGTTTTGAAATGGTCGATGAGGTGCATTTAGGCCATCATTACCCTAGAACTGTGGTTAAATATAGTGATTTCTCTTCAAGGGGAAGAAAAAGGCACATGACAAATCTGTATTAAATACCAGGATAGGAAGATCTTTGCATTTAAACTTATTATCAAGCCTTAAGTAGCCTTATTTTAGCCTTGAATTGAGAATAATTTTAGTTGTTATTTTCTAGTTATTTCATTTTGCCTTACAAAGATGATGGTGAAATATGTACAAGTGTGATTATCATTGACACAACTGTAGCCAACCATTGTTGTACTTGAGTAGTAAATGATTTAAATAACCATTGTTTGTGGGCCTTGGGTGGGTATTTGTCTTCCCTGCAGTATATATCCTGGAACCTGGAGATGCTCCTTTGCTGCAGCAGCCACTACAGACATCCAAATCTGGTATTCAGCAAATAATTGAGTGCTTTCGATCAGGTATGACTGTTTTAAGATGAAGTTTTCAGTCTTCACATAGCAGCTAAAAACTTACCTAGAAATTCTTAGAAATAATTTTTAAAGATTAAATGTCTACACTTTTAATAGCATTTTTAATGTTATATTTTTTAGAACAGTAGATGAATAAATATTGATGTAACCTAGAGATTTTCAGTACTATGTATTATATATTGATTTTAAAATTAACTTATTCAATATGGTTTAAAGAAATATGTGGTATATATGCTGATAAAGTGTCCCTTTCTCTCTTGAAAAGTCATTGTTATTTTTTTTAAAATTTTTTAAATTTTTACAGAGACAGAGAGAGAGAGTCAGAGAGAGGGATATACAGGAACGGAGAGAGATGAGAAGCATCAATCATCAGTTTTGTTGCGACACCTTAGTTGTTCATTGATTGCTTTTTCATATGTGCCTTGACTGTGGGCCTTCAGCAGATGGAGTAGCCCCTTGCTTGAGCCAGCGACCTTGGGTCCGAGCTGGTGAGCTTTGCTCAAGCCAGATGAGCCTGTGCTCAAGCTGGCGACCTCAGGGTCTCGAACCTGGGTTCTTCTGCATCCCAGTCCGAGGCTCTGGGCCGTGGTAAATTATACTAGGTCTGTGTAAGTTTTGGAAGAGTGGATTATTTACTCAGAATGTCTGAGAGGTCACTTGTCCTAGATTAATTACTTTATCAGCTCTATGACTCTTCTAACCCTGGAGTTTGAATATCTAAACCAGCACAAGATAGAAAAAAGACTAATTTCAACCCTGATAGCTTCAGATACACTTTAGTTTTTCTTTCCGTTAGATCAGTGGTAGTCAACCTGGTCCCTACCACCTACTAGTGGGCGTTCTAGCTTTCATGGTGGGTGGTAGCAGAGCAACCAAAGTATAAATAAAAAGATAAATTTAACTATAGTAAGTTGTTTTATAAAGATTTATTCTGCCAAACTTAGCGAAAATCCGACATAAAGTACTTGGTAAGTAATTATTATTATATGCTTTAACTTGCTGTAACTCTGCTTTATAAATTTTATAAAGTAAAGTTACTTCCCTACTTTATAAATCATCATTACTGTGGAACTGGTGGGCGGTTAGAAAATTTTACTACTAACAGAGATACAAAAGTGGACGGTAGGTATTAAAGTTTGACCGCCCCTGCATTAGATGATTACAATAATTAGATAGGTAAGTGTACTATTTGTGCAGTTGCTATTCAGTGCTATAGAATTATTGTTGCTTACTACCTATTAAAGATTGAGAAGTGTTAGAACTCCTCCTGTGTTATCAGTAAGATCTTAAGTTGCTGTGATCCACTGGTCTACCTCAAGTGGATTTGGCTTCCCTGACATTGCTGACCATTGAGTCAAATTTGAAAAAACTCACGCATGACAATGGCTTTCTAACAATGGACGCTTACAGGATTAGAATATCTTTTGTTATTTTTAATTTATCTTAATGAAATTATTAAGATAAATATTAACATATTATTTATCTTTTTTTTTTTTTTAACTGAGAAAAAGAGTCAGACAGAGGGATAGATAGGGACATGTCCGACAGATGGGAACAGAGAGAGATGAGAAGCATCAATCATCAGTTTTTCATTGCGACACCTTAGTTCATTGATTGCTTTCTCATATGTGCCTTGACAGTGGGCCTTCAGCAGACTGAGTAACCCCTTGCTCGAGCCAGCAACCTTGGGTCCAAGCTGGTGAGCTTTGTTCAAGGCAGATGAGCCCGTGCTCAAGCTGGCGACCTCTGGTTCTCGAACCCGGGTCCTCTGCATCCCAGTCCAACGCTCTATCCACTGCGCCACCGCCTGGTCAGGCTATATTATTTATCTTAATGAAAAAAATACTGAAATTCATAGGCAAAGATAATTTATATGCAACCACATTTTGTATTGGTGAGATATTTTTTGATGTGCTTCTTTTTAAAACATTGTAAAGGGAAATAGCATATATTTGGTTTATTTTAGGATACTAAGAAATAAGTTGTTCCTTTCTCTAAAGATAAAGGTTTTTTATTTACTCTCTAAGATCCATTTCTTAGCTTTTCATCTATAGTCATCATGGCATTACTTTTATGTATATTTAATTAAATAAGTATTGAGTATATACCATATACTTATGCTCAGGTTGGTTGTTGTTATAACCTATTTAAGGGTGTTTTTTGTTGTTTTTTATTTTTGATAATTGCCCTTGGTCAACAGTAATAATTGATGGGTCAAATTTTCCTATGGTAAATACAATTAAAATTTTAGTTATTAGGAACTGTATTTAAATATATTTCTGACATAACAGAAGAATGGCTAGTTTCTGTTTGTAGTAAGAACGTCTGTTAGCTACTTTTAGAGATAACATTTGTGTTCTTTTTTTTCTTTAATTCAATGAAAGGAGGGGATGCAGAGACAGACTCCCACATGCATCCCAACCAGGATCCATCCAGCAAGCCCAGTAGGGGGCAGTGCTCTGCCCATCTGGGGCATTGCTCTGTTGCTCAGCAACCAAGCTCTTAGCACCTGAGGCAAAGGCCATGGAGCCATACTTAGTGCTTGGGGGCAATGTGCTCCAATTGAGCCATGGCTGCAGGAGGGGAAGAGAGAAAGGAAGAGAGAGGGGGAGGGGAAGGGGTGGAGAAGCAGATAAGTGCTTCTCCTGTGTGCCCTGACTGGGAATTGAACCCAGGACATCCACACGTCAGGGCAGTACTCTACCACTGAGCCAATCGGCCATGGCCTCTTTGTGTTCTTTCTAATATTGTATATTTAGTAATGTTTCTTTTTAAAAATTTATAATGTGGAATAAATAAGGTCATTTTCTACTGCTTCAGTTTACTATACAGTGGTATCTTTAGATACGAATTTAATTCGTTCTGTAACTGAGCTCGTAAGTCAGTCAACTCGTATATCAAACTGCCAATACTGGACCCGTGTGCCAACTAGTGGCAGTTTCTCGAATCACGACTCGTATCTCAGAATTTTGCTCAGATCTTGAACAAAAATACGGACCGAGTTGCAGCTCGTATCTTAAAAAATTCGTATGTTGGTCTGTTTGTATCTCAAGGTACCACTGTAGTTATTTGATTAAAAAGTTAGAATTGGTTCATTCATAAGTGCTTTTGTCTTGTAAAAAATACCTATAAGCAAGACCCTATACTCAAAATTATATATTTTTTCATTTTGAAAGATCAGTATTTAAAAATGAAATTTTTTTGTTTCCATATTGTACTGTGGTCATATGTTTTCTGTGTTTGCTATTTCTTTACTATCTAAGCTAAAGAAAAAGGACTGAAATTTGTAGTATGTTCTTTTTATTTATTTTTTATTTATTTATTTATTTATTTTTTGTATTTTTCTGAAGCTGGAAACGGGGAGAGACAGTCAGACAGACTCCCGCATGCGCCCGACCAGGATCCACCCGGCACGCCCACCAGGGGGCGACGCTCTGCCCACCAGGGGGCGATGCTCTGCCCCTCCGGGGCGTCACTCTGTCGCCACCAGAGCCACTCTAGTGCCTGGGACAGAGGCCAAGGAGCCATCCCCAGCGCCCGGGCCATCTTTGCTCCAATGGAGCCTCAGCTGCGGGAGGGGAAGAGAGAGACAGAGAGGAAGGAGAGGGGGAGGGGTGGAGAAGCAGATGGGTGCTTCTCCTGTGTGCCCTGGTCGGAAATCGAACCCGGGACTTCTGCGCGCCAGGCCGACGCTCTACCGCTGAGCCAACCGGCCAGGGCCCGTATGTTCTTTTTAAAATGTTCCCAGCAAATTTGCATTCTGAGTTAATTTTCATTTAGGCAAATTCTGAAAATACTATAATTTTAATTCTTTAAGTACTCAATAATTTAAATTAGAGGTAATTTAGAAATATGCTGACTGATGTGAAGAGACTAATTTTAGATTTAAGAAGGAATTTTTTACTTCATTAATGTGTCCTTTAGCAGTTTTAATTTCTCCAAGATAGTAATCTCTTACATATCTGGGTAAAGTCTGCTAAAGTATCTCTTCTTTAGCACTCAGGTGTTTAGCTATGGCTGACCAAAACTTTGGGATGATGAGATGGCACTTTAGAGGAACTGAGAGCCCTCCCACCCTGAGACCCTTGCAGGTCTCTCCCAGTGCCACTCTACTTCCAAGCGTGGCTTCAATAACTCATACTTTTCTAGGCTCTTTCCAGTATAGCTGGATCACACACATTGCATTTAAAGAAGTATCCTGGCAGTGGTGTATACCTGGTGGAGATTTGAAGGTAGAGCTCTGAAGTCCATGCTTTTGTGCTTGTTAACCTTATGGAGGCTGTCAGATTGGGCAATAATCATATTAGCATATCTACCATTACCTTCAAGCACAGATAATTGTCTTTAGCAACAGTGTCATCTCTGTTTAAGTGACTCACCTTCTTCTGCCTAGGCTAGGTTCTCTGTGACCTGGTATTAATTCTTGCTCAAGTTGGAAGTTCATAAAAGGTTGCGGAAGGAGTTGACTCATATTTTATGTCCACCAGCCCCATGTGTGCTGTACTGACTGCATGACCAGTTTTGACCATTCTCTTTGCCTCACACTTCTGCTTTTGCTTTGGCCCTGTTTTTCTGGCTTTAAATTACATGTCCTTATCCACCTCTGATAACTTTATTTTTGTCTACTTGACTTGTAAACTAGTTTTGAATAAATTTTTCTTTTTTGGAATAAGTGGTATGTGCTTGTAGTTTTTAAAATACAAAGAAGAACAAAAAGATATAAAAGAATAAGTCTCTTTTCTCAGGCAACCACTGCTACATGGTTTGTATCTTCTTCCATGAACCCTTCTATACATATATAAGCATATTTTCCTCATTTTTTCCTAATACAAGTGGTAGCTGAGTCTGTATACTGTTATGTGTCTTTGCTTTATTAACAGTACAGTGCACTGTTGTTTGACATCTGTCTGTAGGTGATGTCTCATTTTCTTTAAAGAAAACTGTCTTATTTTTCCCGGACCTACAAATTTTCTGCCTTGAAATCCCTGATGGTTAGGTGACTTGAGACATATTGTTTGCTCTGAATCCCTGACTTCTGGTACTGTGTTTACTGCACCCTGCCCTTTCCTAGAGCCTTGCCTTGGTTGTGTTAGTCCTTCCAGGATCACTTCTCACTCAGTTCTCAAATTTCCCTCCTTTCTATTACACTTATATTTTAGCTCAGGGTCTCCAAACTTTTTACACAGGGGGCCAATTCACTGTCCCTCAGACCATTGGAGGGCTGCCAAATACAGTGGTCCTCTCACTGACCACCAATGAAAGAGGTGCCCCTTCCAGAAGTGCAGTGGGGGCTGGATAAATAGCCTCAGGGGGCCGCATTGCGGCCCGCGGGCTGTAGTTTGGGGGCGCCTGTTAAAATTTTAGCTTCTTTCCTTCCTGGGCTTTCTCCCTAAATTGAAACAAAATTTTAACTAACAAAGTATACTTTCATGAGACATTTATTAAAATGTATTTAATCGAGCTCAATACTTTCTTAAGTCTTTTATTCTTCTGGTAGAGGCAAAAGAGCTATGGATTGTCCTAAGGTTAGAAAAAGAAAAATGGTGGGTGGAGAGAAATGTAATCATTTTGTCTGATACTTAGTTAGAACTGGTCTTTAACTCCTTCCTCTCTGTCTCTCTCTTCCCCTCCCGCAGCCGGGGCTCCATTGTAGCAGAGATGGCCTGGGCGCTGGGGATGGCTCCTTGGCCTCTGCCCCAGGCGCTAGAGTGGCTCTGGTCGGGCAGGGTGACGCCCGGGAGGGGCAGAGCATCGCCCCCTGGTGGGCAGAGCTTCGCCCCTGGTGGGCGTGCCGGGTGGATCCCGGTCGGGCACATGCAGTAGTCTGTCTGACTGTCTCTCCCTGACTGGGTAGCTCAGTTGGTTAGAGCATCATCCCAATATGCCAAGGTTTGGGGTTTGATCCTTGGTCAGAGCACAAATGAGAATCAACCAGTGAAGGCATGAATGAGTGGAACAACAAATTGATGTTTTTTTCTCTCTCTACATTCCTTTCTCTGAAATCATTCAATTAAAAAAATTAGATACCTGTGGTGGTGCAGTGGATAAAGTATCTGTCTGGAATGCTGAGGTCACTGGTTTGAAACCCAGGCTTGCCTGATCAAGGCACATATGAGAAGCAACTACTATGAGTTGATGCTTCCTGCTTCTCCCCAACCCCTTCTTTCTCTTTCCTCTCAAAAATAAAAAATTAGAAAAGATAATAAAACCGGTCTTTAATATGAAATTGACATCTTTTTTGAATTCCTGAAATATGTAATATTGTAAAAAGATAATATGTAATATTATCGAAAAAAGATTTTGTCCGTAGAATACACTACTGCTATGTGCAATGAACAACATCTTTTTTGAATTTTAAGGAGGAATAAATTGTAGTGAAAATGAGAATTAGCTTTGTGTGATGTTTGCTATTGTCATTATTTTTCTAAATTTAGCTTTGGTCATTTAACTTCTTTGAAGAAGTGTTTTTGTTTTTGTTTGTTTTTACTGCTTAGAGCAACATTAATAATGCCAGTTAGTATAGCTGTGACTGGGTGGTGAGGCCTTCCTCCTGACTCTTCAAGCAAAGGCATAGGAGGCAATTAGCACTTATCAGAGATACAGTACGAAGTGGGTTTTTTTGCTTTGTTTTTTACATAGAAGTTATAGAAAATTTAAAATCTAGATTTTTTTTTTTTTTTTTTGCATTTTTCTGAAGCTGGAAACAGGGAGAGACAGTCAGACAGACTCCCGCATGCGCACGACCGGGATCCACCCGGCACGCCCACCATGGGGTGACGCTCTGCCCACCAGGGGGCGATGCTCTGCCCATCCTGGGCGTTGCCATGTTGCGACCAGAGCCACTCTAGCGCCTGAGGCAGAGGCCACAGAGCCATCCCCAGCGCCCGGGCCATCTTTTGCTCCAGTGGAGCCTTGGCTGCGGGAGGGGAAGAGAGAGACAGAGAGGAAGGCGCGGCGGAGGGGTGGAGAAGCAAATGGGCGCTTCTCCTGTGTGCCCTGGCCGGGAATCGAACCTGGGTCCTCCGCACGCTAGGCCGACGCTCTACCGCTGAGCCACCCAGCCAGGGCTAAAATCTAGATATTTTTAAGGCCAACTATTTTTTGTATGAATAAGAAAAGTGTAGATTTATTTGTTTGACTTGTTGTTTTTTGATTCATCTTCAAAGCCTGTTATTTGGGACTGTATTCCTAGGGAGCAGCCATTTATATTAGTCTGGGAATTTCTCAAGGGCACAGGTCACACCCTTCTCTTTCATGTCTCCAGTGAATAACATTGTACCTGGTGTTAACTAGATGTTCAATAAGTATTTGTTAAACTAAACTAAAAGATTCACCAAGTAGGCATTAAGGTAATTTTATTCTGCCTCCAAATTTTTTGTTGTATGTGGCAGTGTTCCATAATTAATCTAGTTTTTAAACAACCCTTATACGTGGTGGTTTTAAGATGACAATTTTAATGTTTTTAAGTTTTTCCTAGTTTTTACTTTTAAGTAACACATGTTAAGGGGTGATATGTTAGAAATTTTTTTCATACTTGTCTTAGAACTCAGGAGTTTGACCGGAGTTACAGATTTGCTTATAGTGTTGGGATGGTACTGTGAAGATTGAGTTCATGTGTGGTCAGCAGTAAAGCAAGCAGTATACCATTTAAAATGTTTACTACCACTACTTAAAATTGTTGACCAACATATCAGTATATTAAGAAAAAAAAATCAAAGCTTATCTTTGTCTAGCACAGAAGAGCACTAACTGTAACTCTTAGAAAAACTTTTAATGCCTATATTTATGGAATTAAAAATTAAAAGTATTTATTTTTATTTTTAAATTATCTATCTATCTATCTATCTCAGGGGTCTCAAACTTGTGGCCCGCCGAACAATTTTGTGCGGCCCGCAGACTAATCCATGAAGTTCAAAATATTTTGGATAAAATTAAGTAAGCCTAGGGGCCTACTTGTATTTTTTATTTCTCTAGCATTCTAGCTAGATATTAGCTTAGTTAACAGCAGTTGTGATGCGAACTACAGTTTCTGGTCGTTTTGTGACACTGAGTAAACTGCATGTACGATTGTGCTTGTTTTTTTTTTTTTTTTTTTTTTTTAAATAAATTTTTATTAATGGTAATGGGATGACATTAATAAATCAGGGTACATATATTCAAAGAAAACATGTCTAGGTTACCTTGTCATTAAATTATGTTGCATACCCCTCGCCCAAAGTCAGATTGTCCTTCGCCACCCTCTATCTAGTTCTCTGTGCCCCTCCCCCTCCCCCTAACTCTCCCCCTGTCCTCCCTCCCCCCACCCCTGGTAACCACCACACACTTGTCCATGTCTCTTAGTCTCATTTTTATGTTCCACTAATGTATGGAATCATGTAGTTCTTGTTTTTTTCTGATTTACTTATTTCACTCCTTATAATGTTATCAAGATCCCACCATTTTGCTGTAAATGATCTGATGTCATCATTTCTTATGGCTGAGTAGTATTCCATAGTGTATATGTGCCACATCTTCTTTATCCAGTCTTCTATTGAAGGGCTTTTTGGTTGTTTCCATGTCTTAGCCACTGTGAACAGTGCTGCAATGAACATGGGGCTACATGTGTCTTCACGTATCAATGTTTCTGAGGTTTTGGGGTATATACCCAGTAGAGGGATTGCTGGGTCATAAGGTAGTTCTATTTGCAGTTTTTTGAGGAACCACCATACTTTCCTCCATAATGGTTGTACTACTTTACAGTCCCACCAACAGTGAATGAGGGTTCCTTTTTCTCCACAGCCTCTCCAACATTTGCTATTACCCGTCTTGTTGTTAATAGCTAACGATTGTGCTTGTTGTACTGATTTTTTTTTGTTTTCAACTGCAGTGAGAAAAGTGTTGCGTAACAGTTGCCTTTTGTAGACCTAGTGCGGCCCGCCGAACGGCTGTGATCTTGCTCTGCGGCCCACATGCTGAGTTGAGTTTGAGACCCCTGATCTATCTAAAAGAGAAGTAGGGAGGCAGAAAGACAGATTCCCGCATAAGCCCTGACCGGGATCCACCCAGCAAGCCCTCTACTGGGATGATGCTTTGCCCATCTGTGGCTGCTGCTCCGTTGCTCTGCAACTGATCTATTTGAGTGCTTGAGGCCAGGCCATGGAACCTCAGCACCTGGGGCCAACTTTGCATGAACCATCTGAGCCATGGCTACAGGAGGGGGAGAGAGAGAGAGAGAGAAGGAGAGAGAGGAAAGGGGGAGCGGTGGAGAAGCAGATGGTCACTTGTCCTGTGTGCCCTGACCAGGAATCAAACCCGGGACTTCCACATACTGGGCCAATGCTCTACCGCTGAGCTAACCTGCCAGGGCCAAAAGTATTTTTCTTATTGATAAAATGTGTAAGTAGAATTAATAAATCTTTCAGGTCCCTTTATTGATTTCCCAGTTAACTCTACATGGAATAGAAAAATCTTGTTTATAGAGAGAATTTTCTTAAACACATAGAGAAAGCTCTCAATATGCCATTTTAAAAGTGTTAATCAGGTATGGTGGTGAGGGCTGGGAATATAATGATATACATTAAATCTACCTTCTCTGTCCTTTTAGAGCTTCCAGGTGAATGGGGATACAGAAAAATAATTAATTACAAGATAGTGGGATGATATAGTCTAGTTGTAAAGCATGCTATGGGCATAGATATGAAGAATTTTTAACAAAGATACAGGAGGGGTCAGAAAGGCTTCCTGGAGGATGTGACATATAACCTGAGATCTGAAGGATTACTACACATGAGCCCGACCAGGGAAATGTAGAATGTTGTAGGAAGAGAAATAAAAACAAAGGTGAAGGCCTGAAAAGTGAGAAAGAGAGAATTTGGTTAATTCGTGGACCTGAAAGACATTTGGTATGTCTGGGTTAACACAACTGTTTTGTATGTGTGTGTGTGTTGAGGGTGGGATAGCACTTGTGATCAGTAATTAAGAATGATTAGTCAAAGAGTCAAATGCTTTTCTATTTTCGGGCACTCTCTATGAATATAACTTTATAACTAGGAATATGTAAGAAATTGATAGATGTTTTTTAATTTAAAAAGTATTTTGCTGATTTTGAAGAGGGAGAGTGAGAAAGAAAAGAGGGAGGGAGGGAGGGAAGAAAGGAAAGAGGAGAGAGAGAGAAACTCGGTTTGTTGTTCCTCTTGTTTATGCCTTCGTTGGTTGATTATTGTATGTGTTGGAACGATGCTCTCAGCAGCTGAGCCTCAGCTAAGTATGGTTTTTGTTTTCAATGGTTGAGAGAACCTGGTAGACAAAGTGATATGTCTGATGTAGGGATGCAGTCTTATATTTTCATAACCTCATGCTGTCTTTTTTTATGTAACTCTTCAGCTGAATTCTTAAGTTAACCTATTACATTACTTTTGTGTCTTTCTTCAGTCTTTTTTGAATATCTTTAAAGTTGAATTTTTAGTGTAGGTTTTATAGGTCTTTTAAGGTAGAATTAAAGTGTGCAGAAATTTCCTATGTTTCTTTCTGCTGGTTCTACACTCAACTACACTTTCTGAGGACTTCATGTAGATCAGTTAGAGGTTTATCTAAAATATTTTGTTTGTCCACCTCTCATAATTTGTCAGTCACTTAGGAATTTGTGAACTATAAGTAGTAGCAGTTCATTGGCAGTATATTTTGTAATGTGAAATGAACTTTGCAAATATGTGTGTATTTTTTTAATGTATATATGCTTTTTTATTTACTTCATATATATGTTTGTACGTTTGCATGTAAATTTGCTTTTTTATAAAGAATAATACCCAAGCTATATTCTGAATCTTCTTAAATTTATGTTTTCTAATTTTGTGGTAATAAGGTCTAGTGGACCATATTAGTAAACATTGATTTGGATTTGGGAAGTGGTGGAAATTATTTTATTATGTATATTTTTTCCAGTAGAAACCTAAATATATGGTTTTTGGGCATTTAAGGTCATATATCTTCTTTCATAATTCTCTAAGATAGGTTTGGTTTGTTTGTTTTACAAGATGGATAAATGAAAGTGCAAAGATTATGCTCTTTAAGGTCATCTAAAGACTTGGTAAGTTGTGGTAACCTGCTAATCAGTCTTTTAGCAGTAAGGTTGGTCTGTTTTTAGGATGATGGTGAAATAAAAGTGATGATTAGTACAAAAATTAAATGTAGACAGATTGCAAAAGATTGAATCAGAAATGTTTAACTTTTATGGACCCTTCATTATTAATTACAGTAGTAAGATTTTACTCTTTAGTAGTTCCTGAGCTTAAATATTAAATAGTCAAATGCTGTTGAATAACAGAACATTTTACACCCAAATAGTCTTAAAGGTATTTTTCAGGACACTTTTGTTTTTAATTAAAATCAATATTATTATTATTTTTTATTTGAGAAAACTGAAGGCTCATTAATTAAATTACTGCAGATCAGTTTTGTCAGTTTACCTGTGGCAAAGACCTGGAGGAAGTAGTGACAAAGACCTTCCATTTGTGTTTTTTCTTTTTTTTTCCATTTGTGTTTTATTCTTGGTGGATGTTTTAATTTTAAAGATCAGATGCTTGTTGCCATTTATTTTTTTTCTCTGCCTTTTGATCCTTTGTCACAATGCTTAGGTTCCCCAGATCACTGACATTTTTTAATGAATAGTTCTTGAGCACTACTAGAGCTGAACACTTTGTAGTTACAAGTAAGACAGACTTGGTCTTGGCTGCTTTGTAGGTTATAATCTTAGCGGAAAAGACAGGCTTTAAACTAGTAGTTATGCCAATATTTAATTAATTACAATTGAGGTAAGTTTTTGAGGGAGAAAGGTTTTGAGTAAATATACAGTGGTATCAAGAGGCCTAAGCAAAATTCAAAATTATGAACAAGATCTACTGTCACACTAAATTGCCGTAATCCTGTGTTGGCCCAGGACCTGAAGTAATTTGAGCTGAATTTAAAAAGAATAGTTGGCTCAGTGATAGAGTGTTGGCCCGGCCTGTGGATGTCCCAGGTTCAATTCTCAGTCAGGGCACACAGGAGAAGTGACCATCTGCTTCTCCATCCCTCCCTTTCCTGCTTCTCTCTCTCTCTTTCTGCCACAGCCATGGCTCAATTGGTTTAAGTTCATTGGCCCTGGGTGCTGAGGATGGCTTTGTGGAGCCTCTGCCTCAGGTGCTAAAAATAGCTCGGTTGTGAGCATGGCCCCAGATGGGGGTTGCTGGGTGGATCCTGGTTGGGGCACATGTAGGAGTCTGTCTCTCTGTCTCCCCTACTCTCACTTAGAAAAGAAGAAAAAAAAGAAAAGTCATAGACAATCCTGTGACAGTTTTGAATTGCTTTACAGGATCAGGGAAAATGTGTTACAAAAGTTCATGTTCACTTTCTAATGCAGAAGTGAGCTGTAAAAACCAGGCAAAAACTTTGGCAAGTAATAGGAGGGGATGGGGACATTTAGTTTTTTCTGTTCCTGTCCAGATCTATAGAGTCAAAATCTCTAGGGGTGGGTCACATACACCTTTATTCCCAGGTCATTGTGATGATCAAACAGATATTGGACCACTGTTGGTATATATCCCAACACTTTATTGGCTGTTTAATTAGAAAAAAAGTATCAGCTGTCTTAATACCCAAAGGATGGAAGGATTTTTGCTTAGGACTTAGTTTATAACAAAGTTGTGAATAATACATTGTAGTAGTAATTGGAAATGCCTGTGTATTTTGTTTTTAAAGAGTAAAACTGCACTTTTGAATTTTCAACAGTGGTTCTTCAGTTAAAAGTATATGTTAAAGCTACTTTTTGTGTTTTCTATTTTCCCTCCTCAGGAACTAAACAACTTAAACATATTTTATTAAAAGATGTGGACACTATTTTTGAATGTAAATTATGCCGAAGTCTCTTCAGAGGATTACCAAATTTAATTACCCACAAAAAGTTCTACTGTCCACCAAGTCTCCAGATGGATGACAGTAAGTTTTATTCATGTATTTAGTTAGGCTTTTGTAATTAAATATCCTTATATTACAACTATATATTTGTGTTAAATTATGGATATCTATTTTAGATATCTTAATGAGAGAGAAAAATTAAATACTTGACTCAGTGTTGTTATTCAGTTTCTTAGATATATGTACTTTCATGCCTGTGCTTTTCACTTGGATTTTTCTAAAGATATATGAGATAAGATTAATGAATATATTTATTTGTTTGATTTGAATATGTTTATTTACCTGATTTAAAATATTGAATATTGTTTTTGAATGTTCATATGGATCATAATTTATATGCAGGATTTTTGTAAGTTAAAATATGAATTCTTGAAGGGGATATTGCTATTTTTCTTCTTTACATATTTAACAACTTATCAGATAAGACTGATCATTTACTTAGGTTCCTCTTAAGTAAATGAGAAGGTTTAGATTTGAACAAAGAATGAGTAAATGAGTTGATTTCATGGGAATAGTAGCAATCATTAAAAAAATATATTACTGTTTCTAGTCTTTTTTGAGTCTTGATTGAAGATCAGTTTTGTTCTCTTGTTCTCTAAATTTATTTAGATCAGAAATTAGATTGTATCATGGGCTAACTTGTGACCTGAAGTAGCTTTATGTGATAAAAGTAGATAGTAGGCTGATAAAGTCTTTTTTTTTTTTTTTTTTTTTTAGCAAGGGGGGGACAGATAGGGACAGACAGACAGGAAGGGAGATAGATAAGACGTATTAGTTCTTTGTTGCAGCACCTTAGTTCATTGATTGCTCTCCCATATTTGCCTTGACCAAGGGGCTACAGCTGAGTCAGTGACCCCTTGCTCAAGGCAGCGACCTTGGGCTCAAGTCAGCAAACTTTGGGCTCAAGCCAGTGACCATGGGATCATGTCTGTGATCCCATGCCCAAGCCAGCAATCTGGTGCTCAAGCTGGTGAGCCCGCACTCAAGCTGTATGATCCCATACTCAGGCTGGCGACCTGGGGGTTTTGAACCTGGGTCTTCTACATCCCAGGCTGATGCTCCATCCACTGCACCACTGCCTGGTCAGGATGATAGAGTCTTTGTGGAACCAAATGTTTGTTGAATTAAGTGTATTGCCCCTGTATGATTAAGTTGCAGTATATGTAATGGTGTTATTTTTTTGCTTTAAAGAACTCATGTATAGTCTTAAAATAGTTTAATAAATACTAACTTTCATAATTTTTTGTTCAAGGATTTAAGTCTGTGAACTTATAAAATATAGAACTTATTTTGCCAATTTGATACTATATTGCACTGTGGATTTTATACATTTTTATCCTAACCTTTTTGGGGTGGGGATGAAATACTAACTTCATATGTCAGCATGAAGCTGTCTCAAACCATATTATAGGACATACATGAAATGAAAATTTTCTATTTGGATACTATTATTAGATCTATACTTTTATCATTGAGATGTAAATGAAAAGGAAGTCTATAAAGATTAGTTTCAAACTAACTTTTCAATTAATTAATTTTCTACTACTAGAAAATAAGTTAATTTTCTCATAATTACTCTTATTTTTTAGGATGGAGTTGACTTATAGAGGGAAATAGATAAATGGATTTGCTGGATTATTGTGCTCTTTTCTGGGTATTACTCATTCTAGAAATCCTTCTGTGAAAGCATTTTCTTCTTATAGATACTTTATCCATTTTAAAATGGATAGTGGACAAGGAGAGCTATAATGAGTGATTTCTTGATTTCTAAATAAATAGGAAATATGATGCTATATTCAATAATTAATATATAGTTAGAATTTAGAGTTGTACATGGAAACATGACCAGTGTTAAACAGCTCTGTTACAGGAATATTTAGTTGCCTATAGGGGGTGTAATTATTGTACAGGTAAATACAACTGGTTCTGTGTTTGGAATAAATCTATAGTTTTTAATATTTGTTTTAATAGAATTGTGTCATGTTAAGGAGATACATAATAGTACTGATTTTAGCATATACATGTCATTCACGTTTATATATTTTCCTACAAATATTTCTCTTTCATTTCCATAAGTATATCCTACAATTAGACTAGGTAATTTATTATGGATAAGGTTACTAGGAATGCTATTATGTTTTCTGAAAAAAACAGTCTATATGTAGTAACATTCTTCATGATGTTTTATTCATGTCAGGTTATGAGAACTTTGATTTGCTTTTGGTTGCCTAAAAATTTTAGACTAAAGATGTGAAATATTATTTTATTGTTTGGGACAGTCATGTGCTTGTGTATTTTATATCTAGGGCACTTAGAATTGGAAGGAGCTCTTTAGTTGCATTTATTCCTTAACATTTGTGTACTATGTTGAGGTTCTAAATTAAAGCAAATTTTAATGAATACTAGTTCTTATCTTCATAAACTACTGAAAAGAGATAATGCTGTTATATACTTACCTGGTAGGGGAGATACCATGATCATGAGGTAATGCTGTTATAAAAATAAACATGAACTAGAAATATAATAAATTTTAAGGTAGACTGTTAAAATACATTTAAAAATATTAGTGGACTGTTGTAGGCTAATTATTTCAGATTAAAATGTTGTTTTTTCCTTAACAGACCTTCCTGATGTAAATGATAAACAAAGCCAAGCCATAAATGATCTCCTAGAAGCCATATATCCAAGTGTGGACAAGCGAGAATATATTATTAAGCTAGAACCCATAGAAACAAATCAGAATGCGATGTTTCAGTATATTTCAAGGACTGATAATCCTACTGAAGTCACAGAGTCCAGTGGTACTCCAGAACAAACCGAAGTTCAAGTACAGGAAAGCAGCACTGAGCCCTCTAAAACAGCACCAGTCACAGATACAGAGGTGGAAGCTGTAGAGCCCCCTCCTGTTGAGATTGTTGCAGATGAAGTTGCACCTACAACTGATGAACAACCTCAGGAATCACAGGCTGACGTGGAAACTTCTGACAGTTCTGATTTTGGTCACCAGTTGATATGTTGTCTTTGTAGAAAAGAATTTAATTCCAGGCGAGGTGTTCGTCGTCACATTCGAAAAGTACACAAGAAAAAGATGGAGGAACTAAAAAAGTACATTGAAACACGAAAGAATCCAAACCAATCCTCTAAAGGGCGCAGTAAGAATGTTCTAGTTCCATTAAGTAGGAGTTGTCCAGTATGTTGTAAATCATTTGCTACAAAAGCGAATGTAAGGAGACATTTTGATGAAGTTCATAGAGGACTAAGGAGGGATTCAATTACTCCTGATATAGCAACAAAGCCTGGGCAACCTTTGTTCCTGGATTCTGTTTCTCCTAAAAAATCTTTTAAGACTCGAAAACAAAAGTCGTCTTCAAAGGCTGAATACAATTTAACTGCATGCAAATGCCTCCTTTGCAAGAGGAAATATAGTTCACAAATAATGCTTAAAAGACATATGCAAATTGTCCACAAGATAACTCTTTCTGGGACAAACTCTAAAAGAGAGAAAGGCCCTAATAATACTGCCAGCAGTTCAGAAATAAAAGTTAAAGTTGAACCAGCAGATTCTGTAGAATCTTCACCCCCTTCCATTACCCATTCTCCACAGAATGAATTAAAGGGAACAAATCATTCAAATGAAAAAAAGAACACACCGGCAGCACAGAAAAATAAAGTTAAACAGGACTCCGAAAGCCCTAAATCAACCAGTCCGTCTGCTGCAGGTGGCCAGCAAAAAACCAGGAAACCAAAACTTTCAGCTGGCTTTGACTTTAAGCAACTTTACTGTAAACTTTGTAAACGTCAGTTTACTTCCAAACAGAACTTGACTAAACACATTGAGTTGCACACAGATGGGAATAACATTTATGTTAAATTCTACAAGTGTCCTCTTTGCACTTATGAAACTCGTCGGAAGCGTGATGTGATACGACATATAACTGTGGTCCATAAAAAGTCATCCCGCTATCTTGGGAAAATAACAGCCAGTTTGGAGATCAGAGCTATAAAAAAGCCTATTGATTTTGTTCTAAATAAAGTGGCAAAAAGAGGCCCTTCGAGGGACGAAGCAAAAAATAGCGATTCAAAACATGATGGCACTTCTAACTCTCCTAGTAAAAAGTATGAAGTAGCTGACGTTGGTATTGAAGTAAAAGTCACAAAAAACTTTTCTCTTCACAGATGCAATAAATGTGGAAAGGCATTTGCCAAAAAGACTTATCTTGAACATCATAAGAAAACTCATAAGGCAAATGCTTCCAATTCACCTGAAGGAAACAAAACCAAAGGCCGAAGTACAAGATCTAAGGCTCTTGTCTGGTGAGGAACAGTTAACAGAGTTTTGCTTTTTTTCCCCCATCGAACTAAAAAAATCATTTGACCATAATTTATAGCTGGTTCCATTTTAACCCATGTTTGCTTCCATATATCTTATGGCAATGGGAACTGCAAGAGTAATGCGCACATTGCATTTCCTCTTCAGTGACCTTTGTTCCAGTGGCTTGGGAACAAAAGTTAACTTCAGAACTTATCTTCCACAGAACAATGCAATATAGTTATAGGAAGATGGTACAGGGTCAGTACTTTCCTCCCTGTGTTGTAAAATATACATTTATACTGGCTTATGTTTACAATAGAAGTTTTCTGTTTAACTAACTTTGCACAGGTTTAATTTGATTCAGTGACTTAGTCTACTAATTAATACATTGTAGGAAAGTTAAATATGTTAGAATGAATTTGTTTGTGAAGGTAATAATTATAGGAAAAAAGTCTTTTGAGGCACTGTAATTATTGTAAAAATTATCTGTGACGGCTAAATAAAGTGCTGCACTCAGAAAAACAAAACCCCCAAATTGAATTTAGAATTCATTAGCATTTGTTATTTACATTTAACATAGCGCTTCTAGGTGAAGGAGGAAACTTGATAAAAGTTTGGAATTTTTTTTCTTCTGTGGAGTGTCAGTTACCAATTTTTAGTTTGAGCTATGAAAAAAGTGATTATTTAAGTCCCAAATTCTCTCATTTCCCCCCTTTTTTAAAAATAAACTTTTTGGTGACCATTTCAAAGTAGTTAATATTATTAAATAGGGATATGTATATGTGTGTGTGTATATATATATATGTAAACATATATATATATATACACACATACATACATACATATGTTTTTTTTCGGTGTGTTTGTGTGTTGCAAGAAAACTAAAATCCCTATTGGGAAGAAAGAAAAAATATGTGCTTTTAAGAAGGTTTTGGAACAAATAGAGATTTTTTAAAATGCAATATAAAACAAGGAGTGGAATTCCTATACTTGTTTTTTTAAGTCTCTCTGTATTTTTAAAGTTTACCTTCAGTACCTGTGTCCTGTGTTAAGGCAATTAATATATTTAATTAGTATTAAATTAGTTTTGGATTCAGGTTCTAAAGCAGTATACTTAGTTTGAGTGCTGAGTAGGTTAAATGTTGTGGTCTGATTATCACACATTTTTTTATTTTTATAGAAAACGAGATGAAACCATTAAAAGTCATTTACTGTTGTGTAATTTTAAAAACAAGCTTTTATTGGTAAACTCAAAAGTGTTCATTTATTCCCATTTCTCCTCAGATAACTTCAAGTGATGTACGAAAAGGTTTGGAGTTCATTTTTGTGGAAAGACTTTAAATTGGTGTTAGAACCACTAAACATCTTCAAATGGTACTATGAGAAAAAAAAAAGAAAAACATTATCATAAATATTTGACTGTAACTGCTGTTTTCTCACTAAAATGATAATCATCTAACCACTTGTTTCAAAGGCACTGCCTTTCCAGCACTTTCAAGTAGCTGTGACATTACTTATTGTCATCATAGTCTTACCAGCTAACCCTTTGACCTTGTGCATTTGATCTACAGTTTCTACAAAAATGTTGCAAATTTTGTTTTCCAATTTGTTGATTAAAGTGATCAACAACCGGAAGAAAATATCACCACTGGTGATTTTTAATTGACAAAGACTTTGTATCTTAGGGATTTTAGTTTTGTTCCAGTTTATTCGGCAAGATTTTCATCTGGATTGTACAGATATTTGATTTCCTAGTGAGTGTGTGTTAGGACCAAAAGGCAAATTAGTATTAACACATTATACATATTTAGCCTACTAAATATTTGTAATTATTTTTTACATTCATTTATTTCTAACTTGTTCGTCAGCACTTAAATGTTTAAAGCTTCATGCTAAAATATATAGCAGAGGAGAATTCTAGTTCATTGTCATCCATGGATCATTACATTGGTCATTTGTAAGCATCTGAGGTTTTTCTGAAAATTTAACATTCCCCTGTTTTTCTTTAAATTTTATACAAAGCACTTTAATGATAGATGCAACTTAGTTTTTCAGTTTCTATTTAGACCACACCTTTACTAATGTTAATATGAAGGTAGTAACTAGCGTACTGATATTTTATGGATGCCGACAATCCATGCACAACCACTTCGTATGCTATTAGTTTATTTCTTTAAATATTGCTTAAAAAAAAAGGCAATTGGGTTGTTAACCCTGATTTTTTTTCCCTCCCAAGTAAAATCTTAAATGACCACTTTAGATAATATTTGATTCCTACTATAAAATTTGGAAAATAATGAATTCTTGTTCATTTTTCTAATCAAGATTTTAGGAAAACAGAAGTACACCTATCTTTATGAAATTTTGGACAGGTTTTGTGTATCAATATTTTGTACTTTTTAGGAACTTTATTTTTTAGTCATTTTTGTCAAATTATAATTTTAAAAGGTACAGCAGAGAATATACCATGTTTTTATATAAGTTCACACCTGTACTTAGGAGGGATCCTGTCCATCTATATACTTTTTTGTATAAAATTTTAAAATGATGAAGATCCACAAGGTCATACACAGAAAAACATTTACCCTTCCCAGTGCTTTGCACTAAAATATACTGTGAAAGGAAACTAGAAAGACTGTAACTGTTGCTGGAAATGTTCTATATTGAATGTACATGCTCTTGTTGGAAAAATGTACTATATGTGATGGAAATAAACCAGACTTGGAGTTATTTCAGCTAAATGTGCTTCAGCAAAGGTGCATTGGTTGAAACTTAAATGTTTTATTATTAAATTTAAATTTATTCAGTGACTATGAGCAGCTACACTTGAATTATATCTATAGTTTTATTTTTAAGAATTAGAGTTATATTTTCTCTTTAATTTAAAAACAGATTTACTTTTCCACATATGGAAAACTTGTACTTATAGGTCTAACTTTAATGATTAATAGTGTAATATATTTAGGGAACTAAATGTGTAGATGGTATTTCATTTATAAACCATCTTCATTAGCTGCACATTATTAAACCTGTATGTTTGACTTTTGCAAGGTGTTATCTTTTATGCATTCCCACACACGAGACGTATTCCAAAGATATTTATTTTCCAGACCTAAGTATCCATGACCAGTGGAAAGATAAGAGGATTCTTAGAAAGCTTGGGGTAGCTCTTGCTACAGCCTTTCATCTGTATGTCAGCCTCCTCTTCTCTGCTTTGCTTGTTAAATACTGTGTGGATGAATGAGAAACAGCCTGCAGTTGGTCGAGGGGAGCCCAGTTGCTAGAATTTCCTTACTTGACTCACCTGCTTCCCCATGTATTCTCTGTTATAACTCTGGGGCCATGAGCAGGAGTTTAGAAAGAGGAATTGAGGGTTCAAGGTCTGTCAAAAATATTGTGTGGGTCATTGATAAAAAAATAGCCCTATGTCAGGACTGGTTTACATTAGAAGGGCCTAGAGAGATTTGGAATATTTTATCATAATAGTTAAACTAACAGATCACAGCATACATAGAAGTTAGAGGCTAAAGCGGACTGGTTTAGAAAGGTAGCATGAACTAGTAAGAGGGATTAGAAATTCGTTGTTCTTCCTATTCCTTTCTGGTCTTCTGTCTTACATTTTGGTTTTATTTTGATTCTTGAGCTTTGTCTTCTCAGAGGCTTAGGCTTGACGCTCTTGAGAAGAGGCCTAGGAAATTTTTGCTGGAAGCTTTTTTGCATGTAGGCTATGTAAACACATATTTATAGTGCTTTTGTTATTGATGTAGCTACGGAGGTAAAAGCACCATCATCAGAAACTGCTTGTATCAAGACCTATATATTTCTGGCTACAGATAATATCCACCTTTGCTGCTATTTGCTCAGTTAAGAGTTTTTCTAGAGAATTCAACTCATCTTTCTTCCTTCCACTCCTAAGTGTGTTAGAAGAATAGAAACAATAAAAGATCTGACTTGCACCTCAACTTCTTAAATCTTGGAAGTGCAAGTGAGAGCTGGATGAGGTATGGCTGACACTGGGATGATATTCATTAGGACATGCGCATGTACCTTGAGTGCACAATAACCATTGGTTCATGTCTTTTTTTTTCTCTTCCCTATTTCAAGAAGAAAATCTTAAAGAATATTCATACATATTCTTGAATAATTTATAAATTACCCTTATTTAAGTTTTAGCCTGATTTTGTATATATGAGTTTAGTTTTCTGTTGACACAGATTGCTTGTATTATTTAAAAGTACCTTAATATTTTTTTAGAGATGTGTTATATTTTATGGTCAATAGGCTGTTCTCAGCTTGCTTTAAAGAGCCTGTGGATGCAGTGCCAGGGAGTTTTATTGCTTTGCCATGGCTTGATGCTGGGAGTATATAAAGAGAAGTTTCCCAGTTGGTGTTATGACTAAGTATGGAGATAGAGAGGCATAGTGGATATCATTTCCTGTTGGGAAGTTGCAGAATATCTCTGACTACCATGACCACTGAAAATCAGATAGAAATGCTTCTAAAACTTTGGAAATGAGGTTTCTAGGTTTCTTGCAGTGGCCTGTAGAAGTATTCCAGATTCTTAGTTAGGAGTTACTTTTCAAATGGAATCCATAGATTGCCAGGATTATGATTTAGCCATGGTTCTCATAGTTGATCTGAAACCAAGGTCTATGATATGTGCAGCATGATGTCGGCTGTGCTGTTTGCTCAGTTAAGAGCAAATATGCACAAAATGCTTCTGTACTCTATGCTGTTCTTTTCTTCTTCTCTGACTTCAGGAGCTAATGGAAGCCTCAGGATTGAAAAGGAATAAGGCTCAGCAATCTAAGAACTGCTGTTAGTGGTTTGGTTTCTAAGTCACCCTGCATATGATAGCACACAGAATGGAACATGTTTCACTTAAACTCACAATTATTTTGGCTTTTTTAACTTTCCAAATTTATTTTTCCTCTCATCATTTGTTTCTGCAGCCTTTTCCTGTGACCTGTGTTCTGAGCTTATCTTCTCTATTTTCTGGTTAACAGAGATCATTAGTGCCAAGTTAGCCAAGACTTTTTTGGGGGATGGTATGAGGGTGAGAAGTCAGCTCAACTCTTCCTGAATCTTAATATTTTACGTTTGTTTGTCAGGTTTATTATTTATTT
The DNA here is from genome assembly GCF_036850995.1 of Saccopteryx leptura. Taxonomy (NCBI): domain Eukaryota; kingdom Metazoa; phylum Chordata; class Mammalia; order Chiroptera; family Emballonuridae; genus Saccopteryx; species Saccopteryx leptura. Next base: position 304,876,505 of record NC_089504.1, on the reverse strand, counting down.
TTAAGCTTCTTCCTCTGCATATATTCATCACTACTGCACCAGAGACCGAGGGGAACATAGGTGCATCTGGTTTGGAAAAGCCCAGAGTTGGAGGTTTTGCTGTTTGTGTTCATTCAGCAAAATTAATTTGCTTGATTGTGTATTTTTGAAGTCAGGGACTATGTCTTGATAATTTTGTTTAGTGCCTAGCCCATTTTGATGCACACCCAGGCACTAAATAAATGTTTGATAATGATACCACAGTAAGTAGTAGCCTTTTCCATCTCAAAACTGTGCTGTCATATACTTTGAGACTTTGGATCTTAATTTTATAAACTTTTATTATCTCAATATTGATAGATTTCATATTTTAGAAAATGCCACCAGTATGAAAATGAGAGGTTATGATACTAAAAAGCATTCTTAGAATTAGCTAATAATAATGAACATTTATGGAGCACTAACTGTATACCAAGCACTCTGCTAATCCTTCACATGCACAGTGCCCCTCATTTACAACACCCCTGAGAAGAACTGCTACTTAATTTCCCCCACTTCATAAAACAGAAAATGAAAACTTAGAGAAGTTCAGTGATTCACTTAAGTTCACATAAGTAGTGTATTACAGAACTGAGACTTGACACCAGGTCTATCTCCAGAGTATGAGCCCTTGACCATTACTCCTGACATTTGCACATTTTACCATAATAAAGCACATTCACTACATTACCTTATTGGTGACTTAGTATAATGCTTTGGAGCCTTATGAGTCGGTGAAGCTTTTGGATCCACAAATTATATATTTTCCGTGTGACATTGTGCAAGTTACTCAAACATTTTGTGCCCTACTTACCTCAAAACCTGGAATTTTTAAATTATCTCGTTTAGAAAAAAAATGTGTACATTAGAAGAGAAAACTTTATTTCTACATGTCATTTTAACAGCTTCTTTTGCATTTAATTGGGACAATGAAGATAACCAGCTATATAATTTTCTATCAGTTCTCTTCTGATCAGATATTATTAGCCTATCATTCTTCCTATAAGTTTTTCATTTATCTTGCAAGATATTCGGTAGTTGTGAGCATATTCATTGTAAGTTAAGCTTTTGTTTTTAAGGTTACTCCTTAGAATAACTTATCTGTCTTAAAATTCTCATTAGTGATGTATCCTGTCACACAAATATTTTATTTTTGGTCATATAAAATGTTGACATGGAGTAAATATTAATTAACTAGATAAAATATTTCTAAACAAACATGCAGTACTGTTTGGAAGGAAGCATTCCATTATGGAAAGAATGGATTCTTCGGGAGATCGCGATTTAGTCTGTCAGGAGTTTCTTTGATGAGTGTGTAATGAAGAGATAAGAGGAAACAGCACTTTTCAACAGTCTTGCCAGTGGTAGTCATTAGTGGCAGTACTCCAAATTTCAGCTGAGGCCCAAGTACTGTTAAATTATCTGCTGAGAGGGTTTACTCACACACCTGACCGTTGTTGAGCTGAAGATGATGATTTTAGAAATTCTAGTGTTTAGGGACTGGTATAATTTGCAACACCAGAGAACCTTGTCTGTAGGTTTGGATGAACCTTCATATCCTGAACTTTAGATCAAGTGCTGGGGTTTGAACACCTGGGTTGTGTGGCTTCCTAACAATTCTGATACTCAAATAATTACGTCAGGTGTCTGGAGCATATTTCTGGCACACAGAATATTGTAATGTTTAAGTAATAGAATGGTGTGGTTGAAAAAAATAGCCAAACCAAAATATAAAATTTCCAATTTGAATGCTTGAGCAATAACAACTTGTAATGTATTTGGGTGTCCTGCTCTATATAATTTGATAATACTTTCAATATAAAAGTGTAATGATGTTGCTGACCAGGCGGTGTCACAATAGATAGAGTGTCGGACTGGGATGCGGAAGGACCCAGGTTCGAGACCCCAAGGTCTCCAGCTTAAGCTCGGGCTCATTTAGCTTGAGCAAAAAAAAAAAAAAAGAAAAAGCTCACCAGCTTGGACCCAAGGTCGTTGGCTTGAGAGCAGGGGGTCACTCAGTCTGCTGAAGGCCCGTGGTCAAGGCACATATGAGAAAGCAATCAATGAACAACTAAGGAGTCCCCTCCACCCCCAAAAAAAGTGTAATGATGTTGAGAGGAAGACATTATTACACCAAAATGAACCTTTAGTGCATAGAACTCTTACTACAACTCTGGTTTTGCATATTGGCATTTAATTCCTTCTATTTGTGGAATTATCCTGAAAATAAATTAGCTCTGAGAAGTGAAACAGTGGCTATAGTCAAACTAAGTTGGGTTAAATATTTTTTAAAAATGCTGAGACTGTTTTGAGTACTTTGGTAGACCTGAACCCCAAAGTACCTGCTAGTTGTGATGGGTGGCTTTTATTTTGGTTGGGAAGAAAAAGCAATGAATACTTCTAATTAGAAATAGTGAAGCACTAGGGACATTGCTCAATTGACTGAATTATATGGAAAAAATTAACTCAGGGAAAGGATTTTTATGTAGTTTCTTTGAATTTTTGAGATGCAGTTTGTTTGGGTTTTTTATATAAAGTTCAGTAGGAGAGTGGTTGTGTCATTTTCATGGCTTTGATGAGGAGATATTTATTGTGTTTCTTGGAATCCACCACACTGGGCATTTGCGGAGATAAGATAGCCTAGTGGGCTGCCATAAGGATAGATAAGAACACACTTTATGAAATTTATAAATAATTTTTAATATTTATATCTTGAAGTTAAGCTGTCCTCAAAACATTTTTATAATTTTCCAATTTGCCCCCCCCCCCCTTTTTTTGCCTACCCGTCTTGACTAGTCCACTATTGTTTCTTGTGATTATAAGAGAACAAAATCACTTTTTGCTGTGAAATTTGGACACAGATTTACACACACAAGGGGAAGAAACTTAAAGGAGATAGTCTTCTTTCCTGTAACGGCCCTGGGCCTCTTTAATCTCTGAGTGTGCAATTGTAATGATGTGAATTATTTTAAGGTATAAGTAAGATACCTCTTTGAAGTTCCTTCTTTCTAAAGCAGTTAACAAGAGCTAAGTAGCATAGTAACTTTAAATCACAGATGCTTCAAGGTGGAAGTAAAACCCACAGTGCTTGGATTACCAGCCACCACCCAATCTGCCAATATTGTCTAAATTGCAGGTGTGTGAGTACGTGTGCGCCCACATGTACAATACTGGCTTATACTGCTGCTACTGTTTAAAATTTTTTCTTAAGTGAGAGTGGGAGGCAGAGAGACAGACTCCTGCATGCACCCCAACTGGGTTCCACCTGGCAAGCCCCCTGTGGGGCAATGCTCTGCCCATCTAAAGCCGTTGCTCCATTGCTCAGCAACCAAGCTATTTTAGCACCTGAAGTGAGGCCATGGAGCCACCCTCAGTGCCCGGGGCCAACTTGTTCCAACTGAACCGTGGCTGCAGAAGAGACAGAGAGAGAGAGAAGGGAAAGGGGGAAAGTGGGGAAGCAGATGGTCACTTCTCCTGTATACCTTGACTGGGAATTGACCCCAGGACATCCACATGCCAGGCTGATGCTCTACTACTGAGCTAACCAGCCAGGGCTGCTGCTTTATTTTTTGTTGTTGCAAGCACGGAGTTTTACTTGGTCTGTAGTTAGTAAGGAGAGGTTTATTAGATGGCTTTATGTGGGGAAAGACGGGAGATACAAGGGGTCAGGCCTTATGGGAATCTAGGAGTAATTGTACAAACTGGCTTCATCATGTAGATTTCCACTGGGCGTCATAGAAACTGGAAAAAATGCAATTCTAGTGATTGGGTGTTGCCCTCTTACTGAAAGTATTGCTTCTCTACTGCTATTCACCTTTTTCAGACTGCTTTTACTTTCCTTTAAGCGAATTACCTCATTCTGTCTTGTAAATGTGGTTATTACTGCCTCATTTTTCTGCTCCTTACCTTCTCTGTGTCCCTCTGCTGCTTTTCCTTCCCAGATAGCGTAAAGTCACACTCCTGAAAGAGAAAGTGTGATTGGTTCAGTTAAGTTGGGCAAATCTCCCATGCCAAGCCTCTTCCTAGATTGCTGGCCATAGGCTATTCTTCACTGATTGGCTGCTTTTGGGACAGGTGCTCTCTGTTGGTCCTGTCATTTGTGATCATGGTGGCAGAGTAAGTGGAATATGGGCCCTGGACCCAATACAAGGGATCTTTCAATGGGAATCTTTTATAAAAGGGATCTGGATAGTCCTAGAATGTCATAATCTTTCTGGTACACATGACTTTTTCCATTTTAACAGTGATAGCATTAAAGGGCTTGACTGTTACGTCAGTGTATCACCACAGTCCTTTCTGTGCTGAGAAAACATGGGAAAGTGTTTTGTGACCAGCATCTGCAGTTCCTTTTGTTGAACCGCCTGAATGCTGTTTCCACCGTTGGCTTGCAGATTTGTGGACAGCCTGAAGTTTTCACTCAGAAAGAGCCATTGTATTTTCTGAAACAGCGTATTAGGCCATTCTGTTAGTTGCTGCCATTTCCCAGATACACACAGTTGTGCTGCAGAATTTGAGTTGGTGAGTTAGTGAATACTTAAAATATTGCTTCTGCTTTTCTACTTGTATTTTCCACATTTAGGCTCACTCTGCAATAGTTACTTGATGTCCTCTTGTTCATTTCTTCCACAACAGACACTGTTGAGTGTCCATCATGAGCCTGGCAAATGCCATTCTTTTGTGGAAACAATCATATAGTGATTAAAGTGTGGCTTTTTAAGAAACTAGACCCAGGCCCTGGCCAGTTGGCTCAGTGGTAGAGCATCGGCCTGGAGTGCAGGAGTCCCGGGTTCAGTTCCCGGCCAGGGCACACAGGAGAAGCACCCATCTGCTTCTCCACCCCTCCCCCTCTCCTTCCTCTCTGTTTCTCTCTTCCCCTCCCGCAGCCAAGGCTCCATTGGAGCAAAGTTGGTCTGGGCGCTGAGGATGGCTCTATGGCCTCTGCCTCAGGCGTTAGAATGGCTCTGGTTGCAACAGAGCAATGCCCCAGATGGGCAGAGCATCGCCTCCTGGGGGGCATGCTGAGTGGATCCCGGTTGGGCGCATGCGGGAGTCTGACTGCCTTCCTGTTTCCAACTTCAGAAAAATACAAAAAAAAAAAAAAAGAATCTAGACCCAAGTTCAAGTTCTGTGTCCTTTACTTAATAGCTGTGTAGTTTGAACAGGAAACTTAATTTATCTAAGCTTTACTTTTCTTGTCTGTAAAATAGGAATTTATAAAAGTTTAATGCTATATTATATAGAATATACTTATCACAATGCCTGGCTCAAGTGAGAGCTTAATAAATGTATATTACTGTTGTAGTGATCACTAAAATTGTCAATTTGCTGCTGAAGTACTTTCTAGCACTTGGTTTCTGGTTATCTTGCTTTGCCATTTGATGTTCGTTGCCTTTTTGTTGGCATTAATCCATCCGTTTAATGAAAAGTCAGATGTAACATCTGTGATAAAGCCAAGATATACAACAGTATTAAGTTCAAACATACTACTTTATGGGTCTTCAATATACTGCCATTTTTTGCAGCATTTTTGCTAATTGTTGAAGGATTTGTTGAACTTTTTTTGATATAGTTTTGCTCCTTTGTGATTAATGTCTTACAGAACAGTGTCTAGTTTTGTATAACAAAACTCAGAGCATTTTTAATTTTTTTGGTAAACATTAAACTACAGGTACATGAACATATTCTGGGGTTACAAGCAAGAATCATGTCTTCTGATTGCATCACCAGTGCCTCACAGTGAACCTGACTAGAGCATGTTGAAGGAAGGAAAGAAAGAAGGCAGGGACATTAACATCAGTTGTCTTCGGGCTTATCATTAGTCAACAAAACATTTTTGCTTTTAAGCTCCTTTCTCAGTACCTCATTGTCTAATATATATGACTTCTTTTCCTCCAAACGCCTCTTCATTTCTGCTACTGATGGCTTCTGCTACCTGCCTTTGTATGAGCCTCCTTGTTTCTGCATTACCACCAAGTAATGGTGACAGAGTCAAACTCATGGGAGTGCTGTATGCATGATACTGAGATTTAGCTTTGTTTAGTTTCTGCCTACTGTATGAAATGTAGGTCACATTTTACTTAAAATTCTACTTTCAGACTTAAACAAAGGAAACATACAATTGTTGATTGCCTCTTCTGTCATTTGTGTAATCTTAAATTGGAATTGATTAGTGATTTCATTTATCTAATTCTCACATTGCAAACTTGAAAACTTTTACACTGTCCTCAGAGCCTCTAGCCATGCTTTTGCTTTATGAGAGGTGACCTTGAATAAGCTGTGGCAAAGGGTAGAGGATATTTTTTTATGCTCCTCTTCCCCATCTCAGTTATTTTTTGTCTTCTGTTCCTTATTTGAATCTTTGGAGGAAGGAATGTTCTTCTTTTTCAAGTCCAGTATGTCTACCCTTGCGAGTCACCTTCTCTGCACCTTCCTCCAACTGTTCTCCTCTCTTTCCTCCTTCCCATCTTCTGTCTCTCTTTTTACAAGCTTTTCCTCCCTAGCCAACAAACATGCTCAAATTCCTTTTAGTAAAAAAATAAACTTCCCCTCCACACTACCCTCAGTCTGGTTACTGCTGTCAATTCCTTTTTCCTTTACAGTCAGACTTGTGTGTGCTCTCTGCTACTCTGCTTTATCATTCCGTTCCCTATAACTGTCGTTGTCTATTTCCTTGTCTTCCCTCTTCCATTAGAGTCAGCTCTTAGGAGAGCTTTGTCTTGCTCACTGTTGATTCAAGGGCCTAGGATAGTTCCCAGCACACAGTATTATCATTCCGTTCCCTATAACTGTCGTTGTCTATTTCCTTGTCTTCCCTCTTCCATTAGAGTCAGCTCTTAGGAGAGCTTTGTCTTGCTCACTGTTGATTCAAGGGCCTAGGATAGTTCCCAGCACACAGTAGGCACTCACTAAGTATTTGTTGAATGAATGAACAATATAGAACCATGTCTACACTATTCATTTGAGAACTGTCTGCAATTGCTTTCTACCCATACATTTCTATTGAAAGTTTGTTGGAAGGGCATTGCTGACCACATAAATGCTCAATCTGATGGCGTCTTGCTTTTCACCATACTTGACCTCTCCACAACCATTAATGCTTACAAATTTGCCTTTCCCAGATGCTCATAGTCATTTATAACTGGGTCATTTTGGGCCAGTCTCAACATGGTATTATATCCAAAAAAACCCCCAGACAAACTCAAAATTCTTTGGAAAATAATGAATCTTTACTAGTTACAGAAATCTTCTGTGGAGGTCAAAAGATACTATTACATAAAATTAAGCAAACTTCATATAAGTTTCATCTCTCCTCCGAAATCCTCATTCAGCTTGGCAGCTTTCTCTGTTTAGTCTCTTCTGTAACACTTCTCCCCCAAACCTGTCAATTTTCTATCAAAAACCCCATGTCCACATTTCCCATATTCTGGGTCTATTATTTTCTTCTAAGAGTAACTCTATTATTTTCAGTTTCAATTCCTTTAGCCTCTTGGTGTCTTCCAGGGTTTTTCTTTTCTTTTTTTTACACATTATCCTGTTCAGCATTCCAAAAGTATGGAAATATTATTTTGATTTTATCTAGTTTTCCCTTATCGACTTTCTTTGCATGATTTTACCCAGTCTTAAAACCTTATACGAGACACTATCTCCTCCATGTGTATTTCTTGAACTCCTGGGTTTGGCTGGGTTTCCCCTTGTGTGTGTCTGTGTATGTATAGTGCCCCATCAATAACTATTGAAATGATCTATTTTGTTCCTCCCCTAGGCTATAAACATCTTAAGGATAGAGCTCCTGCCTGCTGCTTACATACCTCGAATCTAGCATCATACCTGGAATGTGGTGAACTCTGATTCTTCCCCTTGCCACTGGTTTTTATTTTATTCCTAGGTTTTTAAGTACAGATCAAACTTTTCTTAGTCCCTTTCCATCTTAGTCTTACTCTCTTGGTGGTCCATCCATTCCCAGAACATTACTTACCACTTCTGTGAAGATACCCCAGACCTATTTTCTAGTCTGCCTATTTTTCTGATTATAAGACCACTTTAAAATTTTATTTTTAGCTGCTTTGTTTTCAAAGTTGCATGTCAGACATCTCCCTTGGATATTTCTCCAGTATCTTAAATGCAAAAGAAACTCAGTAAACCAAACTTACCTTCTGTTTAAATGTGCTTGTCCTTTATGTGTCCCCTGTCTCAATTATTCACTCTTCTACCTTCCCACTGACCTAGGCTAATTAGAATCCTAGGAAATACGTTCTGTATTGACTTCTTTCTCTCTCTTACACTCTTTTACATAATCAGTGGTCAGTGCCCGTCCATCTGCCTTTGAATATTTTTCACATTTGGCTCCTTCTTGTCATCTCCACCTTTAGTAGTTTAGTTTGAATTCTTATCTCTTTCCTACACTACTGCAATTGTCTCTTAACTGACCTGCTTTTAATCTGTCTTCCAAACTGCTGTCAGAACTATCTTCCGAAAACACAGATCTGTTGTTACTGTATGATCATTGCTTTGGTCCATCACTTGACTAACTCATTCTCAGGTCTCAGTATAAATGCCACTTCTAAATAAAGACAATCTAAAGTATGTCTCCCTTGAAGTTCTGTTGCATGTTTCTTCATTGTCATCCAATATAGTTTGTAATTATGCTCATATCTGTGCCTTGTTTTTTTGGGTTTTTTTTTGTATTTTTCTGAAGCTGGAAACGGGGAGAGACAGACAGACTCCTGCATGCGCCCGACCAGGATCCACCCAGCACGCCCACCAGGGGTGACGCTATGCCCACCAGGGGGCGATGCTCTGCCCCTCCGGGACGTCGCTCTGCCGAGACCAGAGAGCCACTCTAGAGCCTGGGGCAGAGGCCAAGGAGCCATCCCCAGCGCCCGGGCCATCTTTGCTCCAATGGAGCCTTGGCTGCGGGAGGGGAAGAGAGAGACAGAGAGGAAGGGGGGGGGTGGAGAAGCAAATGGGCGCTTCTCCTATGTGCCCTGGCCGGGAATTGAACCCGGGTCCCCCGCACGCCAGGCCGACGCTTTACCACTGAGCCAACCGGCCAGGGCCTCTGTGCCTTGTTTTGTTTAATGTCTGTCTTCCCACTGGAAAGCTTTATGTAAGAGCCGGGCGGGGGGGGGGGGAGGTGGGAGACTAGAGAGAGTTATGTAGACCCTGTGCCTACTGCAATGCTTGGGATATAGTAATGCTTAAAAAACATTTGTTGAATGAGTCAATGGATGGTAGATAAATATTCATTATAGGCAAGCAGAAGATAGCAAAGGCAGAGAAGTTATCGGATCCTGGAATCTTTCTACATTTTGAGTCCATGGTAGCCTTCCTGAAATAGCAATGGGATTTCCCCTCTGCCTTTTGCATTTATTCCCTGAGGACAGGAGTCAACAATTATATATATTACCCCAAGCTCATACTAATGCTGATGTAACTATTGTTGATTTGGAGGCCTTTGGTGGTGGCAGCTAGGTTTGTTTTCCTATTACATTGATGCCTAGGTGGTGCCCTAGGCATGCAGCCAAACAGGTATGTGCTAGGTTATGTTAACCCAGATTCCTTTCTTATTTCTTGAGTGATGCAAGCCTTTGTACTATTTGCTAATTAAAGTGTTTATTACTTGTAGGACAAGTTGTGTTTGAAACAAGGTATTTATTTGCCTCTTAGAGATTGAAGATTTCATTGTAACAAACTTATTGAAGAAGCAATAAATTTTTAAAGATATTTACAGACAGATTAGTGATAGTCAGCAAATTAAACTTTTATTCCCCATGGAGCTTGCTCACGTGTCAAAAGTCTTAAGAATTTGATGAGTGTTCTTCAGATTTCCCTGACTTAGGTTGACTTATTTCATCCATTCAGTAGACATGTTGAGCTTCTAGTTTATGCAAGACAGAATTAGGTGCTAGTGTTACAAAGATAAGAAACATAGTTCCTCCTCTCAAGTACCATGGAAGCAGAACACATTATAGGATGTACAGTAGTGGAATATTAATTATGAAAAGCCTTCCTTCCCTGACATGAGGGGTCAGGGAAGGCTTTTTGTAATTCTTAAATTCATTCTTGAGTTTTGAGTTGACTGGGCAGAAAAGCTTTGCAGGTAGGTACAAAGACACGAGACTACATACAGGCCAAGGGAAGGAATATGAGACAAGGCACTGGCCAAATCAACAGAGATGTTAGGTACCAAGTAGTAGTTTGAATTATATTTTGAAGATTAGGGGTAGCTGTTGAAGATTTGTAAGCAGGGACATCTGATAGCATTGAGGAGAGTGAATTGGAGTAGAGGTGGGGGTAATATTTGTGGTGGAGAAATCAAATAGAAACCAGCTTCAGAAATTTAAGAAGTGATGGGTCCTCAATTTAGGTAGTGGCAGTGGGACTATGGAGATAGATACTGAGGCTAATTATTTCAGAAATGGAATTTTCTGAACAGTGGAGACGAAGAAGGAATTTAGTATGATTCTCAGGTTTGGGCATTCTGTTTGAGTTGGTGTGTGGCACCATTCTTTAAGATAGGGAATGGGAGAACACTTTCTAGGAGATGTTGAATTAAAGTTTAGATGTATTAAGTTTGAGGCGCTTGTGGGATATCTAATTGGAGATGCTTAGTAGGAGTAGGATATACAGACTAGAGGTCAGGAGAGAGATTGTACAGAGGCTGAAGATTTAGGAGTCATTACTGTGCAGCCATAGGTTTTGAAGAGATTAGCAGGAAAAATAAATAGAACATAACGTTGCACTTCTCATATTCTTTTAGCTTATTATGTAATTTAGTTCAGTGTCTTCTTATTTCAGTTTTTCATTTGGAAAATGATGTTTGGCTAGCGCTGGTTTTCTCTCTGTCTCTTTCCCCACACCACCTCCCATCCCCTACACCCACTACCATCTGTAAAATTTGTAATATAACATGTATTTGATATTACTCTAAGACACACTGGAAAGCTAAGTTATAATAGTAATAGGCAATGTGAACTAAGCTATGTGTTGTATGTAGAGGGTTTTTAAAAAATTTGTAAGAACTATTTTAAAGATTATTTTTTTAAAAAAAGGAATATCTTACTTTCAAAAATAAAACAATCTATTAATATTCTTGGACTGAACAAGATTTGTTGAGTCCCAAAGCTTGATCTGTCCTGGAATTGTTTGTGATTTAGTCCCTATGTCTCTGACCGAGGAAGAAACTATTTCTGAAAAGTAGAAGGAAGCCAGCTGAGTAAACTAATAATAGAACTTGACACAGTGTATATGACAAACTTAAGGAATTTAGTAGCTATAGCCAGATTCTATAGGAAAAAAAAAAATAGGCTATCAAACATTGAACAGATGATTGAAACATACTAATTTTACTATGCCAAGCTGCACTTTTTGGATTAGTGCATATTTAAAATAACAGTTAATAATAGCTATGTTCTGCATTGTCATCTCTGTTCCTGTGACCCTCACTGGTTTCTCCCAATTGCTTTTCACTCCTTTTTGAAGGGAGAACCCAACAATGAAACTTGAGATCTTGCCATCTATCAATAGATAACCACTAGAGTTCAAGTGGAGATTTTTGTCAACCTTGGCACTTAAAGGAAGCAACCTGTTTACCCTGCCCAGGCCAAGGCATACTTAGGAAGGTGTGCACAGAGACTTCTATGAAGTCAACCCTGTTTGGAATACAAACCACTGATTTAATACAGAAAGCATAGGTCTTATACCATCTGAGCTATCCAACTTTTGATTAACTTACTATCTCCCTTTAAAGCAGGGGTCTCAAACTCGCGGCCCGCGGGCCGCATGCGGCCCGCCAAACAATTTTGTACTGATTTTTTTTTGTTTTCAACTGTAATGAGAAAAGTGTTGCGTAACAGTTGCCTTTTGTAGACCTAGTGCGGCCCGCCGAAAGGCTGTGATCTTGCTCTGCGGCTCACATGCTGAGTTGAGTTTGAGACCCCTGCTTTAAAGGGAAGATAAACCAAGGATATTTTGTCAGATTTCAAGAGTAAATTTTATGGGTAAGTTATAACCCTTAAAAACTGAAATCAATAATAGAAATGCTGACAGACTTGAACCAGAACAGGATAGCTATAATAAAACAACATTTTATTATTATAATCTGTAGTAAAATGAGAAAGAAACCTTCAAAATTTTCTGTTTTAATGCTTTGAAAATGGTTTCTTTTTTCTGTTTTTTTGAACTTTAAATTATTCAATAATAGGCAATAGCATAAACTTCATGTCCATGTCAAAATAACACAAAGCACATTGCTCTAGCACAGAATGATATGAAATCATAAAACCTTTAACTGATACCTGTTTTAAACCCTCATTTTAAAATAAATTTGTTTTTAAAGGTTGATTTTTTTTTCTGGCAAGTCTCTATATACCTTTGCTTACCTCAGGAAATCATTAAGAGATTATTAAGTAAAGGTTTTATGTGTATTTAGGCATTTGGAGGATTGTAACACGAATGAACAGTGGGATATGATTTTAGACTATACTTTCTGCATCGAAGACTTCTTTTGCTTAATTACCTTCTTTATATTTGTTGATCTTCTTTCTTATCCTATGCCGGCATTTAACAGGTAAATTTTATTTCAACATTTCTTTTAAGATTTATCAGTGTGTTACCAATAAATCACACGCACACGTTCATGGGTGCACACACAGATACATTTTTAATAAGGTAATGACTACTTTTTAATTTATATTGCATATTTTTCCAAAAGCTATTAAGTAGTTAGACATTATTCCTTTAGCTTTACAAGGTCACTAGGTCACTGAGAGACAGAGGATAGTATTTTGTTCTGTTTTGACATTTTTTCTCATGCAGTGAAACCTATAGCGCTCTTTCATCAACCAGGCCCAATTCCAGACTTAATCAATGGAAAGGTAAAACTGGCACTTCTTGATTTCCTGGTTTTATGTATTTTTGGGTGGAGCTGACCCCTGAGTGTGAAGGTTGTGATAGAAAGTAATACTAGGTACCTATAAGAAAATACTGGAAGAGGGTTGCCCAACATCCTATGTGTCTGATTTTCTCATACCTCAGAGCCCTGCCCTATTAAAATTTACATCTAGATGCATATTGATCTTGTATTTGAGCCTGTCCAGTCACTTTTTTTTTTTTTTGTATTTTTCTGAAACTGGAAACAGGGAGAGACAGTCAGACAGACTCCCGCATGCGCCCGACCAGGATCCACCTGGCACGCCCACCAGGGGCGATGCTCTGCCCACCAGGGGGCGATGCTCTGCCCCTCCAGGGCGTCGCTCTGCTGCGACCAGAGCCACTCTAGTGCCTGGGGCAGAGGCCAAGGAGCCATCCCCAGCGCCCGGGCCATCTTTGCTCCAATGGAGCCTTGGCTGCGGGAGGGGAAGAGAGAGACAGAGAGGAAGGAGGGGGTGGGGGTGGAGAAGCAAATGGGCGCTTCTCCTATGTGCCTTGGCCGGGAATCGAACCCAGGTCCCCCGCACGCCAGGCTGACGCTCTACCGCTGAGCCAACCGGCCAGGGCCTGTCAAGTCACTTTTGATATACTATTAGCATGTCATCACTCCTTTTGTAGTATGAAGAATATTTGGCAACCTGATATTTGAAAAAAGTTTCTAACATTTTTGCCGAGTTACTATTTAAAATCAAACTCTTAACTAAAACTAAATTTATCATCCTATCAGAACTGACTCCTTGCTGACTTTATTCTGTTTGTGCTATTGCTGTTACTTTGCTTATCACATAGATTTCTAAGTCCTGTTTCTTCTGGGAATCTACCGGACAGCTCCAACCCACCAAACTCTTCCTCTGAAGAACTTATTTTTCACTCTCATCTTTTGTTACTATTGCATTATTTAATTACAGTGCCCCCATGATTAGACTCAAAGCCCTTTGAGACCCTAGACCAGTGGTTCTCAACCTGTGGGTCGCGACCCCGGCGGGGGTCGAATGACCAAAACACAGGGGTTGCCTAAAGCCATTGGAAATAGGCGACCCTTGTGTTTTGGTCGTTCGACCCCCACCGGGGTTGCAACCCACAGGTTGAGAACCGCTGCCCTAGACAAACATGCTACTCTAGCATGTAGACTAATGAAGAAGGGGGTCCCAGGCCTGTTTGTCCCCATTCTCTGTTCACTGGGTGTCAATCAACTTTGGTTTCTTTTCCATGTCCTCTTCACGTCCTACTTTGCTGGTCTGACCCTCTGACCCTTCTTTCTAATGCTCTACTTTTGGTTATTGTGGTTCTGTTGTTATCTTGTGTTTATGAAGATTATGGATGATTTTAGGAGATTCTTGGGCTAATATATGGGAATACAGGGGTGATTTTTTTAATCTTTTCCTTATCTCAGGATTCACTTAAAAATTCTACCTCTTTATAATTGCTTTTCACAATATTTATTTAATTATCAAAATATGTTTTGAGAGTCCATATCTTAGAAGCAATAGTTTGGATGTATATAACAGGAGGATTAACCAGACTTTTACTTTTGGTACAGAATAAAAGTAGAGAAGACAGTCATTGTCAAGTTGATAAACATGAATTTTCTTCCCAGACTTTCTTACTATGTTGCCTTTATACCCTAATGCAGTGGTTTTCAAACTTTTTGAAGTTGGGGCACATTTAAAATCCTACAAATAATTGTAGGTGCACTATATACAAAGTTTTTAGAAATTATGTTATAATAATTGTCAAATATTAAAGGAAAAAATATAAAGTCCAAGCGTGCTTTTATAGTAATTAAACAAAATAAATATGATAAAATTAAATTTATTCTGACATTAAAAACATTTTTATGTTACATTTTTTGTTATGCTTTTTAGAATTTGTAAAAAAGGGGGGTTAAAAAATTAAAAAATGACAAAAAAGTTATCTTTTTATATATATAGATACATTCTTAGTAAGATTTAGAAAATTCAGCAGGTCCCAATGCGAATGTGTTAAGTTTTCTCATTCTTGTGTTTATGAGAAACGTGCCTGATGTGTCTAGCGATTTCTTCCATGTTTGGGCATATATTTGAAAGGCAAACTCTCATCTCCTCATCAGTACATTGAAGAATTCCTCTCTTTTTACTCTTAATTGTGTTGAGGGTAGAAAATCCTAATTCACATAATAGGATCTTGAAAATTGTAATAAAATGTTCAAAGCTTTTTTAGATATTGCCACATATTCTTCTTTTATAGAAATCCAAAAGGCTTCAAGAGACAGTTCCTTATGTTTAATCATCAATCCATGATCAGTGGATATAGCTGCCAGTTCTTCTGTTAATGTTAAGCCAAAATCACTTGAAGCTTCCATGAATAGGTTTTTAATCCAATTGTATTGTTCAGTGTTAAGTGATGGAAAATGCTATAAATTAAATTCTTCCCATCAGTCTTCAAGTCCTATTTTATTTACACTTAACTTTTGCTCATTTCCAGAATCAGATTCTTCAGTATCACGCTTCTTTTTGAGAAATCTATCCATTTTATTTGGATGTATTTATCTAAAGATAATATAATGATGTGTTAATAAATATAATAATGATGTGTTAACAAAAAGAGTGGTATTTCCATAATGAAATGGTATAATAGAGTAACTATATTTATTTTTATATCTGGGCACATGCTGCGAACCAGTGCAGCTAGTAATTCCAGGTCCCGAGTGGGAATGGTACAGAATTAAGAAGATACGTGGAATTAAGAAAATACGGGTAGGGAGGGCTCTATAATTGCTGCTGGCAAGAACAAAGCACACCCAAAAACCGCATCTTGCTTTATTTATAGGGCAAAGTGGGCCATTAACAAATCAATGAGATCTTTGATCATGTTTCCAAGACAACCCAAGAGTTTTACCAAGTGCAGAAAACCCCCTCCATACATATCATCTTAACTTTACACCAAAAAAAAAGGATAGAAGAAACTTGCCTCCAGTCTTTCCTGGGAACATGGGGGGGGGGTAGTATAAATAATCCAGCACCACAGTTTAACAGCCTTTTTCAACCTAATCAGGCAAGTGAGGTGGGGGGTTGGGCAGACTGTCAGCTTACAGCCAATTCCCCACACTTCTGTCCCCCAAAAATCTAAACTTCAAAAACCCTGTTGGTTTTTTGGTCTCCAACAGGCACATATTTCTCTGGAATACCATAGGGTGCACACTTTGAGAACCACTGCCCTAATGGGAACAGAGCAGGCAGCAATGTACAATAAATAAATTATAATGTCATGTTATGTATGTCACTGCAAAGTTAAGCTTATTTTCTTTAGCCACCTGGTATTTTGTATATACCTTTTTTTGAGCCATAATTCTGTTGAATTGTAGATGGGAACTCTAGAATTTAGTATAACCTCATTTTAAACTGGAGAAATTTGAGGTAAGTGATTGCACAAGTCACGTGTAATTAATGAAGAAGTCAGGGATAGAAGCCATCTCTGTCTTAAAGGTTATTTTAGTAGGTGATAACATGTACATGTAAAAAAATTAACAAAGACACGTGCTGTGAAAGGTAAGTCTCTGTCCTACTCCATCTTCCAGTTCCTCCATTCTCTTTCCCAGAGTCAACAGCTTCCTAGTTTCTTGGGCATTCAAGAGCCGTTTTATGCATCTATACTCATATAAATGTAATTCTTTTCATGTAAATGCTAGCATATAGTACCCACTTTTCTGTACCTTACTTTTTTATCATGTTTTAACAATATGTCTGAAAATTGTAGAACCCCAGGTATTTTTATTTCTTGGTCCATGAACTTTCCAGTTTTTACTATATTACCTATCATTTAGATATCCAGTTTTCATTAATGGAAATGAACAAAGTGTTAAATTGTTCTTTGTTTATAGCATATCATATTGGCTACCACATGTGCAATATAATGTATTTCACATTTTTTTCAGAGATCATGGTCATCAATTTATTTTATAACTGTTGAAGTTAAAAAAGTGAAATGTATATAATAATTACTGCTAGTTACCAAATATAGCTAATTTGGATGTTTTCTACTTGATAAAGAAATGGCAGGTGCTGTTTTCAGGGAAATCATATATCGTTAGATGTGTGTAAACCATATGGTATGTACAAAGCAGTTTAATATGTCCAGTGAATAGCAGTGATTTTATAAATATCAAACCATAAATGTTTATTTTCTAAAATTTAAAACACCCTCATATTAAAAAATTACAGAAATGATTTTTTGTTTCATGAAACAGTTTTTATCTTTTCATATTCTTGATAAGACTCATAATCATCTGTATAAAAAAATCCATACTTTTGATCATTCTGGGTTTATTTTGGCCAACTTACCTATCAATGCAATTATTGCTTTATTTATCAGAAGTAATTGGTGCCTATCAGAAGTGCTTTATTTTTTATCTTTTGTACCAAACTGTATCACAAAAGACAGATCATTTAAAAAAAATGTGTCCCATGCCGATGTCCATGATAGGATTTAAAGAGGTTAAGTACTTATATTTGGGCTAAATAATTTAATTATTCAGTACTCCAGTATTCTCCCTAAGGATGGCAGTACTTCTCAGTGTATTATTTACTGAGTAATTCTTTTTCCAAATAGTATCAATAACTCTGGTTTTGATAGGATAAAGTTAACTAGATTAAAATCATTTTTTTTATAATACTGTCACAATAGTTAAAATTCAGTAGCAGAACAAGTTAAGATTATATCCTTGATGTTCATAGCAGTAGTGCAGCTTTTGTGTGTGTTATCTTCAACCCTTGACATGGGGTCCTGTTGGTTCTTTTTTTTGTGTGTGTGTGGCAGAGAGACAGAGAGAGAGAGGGACAGACAAAGGGAGATGCGAAGCATCAGTTCTTTGTTCCAGCACCTTAGTTGTTCATTTACTGTTTTCTCATATGTGCCTTGACCGAGGGGCTACAGCAGAGTGAGTGACCCCTTGTAGAACGAGTGACGAGTGACACCTTGCTCAAGCCAGTGACCTTGGGCTCAAGCTGGTGAGCTGTGCTCAAACAAGATGAGCCTGCACTCAAGCTGGCAACCCCGAGATCTCGAACCTGGGTCCTCTGCATCCCAGTCTGATGCTCTATCCACTACACCACCACCTGGTTAGGCGGGTCCTGTTGGTTCTTACTGCACTCTGACATTGAAATTCTTGGTGTAAGATTGGGACCTTTTAAAGTCTGGTCAAGAATTGTGATAAGTCCTTTTAGGACCTTGCTATATTTATAAGTCTCTTCTAAAGAAATGTTAGTAAACAAACAATGACAAACAAAAAGCCCCAAATAGGGGGAAAAACACCCTAAGTAACTACATATTGTGGTCATGGGAAATGTTTTCATACTTTTTAGTAAAAGTTTATATGTCCAAGTTATACTTGAACTTTTTCTTTTATGTTTAGGTGACTAATTCTTTTCATAAGTGAAACAAATACTTATTTGTTTATGCCATTAAAAACCATATTCAGCCTTCTCTGCTATTAAAACTAAGTTCTAAATTCACAAGGTGGTGCTCTGGAGCATGGAGAAAACACTATGTTTCTTCTTTTTACATCATTTCCATTTCTAATTAAATAGTGTGTGTGTGTATGTGTGTGCGCACGCACAGGTGCATGTGCATGTTTGAAATCACATAGCATTGTAGTTTGAAGATGGTGAACAGCAAGACAGAGTGGCTATGCTAGCCTTCCTGCCAGACCTCACAGGTAACTGTGACGTGGCCACTTCTTTCTAAGGCTGGCCCTGGTTATTGATTGTGGTTAATTGGTTGATGTAGCAAGGTCACCCTAGGCGCATAGATACTGCTGTTTAAATACCATGATGCTAGTGTTCAAATTTGCAATGAGAAGTATCAGGCACACTCACTTCTCATGTTTATGGTTAAATGTATTTTCTCCCAGTTGGCAAATCTGCATGGAAAAGTTAATTATAATTATGGAGGTTGCTTAATGAGCATTGAGTCAGCTCTCTGATAAATGTTAGCAAGTTCTGGTAGTGTGATATGTTCATCTTTCCCATAGGAATATACAGAGTGGGGCAAAAGTAGGTTTACAGTTATTCCCATAGAAAATAATACAATTAATAATAATATAGGAATAAACTATTTTGCATACTAACAACTATAAACCTACTTTTGCCCCACCCTGTACTTGCCACACACACCAGATGATTTTCAATTTTTAGAGCAACCTTTCTACTAGACCAAGCAGGGCATGGACACATGGCCAGTTTTGCTTTCTTGGTTTGTTTTCTTACAGAGTCGATATGGACTATCTCATTTAGTACATTTTTTTCCCATTAGAGTTTAATAAAATTACACTAATAAATGTAAAACACTTAGCCTAATGCCTGACAATCAAATAATATTAATAAATGTAACGCACTGAATTCAGGTCATCTTGATATTTGTAATGTCAAAGGCAATCTTTTGTGCCATTTCTATAAGTGACCTATCATCTTTTACATTTTTTTATTTAATTCTTTTAAGTCCTAATTTCATTTATCCTTAATGTTGATTCATTAACTTATTAGGACACTTTTGGCTTTGCATGATTTTGCTATTTTGTTTTTTTCAAAATTTTAGTGTTTTGCTTCAAAATAGTCTATTCTCCACATTTCCCTTATCTGTACTGTGAATCTAAAGGAAGAAATGATCTTCAAGTTACTGCTCAGCTCCAGAATATATATAACTTTATATTTTATTTGAGTAAAAGATGCCTATTGTAGTCCTTTCCATCTAATCACGCTTGCCTTCATTTCAGGCTCTGCTGCAATTCTTTTTCGTAGAGTGTAGTTATTTAGAAAATGGTAGCAGCCTCTGAAGCTTAGAACAATAGGATGGCCTTGGAATTGGGAGGTGATAATTGAAAAACACAGGGATGGATGTTTGATGATAGCAAATTCAACAGTCAACAATGACATTACAGATCCGACAAACACAATTGACAAATCAAAACTTAATGTGTGAAAGTGAGCACAGAAAGGAATAATTGAGATGAATCAGTTGGTCACTCCAGCAACAATAAGCCTTGTCAGCCTTCCCCTCTCCATGCACGTGGGGATGACTTACTCGTTTAAGAGTGGTGAAATAGATTAGTGAAAACAGCGGGAGAATTGCCACAGCTCTTTCTGGTGTTTGAAAAATACAGATTTTGGTGCATTTTTGAAGCTGGTAGTCTCAGAACCACACAGAACGGTCATAGATAGAAATCATTGTGGGAAGTAAAATGGATAAATCATTCCAGACTGCAGTAATCAAAGCATATCAGAATGGGTTTGGTCTGGGTCTTGAGGGGTGGGCATGTTTGAGTAGATGAGAGGAGGGAGATGATATATTTCTGAAGGGTGAAATGCCAAGAACAAAAGCATTGGATGGGACATAATAGTGTGGTTTGGGGAATAGACAGGCAAGTAGTTTGGTGCAAAAGGTTCTTCTCTATAGTCTATGAAATCCTAAGAGAATTGAGGCAGTGCTTCTGTCAAATGGTATCACTCCAGAGTTGGAAAAAAAATGAGTTCTATACCATTTTCTGTCCAGCATGCGACTGCATGAAACTATTGATGCCTCTCAGTGCATCAAGTCATGTTTTCATGTGCTCCCTGATGTCATCAAATAATTCCATCTTGGGATACTTTCTGGAAACTGGAAAGAGTAGTAACATCTTTAAAATTCTCTCCTGTTTCTCTCTCTTTTTAATAAATATTCAAATGGGAAAAAATGATAGCACTTAGAGGGCAGATGTGTACCTGTGATGTTAATCACACATCATGGTTTTCCTGCTTTGATGAGGAAAGGATAGCCATACATCATTGTGCCTTCCTATTTTCCGTATCAGCACCTGTCACCACTTTCCAAGAGGCATTGCCAAGAAATAGGAACAGAATATGATGTTTTTCTCTACCAGACAGAAATTTGCTGTCTTTCCAGGAGTCTTAATTGAACTTGAAGGCAGAAGAAATAATGTGACTTTGACTTGAAAATTTTGGAGGAATTTAGTATTCTGGTTCACAGACTACCATAACCTAACAAAACATGCTATAGAATTCTGCTTTTGTTCTGTGTACCTTTAAGTAGAGGATTTCAGCACTTGTTGCCATGGATAAAAAAGTTGTATTTGATTATCAGAGATGATGTATGTGTTGCTGTGTCAAAGGCCATATCACACTTTCAGCTCAATTCATTGAAATTGACTACTGAGCAGTTAGGATTTTTTTAAATTAATTTTTTTCAGGAAATCATTTTTCTTTCATGAAAAATAACAA
This sequence comes from Saccopteryx leptura, assembly GCF_036850995.1. NCBI lineage: Eukaryota > Metazoa > Chordata > Mammalia > Chiroptera > Emballonuridae > Saccopteryx > Saccopteryx leptura. Next base: position 304,855,308 of record NC_089504.1, on the reverse strand, counting down.
TGTGAGGGAGGCATAATCCTGTATAAATGTTATTTATTGCTTATGTCCAGGAAATCAGTTTTCAGTGCAGTGAAATAAAGTCCAGTGTGTCCGTAAAGTCATGGTGCACTTTTGACTGGTTACAGGAAAGCAACAAAAGATGATAGAAATGTGAAATCTGCACCAAATGAAAGGAAAACCCTCCCAGTTTCTGTAGGATGATATGGCAGCATGTGCGCACGCGCAGATGATGACGTAACACCATGTATACAGCGGAGCAGCCCACGGCCATGCCAGTCAAGATGTGGATGGTACAGAGGAAAGTTCAGTGTGTTCTGTGGCTCGCTAAATTCAAATCCGTGACCAAAGTGCAATGTGAATATCAGCGCGTTTATAACGAAGCACCACCACATAGGAATAACATTACTCAGTGGGATAAACAGTTGAAGGAAACCGGTAGTTTGGTGGAGAAACTCTTCTGGTAGGCCATCAGTCAGTGATGAGTCTGTAGAGACTATATGGCAGAGGTCCCCAAACTATGGTCCGCGGGCCGCATGCGGCCCCCTGAGTCCATTTATCCTGCCCCCGCCGCACTTCAGGAAGGGGCATCTCTTTCATTGGTGGTCAGTGAGAGGAGCATAGTTCCCATTGAAATACTGGCCAGTTTGTTTAAATTTACTTGTTTATTTTAAATATTGTATTTGTTCCCATTTTGTTTTTCTACTTTAAAATAAGATATGTGCAGTGTGCATAGGGATTTGTTCATAGTTTTTTTTATAGTCCGGCCCTCCAACGGTCTGAGGGACAGTGAACTGGCCCCCTGTGTAAAATGTTTGGGGACCCCTGCTATATGGGATAGCTACCTAAGGAGCCTTAAAAAAATCTGTGCGTGAGCCCACATCGAACTGCACTGAATAGGTACGAAACTGGGAGAGTTTTTCTTTTATTTGGTGCAGATTTCACATTTCTATCGTCTTGTTGCTTTCCTGTGACTGGTCAAAAGTGCACCATGACTTTACGGACACACTGTATATGGTGTATACATCTCTGTGCATGTTTCTGGAGGACAGAGTCCATCCACCTCTTTAGTCAAAATCTCAGACTGGGTTTTCACTCCCCTGAAAGGTTAAGAACTAATAATTTAGCATGGAGACAAAAGGATGCTCTTGGGATGAATTTGAGGAAAGGAACGATGGGAAGTTACTTCATCTGAAGAATATGATGGGGAAGTATACTTTGGCAGGACTGTGGAGTGGGGTGGTTTAGGGATTCAGATTAGCCTCAGGGTCTGAATTATTTTAATAATCTGAAGGTAATTTTCTAGTTAGAGCTTCTCAAAGGCAGGAACCTTATATTTTGTTTGTTTTGTTTTTCTTAGGTGTCTGACAATGAGCACTCAAAAATGTCAAATTAAATTGAAATCTCAGTATGGATAGACAGTTGGACTAGCCCCAAAATAAGTGCTGTTCCATTTTACCTATATTTAATCCTGTTATGTGAAATCATTTGGTGATAAGGTTTTTGGAGAGCTGATGCTTCATAAAAAGCTCATTCAGCTTTCTTTTTGTTCAGGAGCAGTCGCAATTAACTGCTCAAAAAAAAAACACACAAACTTTTGGCTTCTTAGGATTTGGCCTTTTTGTATATTTTATTTCTGGTGTTTTTTTTTTTTTTAAACTAATGGCATGCCTTTAGACATGATAATTTTTATCCAGTATCTAGAGGGAAGAAACTTGCAGGATTGTGTGTTTTAAATCAGTGGTTTTCAACCTATCCATACTTGGGGATAGGTTGTGAAAATACAATTATTTCAGGGACTGCTAAGGCAGAAATCACCCTTAGCATAAGTGACTTCAACTAAGATCATTGGGTCTATACTCTTCATACAACATCAGGGTGGTTAATTCTTACACGGACCAGCACTAAATTTCTGGCAATGGTCCGTGGATTGGTGGTTGAAAAACCCTGTTTTAAGTAACATTCCAATCAACATCGAAGCTTGGTTTGCTCATCATTAAGTAAAATCAGCCTGACAACTCTGAGGTCACTTTAGCTTGAAATATCATTGGAACTTCAATAATAATATTCTATCAATTTAGTAACAAAACCCCACCCCTTGTCATAGTATGATTTTATTTTTATCCTTATGTATTTCCCTAGAAGAAAGTTTAACAGATTCCCTAAGTATTTATATAATTGCCAAAGATTTTAAATTTGTTATGATTGGAAGATCCAGATGTTTAGACTATAGTTCATTGTAATATTTGTTTTGTTCCTACTTTTCTTCCAAGTTAAAGAGAAAATTATTGAATACATTTTTCAAACATTGATTGATAGTAGTTAAATATTTGTTCTAAAATATGGTAATATTTTCTGGTTTAAGCAAAGTTTATGTTCCCAGGTCTGTGGGGATTACAAATCAAATTATGTGTGTTAGAAGCCCAGAAGGCATTTTTCCCCCTGAAGTAGAAATGTTTAATAGAGTAAAATGAGGTATATCTTCACAAAAGACAGTGGTTTTGATAAACTGTGTAATGGTTAAGGGATAAACTGCTCTGTGATATTGTAATTTACTTAGAACCTTTGAGAAAGCTAAACTACTTCGGTAGACCATTCACTTTTAAAATCTTTTGATGTCCGCCACTGCTACACAATTTAAAATAATTATTTTAATATATTTGTATTGGGCCCTGGCTGAGTAGCTCAGTTGGTTAGAGTGTCATGATAATGCCAAGGTTGCAGGTTGGATCCCCGGTCAGGGCACATACAAGAATCAACCAATGAATGCATAAATAAGTGGTACAACAAATCAATGTTTCTCCTTCTGTCTAAAATCAATCAATAAAGATAAATACATAAATTTGAATTGGGAGAAAGAATGGGTACATAAGAGTGGAGTAAAATTCCTTTGAGTTAACTTGTATTTTTATTATAAAAATAAAATATTCTCATTGTATACAATTTGGGGAACAAGATTACCTGCAGCCTCATCACCTGGAGATAACCAGTTACCATTTTGGAGTCTTTCCACTTTTATACATGTGTGGTGTGTTATGCATGTATACACATGTACACACATAAGTATACACACGTCCACACACACTACAAATGGGGATGAAACTGATTTTTATCCCATCTAGTATTCTTTCCCCGAATGATTAGGTATTATTTCTCAACATTATTTTAATAGGTCAGTATACATTATAAGAAATTGTCTAATCTCATCAACACTTTGTTAGGTATAGGATATTTCTAATTTTAATTTTTTCTAATGTTTTTGTTTGTTTGCTATTGTAGATACTGCACTGGGTACCCTTTATGCAAATTTTGTATGTATTCATAATCATTATTTAAGGGAAGATTATGAAACTAGAATTTCTGGGTCGAAGTACTAAAAAAGTAACCCATTTTCTCAAGTTACTAAAACATGTCTGCGACCAACTAGGTGGACGCAGTTTCTCTGTGGTCCACATGGGTTTATCTCCTGTGTCAAAGTGACAGCCCGATGACCTGTTGGGCGGAAATGGCATGGCGCTGAGTTGGGTTCCGGCTCTTTGGTTAGCGGGGAGGCGCCGGTGCGTTTTCCCGTTTCTAACCGGCGTGTCTTTGTCTTTCTCCCTGGGAACTGCTGCGCCCGCGCGGGCCGAAGCCTCGGGAAGTCGTCGCCCCGCAGCGCCGCCGCCCCCGGGAGCCGCTGCCCGTCGGCGGCCGCCGTCACCACGCGCCAGGCCGCCGCCAGCTGCCGCGCTAAGCTCCGTGGGGGCGCCGCCCGGGAACGCCAGCACGCTGCCCGCGGCCTCCGGAAGCCCGCGCCCCCGTGAGCGCCGCCGCCCGGCCACCGGCGGGACCACGCCGGCGCTGCTCCCCGCTCCAGGACCTGAGGGACCTCTCCGCGTCCGCCCTGCCGCTCACCCTCCAGTCTCTCTGTCGTCAGTGTTTCCCGGTGTCCACGGCATTAGTAGACCCCGTCGCCCCCTTGCTCGGACGGAACCTGGTTTGCCCAGAACTCTCTTCGCAGCCGCCCGGGAGGACCCCGTGCCTTAGGGCCGGAGGGTAGGGAGGGTTGCCTTGCAATCCTTGGCCTCACAGATCATCTCTTCCTGCCCGCGGAGATCCTGGCTTCTCTGAGAATCCTGCCCTTGGACAATACCACCCTCTCTGCCTCCTCCGCATAATTTATCAACTACCTAGTCAGTTTTATTCATGATCAGTTCTTCAAAGACTAGCACCCAGCTTAGTCTTCGCCACCTCAAATCCTATCAACAAGGTAGCTAACTCCCACCTTCCCCCACCTCCCCTCACACACCAGCCAGAAGATTGTTTTCATAAGCGTGCACGTCCCCAGTGTCTGGACGATCGATCCACACAATCTGGAGTTGCGTAATGCGTTACTGTGGTTGGATTTGAGCTCCAACATTCAGTTCCCTCCTGTAGCTTTGTCTCCAGGGACCATTTCTTCCTTCGGAATCAGTCCTTGCTCCCACTCCTCTGCACTGCCACCCCAGGGAATCCACTGCGCGCTGGGTGTGCATGAGGCTGCTGTTCCCAGGCTGTGCTGCTCCCAGGCTGTTCCCAGTCGGAGACTGAGCACAGTGAGGGTGTTAGTGATGTGCGACGCTGGACTCCTCTAATGAGCAACTTGGCCGTGGGGACTCCTCCGCAGCCTGGCTGAAACTTTCTTAGAACTGCTGCAGGCAGTCTAAGGTTCTTCTTGCGCAATCCTTCGTCTCCTTTCATAGGTGTCCAACTTGCATTATGATATGAAGGCCTACCCCACCCCATTTCTGAATCCTTCCCTTTATCCTTCAATGATGTTCCCTCAATAAAACTCTTGCAAGTTTAACCCTGTGTTGGTGTCTACTTCTAGGAGGACCTGAGCTAGCACAGTATCAGACATTCCACTGATCATCATCATCCTATTCTGAATCCTTCGTTCACTGACAGTTAATTGATTAACCCGTTTTTCCTCTATTTGCCAGCCATTTCTTGGATTTACTTCCTTTCTTTCTAGCCTAAAGCCCATGGTCCATCCTTATAATCATCCTCCTTGAAACACAATGTTTTCAGCAGTCTTGAACCTGAATTTCTTCCAATTTACTGTCCTGTAAGATCCCAGCTTTTGATAAATCTTACCACTTGCCTTTCATGCACCTGACTGGGACAACTGAACATTTTCTTCAAGAAAAGCACATAATGCAGCCAACCAGTTTTACTTTCAATCCGTTATTTCTAACTTCAAATTGGTGCTATTGTTCCTATTGTAGGGCCAGTTTCCCACTTCTAAAACTACTATTTACACCTTTTAATCTCCTCCACGTGTTTGTGACCCCCTCCTCTCGGCTTGCTTCAAATTTCCCTTGGAAACTAAGGTATTACATATAAACTTCCTCATTGTTTCACCACAAGACCTCTGCTCCCAGTTCAGCTGCATTGGTAACCACGTTCTACCCTTTTGTGACTACGGAGGAAGTTTCAAAGGCTAGCTCCTCGAGCTCTGGGTCCTATCCCCTCTTCTCTTTTCAAGGACTCTTGTCCTTAGGTTATCTCCTTTCTTTTGCATCATCAATCTCTGTCTCGAATGAATCGTTCCCATCAGATTGCAGATATGCTCCAGTGTCCCCCATCTTGATCAACCCTTCCCTTGTGTACATCTTTTCCATCAGTGAGCCATTTCTCAGCTCTACTTCATAACCAAGTTTTGCTAATCTTCTATTCACTTTAAAATTCACAACGTGATGACTCCCCATCACCACTGCTGAAAGTGTCATTGTTAATTAAGATTACCAGTCACTTCCATATTACCCTATCCAAAAGGATATTTTCTTTTGTCCTCACCTTGATCACTCTGCTTCTTTAAATGTTCTCTCTTCATGTCTAAGGCACTGTTTTGTTCTGGTTCTTTTCTTGCTTCAGTGATCACTCCTCAGTTTTATGCGAGATCTCCTGCCTAACTTTGAAAAGTTGAAGTTTCTCACTGCCATTGGAACACTCTTTTCTTCCTATGTTCTTTCCCAGGATGAGCTTATCAATTTTCATTGATTTAAGTTATGTCTTTATTCTAAGGAGTTTTAAATTTATGTTTCCTACTTTGACATTTCCTATAAGTTCTAGACTTATATGTCTAACTGCTTGCTCAATATCTTCCTTTGGATGATACAAATCTTTCAAACTTAACATGTCCAAAATCTAATTCCTCATTCTCACCCCAGACTTGTTTCCCCCATTTTTTCCTATTATAGTAAATGGTGCCACCATCCAACCAATTTCTCTAGCTAGAAACCTAAGCAACACCTGTGATTTTTTCATAACCTCTGTCTTATATCAAATAGACCAATATAATCTATTGATTGAATCTTCAAAATATATCTTTAATCTGTTGGTTTCTTTCCATTTTCAATGGCATTACTGAATCCTGATCAACATATATATTTTTTCTCATCTGACAGCCAGTCCTTCCTAGTCTTTCTGCTCCCACTCTTGACCTAAGACCCACTTCTTGATAGAATGGTAAAAATGACCTTACTCATAAATCGAGTTAAGTGTTGCTACTATGAGAAAATCTGAACTCCTTACCTGGCTCATAGAGCCCTGCACAATCTGGCCCTTACTTTTATTTCAAACCCATGAATGCTTCTATTTTTATTGCCCACGATGCAGCCAAACTGGCTCCTCCAATAGGCCAAGATCTTTTCTGCAGCTCAGGGGCTTAGTAAATGTATCTGTTTAACCTGCTCTCCTGGCTAGCCTCTTCCCCACCACAACCTCTTTCTTAGATAACAGGTTAAACACGTTTTAAGAATGACCTGCCCAGAGCATTGATTGAAAGTAGCCTCCTTCTCCCATTTGCTTTCTCAGTTCTTTATTAGAATTCCTTATCTCAACTTGTAACTTTATTTATTTACTCTGTATGTGTGTGTGGGAGGGGTGGTGGTGGTTGTATTTGCTGTTTGCCATACTAGAATGAATGACGGAAGAGACTGTGTCTGGATGTCTAGATTCTTTTTTTTCTTTTTTTACAGGGATAGAGAGAGAGTCAGAGAGAGGGATAGATAGACAGGAACAGACAGACAGGAATGGAGAGAAGCATCAATCATCAGTTTTTCGTTGCAAGACTTTTATTTGTTCATTGATTACTTTCTCATATGTGCCTTGACCGTGGGCCTTCAGCAGAACAAGTAACCCCTTGCTCGAGCCAGCGACCTTGGATCCAAGCTGGTGAGCTTTTGCTCAAACCAGATGAGCCCGCGTTCAAGCTGGCGACCTCAGGGTCTCGAACCTGGGTCCTCTGCATCTCAGTCTGACGCTCTATCCACTGCACCACCGCCTGGTCAGGCTGGATATCTAGATTCTTCAACATCATATTTCCAGCCCTAAGAAAAATACTTGGCACATATTAGGTGAACAATAAATATCTGTTGAAGAAATGAATAAATATATTTGCTCATTTTCCTTTTGAGAGTTCACTTATTAATTTGTAAGAGCTCTCTATATTAAAGCCACTAACCATTTGTTTATTCTGTATGTACAGATATTTTGCCCCTTGTCATATAGATGCCAATTTAATTCATGATGTCTTTGATATACAGAAATATTACATTTTCCATTTAGATAAACTTATCTTTTCTCTCTTGATTTCTGCTTTTGGTGATATATTTTTAAAAGTTTCTTCCACCTCAATGTTATAAAAATATTTGTTTTCTTTTTTTTAAAGATTTAAATCTTTACTCCAGATGAAATTTATTTTTGATATACGTGTGATTAAAGCTCTAAATATTTATTTAGTTGTTGCATCATCATTTATTGGAACTCTTCCACTGCTTTGAAAATTTCACATTTATCAAATATTAAATTCTTACATATATTGGGAATATTTCTGGCTTTTATTTATTTGTTAGTTTGTTTTAGTATTCTCCTTTATTCCTGAGCCATGCTGTCATTTATATTGTCATTTTATAATTTGCTTTACTGGGTGATTACCTTTTTAATGGGTGCAATCTTATTCTTTTTCAAAATATATTCAGCTATATTTGTGCATTTATTTTTCAAGAAACCTTAGTTATATTTTGGTCAATTTTCAAAAGAAAATCTACTGGCATTGTGTTAGAATTGCTTTAATGTGATAGATTAATTGGAATAAAATTGAAATCTTTGTAATATTAATTTTTCCATTCAGGAACTTGTCAAGGTTATTGAAGCCTTCTTATATATTGTCCAGTAATTTGGTAGATCCTGCATATTTCCTATTAGGTGTTTCATGTCTTTGTTGGGATTATTTTTCTCATTATGTTTTATAACTGGTTGCTCCTTGTAGGGTAAAGTTACTGATGTTTTTTATTGATTTTAATTTATTGTGTTTACATAGATTCTAGTGTTGCCCTGAATGCATCCCCCCTCCCCGTATTCCCCTCAACATCTCCCTTTCCCTCCTCCCGATTGCACCCTCCCCCCTTCACTTCAGCTTTATCCCATCCCATCATTCCCTTTCCCTCTATCCTCTTTTCGTCTGGTCCCTTTGATCTTTTCTTCTATCTCAATTCCGTTCCTCAGTTCACATTGTTCATTGGATTCCTCAAATGAGTGAGGTCATGTGGTATTTTTCTTTTTCTGCCTGGCTTATTTCACTTAACATAATAGTTTCCATGTCCATCTATGTTGCTGCAAAAGGTAAGATTTCCATCTTTTTTATGGCCCCATAATATTCCATAGTACATATGTACCAAAGCTTTTTAATCCACTCGTCCACTAATGGACACTTGGGCAGTTTCCAGATCTTAGCTATTGTGAACAATGCTGCCATAAATGTGGGGGTGCATTTCTTCTTTTGAAACAGTGCTATGGTGTTCTTGGGGTATATTCCTAAAAGTGGGATAGCTGGGTCAAAATGCAGTTCGATTTTTAATTTTTTGAGGAATCTCCATACTATTTTCTACAGTGGCTGCACCAGTCTGCATTCCACCAGCAGTGCAGGAAGGTTCCCTTTTCTCCACATCCTCGTCAGCACTTAATATGTGTTGTTTTGTTGATGAGCACCATTGTGACTGGTGTGAGGTGATATCTCATTGTGGTTTTAATTTGCATTTCTCTAATGATTAGTGATTTTGAACATTTTTTCATCAGCCTATTGGCCATCTATATGTCCTCTTTGGAGAAGTGTCTATTCATTTCTTTTGCCCATTTTTTTAAAAAATAATTTTATTTTTTTAATGGGGCGACATCAATAAATCAGGATACATATATTCAAAGATTACAAGTCCAGGTTATCTTGTCATTCAATTATGTTGCATACCCATCACCCAAAGTCAGATTGTCCTCTGTCACCTTCTATCTAGTTTTCTTTGTGCCCCTCCCCCTCCCCCTTTCCCTCTCCCTTTCCCCCCTCCCCCCATAACCACCACATTCTTATCAATGTCTCTTAGTTTCACTTTTATGTCCCACCTACGTATGGAATAATGCAGTTCCTGTTTTTTTCTGATTTACTTATTTCACTTTATATCATGTTATCAAGATCCCACCATTTTGCTGTAAATGATCCGATGTCATCATTTCTTATGGCTGAGTAGTATTCCATAGTGTATATGTGCCACATCTTCTTTATTCAGTCATCTATTGACGGGCTTTTTGATTGTTTCCATGTCCTGGCCACTGTGAACAATGCTCTTTTGCCCATTTTTTGATTGGATTGTTTATCTTCCTGGTGTTGAGTTTTCAAGTTCTTTATAAATTTGGTTATTAACCCCTTATCGGATATATTGTCGAATATGTTCTCCCATTGTGTAGTTTGTCTTTGTATTCTGTTCTTATTGTCTTTAGCTGTGCAAAAGCTTTTTAGTTTGATATAGTCCCATTTGTTTATCCTGTCTTTTATTTCACTTCCCTGTGGAGATAAATCAGCAAATATATTGCTCCGAGAGATGTCGGAGAGCTTACTGCCTATGTTTCCTTCTAAGATGCTTATGGTTTTACGGCTTACATTTAAGTCTTTTATCCATTTCGGTTTATTTTTGTGAATGGTGTAAGCTGGTGGTCTAGTCTCATTTTTTTGCAGGTAGCTGTCCAATTATCCCAACACCATTTGATGAAGAGGCTGTCTTTACTCCATTGTATGCTCTTACATTGTCCATAAAGGTGTGGGGTTTTTTTTTTTTTTTTTTTTTTTTGTATTTCTCTGAAGCTGGAAACGGGGAGAGACAGTCAGACAGACTCCTGCATGCGCCCGACCAGGATCCACCTGGCACGCCCACCAGGGGCGACGCTCTGCCCACCAGGGGGCGATGCTCTGCCCCTCCGGGGCGTCGCTCTGTTGCGACCAGAGCCACTCCAGTACCTGGGGCATAGGCCAAGGAGCCATCCCCAGCGCCCGGGCCATCTTTGCTCCAATGGAGCCTCTGCTGTGGGAGGGGAAGAGAGAGACAGAGAGGAAGGAGAGGGGGAGGGGTGGAGAAGCAGATGGGCGCTTCTCCTGTGTGCCCTGGCCGGGAATTGAACCAGGGACTTCTGCATGCCAGGCCGACGCTCTACCACTGAGCCAACCGGCCAGGGCAAGTGTGGGTTTAATTCTGGGTTTTCTGTTCTGTTCCATTGATCTATATACCTGTTCTTATGCCAGTACCAAGCTGTTTTGAGTACAATGGCCTTGTAGTATAACTTGATATCAGGAAGTATGATACCTCCCACTTTATTCTTTCTTATCAAGATTGCTGAGGCTATTCTTCTTCTCTTTTGGTTCCACATAAATTTTTGGAATATGTGTACTATATCTTTGAAGTAAATCATTGATATTTTAATTGGTATTGCATTGAATTTATTGATTGCTTTGGGTAATATAGACATTTTAATGATGTTTATTCTTCCTAACCATGACACAATATATGCTTCCACTTGTTTGTATCTTCCCTGATTTCTTTTATCAATGTTTTAATAATTTTTTGAGTACAAGTCTTTAATCTCCTTGGTTAAATTTACTCCTAGGTACTTTATTTTTTTGGTTGCAATAGTGAAGGGGATTGTTTCTTTAATTTCTCTTTCTGACAGTTCATTGTTGGTGTATAAAAATGCCTCTGATTTCTGAGTATTAATTTTATATCCTGCCACCTTGCTGAATTCATTTATCAGGTCCAGTAGTTTTTTGACTGAGACTTTAGGGTTTCCGCTAATTAATCCTCCCTCTTCATGCCAGCATGATATCATGTCCCCTGTTTCAATTTACTGATTTTTGTATTTGGCAACTTTTCTGAACTCTTTCATTAATCCTACTAGTTGTTTCTCTTCTAAGGAGACAATCATTTGAAGCTTAATTAATGCTAATTTGATCTCTTCCTCTATAATATTTATACTTCATATATTAAATAAATGATGGTATTAGTTTTTCTCTTATTCCTGACTTTTTAGGAATGCCATTAATATTTCATCAGCTTCTAATGTTAGCTGTTGGCTGTTGGACTGCAGTAGATGTTTTTATCAGGTGAAGGAAGTGGTTTCCTGGTTCAAGTATTATAAGCATTTTATTGAAAGCTGTTGAATTACAATAAACATGTTCTGGGGAATCAGAAATTATATAGTTTTATTCCTTTGATAATAAATTATTTTAATAGCTTTTTCAATATTGGGTTATTTCTGCATGAGATACAACCTGTTTCATCATGGTGGGTTCCCCTGACCCCCTTTTCAGTATAATAATATTGAATTCAGCTTTTTATATTTTATTTAGGATAACTGCATTTATATTGATAAATAAGATTGGACTATAGTTTTACATCTCTAAATTCTATTTTTATCAGATTTCAAAAATGTCCTATCCTCTAGATTAACATTGAGTATAGGAATTACCTATTCTTTTAAGGTTTGGAGGAATTCATGCATACTATTGTTTAGGGCCCAAGCTTTTTTAAGGGTGGGTGAGTAGAAGATAAATCTCTGAAAACATTAAAGTTTTCTTTGCAATTTTAGCCTAGACAGGTTAATTACTAATTCTTGAGTAAAAGTTAAAAAAATATTTTTAAAAGAAAACCATGCATTTTCATGGAATTTAAAAGTTTATTAGTAGATTCCTATAT